>NW_026562402.1:1975000-4375000 GCF_027474105.1 Poeciliopsis prolifica
GCATGAAAACAAACAAAAAACAAAAACAAAAAAATAAGCACAATTGATTTATATTTGACATTTTATGAAATGTATTTTTATTTTTCAGGATTTTCAGAGAGGAATAATTTAAGTTCTCTCCTCATTGAAAGCGTTGGCAGTTTTTCACTTCTCACAACGGTGAAAGGCAGCATTTCAGGCTCTCTAGTCAGCACATGTAGAGGAATGTTCACACTCATTTTGCCTGTGAGAAACAACAGATGGGAGTTTACTTCTCTGCTCTGAAACTTGGCAAGAAGAACAGCAGAGAGTTCAAAGAGTAATAATGAGACAGACTCTCTGCCATGTTCTTGATTATGTTTAGACAATTATAGATTGAAGTTCTCTTTTAAGTGGATCTATATTTTAATTATGGGACCAAACTTTATTTTTGCTTTAATCTTACAGTCACTAAATAATTGTCCAGGTTTAAGAGTATTTTGTCATGGTTTTGAAAATGTAAAACCAGTTTGAGTGTCATTCAACTAAGACAAGTCAATGAAAACCAAAGGAACCAGATACAATTGAAACTTGATATTTACTCCCACTGCATGAAAAGACACAACCTGTTTTTGAGTGTCTGACACAAAATCAGACCAAACATTGCTAGCTTTAGGTCAGCTTGGATTACCAAAGTTGGTTCAATTTACTAAATGTCCAGATCAGGAGACAGAAACATTTTCAGACTGTTGAAAAACGTTGAAGATTTTGCTTTAATATTTTCACATAATATTGCTTAATAATACAACCAATTTTGTGAAGTCATCAGTACTTCCAGCAGCAAAACATCCAAACGTGATGCTGATTAGTCTGTGAATTATTGTGAATTATTTGGAAGCTTTCCTTGTGTGGAGGCCATTGAAGTAGAGTAAACTCATGATAATGTTCAAGAAAGCACTTTGTAGTGATTTGTAGTGATGCCCTGTTGTTTGATCTCTGTGTTCATAGATGTGGGTGTCAAAGGTCAACTGCAATGCACAGCTTGGGTGTGGGTTTTAAACAATGAGCTATTGTTAGTAAAAGCCCAATAAACGATCCCACCTGGACCATGACACCACCATCTCCAGTCTGAACCACTGAAACAAAGTCATGGTTTAGAGATGATGTTCTGCATTTAGCTGTTTTGTAAACTTAGTCTACTAAAGTTTGACAATAATGCTGAAGTTTGGTTATCGACTATGGATGAATTCTTCAAGTAGTTAGTCATCTTTGCTTATGCTCTTATTTTAAAGTGGGTGAAGCATTTCCGTTTCCTCGGTGCACATTCTATAGGTATGTAATAGCAAATCTGAACCCATTGAGGGAGCTATGTTATATTGTAGCCCATGCTGTGTTATTGACAAACAGTGAGAATCACTGCTTTTAGTGCTTTAGCATTAGCTTCAGTTAAATGGCAGGTTGCCATTTAACTGTTGATTAGTGCTTCAGAGTTATTTCAACTAACCTTTTAGTTTGTGTTGCCCACCACTGCTTGGTTGCAACGATTGGTTGTTAGTGCTACTGTTGCCTTTCTAACATCTCTCCTCTAATATTAATATGAACTGTTAATATCAGAGCAAAGTGAATGTTCTCTGTAAAGTTTGAGTGTGAAAATCTCAACGGATCGGTACTTTGTGAAATATTTGAGCCTCAGCAATGACTATGCTGCATATGTGGACAAGTAAATTCCCAACATCTGAAGCTCAGCAAAGTATTAAGTAAATATATAGCAGTGCCTAAAAATGTGGGTTTGAAGTAAATCACAGTGTGTAGAGCCAAAGATGCAGGATTTTTTAGAGCCTAAATGACGTTTCATGTGTTATGTGCAAAGCGACGCAATCAGATGTCACTATAGTGACTGGAGTACAGTGTAAGCATCATTTTATTAGCTTTACTGAAACACGCCAAACAAAACCTTTTTTACAAGATCCCTTCAGGCTAATCAGCAAACACTGACCCACATGACATGGCAGCTGCAGAGCCTCATATATGGTTGAGCTGCAGACACAGACAGAATGACAAATCCAAAGAGGTAGTACCTTCACAAAAAACAAAAAAACAGCATAGGTTTTAACACTATTCCAGTTAAAAATGATGTATTCTGAATTCAGGTTCTCAAATAGTTTATATATTTGGTCATTTTGATATTCTGTAAACAAAAGTTAGGGTTGTTTTTGCCAGTTTCTTTTTGTTTTTTTCTTTGAAGCTACTGCATCGTCAGCGCTATCTGCCTGAGCCAAAGTAAATTTCAGTGATTAAGGTGTGGCTCTAACTTCATCCGCATACAGATTTACTGCTCTCTCATTCCTCTTTCGCATCCACAGTCTTGAAGTTTCCTACAAAAGCAACTTGATGGGAGGGTTGATGCACCGCGAAAGGGGAATTCTACCTGAAGGAGAAAAAAAAAATCTGCTCCACCTTCAGATTACTGAGGAAAACTTAACAAAGGCAGCAAAATTTCTGCTGTGTGGGACTTGCGCATTTTGAAAATGCAGATACATTTGTGAATAATAAGGGGCCTACCTAATTATAACATATTTTAAATATGAAAAACAGTGAAAGACATAATAAAAGTCTAACAGACACCCAAAAGAAAAGTGGAGTTTTCTCAACTGGTAACCTGTTTCACTCAGATGAAGAGTTAAAAAAGTCTTTAAAATCTTTAATGCAACTCCTCCCTGATGGTCACTGGTTATAAAAAGGTACCAGGCAGAACCAGCCAGAGTTTGCAGATAGTTCCATTCACCAGGCTCCACCTGTCGTGAATTTTTACTGTTATACAGCCACACCCAATTCTATAAAAGCCAAAGGGAAAACTGGCACAAAAAGGTTGACCAGAAATACAGCCTGGGGTGTTTTTCCACACCTTCAATGAAACCGGAAAAAAAAATAAATAAATCAAGATCCGTTAGAAGTCATGTGCATTGCTAAAATGTTGGGTCAATTTGTTATGATGGAACAAAAAGCCAAAGGCTTAAGGGTGAAAACTGTGAAAGGGTTTCAAAAGTTCAGGTGAAATAATATAAAATGCATTTTAATTACACCAAAAACAAGGCAAAATTATTTTGAAGCTTAATGTTGGCAAAGAATAAAATATTATTCCAGTAATCACTCAAAGTGTTGGGATGGAGTAAATTTCACCAGAGAACCACTATTAGCCCAAACCAGGGCCTTTGCAACAACTTGTGGATCTGACTGAGGTAACATCAACGGTCTTCCTCATCTTCGGTCTTGGGAGAGCGAATGGTGTTCCTGGCTTAGCAGACGCCAGCCAGTGGTGTGTCAATTACTATTGTGTCATGGTATTTCAAGTTCCCAAGATGCATTTTCTTTCCAATATTGAAAATATGTTCTATGAAAATCTACAAATAGGCAAGGCACACTGTCATTATGCACCTTACTAATTACTGATTAAATTCATGATTCCCAAGGTTGTTCACACCTAATTTCTGCAAACTTTAAAGAAGTGAATGGTCTACCTAAAGGTGTGTCAAACAAAATATTCCATTATGATGTTAGCAAAGAACTAAAGGGCCAAATTGGTTTCTTTGAAAAGATCCACCCATCTAGCCATTGTCCACACCGACTTGCCATTGTACGGTTGCAGGGATGCTCTTGCTTATTCAATATTTTCCTAAAAAAATCTGTTAACTGAAATTGAGTTTAGGGGTGTTATGGGAGCCCGTAGTTGGCTGCCATCATAATTAAACTGCATCAATATTCCAGAATGATAACAATCTCAAGCGACGTCACAAAATAGGCCAAGGAAAAAGTTTGTCAACTCAATCAACTTCATTCTAGATCAGGACCTTTAAATTTTAAATTGGAAGAGCTGAGAGGATCTGGAAGTATTTCCTGGGAAAATAACAGAAGTTGGTGTCAATATAGAAAAATACAGATTAAATGAAGTCCCTTGAAAAGGATTCACACACTCTGAACTTTTTAACACTTTCTGATGTCACAACCATGAAAACGTTGTAATAGACCAACTTTTTCTACTTTTTCTACTTTCAATATGAATTAGCTTCAGCAGTGTTACAAAGACAAATGGGCAAAAATGACAGATGAGGTACAATCTATCCTTCAATCTATTTTTATTCGTCAATTCTTTTAATGATACTAATGACATTGGATATCAAGTTGCATTTCATTTTTATGCATTTAATTAATACTCAACAACCAAACCGCAGATGAACAGATCTAACTTTGCGTCTGCAGTGACATAAATCACTGACTGTGTTTCTAATAAGCACTTATGAACAATCAAATGAGACGACTGAACTGAAATTAAGAACAATTCACCTGCTGGTTTGAACTTAGAGTCTCATAACTTCCTCCAGGTTCACATCTGGAGGAGAAATCTGTGCTAGAATTTGGATCAGGCCTAAATAAAATCCAATCTGACCCAGACTAACATCACAGACAATGTGCCCGATTTTATCCAACTAATTAATTTTAATTAGAGTCCCAAGGACAAAGTGAACCCTACATATTTTATTTTTATTAAAATTGTACTGCTTTAGTTTTTAGAGCACCATGCAATTAAGCAGCTAGCTTTTGTTTAACATCTTCTAGATCTATTTTGTGGCTTGTTACAACAGGGAGAGTAAAGTGAAAACGTGTGATCAATAGGAGCAGAGCCATCCAGCGTGTCCTGGGTCTTCCTCCTGGTGGGATATGCCTGAAACACAACACCAATGAGGCATTGGAGAGGCACCTTAATCAGATATCAACCCACTTCCACTGGTTCCTCTTGACGAGGGACTCTCAAGCTTGATCGAACATCTCACCTGGCTTCTACTAAAAAGAAAGCCATTTCATCTGCTTTTAGCCACAATCTCCCTCTTTTAGTCAAAACCAACAGCTTGTGATCTTAGATGAGGTTAAAAACGTAGATTGATCAATAAATCAAGGGTTGAGCAGACAGAACATTTTTTCGTCATTCGTGAACAAGACCCTGAGATAGTGTAGCTCCTCCACATGGGGCAGGAATCTGCACACTTTGCACCAATACATGTTTGGTGCAAAATGTGCACCAAACTAGTTAAAAGCAAAGTATCTGATGAAGATACATGCTAAAGATAACTAGTGCTTTAAGGCCATCCACAGAAGAAGATGCCATGGCTCTGAAAGCAACATGTAAAGCCAGATTAGAGTTTAGCACTGTTCTAAGGAACAAAGACTTTAATGTTCTACAAATATGACCAACATTCCCTGAGGAAGACAAAGGGGAAAAGGCTGCAAGTTAGAAAACTGTTAGCCTGACTAAAGGACAGACAGTTGAAACAAACATGTCATTTTCCTTTGATTCAGTGAATACTCACTGAATCAAGGAACTGAGGAACTGTGTACTGATGGTTGTGTCTGAATTTTTGACAGTTTTTCAGAACTTTTCGCTGCATTTAAAGTACAAGCATATGAACCTTAAAGTGATCTGCAGCTGTATTCAAAGACATGATAGCCTGAAAGTGCCTGGATCAGATAGGAGCTGAAAAACACTTTCACATGTTTAGTTTCAAGCCAGAAGGTTCTGCACTTATTGATTTATGATAGTTTGTTTGCCATGGTTGAGTCAGAAAACAAAAGATATCTGTAGATTATATTTTCCCCAGATTCACTCGCTATTTATAGCAACAATACTTGTCATTACTGATGAACAATACTTGTCATTATTGATAAAGCAAAGTATCTTTACAAAGTATACTTTGCTTTGTCAATAATTATGCATTTAATTAATACTCAACAACCAAACCGCAGATGAACAGACAATACTTGTCATTATTGACAAGTATTGTTCATTTGCCAGGAAACATAACATCTACAATGACATTCAATGGTTTCAAAGTGAAAGTCAAATCATGTGTGAAATATTTGGCATCCATCACTGTAAGTAATTGCTACACACCTTTACAAATACAGAATGTGCATATTAATACACCAACATGGATTAAATCCAGCAAAAAATAATCAAACACCAGACCGTTCTCTTTTCTCAAAATGCCTCCAATCCAGTGCAACCAACATCATTCAAAGGTTACAGAATTAGTAATAACAGTCCGTCTTGTTACAATTAACCTCAGTCCAAATACAGCTGCTCTGTGACTGTGAAGGCCTCCAAGGTTTGGTGAAGAAACACTTTCATGTTTGGAAGAGTAGCAAGCAAATGTCACTGTCAGACAGTGGGGAAGCAGAGTTGTGTCCAATCAGACCATCAGTTTCCAACACACACAACAAAAAAACCTTGTGAAAATGTAATTGGCGCCAGTGCGACCCTGCAGAGTAAAACGTTTGTGAGGTTCAAATGACTCCATCCCTTATGTATGAAACATGGTTCTCACAGTTTAACAGCAGATCATGTTTACTTTTCTCAACCATCAACAAGAAGAGTAAAGAAAAAGTAAATCTCACATTTGTAGTGACTAATTGTGAAAAAATTTAAAATGGTTGATTCAAACACAAAAAGACAGGTTAGCTTTGAACCACTGATGACCTCTATGAAATGATTGTTCCAACCACAACTTTATTGCAATATACTTTATATCTGGAATGCAAATAGGATATTAATATTGTGTAGCAGGTCAAAAACACTGTGCTGAACTTTTGGCCTCTTTCACAAAATATTCTAACTCAGTCCCTTGTAAGGATGGAGTCGGAATGAAGGGTTAAAGTTAACCCACCCCACTGAAATACCAAATGACGTACAAACAAAGTTGTAGCGCTCACTAATTTTACACATTATTTATGAAAACTGTCATCTCTGCAGGACCAGACTTGAAGGAGGGTTGATTTAGGAACCACCAGATGCAGCTTTAGGTAGTGGTCTTGTTTTCGTTTCTAGCTATTTCTACATGGAATCTGCAGTTTCTCCGGGCAGTTCAGTGCAAAAACAAAATATTACCAATTTGTGTGTGTGTAGTTTCTAGTGAAAATACCTTACTACACTTGATATAAGACAAAACTAACTTACAACTAGATATAGGAGCTTGGTTTAAGTCAATAATTCCTTTATATTGATCAAAAAGACACTCCTTATATTGACAAATTATTAAATTTGCAAGACAAATTTCCAGTGTTATAGGTGAAATAATCTAGTCTAGTACTTTTTAATCAATTTTAAGGAATTATTGACTTAAATCAAGCTGCTATATCTTGCTAAAAGTAACTTGTAATTGGAAACTATAAACACTTATGTTTTTGAAGTGTTTATTCTGATCACATCACATCAGAGAAAATAGAAAATAACAAATATTAATAATAATAATAATAATTAATAATATGAAAATAGTGACAAAATATTAGACTTGGACTGAAATGGAAAGATGTCAGTCTGTTGAACACAGGCCCTGTGAGGAAGTGATAGGATTACTTTGAAGTTTAATCAGACGCGTCAAGTCTTATGTGAAATCAAGACGATGCATTGAACCTGTTCTCTAGCATTAAGATGGAAGTGAAATGACAGGTGGCTTTTCTGCCTCAATTTGCATACTTGGGCTGCTTTGATGCATTCCCAGTTTCTGACTGAATTTCACTGTAAAGTTGTGTGGGAAAATCTTCAAGTTTAGGCTGCCTAATATTTAAAACCTTATAGACCATTGCCTTTCAAGCTTAGAACCGTTTGATGACATGATCTGTTTTTTTTTCTGTTTTTTGTTTTTTAATACAGTAAAAACAAGCATAAACTATAAAAAGATGCACCTTTATGATTTGCTCACATATTCATAAACTGGCAATCATAGCCTGCCGAGTTTTCAGCAGTTAGGTCGACTGCCTTGCTTCATAATCAGCAAGGTATTTGGTGCTAATCTAAGATTTTCATTGATGAATGATCACCAGTTTTCACTCATCCTGAGTATGTTTCTGAGCGTGTACAGCATGGAGACGGTGCGCATGATAAGCAGGCTGGAACAAGTACTGAATCTGATCTGGTTACTCTTTTATGAGGCGTTTAGTTTTTTTCTTTAAACAGGGCGGTCAAATGTGATCCGTTTCATTCTTTGTGAGTTATGCCGCTGCTTTGCCCCAACCTGCTCTCCCCTGGCTTTGCCTGCAGGCAGTAATGAGAGAAATGAACAGGCGGTGATATCTGCATTAGTTAAGTCTGAACGTACAGGAACAAGCTGCTTTGTTACCAACTTACATGAGAAAACTCTTGTTTGTTGTTTTGTTTTAAGTTACATCATGACTTAAGGGAGGAAGTGTTTTTATTTTATTTGGAATAATTTTTGCTTCGTGCAACTCCTTCACATTCACCAGCTGAGTCAATGTGCACAGGCATGTGTGAAGGGATTCAACAATCAGACAAGAATGTCATTGATAATATGAACCCCAGGCTTCTGACAGCACTATGCTTATCCTTCATGAACAGTCAGGATTAATAATATTTCTTTCTGAAAAACTGCACTTTTTAATAACTTCACCTGAGTCGCATGTTTGGACTGGTCTGTCTGAAAAAGGGAATCATATACAGATGGATTTGCAGTGTCAGTGCTTTGGGCTTTCTTAAAGGCTACCCAGATCTTCAGTACAAACAGATTTGACTTTAAAAAATAAACATTTTGATGAATTTGCAAATGGGCATGGCAAATAATCCTCCACATAAAAGTTTTTTACATGCATTCTGAAAGCCATGTTCTGAAAAACAAAAGTTCTCTAATCTTCAATCTACTACTGACTTACTAGAGCCGCGCCCTGATCCTGACAGCAAGTTGACACAGCGAAGCGCTTTGTTTGGAGAGCGTCTCCACGCCCAGGATTCATCCTGCGGTACAGAGGGGTGGCTCTGGAACACCAAGAAGAATAATTACAACTCCAAAGAGTTTGGAGATTTGAGACCAGAATTTGTATCGGAAGGTGATGCTGAAAATCTGACCCTGAAACTTGCCATATTGGTAATTACAATCCCATGAAGAGAAGTTACAGTGTGGTAAATGTCGTCTTATGTCTACTGCTTGGTGTGAAATGGTTTTTATAAAGCATGATGCATAATGATTACTTGGTGAAGATTAAAACTAGCTACGAAAAGATGCAAACAGCAAGGTTACAATTAAACAGTCGACAGACATATGCCACTTATAAATCAGTCCCAGGATTTCCACTGCAGGCATTTATTGATTGATTGATTGATTGATTAATATTAAGTAAATTAGGACATACACAATGTAAAGCACATGGAGAAAACTTTTTTCAGTGTGAACTGGAATACATATGCAGTCAGAAACTTGATGTATTCTTCCTTTAACTGAAATGCAAAGTCAAAGTTGTTTGGTCAGGAGTTGGATAGTTTTAACAAGAAAAGTCTCAGGTCAGTTCCAGATATTACATCTGGACACCAGCTGTGACATTTCTAAATGCTCTGTGTTAGAAGTCCCTGATTAGCTCTCAAAGAAATTGACTCAACTCAATTTTAGTCCCAGAGTTAGACATACAAATTTATACTACAGGTGAAACTGCCAGGACTAAAAGTGGCCTAAGGTTTAGAATGAAAGATTTGGAGGGTCAGTCCAAATTTGACCCAGGAGAGAGTGAAAAAATTATACTCTTTAACCTTTAAGTAAGGTTTAATTACCCATAGCAGCTGATCATTTGATCTTTGTGGGAAACTATTACATTATTATCAGCTCAGGTTTCTGCATGCTAAAATGCAATCTTGCCAGATCTAGCAGGCAGGGCAGTTTTTTCTTCTCTGCAAACTAATGTGTTTGATATGAATCCTGATAGATATGTTTTACAGCTGTCGACATTTGTGATGCTGTGTTAGGAGCCAAGTCAGCAAACAAACAGCCATATGCATCCAAACAGAAGTGGGTATTCTTTAGTGTAAAGATTGATTAATATAAAAAATAGGAATCCAAATTTTATACATCTTAGTTTAGCATGAAATTTGTCTGAAAAGTAAGCCCTATTTATTTTTCTTGTCATTTCCTGGAGACTATATCTATGACTGTTGCTCAACAAGATATAGAAAATTGGTTATAGTGCAACAACATGCTTCAACTTGCATTTCTACTGTATTCTATATGACAGTTATGATGTTTTTAAATAACTTGTAATTATGTTTCCTATGGAACCCTCTGGGGAACATGAGGAATTTTTTTATTTTTTATTTTTTATTTTTTTTGTGTTACTTCACAATATGCTTTCTGTAATATTTGCTTGCCTAGTTTGTACACAGTCACAAACACCAATTTCATATTTCAAATATATACACATTTAATGAGTGTCAGTAAAAACATGTTCAACTCCACTGCTGCTAATTACTAATCTTAGAAGTTCATATTCAGTTGTGAGTCTTAACAGTTCAAACAGATAGTCTGTTTAGTGGTGAGCGCCAACAAATGAGAAGGAACTGATTGTTACATGTGGAGAGGCTGGAGATCATCCACTTCCTCTGCTGCCCAGCTCAGACTTTAGATAGGCTAATACCTGGCATCGCTAAGATGGCTCCCGTGTCCCATGACGCAAATTACCAAGAAAAATTGTTGGCATTTACTGCAACACAAAGTGACAGTAAGCATAAACATTGTGTGTGAATGCATGGCTGACGTTGACCTCTGGCTGCAGTTTTCCGTTCAGGAAATAATATTTACTGGAAAGAGCTTCAGCTTTCTTAACTTTCCTATTGGAAGCATCTCTCATACGTCACTGCCCTGTATGTATGAACTTTTTCCAGGATTCAATTGATGGCTGACTAACAGGCTTTAATTGACTGTAATTATCTCAATCAGGTGTGTTAAAGCTGGAAAACATATAAAAACCTGGCTTGAGGACAACGGTCAGGAAACACCAGGCCAGCCTGACTTCACTTTTTGAGCCTATCAGATGTGGAGTTACAGATGTGCTTTATTTAGATTATATGGCTGCAACATACAGAACGCTTCCTGCAGGGTTGAAGACATAGTTTCATTAATTAGAGCTATTTGTCCAGGTCCTGAGGCGGCAAGCCACCTCCAGACCAAAGAACTATTGTACTCTTTTTCTGAAATGTCTGGTAGACGTCAGCAGGGTTTGGATTTTTCCCAGGATGCCTTTTTTCTTTGCCCACTCTTTTTATCATTGTTAAATCTCAAACACTTACCTCAGCTGAGGCAAGTGAGGACTGGTGTGCTTTGCTGTTGTTGTGGTTTGTTTTGCGACCTCCTGGATGAGTCATCACTACTGCTGGAGTCATTTTGGCAGACCAGCCACTCCCAGTACAGCTCACCGCTCTTTGGGCTGGGGCGGTAGGTGGTGCTTTTTTGTGATCTTTTGGTCTGCTTCTTCACATCAGACACGGCCTTTAAGTGATTTGTTCATTTGACCATTCTGGTAGAAATCAGGTCTTTGTGTGGGATGGTGAACTTAAACTCATTTTTCAAGATTTGTCAAAGGGCTCAATTACTTTTTCAAGTAGGAGTAACTCACAATGTGAAAACCAAAAAAGCCAAAATGGTGGATATCTGTAAAGTAACAGATATTTGTTTGTTCAAGATGTTACTGCATGTGGTCAAAATCTATTCACACCGCAGAACGACTAGATGTCATAATTTTCATGTTTTTATAAAAGCCACTGACAACTGATGAAAGGTGCCGACTTGCTGAGTAACATGCACAGTGTAGTGATCTGATGCTGCCCTCTTCTGGTAGACTTAAGTTACAAATTCTTCTAGAACAGGAACACTTAGTTTTTATTATTACTTAGAAACTGTGGAGTACTCGTTACTTTTACAGATTTATAGCACACTTATAAAGCCCAGAGAATAAGAAGGTGAACATTTCTCACTGGTTGAATATACCCAGCATTTAGCTTCTGTCATTTTCTATGACATGAGTAGTTTTCTTTGCATATACCGATTGCAATTAGACAATCTGAGTGAAAATGTCCAGATAAGAGCAAATTTTAACTTTGTGCATCTTTAAAGGTACAGTGAGGAAAACTAACACTTTCATTAGAGCCACTTTTATAAGATTTTTACCACTATTCAGAAAAGTTAGAAAACTTTTCTAAAGTCTCACGTTCTGAGATGAAGGTGAAACCTTCATCTCAGTTTAAGTTTATTGTGTTGCAGTTTAAGTCTATGGTTATGCAGAGAGGCAGCAACATCAAGGTTTTAATGAAAAACTAATGATAAAATAAAACTTACAAGCTGCCTGGAGAAGAAGTAAAAACAGCAGGAACCCAAGAAACAACAGGGTTAATTAACAAGGAGGAACCAGCAGTAAGAGAACAGGTGTGTAAGTACTGGGACAATGAACGCTGGGACAAAGGACAAGGGCTGATTAGTTAACACCTTTCAGGTGTGAGGAGAGAGGGAGTCAAAAAGCAGCACAGGAAGTGAGGGAGAGCACACTGGGAACAAAGAAATGAACCTGCCACTAAAGAATGAAGAAACATAATTAAACTAGAGCAACATAGAAAGTACTGAACCAAAAGAAGGCAGAAAGAGGCTGATCTAATCAAAATCAGAGCAAATAATAAATCACAACTTAAGAACTCAAAACATTCTCCTGATTCTTAGTTTGAAAGGAGCAATGTGATTGTGATTGTGCTTCTGGTGACTCTTCCTAGAAGACGGCTTTGTTTATTTAATATCAACACATCCGTTCAATCCCTAGGGCCCGTTTCAACTGGTTTTTATTTGGTTTCAGACTTGTACATTATGTAATTTATCAAAAATGTCATTTAAAGATAACTATGTAATCTCAATTTAAAAAAAAGATTTATGTTCCTTTCCCTGGAGTCAGTTGGAGCCGTTCATTTCAAAACATTACAATCCTCAGTTTGTCATGATGGTGAATCTCATTCAATCTGCAAATAAGTTCTCAGGTTTCTTCAAACTAATTTGTACAAAAGAACATTTCTCCCATGCATATTTCCTAAAATGAATATTGTTCCACTTTTAGTTGTCTTCTGAAATAAAAGCAGATTTATTTCCATTTAGTTTAATTAGCTTGGCTTTATTCGGTTTATTGCAAAAACATCGTCTCAGAACAACATTATTTTCCACAGCAGCCTCTTAATTACAGTGGTCACAGTGTTGAGCTTTCAGTATAAAACTACCACAGAGGCAGAGAAAATCATGACATACAGGCACAGTTAAGGCCAAATATATTCATACCCCAGGCAGAAGTTTTTCATCCTAACTGGAATATGGTAAATAATGTGAAGGGAGCTAAAGATTAGGGGAAAGACCTGGAGACCTGGAATCATGACTTAAAATATCACTGGAAAAACAACACCCCGCACTTTTGGTCTAATTTCTAGTGCAAATGTCTTACTACATTTAAGATAAAACTAACTCATAGTTAACTTTTCAACAAGATATAAAAACTTTTTACAGTCAATCATTCTTTGATGTTTTTTTAAAAAAATTACCAGTTCCTCTAGCAGATTATTTCACCTATAACGAGACTTTTTTTTAAATAAATGTTTCCCATAAAAGCTAGTAGTTTTTCACAAAATTAAGAATTTATTTACTTTAAACAAGCCCCTATGTCTTGCTGAAAAGTTACATATGAGTCAGTTTTGACTTATTCCAATTGCACTAAGATATTTGCACCAGAAACTAGACCAAAAAAAAACGTTTTTGTGTTTTTGCATTGAAATTGTCAGCCTGCTGGTGGAAACAAGCAGGCAGAAGCCGCAACTTAAAGGAAGGATTTTATTGTTGCGATGGCAATAAAGATTTCCCATTATTGCAGATGGAATAAATAATACTCAACAAGATTTTTTTTTCAATTACTCTGGTTTTGGAAAATAATTTTTTCAAAACCAATTCTACTTTTACGTTTTGTTACTTTTGGAGCGATGTCTGTCTCATTCCCTATCAAAAAAAAAACTCAATTTAAGCCTGCCAGGGGTATGAACCATTTTGGCTGTAACTGCACCTCTAATCTAGGCAGCTCATTTCTCAATGATATTGGTGGACTCAGACACCAGTTTGCCGTCACTGGTCTCAATGCTTTTGACAATGACATTTTTCTTGGTGGTGGTGCTGTAGCCGCCAGCAGAGCTGCTGCTGTAGCCTCCGCTGGAGTAGCTGCCATATCCGCTGGAGTAGCTGCCACTCATGCTGTCCATGGGGACACCGCTGTAACTTGCTGTTGAGCATCAAATCAGGCATTAGCAAAGGAGGCAGAACGTAAACTTCCGGTCGGTTTCAGACAACTTACTGCTCTGTTTGGAGATGCTGATGGCCTGGATGCCACTTGCCAGTCTGTCCTCCTCTCCCTCCAGCAGCTTCCTGTAGGTGGCGATCTCGATGTCCAAAGCCAGCTTGACGTTCATCAGGTCCTGGTACTCTCTGATCTGGCGGGCCATGTCCTGCTTGGCTCTCTGCAGTGCCTGCTCCATCTCCTTGATGCGGGCCTGGGATTCCTTCACTGCCATCTCACCGCGCTCCTCAGCCTCTGCAATCTGTGCCTCCAGGTTGGTGCACTAACAAGAAATTAATTAAATAACAAAGTCATTGCAACAGTTTTGGGTGTAACAGTACAAATATTGAGATGGGATCTCCTGTACACTCTATACCTGTCCCTTGATGGCATCGATTTCTGCTGTGAGTCTCTGGATCATGCGGGTGAGTTCGGCAATCTCCGTTTTGGTAGCTCGCAAGTCGTCTCCGTATCTGTTGGCAGAGGTTTGCATCTCTTCGTACTAAATGAGGGTCAAAGGAAAGAAGGTCTTATAACTGCAGCTCCGGCTTAATCTGTGAAGCAACAAATACTTTTTGAGTTATTGAGTACCTTGGTCTTGTACCATGTCTCTGCCTCAGCACGGGTGCGGTTGGCGATATCCTCGTACTGCGCCTTGACCTCAGCCACCACAGCATCCATATCCAGGCTGCGCCTGTTGTCCATCTCCACAATAACTGAGGTGTTCTTGATCTGGCTCTGGAGCTCACGCAGTTCCTGAGGAAATTTGACCAATAGGCAAAGCCTGTCTTCAGCTCCAGGTGTTTAGCTATGCCTTCACTTTAGTTTGCAATAATGGTAAATGTAAAGGATTATTGTGTAGATTAAAGGCAAAACTGTCAGAATCAGTGGCATGGCTTTGGAACGTTAAACAATCAAAAGATATTCAAGGCTGTGACAATCTTGTGTCTTGAAGATCTTGTGCAGCAACTAGGTCACAGGTAGAAGCAGTGATGGGCACTGCTAGCTAAAACATTAGGTGTGATAAGCACAAATAATAAACATTAATTCCACTAAACCTAAAGCACAGCATCAAGGTGGTATTTAGCAAAAGCTAAAGCCAATGCACTAAAATTGCCTAATTTAAAATCATCTCTGAGCTTGAAAGGCTACAATTTACAGCACCAACTTAACATTATGATCTACATTCTTTTTCCCATGTCTTCTCTATTGCCTGTGTTGTTTGAAATAAGGCTACAGGGAGAAGAAAAAGGGAGAACATGAGGAGATGAAAGCTAAATCTTGCTAGTATCCACACATGGAACCGGTTTCCTTTAAAATCTATTAATTATTTGTAATTTAAATAACTTTGAGCACATTTTGCAAGGATGTCCATCAAAGACTTGTCAGAGATGGCATATGACCCGGGTCAGCCAAAAACAAACTTCAACCAGCAAAGGAGAAATATGATACAAATATCAAATAAATGCAATGACAGAAATTACAAAAACAAAATGGATGCTGAAGGGATTGAAGGTGAAAAAATCCACAAAATAAACACAAGCTGGAAAAGTTGGAGCTGTACCTCCTCGTAGATGGACCTGAGGAAGTTGAGCTCATCCGTCAGACTGTCCAGCTTTGCCTCCAGCTCAACCTTGCTCATGTAGGCCTCATCTACATCCTGGAAGAAATGTGCTCTTCAGAAGGTGATATCAAAAAAATAAATTGACTTACTTCTGCTTCTGATGAGAAGGTAAACACCAAATAATGGCAGTTAACAAGTGAACTTTAAATGTCCAGCCTCTACCTTCTTGACGAGGACAAACTCGTTCTCACACTCCGTGCGCTTGTTGAGTTCCACTTCATACCTGAGAAGGAAAAAAATGTTCAGAAGTGATTTTGAATATTCAGAAAGGTTTTGTCTCTAACATCCTGATGGACACAGCAGCTCTTCACTTGTTCTTGAAGTCCTCCACCAGGCCCTGCATGTTGTGCAGCTCTCCCTCCAGTTTGATCTTGTCGTTGCCGAGCCCGTCCAGCTGTTTGCGCAGGTTGGCGATGTAGGCCTCGAACATCGCGCTGATGTTGGAGTGGATGGTCGTCTGTTCCTGGAGCAGGCTCCATTTGGTCTCCAGCATTTTGTTCTGCTGCTCCAGGAAACGGACCTAATTACAAGACAGACATAAAGAAAAGAAAAAAAATCAAATGTTAGGTAATTTAATTAATTTCCTACAAGATCGTGCAAATAAAGTTAACATGATTCAATTTCTTTGTCTTGTATTGAATATTTTCCCATGAGTTAAAAATCTAGCAAAACCTTTTAAAATGATGTTTAAGGTAAACAGGTTTTTCAATAGATCTAGACAAATTAACTTCATGACAAAAAAAGCAAAAACAGAAGGAATCTCTAAGATGGCTAATATTTTCCACACTCTTGCTCATTTGTAGACTCAATTGACGAAGCTATTGTCTTGTCAGTGACATACTGTTGGAACATTATAGTAGCTGTCTTTAATCCCAGGTTGGACCTCAGTGTTTAGTTTGACCTGTGTGTAACCCACATAAAGTGGGGATAGCCTTTTGGGAAATAGAGATTGGGTAGGCGGGGTAGTCTGCCTGGCCAATGGGAAGTTTGATTCCCATGAATGTTTAGACCAATCAGAGAGCGGAATGCCACAGAGGCTCCACCTTCTTTCCCGTGTTGGCAGCATTGATTGTGAGCGGGAGATCCGACCCTGATCAGACAGCTGAGCCAGAGTGAGAGTCTTTTGGTTTCTTTCTAATATCATTTATTGACTTTGAAGGAATTTTTTCTTGTAAATAGTTATTGTTTAAATCCAACTTATAAGTTAGAAAGAGTGATAAGTTTCAGAAAACTGAACTTCAGTTTTTCTGCTGTTAGAACCACTAAGATCAGTTGGAACTGTTGCACTTTCTGGCAGTTGATTGGCAGTTGTTTTCAGTTCAACTGAAGGTAAAGCCTGTATAATAATGTATTTTTATTTTACTTAATTCATTTTCTTTAAGTTAAAACTTAAAAAATATGCATTTTACACTGTCTAGTGCCCTCCGTGTCTGGAATGAGAGTCCCTGTCTAGTTGTTTTGAACGTGCCGCACTGAGATCGGTGAGCATATTTTGTACCTTTCATTTGGTTTTTGTTCTTTCATCTTGTTGTCAAATAATGATCTTTATTTGACCTACTTAGTTATTAAAACGTGAACCTTTGCTGAGTTTGTGTAAAATGTAATGTTTTATTATTGTTCTTGGAAAAGGATTTTTCAAACAGTTATGAAACATAATAAGCTAGAATGGTTTAATAATAATTCTATGTTTCTGCTGGTCTTGTCTGTTGACAGATCAGGGTTTTTTTGTTGTTGTGTTGTTTTTGTTTTTTTTGCTTTTTCTTCTCTTCTCCTGGATTGTTCCTGGAGTGGATTCCCCTACTGACTTTGATGAGAGCCTTCCCACCTGGACTTAGAAAGATCTGGATTTCCTCCCATGTTGAGTGAGACCTGAACCAGGATTTAATTTGATTCATTTGTCATCTAAAAGAGATTAGAGCGCAAACTACCAGAGTGCACCCAATAGATTTAAATTTGATATTTAGCACTTGGCCAAGTATTGTTGTTTTATTTCATGTATTTTATTGTGTGTAATTTTATTTTCTTAATTGTATGTCTTGTCCACTTGTGAGTTTATGATTCATGTTACTAAAGCTAATTGTTTTTTAAATTCACTCAACTGTGTATGTGTGTCATTTAAACACCCATCGTGCTCCGACAGCCAAACCTATTGGCCCATCTACCTAAAACATATTGTACCCTTCTCAACTGTGTTACATGTGGAAAACCCAATGGGTTCAATAATCTGTTTCTGTCAAGGAAAGCAGATGGGAGAGACTTCTGAGTATTAATATTGGGAGATGAGTAGGTGCAATAAAAATGAAATGCTGTGTCATTATGAAGTTCAGCATGTTATTGTTTAGGCACATCATCAGTAAATGATTAATCTAAAATGTCTATTCGGTGTCTGTGATTTAAAAAAAATCTGATTAGAATGTTTTTGGTTATTAAGAGTGTAGCACCATTAAAATGGAAAATGAGTGAGATTGACTAATTGTCATTTGATTGTATTTAAACTGGAACTGACAGGTCAAATGCAAAAAATAATATTATACTTACTGTTCATCAAAGGCATCAAAAGTGCATTTAATTAACAGTATCATGTTCTTTTGCACCTTTTATTTTGGGAAGAATCAAATCATAGAGGGGAATGTCTGCTTTGATGCTGAAACTATGAGAATCTTTCAATCCATTCATTTATTACAAGACAGGAAAAAATGCCACCTCACATCAAACGTATCTTTTAAAAGGGTTGTAGCCTAATCTCCTTTTTTATAACAGGTAGTTTAAAAAGGCAGTGATGAAGAGAAACAGCCACTTAATCCTTCTCCTGCATAGCTTCCTCTTTTTCAGCAGGGATGGACACAAAAAAAGGTGTGGCAAAGTTTTGTCTCCTGAGTGCAGAAAGGTAAATATGTAACTGCATATTATAGGTTTTGATAAGAGAAGATCAGAAAGACAGCTGAGGCAACTCAAAGGCAACTGAAAGTTTCAGGTGATGTTTTTACTGCACAACTAGTTTGCATACTTGTATGTAGTAAAAGAGTAATGGTGAGAGCAGGTGTGACTCAGAGACGCTGCATTTTGAGATTAAAAATTTAACGAGTTACTATAATGCTGAGTTGAACTTGAGAAAATGCAGACAATAAAGTGAGTCAGACAGATAACACAATCTTTGGGTGAAATTTATGTCCCGTTATCTTTGTCTAATCATTGTTCTGGGTGGAGGAGAGTTGATACCTTGCCACCAAGCGGCCATTGATCAGGACATAAAACCAGTCGGCGTTCTTTAAATATTAACTCTGCACCAGTGACATCTCAGAGGATTTTGTCCAGTTAAATTAGATGAACAACTTGAACTTGTCACCCTTTAACCAATCGAGAACCAATCGAGAACCAATCGAGAACCAATCGAGTTGCGACTCGGTGGACCTCAAGGATGGAAGTCAGCACCCGCCTAGCTCCAAATAAGGTCGAGTATTCCTATCTTAAATGTTGTCAAAGGAGAACAGCATTTAGATTGTGAATCTGACTCATGTAGATCCCACTGTAAGTTGCTGCTAATGGCTCTTTCAGTATGATCTCCACATCAGGTTTGAAACAGACACTGTTAGAAACTAACATATTCAAAACACTGCACCTTTCTGCATCATTGTGTAACCAGATTGTCTACAGTTTTGTTTCTATGTCAAAGTTTGCCTAAAACTTTGTCCATCAAAATAACATGGTTTCACAAAGACTCAATTAAAATCACAAGAATAAGTTTGTTCATGTGTCATGAAAATCATCCTGCAACTACTTCCTGTTGTCTTCTTCTTCATGGTCTGTGCCATCAGTAACATGTAATTGTTGATCTCTTGATTTGTACGATGCGAAAAAAGTGTTTCCATCGCAGTTTTGTGAAATAAACCTATTTCAATATAGCCAAAACTTTTTATTGAAAAAAAAAAACAAGTCACAGAAAGATAACTAAAGAAATTCCAGTTTTCCAAGAACCTCAACTGATGACACCTGATCATAACACACTGGGCTATTCAGTCGTTATCAAGACTGTACAAAAGCGTAGGTGTAGATCCTCTAGATATTTTAAATGACTTTAATGCGAGGATGGGTTCTAGGACAGCAATCTGGGCCAAACTGTCTGGAATGATTCAGGTATCTAAATCTACCAGCTATGCAATCAACCATGGATAGTTGTTCTATCCCAGAACATTGCTTATTTGAGCTTCTCCTTGAATGTGAGGTCACAGCTGGGTCCAGTCCCATCAAGAGAACATGATGGATACAAGAAAGCTAGACCATGAAAGGACCTCCAATTGGACAAATGTCGAAGAAGTAGAGAAATGGATATGCACTAGACCCAGTTCTGTACAGCCATTGTCTCAAACAAATGACTAGAAACGTCACCAAACAAAAACAGTTCATCAGAATCAGTGGAAGGTATGTTTGCAACTTTTCAATAAAATGTCCAAAGCCAGAGATGTCACATTGTTGTTTGGTATTTGTAAACTGGATCAGTACCGGAAGTCAGATCTGACACTTCTGAGCTGTTATAGAATAGGGTGGAGCTGTATAATCGCTTTCAATGTTTTACTGTGGCAAAGATAAGCAATGGGAGTGATTTTGTGTGTGTTAGATCGTTGCCTAGTACTAATGCAGTGAAACATCCACTTTAGAGTGAGTGGAAAAGACTAGGGCTAAGGTGTGTCTTAAGATTAGGATAAAGTTCAGGACAAATCGAGTTACCAAAATGAATGGAAGTCGAAACAATGTCCTGATACGTGTAGAGATACAAACTAATATTTGTGTGTTTGCAATAGGAGGAAGTGATGATCATTCATTCAAGAAGAACTTACACAACTGGAAATAAATCCAATGTGATGGACATGAGATTCTCAGTCCAGTGTTGCATAACATCAAGACTGTAAAACAGCCTTTACAATCTGTAACTCAATCTTGGACTATACTGCAGCAATTCCTGACAATTTCTTACCTTGTCAATGAAGGAGGCAAAGCGGTTGTTGAGGCCCTTGATCTGGTCTTTCTCTTTGGTGCGGACGACTTGGATTGTGGGGTCAATCTCGAGGTTCAGAGGGGCCAGAAGACTCTTGTTCACGCTGACGGCAGTGATGGGGGCCATGCCCCCTCCAAAGCCCATACCCAAGCCTCCTGCACCGCCCATGCTGGAGCTGACACTGTACGCAGAGCTGCTGGTCATACCTGCACCTCCAAAGCCTGCTCCTCCGTAGCCTGCTCCTCCGTAGGATTTGTAGGACCTCCGGGAGCTGAAGCCTCCAGCAGGTCCAGCGTAGGAGCTGCTGCTGAAGTTTCCAGGAGAAGAGCTCCTCAAGGAAGTAGATTTGACCCTGAAAGACATTACGCAGGCTAATTTTTTAAGAAAGAAAATGGAATTAGGATGTCAGGCAGGCAGACCAGTCAAGGGCAAAGACCAAAGTGGGACAGACAGAGGGAACTCTATGGTGTCGTTTATAAGCCTTCCTCTGCTGAGGGAGGGGACCTAAACATACCTTTGGACCTCTGGGTTTACTATTCAGTCATTATAATCACCTCCTCTTTTTATAGACGTCTATGACTGATACAGAAATCCATCTGAGAAAATAGATTTCTATAGATTTCTGCACTTTTTTTCTCTCTGTCTCTCTATTTGGATCCTCTCATTGTATATTCAGATCAATCTTTTTTCATAATCACACATCTTGCATGTATTACAATCATTTTTAATAATATGATTTTCAATTCAGCTGAAAAGTGTAATACATAATTGTGGTACCTATATGTCACCAAAAATATAACAAAACAAACAAACAAAAAACCCTAAATGCTAGGGTTTGTCCATTGTTGTAAATTGTTGTGTCCCAGCTTTTAATATTCTTGTACCAACAAAGTTAGGACTACTACCCATTGTTCCTCTTTACTAGTAATTTCTATTTTACATTATCTTTTCATAGAAAATGTTTTTGTTCAAAGCAGAAGTCCTTACACCCCTGGAATTATATCAGAGGAAGTGAGATGGTTTAGTATCTTGCCCAAATATATGTCTTGCTGGCCCAATTGGATCTGATGTTCCATGAGGTGAACTCAGCTTCCCCTGAGCAAATTTAAGAGTCACATTACTATGGAAAAATTTCTGCAAGTGTGCTTTAGGTGTCACCTAGCTCCAGAAATGAGTGTTTTGTTTTTGTTGTTTTTTTTCTGGAAGAAGAGTTTTTTTCTTCAAATTACCATTAAAAAACTTGCTAGGTATTTAGATGGTTTAATAGTTTCGTCTCAAATTGTGTTTTTCCATCATTTAAAGAACATTAAAGATCCATGTTAAAGCCATAAACTATTGACCAAACATTGTTCTCGCTTTGCTTTATAGACTTCATGGCTCCATTAAGTTTACCAGGTCCAGAACCTTTTGTAGTAACCCAGGGTGTCACACTACCACCACCATGTTTAGCTGCAAGCGTCACGCTCTTTGACTGAATTGCTATGTATATTTTAGATCACATGTACTGGAGCTCACATCTTCTAAAAATGTCAGTTTTCCTGAAATTTCGAAGAGCATCAAGATGCTTTCGGTGAAATATCAGTAGTGGACTTTGGCCTTCATTTGTGGATAATGGCTGGCTCACTGGAATCCCAATGCCTTAGAAGTTGCTGAGCCTAATCTACATTTCTTTGTGAGATCTATTGTAGAGATCTATTGGTTTGCTTCAGAACAACTCAACATTTAGGAACTTCTTACTTAGACATTTTCTATTTTGTTAGAACACCAGGAATTCAGCAGCGAGAATGAGAGTTCACTGAAGTAAGGCCCAAGCTGACACAATCAACCCTAAGACCAGTTGGAGTTAACAAGGCACAATTCCCCCAATAGATGGCGCCACAGACCCCTGCAAAAATAAAAGCAGTCTGAACTGAGGCTGCCCTGTTTAGTTTACAGTCAGTGTTTTCATGTCAGACATGAAACATCATATTACATATGTATTATATATGATGACGTTTTGTCATATGGAAGCAGACCATCACAATTTGTGATGGGCAAGCTTCAGTGACGTGTATGAATTATGGATAGCTGTTGGGTAGTTACCTTTACCAGTAATCAATCAATGTACATTATCTGCTGTATTTATAATATTATAGAGTGACACATTTGCACAAATGGACCAAGACCCAAACCATGTTTAATTTGTTACATAGACCACCATAATGTATGCAAATGATTATTATAATTTTTTTTTTTTTGAATGATGTATGTTTGCAACAGGCGTCAGATACAATGTCACATATAGTTTTATTATAAGTCAAGTTATCTGTTAGTAGCAAGTTCAAGAACCACCAATTATCATTGAAGGTCACTGGACACAGGAGATGCCTCGTTATAATATAATTCAACATTAATCAATAAACCAGACTGTAAGTTGCTTCACTTAGTTTGCTTAATCTGGAGTTCAATCAGGGGAAAAAATACTATCTCACAAGCATGGGATCAGAACAAGATTTGCAAATCAAAACAAGATTTACAAACCAAATACGTTATCAAACAATACACAAATTACTATCAAATAGGGTAGCTTTGTCTCTGTAGCAGCAACTGCATAAACCGCAATTCGATCTGTATTTAACAATACAGGCCAACGTGAATAATGTGGCATTATTCAACTCACGCTATATGTTGCTTCTAATCAATAAATTGTAGCATTAGAAAAAAATCAAGCTACCTGTGATAAAGCACACCATAAGAACAAAAAATTATCTTGTATACAAGTTAATTAATGTTATTGAAGTTAACCGTCTCTCAATAAAGAGTAAATTTCTTGAAAAAATGGTTTTCTTTACAATGAGTCAATTTAAAAAAAAACATAAATGTTTTCTTTTTTTCAACTGAAAACCATTTATGGTTTTCAATGGTTTCATGGTACTGACAGAGTTTAAGCTAACCTGAACATTTTAGCTGGTTTTATAAAGTGTGTGGATAATAAAGGGAATAAGTCCATGTTAGTGATATCTCACGTGCGACTGACTAAATTTTAGCTAACCTTAACATTGATACTAATTTTCAGCAGTAGATGGCCTGATTCAAGTTCGACCCATATACAGATTTTGGCAGGCTACTTTTAAATTTCTCCAGAAATGTTGTAGTCATTTTTATTAATTTGTCAGATTCCACTGAGATTCTGATTCAGAATGAATCACTCTCTGCCCACTTTTAAATCATAAGCCGAAACTAAAAGTTTCAAAGTTTTCTGATTAGTGTTTTAGTGAGTCGCTGTTAAAAAGGAAAGTCAAACATCTGTCCATTTAGTAAACACATTTTTATTCAGTTTGGTAGCAAAAACAGCACCTCAGGACAACAGTGTGACAAGGGCAGCTTCCTAAGGGGTTGAACAGTTTCAGTTACAGAACACACACAGGGAAGACATGCACTACCTACTGTAGGAGGCAATTTTAAAACAAAAGTTGACCAACAAAACTGAAACTTTGTTTCAGCACATTCACATTCCTTTAACAAGATCACTATCCATTAAATGCAACAAAATGGCCCTTCATGTATGGTTCAGCAATTGCATAGACTTCATGGGAGTGTGCTCTACTTTTTTTCCTTTCTTTCCTACTTGCAATTTGCCCAAGTTGAAATTCACTGATCGGTGCAAAACTACTTCTTTTAGTACAAACAGTCAAACATCAGACAAACTGAATGAGTTCGTTGGTCCCTTTCAGATCTTTGGTAGTGTTAGGATCATTTATTGCTTCATGTAACACATGTTTGTGCTCTATTGGAGAGTGGCCAGAAAGCATTTTACTTCAGACTGTTTTATTACAATAGTGGAGGTGGGTGAGCGGCGAGTATAAAACTACCAGAGAGGCAGAGGAGATCATAGCAGGCAGGTAGCTGCACC
This sequence comes from Poeciliopsis prolifica, assembly GCF_027474105.1. Lineage (NCBI taxonomy): Eukaryota > Metazoa > Chordata > Actinopteri > Cyprinodontiformes > Poeciliidae > Poeciliopsis > Poeciliopsis prolifica. The sequence goes on from NW_026562402.1 coordinate 1,999,637, forward strand.
TCTAATCTAGATGGCTCAATCCTCAATGACCTCGGAGGACTCAGACACCACCCTGCCGTCCTTGGTCTCAATCATCTTGATGACGACGTTTTTCTTGGTCTGAGTTGTGGTGCTGTAGCCACCGGCGCTGCCGCTGCCGCTGCTGAAGCCACCGAGGCCGCTGCCGTAACCGCTACCGTACCCGCTACCGTAACCACTGCTGTATCCGCTGCTGTATCCGCTGGAGTAGCTGCTCTTCATACTGTCCACAGGGAAACCGCTGTAGCTTGCTGTTTCGATCAAAAGAGACAAATGTAAGACAGTGTACAAATTTAACAAACTGTGAAAAGGCTTCAAGGTCCATTTGAACTTGACTTACTGCTCTGCTGGGAGATGTTGATGGCCTTGATGCCGTTTGCCAGTCTGTCCTCCTCTCCCTCCAGCAGCTTCCTGTAGGTGGCGATCTCGATGTCCAAAGCCAGCTTGACGTTCATCAGGTCCTGGTACTCTCTGATCTGGCGGGCCATGTCCTGCTTGGCTCTCTGCAGTGCCTCTTCCAGGTCCTTGATCCGGGCCTTGGCGTCCTTCACCGCCAGCTCGCCACGTTCCTCAGCCTCTGCAATCTGTGCCTCCAAGTTGGCTCGCTAATAATACAGTAATAAGTTAAACTGATTATGAACTAATGATATAGTGCGTCTTTCAGTCTTGTTCCATGGTGGGTGAATCTATCTTCTGTACCTGTCCCTTGATGGCATCAATCTCTGATGTGAGTCTCTGAATCATGCGGTTGAGATCTGCAATTTCTGTTTTGGTAGCTCGCAAGTCGTCTCCATATTTGCTGGCGGATGTCTGCATCTCTTCATACTAAGTGAGCATCAAAAGGGAAGTCTTAGAAACTGCTTCAGCTCTTGCTGAAACCAGGAAGTGTTAAATATTTGAAATGAGATCTTCAATACCTTGGTCTTGTACCACGTCTCTGCCTCAGCACGGGTGCGGTTGGCGATATCCTCATACTGCGCCCTGACCTCAGCCACAATGGCATCCATGTCTAGGTTACGGCTGTTGTCCATCTCCACAATGACTGAGGTGTCCTTGATCTGGCTCTGGAGCTCACGCAGTTCCTGAGGAAAGTTAAACAAAAGTCAAGGAGAAAACAAAAAAGAAGAGTTAGTCAAGTCAAGTTCTTGAGGAAATCCATCCCACTACTATGTTTCCAGAGATGGTGCAAGAGTCAGATGAAAATGTTTCACAGATGTTCAAAGAATATGCATCAAAGCAGATTCATGCTCCAAAATTAAACCACAAACATGATAGGAATGCCATGACTAGAATAATAAATCAATAGCTGACTAAGTTCAGAGCCTTAAGAAGCTAAGAATCAACACCAACAAGGACAGTCTGTGCCATACCTCCTCGTAGATCGACCTGAGGAAGTTGATCTCATCTGTCAGGCTCTCCAGCTTGGCCTCCAGCTCAACCTTATTCATGTAGGCCTCGTCCACATCCTTAAAATGACATGCTCGTCAGAATGGCACATTAAGATAGAGCAGTGGATAAAGGATGGAAAAACAATTACCTTCTTGATGAGGACAAAGTCGTTCTCACACTCTGTGCGCTTGTTGATTTCATCTTCATACCTGAGAAGGTAAAAGTACAGTTTGTCACATGGATTTGAATAAATCCATGTGACATCTCATGTTCTCATGTTCTCTTCATCCCTTTTAGTCTGATGGTACTCTAGGTGGCAGTAGTTGTCCACGAGTGCCTTGTGCACCTCCCTTAGACATCTGCCTCACAGTGTGCTAACTCATGGTGAAGTGAGGGAGTTGTACTGATATTTTTCTCTTGGGAATGTTTCAGTTCATATTCTCCATTTATCTTTGGACAAGCAGCAGAGTTAAGTTTCCAGTTTCCAGTGTCTGTTGTAGTCTTGTTAAACTATTTAACTCTCTGTTTGTAGAACAAACTGTCTCTGACAGCCAACTCGGTTAAATGAGTTGTACCAAAAGTGTACTGGGCGTCTGTAACATGCTTCCTTAGTGTTGTAATTCCCTGGAGATTGTATGTCGTAAGCTGACGGACAGATGCAGGGAGGAGTCCCTGTAATGCTGATATCTCACTAGAACCCAACAGATGGATCCTATAGACAGGCAGTCTGTATTAACCCTGTCAACACTCACTTGTTCTTGAAGTCCTCCACCAGGCCCTGCATGTTGTGCAGATCGGCCTCCAGCTTCATCTTGTCGTTGCCCAGACTGTCCAGCTGTCTGCGGAGGTTGGCGATGTAGGCCTCAAACATTGCGTCGATGTTGGAGCGGGTGGTGGTCTGTCCCTGCAGCAGGTTCCATTTGGTCTCCAGCATTTTATTCTGCTGCTCCAGGAAACGAACCTAAACATAAGCAGAAGACGAATAATTAGCAGTGATCATTTTAAGATATCCATTCCATTCAAGAAACAATCAACAGGGACAGAATGAATGGCTCACTTGCCTGTTTCTTGGTGGTTAAGTGACTTTATAATCAGAAATTTGAACTGTGGCAGAACTTTGTAGATATAGGCATAATGTAGCTTTAAGGTTCATGTCTGCACTGTGCTCTGCAGTCTGAGTTCCTCTCATCTATTTGTTTTCCAAAGTGAGTGGTGGCTGTTTTTTCCATACTGGCCAACAGGAAGGACTCCATGACATATGCACATCCTGACAGGATTTAGGTGGTTGGAAAAAAAGGGCAGTGATGGAGGAATTGAGCTGGTTAACCCTTCTCTTTCACACCTTCCTGTTTTTTCACTAGGATAGACAAAGGGGGAGTGGCCAAGTCGCTACTGCTGCCTGATGCAGAAAGGTAAATATTTAACTGTACATTACAGGCTTAATGAGGGAGGAATGTGAAGCAGAAAGTGATGAAGGGGTTGCCTAAAAGTGTATGTATGTTTGGAGGGTGTATTTGCTTTGTGGTGGTGAGTTTACATTTTTGTGACAACTAAAAGAGTGATCAAAAAGCAGATCACACTACTCAGTGGACCTTGGACTCTGCTACTGCGAATCAAATGGCGTCAGGCGGTCTTGAATTGACCATCGAGTAAGTACACACAGCAAAGTGACTCAGAATGCCACAGATGGACAAAAGAAACTTTGGCTGAAGTTTATCTGTTCAGTTTTGACTTATGCAAAACATTCCTTATCTACATTTAATCATTGCACCAGGAGGCGGAGAGTCGATACACGACCAGTCAGCTGGCAATGACCAGAACATGAAACCAGTCGGCCTTTTAAAATATTAACTCATTACTGAGACCTCAGGGGACTGATACTCTCCTGTGCATGCACACACAGGACACACACAGAGTTGGTTTGAAAGATTAAAAGTTGATCTATTCAGCCAGTCATAGGACACACCTTCTATAGATGTTGCTGTCGAGGTAACAAAAGGCAGTCTTTAATGACTTTGTGTGAGTGTGTGTGGTATGAAGCAATGGGATGGAGGACAGGCCAGCATAAACGGCCACACCCGGACTGAGGGAGGGACCATTCCCAAGGTAACTCATATCACAAGCTCTTAGCTCTGCCCTGACACACCCTTCAGCTTTTTTTCCCCTTTCTTTCTCCCTTCTCTTCATGTCTGTGTCTCATTTAAATTTGGCATTTTGACAGCCAGATGCAAAAGATAGAAAACTGAACTCTGGGTAGCCTCTGTTTAATTTGTGGGAGGTGAGGAAAGCAAACAGAGGAGCATAAATCAACTTTCTCTATGCAAAACGAGGGAGGAAGTCAATGTTGCATGGCATGTGCTAAACATATGGGTCTCTTTTCAAAGTTGTAAAAGAATGTCACAACTACAAGCAACTTTTACACTATTTAACTGAACTTGCAACGTTACCAAAACACTTTTTCAACAGTTTGGAGAGAAAGTTTTTACACACATAATGTCACAGGCTCTTACCTTGTCAATGAAGGAAGCAAAGCGGTTGTTGAGGCTCTTGATCTGATCTTTCTCTTGGGTACGGACGACTGAGATTGCGGGGTCAATCTCCAGGTTCAGAGGGGCCAGGAGGCTCTTGTTCACCGTGACGGCAGTGATGGGGGCCTGCGCAACCATACCGCCTCCAAAACCCATACCCAAGCCTCCAGAACCACCCATGCTGGAGCTGACACTGTATGCAGAGCTGCTGGTGATGCCTGCTCCTCCATAGCCAGCTCCTCCGTAGCCTGCTCCTCCGAAGCCCCTGCTGCCAGAACCTCCATAGGAGCTCTTGACTGTGAAGGTCTTGCGGGAGGTGATGCCACCTGGTCCAGCATAAGAGCTGCTGCTGAAGCTCCTTGGGGCATTTGAGCTCCTGTAGGAAGTGGTAGAGGTCCTGAAAGACATTTTGAAGTAGTTTTCTCTTTTGACTGAAGTAAGTTTTGGATGGTCAGAGTGATCTGTGATCTAATCAAGGCAGGCAGACAGGCAGGCCAGCAGAGGGGAGAGACCAAGGCGGATAGACAGAGCGGAATCTACCGAGGAGTTTTAAACCCTGCCTCTGCTGTGGGAGGGGACTTACACCAGTTGCAGATCTGGGTTAGAGGGAGGGCTGGGTTGTAACTCTACACCTCCCTGACACACTGCCCATCCAGTCAAATGCATTGCCCTCCTCTTCTACATGCTTCTCTAAGTTGATACAGAGATCTATTTGAGGAATTTCAAGAGGTGATACTTATTTTTTCTCTCTTTCTTTGTGTCCCCTTTGTGTATTCAAATGCAGAACATTATGTGAGATCTGGAGATCTGATCAAATTTGAAAAAGTTCAATTTTAGAGACTAATTAAAAGGAGTGGTTCAAGATTAATATTTGTTGTATATATGATTCATCTAAAAGCAGGATGTGTTGATGGAGTAGGGTTAAGGCAAGGCATTGATTAATAATGCATCAATAAACGATGGATGTGAACAAAAACACATGGTTGGGTTGTTAATCTGACTTAATTAGCTTTCCAGTATAGTCAGTTCTCTTTCACACGTTGAATTAAAAAAAAACAGAGCAAGTTAGACTGCCAGTGGATCCAACCCACACCAGCAATCTGTTAAATATTGGCTTTCAGCATCTGAATTTAACTTTATCAAATTAGGAGTCATATAAATGACACAGCAATATCTGCTGGCATCAGAAGCTGATGGTATTTACTGCTATGAATATGTTTGTGTGGTTTTGTCATGATGGTAAGATATAATAATCTTGACAAAGCCGCATAAAAAATATCTCTAGCTCGGTTTGACTGATCATCATGTTTGAACTGCTGTGTCCTCAAATGTCAACTAAAGTTGGTGGTTCCAGTTTGTTGATCTAAAGCAAAAGCCAGACAACTTAAAAAGTACATTAAGTGATTTGTCAAGATTTAGATTGCCTTAACTTTAGTTACAGCTAGCCTAGATGCCAACACCAGCATCATGATATTTGGGGTTGATGCTAAGCTATGTTAACAAGGTTTCTCCAAACAGCAATCATCATTTAATAATCTGCAGAATAAGCTGCTTGGCTTTGGCAGAGAGGAACTAGCAAGTTTTTCTTGGATGCAACCTTCAATGATTTGAAAGATGTTTCCAAGTTGAACTATTTGAGAGGAAATAAACAGCGACTCCAAGATTTATTGCTCAGAAGCACTGCTATAGCAAAGGCATGATTAATAAGTACTGATGGGTTTTTTGTTGCTTGTTATAAAATATTAGATGAATATGGTTATGGTTCCTGGTCTGACTATGGCAAAGTTCTAGTTCAAAATCTTAAAAGCAAATTCCACAAGGCCATTACTCATTGACTTGAAGAATGTGATTCACATGTAGGTGTCTGAAAAAATAACTGCAATAAGTTAAAAAGCAATTTTCTTAAGGATGGGATGAGATCATGTTAACCTTAAATCTTTTCCAAATACAAATGTTTTAGACTTGCATTGACATTTTGATGCTTTGGTGCTTAAAGAAACAGTCTGAGCTCTGTTTTGATTGAAACTAAAACCTCATGGGCTGGCTTTCATCTGAAAACCAGGTGAACAGCACTAGCCAGCATGCTTTTGTTCCCAAGGGTTGTTTTAACATGACTGAGCCAGAGGAATGGTAAACCTAAGTGTCAAGATTTATGTAATCCTTAATGAGAAGTGTTCTCACATAGGTGTATCAGCCTTAATCACAGGGAGAAACTAGTTGTGTTCCATGAACAGGTTTTGATGATTCATGCCCATTGCCATTCACAGCATCACTCTACTTCAAAAACAGAGCCACCATTGCCCCTATCATTTCTGCTTTTATTGTAACTTCACACAGTTTCTCACCAGGTTAAAAAAAAAGGCTGCATGGCTCCCAGTCCACCAATACCCGCCCTGCGTTTGTCTCCTCCCTCGTCTTATTTCCTCCTCAGTCCCTCGCTACCATGAGTCATGAGTCTTGGCATCACCAATCCAACCCCCTCCACCATACCCTCTCCCCTCCATCTTTTCTTCCCGCCAATGCCTTTTGGCCTTATTGTCGTCATAGAAACTTGCCAAAATCAAACATATTATTGTCTTTCAATGGGCAAACTTAGAGTTCCTGCTCAAACGAGGGCTGCAAGCAACTGCCCCATGTAACAATGAGTTTGATCTTCTGTCACATAAAATGGTTCTTAAAGTAACAAAGCAGTGGCTAAAGACTTGTCTGTTCTGTTTTATGAAGTTCCCATGACAGCAGTGAAATCGTCATTATAGTTTATCAGCTGGTTTTGAATCATGTTGTCTTGCTGGGTTGTGAAAAGCAGTTGGTCATTCAGAGTTTAAGTTTCCCAATGGTCTGAATTGAATTTCTGTAATTTTTGCAATGCATTGTGAGACATGTTTTTTATTATTGCATGACTCCAGTTACTCTGAAAGTCGATCAGTCGTCAAATTTTTGTCATTGGGTTGATAATAATTCTGTTTTCTTTTCCTCAAGAGACATAGCTTAAAACCAACCTTTCATATTGAAGTTTTTCTGCATGAAATGTGAAGCCCTTTGTGAAAAAATACCAACTTCTCTCAAAGAAAAGAGTTATGCTCTATGGGGGTTCTTGTATGTCCTGATTGATTCATTTATTTATATAGTGCTTAACATTCAACTAAAATGACCGAAGGCCTTTTGCAGTAAAAAAGAAATCACATCACAAAAAAAGAGAACAATAGAATAAAACAATAGAAACAAGAACAATGCTACTATGCTCTGTGGCATTAAAAGCCTGCCTGAAAAAAAAAAAAAAAAGTCTTGAGGTTTAGAGTTAAAGACAAGTACAAGTTGTCTTGGGAAGAGACACCGACACAGAGTTCATTACAAAAATGAAGTTGAAAACTAATAAAGGTGTGAGTGGGCTTCAGCAAGTTGATGCAATTTCAAAAAGATTTGACTTTGATCAGTGGATGCAGTTCTTTTTTTTTTTTTTTTAATTGTTGTTGTTGATTTGTGTATTAAATTTAAACTCCTGATTAAAAATAATCCCATGGTTTCTAGAAATGTTCTGGTCATTTAAAAACAAGAAGTTTTTACTTAGCCACGGTTTGATAGCCAATATGCAGTCCAACAAACAGAGAACTGCATTATTGACACCTGATTTGGACAAAATTGTAAATCATCTGCATAATCATGGAAGCACAGTTAGTTCCCAGTTATAACTTCACTTAGTGGAAACATTTGAAGGGAAAAAAAAGCCCTGAGTTTGTTCATTCTGAAGCATTTCATGCTTTTTCTCCTCATTTGCCACCAGTTTGATCAACAAACTCACATCCAATAGATCCCTGAAGGTGGACTGTGGAATCCGGCACCAAGATATTTGCAGCTGATCCTTTAACTCCAGTGAGCTGAGAGGTGAGGGCCTCACTGGATTTGACTTGTTTGTCCAGCACATCCCACAGATGTTCAGATGGATTTGCTTTTATGGACTCAGGAGACCAGATCAACATCACAATCTCTTTCTACTGCTGAAAGAAATCAGAGTCTTCAGGAAATCGATGAGAATGCCCTACACTGTGCAAAGCAATGTTTAGGTACATATCAAATCAACATGGCCGGCAGGACCCATGATTCTACAGCAGAACATTTCTTATTGATGTATCTGTGATTCTTCCTTACTGGTACAATCTGCTCCCCATGCAAGCAATACACACACACACACACACATCAGAGTCATCAGACCATGCCGCCTCTTTCTGTTCAGGGTTGCACTGATTGCAGTTTTCCGGCCAATCACAAATCTTTAAAAAACCTGACCAGCCAATTTTGATTTGGCTAAATATAGCAACATAGTCACTAAGTTGGTAAACGTTGGGTGACTCTGATAGAGCTATGACTCATGTCTTGGCTCTGATTGACTGTTTCTACATAGCAGTGAAAGAAGGCAGAACTTTGGCCTTTTGCTAAGCAGTTAAGACTGGAGAGACATTGAAAATAAGGATTCTGCTTTCATTTCAATTCTAAAGCCAACTTGAGAATGTCTAATTATCCTTTGTGTGGTGGTGATGGTGTTTGTTCTGAAGATAGCAACACATCAGGGCCAGGTGATTATCAAACCTGTACTGATAGCCTCTAATGATCCCCCACTCCAGATCCAAGCCCTTTGCTCCAGGAGTTACGCAGCCCAAGAAAACCAATCAGAGGTGCAATCAAAGTATTCTGTAAGAATTTTACACCAAACCTGCCTTCCAAGAAGCACCAGACCTACGCCTGCCATTGACTGTGTTCATTGCAGTCAGCTTAAATCACAGTTTCATTAGGATGTGTCACATGCTTGGAGTGTTTGTCTGTCATCACAACACCATGGAGCAGAAGGTTTTCCTTCAGCTGTTGGCTAATCCCACGCAGGCGGCTGATGTATCTTCGGACAGGAGTGTGCACAACACTAAGTAGCATGATAAGTGAGTGTACACAGCGGTGGACCTTCACCCCTCATCTGGAAACATGTCAGAGCACCTCAACTGTGTGTCACAACTGTTTATGAGGGTGTGTGTTTATGGGTGTAACCCTCCCACTCCTGCGCTCTGGTCGACCAGAAGAAATACACATGCGGGGTGGAGGAAATTATTTAGTGTGACTCAACTGTCAAAAATGTGATGAAAACAAATGAAGGATTCTATTCTAATTTCAGTAATACATTGTTTAAATTTTTGCAGCGACAAATATATCAAATTTTACAGCAGAAGATTTAATGCAAAGTGATCCTGAGGTGGTCCAGCAGCTCTTCCTGTACAATCTCCATGCTCTTTGAGCCAATCTATTTGTTTAAGGTCTCCATTGTGGAAAATGACCCTCTTGTCAGGCGGGGCAAATGTCTGGATATATTCCAGATATTTCAACATAACAACAGGTTATGTTAAATTTTCTTTGTAAAATCTGAAAAGGATACAAACCAAACTTTTGGCTTGAAGTCAATGCGATAATGAATCGACATGCTAAAGTATGGATCAGGTGATTTTAATCAGGTTTACCGGAATCTTTTATGTTTAGAATTTACTATTTGTTTACATATGTTTAAAATTAGAAGCTAAAACTTTTGGAAATATGCTTTACCTTTGTGGTAATGTGGTGTTGCACATTTGTTTGAGAAACTGGGAGGACTTACTGATCTTTTGCTCAGTGTGGCGTTTTCCTGTGCAAATTGTTAATTTTATATCTGATAAAAAAGAAAGAAAGATTGCAAAATCCCAAAGGGAGCAATTAAAAAATTATATTTTATTCAAATGTATGTCATATCTGAAAATGAAAACATTTTTAACTGCTTCTTTCTGTAAATGTCCAGTTTGAGCAATGTAGAAATAACTTGCCTATTCTCAAAACGAGACTAACACAAACAGAAATCAGAGGACACAGAAAAAAATATATATATTTGAAGTGAAAGGGAAGATTTTGTTATTACAACTCAGGCTGAGGTTGATATACAGTTCAGGCCCAAATCTGAGTGATAAGGATTATCTGATGTAGTATCTGTTGGCACCTTCAGAGACCAAACTGAACCCCGGACTCTGAGTTTGACCTTTGTTAGAGAAATATCCCAAGCATTCAGGCAGACATTGAAATCTTAACAGCTCCTGCCTGCTATCTGGTCCTGGATTGCAGGTTAGTTTGGCATTCCCTTTCTTCTTCTCTGGATACCTGGGTAAAAATCCATGGCTCATTATCTATTTTTCTTTGCAGGTGCCTGGTGGTGACACAATCCAGGCAAGTCCTGCAGCATCTGGGTTGCTCACTCAGCTGCTTTCAATTCTCCACAATCATATAGTTTGTAACAAAAAAACTGATATTCAGAATCCCTCATAACCAGCCATCAAACTCGAACTTTTCAGGGTTCACAGCAACTCTAATATTTATGATAAAGAACATGTGCACATAATAAAGGACAAATGTTGGTGAGAACAATCTCAAACTTTATTTTTAAGTTTAGATATATTTGTCTTCTGAGGCCAAAACAAATTCTGTTGCATCTATCTCTGAAGTTGATTGTATGCCATTTATGCACAAACTAAATCAGTTGCACATTTTAATCTTAAAGGCTGTTTTAGACCATTGGTCTGATATCTTCAGGCTTACATTAATCAACAAGGTCCGGGTGGTTCCAGGCTTCAGGTCCAGGATTTCCTGCTATTGTCAGTTCCACAGGTCAGTACAAAGTTCAGAAAAATGGATTAAAGTCATCTCTGAAACTACTTGGAAAGCACCCTGGAGCTTAAAGACATGACACACAAATGCTTTTACCATCTGAACAATTTCTTATGTTTTACGTGTTTTGTCACATTTAAACACCCTAGATTATGAAATTAATTTTAAAGTCAGACTGAAGTCAGACTTTGACGAGTGCAGCTAGTGACACTGAACTCATTTGTAAGGGAAAAAGTCTCTTATTTTTATTACAAGTTTTTATTTTAACTGGAAATCAGTCTCAGATCACCAAAGATCTGCAAATATGTTTACAAATACAGTAGTATGTGCAAATCTTTGTTTACATTCAACTCGTGTTGAAAGAACACAATTTCTTAATTTTTGTGTTTTTCTCAAATAAGAGATGAAATTAAAATCTCATGTGAATAAGCTTATTCATGGATCAGTCACGGTTGGCCGGCCATTCCCAAGAAGGTTGTCAAACAGGTTGATCTGAGTCGACCTGGTCTGGTTATGATCATTCCTTGGTGTGGCTGGTGAAACTGAACCTGGCTTTCTAAAAATCTGGTTAGCCATAGTTCATTCATGAGTTCACAAGGGGGCAAATATTTTATTCATTACTTATTAATTTTTATTATTTTACGTTAGGCCAGATAAACCAGATTAACTGGGAGTAATCACGGAGTGAGCTGATAGTTGTATGGCATACCTTCATGGACATCATGACTTTTTTTCCACTTATGTAATGGCAGCAAAGCATGCTGGATGATGTGTCTGCACTGTATGATCCTCCTCTAACAAGGAATTCATCAGAAAGCATGTAGAATCTAGAAGGCTGTCTGTCTGCCCTTTTTTTAACCAATGAACCAGCAAGCTGCCTCTCAGAAACAACATACTTAAGGTCAACACACACTCTGTAAGTACTGAGAAATTTATTCATGTTCCTGAAACGACGAGAGCAAGAACAAAAGGTTCTCCAGCCAGGAGATTTCTGGCCAGCAAAGCATACAGGATGATGTGTCCTGCATGACTCTACAAGAACTCAAGTTCAGAAGTCTCTGTAAGTCTTTATTGGGTTGAAAGAAAGTTGACCAAATAATTTAACCCCTTCAAATTGGGTTATTTCTTTAAAACTCTTTCTGAAATGCCACCTTCAGGGAGTCATCACAACATGGCCCTTCTATTAACCCGTTAACAGCATTTCTACCAGCATTTCACTGAGAATTATCTCCCATAATTATCTCCCATAATGGCTGTAGTTCTGCCAGCTGTTTGCTAATTGCTGCTGGCTAGTCAGAAGGAGTGGAGTGGGGGAGTTGTGGGTACATGGCTGCTCTGTGAGGCAAAGACTTGGAAGCTGCAGCTCCGAGGAGTTGGGTCATTGCTTGGAGGAGCGAGGCTCCTCAAGCGTTTTGCACAGCTGAATGGTTTCAAACATGCATTAAAGTATCAAAGCACCACTCCAGGAATGTGTTTGATGAAAATAACATCAGATGATGGAAAGCTCAAAAAACTCAATTTGATAAAACACTAAATTTGACCATATGAGAAACTATTGACCTCCTAGGACTTGTACACAACATTCTCTCAGGTTTAAAGAGAATGATTAAACAAGGTCAAAGTAAGCAGAAATTTAGACTTGCAGAAAGGGCCATTAAGTGTGTCCACCATTGTCATGCCTACAGACACTCCTGCTAGAAATCTGTCACAAATCAGCAGCTACGTATTGAAGTTCAGAGGAAAGTCCTGTCTTATAGGTCTACCAGTCACAGACAGAAATAGAGATCATGTGCTGCATAAAACCGATCTTGGAACAGATCCAGTATTGATTATAGGTTTGTAACCTGTGTAACAGGTACACAAGATCAGAGCAGCTTTGGTTTGAGGTGACAAGCAGTCAGTGAAGAGTAAACATCTGTGCTGTAAGTTGAATCATTATGAGACATCCTGGACAATCTCAACACTGATATACAGAGGATGGTTCTACTGACGCAACAGGAAGTTGTTTGGACGGTGTCCTGCAGCCAGTCATGATTCAGAGGGTGCATTCAGGTGCAGTCACACTGTTTCAGGGCAGTAAATCCTCCAGTCGTCCTCCACCGGGCGCTCATCTGTTATTTTAGGCATGCCTATCATTCCTCGTCAAGCTCAGGATTGCACACTGGGTTTTACTGATAACCACCACATGCCAGCGGTCCACGGTTGCCCAGGGTAACGTCTGGGCAGGTAATCAGTAACACCTGTGGATAAGAGAGCTGCTGACTCAGAAATGTGCAGCAGCAGTACAGTTTGAAATGAGTTTCTCACAAACTCTTCACATGAGAGTACAAGGTTTCTGATAATGGCACAGTGTTGTTATCAGTATATTATTAATTTTGTTTTCATATCTCTTAATGTTGTTTTTTTTTTATCTTTGTGTTAACCTGCATGCATCGATGCAGCTGTTACACCTGAATTTCGCCACCGTGGTATATGACAGGATATTCTCAGTTCTATCCAGCAGCCGTTATTAAATACTTCAGGTTTCTCAGGCTCTGCAAATTTTCATATGTGGAAGTGGTTTGCATAAGCCTGAGGCTTAAAAACTTATTTGATGTTAATTCTTTATCTTGTATGTTAAACCAATGTGCAGGAATTTGACAACGTTCTGTTAGTTTCTGTTTATCATTTTCAACAACTTCATCCATGACACTTTAATGTAAAAAGATTAACCTTCACATGTGCTTCAATTTTCTTTTAGCTCTGGATTTTCCTTTGCATTTTTGTGAATATTTTTTGACCTGCTTGGAGCATTTATTGTCTATTTGCTCTAAAGGAATATTTTTTCCTCACAATAACCATTTTGTCTACACAATTCTGCTGGGTTTGAAATATCCCTTGCTTCACTCATTGTAAAGTACTACGTAGATATAAAGTTGCCCAATGTTTGTTTTGTTTTTTTTTAATTCAGTGCATGTTTAGTGTCATAATTCCCCGCTATGAGTCTATAAATACACATAAAGGTGAGTTAGAATACCCACCTAATTCTAAGTTCTTTGGCAGTGAGATGTTGTATAACTATAACATGTTTGGTAGTATAAGCTAAAGGTATTTCTTTAACAAAGCGTCCATCCACTTATTCCCTGTGAGTTCATGTGTATAAACTTGAAAGGAAATCTCTACATTCGACATCAGTTTTACAATAAATCTGCCTTTTCCATCCATTGCCATTCAATATTTATAATTCAGTTTGCAAAAACTAAAACAAGGCATGGATGGGTATGTAACTGGGGAGGTTTGTTGCACACATGTTCCATGGAAAAACCTGGTCCCACTCAGCTCCGTGGCCCTGAGCCCACTTTACCAGTGCCCACAAAAAACTTGGTTCCTCTCTTGATTTGCTGTCTTCTTCTTTCCAACACAAAGAGTTAGCTTGTGTGCAGGAAAGCTTTTTCCTCTTATTTAAATCACAGACTCATTTCATTTGGCTCCTCTTTCTATTAGTTCACGCTGCACGGTTCTCTCATGTTTCTGTATGTGTGTGTGTGTGTGTGTGTGTGTGTGTGTGTGTGTGTGTGTGTGTGTGTGTGTGTGTGTGTGTGTGTGTGTGTCCTTGTGTGATCCCGCTCTTACAGTTCTCCTTTGCCCGCCCCTCGGCCACACCCACCGTTGCCACGACAACGGGGTTTACCACAGACCGGCAATGACTTATGCAGATACATGTGTGACTGCCGTGGAAATGGCGTGGTTGCCACGGAAACAGCAGTACACAGAGCCATACAATGTGCAACTGCGCATTGTGAGGTGCGTAGCTGCGCGGTGGAAACAAGCTCAGCTCAGGGCTTGTGTGTCACTGGAGATTTGCAGTCACCTCTCTTCCTGGCAACCAACCGGACAGAAGTTGCCCAAACACAAAGTCTCTGTGAGAATCTGATTCATGTTGATTGGGCCAGACTCAGGCCTCAAGACTTCTGCACATTTTTGGAGACTGAGTCATAACACAACCAGCCCCTGTGCAGACTGTAAAACAATGAAAGATAAACACATTTCTGTCCGGAAATGGAACTCTGAAATGGAACTCTGAAACTGTGTGTGAGGGTGAGAGAGGGTAACGGAGGGAGGCGGCTGGACTTTGTCCTTTAAAGACAAAGACACCAGAAAGCAGAAATGAAGACACACAGTCTTTTTTAGATGTCTAAAAGTGCAAGTGAAGAAAACTGAGCTCAGTCTGTTTCCAATTAAGCGCTCACCATGCTCCTCCTTGTTGGAGGTTGCCATGGTTTCAGTTATCCCAAATGAAATGAATAATGTGCAGATCAAACATAAGGATTTTCAGATATTTTCACAAAAGCGGTGAATAATAATGTATTTTGACTTAGAAAAAGAAGAAAATCTGAAGTTGTCTCCTGGGAGATAAAGTGCTGGTCTGGACATGTGCTTCATCTATATAATGAAGAGCAACAGTCCTGTTAACTGGTTTTGTATGTGTCTGTCCTACACAAAGGACAAAGGTTAATTCTCTAGCCATGTTGTTGTGTGGTAAAAATATTCCTGCTGTACTGTTACATTATGCTATCTTTGACTTCCTATGTTTGCCTCTTACATGCTAAATTGTTAACAATGTTTTCTGATTACATTGGGGTAGAGTCAATATAAAGTTTGATTTATTCAGTTAAAGGAGGAATGTAGTTTAAAGAAAATACTTTCACATGAAGAGAAATTAAGAAATATTAAATGCAAATCATACCACACATGGATCTTCAAAGAGTTGTTGTGGAAGGCGATGCTCTGAAAAGGCCTCTGACTGAAGACTGTTGCTGAATGAAAATGTGATGATGCATAATTCCTGCTCAATATCCAGCAGAGATGATATTTCACAGTAAAATGTCAGCTGTTGGCAAAGCCTCATTTGCTTTTGCAATTCCTCTTTAAATTTCTGTCTTGCTGCATTGATTAGAAAGAGATGTTGGAATTGAGGATATGATCCTAAGCCATTATGACCAGAGATGGTTTGAACTCTTAAGCTCAAATTGTAAGCCATAAATCAGATGCCAACTTTACCATTATTTGTATCTCATCTGCCTGTTACTCTGTTTTTCTGCAGGGACCTCAGCAGAAATGATTTAGCGCTTCTTGGTGCTTAAATTTTCATTGTGAGACATTGCAACTGGCATTACCATTAGACGACTGAGTCAATTCAACAGGCCAAGTAAAGCTTCCTCTTAAACTTCAAAGTTAAAGTCTAAGATATAGAATCACTCACATCTGGAGTCATAACAGTAGCTCAGACAAAAACACAGCAACCCCAACTTCATTTTGGCGAGACACTTTGTGCACCATGAGATCTCACCACACACACTGCTAGTTACAACTTGTAGATTTGTTCAGCTTAAGAGAAGTTTAGTGGAAACATGATAGTCTTGCCCAGAGAAGAAATGAAGCTTTTGCATTAAGAGTGGCAACTGGTTGTAACAGGCAGCTGTTATCTCAAGGTAGTGGTCCTTGAGATAACCACTACCTGGAGAGTTTGTTCAAGCACTAGAAAACACTTTACTGTTATAGGTAAAATGCCAAGTTATGGGTGTTCTTAGAATTCAGATCTATAACTTTTGTGGACTTTATAAAAATGCGACCTAAGGACCAATGGAAAGATTGATCCATCATCTCTACCCACTTATCCTATATGGTTGCCTTCCTCCAGGAGACGTTAGATCAGAGTACAGGTCCCCAGAGGGTGAGTAGCCTTGTACACGCGCACCGAAGGACAATTTAGAGACCAGTTAACCAAACAATCATGTCAGTGGAAGGAAGCTGGAACCTGGAGAAGGAAGGTTCAAACCCAGGAGCTTCCTTCTCCAAGGCAACAGAAGTACCTACTGCATTATATGCAGCCTGTCCAAAGCAAATGACACCACAATGCTACCATTCCACCTCCACAATGTATTGTCATATCAAAGTTAAATATTAAACTGGAACTTTCCATTACTATTTTTGAAAATGTACAAACACTTTTCTCTCAAAGTGCCCACCCATAATAAACAGATGTATGGATGCTCTGTACTTTGTTGCAGCATATGTCATTCTTTGCTACTGAAAAGTGCAATTTTCCACCAGCATCATAAAGTGAAATGGGACCACCTCATGGAGCCCCAGAACAATGCCTACAGTGTGTCTCAAATGCCAGAACATTTCAACCAAACGTCTGAGTGGAGCCTAGAAAGAGCATGGAAAGGAAAAAAGTGGCAGGAAAAACACTGGCACAGGGCCTGGAAAAGAGGCTGTTTTGGGTTGCTGTGGGAAAACTCCAAAAGCATATTAGAACCTGGTAGCGATAAGTGACACTTATGCCATAGAGTGGTATTTATCAGAATGAGAAAATACCAACTTCAGCTAATCTTCAGTTCACAGCTTATTGACAAGGTGTTTTTGAGATCTGGTGAAAACAAAAAGGATGAGGATTTTTTGCTCAGTAGTGAGTGAGACTCAAATATAGAATATAACAAAACATCCATGTGCATCTTTGCTACCCTCTTCTGCAAGTGTGTCCATCTGTAGATAAATATGCCAGTGCCACATGCAAGTGAAGCTTTCTAACTGACACACCTATGTGCCTCTTACTGCCACAAAGATGCTGACAGAAATGTGGCAGATCCATTCAGAAAAAGACGCCCTTATCCCTTCTTTATGGAAGAAAGACTCAACTACGGTGCAGAAAAAACACGTCAGCACTTTTTGTGCAGGGAGGAGGCAACGTTGTAATCTAGCCATCTCCTCCACATATGTAAGAGACTCAAAGAAGTGGGTGGAGGATTGGGTTTGTGTGGGAGGTAAAACAGTTCCATAGTCCTAAAGGCTCCAACTGGTACAACAACTGTAGTAGACTCAAATGTCTTTGATCAAAGACATTTTTAGTACATCTGTTAAGGAAAGGCAGTGCAGAGTATCAACAAACTCAGATTTCTTTATGACTATACCGCAGTGCATCAGAGGTAGCAAAATGATTATCTGCTGCAATCCAGTTGTTTGAATTGTTTATGTCTTTGGAGGCGGTGTTTGTCCCTAAACCCCTGAACCCCAAATGTCCACGTGTCTTTGAAGATAATGCTAAGTCCTGCATTGCCCACGATGAGTCATGGAAAGCCAGTGAATGTCTTTGAGCATACTGTAAACCCGCTTCTAGAGTCTGGTCAGCATTTGGTCTCAAACTGTGGGAAATGCATGGGTGAGTTTGTAATTTCTGATCAACAAAAGCTCTTGGAGGTTTGGATCTTTTTTTTTTCTTTAGCAAAGGAACGCTTGGCAGACAGAAGAAAGAGAATGAGCTTTTTCAGCTCATTCGGCAAGGACTTTACTACACTAAGTCTGGCATTAATTTGAACCCCCTTCTTCTTTAATACCCACCTAATCCACTTCAGGGTTATGGGTGGATGTAAGAGGAAGTTTCAAACAGGCAATTAACCAAACATGCTGGAGTACCTGCATGGATGGAGAGGCCATGTAAACTCTAAAGCAGCAGCTGGGATTTGAACACAAGATTGTTTCACTTTTAGACTCAGGCAGTAACTCTTACCTACCCTTTAGTTTTTGATCTACACCTTTAACAACAACCAAAGACAGTGAAAGCTTGCTTAATAACAGAAGACTCATTGATGTGACATATGTTTGTTATATATTACACATTTACCATTAATAGGATGCCTGCCATAAATCCACTACTGTCTGTTTAGCCAACATGGTTGTGATTATAAGATGTCCATTTGGGAAACTCGACTTTCTGTAGTTTTGGGGTTTATTTAATATTTTTCTCAGTCCTTTGTTGCAGCACATCCTGAATTTATTTTATCTGTCCACCTCACCAATCAAAATTATTCAGTGGTGCCAACACTGTTATGCATAACAGAATTGGCTGATACCTGCTTTTGAGCAATCAGCAAATAAACTTACAAGTCATAAAAACAATTTAAGTAGTTTCATGACTGTAGTGCAGGAGATATGAAATTAATTACATCCTCCTAATATGAATGAACCATGTGTAAAAAATACATTTTATTGTTGTCTGTTTTACGGCCACATTAATGCACTTTCTCTTTTTCTGAATTTCAATTAAAAAGTTTTCAATGCAGGACTTGTCTTTGCACCTCATGTATGTAGGTCAGTAGATCAATTCCAAAGTACTGCTGAGCCTTGTATTACGGTACAATGACAAAGAGTTTTCTTATCTTATCTGTAGTGATTTTATAAGATTCACAAGTATAAAGAGTTCAAGTTTTGATACATTTTTTCAATTTAGGTATTTTATTTAGAAATTTAAGTTTAAAGATTTATTATGAGTTTTATTTAACAAACTGTTTCTGTTACTTAATTGTGGAATTATTGGCCCTAGATAAGCACATGAAACAATTCAGAAACTCATAAGAAATATATATATTCATATGTCTATAACTCTTCAGACCCTTATATGGGAAGCCTTTTTATTACAAGTGAAGAAATCAGCGCAGGGAGAGTAGGCGGTTCCTGTGTAGAAACCGGAAACGTGTGCGTTTCCTTCTTGTGTGATCACAATCTGCTGCAGCTAAACTGGACAACAGTATTTGAGGTAGTATAGTAGGTTGTCATGGAGACCAAATCTCAAACACAAGGAGTGGGTTGGGCTTCGCCTTTGCACTTTTTACATACAAACTTCTGCCTCGCACTGATCCAAAGTGAACTTCTAGATATTTCTCTCACTTTTGCAACTCACACTGTGCACAGATATGACACAGTGTGACAGTGAGTCACTCTGGGGCATGTGACCAACTGGCTCTGCCAGCTCCAACTCCAAGAAAATCACTCCATACCCTGTTCAAATCCACCAAATGGCTTAATTAGAATATTAAATCTGGACAGGCACATAATGTTGTTACACTTGAAACAGATTGATTTCTTTGCGCTGGGTAACACTGTAATCTATTCAGAAAGAGTGTTACTTAAGCATAAACAGAATACTTAAACACTGACAGATCAGGAGTTACACGAGGCAAAGATCTTCTCTTTACAGTCAAGCATTTTTTCTGCAATATTATCCTTCAGACAGGCCCCAGACAGTAGATTAGTGCTCTGCAGAGGGTAAGTGGCCTGTTTGTTCCACACACAGTTTTCACTGTGTATGGAAGGGTTTGTCACAGGGTTAACTGTGTGAGTCAGTAAGAGTAATGTGACCAGTGAGAGAATCTTATGAGTGAGTTTTTCTCTCATCTTTTGATCCCCTCTTTTTTCCTCTAATCAAACAAACTCATGTTCCCTATTGTGCCAGACTCAGTAAGCAGGTATACAGAGTCCTGTCTTAGCTTGCGTTACTCCCCACCATGTTGGCTGTTTTAAGAAAGCAGCCGGGTGTGTCCGTGCTTAAACTCACAACAAAGTGGATGGCATTGAGAGTGCGCTTATTGCTGTTTACACTGGGCCCACGCTAATGCGTGACTGCTGAGTGACAGCGGAACATTGGGGGGCGGGGTTTGGGCCGAGAGGGAAAACGCCACCTGGTGTTGGGGCCAAGCACAACTACAAAAACCACCATAACTCAAACCGTATTGCATTGTTAGTTTTTAAGACGTATTTTGAATTTTTTTAAAATATTCACACCCTTTTGAATATTTTGCCATGTTATTACAACAAATGTTGATATATTATGTGCATAATACATTTAACTGTATTGATCAGTTAAATGTGTTGGTTTTGTGGTGAAGCAACACAAAGTAGAACATTACTATTAAGTGGAAAGAAAAATAAGGGACTTTTTGAAAAAAGTCTTGAAGGGGCAGAATTATGTATTTTCTAGGCATATAGTTCCATTTTATATCACATTAATGTAACTATGGTAACTTCAATTATAGAAATGCTCTGTACATCAAATATGACTAAAGGAAATGGGCCTTTGTCTCTTTCTCAAACTCCGCCTTCAAGAAGTCATCAGAACATTACTCCTCTATAAACCCTTTAACAACGTTTTTATCAGCATTTGAGAAGAATGAGCTCAGCAGACGCGCAGTCCCACCAGGTGTTGCTAGTTGCTGCTGGCTAGTCTGAAGGAGTCGTAGGAGAGGGCTGTTCTGTGAGGCAGAAGTTTGGGAACTGCAGCTCCACCGTGGCGTTTTGCATAGCTGAATGGTTACCATAGAGATTAAAGGATTTGTCAAACGTGCATGATAGAATCAAGGCAAAAGTCAATTTGATATAACTTTGACCCTTTAAAAGTGCCTATGTATGCAGTCTCCTTTTATGCAGATATCCACAAAATAATATGAAAAGGCAATTTCCTTCAGGATACCTAATTAGAAGAGTTTATAACATGTGTAATTCAATCTGTGTGAATCCAGGTCTTCTAGTTAGACATCAGAAGTCTGTCAAAGAACATTAGAGCAGCCCTTGATGTTTCAATCTCTTGATGTTAGCAGGCACACGACGGAACAAATAAACTAACTGATAATGAAGCAAGTGGAGCACAGGAAATGGACGAAACAGATGATAAATAACTGAAAGATCTGATCCCAGAGTCTAATGGCAAAAATATGATTTTTTTTTTCTGCTATTGAGAAATTTATTATGAAAATTTCTATTTCTAAAATATTTGTGGGTAAAATCCGGAAGTGTGCTTTTTGTACTTTTAGAGATCCTCATACACAACTAACAGCAGACTTATTTTGCCTTCTCTAAATACTGTGTGGTCATGAAAATAAAAAAACAAAACATCAACATCTGAAACAGTGCCAAGGTTCTGCACAGAGATAAGATTATCATCTTTAACGATTCCAAAAACTGAAACCAATGATGGCATCTTCTCTATTTTCAGTACTGCACTGCCTGACTTGAGTTCCTGTTTTTTTTTGTGTGTGTGTGTTTGTTTTTTTTAATCCTTTATCTGTTTCAGTTTGGGTATTTGGGTCGGTGTTTAGCAGCTGTTTGAAACTGTCACCATGTAAACATGATTCATAGAAGAGTGAGGATGTGGTTCAGCTAGAAGGTTTGATATAAAAATCCTCATTTATGTCTTCACATTTATGCCTTATTTATGTGCTTTAATAATCATCAGATTATCACGGCACAAAATGAACACTGGCATAAGGTGACAAACCAGTTATATTGATTTTAGTTTACAGAAAATGTTGCTGTTGTCATGGAACCTTAACATAATTTATAAGATCTATAAAGAAAGGAGTCTATATATGTGGCTGGAGGTTTACTGTCTTTTTTCATTCTCCAGGTTAATGTATGCAGGTCTTGCGTGTGTGAGGCATCATGCACACAGGAAGCTGTGGCACACCACCATGTTTGGTCTCAGATGATGGTAGATTTGCTACTGGGCAGAGCCTAACACACCACCAAGCCTGCAAAAGCATGAACTGTGGCAAAGTTGGAATAGTTTTTACCTGTGCAGAGCTTTGTGAAATTACTTTGCAGCTGAGACAATAGAAATGCATCAGTGGTGTTTAAATGGGTTGCATTCATAGACACAGATCTATCAAGGCCTTCACTTCAAAGTAATTAGTTTTAACTGTTGAAATTTACTCTCTAAGTTAAAGGTTAAGGATTATGTGTTGGTTTTAGAGTTTGGGATTCATCCTTTCAGACTCAGCCTGGGTTAATTTTCCAATTACAGTGTTTAAGTTATTGATTTTGTTCCATTGTTGTTCTCAGTTCCTGTTTTGATTTGATAAGTCTGGCTGTATTTATCTTGTGTTCCATTTCACTTCCTGCTGTGTTTCTTTTGACCATGTGATAGGAAAATTTGACATTTCAAAAATAAAGTCACTCGACATTAACACACTAATTAAAAAAAAAACAAACAACAACAACAAAAAAAAAAACTCTTGTGTTTATATAAATGTTTTTTTTGGTGGCGGTGTATAGAAATAGGTTTGTTTTCCTGAACTCCAATGAAAACACTTTTTATGCAACGTAAATGTACAAATGGAAAAGCACAGAGAAATCAACTTAAACCAAATCTAAATTAAAAGATCAAAAACGGATCATAAGAGTCAGCTGAAATACTTTGGGTTTAAACTTTATTATTGTTTTGTCAATAAAAGTATTGATGGAGATGGTGAGGCTGTTTCCTGTATTTATTTGTGTACTCTAGGAGCATCTAAGTATGCAATGTTTTGGGGATTTTACTGCAGAGCTATAAATTCAACATGTTGGAATGACTTTTTATGAACTGTGATGCTATGAGAGCTCTGATGGAACCAGCTGCACATTGTCTAAAAAAAACAAAACAAAAAAAACTATTGTCTTCCTACTGCTTCTTGATGCCTTCTTTGTTGTTTTCAGCAGTAGTAACATTCGGCTGTTGATCATGTGACTCGTGTGATGCAAAAACTGTTTCCATAACAGTCTGAGAAATACATCTATTTTTATACAGCTGAAAAATCTGTTCCTACAGAATTAACTTTCTTTTCTAAAAACATGAGTTTTTCAAAATTGCTCCCAGTAAGCAATTTTTTTTTTTTTTTGTAGTTAAAATTTGTGCAATTGTATGGTTGATGAAAAAACAGCTGGTGCAACATGTACACTTTGACTGCCTGATAATCCAGCATGCTGCAGATTTGTCTTGGATTTGTCAAAAACATTGAACAGCTCTTGTATTTGAGACTTTTCAAGTTGTAGAAGTGCAATCATTTTGCCTGAGTGAATTTCTATATATTTTGTGTATGCTGCCATTTTTAACCAGGTCCTTCTTCTAAAAGTGATCTTTTGATCTCAATGGCACAAACCTGGAACATTGGGACAAATGATAATAATGCATGTGCTTTATTATTATTAATACTGCTCATGTGCACTCTTGCTGCAGAAACAATGCAACTTTGATACGTATTTCATAATAAGGCATATACGATGATGTGATATCTCAGTAAAGTAACTTACCTGGACATGATGTTCAGAACACTGTGAATTCCAACCAACTGCTCACAACGGAAATGCTACAAAAACACCAAACAACTTCAAAGACAGCATGTGGCATCGTAGCCACAACGTGATAACAGATTTAGTCATTCAGAACATTAAACCTTCTGTATGGGTTGAAAAGGTAACTCAATATGCTGGGGTCACACCCATTACCCAGTCTTGCTTAGTTGAATCAACCCATGGTTGGACCAGTCCGTATTTGACCCAGCATTGGTTTTCCACTTGTCCCAGCAGTTTCAGTGTCCCTTCAGTTGTCACAGTTAAGCTGAAACTTTAATTATGTTTGTGTCAACTTTATCTCTCTAGTCATTCCAGTGAACTCTGAGGATCCCTGGTTTAGGATTCTCCAACATTCCTCTGACCTGAAGCAAGTGAAACAGTTACAATAAAGAGGCTCGTACTACGTGTGCAGCTTTCCAAAGCTGTTAAGGCATTATGCCTCTGGGTTACAAAGCTGTAGAGTCTGACAACTCTTCCTCACTGAGACAAGAGATTACAGCCATGAGAGAAAAATGTCAAAGAGGTCAAGTTGAGCTGTTGGTTTGAGATGAAAGAACAGCACTTCATCCTGGAAGTGGATTGAGAGGACAGTTATAATTCACTTTGGACGAGTGTAGAAACCTCAGCACCACTCGACACCGAAATATCTGAGTCCAAACTTGTTACATAACTTTGAGGACTGAGGTTTATCTCCTGCAGCGTGAGGAATTTGTCACAAATTTGAGGCTGGTTATCTCGGGTGAAAGTTGAGAAAAATCAGGACGGATTTCCACCTGGCTCTTTGAACTTCAGTTGATTGGATTTCATCTTGTCGTGTGTAATTTAAGCCAGTTGCTTTACCAACTGGCTCAAATTACCCACAGGTTATTATTCACCCACAGGTTGAGATCACCCACAGGTTATTATTCTCACTGGCTCCATTTGCATTCTAAACATGCACAAAACTTTGTCCATATTCCTCTAATGTAAAAAATAAAATAAAAAATGCAATTCCTTTAAATTAGGAAAGCACTTGAAAGCAGACTTGAATAAGTTTATTTAGATATTATTACAAATCATGCTATGCAATGATCCAACTGCTTCCTGTCTCCTTGGTGATTGTGGTGCTGTTGATTACTTGACCCGTGTCATACAAATAAACTATTTCTATTGCAGTTTTCCAAAATAAACAAATGTTACCAGTGAAAAATTGCCTCATCCTAACACCACAACAGTTTTTAAAGGTTTTATTGGTTCTAGCAGCCTTTATTTGAAAGTGGTTAGACAGGGAAGTGGGTAATAACAGAGGCAGAAGACATGCTGCGAATGTCACCAGGCCGGGACTCGAACCTGTGACGGTCGTGTCAAGCACTAAGGCACCCGGTGCCAAAATCCATCCAAAATACGACAGTCGTTTTCTAAATCGCCGTGTTCCGTTAAGCAAATGTGTTTTTGAAAAGTCAAATTACGCAATAATATGGTCAATGGAAACACAGCTACTGTAACGTTGACCATTTTGACAGATAGCTGATCACAAAGTTGTATTCCGTGTTCTCTGAAGAGTTGGGTTTTGGGTTTTATTAGCTTTCCATAAGGAGTTTAGCCACATTTAATTCCTGTGAAATCCACACTTGAAGATTTAAACATCAGAATTGAGCCTGTGTTTGAAAAACATTACAGCATTCTCAGACAGTAAAAGTTCATATCAAACCTGGGCTTTTATCTCCAAAAAACACAGTGTGAAATGTGATCAGGCTTTTAACGCCTTCCAGAGAAAGCACAACTGTACACTGGCAACTGTACACTGGCAAAATTAAAGGGAACAATAACAGAGAAACACAATAGTGTAGTTGAACAACTGGCACTAGTGAAGAGGAAATAATGTTGAGGTGACTCACTCCCTCACGGCTACTCCTTGTGAGGAAGAGAAAAAAGAAGTGGTACAAAAAAAAAAATCATCCAAGCATCTCCAAATCTTTGCCTCGGTTCTGGCTTTATGCTTCCTGTCCAGACCACGACTGACTCACAGAGGGTGAATAAATCTGGATTACATTTGGTTCTTTAACCTTTTTGTGCACCAAATTGTAAAAGTTTCAAAGATAAACCCGATACTTTCATAAACCAGGAGCAAAAGTTTAAAAAAATCATACAGACCCTCAATGGACATAAAAAAAAACATATACATAATCCTCAAGGCAAATGAACCATGTTTACTAGCACTTTCCTGTGTGCAGTAGCTAGGAACAGAGCATGCAGGGAGTCCAAAGTAACACCACAGCGTCTTTGTCCAAATGTTGGCCTGCAGGGGAGAGGAAATCTTGGCTGTGTGGAAAACAGGTATGACGGAAGAGGATTGGAATGTGCTAAAATGGTCAAACAGAGCAAAGAGAGACAAAAAACAGGAGCAAATGTCAATGGAAAGGAGTGACCGTGTGGGGTGAAGGAGTGCAGGGAGAACAAGATGACAGCAGAGGCTTGCAACAGGATAGGCTGGTGATTTGTGAGGACAGTTGTGGGGGAAAAAACTCTGGAGCATGAAGATAATGAGGAAATGTGAGCAGAGGATTACTTTCTATGCAGTCCAAGGTCTGGTCCACATTTGAAAACTGTGATATGCAAACTAAGAGTTTTCAGCAAGATATAGGAGCACATCTTCAGTCAATAACTCCTCAATATCAATTTAAAAATGACTAGTTATAAGCAAAATAATCTGCCAATATTCCTGCTCTCAAATTTAAAATGTAAGTAACATTTTAATTCCTGCATATGTACTGGCATGAACTCTGTGAGGAAATTTGAGACTTTAGGGAGAGAATTTGGTAGAGAAACTGCAAGCAAATGTATCAATCGGATTATGCGAATATTAATCTCACCTGGGTATCAATATTTGGATTGATATGAACAGCCCTACTAACAGGTCAATGAGGTTATTGTAGCACATTGAACTCCTAATAAGGAGAAATTACATATTTCACATAGTTTTGGATTAGTTGGATCAATGAATTCAGAAGATGAATGTACAGATGGATGGATGGATGGATGGATGGATGGATGGATGGATGGATGGATGGATGGATGGATGGATGGATGGATGGATGGATGGATGGATGGATGGATGGATGGATGGATGGATGGATGGATGGATGGATGGATGGATGGATGGATGGATGGATGGATGGATGGATGGACGGATGGACGGATGGATGGTGTGGTCAACTATGGAGGGTCTCTCTTGTTCAAAGCTTGACAGATCAGCCTCACATCAGCTTTGTGGTTGAACGGATGGGGAAGTATGAACTGCACATTGACCACAATGCTGAATGTCATCTCCACATGCAGACTGAGGTTACTGGCTGAGTAACCAGAAGAAAATGCTAGCTATTAGCAGTCCGAGAACAATTTTCACCTTACCTGATCCCAACACATTGAATTTGTCAGGCGATTAGGCCTCACACAGTGAAATTAATTTGGGTATAAAAGCCTGAGAAAGGTTTTAATTGCCACACATGTTTTCCGGAGCCAAAACAAGTTTGTTTGGCAATCTGAAAAATTTGGCTGTTATGAGATCAGAGTGAAAATGTTTCAATGTGGTCCAACGAGGCCCTCTGAAAATGTTTTATAAAAACAGTCTGCATGGAAAAAGCAGCCGAATGTCATTTTTTAACTGAAAATGTTTTTTTTTGTTTGCTTGTTGTTTTTTTATTTGTTTTGTTTTTTTCTTTTTACATATTATTATACTGTTTCTATGTCCTGAGAGTATAAGATGAGATACTGGAGGTTTCTTCTTGTTGATGGGGGTTCTTTGCTCTCCAATATCACTACAGAATATTTTTTAACCAATCAAAATAAATTGTTCTTCACCGCATTGTTTGATAACTAGGATGAGTTTGAATGGATGTGCAATTGGACTGAAATAACTTTGTATGTAACTACACTGAATTAAATTCTTTATTTTTTCTTTTCTTACAAATTTAGCTGCCTATGCCAGGAGCGCCCAAACATTTTGACAAAATCATCTATTAAAAAATATTTGAAAGCCCCCTCTTCCTGAAAGAAACCAAAAAGAAAACTAAATTCAAGAAAATAAAGTTGTTCAATTATTATTATTTTTTTATTTTGCAGGAAAGGGATGTTATTCATTGTAAAAAGGATTCGGCACAGCCGCCGCATTAAAGATAAAAGCACCAAGTTTTCATATTCCTGTTGGCACTTTTGACATATTTAATATCAGTTACAAGAGCAAGATTTGGGTCACTTTATAAATAAATGCTTTGTATAATTAGCCAAATTCAGTAAATATAATAAGAGCTGATTTGGGAGTGGATAAGTAAAAATCTCTGGACTGATGTGGTTCTACTAATTAGAAAAGCTTGGTAATAAAACATAGGGATATTTTTGAGTTGTATGTAACATTTTCAGTTACAAGAAAATGACCTTGGTGTTAATTTTCCCTGCTTTAAAAACACAACGTCAGCCACCTATAGTGGACAGGCCAAAGTTGTGTCGTTCTTGAGCTGCAGTTGGGCGTTGGACATCCTGATCTCATCAATATTCTGCTGTGTTCTGTTAAAAACAACTTTCTCACAGTTAGCTGGGAAGTTATCCCACTGGGAAATGAAGATCTTTGAATTGTTTATGCACAAATGTTGACTTTTAAGTTCTATTCAATATAACTCAATCAAAAAAAACAACTCATCTTAATATTGCATCAGGTCTTTTTCTCACTCAGGGTTGCAACACATTTATCCAAACTCTTCTTTTACATTTGTTTCTGTTTTAGATACTGTAAAAACTTTCCCTTGTGTGAGTGACTTTATGTCACAACCAGTGTAACTACTTACCAAGCTTCAGGCACAGCTATAGTCCTCAGTCAGCTGTTTCACAGCAATGCTACCATAAGAGAGAAAGAATCTCATGCATAGTTTATTAACTAATTTTGATTAGATTAGTGAGTATTCCAGACATTAGGGGGTGCTGTGGAGCACCGTGAGTAGAAGCTGAACTGAAGGGCAGGTTACACTGAAGACAGGAGGAGAAGGGACTCCTGGCGACCTCTGACTGTTTTACATGCAAACAGCAAGGCGGGGAAAACAAGCCTGGGATTAGTGGATGAGCAAGAGGAGCACACTGAAGTAAAAGTGCAAAAAAAAAGAGAGAGACGGTTGAGACAGAACAAGAGCTGCACTGTGAAGGCATGGCCAGATTTATGAGCTTTGAGGAAGAATGCAAAGTGTCCAATTCCTCACTGGTCTTCTGTCCAAGACCTCTAATCTGGCTCTCAACAGCAGCCTTAAAAGGAGGCACCTCTGAATGAACCTGAACTGATCTGGTGTGTGAAAGTTTTCTGATGGGGGTCAAATTTTTCTAATAATTACAGAAAAAGAACAAAATGTTGATTTTAACTCCGTGTGAGTTGCACCAAAAACCTTTCGGACTTTCAGAAAAGCATACATACTTCTGTAACTTTACCACAATTTGCGTGTGCTGTGGTGGCGCAGGGGATAGCGAGACCCATGTAGGGAGGCTGTCAGCCGTCATCTCAGATTCAATTCCGACACTTGTCAATATTTGCTGCATGTTTTCTCCTCTTTCCTGTCAGCCTACTTTCATATAAGGGACTCTACAGCCCATAAAAAAAAGAAAAAGGAATCACATTTCATTGTTTTTAAATCCCCAAACCAGAATTTTCTTCTGGAGATTTTAAGTGATAAACTAACACAAAGTGGAAGTTCAAAGTGAAAGAAAAATAACATTAAATCTGAAAGGAGTGTTGTGTATTTCTATTGAAAGCCCTTTTCTCTAATATTCATAAGTAGAATCTAATGCAACCAGGGCCCTTTAGAGGTCTCTGAATGAGTCATCAGAGTCACCTGTATGCAATTTAACCTCAATGGAAACACAGCTGTCATCTGAGGACAAACAGCACCATGAGTACCACATCAGACGGGTCATGATATGATATAAAACAATATCTCAAGTTTTAAACCTCTCACTCAGAGCACTATTCTGTCCATCGTCTGAAAATGGATTCAGCAAAACCTACCAAGACATGGTGATCCAACTGAACAGACAGGTTAGGCAAAGAGAGCATTAGTCCAAAAAGGAGGCAGGAAGCTAAATGTAACTCTGGAGGAGCTGCAGAGATCCACAACTCAGGTGGGAAACTGTATTGACAGGTCATAAATGTGTAGAAGAGGAGTGGAAAGTTGATGTCAGAGTTTACAAAGTAAACATGCTAGTAAAATGTACAAATTAAGCATTTCAAATTAGTTTGATTCCATTCTATTTCTCAATAAAAAAAAATTCTATAGTTCTGGATCTATGGTCTAAAATAGAAGCTTTAATATAGTGGGACCTTAAACAGCTGCTTCATGGGCTTCGTCTTGGGTTGTGTCGATATGTCATGTTCAACATTACCTGTCAATCACTGAGACTGTAAGCAACATTATATCATTACGGATTATTTGTAAAGATGGAGCAATAAAAACAAAGTACAAAACACAAAGGTGGTGCTGAGAAGTTGAGAAGTTAAAAAGAAACTGAATTATACAACCAGAGCTACAACTGGATGGAGGAAGTTCATGTTCACTTTTATTCCCCAGCCAATATAATTGTGCTTTCAAGCCAAAAAAATACAGGCATAAGTTGGAGGCTTTCAATGTGTAATTCTAACAGGAACACAACTCAGAGGATTAGCAGCAGCAGGTGCAGTAAAACAAAGTTGTACAATGTCTTGTCTCATAGGAGTGGAAACACATTTCACATTACACAGATAAGCACCACACTTTGAAATATTCTGGAAATACAACAATCATAGTAACTTCAGCTCATGTGAAAAAGTGCAAGAGCTAAAGGGTAATGTATGTGTTTGCCAACAGATGGTTCTCATAAGCCATGAGCACATGATTCAAAATTATTTTTCTTGGAAAAATAAAATTATTTAATTTGTGGAAAAAAAGAAAAGAAAGAAAGAAGGTTCATGTGTATCCATTATTAGTTTCACTTTTAAATTCCTTGTTATTCTACTGTCCGGCCCTTCCTAAGAAATTGATCACATAGTCCATGACAGTAATCTGTCCTGGGTGTAGAGGTTCTACACCCACCTCAGACACAGACATATGGAGTGAATGAAATGAGTTCAGAACTAAAGGGAGCAGACATGAAAAGAGTGGTCTGAGCTGTATATGTTATATAATGTCAGAGCAGCACCTATCAGCACCTGCAGTGTGCAACCACTGCAGGGAAAATAAACAAGCTTCCCAACAGCACCGGCCTGAGGATCTTACCCAACCCTATTTGTTCTAGCAAGAAAAAAGGCTTTGAAGTCCAGCCTAACCTTTCAACAGCTGTGGATCCACTTGTGCACACAGACGCAGATGGCTACGTAGACACGCATATCAAAAGGTTGAATAAACTAATACATGAAAGACTGTTGCGCCATTGCCTTGTTTGGATATGTGCATGGGTGTGTATTCATCAGCATGTGTGTGTGTTTAGCCCATCACATCCGGTCACAATTCAAACAAGAGATTTTCCTGTGGTAGGTAAAATGATGACTGGGAGTAATGGAACTACAAACTGGTTAAGGCTCCTGCCTGAAATAGATCAACATCAGATGAGCACCAGGTGATCATGTTGGTCACTGGGTGTTTATTCTTTCCAAATCCATATTTATCATATTTATTATTAATATTATGCTTTCTTCTGCATCTGATTATTTCTGATTTACTTGGCTACTGAAAAGGAATACTAGAATTACTAAGGGTGGTTCTCTTTAGAAAATTCATCATTTGATTTGATTATCATGCATGTGCTTTATATGTAGTGTCTATAAGTCATGACTCAGAATTTTGCATCAAAGCCAAAGAGAATCCATATTAGCCTGGCATGGATTGTTGATCAAATAAGTTATGTTATAATACAGTCATAGAGGTATTTGGAGCAAGATTAAAGCTGCATTCACACACAAAATGAAAGTACATATCTGAGTTAGAGAAAAATGTGTGCAGACATCCAATGAAGTCCAATCAAAATGCTCAAATCATCTGACGTTCAAGCCACAAATGTGCAACCACTTCAGGGAAAATAAACAAGCTTCCCAACAGCATCAGGACCATTTTTGTAGTAAATAGAAATTCTCAGACATAAATGTTCCTACTTTTTATGCTGAAAATGTAATTACATGTCTTATTTATTGCAGTATAAAACCTTAAGTGTTCATGGTTGTGTTTCATAATGAGTGCAGAATCCATATGTAAAGCAAGATTTGAGTTTCAGAAATATGTCTGTGCAAGATACTCAATACAAAACCACATGAGCTAGCATGTGAGTTTACCCTGAAGGGTTTTCATGTGTTCATTGGTTTCTTGTTTTTGTGCAGCACGAGGGAGAAGGGCAGTTTTTCTTTTGGGTTATTTAGAAAAACTTGCAGCGAAGTTGAGGAGGCAAAGGAGGCAACACAGAGTGATGTAGCAACAATTGTGCCTTCGAAACATCAGAAAAGTTGTTGAAGTGGATGACCTCCATTAAAATATTATCTTGATGAATGATCAACTCTGTAGAGCTAATAACATATACACTGAAGCGATGAATGAGTGAAAAGGGTCCAGGTGGCGACGCTTGTGTTTGTGAGGTTCGGTGTGCACTATCATATGACTGGCACTGAGGCATCAACACCTCTTGTGGTCCCTCTCCTGAGTTAATTATTCATGCAAGTCTACACCTGGCCTATGTGTGTTCACACCCCTTACACCTAAAATCTCATTCACAGTTTTTCTTTTAACCATAACTTGAAAACACAGCGTAGATTTGTTCTGATGAGGGACCCAATCATGTTAAAGGATTTAAACAGTGTTAACGTCACCCCTTGAACTCCTTAGGTAATGGTTTTTAGATAATTATTTTGTCTTGTACTTCTTATTCTTTAAGAACATATAGTCCAAAGATTTATATTTTCTAACATTTCAAAGGGAAAGTGATGTTTTTATTAGCAAAAGAGGAAAGATAAATTCAGTGCCTCCAAATCAGGCATTTCCTGGACGTCTCCCTGGTGACGTATTCTACGCACATCCCTCCAGAGGAAGACCCAGAGGAAGACCCAGAGGAAGACCCAGAGGAAGACCCCGACACATTGGACTAGGAGTGCCTTGGGATTCTCCTGGAAAAGCTGACCGAGTGGGAAGAGGGGAGTCTGGGGCTCCATGCTTAGGCTGCTGCCCCAACAATCTGACCCCAGATAAGATAATGGACAGAAGGATGAAGGATACATTCTACATACAGAGGGTTGGGGAAATGATAAAGATATAATACTGTGGAGGCAAAGTGCTGTGAAAAGGTATTCTCCCCACAAAAGATTGACAAAGCACCTTGTCAAAGAAAGGTAAGTAACAGACAGGCATAACCTGAGTAAACCCATATACCATTTTAAATGGTTTTCCTCTTTTTTGTAGAGGAAAAAAAGCTCTCCAAACAATTCTGGGAAACCCCTGGTCAAATCATTATTTGATTTCACTAGCCATGCCCAGGCCCAATTTTTGTCAGATCTGAAGAGTCAAGAAATTACTGAAATAGCATCTATCTGCCAACATGAAATTGATTGAAAGATCAAAACCCATCTAGCCCTGGTCAGAAGTTATTCAAGATCAGATGAGAACCAAAGGAAGTGAAAACTATTGAATTTTAGGCGTCTCCTTTTCCCCTCCTCATTGTTCTCCTGTAACACTGCATTTCCACCTCAGTTTACCAGAACTTTCCTGGCTTCTGCTGCTTATAGTATTGTAAAACACATGTTATTAAGAACATATTTGAGAAAACATGTCAAACAAGAAAGGCTTTGTCTCAGGAAAAATATGGACAAGTGCAGCAGATTTGTGTGTACAGGGGAGTTGTTAAACTGTCCGAACAATGGGAAAAGCAAAAAAAAAAAAAAAAAAAGGGGAACAAAGAGATGTAAAAGAAGGGAAGGTAGCAAAAAGTTATAGAAGCAGGGAGGGGGACACTGTTATTTCCTACCCGGCCAGTATGCTGCATAGAGATAACAGCTGGTAATGCAAAGCTTATTTTTTCTGTAGGGTATTGTTTTGGAAAGTACCTTTAATGTTGGGAACTCTCCTGAAGCTGATAAGAATAAAGATTCCAAGAACACACACCCTCCCACACCTACGTCTATGCTTTAACATTCCCACAGAGGTCGTAGCTGTTCATGGAATCCCTGTTATGACACCTGGGTCGGCTCCAAATGCTCCAAGAGTCTGCATGCAGGGCTTTAAAGGGTCAGGGTAATGTGAAGTTGACTTTTTTGACCCTTATGTACCTGGAGTGTGTCTTGGTTCTTTCATGCATGTTTGATAAATCCTTTAATCTCCCGTGGCAACCATTCAACTGGGAAAAACACCTGGGTGGACCAAGCCCCGCCTTTGAGATGCAGTTCCTCCTCATTGCTGTAGTTTAAAAGCTACCAAACTTCTGCTTCACACAGCATCCTCTCCTACTCGGCTCCTTCAGACTAGCTAGCAGCAATTAGCAAACACCTGGTGCAACTATGGCTCTGATGAGCTTTTTATAGGAACTTCTTTCAGCAAAACACTGGTAAAAATGTAAAACGATTAGATCAAATCATATTTGAGACGCATTGTCATAGAAATGTCATACAGCATTGTTATGACAACTGAAGGCAACATAGTTACTTGATTATGCTATACTTTTCCTGGAAAATAACACTCTGCTCCTTTAACAGAAGTGTGGGGAAGAAATTGTAAAACATTACATAGATTTGCTTTTTCTTTTACAGCACAGTTGTTAGTCATACGTGGACATTGAGATCTCACAAGGCCAATATAAACCCTTATCAAAACATCAGAAGGGAAACTTCACTGTGCAAATAAAATCTATTTGCAAAGTGCATATTTTTTTTTACCCAAACAATATTGAAAGCAGATTTGTAAAGACAGAAAGCAAATGCAACTTAAAAGGAACTGAGATTTTCAAGAAATGAGTACTCAAATGGCAATGATGGAAGGACGCAGTGCGATAGAACGGTCTAAATCACTTTATGTATTTAAAAGAAATGTAAAAATCCATCTTACTCAACATGAGTAAGATGGATATTGAAAAAAACAGATGTTTTGTTGTGTGTTTTTTTAGTTTATATTTCATGTATTTTAAATATGTCTGTAATAATAATTTGGGTTGAATTGCTAAAGTTTCTTTTTGTGTGAAAAGAAAGGAGATAGTATATGTTTATACTTCTGTGTGCTCTTTCATTCATGATTTCTTCTTTTGTTACATGACCTATTAACATTTATTACTGAGGAAAAAATGAAAACGAGGTTCCACATGGTAAGGGTTTTTATTGGGGGAAAACAGTGATTCCCATCATCACAAACTCCCAAACTCAACAAAAGTGATCACATGATCCACGTAAACAAATGGAACGGAAGTGAAAATTACACAACGCGAGAAAGCAACAGTTTACAGCTCCTATGAAGAACGAAGAAAAGTTTGAAAGAGTGAGGTGAGGTGAAGCAGATAATGTTTCTCACCTGACACTTAACCTCCCTGTGCAACACCTGCAGCACACTGCCCCCTTCTGCTGCAACACAAGCTCTAAGAAGCAGTCCCTATGAACAGAAAGCAGTGCTGCAACACTATGAATGATAGTTTAATAATGATCTCCTGATGTTATTACATAACAGCGTCTGCCTGTGCAGCCCAGTGGCTAAAGAAAAGGCAGCTGGCTGTGTGTGTTTGTGTAACACGACACGCCCCCATCTGGAGATTTGTGTTATCAGAGGGGCGAGAGATCCTGGCGACATTCGACCTGACTGCAACATAATGGACTGGAAGTTTGCAGCAGTGGGCAACGCTTCCTATATTCCTATCATTACCAGTGAGCTGTTGTGTTTGGCTGAATAAATCCTAGCGGGTCCTCACAGTGTGACTCATGGCGTATTGGCACAGGCCTCCGTGACTAAGTACTGACATCCAGCTGCTGCTCAGGCAGACTCTCACACTGCAAACACAAAAAATATTATGTCTTGGTCTAGTAATAGTGCCAATATTTTTAATACACTACAAATAAGACAAAAATAACTTTAAAGTAAACTTTCAGTGGGTGTCCTGTGGTGGTGCAGTTAAACACAATCCACTTATGGAGGCCTCAGTCCTCGACGCGGCTGTTGCAGGTTCGATTCCCAGCCTGGCGACCTTTTCCGCATGTCTTTCCCTTCTCTCATTACCCACTTTCAATTAACTATCAAATAAAGGTCACTAGAGCCAATAAAACCTTAAAAAAATAATAACCTTTCAGAAACATATAGAAGTCTGGTTTAAATAATTTATTTCTTAATATCGGCTGAAAAAGTATTAGTTTCATTTGCAGATTATAACTTAAAACGTGAAAAAATGTATTGTTGTAAGTGAAATAATCTGTTAATGAAGCCAGTATGCTTTCATTAACATACAGCTGATTTGATCACACACAAACACACACACACACACACATGCACACACACACACACACACACGAAAACTTTAATGAATCTTGAACTGATTTAAAGAATCTTTGGTTTCACCAGATATTAAAATGGAGCTCAGACTCATTTAAGGAGTTTAAAAATATTATGATGTCACTGCAGTTCACACTTTCTGTGAGCAAGTCTCAACTGTGTGTTTTTGTTTTTTTTTTCAATATAATTCTGCTGTTGCTATTTTGAATGAGATTTTGGCCCCAATCTGACCAAGTTAAATAAAGGTGATCAAACTAAACAAAAATCATCTTTAATTCCTTTAATCAAGCGTTGTTTTTTTCCTTAAAAACTATGATGATCTGAAACAAGTAAGTTAGGTTTTTTTTTGGGAATTGAGTTAAAAATAAAAAAAGGATTCACCTTCTTGGATGTTTCACCTTTTACTGCTTTCTTTGTTTCTTTCTTTCTTTCTTTCTTTCTTTCTTTACTTTTGCTTTTATATTATTAATGTAATTTTTGGCTTTTATGTAAGAAAATAGATTTCTACAAAATCATGACAATTAAAAAGACATCACAAAATAAGTGTTTCAAAGCTTAGATCAGTCACTTTAGATGGGGTGAATATTTATGCAATTATTTAATGTTTCCATTTGTGTATAAATCAATTTTCTCTTTGACAAAAAAAAAATTTACACCTTTTTGGGCAAAAAAGCTCAATTATTTGATCATGATTGATTTGTAAAAGTGAGGAAAAACAGTGAAACAATCTAGGGTTGAATGATTTTTGTATTGTAAGTAAATAATGTATGAAAGAGTATAAAAACATTTGAAAAGAGAACAAATCATCTCTCATCATGCAGCTGTTTACTTTGTAGCGGCTATGTTTTTGAGATCTTTGCTAAAAAAAATAAAAATGAAAACAAAAACACTTTAGTTAAAAAAGCCACTTGCTAGTTTTGTGGTATGATAATTCTTTAAATCTTTACAGAAGATCATAGTTTGGTTTCTTTCACTTTCACAGAAGATTTCAGTCAGGAATCTCCCTCTTGCACAACTCAAACCTGAAATTGAATGTTTAATCTGGTCTTCTGTTCTCCCCACAATATCCTTACGTTATTGTTTTACCGGTCAAGAGCCTTGTCGTTTGTACAGACACACTCTTATCAGTCATCTCAAGTTTATTTGCAAATAGCAGAGGGAGAGACAGGCAAGCGGAACAGGATCCCAGCAGCTGCAAGGTCAGGAAACGATGGAAGAAGAAGGTAAAGTAAAGAAGGGAGGAGAAAGAGGAGAAGAGCTGAGAAAACAAACTAGAGGCAGAAAAATAATTAGAGGACTTACAACACAATATACAAGCAGTGTGTGACAGGGGTGTGACTTAAAGGGTTGGCTTTAAAAATACAAGGCTGAGGGGTAAACAAAAAAAAGAGCAGAGAGTGCATGCTAGGGCAGGATGTATCTTGTAGCTATGGTGACACGAAAGCAAAGGGGAAAAATGTCATAAATTGTGGAGAAAAGCAGTTCAGAGTTCTGCAACTGTATTGACACTACTTGAACCTTTCCACATGTGTAACATACAGGACAAGATTAGAAAAGAATAACTGAAATTGAAAGGAAAAGTTCTAAAAGTATGGCTCCTTTCTGAAAGGTAAAGTATGAAGAAAGAGCAGAAGTTTGGTACAGGAACAGAGAAACAATAGAACAACCAAAAGAAAAGAAATCCTAGAGATAAAAGAGAGGTAGAAACATGAGGAAATAACAGTTTCAGAAGGGAAGGAAAGGGGCCCAGGCTTGATAACGTCTGCATTCTTCAGGTCCTCTTCAGCTGCCACACCTACATGTCAAAGGTCAAGATGAGAGACAAGCTGAAACAAAGTCCACACCTGGAAGATATACAGAAAAAAAGACATGAGCGCCTCACACAAGCAGCGATGTATTGTATGCAAAGGACAACATCTATACACACTACTCACACACGGCAACAATCTAAAGAGTGTGTGGTGTGTGAGGCGATGTCTGCATGAAGATGCACCTAAAACTGCACGTCATCAGAGGGTCTGGACAGCAAAAAGGATGTGAAAGTGAGATCAAACTTACATATTTAAATAATCTAGACACAAGAGTTTTTCCTCAAACTCCATAAATCAGGTTAAACTTTGGCTTTTTTAGGTTAGTTTTAATTATTTAAATATTAGAACCTTAATCAAAATAAACCCTGACATTCCCTAATATACATTCAGAATTTCATTTGCTCAAAGAAATTACAAAACTAATACTAAGTGTGAAGGTTCTTCTGTGACATGATGTCCTGGCTGGCCACAGCATTTACACCAGTTAATGACAACTTGGTCATTACATTGTAATACTGCTAGAAGAGACTAGATTTTTGTATCTTTGCTCTTGGTCTGATTGGATGAAACCTGTAGGAAAAACTCTCAGCAGTCACTCATGTATAAATGTTAAGCCGACTGAAACAAGCACTGAACTCTGGTGTCTCAGTATTTCTAGGTTACACAGAACGAGGTAGAGACCTGCTTGTGGAACTCAATTTGGTTGACAATTTTCTTATCACTCAACTACTGCTGTGGAAGTCATCTGCCTTGATGTTCAAAGTTTCTTACCAAAAATGGAAAGCCAAAGTAAAATCTATGCAATTTTATTTTAGGTTGTTGTTTTATGGGTTTTTTTTTTAGATAAAGTGATAAAACATTTCTCATTAAACAACACAGAAAAATCCACAGCCAATTTTTTACAGCTGGTTAGTGTTTCCATAAGAGGGAAGGTCAGAGGATACCCGAAGGTCAGGTCTTGGCCTATTGGATGACTTTCCTACATGCCAACATATGGTTGCCAGACAGACAAATTCCTCCAAGACCAGACTAGCCCACGGGAAAGGCGGTTGCAGTTTGTCAGTTTGCCTTTTCATACAGATATGTTGCAAGTCATGAACATATGCGATATTTATCAAGTCCTCCAACTGGCTCTGACCGTAGTTCTCACCAGTTTTTCTCCCTTTTTCATCTGACATGTTCTCTGTGTGTCTGTTCTGTTGGATGAAGGCATCCAAGTAATTTACAGTGATTCCTTGCCAATTAACAAAGTTACCAAGGCCATAACCCAAAAGAAAAGTCAAAGGAGAGAACTAAATCATTGTATCGCTGTTTAGAATGAAAATAAAGGCATCTACGCCCACAAAGGTGTGGAAAAACTGGTAGGAAAGAAAAATGGCGAGGCAGTGGAACGTTGGAGGAAAGTTTAATGGTGTACAGATGTCCATATAGGTAGAGTGTGGGTGTTTTTTTTTCTCTGGCCGTGCTATGGGAAAGGAGCTGGCGTGTTTCCTGTAGATGGGGATACCCCTGTTATTAAGAGGGATTTCCCTGAACCTTCCTCCCTTCTTGCACGTTTCATTTACTGTACAAACTATGAGGCAGTGGCTGGTCAGCCTGGTGGTAATTACATGGGAGGAATGAGTCAGCCGCTGTACTTGAAATAGACACGCAGCCTCCAATAAGTCGTTACTAGATGGGACAGATATAAATACAAGCTGTGGCATCAATGGAAACGGGACAAACAAGCTTATCCAATCAGTGGCATTGTCTCAAGTTTGATTATTCAGCCTGCATCATTGTGCAGGTTAAAAATATCCTACTTTGATAAAGAGAACACATATTTCCTAATGAAATGGTTTTCTTTTAGATCTACAAATAAATGAACCTTTATTGCTTTTTTTCAGAAGCTTAATCTAAACTTTTATTCCATTACCAACATTTATTACAGGTCACTTGCTCAGAGAACTGATGGGGGCCACAGGTGTAATAACTAAAGAACTACTAACTCTAAGTAACTTTTCACAGGAAGAGAATGATCGGTGTTTAATTGGTGTCTTGTTCAGGAATGAAGGTTGGATGGAGCAGGAGGATTGATAAATACATAGGGTCTTCATTTGCTGTGAGCCAAAAACAAATAGATGGATGGACTGAAGCTAACAAAATAGAAACAATATCACTGAGAAGAAAAGTTCACAAACACTTAAAAACAATCTCTACTGACTGATTATGATTTGTTTTGGGGGGTTTTTAGCTAGCACAAACACAAGTTTTCTTCTATTTGCTTTCTAGAAAAGTCTAAAGTCACTTCAAAATGTTTAGGGATTATTTATCATCTGTTTATTTAGCCTACATGGCAACCACTGAGGCAATTGATACATTTGTCCTTTTCAGGATTTGTGCAGCTGAGGTCATTGATTCTTGTTTTAGCCTTTATGAGGAACCAGCTCAGAAGTTCCTCCACCAATGAGCCATATCCTGTGACTGATGGGAGGATAACAAGTCTGTACAAAATTAAACCAAATTGATTTGTCTACATTTTTAATAATAAGCCAACACGGAGAGAGCAACAGGACAGACAAAGATAGAAAGTAATCTGGAAATTATTTTTCCTAATCCTTCAAATCCAACATGGCTGACTTGCTAACACTGCTATTAACAGCGCCGTTAGCTGCAAAAATAAACTTTCTCTTGCTCTCATTTTGGATCTAGTAATCAGTGACCTGCACTGAATAATGTTGTTTAAATGAGTAAAATGCTGGGGTAATTTCTTTAAGCAAGTATTAAAAAAATTAGTCATTAAGCCCATATTACTGTGTCAAAAAGTTTAGTTTTTTTTTTCCCTTGAATATTGTGCTTTCATCAGCTGTAAGAAAATCATCACAATAAATGAAAGATTATAAATATTAGTCTTTGTGGAATTAATCTATATACTGTGTTTCACTTTGTGATTGAGTTGTTGAAATTAATTAACTTTCCATTAACAGTCTAATTTGACTGTGACTGTAAGTATAAGCATTAAATATGTCTAGTATTTGCCAGATTTATGAAAACAGAAATGAAATCACACGTTTCGTAAACAGGGATTGTTAGCATTTTCTGATGTTAATTTCAGATAAGCTATGCAGAAAGATGCCATAATGTAGTCATACTTCTTTTAGCCAATATTTTATATGTGTATGTATGAATTTAACCGATTCAATATTGTAAACATCACCATATTAATGTTTGCATAGTATGCATTTTCCTACATTGTTTTGTAGCTGGCTTTAATCTCTCAAATTAAAATCTTATGAAAACTGAAACTGTTTGATTCGGAGACAACTCTACACGTTAACCGGAGACTGTTGTCAAACATCTGTTATGTTTAATACCTGGTTCAAATAATACCTGTATCTTGAAAAATCTACAAATTTCATTCATGGATTTAGGATTTCATCTGTATTATGGCATTGCAGGTCTGACAGCGGTTTACTTTTTGACAGCATCCCGTCAGATTCACAACCGACTGGTCAGGCTCATCAGCTGACGGAGGCCTGTTGCAGTTTCCTCTGACGTAGTTTTGTGAGTAACATGAATGCAGATTGACAGAAAACGGCATCAAACTGAACGGCCTCTTGTGGTGACAGGTAAAATCATATAAACTTTTTCAGTCTGAATTTTTTACACTTTTTTTATATTTAACCACAACATAGAATGGAAAATTATTCTATTTGAACTTCTGTAGGTATTTTAAAACTAAATCCCTTTTCTTTGGAGTAACACACTCACACATTTATCATTCAGTACTTCATTATTCAGCAGACTATGCCGGTTTCAGCATTCTTCAGCAGCAGACAGTAGTCATTCTTTCTCTCCCCCTTCTTCTCATTCTTTTTATCGCTTGACTGAGCTTTTTCAGACGGTGCCTGTCCACTCAAATGAGTCCATTGTGTCTGAAAACTTGCAGTCCAGCTGCTCAGACACAGAGAGGATTTCTGAAGAACTGAACAGAAACCGCTGCAGTGCGGGTTGTTTTTTGCACACGCTTGTGAAATGTGGTGTGTCAACTACAGTGGGCTTTAGGCCAAGTGGGCTCCACACAACTCCATCACATGTCCTCATCTGGAGTTGTACGATAACAGGCTGACTAGAACAACTTACAAAGTAAAAATTTGACAAAATTGTTTCTCATCACCATGGCAACACAGTCAGAACCAAGTTTGGAAGTCTCCAGAGCGCCGTGCGTCACGGGGAGGAATTCTGGGAGTAATTACTGAGCGGGAATGTGGGGAGGGAGGAGGAGCCAGCGTGGCAAAGAATGTCTGAGTGAGAGAAAACTATAACTGTTATTAGCATGAAGGCGCAAGAGGACCTCCTTAGGTGGAGCGTAGGATTTTGGGCTTGGCTTGCTTTGAAAAATGTTGCTCATCCATAATGATTCAACCTCCACCCGACAGAGGTTACCAACACCTGACACGCCTGTCAGCAGCCTTATCTACAGCATTATTTCAAATCATAATATCTACAATTTCACAATTGTTAAAGAATAACAGGTCATGGTTTTATTCCAGAGGATTTCCTCCTTTAGATCAACCTTTACCCTGTCAGTGTCGTCTCCCACATATTCTTTAAGAGCAACATCCATCCTGTTCCCTCAATACTCTCCCATCAATGATTTCTTCATTTCTTTCTGCATCCAACATCCACAAAACTCTTGAAAACTTTACGCATCACTAATTGTGAAGAGATTTGCTCAGTTCCCAAAGCTGTTCCAAAATCTTTAAATATGGTGATTTGTTGAACTCTTGACTTTTTTACATGACTGAAGTTTGTTCCGAAACCATCCATCCCTGCTGAACTTGCTGCGTAATGTTATGTGTCACTTTGCATTGGGGATTTACAAGCTGGAGCAACACAAAGTGGTCCATCAAGGTGACCTGAAAGGACGATACAATGAGACCCCTAAATAAAGTCCAGTACAACTAATGAGTTTTTATTCCTTTAAAGAGGAGTATCATGTAAAATAAAGTTTTTTTTTACATCATGCTACAATCTTATTCCATCAAAAACATACCCAGAGTGTTGCTTTGATTCTTTCATGCATGTTTGAGAAATCCTTCAATCTCCCATGGCAACTATTGAACTGTGCAAAATGCTTGGGTGGGCCGAGCATCACCTTCAAGTTCAACACTCCTCCTTCTGCCTCACAGAGCAGCTCTTCCGCTCTTAGCTCCTTCAGACTAGCCAGAAGAAATTAGCAAACACCTGGTGGAAATGTGCATGAGCTGAGTTTGACAACGTCCTGCTGAAATTGTTAAAGTTCTCAATGAGAATGTTTCTGGAACTCTTCCCTGCATAAACACTATGCAATGTTCTCTTTATGTTACTGATATACAGAAACATACTAAATGCAGCAGCAACACCAAACATTCTGAAGCTGAGGGAGAGAGAAAAGTCTCCACCTTCAGACCCAGACCTCAGCAGAGTAGATCACACGCCTGCCTTCTGAGGGGCGTAACATCTGGGTGGTTTCACCACAAACCCTGCACTAGTAAAAGCAGCATAAACTTACACATAACATTTTTACAGTGGAACCTTGTCCAAATTCGCCCAACTTTCAGGCACTCAACATATTTCACCTCCCAAACTCCACCCTAACCTCAGACTTAAGCCAGACTTACAGCATTTCTAACCTTCAGTATGACTTTCTTTCCCACTTTTTCTCTTATCATCTTGAATTTCCAGTCATTATAGAAGCAACAGTAGAATCTGTTCTGCGTGGTATTCTTGATATCTCATGTGACATTCCCATTTCAGACTTGTTGCGATGGCAGAATTAACTTGGCTCTGAGCTCTCAGAGGTTTAATAATTCAACTTTATGAAGTGAAATCTTTCAAAGGTCAAGATCAAAAGAAAACATTCTGTGTGAGATTTGCCATTACTGCAACAGACCAAGTCACAGAGGTCAGAATAATAACTACATGCTCCTGCTAGCTCGGGTTTTAACAAGTAAGATTAGTTACCACAATTATACACAGCTGATGATACACAGCTCTACATTACAATGTCAACAAGCAGTTCTGAGCCCTTCTAAGCACTAAACAGATGCTTAAGCAAATCAGTGATGTACCATAACTCTCTCCAGCTGAGCAGAGACAAAACTGAAGTTTATTATCTTTGAACCTAAAGAGGAATGATGTTGAGTCAACACACAGCTTCAGTCATTACAGCTGCAACCAGAGATCAGGTCCGAAATCTGGGAGTAGTGATGAACTCTGTCCTGAACCTTCAGGGTCACATAAAGACAGTTACAAAGTCGTCCTTCGATCACCTGAAGAACATTTTCAGAATTAGAGAACTTTAGAGAAACTCATCCATGCAAACTGGAATGTGCTATACAGACGAACTTCACTTGATTGAATACAACTTAAAAAGAGTGAAAATACAAGAGTTTGACCAATAAAATATATGTCTTATTATGCATTCATTACAGTGGGGTAGATTTTATATGATTTAACCCTACTTACATAAATCAGTTTTTTTGCTCATTTGTTTCTTAACAATGGTAATAATAAACAAACACAAATTGGTTTATGATTAGGGCATATTACAGTAATACATGTTTTAAGTAATAGAAGAGAAAAAGTCTGAAACACCCATTATATTATGGAAATATCTGTATCAAACATCGGTTAAGAAACGAGACTCAAACATAAAAAGAAGAAACTGTAAAAGAAAATGCTGCCTTTTTCTGCTTTTCCTCTAATACTGTTATTTGTTTAATCACATTTGTTGTTCTGTCTTCATTTATGAATTCTTCTGTCATGTGATTGGATTATCCCACCCTGCTTTCACATATTTGTCATTTTTTTGACTAGTGTTCCACCCTGAAGACCACATACTCAATGTCCTGGCTTGTCTCTAAGCAGACCCCCTG
The DNA here is from genome assembly GCF_027474105.1 of Poeciliopsis prolifica. NCBI lineage: Eukaryota > Metazoa > Chordata > Actinopteri > Cyprinodontiformes > Poeciliidae > Poeciliopsis > Poeciliopsis prolifica. Next base: position 2,044,354 of record NW_026562402.1, read on the forward strand.
ACTCTTGACCTTTGACTCATCTATCCTTCCCCTCCCATTCCCGTAAACAGAACCTTTCAGCTAAGACAACACCCTGATCTAACCTGTGACAGCCATGTGCTAAACAACATTAACAGATGGCACATTTTAACTAGATCGAGCCGACTCTTTCATTTGCACCTTTGTGAAACATACCCCATTCATATAAACTCTGTTTAAAAACATATAAAGTGACTTTGTCTGGTATTTGGCACCTGGGGGCCTTATCTGCCCTGACAGACATGAAGGATGACAAACAGCTGACAGGAATCAGCTTTTCCCTTTAATCAGAAGGACAATCTGAAAAACACTCTGTGACATCATGTCAGTTTTTGTCATTTTCTCACAAACATCCTGGCCTCCCAACACAGATGCTTCACCAATAACAGAACTCTGATCAGTGACTCAGCTTTTCTTGACATTGGGCCACTGCACCTGGTTGGAATGTTCCACACACCTGCAAATTGTCTACACCCAAGTGACCACTATCTGTATCTGTGTGTGTGTGTGTGTGTGTGTGTGTGTGTGTGTGTGTGTGTGTGTGTGTGTGTGTGTGTGTGTGGTGTGTGTGTGTGTGCGTGTGTGTGTGTGTGTGTGTGTGTGTGTGTGGGTGTGTGGGTGGGGGTGTGTGTGTGTGTGTGTGTGTGGTGGGTGTGTGGGTGTGTGTGTGTGTGTGTGTGTGTGTGGGGGGGGGGGGGGGGGGGGTGTGTGGGGTGTGTGTGTGTGTGTGTGTGTGTGTGTTTGTCCACTCCTCCAGTGAGTCGTCATGAGCTTCTTAAGGTCTTTGTCAGCCCGTAATGATACCAGCTGTGTTTCCTTTCCAAATATGTGAAAATCTTTGTCCATCTTCTGCTGATGTTGAAAAAACACAATTCCTTAATTTCATTAAATAAAAATCACACGTAAATAAGTTTCTTCACGTTGTTACTGCACAATTTGTCACGGAAGCAAGGTACGTACCTTTGGTTCATTTGTGCATGCGCTGAAGAAATACTCCTGGATTAATGTCAAACGTACTTCAACAAAGTCTAATATTTCAATTTGTATTACTACAAATGCTACTTTCTAAAATATGATACTTTTCTAGACAATGCTATAATTCTAATAAATAATTGTCATAATTTAAGTTCAAAAATTATAATTGGATATAAAATTGTGTGTTGGTCCCACAAGATTGTTAGCTACTGTCAATGGACCCTGACATATCACTGACAAGAAAATAAGCTTTACTTTTATATTTGCATTTTTTATGACATAACACGGCATATTCTTGCTTCATTGGACTGTACAATAACATATATCACGTGTTCATTGGAAACACAAATTTATCATGTTTGATCATTTAACACTGGCACATCGGTGTACTTGATTTTGTTTGTTCAAAATCTGGTTAAGCTGTTTTTATCTTTGTTTCTTGTTATTCTCTACACTACTTTTATAACTACAATGGCATTAAAAAGAAAAACCACATCTAAATACCCTCCGTGGAAGTATTTCTGTTAGCACATGCACAAATTAGCCAATGGATTGAGCTTGTGGAACAGATCGTGCTGTGACACACACGACAAGTCACCAAAAGCATGCTACCAAATGATCCTCCAACTACTTCCTGAAAAAGTATTTCCTTTCCAGTTTTGTGAAATAAACCAATTTTGATACGAAGAAAAGAAAAAAAAAGCATCTCATTCTAGAAGTAAAACATTTCATTTTTTCAAAATTGCCACATTTCCATTGATCACATTTATTTTGGAAATATCTAACTGTGCAAATACACTGTGAATAGAAACACAGTCGTGTGAGGTGTGTTGCATATTCTTGCAGTACCACCCAGAGACAAACTGTCTCATCCAACAGCTCTGAGGTGAAAATGAGGGAAGAAATGTGTGAGTGAGTAACAACTGACAGTCTTTGTGAAAGCACTTCTTCAGCAGAAGCCTCACGGAAATAACCTCTGATGGTGTGTGCCGCTAATGAATGATGTGTTGAGAGAAAAACAGCCAAAAGGTCAGCCAGCTTTTCATCCAGGACCAGAAGCTTGACAGTCTCTTGGCTGAAACTGTAAAGGAGATTTCTGACTATTCATTCTTTGTTTCGGATAAGCCTGCTCAGATTTTGCACATCCTCTTTGGGTGTTCTGGAGACGAATGTGAGGCTTCGCGGTCCCACACAGATAACTCCAGAAAAGGCAGCCTTCTTCAGTAAAGAAGGGTTTCAACATACAATCAGACATCAACTGTGAGCCAAATTATGTTGTAAATGATTGCATTAGGTCGTATTAACATCAGATGCTCCAGTTGTAACCAAGCATGACTGTCCAAATAAAAAAGTGATTACCGTTTTAGGTGAATATCCCATTGACGGGATTTGTGATTCATCAGTTGTGACTATCTTGTGACTTTCTAGATTAAATAGTTCTTCTATTTAATCTTCACTTTGAGTCAAGAGACATTTTAAAACATAAATATGTTTGTGTGTCTCATCTTAAACTTATTTATACATAATAATAAAAACATCAATTCTCTGTTTTATCTTACCACACCTCATGTTTTACTGAGTGAGAGTGAAAAACCAAAATGTTCAATTCACCATTTTATCCTTGAAAGGTGTCTCCATTACAGAAATATTCATCATATGTGAGGCGTTATCAACCTTTGTAAGTAATTAAAACTTGTAATTTTGTAAAGAAAAAAAAAAGATTAATGCATTAGAATTTATTTAAGTATTTAATTAAAATAATAAGTTACAGTCTTGGTCCTAATAATGAGGTATCACAGTGTCTTTTTGTAGGTGCCTGAGTGGACAAAAGGACAAAAGCACAAGCCAGCCCTTAAAATATTTTGGTTGTATCTGTTTATAAAGAGCAGAGTCCCAAAAGACATCATACCTAAAAGTGACATAAAATAACAATAAATATATCTATAAAATATTGAAACAAAAGCTGATATATAATTCTGGATGTTTAGAGTGTGTTTTACTAACTTATTGCTAATCTCCAGATGTTATTTCTATTACCAGATTTATTACATGCACAGAGCTCTTTGTCAATATTAGGTGAGGATATCATTTAGCACCAGGTGAAATGTCCATTTATTTCTCCATTGAAACATAAATAGAGAAATAGAAATGGGATGGTGCTTCTTTCCACTGATGTTAATCCCTAAAAGAAACATTAAAAACTCTTTAAACTTCATTGTACTTCTGCTTATATTGTGTTATGTAAGTGATGTCTTACTGAGAAAGCTATGATATTTTTTCACTTAAAAGACTCTTTGAAACCCCCTCTCTTTGTCACAAAGAAAAGCTTACAGAGGCAGGCTAATCTCATCGTTCATCACAACATGATCTCTTCTACAGCCCTTATGTTCCCCTTACCTTAATGTTTGTTTTGCTCTAGGTGTGGCAGCCTTACAGACCAGACTAAATGAACCAAAAAAATGCACTAAATGCTTGTCTGCTAGCATGACTGATGTCGCCATTGTCTGCAAACTGAGAGAAGACTGATAATTATCTATTTAAAAAAGACATTTTTTAAATCTTTAATTCATACCTTTACTACAGCAACTTCTTGGTTTTGCTCTACAGGAATCTGTTTTGTTTTCATTCTTAATGATGGAACAAGAATGGTTTCAATTTAATAAGTTTTGATATCTGGCTGCATGTTTTCTCATGAAAATAAAAACTAAGGGAAGATTTGACTGAAAAGTAAAACTGTTAAGTTGAAGTGTTTTCTTTGGACATTTTTTCACCAATGCATCACACAATGTGTGGGAAGACATTTCTATTTCCAAATCATAAGTATTATCATTGCTTAACAGCTTGAAATGATTTTGAAACAGTGGTGACAGACAGGTGTGTTATAAAACACCCAGTTTTTCTAGCCCTCAAACATGCATTAGAGGAAAAACTGCAGAGGCCCAAAAACCCCCAATAGAAGATTTTAATCTTTATTACAGGCCAAGTAATTTAGTGAGTGGAATGTGCACATGGAATGTGCTTGTGTTAAAACGCAACAGGAGGGCCCTTGAAATATGTTTACTGCTGCAGAAAGTCATTGTTCTCGGGTATCTACTAACAGTCTGTGGAAATGTTCCTTTGTTTGACCGTATCCTTTATGGAAAGGGGGCGGCGGGCAATCGGACAAACATCCGGCTCTGCGAGAGAGACAACAAAAAGTGTTGCACATAACATGTGGAACAAAACTATGCTTCAAGCAGACATTAGACTTTCTGTTGGATCTATTCCTCAGACATGATGCAATTCTTCAGACAGTTTAAGATGTCGCAGTAAGAGATAAGTACAAACCAGCTGATGACATGTGGAGTGATTGCTTGTGTCAGTTGAAATAGTTGTCTCACCATGTGTGAAATGACTTCATCCAGTCCACTGCATGGGGTGATGAAATTAGGTGAGTAAAACTCCCTGAAATGAGCTAGAATTAGGGTGGAGGTTGTGTGACATTACACTGTAATAGCACCTTTTTAAATTTAAAGTGAGTTTTGGTAATTCCAGTGTAATGGGACCAGATTAAATACATCATTGGTTTGAGTTTGACCTTACTGAAAGTAGTTTAATACAAAAGTAAACAAAATTATATAAACAGAAAAAGTATTAGATTAGATTATTTTACTCATGACAAGATATTATTCCAATGTTATAAGTGAAATGTTATCCCAATGGAACTAGTAATTCTTCATCAACACTGAAGAATTATTGACTTAAAATAAACTCATATCTTGCTGAAAAGTTACTTGTACGTTAGTTTTGTCTATTTTCAAGTGTATTAAGATATTTGCACCAGACCCAAAATACTTCTCAAGATTTTGTAAGAACTTAATTACAGCATCATCCAACCAATTACCCTTCATGTTAACTTGGTTGTAACATTCTTTCTTAATTAGTATTTTCTGGTACAATGCATGCCATTATGAGAACACATCAGCCATATTAAAATCATTTTAATTTCAATAATGCAGTGGTGATTAAATAAGAAATTAAAACAAGCCTTGAAGTTTGGTTTATTTTTATTTATTTTTTTACACTACATGTTCAACTATTATTGTCAATTATTTCCTACAAAACTTTCTTTCATATCCCTCGGGAGAGCTGAGGAGAGAAACGATGTGGTTTTGAGTTCCTCTGTTTGGAAAACAGGGAGGAGACATTAGGGGTGGACTCAGGGGCGGACCTGTTGGTCCACGCGCTTATATATTCTAAAAGGCTTCCCCCTCTCCTCCTGCCGCTTGTCTGTGAGCTCCAATTTCTGCCCCTTCAGCCTCTCTCTGTCTCTCTTTGACTCACAGTCTGTCTCACTGAGTCTCAGCACTCTAGAGCAACCATGCAAACTACCAGGCAAACTGCATACTCCATGCGCTCCTCTACCAGCAGCAGGGCCCCTGCCATGTCCATCACCCGCACCTCCGCTCCTGTCTACAAGGCCCTGTCCATCCACGGCGGTGCTGGCGGCTCCCGCATCAGCGTGTCCTCCAGCTACAGAAGCTCCCTGGGAGCCGGGATGGGAGCCGGGATGGGAGCCGGCGCCGGGGCTGGGGGGTTCTCCAGCAGCGTCCAGGTGAGCGGGAACAGCGCAGACATCATGGGCAATGAGAAGTTTGCCATGCAGAACCTGAATGACCGACTGGCGAGCTACCTGGAGACGGTGAGGAATCTGGAGAAGGCCAACCACAAGCTGGAGATAAAGATCAAAGAGGCCCTGGAGAAGAGTGGACCTGACTTCAGAGACTACAGCAAATACCAGCCCATCATTGATGACCTGAGGAAAAAGGTAAGGAGGGAAGGGTGGAGGGATGAAATGGGCAGACATGGGAATGTGTTTATTAAGAAGTGTTGAAAAGAAAATATGTGATGAACCACAATGAGATGTTGGGAAATGAAAGATTTGGGATGAGTTGACCTCAAACAATCAATCAAGACTAAAGAGTACAGTAAAAGTTGCAAAATCTTACATTAGAAATATGATGAAATTAATGAACAGCTCTGGTTTCTTATTAAAATGTAAGTCCTACATGCGTCAAGGCATTTTCTTTTTTAATAAATTCCTAAGCTGCCTGCCAGACGGGCCCTAAGTCTCCACCGGAAACAGTATGGAGGAGGAATGTATCAGCGTCAGCAATCGCACAGACAGGAAACCAAAGCATAACAAAAGTGGAAAAAGTCCAACTTTAAAAGTCAACTTCCAGACCCATTCATTCCAGTTTCAACAATCATTGTCATTCATTTTATTGAGCTGAACAATAGCAGAAAAAAGGAAGACCACACAGAAAAGGGAATGTCAAGAGATGACAATCTCTGTATCTTCTTACTAATACGTCTGCCACTGTAATGAGTAATGAGCTAGAAGTAGTTGGTTTACAGATGTTTACTTCATATTCTATAAAAACAAGTCAGAATGAGTCAAAGGAGTTTTTTTAATCTAATGAATCCATTACATTTGGTTGTCTAGGTTCCTTCAGTTTTGGGAAACCCCAAAAGTACTTTTGTTCTAATATTTTCAGTAGCAGTTCAGAAGCATCAAGACCAGCTGAATTGAAATTTATTTTTTTAAATCTGAAGCAAAAATGATATGAGGGGGATTATCTTTCAAATCACTTAACAGGAAATATTTTATTGATCTAGATTTGCTTTACAAATACAAAGGGAACAAAGTTTATATAAACAAACATTGTGGGGTCAGGATGGGCATTTTTTTGTTATACTTAAAACATAAAATTGCTCAGTTAGTGCCCTTCCACCTCAGTCTTATCTGAGAAAACAGTGACTGTCACAGCAAAGCTAAACCAGACCAACACACAAAGTCAATTATCCATGGAGAAACCCACATACACACACAATCACAAGCCTGGACAAGCACACACACACCCACGCATGCTCACGCACGCACACACACAACCACCAAATCACCACCTGGGTTAGGCAAATGTTAACAGGGTAGATCCTGCTCTCCAGAGCAGAAGAGCTACCTGGCAGTTTTTTATTGGCTCATGGACTTTGTCACCTGGATGCTTACCTGCTGTTCTGCCAGCCTTATCAACCTTACTGTGACTGCTGAAGCAAACCACCTGGTTTTAAAAGTGGTTAACTCTCACTGTCCCTGAAGATACCAAAAGGCAGTGACATTTTCTCTCTAGTCCTTTTATAGGTTCATAAAATAAGCACATTTTATGATCATTTAGTTTAAAGTTGATGTTTTGTTTGTTGTGTTGGAACATATTTTTAAGTTTTCAATATTTCTCAAAGAGTTAAACCAGTACAGTTGTGTCTCATGTGTTATATTTAACACTCTGTTGCTGCTACCAGCAGTTTTCCAGCCTGACTTGGCATAAATATACACAACCAGTAAAACTTTTTTTTTTTTTTTTTTTTTCCATTTCCTTCTAAGCTTGGCTTTTGGTTGGACTACTTTAAGGTTCTAATACTACTTTCAAAACCAATTATCAAAAAGATATTGCAGGACCATTTAAAAATGTGTGTTATATTTAGCTACTTGACTGCTGCTACTGCCAGCTTGTTAGCCCAGATTTGCTTAAAAGTACGGAAACAAGCTACCATAGCTTTTTCCTACCAATGTTAGTTAAAGCCCTTAATATAGCAACTTTATCTAAGTTAGTTGCAAATCTCCTCCTAGCATTAGGTTAACTCCTAGTAGGTGTAAAACTGTTTAACTTTAATCAGTCCTTAGCTTGGTTTAGCTTAGCTGGTTTCAAATTAACATATGTAATATGAAAAACTACCTACAAATCAGATTAATGTGCTGAATAGGGTAAGTGGTATCTGTTTTTTTTTAAGTATTTTTTGGTGTCTTTTATTTCTTTAACTCTAAGATGTGTTATGGTGTGCTTTGTTAACATTTTCCAGATTTTTGATGCGACCACCGACAATGCCCGACTGGTTCTCAACATTGACAATGCACGTCTGGCAGCCGATGACTTCAGAGTAAAGTAAGACCCGCCTGCTACGCCGCTAATATTGTACAACACAAAGGCAGACATCTGTGGGCACACACCCTGTTTCACTACAGAATGGTTTTGAGTAGGGCAATGAATAAATCCTGTCATGATCTAAGGAGGCAGTCATTTGTCTCGTAGTCATAAATCAGCACCCTTGCATCATAAGCGGCGGAGACGCTGCAGTTGTGTCGTAGACATAAGCAAACACAGCTGGCCAGTGGCAGCAGAATTGAATTCTGACCTCTAAGTTTTATGTACATTCAGTCCTAAAGAAACAAACACAAAATATTTGATCCTTGACTACATGACAGTGCTCCATAACATAAGATATTCCTGATGATAATTTAGTGTCTGAAATGCTGTTTGTGTGTTTTTCAGGTACGAGTCTGAGCTGGCCATTCGTCAGTCTGTGGAGGCTGACATCGTCGGTCTGAGGAAACTCATCGATGACACCAACCTGAGCCGCATGAACCTGGAGAGTGAGATCGAAGCCCTGAAAGAAGAGCTCATCCACCTCAAAAAGAACCATGAAAATGTGAGTGTAACGCCAACGCTATTCCAGTTATGCTACTGCACTGCACAAACAAACTTCAAGAAACACTCCTGAAAACACTTGAGCAAAGGTCCACACCCTTGAGGTATCTGGATAAATATTTGTATACAAGCTCATCCTAATAACTCCTGCGTAGCTTTTTACCTAAAGCACACAAAGGTGCCATGTGGTCAGCTTATCGGATTGCGGGGCGTTCTTAAAAACAGGCATGAAAAAACTCCACGTTTAGAACTGCTAAGACATCTCAAATATCTGTGTGTGAATTCTGTGGGAAGCCTCATCATAAAATTCCTTCAGTCCATACTTGAAAACAAACACCGCAGAATTAAAATGATTGGTATTTGAGCAGAGGCCAAAACACAGCCATTTGTTTACTGAGAAAAGTATTAAACTAACTATTTACGTACCCAGACAAAGATTTAGATACGACTCCTGTATATTTATCTGGCCATAGCATATAATTATGGCTTACAGGAGGCCAGGAGTCACAGACAGGTCATAGTTCACCAGTCATCCATTGTGTTTGCTTTGCAGTAAGTTAAATACTGATTGTTTGTGCATTTTTGAGATGTCAAACAAGATCAAAAATGAAAAAAACTCTTGGTTAACAGAGATGAAAAAGAAACAAAGCAAAACATAAAACTAGTAGATCTAAAAAAAAAATGCCTGGATATTTGTTATTAAAGTGATGTCTGTGTGGTTTATTGTCCTCACGTTGTTGTAGGTACATACTTTTAAGCCATTATTAGGTACCCGAATGTAAAGATGTATGCTGTAAGCTGGTGATCCTGGATTTCTACTGCAGAAGTCTAATTTTGGAGTAAGAGAGGAGCAGTATTGGAGTTGTCTTTAGTTGAAGAATAAAAATCTGGTGACATTAAATTTGAACGAAGCCCTTCCCTTCACTTTAAGGCCACCTTAGCAGGTGGTAGGTCTTTGGAAGTTCTTGGAATTAGCATTTGTAGCATTTGAATCAGCTATATGCTTTGCTACTAAAATTTCACCTGTGTACCTCATACTGACAACAAAGAGTGCAACTTCAATGCTTTTTGGGGGGTTTTTTGAGTCTGGACTTCATTCAATCCCCTGAAATCTCATCAGATTGGAAATGAAAAAGTCTACACTGAACAGAATCTTTCACATTCTCAAAAAAAAAAAACACCAGAGATTTATAAAACCTTTAATACATCAACCTATTCACAAATATCTGGAAAATTGAATTGATCCTACAGAGCAGGTGAATTACATATAAGATCAATATCTGTTGCTAATATCTAGTGGCTACAGATTCTGGTAATAGATGTTGGCTCAACAAGAAGGCACAAACTATGGCGAATGGCCTGTACTTGTGTAGCACTTTATCAAGTCAGAGGACTCTCCTTCACACTGCATTCAGTTATTCACCCATTACCACACTGATTATGGAATCAATGCTACAATGTAGCTACCCATTGTAGCATTGGGGAGCTACCAATGCTATCCAGTGCTACAGTAGCATTGTACAGTGTAGTTACAATGATCTGGTGGTCTGGGTAGCTACAATGTAGCTATAATGTAGCTACCCAGACCAGCAGGCAAAGTAGGTGAAATGTCTGCTGGTTCACCCAAGACACAATGACAAGAAGTACAGAGTAGTCTGAACCATTAATCACTGCTTCGACGATAAACTCCTACCACTGTCACCTGAATTAGGTCTGATATATAAAAATACAAAGACCAAATATTGCTAGAATATTGCTAGAATCTTATCCTATTCACATGAAGTATTGGTTTGTGAGCTGAGCTCATTATTACAATCCTAGGGTTTACTAATAATACTTGTGTCAATTTTTGTGTTACTTTTAGGAAGTCATGGAGCTTCGTAACCAAATAGCCCAGTCTGGTGTTCACGTAGATGTCGACGCTCCAAAGGGTCAAGATCTGGCCCAGATCATGGCAGAAATTAGGGCTAAGTACGAAAAGATGGCAAAGAAGAACCAGGAGGACCTCAAAGTGTGGCATGAATCGCAGGTAAAGGATTAAAAAAAAAAAAACTGTCTTCACTCAAGAAAGCTTTTCTCCTTTTATTAATGATCAAGTGATTAACACATCTTTTAATTTCAGATTGTAGAAGTTCAGACACAGGTGTCACAGAACACAGAGGCCCTCAAGGGTGCCCAGACAGAGGTGAATGACCTGCGCAGACAGTTACAAACCCTGGAGATTGAACTGGAGTCACAGAAGAGCCTGGTAAGAAGCCTGCACTCAGCACATACTTCATTTACCTCAACACAAGCGTATTCTCCCTCACAACAATGTCCAACTCAGCACACTCTCTTCAGGTTGCTCGCTGTTATGTTGTTGACACAGGGTTAGGGTTAGGGTTAGGGTTAGGGTTACACGCTTTACACTCTGATGATCACTGTCACTGCACAGTAAGCTGTAAGCATGTAAACCCTTTTAACCCCTTCATTGTCCTTACAGAAAATCTCTCTAGAGGGAACGCTGAGGGACACAGAGTTGCGCTACAACATGGAGATAGAGTCCCTTAATGCTGTTCTCCTGGGCCTGGAGGCGGAGCTCACACAGCTGAGGAACCAGATCCAGCTGCAGTCACAGGATTACGAGGCCCTGCTGAACACAAAGATGAAGCTGGAGGCTGAGATTGCAACATACAGGCGGCTGCTGGACGGTGGAGACTTCAAGTGAGCAAAATCTTTGCAGAAACCATCTAAAAACCCTACTTCAACAAATTTGTAGAGACTAACAGAAATGGGATGTTTTCCTCCAGGCTTCAGGATGCCATAGAAGAGCAGAAAACAATGACCAAGACCAAAGTAATGACCGTCACACAGACCCTGGTGGACGGAAAGGTGGTCTCCTCCAGCACAGAAACGAAGGACCTTTAATCATAGCATGTGACTGAAACACCCAACAAACACTAAAACAAGAAAAGCAAAGTATTTGTTTTTATCAGAGTATCAAATGTTACATTCAAAGAGATACTCATAAGATCTTAAGCTATTTGTTAAACGTCACACCCAGATCAAACCGTTCTTGCAGAGGCTGATGGAAATTGGATGAGAGGAAAACAAAATCATCAGTTATTTATTTAATCTTGGTTTTTTTATGTCATTGTTTTCTGTCCTTTTGATGTTTACAATAGTTTGCAGTTGGTAGATTTTGTAAATCTATCAAGAATCTGACGAATTGAGAGAAATTTCAAATTGAAAATGGTCCAATTAAAAACTATTTCAAAATACATGTTTTTGTCTTTGGCTTTCCTTTTTCCCAATTTGGTCTGCCTGCTGCTCTGTGGTGATTAAACATTTCAATAAAGTCCTTTTGAGAAAAATCTGAATGTCAAACTGTGTTATTTCTTCCAGACGATCATCAAAGGGTCTTTTGCTTGTAAGCAAACAGTGAACGTAATAAAAAATGGACTTCCTAGGGATCCTGTATGATAAGCATCATGTCCTTCACTTTGTTCACTGATTATCTCTGCATTTACTTTTCATAAGACCTATTCTGTGGAGAGTCATTTTGCAAAAATAAAAAATCGAACAATTGCAGGAAGGTTAACTTTTAAGAGCTTTTAAGCCTCTAAAGTAGAGAAAAGACGTTTGGGTAACAATGGGTCATTTGAGCCATCTGGCGTTGTATTTTTTGGCCCGTTAGCAACACATCTCTGCCAGAATAAACTCTTCCACTTTCATTTTGAATAAAAAGTCTCTACTAGTACAAATCATGCTAGCCTTGAATACTCTATCCCAAATGAATAGAGTATTCTGTTTCAAGCCATAGTTTCTTACAGATGGAAAAAAAAAGAGAAAAACTTTTCCTAAAGCAACTGATGAATTCATAATCTGTTCCCCAAATGTGAGTAATTTATGGCTTTCAGATGGCGAGAATACACACATTTGGTACCCTGAACATCATTTGCGCCATTAATTTTGACATACGAGACTCACTTCCTGTTATCCCCCAGTTTCCATGGATACAATTTCTTTACCACACATGAAAGGTCAGCACACATTTAGTCTTTTATAGATATATTGCCTGAAAGGGGCAAAGTCTACAAAATAGCACAAATGTAATAAAGATAGAAGAGGAGTGGCAGGGAGGAGTACTGGTATTCAGTGATATATATAAGACCCCTGACACTTCCTTTGTTCTCCACTCTCAGCTGCCAGCTTGTCTGTTCCAACTTGTGTCAATTTTTCCTTTAATTGATCAGCAAACTTCTCTCAACCATGGAGTTGTATAGACGCCAGTCCTCCCAAAACCTTGGGTACTCCACTGCCTCTGGCAGACCGGCAACAGGGTATGCTTACAGCGTAAGTGGAGGCGCTGGGGGTCATGGAACCAGGATCTCCACCGCTTCATTTTCCACTCGGGTTGGCAGCAGCTTCGGTGGGGGGTACGACTACCAATCTTCTGAGTCAGCCTCTGGAACCTTGGCAATTGGAAATGAAAAAATTGCCATGCAGCATTTGAATGACCGTCTTGCCAGCTACCTGGAGACAGTTAGAAATCTGGAGAAGGCCAACAAAGGTCTGGAGATCAAGATCAGGGAGGTCATTGAGAAGAAAGGGCCCTTAGAAGGACGGGACTATAGCAAATACTATGCCATCATCGCCGACCTGAAAGCCAAGGTGAGCAAAAAGTTTTATCGTGATAACTGATGGATAGCTCACACTTTATGTAACATTTTACCCCTCTCTTAAAACCCCTGTACATGGCTGTATTATGAGGTTTACTCAGTAGGTCATTGTTCTGATTGGAAGAAGACAATCAGATAAATTACTCTTGTCATAGCATTATGTCATAGCATGAAATAACAAAAGTAACAAACCACTCCAACCATTCATCTATATATTTTCGGTAACTGTAGTTCTGTTTGGTGGTACTTAGCTCCTATTGTTGACAGCCAAGAGGGGAGTTGCATCCAAGGCATTTCTCCAGTCAATCACAAGACCTATTTCAGTCATCCAGACTGAGCTTTAAGAGCTACAGTGTTTTATTTTAATTAAAGTTTAGTTATTATGGCAAGATATCAAAATATCTTTTTAGTTGTACTTTGTGTGAAACCTTCTGAATGCCTTTTCAGACTAAGGCAGCAGTTAATTGTGGCTAAGCCAGTTTACACCTTCTACTCTATAAAGGCTCTGGTTATCTGCACTGATTTGTAAACATTTATGACCACAGTCTGCTGGTAAACCTTGCAGCACCCAGAATGTATTGGCTATTATATGTTAGTGATTGCCTCGACACAATTCAGGTACATTTTGTGACGAAAGTTATTTGAAAACTGAAAATACATTAAAAAAATATATATTGGAAAAGAAACAATTCTATTACTAATAAAATAATTTTGCTTTCTTCAATCCTTTTAGATCTTTGAGATGGTCAAAGGCAACGCCCACCTTGCGATTTCTGTTGACAACGCACGGCTGGCGTCAGATGACTTCAGAGTCAAGTAAGTATTAATGTTGGTTTCAAAATGAAAGAGTATATTCCATGCATCATGGTGTGTGTCTAAAGTAAGGGATGCATTCACAGGATGGAGTATGAGCTGTCCATGAGGCAGACTGTGGAGGCTGACGTTGCCAGACTCAGGAAGCTTCTGGATGACACTAATGTTGCACGTATGCACCTCGAAGGGGACATTGAGTCTCTAAAAGCAGAGCTGATCACCCTGAAGAAGAACCATGAGGATGTAAGTGCCTTTATCAGTATTGAGATGAGAACGACTGTGTAAGGAGAATTTCTCACCATTACTCAGGTGCAAAAGAAGCAACATTCTTGCCAAATCGCTTGTCTCTAAAGTTTCTTGCATAGGATGACCCATCTAACCTTTCAGGAAATCACTCCCTAACTATTTCCTCCCCAACAGGATGTGGCTGAATTGCGTGCCCAGATTGCACAGGCTGGGGTCCGTGTGGATGTTGATGCTCCAAAGGGCCACGACCTGGCCAGAATAATGGAGGAAATGAGAGAGAAGTATGAGAGGATAGCACTCAAGAACCAACAAGAACTCAAAGCATGGCATGAATCTCAGGTACAACACAATTCAGTTCAGAAGCTATAAATTGACGGTAGATTTTGAATTACTGTATTATGTATTTTTGAAGTATTACTCGTAGACAGTAAACATATTGTTTTGTTTTAAGATCACAGAGGTGCAGGTACAGGTGACTGAGAGTTCCACAGCTCTGAAGGAGGCCACCACGACGATGAGCGAAACTAGGAGGAGACAACAAGCCATGGACATTGAACTTCAATCCGCCCTCAGTTTGGTATGGGATTTCACATATTATTATACAAATAAAAGAATTTAGAAATGTTAGTGACAAACTACTGAATGTAAAAATGTATTGGACCTAAAGGGAGGTTAGGCTCCTTAAGAAAGTGTTGACATTTTTGGAAGGTAAACATGGATAATTTGATTTGTCCAGATGGTCTGAAACCAGAACTTAACATTTATCTAAATAAAAATTCAAAACTAGGGTGAGAGATAGTCTTGTTCTAGCTCTAGCCATAAAGCTTTAGAGAAATCAAAACACTGATTTTATTACCCAGTGGTACCATTTTATGGCAAACTAATTGTTACACAGCACCAACCAAACCTTATTATGTAATATTCTTCTTATGTAAGCTGAAAAATGTCATTTTCTGACAGAAAGCCGCCTTGGAGGCCACCCTGCGTGACGTCGAGATGCGGTATAACATGGAGGTGGAGAAGTACAATGCGATCATCCTGAGGCTGCAGGAAGAGCTAGCCAAGATCCGCACCGACATCCAGCAAAACTCAAGAGAGTACGAAAACCTGCTGAACATCAAGGTGAAGCTGGAGACTGAGATCGCCGAGTACAGGAGGCTGCTGGACGGAGGCGCTGACTTACAGTGAGTATGAAGAGACACAATGGGCAAGATGCAAAAGTGCAGGTCATGCAGGTGCAGGTGATGAAAGCATTGAGTGAATAACCACACAAAACAAGCAGTTGTTCAGCCCAGACATGAGTTTGCATATCAAATTTAAATGAGCTTCATGCAAAGACTGATGGAGTACCATTGACAGGGAAAGTAAAAGGGATTTTTTCATGCCAATGAAACATTTCAGATGCTGAATTTTAACAAGGCTGCTTTAACCTTAAAGTATCAAAACATCATTTTTAACTGTAAACTATGACTAACTGAATTTTTTCTCTTCTTCTTTTTCAATCTAACAGACTGGAGGATGCTCTTGAACAAAAGAAGGTGCAGACTAAAGTGGTGACAGTCACTCAGACTCTGGTGGATGGGAAAGTGGTGTCACAAAGCCAGGATGTTAAATCCAGCGAACAAACCTTGTAATAACCAAAATATCATGAAGAATAAAAGCTGAGATGAAAACTGCAAATCATGTGTGTGATTTCTTTTTGGTGCTTTTGATGAGTTATAGAAGCTCTTTGCGCTACTTTGGGCTGCTTTATCACAAAAAGCAGGACAATGTCTTTGTGTTAAAGATCTAAAAAGCTTAAAGTTTTGACAGGGTTTGGTTGGTAGCAAAAATAAAGAAAAATAATTAGCATCAATATAATTATTAGAATAAATATTGATGGATAATAGAAAAAGTGTCAATGGTCTTTCCCCTTTATCTGTATGACGTGAACACTTCCATTCTCCATTTTATGAAATACCTTTTTTAAGAACGACATGTAAAAGCTTTCACTCACTGTATGTTATACATACATTAAAAATGGCACAAACCCTTAGAATGTTCTGGCTGGAATGTGATTTGGCTCTGCAGACCAGTGAGGGCTGTGTAAATGATTGATTTGAAAGGAGTGGGCACATCTAGAGCATAACATGTCTGTGTTCTCAGCCAGTTGACGCAGCGTTTGGCATTCAGTACAAGCAGACATCACAATTACAGACATGTAACCTATCAACAAGTGCAATTGTATTGGATATGCATTAACTCCACATGCCATTCTTTTGTACTGGAACACTGATGCCAGTTGCTGAGAGAAGGTGCAGGACGACACCGGATATTGGAAAGTGTCCCAAAGTTCCATCTGCCTGGCAGGAGTGCAAACAATGAGTATGTAATGGTTGATGTGGTCTTATTTTGGATGTCCAGAATCTTCACAAGTGTGGGTTCATTTTTATACCTATTATTTCTAATGTTGGGAAATCGTAGCAATATGTCTACAGTGAACTTCTTCCCTATGTCAACGAATTGTTGAATATTTTAACTTACTGTCCAGAAGTTAAACATTGCTTTGAGTTTATTTAAAATATAATGGACTCAGAAACATTTTACAGGAAAAGGTGATAGAGAAGAGAAAGAAGATTGAAGAAATTACAAGTCAACACTCAATCTGCTTCTACACATGCAGAAAGAAAAAAAACTGAATCAAGAAACCATAGCAACAAACAACATGCATAGATAATATCAATTATCACTGAAAACTTGACACACAATGGTTTTAGTGGTAGCTGCGGTTCAATGGAGAATGAATCTGAAAAGCACCTGATTCTAAACACCTTTCATTATTTAAGATTTATTTATTATTCATTATTATTATGTGCTGTTTCCCAAAGGTAGAAGTTAAGCTGGGTGAGTGAGCAAAGTATCTTCATTTGTTAAAAATTTCATATGACCTGAATACTTTAATCACTGGAATCAACACAAACTAAGAAACAAGAGTGAGGATGCAAGAAGGAATGTCCACTCTGTGCACACTAATTGGTTTTTAGTGTCCTTCCTTTTCCTTCTACACATCTAAGTCGACACAAACTTCAGGAAATTCTTTCTACTTCTGAGAAATTCCCTCTGACCTCCGGTACGACGCCTTGTCCACTTATCGGCCAACAGCCTTTTTCTCCCAGGCTATGCTGGTGGTGGTCAGTGAGGTCTTGTCTGTCGCTTTCTGTTTATTTGAATTCAGTGAGTCTGAACCCCTGTGAACCGTCCAAAACAAATTACCCCTTTTCAGCCTCAGCTGAATCAAGGCATAAATAACACTGGGCGTGAGCCTGAGCTGTTCATCCACATGTAGAGAAACGGGGATAATTTACTGGCTAGAAACATGTTTGGAAAGAAGATGATGACTATACTTACAAACTACTGCACTTAGTATTCTGCCAATCACTAACTTCTCCAGTTCCAGCAGCTGTTGGGTGATGTATTTGTGGCTCTATGCTATAGGGAGTCCTTGAAACAGCTCCACCAAAATGCCCTTATGGGAATGATCATAAAGCTGTCTTTTCTGATTATCTAAACGACTTTTAGTGGATTCTGTTATCACATGAATCCATATGCTTTATATTATGGTCTCCCAATAAGATGCTGTTGATGCAAAACTGAAAAGAGAGGAATTTCATGCTGGAAAGATGAAGGGTTTGTTAGGGGCAGGAAGAGAAAAACAAAGTACAGATCTCTGGCAAGCCTGGTACCCTGAGTGGGCCTCAAAGGGAGCTTTTCCCTTTCTATTCTGCAGAGAGGGTGGGTTTGCTTCAAGCAGTAACTCCCTTTATGTCTTAAACTCGATCCAAGGAAAAAAAAGGTCATTATGATTCCATGCACGTTTTTTCTCCGCAGTGAATTAAATCACTGTTAACTACATAAAGGTCCATGCTTTTACTAATTCTATCCCAAAGGGAGCCATTGCATTTTTTCTGACCCCAGGAACCATTTTTGAGATTTGACTGAAGTAGTTCACCAACTTTTTTGTGTACACTTCTCAGGAAGGACATAGTTGAACTCCACTTAAAGGGTCTTTTGTTTAATGGATGCTTGAGGTTGGAGTAAAACTATTTGCTTCCTAAAAAATGCGTAACAATACATGAATTGTGGCTTCATTAAGAGGCTATTGACTTTTCTTACTTCATTTTCATTTTACTTCCTGGTGTATTTTTTAAACCCTCCATTAATCTTGTTAGAAGATGTTTTGGAGTTTGGTGCTTCTGTAGTTTTCTCCAGGTACTCTTGTTTTTTTTTTTTTTCCAAAGTCAAAAAACATGTCAGGTAGATAAGGCTGTTCCTCCTGCCATTCTGCAGTTTTATAGTGCAACTGTTGTCTTCAATTGTTATGAAAATGTTGTAAATATCAAACATGACTTAAGAAATATGACTTTGCATCATAACTGACAGATTTGAACTGCCTTCAAATTGCCGTCTGTCTCTCTAAGAACTTCAGAACCTTTCCAACATTCAGCAACAGCAATGCTCCTCCATGATGCTCTTCACTCCTCAATGAAGACATTTTTTAATCCAAAAAGAACTGGACAGAGAAGTAGTTTGCATGATCAATCAATCAATCCAATTTTATTTGTATAGCATATTTCAGCAACAAGGCATTTCAAAGTGCTTTACATCATAAACACAAAGTCATAGAATAAACAATACATTGTTCCATCATGACATTTTTAATTGATTACGTTTCAAATACAATTCTAAACAGGTGCGAGTGATGAGCTCAGCAGACTCAGCAGTGCCACAAGGTGTTTGCTCATTGCTGCTGCTAGTCTGGAGGTGCATTGCAGGAGTGAGCATCAAGGCAAGCTCAAATGGTTGCCATGGGAAATTCAGGGATTCCTCAAATGTGCATGAAATAGTCAACCCAACACTTCAGGTATGTTTTCTATGAGGGAGTAACATTATAATGTGGTATATAACTCACAAAGGTACATTTTTCATTGGCTTTTCACATGAAAAGTCAATAAAAGATGTTCAAAGTTTTCAATATGCAGAAGTGAGAAAATTATTCAAAAGAGTGATAACTTTTGCAAGACCATGCACAAACTTTTGCATTGCAGCACTTTTCAGTGTCAGCGCATATCATTGTGTACAGGCACACTAAAGCTATTCTTCAAGTAACAATAACAGTAAATATGTAACTGGTTCAGGAATGAGATGACGTTGCTCTGAGATAAATCCTCCCCACACGTCTCCCACACACAGAAAAATGTTTTCAAATTGATTTAAACTGACAATCTTTAAGAGTGGCGACACCGATAAATGGTGCAAACACACACACACAAAAAATGAGGTTAAACACAGATGAACTCCACATATCTTTGTTGCAGTTGAATTGCATCAGCCAGACTGCAGCTTTCATAAGCCGTCATTCACAGAAACCTTTGAATTAATGTTAACAGCCTGGTGGTTGTTATCAACACAAGTCAAGAGTTAATGTAAACTGTTTGAGAAATCAGTCGGAACTTTCTCCGAGTCACACGAGTCGATCTTAGCAGGTCAGGGACCTGCGATAAAAAAGAAGAAAAAACTGTTTTAAATCCCTCTTCACTTTCACAAGAAAACAGTTCATCATGTGCAAACAATGAATCATCCCCGACTTTCACACACAAGAAAACGTCCTGTGTGATTCACTCTGCCCCACACATCTGGAGGGTGTGACCAGTCCAGTCAGTCATCCAGTGCTCCCAGTTCACTAAGCCTCCTCTTGGTGAGACCAAAACAAGGAAATAATGGGTTGTAGAAAGGAGGCACTGCAAAGCGCTGGGAAAAGTATTTGCCGTTTTACACATTTCTTCTGTTTTTGCTTTAGTGTCATACGATGTGACCTTTTCTCAGGTTAATAGATAGTCATGCACACATTGATGATGGCAAGCTACTGGACAAGTCAGACTAAGACAGAAGGAGACGTTGTGAAAAATGATGTAAATTTTCTGTGCTGCTTTTAGAATCGTAGTCTGTCTGTAGTTTTAGAAATGGCGTCTGGCGAACTGAACAAAGTGTGCTGGCCACATTTCCAAATACTGAAGTTCAAGCAAGTCAACGGTGGATGTACTGGTCTTCTTCAGATCATTGTCCTACTCTGGACAATCCCAGACCATCATACCATCACCACCATGTTTGACAATTGCTATGCTGTTAATTTACCAAAATGCACACTCTTCCAAAAATTCCAATTTTTTTTTTCAGAGGCATACAAATTTTTTCTGAAAAAGTAAAAGATGTTTCCTGTCACACTGGAGTCAGACTAGCCATGGGAACTCTCCAACGGATTTCTGGTCTCTTTCTTATTGTTAAAACATGAACTCTGACCTTAATCGAACCGAGTCTAAGTCAATCTAGATGGTGGCAATTACTCTTTCACAGCTCTGCAGATGTGTAGGGAGATCAAGAGAAACAAGAAAAGGTCAAAAGATGAAAGCTTCTGGAGATTAGCGGCCAGAAAAAACACTAAATGCTGGAAATACATTGAACAGACAGGACACAGGAAGTCATCCTAATCAAACCCTGAAATCAAAATCCAAACAGTGATGAGTAAATGTTTGACTTCAACAGTGATTCATCCAATAAAATGATCACCAAGCAGTGATGGATCAATAAAATTAACTGGAAATGACATCTGTGAAGAATCCCTTCTGTTGACCAGCCTATGTGTGTGATGCTATAGACGGGAAATGACTACAAAGAGACCAGAAGGTCAAGAAGATAACAGGTAGGGGAGGAGAAAAGGTGAAAAGGTGAGGGACGTATGAAAAGAGGTGAAAAACTGGTGGGAGAACAGAAAACAGAAGAGGTGAAGAAGGAGGAGCAGAAGGGAGATTAAGTAAGAGCTGAACTGGGAACACATTCATTATGCAGCCACTGTTTGCTCCCTCCCCCACATTCGACTTCTCCATTTTTCCAGAGCTACCACGTGGGGAGCAAGCTGGAAATCCAGGGCTCGCTTCCCATACTGAAAGGCTTCATTGGCTGAACTTGTTGAGTTGACTCATCCGTCTGGTTTCTGTGGAAACTAACCAAAAGAACTTGGTGACCAGAGAGCAGCGCGCCGCACGCCCAAAAGAGTAAGATGATTGCCGCCTATGCTGTACTAAAAATACAGCGGCGAGGATCCTGCTCCTGCAGAAAGAGTCTCCGCAACAGAGTTCATCAGGTTAAAGGCATCCAGAGTCCATTGTTTCTCCTTTCGGAGGCCTTAATCTTGTTATCCAAAGCAGTTTCAATAACCTTGACATTCCTTAAATCAGTAAACCGCTCACATTCCAGAGCAGGGTAAATGATTGAAAGTGCAAGTGAGACACAGCAGCTCTATTCTTGGCTGAAACATATTAAACTACATGCTCTCGTTTGAATGGTTTTCACACTAAACTATAAGGTTTTGATAATAAATCTTTTACAAATGTATATTTATTACACATTTATAAATGTGTCATAACTTCATTCTTATTATATTTCATTCTTATGACATTATAAGAATGAAGTAACCCTTGGTGAAAGAAAACCATGTGGAACGCAAAAAAACTACAGAGCAAATCTAACTTGGCCTTCTGAACAAAACCTTCAGTTTAAAAGCGACCATTCTGTCTAAAATCAGGCTGACTAATTTTAGACATGAGCTTGCTATCATTAAAAACCTCTAATCAGCAGTGTTTTGCAAAAGCATTCAACGCTCCTGAACTTTCTTACTTTTTTATGTTGAAAAGTAACATAAAAATTAATTGCATTTTATTTGGATTTTGTATGGCAGGCCAACACAAAGCAATGCATAATTGTAAATAGGTACATGGTTTTAAATTTCTTTTAAAAAGAAAAAAAGTGTCTACCTTCTGCAGACCGTTTGACTGCGACGTCATGCTGTGAAGACGTCATGCAGCCATCGGTGTGTTTGATACACAGCAAAAAAAATTACCATCATATACTTAAGCTAGTGACCTCAGTAAGATGCAATCAAATCTAGCATTATGTCTCCATGGTCATCAGTAACCATGGTGATCAAAATGTACGAAAAATACTTTTGTTCTATTTTACGTCTTCTCTGGTGTAAGGGGAAAAATTGTTTATGACATAGTCATATGTGGCATAAATCCAGGCAAAGTCAATAATTTGATCAACTCAACAAACACATCAGGAGGGAGAAGGTATGAAGCGTCACTCCATTCAATACTACCATC
This sequence comes from Poeciliopsis prolifica, assembly GCF_027474105.1. Classification (NCBI taxonomy): domain Eukaryota; kingdom Metazoa; phylum Chordata; class Actinopteri; order Cyprinodontiformes; family Poeciliidae; genus Poeciliopsis; species Poeciliopsis prolifica. The sequence goes on from NW_026562402.1 coordinate 2,066,785, forward strand.
ATGGCGCCTCAAGTGGTTCAGTTGCAGTAGTTGGTCAGTAGTAGCAGTTAAAGTTTTAAGTACAAAAGAGTCCAATATTAAGTAGAGATTACTGAAAGGTGCATTACACCTTTCTGTCATGTTAGAACAGAAAGGTGTAATGAACCTATATGTGCCCATCATGGGGTAATAAAAATGTTGACTATCTGGTTGACCTTGGTAAACAAACAATAATTGTGACTTTATTATCCATCATTATAGTATAAGATGTAACAGCCAAGAATATATGAATATATGACCTATCAAGCCTGAGATGATATTTTGGATTTACAGCCAATTACAGTCTTCTGTTACACACTTTTGCCCTTTCTAAGAAAAAACTGCCACAAAATGTACTTTGTTCCCCAGTTAATTGTGTAGTGGTTGAAACATTTTTGATAATTGTGTGAAAAGGTCTTCCGGTGAGCATTTTAGTAAAATGGCAAGACAGTTTTTATGCACATAATAAAACAAATACATATTTTCTTAAAAAAAAAAACAAGACATATGTAGCATATAATATTTGTCTCAAAGTTCATTCAGCAGGGATTTTGCTTCCCTATTAATTATCTTTTCCAAATGCGTAATCCACTTACTGTTGGCTGCTATTAGAGAGGAGGGGAGCTCTAATTATAGGGATTGCTTGGGAATTTTATTTTTGTTGAGAGGAATTCCATCACAGGAAAAGGAGGGTCCGTGTTTAACAGAGCTTCTAAAGGTTCCACTGAAACTGTCACAGCATCATGTCCTGGTAGGAATGACACGCAATCATATTCACACAGTTCAAAGACACAAACCAGGAGGTTCACATCATTTAACCTCCAGTTCTTTGCTCTCGTGTGAAAAGCTCTGTGTCACATAATCTTGACAAAGCTTTGGCTGGTTTTCCAATGTGAAACCCAAATCCATGTAATTGAGATATAGAGTGAGAACAAAGAGCCAAAGAGAATTTATTGCTAGAGATTGTATGTGAACCAGTTTGATGTATGACAGAAAATAAATCTCTGGTTAATATTTAGTGGTGTCTCATATGGTAATTTTTTCATGCATTATGTTTCCATTTAAAGGGGATATGACAGATTTCTATTCAAAGTCCAAGAAATGAGATAAGAAAAAACGGCTCATTTTCCACAATAAACAGCCCATTTTTGTTTTTCTACAAACACTGTTTTTAATCACAAAAAGTGTGTGTACTCACAGCCAAAACTTAAGTGAGAGAAAGTTCTCTATGTTCACCACAAGCAAATTGTGTGGAGCTCAAATTTGATATGAACCACAACCTTGTATGTTTAGGGTTAAATTTGTGACCAGCGGTGGTTCTGACATGAGTGAGAGCCTCTATTCTGCAGGGCATGACAAGAAGAGTTTGGGTTTTTGTTGGTGGTATTGTTTTTTTTTTCCCCTTAAAGACTATAAAAACTGTGACTGTAACTAAAGTTCATCCAGAGTTCTACCATTTCTTAGGGTTCCATTTCTATTAGTCTCAATCTCAATAGTCTCAATAAGGTGAGCTTAGTGCCAGAAATGTCTGCTTTTTCCCCTGTGTTTTCACAAATAGAATAAAATTGCATTTTAAGAAGCTTTGTTCAGTCAATAGTATTACAGCTCAGGTCTGATAAGTCAAAATAGTTTATATTTTGAATTAAAACTTGTCAAATGCATTCAAGAAACAGTGAAAAAGCCGTTTAATTAGCAGTTGCTCATGAGATTCAAACTTCTGCTGCATTATCTGCAGAGTACTGCCATTTTTTCTGACATAAATACATAAATAATAGAAAACCATTCGGGGCACAATTAACAGATAACCTTATATATTTTTTAGCTGACATGTTACTAGTTAATGAGATTCCATCCTGGGCAGTGAGTCATATTTTCCATAAAGGCGGCTCTAAAGTTCTCTGAGACATTCTCTGTAACCCCAAGAGATGATTGTGTGTGAAGATCCCAGTAGATAAGTAAAACATTTCTAAAACATTTAGGGCAACTAGTCTGAAGCATGTTTTCACATTCAAAGCCCCTTCCATCCCTTTTCAACTCCATTCTGCTGCTCGGTTTGAAATGAAACCTTCATCACATTCAAAGGACTGAATTATTGCTATGTGACTGATTCACAGTTTGCACTAAAAAGCAACTGAAGAGGTGTACCTAGCCAAGCAGCTTGTGGGAGCATGAAGGACTTTTAGATTATGTTCACAACTATTTCTGAAAGGCTTTAATGCTCAGGCCTGATTTTTTTGTGAAATATCATGTTTCTTTTTTTTTAAAGTGGTCGTTAATATGTCCAAATATATGCAACTTGTATATGATCTACCTTGTGACCTGCAAATGACCTGAAATTGTCCTGCACGAACAGTAGTGGACGCAGTGATGTCATACGTAGCGAGCAGGCTAAGTGTTTTGCCAACAGCGATTAAAAAAAAAAAAAGAAGTGCTCAGTGTTTGCAGAAGAAAACGTGGATGCTAACGTTGGAGCATATCTTACAATTTTAAAGTAGTTGTAGTTGATGCGGTCAGTGCATCAACTACGTATCTCCTCAGTATGGTCGGCCATGTTTGTTATTTTTATTCTCTCTTGCATGAATCAGAATGCAGAAAAGTGATGTTTGTCATGTATCAATGACATTCAGGTCAGATTAATGTGAAGGTATACGTCATGTTCAGGAGATCTACTGAAATGTTTGGACTGTGGGACAAATACTTCAGTAGATCTGAGTTGTTTATCAGTTAATTTGTTTTAATTGATTATTTAAGAGGAACCCAGACTTTCTATGTCATCTTTGTGCTTCTGTGCTAATGATGTTCATAGATGTGTAACAGGACCTCCCCTCTTTTTCCCACAGTTTAAATACATGTATGGCAGTTCAACTGGCTTAACTATAAGACCACTCTGTTCCCAGGTATTAAAAGCACACCATGTGTTTATGTCAGTAATTTCTGATCTTGTCTGTTATTTAGAGGAAAATGAAGAGCCTCCTTTTCCAACTCACTGGTTGTTGTTGTTCCCAGTTAAAGGTCCTCAGACTTGGCACAAATCTGTCCCTCGTCCTTTCATAGTTTATTCTTTTTTCCTTTTCGTATTTATTTCCAGATAAAAATAAGGTAACCAAGGGCTTGAGAGACATCATTACTTATACTCTCCCTTAGGGTTTTGAATGTCTATGTGGGGACCAGGATAAAGACCCTCAGAGAAAACAAGCAGTTAATCTTCTCAATAATAAAACCTTATTGTGTTTTTACCAGTAAATTTGCATTTCATTCACAATAGGATGGAGATTCTCTCAACCTGCCTTCTCTTCCCTGGTAACAATGTTAAAGAAGCTGTCAGTTAGTATGTTAAAAACAGCAGCAGTAACACTGAATAAAAGACTTTAATTTGTTTTTTTGAGCCGAATAGTAATCAGTGAGAAACCAGTAACTGAACGAAGCAAAATGCCCATGTAGTTGAGTTCTACAGTTTTTACCCCATGTATATTCAAAAAAATAAAAAAACACATGCAATACTGATGTCATTGGTGAATATTGTCAAATTCAAATCTACATTTCCCTCCCTCCACTCTCTCATATCAACTATCTTCAGTCTTTGGTATCTACGGCCATGTGGGCATTTACTGCAGTGAGACGACATCCAGCAACCTAAACATTATAGTGAAATGCAACATGAGAATTTTTTGAAAAAATATATATATATATATATATATATATATATATATTTCAACAAGATATTTCAGGTACATCCATAAACTTAAACAACATCTTATTATTGAAATGTGCTAGAAAAGGAAGAAATAACAAGAATTGCATGCAGAACATCTGACTTTTCTCCTTTTAAAAGTTATCTTTCAGAGGAACATGTCACATGTTTTCTGGACGTATGAAAGCTAACAGTATCTGATGTTTCCCATAATCTCAACCTTAACAGGTTGGGACAAAACCGTCACAGTTCTGTTCACACCAGTCATGCAGGAAAGATTCCAAACTCCCATCTTTTTAATTCCTTGCTCAGTTATTTAATACCTGGGTGCTCCTAATCGAGATTATCTCCAAAGAGCACAGACATAAAGACGTTTTTATTCAATCTGTGATCGTCGTTTCAACCTAACCCAGGGGTCAGCAGCCTTCTCCATTCAAAGAGCCACTTTTGCTACAGCTACTAAATAATAACCCTCAATGCAAATTAGATTTATAAAGCAAAAGTCTCAATTTTCAGGCATTTGCAAGAAACAAATCACACAGAAGCTTAATATTAAAACATGAAATTTCAGTGACACTTTATTTGACGGGTTGTGAATAAAACTGTCATGACATAAACATAACATAAAACCTGTCATGAGCAAGAATATTGATTCATGAATATTTATGACTGTTGTCATAAAGTGTCATTTGGTAAATTATGACACTTTTAATACAAAGTTGACATTATTCACAGTGTCTTCATTATGACAACTTGACATCAACCAAGAAATTATGATTTGATATAAATTTGTTATAAAAGTATTACTGATTAAACTTTAGTTTTAATAACATAAAGATAAATCATTTTTAAAGTTATGTTTATTTTAAAGTGAAATAAAGTGTTAACACTTCTTCAACATTAAATCCTATCAGCAGTCTCTAAATTCTTAGAGACAAAAACACCTGAAATACCTGGACTGGAGACTGTGACATATAACTGCAAAATACCAAATATGATTAGGTAAAGAGAATATTCCAAAAAGTTGTGCAACAAACTGGAAGATATCAAAGGCCCTGAATGTTCCAAGAGATGCTGCTGGAACCACAAGTGTTCAAAAGTTTACTGTTTGAAGAACAATGACAACGTGATCAGAGGAATCTGTAAACAGCTGACTTGTTGGTGAAAAGGTAGGCGGCCAGAAACTGAAAGCAACTCGCCAATAGACATGTTGCATGTTATTGGTTAAATATGGAAATTTTGCACATGCATACAGTGTTAGATGGCAAAAAGATGAATCCTTTACTTTCTACTCAGAGCCGTGTTGAACAATCCTATAAACAAAATGAAACCTGAAGATGTAGGTATTTTAGGTATTATTTATTTAGTGCAGTGCGCCACAAACAAGGAAAAATAACACAGAAAAACTTTTGAAGAATAACTGAAACCACTCGTATGTTTCTATGTTAAGGTTGTCAAAGTCAAGATGGCGTAACACCTATTTCTGTCATATTATAATTAAAACATTTCACTGACCTGTGAATCTTGTTATCTGGTTGTCACAGTTTTGACAGAAGCAAAGTACTGCATCCTTTTTAGATTTCACACATACATTTAAGTGTTAGCTATTTATGTTGATAACTTGACAGCTAAAACCAATGGTGGCCATCGTCAGCAAGCTGTTTTTTTGCCCTCCAGCAGGGAGCCAGGACTCTGTTTCAATGACAGTCAGCTTCAATTTGTTCATAAATATGTAAATCAAAGAGGGTTTGGTGGTCTTGTTTGTGCCATGATGAATCAAAAGTGATACTTTAGAGGCCTCTGAATCAGAAGTATCAACATGGATGAGAGTAATGGAAGGGGTAGAATGATGAAGCAGTCACTGGAAAAAACACCATGCCTTTAGTCACGTAAGTTGGTGACTCAGTGATGCTGCATGGCTGATCTGCTTACCCTGGCACTGGAAGCCTGCAGTGGTTGGAGAGCAAGATGAAGAAGTTCAGACTTGGACATCATGGGATATTAAACAGGACGATGATTCCAACGGTGTCTCAATGTTCAGACTTGTTTCAGGAGAAGATGTCAGTCATTTATGCAGCAAGTCGTGTCTGCCAAAGAAAAGTCTTCTAAGTACTAAATATTCTTCTCATGCAGGGTTTGAATGATGAGCTGTTTATTGAGTACAGATGCTAGATTGAAGATTTCACCAATGAAACCTAGTTTTCTATTGGAACCGAGTAATTTGAGGTGCAAATATTTTCTATACCAAAAGAAGTCTTGTCCTTTTCCCTATTCTTCAGCACATCCTCTAAGGTGGAAGTGTTGTACCAAAGGAGCTACTTTTAGAGCACATTTACAGACAGGAAGAAGGTCCGCTTGTTCTTTTCTTCTCTTCAGCGCTACAGGATGTGCTGCTGGATTCAACAAGTGCTACTGGGCGACACTTTTGTAAAGAGATGATGACAGAGAGCTTTAAAAAAAACGGTTGGTTCCTGTAGCTATTTATTGATTCAAGATACAAACACATCTCTCCCCCTGGTGTCTGGACAGCATCACTGAAACACTGCAGAAACCCTGGGCATATCTGCTTGCCAAAGACATTACGCAATACGAGGGAAAACAAATGAAATTGCTGATATCATGCTTCAGGAAAGTGAAATCCCCCATTTCATAAATTGATATTTAATCATAGGGGTATAAACTCTTTCCTTGATCTTTATCTTTCAAACAATCCGTCTCAGACTGCTACTGGATGCCAAGCAGTTTTTGAGTGCAAGGTCAGGCAGTAGTAATGCAGCTCAGTACTGAGTCTACGTAGTTCTTCCTCGTGGTTGGCTTATTGGGCCTCAGTTTACAGTGATATGACCAAAAAAGGATTTTCAGTGCTTTCTGCTGCTGGGAAACCAGGCTTTATCTTTCACCCCACATAGGGTCAGTCGGTTGCAAAGTGCAGCTAAAAGTCCTCGTGTTTGACAAATGAGGGAAGAGGAAGAGAAATAACTGCAGGTAAAACTGAATGCAGTGCCTGTCAAAAGTTGACACACCTGTTAAAAATGCCAGGTCTGCATATTAATGTCACATAAATTCTGATTCAACTGAAAAACAAATCTTTTCAAAGTCTTTACTAGTGACCAGTCTCCTTAAATTCAATGAAGTTACATGATATCAGCGTTACAATACTCCGTTGGATGGTCATAAAATGTTAGAATTTTGCAGTCTCAACATGCAAAGGTACCAATCAGAAGGACATAAAAAGGTTACACAGTGAAATGTATACATTGGGATGCTGCCAGACCCAGAAAGACTAAATCCCAAAATCAAATCAAAAGGTTTCTCAAAGCATGCAAAAGGGTCATTCCACTTTTTATTTCCTTCTTTGTTTTTTATGTTGAATTGTCACATTAAATCTAGAAAAAAAACATCCCAATGTAATTCATATTTACAAAACAATGACATTTGAACTAGGTTCTGTAGACTTTTGAGAGCCAAAGTACACGCATTAGGATGGCCTGTGAAAGTCGAAACAGGAATCGATTGCGGCCCTTTGAATTTTGTGATGATTAACCAGCCCACCTGATTCGAGGGAGCGAGTTAAATAAAGCTGGTGGAAGCAGAAAATACAGCAAGTCATTCTGTCAAACATTCATAGCCCTCGAAGTCACCATGACTAGAGAACAACACTTATTGAAGAGAAACTTTCATGAAGTTAAGAAACTTATCTGAACACCAGATGGAGGTCTTTCCATCTTATTGAACCCTTTGTGATTATACACTGCAAATAAACTCTTTTCTCAACTTCAAAAGATTGTGTGAAGCCGGGAAATTGAAATGAGAGTGGAAAGCCCCATCACAAGACGCTGTGTACTTATGCAAGTCGACCAAAAATCAAAAAACAAACAAAAATGGTTCCTGTGGACTTTAGGGCCAGATCTGTGCCTCTGGACACAGAAGCGACTGAGTCGATGAGAGGGAGACTCCCGCAGTGATCTCATTTTAAAGGCATTCTGGGTCAGGTCAACAAACAGAAAATGACCCCTGGATGTTTTGCCTTCACTTCAGATAATCTTGCTGCTGTGTTCAATTTAGCGAACAGGAGAAGACTTCCTTATAAGAGGAGAGAGTGAAGTCCAACTCTGTGACAGTATGAAGGTAAATTAGTTCCCTACTAGCACAAAATATTACTCAGCTGACATTTTAACTACTTTCCTGATTTGTAGTAACAGACTGTGATCCTCTTTCACACCACAATCTTTTGGTGAAGCACAAACTTGGCATATAACTGATATGTGTTAAGAGACAAAGAAATGAAGCAGCTGAAAAATATATATTTATATACAAATAATAATATAACCTTTGGCTGTTTTTAGTTCCAGTGTCTATTCCTTTTTGAGCAGCCTGAATATTTTGCCTCTAAATGGTCAAGTACTGTTTGTTAATGAAGCTAGCTACTCTTAGCTAACTGGTAGCGTTTATTTGATAAACAGAATGTTGTTTCCTGGGATTTGAAAGACTTCTTTTAGAGGCTAAAGCTGCTCATGTCATTCTTTCATTTATTCCACTAGTTCATAAATGTTCCACAGACAGAATAATTAAATGGTGATACGGGGATACAGCTTTTCCAAAAACAAAATGCATTGACCTGAGCAGTCAACCCAAATTCTTTTGGGCTCAAACTATCAATCCCCCAAATCTGAGACCCATCTAGAAACATAGGCTGATAATGCTGATTAACCCCAAAGCGAGAAGCTGTCTCCCGACTCCAGACTCAACAATGGTCCAGACCAAGCCTGAGCATGCCAGACATAAAACAGGGACGAGCCTGTAAGCATTTACATGAAATTAGACAAGTGTCTCCTCTGGCAATAGTTAAGGATTTACTGAATATATCTGCAGTGTTTATTTATATGACATTATTAATATGAGAAAGTGTCTGTCAAGGATTTTGTAACATGATCCTAAGAGAACTTAGGAAATCTACTGACTAATGATGTCATGTACAAGCCTGTGCTTTGCTCCCCATTACATCCGATACCATGATCTTCTTGTGTATGTGACGTAATACAAAAACACAGCAAAAGAAAAAAGCTGCACAAATATTTAACAGAACCTAATTGAGCCTGGTGGGTTTTAGAAATCCATCACATTTTTTGTTGTTGTTTTTAAGAGATGTAAGAAATCTGGTCTCATACCAAAGGATGAATAAATCCAACAGTATGAATCCTTTACTCCCTCTTAATAATCCCTTTCTGCTTCCAGAGTGGAGTCGGAGCCAAAGTGCCATTTCCATAAGTGGGGGCAGCAGCTCTGGGAAAACTCATGACATCTGTTCAGCTGCCAAGTTTCTTTCGGAAAGAAAAAGATGGAGGGCTGAAGGGAGTATGTTTAGGGAAGTGTTGAGATAAGCAAAGATGTAATTATGCTAGCAGCTAATTAAAATGAGTCAGCTTTCCACTTGGTGTGGTACATAATGACAAGACAAACGAAGCGTGTTTCTGGAGGGAATTACAGTGATGATGCTTAGATTATAATGGCACAACATTATGTCATAGCATGAGAAACTTTGAATTGCTTTGTATGTTTTAAAGGGGTAGTATTATGTGTTTTACAGTCACATAAAGCCAATTTATAGGATAATCAAGTAACTATATATATATATATATATATATATATATATATATATATATATATATATATATATATATATATATATATATATATAAGCAAAATTTCCCCCTGCAAATAACTGTATATCAAACTTAAAGAAGAATAGTGAAGTTTACTGTAACTCATCAGTAATATTATATAATAACAAATCATCACTTAAATTACCACTCAATGAGCTTTATCCCACTTCTGGGAATAGACTAGTCATTTCTTGTATGAGCAACAAACACACACAGATCTTCTTTCTCTTTCTTGGTGCAGATCAAAGGAAAGTGGCTCCTGGTTTCAGGTAACAAGCTGCTTGGGGGAAATCAGACTCACTGTACTCAAATACATCATCATTAGTGTCTAAGCTGGTTGTTCTGCAGCTTTCTTTTTCACTTATTGTGATACAGTTCATTCAACAGATGAGAATCACACTGAAACTGCTATCATACTGTTACTTGTTTTGTCACGTATCTCGCTGTGTCCAGAACTTCTTTGTGAGACAAAATTTTAAAAAGGCTTTTTTTTTCCTAGATACTAATGCCAGAGCTTGGGTTTGAAATGCTGCCCAAATAGTAAATGCTATATTATATAATCCAAAGAAAATTTCTGCGTAAGCATGAAGGTCAAACATGAGATCATCTCCTCCCACTTTCACAGCACAAGTCATTATCCCGGCCATTACATTTGTGGTCCTGTCAGAGCCCACAGTTACTTATCAAGCTGCATTCACAGACTGACTGTTCATGTCGCCTAGAGTAATGAGGGTCATTTTCCTGAGGCCATAAATCTGCCACATTTGTTTGCATGTTCTGTGTAACTAAATGAAAGCTTTTTAAATTATGAAGAAGGAAATTCATGTGATGTTAGGGAGCAGGAGGGGGTTGTGGGTGGGGGGGGTCTTCTGTGTGTTCTCTCACAGTGATAACACAGTATGCTGGTCAACATGTATTTGAAAACTGCATTGTATACACACCAGCACTCTATCAGACAGGAAGTTATGTCAGTGGATTATATAAATGGGTTTTCAAATTGGAATAATTAATAGTGTTCATTTCAGTTTCACCCCTATAAGTCAACTCATACAAAGATCATATTGTGTCCCTTTAAACTCTAATTCCAAGATTGTCAGTAAAATATTCAGAAGTGTTTGGCTGACTCATTTTGTCCTGAAAGGATTCACAGAGCACTTCTTTCACTGCCCATTTTAGAGAACAGCCAGGCTTTGCCTGAAGGGGATTATGTGGTTTTGTGAATTTCTAAAAGCCCTTCAGTTTAAGATGCAGGCTTTCTGAACTAAGCATGTGCATGACGAGAAATCTAAAAGGTTATCTGCCAGCAACCACCAGGACTCCCGCTGACATCGAGTCAAAATGAGTCACCTTGGGGGTTTCGGCTTGGATTGAGCATTTTCTCCCTCAGTTTTATCTGAGCTTTCTCCCACAGTCTAAAAACTTTGATGTTGAATGGAGTTCGCGTTTAAGAGAATCCTGGGCCAACCCCACGCTCCCACTTCCTACATGGATTGTTAAAGTACTAAATGTAGCTTTAGAGCAGAATAAGTGGCACCACTGCAGTACCTTGCAAAACTGTTCGTCTTAACTTTCACATTCTGCCACATCAGAGGTACAAACTTGAATGTATTCAATTGGAATTTAATGTGAAACACAAAAACAATTGTGAAGTGAAACGAACAAGACAAATGGTTTATAATTGTTTATTAAATAAGTCTGTAAGTGAGTGCCCCAACCTAGTTGATACTTTTAGCTTGTCTTACACAATAATGCAAGGTTGATTATCAATAGAGTATCAATAGTACTGTTTCCATTTCAAATGTGCAACTTGTAAATATTTTGCTGACGCCAAAGTACAAACACAATTTCACAATTTCCATTACATAAGAAACAATTAAAATTTCACGTCAATAAACTTCTTCATGTGTGTCATGTTCATAAAAAAAGCAAACATGTCACACCATCGTCCTCCTGTTGTTTTTCAGCCAATAGTAACATCTGGTTGTTGATCGTGTGACTTGTGAAAAATAAAACAGTTTTCATCACAGTTGTATTAAACGTACTACTTTGCAATGCGCCTCGTCCTCGATTATAAACTCAATCGAAAACACTTTTCTTTTTTCTTTTGGGTGCAGCAGCGGCGCAAGAGTAAACCCTATAATCCATGCAGAAGACATTAGTCCTGGACATGGCCGTCACAGGTTTGAGTCACTTTCCTGTCTCATGCTCTCTGTCAAACTCAGGCCCTGAGAGCCAGGAAAATCTTTCTATTTTCTTTTTTTTAATTGTCGTGTTTCCATTGAGCAAATTTATATTGTAATTCCAATTTGAACAATTGTGTGGTCATTGGAAACACAGACTGTGTGCATTTACTTCAAATTTTGAAATTATGTCTAGACTTTGACTAGGCTCCTCTGACACACAAATAAAATTTTATTTAACTATTACATTTTAGATCCTGCCATTTATTTAGGATTATTTTAATCCTCTACAGTATAAAGTATTTTGCGGCCTCTAATAGATTTTCTTTTAGATTGCTTTATATGTATCTCCATCCATCTTCCCATCAAGTGTCGACCAGGTTTATTAGGGGGTAACTCTGCCATACTTTTTTCAATTTTGCAAGAAGATGTTCTCTTGGAAACATCGGAGGCCATAAAGGGAAAATCTTAAATTGAACTGAGGTTAAATGAAGCCACACAGTTAAACTCTATTTACTAATTAGATTGCTTCTTAAAGCTACAGACTGGACCGGTTTTTATTTAGTGGCACCAGAAGGAAGAGGGTTTTCATAGAATATGATTCCTCTTCTTTGAGTTCGCATTTAAAAACTAGTCTCTGTTGGTTTATTACATAAATTCCCAGTGAAATTCATTAAACATTGTGGTTGTGCAATCTGCCAAACCAACACAGGAAGTAGAATGTCTTTAATCTGAGATAACTAGTGTTGTTCTTCCATATAGACCATTGACTTATGGGTTGTTTTAAAACTGAAACCACAATCCAAACCATACGTTTGTGAGATGTAACCCTAGTGTTTTTGGCACTGACTTCAACGCATCAACAAGTCCAAAACTGATCCTGAGTTTAAGTCCATCAGAAGACCAAAGAACATTTCCAGTCAAATGAACTCAACCCAGACTTTTATTTGCTTAAACATACTATTAATCAGGGTTTTAGCCAGCACCACTTCTGTCAACATGTTTAACCCTCTGCAATTACTGTAGCTTATATCTGATGATATAGCTTTCTTCTTCTCTTCTGAGGATAAATGTGGAAATCCTGTGACAGCAATAGCTGGAAATATAATCAACCAATTCAAGAACAGTTTTACATGAAGAGTAAACATGACATTAAGTCAGAAAGGTGTCCTTTTCACACAGTCGGATAAGGAATAAACTCTTGCTCAGATGTTAATCTTCATGCAGTTGTATTTCGACAAGCACAGACCTAGATCAGATCAAGAAGATAAGACTGATGTGGTCGGGGAGGAAAGTGGCTTGAAGAGAAAAGACAGGCAAGTTGAAGCAGGAGCAGATCTTCACCACTGGTATTAGCTTCATTGGCTAAACTTGCACTTTAATCAGCAGTTTAAGCATAGATTTGCATGCCACCAATCACTTATATTTTGGATTCTTCTCCGCGTTCCCGTCACTTTATCCTGTCGCATTCAATAGGCTATGTTCTTCTTTACCCTTTGGGAATATCCCAGATTCTTCGATATCAGAATAAGACAAACCAACAGGTTGAAAATCAAAAATTTAGATCGGCGCAGTCCCAACAGCCAGACCAGAAACTTTACACATCACACGCGACAGGAATACCTCTTAAGATTATTTTCAGAGCCATCCCAATAGTCAGAGCATCCTTAAGGCCATCAAAAGGGGAGGAAGTAGGTCCAAAACCTGCATAATTATGTTGCTGTGTCAACCAGCCCTCAGGAGAAAAATGTCATAACTTTTAGCAAAGAAAGGTCTGCAGTTAGAGGGATGATATAATGTAAAATCAACTCTTCTGAACTTTGCATCATGCGGTAATATAATTCTCTCACCAAAAATATACCTGAAGTGTTGCTTTGATTCTTTCATGCATGTTTGAGAAATCCTTTAATCTGCAGTTGCAACCAACCAGCTGTGCAAAGCCCCGGTGTGACAGAGTGCCACCTTCAGGGTGCAGCTCCTCCTCTGAGCCGAAGCTTCCAAGATCCCCCCTCACAGAGCAGCCCTTCCACACAACTCCCCCGCTTAACTCCTTCAGACTAGCCAGCAGTAATTAGCAAACACCTGATGGAACAGCGCATCTGCTGAGCTCATTACAGGAACTACTTTGGTGCTGGTAAAACCATTAATGGGTTAAAGGACGAGCCATGTTGTTAAGACTTCCAGAAAGCAGAAAACAATGAGGGCTGCCTTTCTTTATGTTTTACGGCAGGATGATGTTTAAGTTATAAATTAAAATATTTAGAGAAAGTAAATAGTAGAATGAATTCATTTGTATTTATGTAGGTGGCATGTATAGGTAGATAGATTATGTAATTTGGGAAATTCACCAGTGAGCATGGAATGATTTAGTCCTAAAACTATTTGAGGTTGCCGTTTTGTCATTTCGGAAATTTTGTTGCCATTAAAAGGCCTGACATGTCATGTATTTCCCATCAGTTTCTGCCAAATGTGAATGAATGAATCCTTGCCAAGTCAGCCTTCATCTCAAAGCAAAAGGCCACTTTGTTAGGCTCACAAAGGTGCTGTTATGATGGCTGCAAAAGAAAGAAGAGTTCACTGGACAAGTTCAACCTCTTCTATTACTTTGTGGTCCAACTCTATTAGCCATAGCAGACCTTTTATAGTAGTGAATACTGACCTGTCTGCAAGTTCAAAACCAAAATAATAATTTATAGTAATTAAATGGTTATGCTCATGGTTCCTTACATACATCAGCCAGTTTCTGTGGTGGCTACTGACATGTCACTGGTGCTTATTCCTTAAGTTGATCACAATTGGTACATTCTGCTTATTTAACTTTTTTAAATTTGATTTCTCAACTCAAAAATGTACACAGACTCTGGTAACAATCATTGACATGAAAAACATTCATCTCACACTAATTAATCTTCCACCACAGGCTCAGACACTTTGTCATTCCCTGCTGTGAGCCTTTTATGTTAATAAAAGTAAGATGTTGATGACAAAAGTTTATTAGGACGCGATGACTAAATTGTTTCTAACAAAATTTTGTAGATTTCTAAATTTAGGATTTTACCCCAACAAAGGTTTTTTAGAAGACTCTGGTTATTCTGACTAAGGCCTCAGGAATACATGAAAGACATCTGCTGGTATTTTAGTAATAGTGCAAAGGAAAAAATGACAACATAAAAACCATGCTGGAAACCTTTCCACAGAAAAGCAGCCAAGTCGTCTCCGCATAGCCTTAATCTATTCAAAAGATGATTTAAAAAAAAAATTAAGAAAATATCTGAGTCACCAGGATTATGTGTTAGAGAATTTCTTCATGCTACATGTAAAGTTATGTGTCTGAAACACTTAAGAAAAAGTTATGTATGTATAATCAGATCCCATTTTTCAATAATGATCCCATGAAGATTAATCTCTTCATGTTTAATAGATTTTAATGTGTTTAAATTTAACACATTCGCTTTTTAATAAAAAATAAACTAATACATGGTTCAGTGCCAGAACCATGTATTCCAGTGAAAGTCAGACTTTCACTGGAAAGTCTTACCGGGTCTTTCCAGTGACCCTGTAAGACTGATGGACAAAAGCAACAACCTCAAAAACCAGCAATGGACAACAAAGCGTACTATAAAAAATGAGTTTATAAGGTAGGCTAATTCCAGCTTAGAATAGCACCTCCATACTCATGATGCATCAGCACAGATGTCCACCAACCTAATGTCAACATATACAGTCCACATTTCTAAAGAAAAAATTTTTCAAAAATGTTCCATCAAAGTTCCTGAAAAACCTGAAAGAAAAACCTAACGAGTCCCACCATTACTTGTTGTGTAAGAACAACAATAAAGTCCTGTCGACTGGATTGATGTCAAACACTACAGCACTTTTATTACTGCGACTTTTATATGCAGAGGAGCCATACTGAACTGCAAGCCATGGGTTGAAGAGAGACATTTGACTTTTCCAATTCAGAATTCACTTGATTCCTCCAAATGACTGGACTGATGTACTGTGTAAGACACTGTCCTCTTATAAATACTCCACAGAATCCCCTCTATCTGAGTCCCAACCAAGTCAGAGAAAAGTGCGAACTTCAGGGGGCTTTTGAGCTTCTAACGGTTGGCATAACAACTATAAAACCTTTAAATGAGAATATCCTTACTTCAGTTACAAAAAGACAAATCATTTTCTTCATGTGGAAACGTCTCCGTTCAACATCCGTATTCTATGATTCCCCGTTTTCATTCCAGACTCAATGCATCACTGACCATTAAAGCTATCATGTCTGCATGTGTTTGGATCCTGAAGCTTCCGTTGGAATGTGAGGGAGTGTCTCCTGTTGTCAAAACAATGATTAAACTGTTTTGCGAGTTTCCATGACATGCAGGCTCAATTCTGTTGACCATTTGGGAACTGGGGGGAGAGGAGGTGGAAAAAATTATGCAAAGTAGCAATGCAATACAACAGAAAGTGTTCTATTCCCCCTTTCCTTCTCTTTGATGCTCACTCCTATGTTGATGGTCCCCCATAAACATCATTTTGTGTCCGGACTTGCTTTTGCATGATGATAAGCAATACCTTGTTTTTCAGAAGATAATCTCTGCGTTGCAGGCAAAACACTAGACGTGGTGGTGCATGTGCAGAAGTGCATTTACACAATCTAAGACGGGATTTTTAACCAAATTATTAGCACAAATTACAAAAAAAATAACTAAGTGTAAATAAATAAGGTAAACTTGAGAGTTATGTCACTACTCTGCTCAGTTCATTGTAGACTACCTTCATAAATGTAATCATAATTTAAACTCGATGTACTGGGAATGGATGTACTTAAGTTTCCAAGGTGACCAGGGAGCATGAGTAAGGAGGTTCAGGTCATAAAGTGAATTTCTACTGATCAGCAAAGTCAGAGTTTGGCTTTTTAAGACGTTCTTTGTCTTTGACGATGCCTCCCCCTGGTGGCATTTTAGGTCAAAAATGCCTGCTTTACACAACGTCTACCTAAAAAGGCAGAAATTTTCTAAAAGACAAAAATGGAGGATCAAGTAGTTTAATAGTTTATTTGTAGAGCATATTTCAGTATCAAGGCAGTTTAAAGTGCTTACTATCATGAAAATATCATACAATTATGAAACAACAATGATTATCATCAAAATCATCAAGCAAATATACTGATTAATGTTCCAGTTGTTAATCAAATGGAGGAAGTTTCAGTTGTTTTGCAGTTTTCTGGAAGTTTGTTCCAGAATTGTGGGGCACAGAAACTGAATGTTGCTTCACCATGTGCTGGTTCTGGGGATGAAGAGGGCAACCCAGAGACAGACAGGACAAACAACTCACACCAAGGAGGAAGCCAGAGTACCTGGAGAGAACCCACCCATGCACAGGGAGAACATGCAAACTCTGTGCAGAAAGACCCCGGGCCGGGAATTGAACCCAGGACCTCCTTGCTTCAAGGCAACAGTGCTACCAGCTGTGCCTCTGTGCAGCCCCTGCATCGCTGCCTCCTGGGCTCAAATCTCAGCCTGGGATTTTTCTGCATTGTGTCTGCAAGGGCGATGGCTGAAGATGCTAGAATTCATCCCTCATCTGCACTCTGATATATTGATGTTGATGTCTAATATGATTTTTAACTGTAATAATTTTAATAGCTAGTATTAAATATTTTCTGAAACGTCTTTTTTTATGTGTAGTGATGAAAGCTGGATTTTATCATCTGAAAAATATTTGGCTAGGATAATTTTTCTGTCGAGCCAACACAGAGTCGTTAATTTTACTTTTTCATAACTTGATGACTGGATTATTGCAGTTTTGTATCTGGTGTTCCAAACAAGTTTCACAATTCCAGACACACAATAAAAAGTGTTAACTAGATCCAGAAGAGCATACATCATGTGAGGTTGCAAGTCTTCATCTTGGCTACCCGTCAACATCAGGGTTGACTTTAGGGTCCTGGCTCTCCATTAGGCAGCTCTAAACTGTCCCAGTTGATCTCATTTACCAGATAAATTTTGTTGCATTAGTTCTTCAGATCCACTATGTCTTCCAGCAGCAGCTAATCCTAAATATCATAAAAGGTCTAAACTAAAACACAAGTAGACACATTTTTTTTTATTTCAATCTAAATATTTAGCTTGCCAACTAAATGTTTTGTTTGAAGTTAAACATTTACCCTCAAACTGAATATGTACTTAGAATGCTACATATTTAGTTTGCAGGGTATACATTTTTCAATAAGCTATTGGATATTTAGCTCTTTGCTAGAGTGTCAACTTAATATTTAGTTGCCTAATTCAATATTTAGCTTCAAACTAAATATTCAGCTAGTGAGTCAAATATTTAGTTTACAAACTGAATATTTAATAAATAAATATATAGCAAAGAGCTAAATATTTCATTTATAAAATACGGATTTAGTTTGAAAGCTAAATATTTAATATCAAACTAAATATTTAGGGTCAAAAAATTTTGCATCAAAACGATTTAATTAGTAACCTAAACATTCAGCTTTAATATAAGAGTTATAAATTAAAGAAGAGCATGGTTAAAATATGACTTTTCAGAATTAACTCTCACTTTTTTTGTCTGACAGGATAAATGCCCCAAAATTCTGCTTCTAATTTTTGTCTTTGAAACTTTACAAATGGCACACCATAATGATTAATTTTTGTAAATACTTTTACATTTTATTCCTTAATGAAATTAATCACCTATCATGCCTTCATTTCTATTTTGTACCTGAAAATGTTTTTATATGTGCTGTAGCCAAAGCATATCAGTTAATTACCACTGCAGTTTGGCATCCATATGAATCAACTAAAAATATTTCATTTAATTCATTTAAATAGTTTACCGTTATCCAAAAACTTTACATTATACTATGTCCATTTCCAAATGTCCAAAATCCACTTAAAATTCCATAGAGCTTGTTGCTAAAAGGTGCAGTACAAGTATGTTTTGATTGATTGATAAATTGACATTAAGCAATGAAATGTTCTGGGAAAATCTTGCAGTGTGCTGCTGAGACATATGGTTTTTTATTAGTGTTCTCTTTCTACAAACTCTGAACGCTTCCACAGATGTTCTCCACCCCCTCTCCTGGGGTTACTGCCAATATTTTATAATTTTATAATAATGTAGAGTGGCATCTACAAAAATGACTTGCTTCCATGGAAATTCTTGGATTTTATTAAGCTGTGGTTCTATTTGCCTTACCTGTAGTGAAAAGATTTATCACTAAGTTTATGTATACATGCATAAACAACTGAGTATGACCATGTATATAGACAATCATATACTATTTTTGGAGTGGTGGAAGCTCAGAAGTTAGTGGGCTGATCAGAACAATGGGAACTAAAACAATCATTAGGTTTTCTGGGATAATTTTCAAACCATTATAAGAACTGGGAAGGACAGGAAGACTCCATCTTGGATGCTGCTTTACAACAGTCAGTCTGTCACAAAATCGAAAAGTTCTCTTCGGCCTGGAATAACCAGAGTGTGGAGAGTCATCCAAATTTCTTTTTCAGTTTTATTTAGTTTATGTTTCATTTTCTGTGAGGGTCGTCTTACTGCAGTTCTTTCTAATGAAATCTAACATGTATGTGCTTTAACTTGTTTGGTTGTCAGTTTTTTATTGTACCATATCGGTCAGAGTATCAGAGACAGTTTGCCACATGGTGGTACATTCATACATATCCAGCAATAGTTTTGGGCCATTCCTCTACTGACTGACATTTCACCCAGAAAAGGCTTCCTATAAACAGGTTTGTCTTAAATGACCTCCTGTTGTCTTAGGCTTGCTTATACAGAAGCATTTCACAGGATCAGCTGTTATATCGGGACCTGATGACACATTTCCAGTCTTGCTTGAGTAAAATTTCCGCTCATTTTTTCCATAATGACTAAGCATGGGAGGATTTAGGTGGTTGGTTTCCTGCTTTTGTATTCGCTGCGTGTTGTCATGCATACCCACTCTTCCTATCTTTCCAAAAAATTTTGCTCTTCAAAGGTTTTCTCATATATAGAATGAGGAAACAACACTGGTGTCAGAAAAATGCTCATCCTGAATTTTCTCAATTTGCTCAATGTTGAATTATCTTGCTGTCACAAGGGGGCAGTAGATGCTCAAGCTAAATAACTCAAATCATGTGTCTGTCCAAGAAGTGACAGTAAATGTTCCCTTCTGTGAACTACTGCCTGGGAAAAATGATCGTCTCTCTTCTTTTTCAACGCACATTTGCATTTTCACCCACATTAGGAGTTTGTGGGTGATTTCCTTTAATTTTAATAACTGCATTTATGCCTAAACCAGACATTTACTCCAGCTCTAAGTATTACTAGTCTATTCGTAACATAACCTTAACCAAAACGTGATTCACACCTTACCTGTAAAACTAAGCTCTACCCTACACAAGTGGGTGACTTCACATCAGGACTGACCTTTGGTATAGTGATAAGAAGAATAACTAAATAACCACAGAAACATACACATAGTATGTTTTTCTGCCTTCACAAGGACTTTGCATTGACTTAAGCTCATTTGTCATTCATTTCTAAGGCCGAAACCAAACCCTGTCCTAATCAATTAAGTTTATTTGTATAGCACATTTCAGCAGAAAGGTAGTTTAAAGTGCTTTCCATTGCAAAACCACAACGTCATCAAGAAAACACCATGCAGCAAACAACTGAACAAAAATTCATTTTGATGAACAGCATCACCAAAATCAAACACAACAATGTTAGTCAATGTTTCATTTACTATGGTTAAAAAGCAACCCTAAACAGGTAGGTCTTTAGTCTCATTTTGCCTGTTTTGCATGTTTCTGGAAGTTTGTTCCAGATTTGTGGCACAGTATTTTAAAGTCAATTCTCTGAGCTAACCTAACTTCGCTCAATTCAACCCTAAAACAGCATTTCTTGTGAGACTCAAGTTTTGGGATTGATGAGGAGCAGACGGTCCCCACAATGTAGCATTTGTTGGAAAAATGGTCCTTACAAGGAAAGAACCACGCATACACTTGGTGAACTCATGGAGTATTCCAAGACTGATTCTGAAAACCAGATGCTTGGAAACAGCTGAGGTCAAATCCCAAAGGACGGGGCTTTAAAAATACCTGATAATAAAAAAAAATATATATATATATATATATATGATTTATATATTTGCCAGTGAAGGTTATCACTCCTCAGTCAGCAAACACCCCAAAGTGCAAGAGGTCTTCTGATTAGTGTTATCCATGACTTCATTCAAACTGTATTTGTTTCAGGGCATCGTTGTTTCTGAAGCTTTTTCCCCACCAGCATTATGACCCCTTCTGTTCTCTCTCCATATAAGGAATTTGCTGATCTTCTCAGGTCTTTTTCCTATTTTCTCCTATTTTTTCCCTGTCAAACCCCAGTAATATGTATTTAATCTGACTGATCCAGACTTAAGGAAATTTCTTCCAAGTCTGATATACAGTGCCAAGAATTCTGTATTTTTGTTTGACTAACAAAATATGAAAATCTTTTTTTGTTTTTGCACCCCATGATACTGTTGTCAGATCTAGTTTGGGGGTAGCAATGTCACAATAGTACTTGTAAGCATTTCAGGGTAGAATTAGCACCAAAGATATAATGTAAAGAACTTTTCATGACAAGAATCAAGTGCAAAAATCTAATTTTGTTACAATTTTTTATTAACCGACAGTCTTCAGCAAGGCAAAATACCTGCAGGCATAACAAGATCTTGACATAATACCAGCAGGATATATGACCTTATCAGGAATTAAAATGGTTTCCTGACATAGACTCCCTTTTTAATAGTAATTCATCCCATGTATTGGGTTCAAACTTTCACCTTTTGCTGTTAGTCGTTGTTTCCTGTGTATTGAGCCTATTCAGTCTTCCAACAAAATATTAATCCCAAACACACATTAAATTGATTTTGGAGCATATAAAGTTAGCCTGACCATTGCCTTCCTGTAATTCTGTCTGATTCTCATCTCTCTTCAGTGCGCTGTCTGGGCTTTCTTCCATTGAGATGATTTTTTTCCCAGTGGAAGTGGAGGATGGTTGTTTACAACGCAGACAATTTCCGGAAATCTTCATAACATTGAACTGACACATTACATACATCAAGGCCGAATGTTAGAGATTAGGTAGAATTTCAAACTTCAACAAAGCCCACATATCTAGGAAGCAAATGTTTCTGTAGATAAAGGGAGCCCATACCCACTGTACAAATTAAAGAGTGTTTTCATCAGGCTTAGACAAAGTGGGTTTCCAGTAGGTTTTCTGGAATGGTCTGACCACAACCCTATTTGAAACTCATGGACTTTGTTATAAAGTTAAGACGCTAACCCTGGACACCAATCAAATGAGCTCTTTCATTTTTGATCCAACCAGGGTGAAAGTGTTACATGTAGTTGTGAATGAGCAACTACATGCTTCCCATGCAATATCACGAGGAATATTTGTTTAAACATTGTTTAAGGGTTTATTTTTATATTTAAAGCTGCATGTATCACCATGTGTAAGTTGGAGAAAATCCTTTTAAAACTGGCAGGGGTTGATTAGAAGAACTTAATTTCATGGCAAGTAAAACCAGGAGGGGGTTTCTTGTAAACACCGTCTGCAGCCTGAGCTCATGTCTGAAACCGAAATGCACAGAAAAATGAAGGAAAGCGAAATAAGTGTGTCAACCAAAGGATGGTCGGCTTTATGATTACAAGATACAATGTAAAGGGTAGGACATGATGGGATGACTTTAGTTGAGCGTGTCTTGGTGTTTTGTCTGAACGCAGGAAAGAAAGGCATGTGGGGAACATGGAGCAAAAGGAAAACAACAGGGGAGAAACTGGGGAGATGTTGAAAGTCAATCCAACTTATGAGAGAGAGGAGGAGGAAAAGGAGGAGGATTTTGGAGGATCATCAAGAATTTGCCTTTTAAGGGGTACAGTCTCTTACTTCCAAGCCTTACGAGCTCTTGTGTTCTCGCCAAAACACTCAAGGGAATCGCAATAAACAACAGAAAAGAGTTTGTGAGGAGCAAAAACAATTTTCACACTTATGTAATTTTAATGAACATGCCTCCTTTTCAAAACAACAAAAAAGAAAAAGTCAAAGGCACACATGGCATCCCCATCTCATAACATTTATGTTATTTCACTGAATAGGTGGGTAATCTTCAGGACAAGAAAGTCCTTTTCTGTTTGCAACAAAGAGACCACTGCAGGGTAAACAAGAGAGGCCCACAGTCCACCCTGAGTCACTGGATCCTCCCGCAGCATCCCAACAGCTGCCGAGTTTTTCTTGGTCGTCCCCCGCACAATACCAACAATGTGTTGTTGCTGGGGCTAAGGAGTGACTGCCTGTATCTGGGAGCAGGAAACAGAGGGGAGCTGAGGAGGAGAGATGGGTGGGGAGGTGAGAACAGAGAAGTAATTGTATATGTAAGAGTGAGGCAACCGAAGCAGAAGGGGCAGACGCAGGAGGAGAGTGAGACGGAGAGGGGAACAGGAGAGAAGTACACTCTAAAAAGAAAAAAGTTGATCCAACTTAATTGAATTACTTCTGTAGGTAACAAGTAATTCAATTAAGTTGGATCAACATAATTTTTTTAGTTTGTTTAACTTGATAAATTTAGGTCAGTCTAACGCAATTTATTTACTTTATTTCATATACAAATGTTCAATCCATCTTACTTAAATTTATAGAAAGTCAACTCAAAAATGTAAGTTGTTCTAAGTTAAAAAATGAAACTACCCCAAAGTCGTTTATGCATATTTTGTACTTACAATAATGCTTAAATATAAATCACTTTTAAAGTATGTTTTAGCTTTTACAATAGCAGTAAAATTCCTTTACACTACCCAAAAATTCAACTTGGTTATAACAATCTACACTGCACAAATAGAAAATGTTAAATTTTATTGTGAAATCACAAACTTACAGATTTTTCACAACACATTTTGCACTGAACATACTACACAGATCTTTTGCTTGTCTGCTTAATTGAGTTAGCTTTTTAGTAAACTGAACATGGGGTACCCCAAGTCCAGTTCTGGAGAGCTACCATCCTCCAACTTTCAGATGAATCCAATCTCCAAATAAAATTAAGTGCTCATTACTATGCCTCTGCTCAGCTGAGTGTCTGCTGGTGTGTAAATTCAGCAAGGTGGTATTGAAATAGTCCATCTGACATTTGCACATTGATGGCTCTCCAGGACAAACTTTGGACATCCCTGTGTGAGCTTGTAGAATCCAGATGTATTCCTCTGAAAAACAATGTTTTTCAGATTTACCACAAGTCCTCCTAAAATAAAGGAAATCAACATTCTCAATCCCTAAACTGTTTTTACATAAAATGTAAGAAACATGTGTGTCTGTTTTTAACATCTTCAAGAACAAAACTGAAAACAAGCAATAACATCTACATGCTTTCAAACAAGGTTGTGGGGTCATGGCTTGCAGCATTTAAACCATCTCCGATATAAGTTAACTGACATCAGAACAGAATAGTAAACATTAAGCACTGCTTAATCCAAATTGAAAAAAAAAATATGAAAAACACTGTGAAAGTGTCTGTGAACAATACTACAGCAGCCTACTAATGCTGTGGCTTTAATATGCACAATGTCCCAAAAGAAATTCAAAAAGTTCAGTCCCTTGAGGTTAAGCTTCCAAAACACAGCCCCTCATGTTCAAACAAAGACAGAAAATAATCTGTCATTTTGCACAACATACAATTGTCTTTACTGAGAGGTCTGAAGTCTTCCAAACAAATTCTGAACTTTAGGAGACATTTTGTGTTGGTCAAGTTGCATGAAGATTTTTTGAAACACTTCAAATGTGAAGCGCAGAGGCTTCGGATAAGCCAGGTTAAGGGCATATATCAAACCCAGAAGCAGGGCACATGCTGAGGCAACTGAAGTCAGGTCATGCAACACCTCCACTCCCTCAATGACAATGCCAATGTCTTCTGGGATTCTTCCAATCCCTCTCCCTTCTTCCGAATCACAAATATTGCCAGGGTGAGTTGTTTGAGATCCATCTGGGCATCATCTCCACAGCTGCCCTGTAGTGAGAAACCATATGTTAAACTTGAAGACTGTAACTA
The DNA here is from genome assembly GCF_027474105.1 of Poeciliopsis prolifica. Taxonomy (NCBI): domain Eukaryota; kingdom Metazoa; phylum Chordata; class Actinopteri; order Cyprinodontiformes; family Poeciliidae; genus Poeciliopsis; species Poeciliopsis prolifica. The sequence continues at coordinate 2,091,430 of NW_026562402.1, forward strand.
ATCTGTCAGTTGACAAATAAAAGCCTTATAAATGCAAGCATTAAGTACAAGTGTACAGCTTGTGAATTGAAGAGAATCGTTTATGGCATCTGAAATATCCTTGATAAATTTTCCAAGTTCAAAGTTGCATTAAAAATTGAATAACTCAAAGGGTGATTTTTAAGGTTTTTAGAAAAGATAATACAAGGATGTAACTTTATATGTGTTTTGTCATATTGCAGGTTTTAGCTTAAACAAATTCATAGATTATACATCAAAGCAGAATAGTAGTCCAAGCCAATGGTCATCTTAGGTTGGAAATCAACACAAAATGCATATTTCTGTTACTTATCAGATATTTTGGAGCTGGTATGAAAATAGCATGACTAAAACATTCTTATTAACTTGTTTTGTTATATTGGTGAACAGGAAATGAAGTTGATAGTGAAGTTAGATAATGGTCTTTGCTGAATAGCAAAGCACACCACTGTTGGATTTAAGCAGGACATAACCATGTTAAATTTACAATTCTGACACCAAATCTGCCTGATGTATTAAAAAGATGTTTAAATATAGAAAATGCAGGCCAGAAATAATTTAAAAAGGTACAAGCAACTGACATTGAATTTTTCAATTTTCCTGAATGGGTTAAGATGCGGCTTCAAACCTTTAAAAGAAACTTACACTGTATTCCTTAATAAGGTCTTCTGGATCCTCTCCAAGAAAGGTGATGAGCCCTTTCAGAACACATTCCCTTCGAATCCCAATGTCCTCCACCTGGAGAAAATGTATTGTTATCAATATTCCATATCTCTGACAAGATTTCTGATGTAACAGTAATATATTCAAATACCATAATGTGCAGCCCACATGTCCACCGGGTTAATAATGCTCTTCAAAATTATGCAAATTCCACCTCTGCCAAAATTTATGCTTCAAGTCTCAATTTGTGAAACTAGACTATATTGTTGAGGTTAAGGCTTTTTCTTAGCACAATCTACTAGGACTAATGAATATCATTTGTTGTTTGTATTTTATCTTGCAGCATAAAATTGATATGTCTACCATTTAAAAAATTAAAATTTTAAAATAAGCTCAAAAAAATGTACTAAATAGCACTAATTTCTGGCAAGTTGGACAGAAAGGTGTATTTTATGAAATTCATGAATGAACCACAATACAGACTAACTAAATCCACTAAAAATACATAAGACAGTTAAACTTGCTTTCTTTGAGTGATATCACCTTTGCACAAAGTGTATCAAGTATTAATAATTAAAACAAAAGTCTGAAAGTAATTAGAGACTTTAACTTCTTTGTTTTAAATTAAAAATGGTAAATGTCCCCCAGTGTTCCTATCGATGATATCCATACCTCATCATAGATTCTCATGATTCCAGCTATTTTTGCACGTGTTGCTCCTCCCTTGGCTTTGATGACTTTAATCAGCTGACTTGAGAGCCTGTCCAACTGGGCAAAGAAAGTCTGCTCAAGGGAAGAGCCATGAGTCTCAGGAACTCCGCATTAATCTGAGAAACAAAATAAAACTTATTTTGTATCTTACAAAATGACTTAAATAAATACTGACCAATCATTCCAAAATCTAAGTAAAAACTCAATCTGCATTACTACCTCTTTCTGTTGGAACAGGGCAGGCCATCTGTCCTTGAAATCCTCTATGCCAGGTTCTTCATTCACCACCTCCTGACGCCTGTAGGCAAAGGTATGAGCCATTTTCTCCGCAATGACCTTGTCATTGTTCCTCCTTTTGATTGCTGTCAAGAGTTCAATTCTCTCTTTTTCCATACTTTCTTGTGTTTCTCCCACTGGAAAGGAAGGATAGAAGTTGGCTTCAGCTCGTCTTGGCTTCTTTATTTTTGCAGCGGGAAACACTGAAGTACTGGCTTTGGATTTAAGTGCGTTAACAGACAATTCTGGACATCCCTGAAAACTTGAGTAGAGTCCTGTAGTTTCCCATTTTGTACTTCAGCCTTTGTTTCCAACCGTAGCAACCATTGAATGAACCAGGCTCTTTTAAACATGGGTTTTTTAATCAAGGCCTCTGCAACTACACAGAACTGTGCGTCCTCTGGATAGGCTCTGTATCTGTAGATCTCTTCTACTAATCTATTTAGGATGTCAGTCTTCATTCGTGGGGTGACTGTCAATATTTTGTTTTTTGCCTGATACTCAGAATTCCCCTTCTGTAGCTGACGTTCAGTGTCATACGAAAACATGGGAATGGGAAAGTTGGCTGGCCATTGTTTTGTTCGCGATGAGAAGGATTCAGGGGAGGAGAGGAGTATAGTGTCATTTGAAGCTAAAGAACTGCTGTCATCTGAGTGAACTGCAGAAGAAGATGGAGCTGTTTCAATGACATCAACAAAAGGTTGAACTGCTTCTTCTTGAATCACCTTGACTGTTCCCAAGTCCACAAGGTCAGAAGTTGAGCTGAGGTTGAAGAAGTCATTACCAAAGTCTTTGTCCATATATTGCAGTCTGATGTTGGTCTTTAAACCAAAGGTATCCTTCACCTTGCTGAGAAGATCATCCAGAGAATCTGGTATGCCATTTGGAAGAGTCAGTTTTTCAGTGTTGCTCTCTCCTAGAATCACCTTCAGTCTTGCAGGTTTTGAACTTGCCATGGCAATCTGAAAAAAGGGCATAAAGATGGCTCCACTGGATGTAGAGGAGCAACAGCTCTAATCTCAGCCTCTCCGAGATGACTGAGCTTCTGACCCCATGTTGAGTGAGAGCTCATCAACCCTTTGGAGGAAATTAATTTCATCTCGTTCTTTGACCACCTATTATTCCTTTTACTTTAAAATGATGTTATTTATCGAAACTATTTTTGAATTAGTTTAGAGTATATGTTTTTCATATTATTGATACAATACAGCATATTAACTAATAACTTAACTTTTTTTTCTAAATTAGAAGCTTAGTGAAGCAAATATGGCTTACCTTCTATGGTCTGATGATGCTTGGCTCCAGGCCTGGAGAGTGGGAAAGAGAAATTAAACTCAAAGTTCCTACAAACATGAATTGCTTATTTTGTTTTTTGCTTTTTTAAGAAAAATGACATCTTATGGATTATTAGCGCAGTCAGGATATTATGCGTTTTATATCATGTCGTCAGTAAGCAGGTGACAATTGGAACAAATGGCTTCCCTGACCGCAGCTCACGGTGACAAGTGACAAGCAGAGCGCAGTTGCGTCACATTAAATTAGTTTTGCGTATAACACTAACACCTCCGTAACTGTACGTTAAGATTACCCATAAAAAATCAACCTGTCCAGTAGTTCTTGTTATAAAATCTGGCCACCACTGCAGTGCATTAGCTGCTCCCACACTTTGACCCAGTCTAGCTTCCGACCGGAACACGCCAGCAGTTCTCGGTCCACCAGCACCAGCCCTGAACGTCTCCAGTCTAAATCACATTTCATGTTTTTCACTACATACCCGGCTTCCAGCTATTTAAGTTCTTTAGGGTCAAATAAAAAGTACACACTCAAAAAAACGTTCACTAACTAACAGAGCAGTTAAGTTCAAACATGCCGAATAGCGCGGCAAATTACAACTAGCAAATGTGTTCAAAGCAAATAACTGATGATACTTCGACGTTAAAAACAGTTAACTGTTTCAAATTAAAGGTAGAAAAAGTCATTAATATTTTTACACCGTTTAAATAATATTTTGCCATGATGTGTAGAATACTTACTGTTTTACAATCCGGTGGACAGTCGATGGTCAGAAGAAATGGCGGCTGCACAAGCGGTCGGTACAAGAAGTGGATCTGTCTCGGGCAAAGCTTGCGTAATGACGTCAGACGTAAAACTGCATTCAACTTAATTGGTTCACGTCAACTCAAAGTTAACCGTTTGTTTTAAATGAAATGTGTGTCTTTTAAGTTAATTGAACTCATGAAAGTAAGTTGACATAACTAAAGCCAAACAATTAAGTCAGGTTAATGTAAAAAAGGCCATAACATTAACTACAGCCCAAATACACTTTTTAGAGTGTATGTTGTCTTCGGGATGGGCGCACCGGGAAAAGAGACAGAGACGAAGGAAGCGTGGGATGAGTTTTTGAATCTGAGTTTTGATGCTTTGAAAGAGGAAACAGGGATGTAGGGAGAAAAGGAGGGACCAATCAACAAAAGTCATGTTTTACGAAACAAAGTTGGCGGATCCTTGGGGTAGCAAGCAGTGAGGTGTTTTTAAAAGAGAGTGTTTAGGTAAAAGTTGTAGAGAAGGGTAGAGAAAGTGTATACTCCAGAGCAAGAGCCAGGAAAAGGGGGAGGGCCTCGGTCTCCTCCTCTCCAGCTGACAAAAACAGCTGCCCAGGAGGACGGAGGCGGAGAAGAAGACTCACAGGGTGAACAGACAGAGAGAAGAGAGAGAGGGACTCCCGGACCCCGACCACCTATATGGGTTGTGTCCTGAGCTCGGATTGGTGTGGGGAGGGAGAGGTGCAACCGGTGCCGGTGGTCCGAAGTTCGTCTCTGAAGAGAAGGAGTCTGGAGAGGAGTGACAGTGTGAGGATGAGGCTCACTAAGGTTGGTACATGTGGACGAGGTGTGTGTGCATGTGTGTGGGATGAGACTTTATTTAGATCTTCACCTCACTTCACCATAAGTGCTACAGTCTGCTACTTTTGAGATTTGCTTACACTCTGATTTAAGACTTGAAAAGGCATATTATTTCTGCCATTTGTAGCATATGGATGAGAAATCTTGAGGATTCTGTGTAGATATTGTCCAAACATCTGAGATTTCTGTGTCAGGATTGTTATTGCTCAATGTATGACTGCAGTTGATTGGTTCTGTATCTGTTATTAGGATGACCTTGAAGGTTTATATTTTAGGGCTAATATTATGATGGATCCAGTTTCTGTCCACAAGCTTGTGTCTGGTTGTCATTTCTTCTGTTTTTGTATCACCTGGTTCTCCTTTACTTAATTCACACCTGAGATAAAGAACTTTCTCACACTTGGCATTAGGGATGTGCGGCATTAGGGATGTGCGAGATGGCATAAAATTCAAATCACAATATTTATTACAATAGGTGGCAGAAACAATGTGTATCACAATACAATTTATATATAACTTACAGTGGAAAGGGAAACAAAATCCCATACTAATTGAGCGGAATATATATTTGTATTAACACTCGTTTTCAAATTGATGCCATTTGTTTGTAACTTTTGTTTTATGTTACTGCCTATCATTACCAAGTCTTCCTTAAAAAGAATTACAATTTTAAGTGAGACCTGGCAATCTTGGGCAGCAGCATAACAATAAGTAAGTGGCTTAATAAAAGTAAAATAAAAAAATAATAAAAAAATCTGTCTCTATGTAGAACACAATAACCTTAATTTAATGGATGTCTGCATTAAATCCTGGTTTTAATTCCCAGTATTGTGACTGGAACTTGTAGTTAGAAGCATTACCACTATTCACTTAACTACATTATGTTGTTTTAAGATGGTAAAACCAATGGCTTGTATTTTCTCTATTTCAGACTCTTTGTAAATTCCATTTTTCTGCTCCTGGTCTGACTGTTTAACCGTCCTGCGGTCTAATCTCGTGCACGTCCCGGCGGGGAATGCACCAATCCTTTTGGATTGCGTTTTTACAAATCGCTTCGCCGCTGTCTGACCGTGACATATGCAGCGCTCCTCTTGAGCATTGTGCTAAGACTGTGGGAGGTTAAACATGAACCAGGTCCAGATAATTTATGTTTTTGCATCTGCCTTTTTAATGTGCTCTTCCCTTGTACTCTCAGCCATGCTGCTTCCTGCATGCTCTGTTTTGATCCCACATGGTTACGTCATCAACAGACATTATCGTGGATAGCCGGTAGACTGCAGATCTCTACTGTAGGCCAAATTTTATTTCTACTGTATACTGTGTAGCATATTCCTACTTGACACTATTTTGATAATCATCTCCCACCAGATAGTAGTTCACAGTTTCTCTGTTATGCTGTTCGATACTGAAAATTGTTTCATTCGGTTCAAAACTGTCTATTTAAAAACATTGTATTTACCCTTTATTTATACGGGGTTGAAATCTAAGATCAAAATAAAACAAAATATTACCAAGACAGCAACAAGTAATTAAAGGAATTGATTCAATTAAATGAGTTAATAAAATATGAGCTAAAAATGCCAATGATCTCACATCTAGTCCTACTTTAGCTACTGTATGTCCCACCTGGTTTGAGTTCACTAATCATCTCACACCTGGTTGTAGATTAGTAATTATCTTCTAAATTACTCTTCGGTTTTACTTACCACGTCTCACCTGGTTTTAGTTTGCTCATCAGCTCAAAATTGCTTTCAATTCACTATTTATCTCACAGGCTCTAGTCTTCACTCCTGCTTTTTAATCTTTAGAAGGGGCAATATTAAGTATGCTGTATATGCCAAACACTACTTCATTTAAAAAGAAATTTGACGTCTTGAATTAGGGCCTCTTTAAGGAGATCCTGTTCTTGCTCTTTGATCCACTGCAGCTAGCAGAGTTTGTTGTGGATACTCAAGCTAGATACCAGGCCCACTGATGACGGCAGATAAACTGTCTCTCTGTCATGGCAAGTTGTTTCTTCACTGTTAGCACATTTAGCACAAAGTACATGGCATTGATTGATATCACTAAGACCCACCTCCTGGCTCTGATTGGTCATTTTAACTGGGAGCCTTGTTTTTTTTTTAGACAACAATAGCAGCTCATGGTGTAAGTGAAGGAGGTTGATCTTTTCACAGACTGTCTCACACTACAGGGTCACAACATAGTGACAGCTTTAACAAATATGTATTTTTTTTTTTTTTTTTTATAAAAGTTACATCCTGTAGCTTTGATGTGCTGGTGGTGTGCTTCCCACCTTTGACCCAACTGCAGTTGGAATAGACTGCAGACCTCCTCAAACTATAGAAAGAAAGAAAACTGAACTATAAATTGAAAGTTATAGGTGCAGGAGAGGATTAGATTCCAAAATACAAAATTCCCTTTCCAAGTAATGTGAGAATGTATTTTCTTTGTTTAAAAGATGTGGATAATCATGGCATCACAGCACATCTGCGCAGCTACAATGGCTCTGTTGTGGCGACCATAGCGATGCCACAAAGCTATCGTCATGTAAACACAGGCAGGCCGGCCGCCTGTCCTGGAGCCACCAGAAGAACACTCAGAACCCTGACCTCTGACCCACAGTCACAACGCTCTGGAGCATGGCTCCATTCCATCGTGTTCTATGAACATTCTACATGTATGTGTGTGTGTTGGGTCCCAGTGGCTCTGAATCACATGCAGAGCAGCGTGGGAATGTGAAGCTTTCTGGACTACGTCATCCTGTGGTGACTGACCCGGACGACTAGGGGTGTGGGAACTGGTCGGATCCAAATTATCCCGAGCAAGAGGAGACAAACATGCATCTATTTATGGTCTTTTTTCTCACGATACATTCTTTTAAAGTCATAATTTGTTGATGTTTTCGAAGACACATGAGGCATGTTGCTGCTCAGAACCGTGAACTTGATGATTTGTTTGTATTTTTCTGGCACGAACCACATGTATATATTTGTAGACCAAACCAAGATCTTTCAGGACTAAAGAAAAAAAAAAAAAACATTGCTCAAAATGATTGCATAATGGCAACAATATTGGGAAATAGATGTTTCTCACACAATATAAATAGGTTCCTCACATTAAATTCTTATTTATGTTTACAAGACCTCAGAAAAAGCTAATTAAAGATTCAGTGAGTAGCATTCTCAGAAAACTGATTGTGGAATTAGTTTCAACAATTACGCTTCCTTATGCCAGGACTATTGCGCAGCAGAGTATCAGTAAAACAAACAAAAAAATCATTTTTACTACTGGATTCTGGATCTGAACACCAGAGTCAATAGCTTCAAAGGAGCAATATTCTGTTAAATTGACTTTTGGAGCTTTACAGCTTGTTAAAATATCATTCTTTCATCAAAAACATACCAACTGAAGCTCCTCCTCGGAGCTGCAACTTCCAAGTTTCAAAGCTTCCGACTCATACAGCAGCTCATTCAGACTAGTCAGAAGTAATTAGCTAACATCTGGTGGAACTGCACACTATTTGAGCTCATTATACGACCTCATTCTCATTAGGTTGTATAATCAGTTTTAAATGTTGTGAATGGATTAATGTAGGAGCGACGTAGTGATGACTTCCCTTTAAGGCAGAGTTACAGAGGTAACAGTTTTGAAAGAGACAGAGGTAAAAATTTCAAGGAGTAAAATTAGGAAGTAAAATGTATTTTAAGCCATATTTGATACACACAGCAACTGAAGGTAACAGTTTCTTGATTGTGCTATAAACTGACACAATGTGCCTGGACAACACATAATATTGCTCCTTCAAAAAAAAAAAATAATAAGGTCCACATTCTCTGCTCAGGTCATAGATCAGAGGGGATACATATTCGGCTCCAAGTGTTTTGAGTTTTGAAAAACAGATTGAAAACAGTCACATTTCGTCCTCAAAACTCACTCGCTATGACTTCTTTTTATGGACTCACCTCTGTTGATCTGAGAGTTACATTTTTACAGGCAAGCAGACATTTAACTTGTGATGCAAAGGGCACAAGTCTGAGAGTCATTACCAGACTTACGTGCAAGTCAAACATAAATACAGAAGTTAGTCTGCCAACTTCGTTTGGCAGAGGAAGGAGAGCAGTATGCCTGCAGCTTTGTTCTAAAGCTTTCATTGTCACACGAACGAGGATAGTTGTCAGTTTCCCTAGTGTAGATATGCATGATGGCAGGAGGTTAGAACTTCCTAAAGTCACAATGTTCCTTGAAGTCAGGAAGTTTTAAGTGTTGGTTCTGGGAATTTAATTTAAATTTCAGACACTTGAATGGAATATTCTGAAAAGGTTTCCATCATGGTCCTAAGCATGAGTTAATTCAGACTAATGCCTGACAGACTGAGTTTGTCTGAAACACCATTCAATTCTTAATATTTGTATGTTGAACTTTAATCAATCCTGGAAAATATCTATTCATTTCTTTTTAAATATTTCAACATTTAAAACATTTTTTTCCTGAGTTATTTTGCAGCATTTTAAAGTAACATTAACATCCTTTACTGCGATATTGCAATTGCAATGTTTCCATTAAATTAATAATAATTAAATACATTTAAATCACAAGTGAATAGGTTTGCTCACATAAGTCACTAAAAATCCTGGCAGCGACGGATGTAAACAGTAGCATGTGATATATTCACAAATCAGCCATGGCGTTAGCGCTCATCCATCAACCATCAGCGGAGAAGTCTGCGTCTTATTCAGACGTCGGAGAGACGAACCCTTTGTACTTGGGAGCAGCTACACGAGCATCTTTTTGGGAAAATTGTAGTCAGCAATTTTAAGGAAAGGCGATGGATTCAACACTTTGGAATAACAATTTTTTATGAATTGTGTGATGCTGTGAGAGCTCTAGTAGAGCCAGCTGCACACTGTTGTAAGAAAAATAAATCATCCTACTCCTTCCTGTTGTCTTCTTCGTGGTTTTCTCCCTTAGTAATAGTCGACTGTTGATCACACAACTTGAGTAATTCAAATTGTTTCGATTGCAGTTAAGTGAAGTACATCTGTTTCGATATGGCCAAAAAAAAAACACCTCATCCCAATGCAAAAACATGACTTTTTTTAGAAATTGATATTTTTCCATGTATTAAATTTATTATAATTGGTCCATCTTAATTCAAACTGTTGACCAACCCTGGTTCAAGATGTGTTTCACGTTCCTCATTGTTGCTTACAGGCAGATCCATATTTTCTGCAAATCCATATTTCAATCTGGATATTTGACATCCATATTGTAAACTTCTGTCATAAGTTTTCAGTATTACCAGTAAATAAATCCTTTTGATACATTCTCATTAGAAATACCTTTTTTGGTCATATCATGATCATTATGTATTTGATGAGATGAGATTTGATGAGGCTCGTTTTGCATCAGAAAAACATACTCAACTTTCATAATCTGAAATAGAATGACATTTGGACATAAGATGCTTCTTGATTCTTCGAGTGAGCAGGAACTTAAAACTGCACACACACTCTTTTGCCTTAACTTGCACATGCTGTTAACTTTCAAGTCATATAGAAACTTGGCTTTGTGTCAGGAGTTTTATATATTTTTTTGTTCTCCTGTAATTTATTTTCAAGATTTAGTTTAGATGACCAATATAGGCGCCTTTAGCCACAAGCATTCACAGCAAACACACACCCATCAGAGGAAGGAACAGTGACCAGTGAGACTTAAACACAGACATACCCTATGAATGGAAAAGAACCGAACAGAATGAAAATAGATGTAACCCTGACACTCCTTGATGTGTGGGAAGAAAAAGGGAGGTAAATTCCCCCAATAAAGCCCAGGCCTTTGGGAAGACTGTCGTAGACTGGATTCCTGTGGCTTGCAAACAAAGATCTGTCCCAAACTCCAAGATGGATTTGAGGAATGCTGCTTGTTTTCATGTAGCAGTCACACAGATGAAAGCTGATCGAGGGAAAAGAAGGGGAAAGACACAAACCATTTCCTCCCTCAGTACGTCTCCAACAAATCCCAGCTCCGCCCTGAAAAGAAACACCCTCTCCCGGGAAACTATGCACCAAAATATTTTCTTCTCTGACACGCAAAAATGTTGAGCTGGACCCACCGAGGTCTTCACAGAGAGGATTTTATCAAATGTGAACAAGTGCTCAGTGGTATCCTTTCTGTATCTCATGTCCTCTTCCTCAGGGTTTTTGCCCATTTAAACAGCTGTACCTGATCAGGTTTTGGCTTAGTGCTGTCTTGTACAATCCATCATTGTCCCCCCTCCCCGCCCCTGTCTCGACCCACCCTTTCCAGCCTCATTTCCTCTTGGCCCGCAGTTTCTTCTCTGTTTAACTCTTTCCCATTTACCTTCAAGAGGGGTCCAAGGCCTTCCTTTTCCTCTGGACAGTAAATTCCGTCTTGCAGACAGAGCAGAAGCCCACCTGTTGTTCCATGTAATTTGTCAAGCAACACAGAACACCTTGCAGTTTGTTGTCAGCTGGGACCATTTGCTGTGCTGTGACATTTAGATTCATGATTTAGTCTTGGTGTTTACCAAAAGAGTACGAAATGTCTAAATTTATTACCCTGGACCGCGTTCCATACACAGTAACCACAACTTTCTTCCAAAATGACCCTCCCCCACTTTACCCACAAGTTAACCCCTCATTCCATACCAAGCACCGACTTCCTGCCTCACTTGATCCCCTCTTATTTTGTTAGTCCACCTTTCTTCACCTCTTTATCCCCTCCTCCACCCTTGTTATTTCTGTTCATGCAAACCAACTGAACTTTATACACATTCTGCCACAATAGAGCCACAATTTGAACTGCAGTTTATGGGGATTCAGTGTGACTGACAGACAAAGAATACTGTAAAGAAAGAAAAAAGTATGGTAGATTCCATAGTAAAAAAAATAAATAAATAAAAATTATTTGATGATTAGATGCATTGTGATCATGGAAATTACCATTAAGAAAGCAAAATATTTTGCCATAAGGAAAACACCAGCATTTTTTCTAAAACTTAACATGAAAACAACCTATACAATAAATGTACCGTATTTTCCGGACTATGAGTTACACCGGAGTATAAGTCGTGTTTTTGAAGGAAATGTATTTCGTAAAATCCAACACCAAGAACAGACATGTCATCTTGAAAGGCAATAAAAATAGAATAGCGGCAACAAGAGGCTGAATAACTGTACGATATGTTAACATTACATGACATGTGAACAATGAACTGAGAACGTCCCTGGTAAGTTATTCAGTTAAGTATAGCATAAATAACATGCTAACACGTTTACCAAACCATCCGTGTCTCTCCAAATCACTAAATCTTCATCTTCGGTGTCGCTTTTAAAAAACTCCGCTAACTCCGGAGGTAGCTTCTACCGCACACATTATCATCACAGGCCTGGAGCGCTCTCTTGTGGTTTAGTGTGAAAATAACATGTGATATGATATAATAATGTGTTAATAATTTCACACATAAGTCGCTCCGGAGTATAAGTCTCACTCCCGGCCAAACTATGACAAAAACTGCGACTTCTAGTGTGGAAAATACGGTACAGATGTGATATGTACAAATTACCATTTCATTTCACATCAAATTAACATTTTTAAATTTTTTTATAGTTTACTATTTTTTTCTGTCAATTTTACTGTTTTTCACTGTTAAATACAGAAATATTTCTTACAGCACAGTGCTGGAGGGATACAGTAGTGTGAAAACATTCTGTGGATTGATGAGATAAAATCTGAACTCTTTGGAAGGTCTGTGTTCTGTTTGGCATAACAGTAACACTAGAAAAAACATCATACCAATAGTAAAACATGGTGGTGGTAGTGTGGTGGTCCGGGCTGCTTTACTGCGTCAGGACCTGGACGTCATGCTGTGATCAACCAAAACATTCTAAAAGAGTTGAAACCAACTTGCGTTCTGAAGCAGGTCAATTATCCAGAACACAAAACCAAGTCCACATCTGGATGGCTGAAGAAAAACTAAATGAAGAGTTTGGAGTGGCGTAGTTAAAGTCTTGACCTGAATTCTATCAAGATGCTGTGGCATGAGATTAAAAAGGCTGTTCATGTTAAATCATCCAATGTGGAGGAACTACAACAATTCTGCAAAGATGACTGAGCCAAAATTCCTCCACAGCTGGAAAAGACTCCAGGCAAATTATTGTAAATGCTTGATGGCAGTTGTTGTTGTTAAGGGTTTCCCAACCAGTTATTAGGGTTAGGGGGAAAATCACTTATTATTTTATTTCTTTACACAGCGCCATGTAGGTTTGGACATTATTTTAAGAATCCAGACATACTTTAATCTTCTCCACAACTTCCTCCCTGACCTGTCTGTTGTGTTGTTCTTCCGTCTGTCACTTTTCATTCTCATCAACAAACCTTTGAGGCCTATTTGACAAACAAGTGACCTCTAACGACCAGTGGTTACATTGGATTTTATTTTGTGGTAACATTTGCATTGTGGTGGACAATGCAAATAAAATGTGCATTTTAACTCTGTGCACATTTTAACTCTGTGTCCTTTTGATCCCAACAATATACATCAAATCTTGTGCTTTTGATATGAAGAAATGTCTACAGGTTTAAGGCATGTTCTCTGTATGAATTAGGAATCTTTGAGCAGAAGGAACGGAGTGCATTACTGCACATGATTTTTGGTAAGTGACGGTCGAGGGGGGGTTACTACACATGCCATAACTCAAACTTCCTTTTGGCACTACTATACTGTGCAGCCTTCTCATGAGTGCTACACATATGGAAGTGACTAAGAGACTATGGCAGCAGACAAAAGTCTCAGACTGGAGAATATTAAGAGCTTACAGTCAGAGACGTGCAACTTGAAAGGAATGTATGTGCATTTATCCCTGAGTACAGAGTATTGTTGATCATAAGCACTTTTTTTCGCTTTAATCATATTGAACTATGCATTATAAATAAATGCTTTACTATTGCAGAAAAAAACTTGGAAAGATTAGTCCAGTTTTCAAACATCACAATCTAAAGATCCAGTTAAAGATCTTGGATGTAGAGAAGTTCTAAATAAAAACTGGATAAAGGTGATAAACTGCTAATAGTTTTTTTTTTTTTTTCCAGTTGCAATTTTCTATTTCACCACTAGGACATGCTACTGACCCACAGTTAAGCATTGCCGTCTCTGCTGGGATGTTTCTGCAAAGAACGGACCACACAGAACCTTTTACAGTTCTGTGTGGTAATGATCCATAAAAAATAATATTGTTAATAAGTTTATAAACTGATAAATATAATGAAGATGTAATATACTGAACATGTAGTCACAATAATTTTCACTGTGAAAAAGCGTATGGTTATGACTCCGATTGAAACCATTCATTTGCAAAAAAAATTATCACCAAACAAACAAACGTTAAACCAGACGGAGATGTGATCACAAAGTAAAATTCTATTTTTTTAAATATACAGCTGAAAGGTTTTTCAGAAGACAATTGCATATGTGAGAAGTTTCAGTCTGGTTGCATAAAGTACCACATCACTGAAACGACCTTTTTTCAAAATATATTTTTAAGTATCTAATTTGAACAGGAACTTTGTTGTTTTAGCGTTTCGTACATAATTGGAGGAAAGGCTACCCAAACAGCTGCCATTTGATTGCTGACCTCAATACGTTCAAATATCACCACTACAGGTAGGATTAGATGGCTCCAGTACTGCAGTGGCATCCTCACCTTTTGTTTTGAAATATGAGCCTCATTTTCACCAAAAACTTGAACTTCAGACCTGATACAAAGGCCTTTACGTGTGTTTAAAGTAAAAGATGTACTTTAAATTTCAAAAATGTTAGAGCCGCATGAAAAGATAAGATGTTTCCAAATTTGCAATTAGCTGCTTTTGTCACAAATTCCTGTTCAGATAAGAAGCCATGCAAGTCTGGATCCACTTTTACCTACTGGCTGTAACATACTGGTTGTATTAGGGACATTGCAGATAGAAAAAGAATTTGGAATAAGTTTCTGACAGAAAATTTAGGAAATTTTTAAAATATTATCAAAGATTTTCTAGAAGAAAAAAAAACATTTCTGAGTTTCAAAAGTTGAAAATGTTAAACTTTTGACACTCAGAAATGTCACATTTTTTTCTAGAAAATATTTGAGATTAATCTCAGATTTCTGAAAACTTCTAAATTTTTGGGCAGAATTGTATTCATTTGTTATCTATCATGGCCCTAACATGCTGTCAGAAACACAATGCAGAAAATTTTGATTTTCTTATTAATCAAAATTCTATCTTATTCTATTTTTACCAAAAGATCTAATACTTTGTCTTATAAACATGGTATCTGTATGTCTAAAAGTCAAAGTTGTAAGTTAAACAGATTTCATTTTTTTAAGCAGATCACAAAACATTATGGTTAAAAATAACCCTGAAGTGCCTGAATGCTTGAAACTAAGAAGTTTCTCCGCTGACTGCATTGTTGGACAATTCAGCCAATCTGAAATCCAGACCCTAACGCTCCCCTCCTGGAAGCGACCAATCAGGCTTTTAGCTCACAGTAATAGTACTCCACACATGGATTTAGCTCCACCTCGCAGTCCCAGATCCCTGGGAGGACCAGAGCAAAGAAAACAAGTTACCTCACACAGTCTGTAGCAGGGCATGTTGTAGATGGCTTCACCGGGAATGAGGCGCTGCGTCTGAAACTGGGGACATGATGAGCGGGAAAATGAACAAGGTGAGCTTGGGAAAGGGAGTCAGACAAGGTAGGGAGTTTGGAGGGTTTGGTTTTCAGTTTTCTATGACTGACTTGGAGGTGTGAGTGTGTGTTAACAGAGTGGAAGACGGATATAGGATGAGGAGTTTTCATGTGCAGCAGTTCTTCCTCAGAGTTGAGCTCTTTAGTGGTTTTACAAAACAATCATTCAGGATTCTGGAGGGTTAAAACTTGCATCTGCATACCAAATTCTAGATTCCATTTTTCATTTCCACACACAGATATTTCATCTCGTCGTTTTCTCTCTCTCAATGTGTTAGTATGGGAGAAGCATTGACTTCTTGCCGCCCCCCTCTGAGAGCTTGTTTAAAGTGTTGCACTTCATTAAGCTGACATTAGAGGTTATGAACAGAGGGTCATGTGACATGTTCAACATTCTCACACACACTCACAATGTTTCAACTGTTTCTCATGAGCAATTTTAAGACTACATTGGAAATATTAGTGAAACTGAGCTAGGGTTATTTTGAAGACAAACTAGTTGGTTCTGATTATTCTGAAAGTGTAAAATGTGGGTGTAACTGTCTCATGATTTCTTCTTTTAAATTGTGACGTATTTCCATCTGGATCAACATTTCCTTTCCCAGGGCAGCAGCTGCACTGCTTGGATAGAAGGCAGGGTTCTTGTCATTACCAGGGTCACTGTTATATAATGAAGTTGGAGGAGTTAAGTCTTTGATTCGTAGCTAATTTGACAAATCATTTGTACTCACAGATGAGTTGAAATAATTAGAGGGTCGTTTTTAAAAGCTACTCCAGCATTACAGGAGAACTGTAGGTTGGTGCTTAACTGTGACAACATGCTATGTGTTTGCATGTGCAGCTATGGTGCAAAGGTTTTCCAACAGCAACAACAAAAGTTTTGTGTGTTTTGTGTCCATACCACAAGTTTGATTTTTAACATTAAACACAAGAAAATTAGATTTTAACTCCTACATTTAATTTCATTTATTAAAAAAAAAGTAATGGTGCACATAGATGCACTGAAAAAGATTTTTTTATTTTATTTATTTATTTTTGGAAGATTTCTGATCTCCGGTTTTTGTAAAGCTTCCTAGACAGATTTGAATAGAGCAGTTTTGTTTGTGCTAAATTTCTCTAACAGTGGAGAAAACAGACCTTCAGTCGTTCAAATTATATTAGCTGGAGAGGTTACATCACGCTGTCAGAGAGAGAGAGAGAGTCACTTTTACTTGCCTGGTGGAAATCAGTCCCTTGTTTTATGCTTTGCTTCATACAGTGAGTCTGGATCCTCGGCTACTGAGAAACGATTACTTGCTGGAGACATAGACTCTTTTGAAGTTTTAACAACTGGATCTTATTTTACCCAATCACTAACGTATGGCCGTGACGTATGTAATGCCTCAGTTTGATGAAGCTTACAGGAAATGATGTGTGCTGTAAACAACCCTGTGGTGAGGAGGGCCACAACATCTTTGCCAGCAATAAAATGTCTTATCCCTCCCATGGTCTTAGCGCGACCCTCTGGAAGAGCAAATGGCAAATGTCATAGTTGGTCAGTGGAAAGTGCAGGGGGTTGTCCCGTCATACCATCAGTTCCCAAAACCACATTAAAAGAAAACTCATAAGCAACCACCCCAGAATGAAACGGTTGCAGAGACCAAATGACACCATCTCTCAACAACATGGGAGGGTTAAGCACTTCTCCAGCTTCAACTTTAATTGGTCAATATTTGGAAGTCTGGTTAACACGGACTGAATGGTTTTGTTCACACTTTCCACCGCCATTGACAAACTACAACTTAAACGATGCGGAATAGCAACATCAATGTTCACAACTCTGACACAGAGAACTGAAGGCACAGAAGAATCAAGAGGAAATGCTTAGAAAGGCAACGGCCAGCCCAGGGATTTGCTGTTATAGTAATGCAAGTATGAAATATTCATAGTGCACATTTCAACTGTAATTAGTGTTCTACCAGCAAATAACTTCATTCAGTTCATAGTGATATATATACAGATATATATGTGTATATATACACATACACACACATTAGACACCATGCATAACATGGTTTATCTGCTCAAAGGTATTTTACCAAAGTAAAATAAATTTGAACTGCAGTGGGTGAACTATCGATCTTTTTCACTTTGTTATTCTGAAAATGAAAAGTTGACAGGAAAATCAGTTGTTCTAATTCGTACTTCTTTCTGCTCCATTGTTTGCTCGTTTACAAGAACCACGTAGAAGAGAAGAAAAGGATTACAAAAATAGTTTTCAAAAAATAAAGTGAAGATAGATCTACTGTTTGGGTGCTTTGTCACTCAGGGATACGTAGAACATAAATATTTTGGGCTGTTAATTGGAAATTGGAAGTGGCTAAATCAGTATCTACAGGTCAGAGACTCTGAGATGGCAATAAGAAATATGACCTCAAACCTTAAGAAACATTTGTGTTAAAGGTGATCAACCGCCCAAAGTTATCCATTCTCAACCAACCACTAAGTTTATGCACTCCAACACGCCCGGCCATTCACTGATGTGTTTGTTGATTCTTGCAAGCTTGAATTCCACCCTCCATTGAGAGTCTCCCACCAGCATCTGGGTCCCTGCATCATTTGTTGGCATTACCTCTTGTGTGTGCGTGAGTAATAAATGGGAGTCAGCCTTGTTGTGTGTGTGTGCGTGCGTGCGTGCGTGTGTGTTTGCATTTATCCAAAGGGTGGGACAGGCAGTGCAGGAAACAGAGACTGCCTGTTCCTTTAATGAGGTCAGCATGTTGCCATGATCCACTTCCGCTCCCCCAGTAGGACTTCAGGTCCAAACACGACTGGGACATACAGAGAATTTCTTATTACTGTACATTATACATCATTCTCTATGAATATGATGTTACATATAAATGTGCTAGGGTTAGAAACATTCCAGCTGTGCTATGATGTGTAGTAAGTATTTGACTTTACCCAGGGTAATGCTGTTGTTTGAACAATTTGAAATTCTTCTCTTAGTTTCTACTAAGCTTGAAGGAAATCCTTCTCATTCACATCCTGGTAGAGCCACAGATGGGAGTGAATAGCCACTAGTGTTGACCTGCAACCAGAGTAACTGGATGTGCCTCAAGGGAACGTCAACCAGCCTCTGTTTCAGCTTCCTGTTTGGCAGTGACCAGAGGGTGTCCCAAGTAAACACAACCATCTTGTACCATCAAACCTCTCAGTTACACCCCGTAATTACAAATATAGACTACCGACTGTACTCCAAACACAAGCCTTGGCATTGTATTTCTGGTCACCAAGTATCTCCATGGGACCTGCTGCCCACAAGCCTGACTGGAAGGTGACACGCTTCTTTGAATTTCCTGCCCAAGTTTTCTCAGAAAGTGGGACTTTTTCTACTTCAAGGCCACTTTCCAATCTGATTAAAATGCGTGTTGACGTCTGTTCATCCGCATGGGTTCACACGAAAGAAAAATGACCGAACTGCTATCAGAAAAGGAAAGGTTGGACAATGTTATCTAGCTGTTAATCCAAATCTGTTTTTCCTCTTGTTGCAAGAACGGTGGAAGCCAAAATTTATTGGTGGAGATATTTGTAAAGGAGTCTATCATTACTCATTACAGTAGACCCTTGGTATTCGATAAGAATAAGAGATCACAGTCGCTTTAAACACCAAAGGTGCCTTAATATGCATTAAAAACTTAGTAGAAGCCATAGATAGATAGACAGATAGATAGATAGATAGATAGATAGATAGATAGATAGATAGATAGATAGATAGATAGATAGATAGATAGATAGATAGATAGATAGATAGATAGATAGATAGATAGATAGATAGATAGATAGATAGATAGATAGATAGATAGATAGATAGATAGATAGATAGATAGATAGATAGATAGATAGATAGATAGATAGATAGATAGATAGATAGATAGATAGATAGATAGATAGATAGATAGATAGATAGATAGATAGATAGATAGATAGATAGATAGATAGATAGATAGATAGATAGATAGATAGATAGATAGATAGAAGTGTGTTTGTGTGTGTAATTTATATTGAATTGGTAGTTCAACCAATCTAGAGTTTTCCTTTAACAAAAGGAGATGCTAAGAATAGTTTAGCTGGTCAATATTTACAGAGATGGCAACCTCCCATAAATGCAATAAAATCAAAGTGTAACCTATAACTTGCAGCTTTGATTGAAAATCAACCAAACTTAAATCTTAAACCATAAATATCTCTGATATTTATGATCAGAGAAAAAAGACATATATTGCTCAATCATACCACTTCCTGTTTAACAGAAATACCTGGGATTTTTAGTCCTTTATGACTAGTTGATTGTATTACTTTATTTTTGGAGCCTTTGAGCTCATAGGTGTGGTTTTCCTAATGTGCACTCTCAGTTCCCTTAGAAACCCACAGTCATGATAGATGATCCGACGCAAACCCCCTTCAGTCCAGACCAATGAAGTTTCAGGCTTCTTCAGGCCGTTGCCTGCATGTGGAATGGAGATGAACCTCATGCAATGAATGAAGTCTACCAGGTTTCTGGTCCAGTGATACTTCACAGCCCATCAATGTCTACCATTGAGATAGTATACAAATCCCAAATTAGCTCATAGCACATATTACAAAGACCTAAATAAATTTGAATGCAATAATTCCACTTACTCAAGAATTCAGTGCAGAAACATTTGGCCATTATGAGCACAACGCTTCCGCTCAAAGAACAGAGGAGCTAACATCCATGTTTCATCCCGAACAGAATACAGACACAATCAAATTTGAATAATTTCTTTCTCTATTATACACTGATTTACTGTACACTTAGCAAAACACAACATAAAAAGTACTGTCATTAAAACCAATTACTAGCTGCTCAAACTTACAAGAATCTTCCGTGAAGCGCCACCATTTCACCCCAGATTTTTTTCAAGTAGTACCTTCTTTTCATCGTCCGTCCACCTAACCTGACAGGTTACATTACTGCGCCTTCGTTTTTCCCAATTGGTCAACATTGTGAGACGGGCAGCTGCTCATTCAATCACATTAAGAGAAAATGGAAACTTAAGCCAGCTAGAGACCAGAAGATAGAGCTTATTGAAAAAAGAAGGAATTTTATACTTCATATGTGATAACCGTTATTTTTAATTAAATGTCAATTGAGGGAGCCGATGTATGAAAAAGGAAATAGCACAAATCAAATTTTGTTCAACTTTGTGCAATTTAGGTTAAGAGTTAGTCAGGAAAGAAGCCTTAATTGATTATTTTATCATCTTTAAGAGAAGTTTATGTGATTAAGTGCTTTTAAGCAGCAGCTCTTACAGAACAGACTGTAAGCACCTGCCCTTCACTGCCACATGAAGGCTTTAACAGAAGCTGCAGTCACATTAGAAATGTGAGCAAAAATGTACCCATATTCTGTTACTGTCAAAAAAACACACAATTTCGCAATTGCGATGTTTCCATAAAACAAGAAATTCAATTAAAACCATGTGATATAAAAAAATTTTCTGTTGCAGTTTTGTGGATTTATATTTCAATTAAGCCAATAAAACATCTCAGCAAAACTTTTTTATCAAGAAAAGGAGAGTTTGCAGTGTTTTAATTATGTGATCAATGAAAATGCAGCTTGAACCTAATGATCTGACAAAGTGGATCATATCATAAGTGAAAGAGAGGTCTATGCCCTCAAACCATCTGGTCACATCCTGGTCAGAGACAATGTCCATCACTGTCCAAATATCAGCGCTATTTTTAGAGTGTCCAGATTTCCATGGCCTCGAATGACTCGAGCTCTCTCTATATTTGTTTTTTTTCACATTAGGTGAATTTCATGTTTGTGTCCGGCTCACTGAATGTTGAATCCAGCTTCTGTTCTGTGAAGGCAGGCTGAGAGGGTTTGGGTTGGGATAGTTGGGGGGTTAAGCTTGTCAGAAAGCAGCTCTTTGACTCCAGAAATCTCTGATTCCTTTTTTTCCCTGCTGAGAGGCTAAAAATATCAGAAAAAGGAGCTTGTTGTATGTAGCAGATGTTATCCTGGGAAGTCAGGGTGTGTGTTGGTGGGGTGGGGGTGTCTGTCCTGGAACACATAGGGACAGGAAAAGGAAAAAGGGGCTGCAGTCTGTTTTCACCATCTGTCTGCAGGGATACGCACATCTGCACGTGAGCGTGTTTGGAAGTGCAGCTCCTTTCTGCGAGGGTTTAGGTTGTTGTTTACAACTCGTGTCACTTCTGTGGAAATGTGGGCAGGCCCTGACTGGTGGAGGCCGTGAGTGGTCACATGTTGTGTGCTGGCGCTGGTTTGTCCAGGATGCATCCATTCCTGAGGGAGTAGCACAGGAAACCTGAAGGTAAAATAGTCCATGCTGCTTTAGAAGTATTTGGAATATTCTTTGTTGTTTATTTTTAGGCTGCAGAAGCAACTTCTAGAGATTCATACAGATTTGGTCTTGCAAAGGAAGAAGTTTTTTTTTTGTTCTTTTTTTTATTCAGCGCAGCGGTGACAGTAATTACCATCCTGGGGACTGAGCTCGGCATTACAGGTTGTTTTTAGTGACTCCACCAGCTGTTTCTGTGTTGTAATCCTCCACAAAGCTGTAAACGTCCTCCATTCTGGTTTCCTCTGCTGGACTCCTAAGTTGATATGAGGAGTAGTTTCTGGGGAAATACATTCTAAACTTTCAGCCACTTTGTCACATTGCAGAAATCTTAATGTAGAAGTGTTGGCATGACCTGACAAGCATGTGTTGGTCATTTTCTGGACTCATCCTCTAATTTTAAAATGACTAAGCACTTCCTCTGATTATAAATGGTTATCCACTTTTTTTTCTTATTTTCCACTCATTTTGTTCTGAGGTCAAATAAAATGTACTTCCAAAGGACTATTTTTCAGTGAGGGCTCCTCATCTTAGAGTTTGTCCGTGTTTTCCTGAGGGTGAAAGTATTAGAGGGGTCCCAATCTGATATTGGTAATGAAAATCAGTCTGAAATCAGTTGGTGGTCTGTGGACTCGACAAATCACTACAAGTAAGGGACATACAGGTAAAATAGCCCATTGGTTTTAATCCTACAAGAAGCTAAGAAGTAGATGAAAAACATCAACATCATATTTGGAAGATTCTTGTATCAGATCATTTCCTTATAGTAAATATAAATGGTTTGTTTCTTGTTTATTTTTTTCTACCATGACCCCCAAATGTTGCCTCAAAAAATGATTTCACTGTGGTGTCTGCTTCATCGCAGTCATGTCAACTACATCTGATTGTGATAGAGGAATTCAAAAGATGGCTTAAAACTTGGGTAGATATAGCATACTGTTTTACTTTTGTGACATTTCATTGCAACTTTAGGGCAATCACAGCTAACCAAAGCACCTCGCAAAGTGGTGCATTCAGCTAGATGAATTTCCAGTTCTCCATTTTTTATTGCACTGGAAAGGCTTCATGTGGGGCTGAAAACAAGTTTCCGCCTAAGTAAACCTTATGCATGAATGTTTCATTTTTTTAAATTGCACATTCTTTATAAGCAAGTGAATTTTTCAAACTGAAATGAGTTTTAGCTCTTAACATTTTAAAGATTGGTATTTAGCAGAGTTGGAAATGGAGGTTGATTGAGTGGAACCTCAACCGCATTTAGTTGTGGTTTCCCCCTGAAGTTGCCTTACATGAACCAGCATAGAGCAACTTTACAGCACCTTATAGAGCGCTCAGTGGCTGAGTCGTGTATCACTGTCTGACCATGATTGCGTGTGGTTGGATTATATAGTGATTGTGATTGTGTCTGAAGCAGGAAGAATGCTGCCAGCCTCTCCTCTCTGTGTTTATATCTCAACCCACATCACCACTGCAGCCTCAGATGACAGTAACTGGTTGCTTTTTTAAACTGGCCGCAGCCCCATGAGGATGCTAATGCCTGTTTGTGGACACCTCACAAAACGGTTGCAACATTTTATAGAGGAAACTGATTGCATGCTCTCTGAAAATGGATATAAATACCGTAGGATGGTTGCAAAAGCTGTTTGTGTTCTCAATGCAGCTTCGCTTTAATTAACTCATCAGTTAATTTTTGTACTGCCGTAATCTACCGTATGTCTCATTGAAGCAGCAATGGTTGATGCCACAAAACTCATCCTGCTGGCTGAAAAGTGGAAAGTTTGAGGACAAATCACTGCTTCAGGATACATTCATAACTTTGGAGCGCACTAATCAGAATTTTTGGCAGATTACACATGCCTGTTCTCTTTTTGTGTCTCTTTTTATTTGTTTTGTTTTGACTTGTCAAAACCACTTTTAAGAATTTCTAATTTTTCTTAGGGTGTTTTCAAACCTCATAGGCTGGTATACTCTGCTCAGCTGGGGACTAAATGTGCAACCTTTCATACATTTCTGTAAAACATCTACCTCGGTTGTTTCTAAGTGTAATGGTAAAAAGGCAACCTTTCAACCAACAATATCAAATGACATAACTGGTATCAGCCCGGCTGAGCCACCTACTGTGTGCTCCTTCACTGTCCAGGTTGCTGTGGTCAGAGTACACTTGAACCAGAGTGGCCCAGAAGCTGTTGAACACAGCTGGGTTAGGTGAGGTGACACCAGGCAGGCAGCTGCCCAAACACAGTCAATTCCCAGAACACAGTCAGAAAAGAAAGGATAATAGAAAACATGTCCAATAGCGGTCTGCTGTTCTGGTGTTGGTAAGAAAAAAAGCCCACCCAGCAAATGGAGAACCCATACAAAATGCCTTGCAGATGTATTTATACTCGTCAACAGTAAAGTTCAGTGTATATTGTTGGATTTTTTTTTGTGACAAACACAAAGTTTAGGTGGAGGAAAGATGACTCTTTGTGTAATCGATCAAAAAGATGAGAACTAAAAAGATTGAGAAAATCAGTTTCAGCTAATAATGGAATTAAAGTTTCAATGTACTGTTAATCAGCCTAATATATATCACTAGGATTTGCTGATTGTACATATGAAAAATAAGGAACAAAACAACCAACAAATATAATGTGAAACAAAGGAACTTTTCAGGCTGTCAACCACCGCCAGAGAAAGCTCTCTGGATTTATTGTGAATCTAATTTAGCTCAAAGGGAAGACCACTACGGGGTTTAATTCAGTCTTTATATTTAAAGACTGAATTATACTTTTATCACAGTCATTTCAACTTTAAATACTTTTCCCAATTTCTTCTAATTTCTATCTGGTTCTTGCCATTTTGAATTTTTTCACCTTTCATCTTATTTCGTCTCGTTTCATCTTCAGTCTTAACCTCCTGAGACCCGGACTTTTGTTTGATGTGCATTTTTTATGTCTCCTTACTATTTGGGATTAGTCTGACCTAATTTTAGTTAAAATTAAATTTTAGCTTTCTATGTGCTCTTGAACTATGTCAAAACCAATGTCCTCATATGAGGACATTGGGTCTGTTTTTGCATATAATTTTTTTCTTTGCCATTTGGGATCAAAAGGACCCAATTAGCCTAAAAATGAAATTTTAGCTTTCTACAATAAGTGGTGATATCAAAACTAAATGTCCTCATATGAGGACATTGGGTCTATCTGTGTGACGATAAGACCATACAATCAATGTTATTATTTACGTCTGTGTTTCACAGTATGTACATTTACGCTGCTTTCTGTCCAGACTTTCACAAGGAAGACACCATTGGTTAACAAAGTACAAGTTTATTTTATACTGTCAACAAACACAAAATTGCAGAAAAAAGTGTGCAGCTTTTGCATGGAAAAGTGCAAAGTTTATGAACTTCATTATGAACATGTTATAGCGAACTCATCATTCTGTCTGATAAGTCTACCCCACCCATTTTTGCATTGTACTCCTGTACAATATTTGGTCTTCTGATGGTTAAATAGCATTTGTCCTTCTTGGACCACCGCTGGCAGGTGTCCTCTGGCTCCTTAGCATGGACAGCAGAGAGCATCAGGACCGGCTTGTTGTCAAACCATTTCACTACATTCAGTTTCCCAACTCCCCTGACAACTGATGCGGAGGACCATCTGTCTTGCTGCTTCATGATCTTGTCACTTGGAAGCTTCTGCATTGCTTTTGGGATCCTGTTCTTCATGACTGTACCAGTTAGGTTCACCTAAAAACAAAACCAATTAGATAATCTCTAAGTGATGTAGCAAGGACAATTTTTTATGGCAGCCATCTTGACGGAAAACAGGGTAAACCTGCACCCTTTTTGAAGGATCAGCCTTATTTTAAGTGTAATAAGACTTATTTTGACTAGAAATTAGAAATTTTGACTAGAAATAAACACAAATGCTCTTGAGAACATTTTACGTTTTGCACTGAAGATAGACCTGATGTCCTCAAACGAGTACGTCATGTTTACAGACGTTGTAGCTTGCTAATATTACTCAAATATATCAAATAAGCATGCCAGGTGAAGCTACAGACATTATTGTGCATAAATAAACAAGTTTCAATCATAAAATTTGATTAGGATTTTTACCTTGTCCATGTTTCTGTCGGGAGTTGCCGTCGAAGAAATTGGCCGTCATCTCCGCCATGCTGTTTTTTTTCAAATGAGTGTAATTTCATTATGAGACCACTAGGTGGTGCGGACATGCCCCGAGATGAGGACAATTGGTCAAAATTCTTACAAATTCAGTATCATGGTGCAGAACAGCAAAAATGTAATGTCCTCATATGAGGACGCGGGGTCTGAGGAGGTTAAAATGGGTGTGCAATAAATAACCACAAACTCTTTTTTTTTTTTTTTCCAAGTGATCCATAATACTGGCACATCTGTAAGATATTCAAACCTGGGAATGAGCAATTGCTTTATTCCTTGGTCTTCATTGTGAAAATATTAAAAGCATGTTATTGTTTATGTCTATGGAGGAGAATTAAGGCCACCAAATAATATCTGACTTTAATCTCAGAATTCTGACTTTAAGTCCACAATTCTAATTCTGTCAGTCTATGTCAAAATCCAAATGAATAATTCTACATTCATAAATTATTCTCTTAGCATAATAATATGGAAATACATAATACAGAAAATACAGAAAATTATCATATAACTGTTTCTTATTTGTTGTAGGATTGCACTTAAGCCACACTGAGTCTTTCTCCAAATTTAGTTGGTAGATTTGAGTTTCAAGACTAGATTTGCCTGATGATGCTAAGTTTAAACTCAGAATTATAAGAAAAATGTCAGCATTCTTTTTTTTATTTTTTTTTAGTGGGCCTCATCCATTTTAGATATGCCATGTGTTTATTTGCAACATGAATTCATGAATTCCCAGATAAATATGGAGTAGTTTGTAGCACTAAATTTGCTACTTTCAAATTTGCTGCTGATTACTTGCAATTTTCCAAAAGACTTGCACAATTTTTTTTTTCTTTTCAGAACTTCTTCAATTATTTATCTTCAGATCAGCCTTTGCTTACTGGTGTTGTATCATTCAAATTCAACAAAGAGTCTCTGGAGAAATGGCTGCAGCATGTGTGCTGCTGTCCACACTGACAGACATGTTGACACGAGAAAACGACCTGCTTCATTTCTCATGTTTCACATTGTCAGCTCATCTTTCAGCCATTAGATGAGCTGAAATTTTTTTTTTTTTGACCTGTAAAAATCTATTCATACACACAACAAAAAGAAATGGGATTATAGGTGAGGCATGGGCGGGAACCACGAGGATCATTACTGGAAGACTGTTACACAACCAGAAGAGAAGTTCAAGAGGCAAAATGTGCAGAGAACTCATGCTGCTATTGTTGTGCACATACAGAGCTTTCATGCACAAAGAAAAGTCAGTAAGACCAACAGGTTAAAGCTGGTCTCTAGGAGCTCCTGTCATAATTATAGTCCTCCAGGTCACTCATGCATTGCCTCATTGCTTTGGTTTTGTAAAATAGCTCTGTTTCCAGTGTCTATGTGGCTCCTGTTAGACATCTGAGGTCAAAACAGGATTCTTTCAGTGTTTCTATGAGCAGGCATCCACATATTGCTGCACTTTAGCCAGTATCAGGTGTCTGTACTCAGTCATTCAGTCGTGGTGATGTGTGTTTGTGTGTGTGTGCGTGTGTGTGTGTGTGTGTGTGTTGTTAACAGGCAGGAAAGGGAGAGCCCCATGTCTTCAAAGAAAAGACATTCAAGAAGAAACGGCAGTGCAGCGTGTGTCGACAGAACATCGATAACGTGGGCTCCTTCTGCAGAGGTAAGAGTGTTGCTAGGCTGCCGAGATGAATAGTTTGGACAGAAGAATCAATGTAAGTTCAAATAAGTTACAGCAGTTGAATGAGCGTTTTTCTGTGGACATAAAAAAAAGAAAAGACTGGGCTATTTCTACTTGACTAAATTGAAAAAAAAAATTTCTGTCATTTTTATGTTTCTTACAGTATGCAAGACAGGCACCCACAGGAAGTGTGAGGGCAAGGTAAGAGTCATTCACAAAAACTTTGCAAAATGGTGGAAGATGTAAATGTCAGAGTAAAAATGGCACATGTGAAGCAACAAATCTACATGCACTCACAAAAGGGTGTGGCTGCAAAATTTGGAATACATATATTGATTTCTAAAAACTAATATGATGTTCACAAGTTAGATTTTGTTATTAATGTTCTCAAATCTCCACAAAATTAAAATTATACTTACACTTGGTGTACACTTTGGGGTTACAGCCAATCAGTGTCAAGGAAGATGAAGAATGCAATAGTTGATTGGCTGCTCTGCAAATGCCAGGCAGTCCCATGCCAAGTAACAAGTGTCTCAGTATTTAGCTTCCCAAGCTGCAATTTAGACACGGTGTATGAAAAAAAATTTACCAACCGGCAGCTTTTCCAGGAATAATTTGGCATAATTAGTAATTCTGAAAAAGTCTGCAAATAGGGGAATCCACAAATAATGTATAGTGAAACAGAGAATAGAGTCATTGAAATGGCATGTTGTATGATCTTCCTACTCCATTGATTGCACTTATTCTTGGCTGTGTTGTTGATTTCAGTTATCTTACAAAAACATAAAGGTTATGGTTTATTTTGGTGGGTAGAAGTGGTGTGAGTCAAAACATCCTCACAGTGGTGGGCGCACATCTATTACTGCACTAATTTCTCATTCAGCACATTTCCCCTAAAATACATTTTTTTCAGATGAATTCTGAAGCGTTAAATTACTTGGCTGTTTTGCAAACTTTCATTTGAGTAAAAGTTGACATTTTGTGACATTTGTGCTCATGCTGAGCCATATCAACGAATGTTTGCCAGCTTAGAAGGAGCTCTACGTCTCAGAACTCCAAATGA
Organism: Poeciliopsis prolifica; assembly: GCF_027474105.1. Classification (NCBI taxonomy): domain Eukaryota; kingdom Metazoa; phylum Chordata; class Actinopteri; order Cyprinodontiformes; family Poeciliidae; genus Poeciliopsis; species Poeciliopsis prolifica. The sequence continues at coordinate 2,120,022 of NW_026562402.1, forward strand.
AATGCATGATCTCAGAAAATCAGTGCCTTAAGCGCTGTCTCACAAGAACACTGGAATAAAGGAAACGCTGTGGGAGTAAAACACCCAGAGCGCCTCGACCTCTCTGGTTCACTGTTGACCCAAAATGCAGACACTCATATCTTGCTTGATGAGTTTGGACCCCTTGCAGATAGTTGTCCTTGTGCTTAATGTACATCTTTAGCAACTGTGAGCTTCAGAAACAACACAGACATACACGCTGAGATGGTTAAGTAAACTATTGATATTGGGGTGATGTGTGAAACAACAAATTACATAAATTCTGTAAAGCCAGAAGTCTCCAGGTCGCTGCCAATAAAAAGGCTGCTGAGCCACATTCCTCAGAAAGCGCTCCAAGCCTGTCTAGAACCCCACACCGCCGCTGGTGTGAAAGAGCCATTGATGGAGAGACGGTATAATGAATAGACAGAAGGATGCAGGGGGAAGAATGCCAGGCATGGCAGTGGAAGCTTGGAGCCTTGGCGAGCAGCGGGCGAAGGAGAAAGAGCCAAGGGTGAAGGCATGTGGCAAAGACTTCCTCCTGTATCAGAGGAGCAGAACCTCCAGAAGTTCAGGGATCAAAGGAGGCTCAGAGATAGCACCAGTATAAGAATTAAAACCAGACGTTAAGGACAAACTATCTGGTTGCTTTCATCAAGGAGGACATTTTCTTTAAACAAGATCTTACAATGCTTAACTTTTATGACATTTTATCTAAACAAACTCAAATTACTACACAGGGGAAAAACACTATTTTTTGTGCAAGTTCTAAATTATTTAAGTCAGACCCCTCAGGCACACTTACTGACAAAAAAAATTTCAAAAAAATATTTTTTCATTCAAATGTGGAAAATGAATCTTTCCACATTTTGACTCAGCAGAATCAGAAGGAAAGTTATCATTCCTGATGTAACTGCAGCACTAGGTTGCAATGAGGGGAAACTGAACACAAAAAATGCCACAACTTACAGACTTGTAAATTTGTAACATTTTACTGCCCCCTCACAATTGTGTCATAAAATAAAATACGTTACAGTCGGTGGTAGCAACATGACAAATTTTGAAGAAGCGGGCTGGATCTGAATACTTTGGCACTGTCATATTTAGATCAAATGTACGCAGTTGAATGGAAAGACTTGGTTTCAGAGGGAGATTGGGATGTCGTCCGGGAATGGTCTGATGAGAGTTTGTTGTCTGGAGTTAAACAGTGATAGCCATCGCTACTAGCCAGGAAGGGAGAGGTTAGATAAGGCAGGGTGGGGAATGCATGGTTGCCATGTCTGTCATTGCTGTTATCTAACCTTGCATGATTTGGGAATTTGGGTAATGATGGAGAAGGGATGGATGGCACTGGATTATAAAAAAAGGCGTTCATTCACTTTTTAAACTAACTCAGTGTTCATCTTTGAGCAACATCTGTGGTTTCTCCCCAGACTTCTATTATGTCTGTAAGCATGATGACAAATCGTCTCATTACCACACCGGTCAGCATCCTGTCTGTACATCTGCTCCATCTCTGTGGAGCCACTTACCACCACCTACACACACTTTTTTTGTAAACTTCCTCCCCTTGAGAGTGGTTGGTGGTAATAGGTAGCCAGTTTACAACTTTTCTTTTCTTTTCTTTCTCCCCTGTCATTCTGGTTCCTGGTGTTTGCCAACCGCCGCTAGCTGGCCCAACTCTGTTCCATTAAAAACACCCAGACTCTTTCACACAGACCAACAGAATGCTGTAAACATTTTGTTTCTGCATGTTTCCTCTCAGAGAACAGCTTCCCCTGCATCTTTGATCCCAAGTGGAAAATTTAGTCCACAGGGAGCAGATGAAGGGTGGTAGGGAGAGTGACTGAGGCCCCAGTGGCAGAGGAGGATGGGGGCAGGAGTCATAGAGGAGCAGTGGAAAGAGGAAGGATTAAAATGAGTGAAATTCAGCCCATGACGAGTTGACTAGCCCATTTAATTAAGCAAGAAGAGGCATTTCCGCTGGTCTGGGGGGGAAAAATGACTGGATGTTTTAGTGTCTGCTCAGTTTAAAGTCTGAGTCAGATCAACAGTGATTAAATAATGATTTCAACTGGATCTGACTGGCTGTGTGACTGAGAGGTAGATTAGAAGACTAACACCTCCCCTCTTACCCTGATTTAATGTCATTAGGGGTCGTCATCAAAATTTCCCCAACAAAAAGGGAAGCCCCTTCCAGATGGTGTTTCATTTAAACATCCATCTTTGGGATTCAGAGGATATGACAATGACAACAATTCTTTGATTGCATTGTGTTGAGTGTAAAGTTTGGAGTGGAGGGGAATATAGCATGGGATAGAGGTCTGCATATTTTGGTATTGATCAGATTCCAAGTAAATACAAGGCTGGTTTCACCAATACCAATACTGATACCAATACTTTTTATTTCTGTTTGATGTATCAAACTTGTGACCTTCAAGCTTTTTTTTTTTTTTTTTTTTTTTTGAATTATTTTGTTCAAGCCCAGGACAGGTTTCTAAGAAATACTAAAATAATTTAGATTTCTTTTGTACTATGAAGTTATTTTAAAATCATAGAAGTTATTTCACCATAGAGTCATTGATAATCAGAGTAATGGATGCCAACATTTAGTCGGAAAATAACTTTGAGACTTCTTCCACTAGTAATGACTTCAACACCGATGAGTGTTGTGGTCACTGTGGACTGATGTGTGGTGCATTCACCGATCAGATAAAAACTTTATGACCAGCCAGTCACTATTTAGGCATCATCAAGCTGACGTTCTTTTAGCTTCATTCACTTGCAGATTTCTTTAAATAAAGGCAACGAACAACCAAACAGGTGAGAAGATTAAATTCAAACTGCATTTTTTTTTTTTTTTTTTTTTTAAAAGCTGAAGAAAAGATCCACACATGCATTTAGAAATCAAGGTAGTTTCATGTGAGGAATAACTTGATTTGAGATTCAACTACAGCTGAGTAAGCCACTGCTAAGTGTTGTGGTTTCTGCTCCCATTCAAGAATCTTCAATTACTTTCACAGTGAAGCCTTTATTTACAATCATAGAAAAATGAACGTCATGGGATTGCAGGTTTAGCTTGTGCCTCAGAGCTGAATTTATAAGCTTAGGCGTTCACAGATCTTAGTGGAAAAAAGCTTGAGCAATGAGCCGTCCCACAGATGTTGTGTCTTGGCTCTGCAGATGCTGTGTGTTTCAGTGATTACAATCCTTCTGACAGAAGGATTCCTCCCCATCTCTCCTTGTTGTCAGTTCCCTTATCCTGTAAATATGACAGAGTACATGCTGTGTATGGGTTCTTGTGCTGGCTCATCTCTTTACAAGAAGAGGATGTGCAATCAAGTCCAGATACAGTGGAAGTGGGGGAGAACAGAGTGGCGGTGCAAAGCAACATGACCAGCCTCATGTTTCCCTAACATAAAACCCTTTCATCAGGAAAGTTGTGGTTACAGTCGAATCCTCCAGGCTCACTGTTTGCTTTTTTTTCTGTAAAAAAGGAAAACACTCAGACCTCCTCCGTCCTACGCATTGTTACTTTCTGTCTTCCAGTAGATTCTAAAACTCATGTATCCAACTTCCTTCAGACCCAAAGCATACCAAAGAAACGGAGCGATGGAAGCAATGAGGAGCTAGAGCGATGGAGTAATGGCATGTTTTCCCAACAAGCATGCAGCTGACCCCCGCATCCCAGTTATGCGACAGACTTCCTGTCAAACTGAAAGCAATTGCTCAACAAACGCGAGCATGTCACGAATTGCTGTTAAAAACATGTCGGCCGTAGAAAGCTCATTAGCTTTTAGGCATAACTTCAGAAATTCTATGGTACATGGCTGTTCTAAGTGTTTTGAGAAGGTTGTTTTTTGGGGTGAGGGGGTAAAAGGGTTCTCAGTCACGGCAATAATGAGTAATCTTTGTGGCTTTGAGCCCAGATCTCTGGTTTCCCTCCCCACAGACCCAGACCTTCACCCAATCCTCATGTAAGTCCGCGTGAGTCATTGTGGATAACAGGAAGCAAGAGGATCTTTCAGTGTTACAGCAACTATGACTGTCTCTTCTGACCAAAGTAGAACCCTTATTATCACAGACAGCTCTGGTAATTGCTGAGATAGGGCAGTGTGTTTTAACTTCAAGCTCTGTATCTGTCTGTGTGCGTGTGCATGTGTGTGTGTGTGTGGGGCGTTATGTGTGTGTTGCTAAATAAGTGAAGAACCAAGTACATGATCAGAGTTGATGAGAGTTAAAACCATAAACGGGACAGGAAACGCAGCCAAGAAAGGACTTAACCAGTTCACTTTGAGTCTGTGGGAAAAAGTTTTACTAATAAATCTCTAGAAGATATGGCACGGCATAAACATGCCACACAATTCAAATGTTTGTTATTTTGTTTGATTTCTAAAGAGAATGACATAAAAATTATTTTTTGTTATTTTAACATTTTGGACACTTGTGGCTTTTATTTGTCAGTAATCTGACAGGAAGAGGTACACAGTGCAATATTAAAAATAGTATTGAAGTGGGTCCTTAACTAGGTCACTTCAGCAGACTGCCTGATTATTACTTGTTATCTTAATAATAAAACAAAACATACTCACATAGTGTCATGTTAAGACATGTTTCCATTCTTTGTGGAATCCAGGAACCAATCAGTTGCAACAGAGGAACAGAGACACCCAGCCGGGATTCTTTTCGCAAATGTCTAGGTTTCAGTATTTCAGAGAAGAGAATCATTGTCACTCTAAGAAGAGACGTTTGGATGCCGCCACAGCCACCGATGTAATTTGAAATATTGTGAAGAAGCTGGTCCTCAACCAGATTGATTCAGCTCCAAGCCAAGTGCCTCCTTATTACCTCTGGATCCCAACACCAGAGTGTCTCATATTCAACTGTCAGGACACAGTGATGGTTTCAATAAATATGTGAAAATTACTTTTTTAAATAGTTATCTTTCATTTCCCTTCAATTTCACAACTATACAAAGAGGCAAAGGTGAGAACATATAAGAAGGTTGAAGGGTGTGAATACTTTTTGTCAACGGGTTTGATCTCTTTAGAAGATCTGCTGGCTACGTCGACATCCACTATGCATGATTCACACAGATCTTAGGTCATGATATCATTTGATAAACATCAGCCTCTGTATGGAAGAGTTGTTTTATATGTGTATGTGTGAGAAGAATCAGCTTCTGTTCTGCCTCCGACATCATCACAATAGTGAAAAAAAAAGACATCACAAGAAGAGAATGACGTTTTTGACCACTGACATGTTTTGCTTGAGAACTGTGGTGAGCTGCAAACTGAGACAGCTCCTGAAGCAGTTGTTGACAAAGCCCGTCTGGTGAATCTGAGCGCACCCCTACATATGCTAAACACTGTTTACATTGTAGAGATCTGCAAATATAGAAACAGGAGGAAATGGTGGGCTTTCTGGAATTGTGTGCGCATCAACAAGATGAATGCCAACGATGGACCTCAACCACAAAATGAAGACATGGAGGCAAGGAGTGAAGCTCTGTAATAACAGCCGGTATCGGTTGGCTCGCAGGAGCTTTTTCCATTGTTGATGTCTTCCTGCTTTGTTTGTTTACCCACATTTATTTTTATCTGCCATCCAACTTTCAATGCTTGTTTGGCTCGGGGGGAAGATAAAGATAGTTGGATGAGAATGCTATGGTGTGGTTTGTTTTTTCACTTTGGCTTCGGGGATGTACTGAAAAACCCTTACAACATAAGCAACATGCATGGCTGTGGTTGTGTTTTCCATTTTCATTCCTTTTTGGGCACTTTTAACTCTAGGGTTCTTGAATAAAGAACCTCAAAAGGTTCTAAAATGATCTAAAGCTTACCCCTGGTGTACAACAAAACAATATCAATTATGAAGTAAGATATGTTGGTAAGCAAACACACTTGACCACATCTGTCAGAGCAGGAGACTTTGCAGATTTCTGGTCTGAATCATACGGCTGTATGTAAAAAGTACAGAGCAGAAAATTCATCTGCAAAGATCATTAATGTAAACAATCCCAGATTCTCAGCAATCATTCGAGGAATTGACATCCTAGCAAATTTATTCCAAGGTTAGAGAAACAAAACAAAAAAAAAACTCAGTTAGCATGCTAATTGCTTAAAGTTAAATGTATTTCAAAAGTGGCAGAACAATAATGGCTTGTTCGGAAGAACTGAAAGCGAGGGCCTTTTCGCTCTAAAATATGGCACAATACCGGGGCCAAAATTAAGGCTGTTGCAAACCCAGCAGTGGCTACTTGTAGCAGAAGCCTATATCCATTCTGAAGCCAGCTGCTGATATGATTATTGACATGCTAACACCAATATTTCAGTGCCAGTGTTGGCAAGTGAGGAGGAGATAGCTCACCTGTGTTAGCACAGAAAATGTTATGTCTAAGCTGGTGATCACCCACTGGATTGTCTACTTCTTTTGTCCATTAGCACAGTTAGGCTCTAATGCATGTCATTTGCACATATTTTATGCCAACAACTTCACTTGATAAAAGTTTCCTTAAAACATATCTGTTTAATTCAGCAAGTGGCCAGCCGAGTCTTGCTAATGGTTAGCCTCTCTTGTGCTAAGACCACCCCATTTATACCAATCGAATTACTGACTACTCCTTGAAAAAGTAACTTAATTAGATTACTGATTACTTGATTTGGAAAGTAACTAAGTAGGATTTAACAAGAAAATCTGTCTCCTTTGAAGCAACATAATGAATTTGTGGCAATTTGGATTTTTTGCAGTCCCCTGTAGATGTGTAGTGAACATTGAGAGCAACAGGAAGCTGGTTCTTGGTTGGTTGCGAAAACCTCTCTGCAGGGAGCAATGTGTCCTCCCAGCTGCTTGGAGAAAAAATAAAATGAGGGGATGACCTTTTTGTTTAACACAGACTGTGGGAACCAAGGAAAGGAGTTGGAATGGAACATTTAGCCTACAGTGAAAAATCTAAAAAAAACAATATTTGCTCTCACAAACACTATTGCAATATTTTTTTCATTTTACTTAATGCTTTAGTTTTAACATTTGGTCATCTTACTTGACTGAGGTTGGGTACATTTCTAGTATTCTCATTAGTGTTCACCTTGTAGTAAATAAGAATGTTTTTACACCTGATAGTCTCGGTTGGAATGGGGACCAGAGTTGCAACATTTGCTACATTTTCAGCTTGTGCGATTTGGATTGTGTCAAGCAAACCAAACCTTTTGAGCAATCTGTTTACCACTGTGGTGGCGCTGTACTCTTTATGTCATCTTCCTTGATGATATGAACATGAAAACTCCTGAAGAAAACAACGAGAGCAACTTCCTTCTTCACAAAATGTAAGCAAAAACAAAACAGTGTGACGTCAGATTTTAGCAATAGTAGAATTTCTTTTTTTCTTTGGCAAAAGACCACAAGCCATTTCTCCCACTGATGCTCGACATAGCTGTTTGTTTTGGTTGTACCTAACCAGAAAACCCCATTCTATAGTCTGCTTCTTGTTTTTGTAGCATTCTCTGAACCACTTGGCATTCACATATGCATTGGGACAGTACCAGAACTAACTGAAATGTAAGAGCTCGCTTTTTTGGTCCGCAAAAGTTGGATTACACATTCACACCTCCCCAAATTAACCGGACTTTAAATGTAAACAAACTAGAGTTTTACTAATGCAGACTGAACAGGACTTGTGTGAATGTGTTTTAAGACAGAAAAAATACCTCTTTTGTTGATAAAAGAAAAAAAAGCTGCCCTATAATCCAAATGTGTAGTATGTGTAACACATTGCAGCAATAATGGATGATTGCATGCTCATCTTGTAATTTATCAGATAATAAATCAACATAACACGGAGGAGAGGCTCAACTTTGTCATAACTCCACATAGAGGACTCCACTCACTCTTTGCTGTTTGCTATTCTTGTTTTCTTGTTGTTTTTACCGCTGAGCTCATGTGGGGGTTATATGCGTCTGTCCTGTACGTTATGTTCAACGAGATCTACAGGTCTGGACAGGTAAAAAATAACATTTTGTGAGAGGGATAGGATTTCTATGTGTTTTTGTGTGAATGAAAACATTTCTGGAACTGGTCCAGTGAGGTTGTGTGTGTTTTTCCAAACTGACAACCCATTTTAGAAAAAATAAAATTCCCATGCGGACAAGGCTGTGGACATTTGAGATGCCATAAGAAAATCCTGCAAGTTTGTGCAAATACGTACATCTACAACTCGGATCCAGAGACCTCATTTTAAAAAGTTAAAACGCCTTAAACTGTTTAAAATTTGTTTTGTGTGAGATCATTTGAAGGCTTTTCACAAAGAAATGCTATTAGCAAAATTTTATAGATTGTTGTTGTTGCGTAAACTCTCCTGTAGTTTTTTTTTTATTTTTTATTTTGAAACATATTTGACAAGAACTATAGAACTACAGTTAATTTTGAAGGATTTCTATCATCTAGTCCAGAATTGCTCTCCTTACATCCCTGAATTGAATCTTACAGGCTGTACGTGTTAGTAAAGCAGCTATTTCTCACCCACAATAACTTTATTCAACAGGGGGATGTGAAATTCTCCCAGAGGTACAATCTACAGCTGGAATCCTTGACTTTTCACTTTATAACTGTAATTATGCATTTTTTTAAACCAGATTTAAATTAATCATTTCAGACAGCTGTTTGAACTCTTACAGAAAACAGGTGTACAACACAAAGAACCAGCATAAAGTTCAAAGTGCTGACAAGCTGGAGCAATATTCCCTTTAGGGAAGTAATGGAGCCTCTGTTGTTGTGGGGAAAACCATGAAGGACTTTGGTTCGCTAACAAGAACGCCTGTTTGAAAGCAGCTAGGGTAACTTGGAAATATCCTCTTCAATTTGTAGCCACAGTGGCTGATGATCTCTGGTTTTTATGAACACTCTCTCAGCTGTTTAATGTTAATCTGTGGACGCTGAAATGTTTCAGTTTCGCTTCACTTTCATGGTTCCGATAGTTTAGTCTTGGTTCACAACGATGATGAAGCACAAAGGTCAGAGCCAGCATCAACTTTCACTGATTCCTCACAGCTTTCTTTCATTTCCTCTGATTGGCTCTCCTGTGGGGAATTTTAGGCTCAAGTCTAAATATTAAAAGAAAATCCCCACTAACTGCAGAAACTTGACACATGGCTTAAGGATCTGGATGGGTTGCAACTGTTTTCTCTTGGCTTCAGAGGAGAAAGTTTTGCTCTTCCTCCTGTGTGACAAGCTGGTGTAGGAAGTTGGTTTGGTTTCCAGAGATAGATAGCTTTGTCTAAGATTTGCTCCCCTGTGGTGACAGACCCACAGTCTTTTATTACACCACTGGTTTGGCTTTGTGTGGCGTTTTCCTGTCCGACATGATTCGCCAGACTCCTCCTTGCTGTTTTTGTTAGAAGAACAAGAGCACTCTGGTAAAAGTGGGAAACTTAGTGCTGAGAGAAACAAGAAGTCAACTTCTATTAGCTCTTTAAAACCTTATAGCTTTTAAAGAAATTTAGATGGCAAGCAGCAGCCAGCTGCATTTCATAAAATGTAATATGGTTCTTGCACTTTATAGTACAAAAAGAATTCCCTAAGCGAAACGTTCAGCAGGAGGTTTGAACAAATGCACAAACACTGAAGTTTTCATCACTGAATGATTTATGTCTCCAACAAACCTCTAAATGCAAACCATTGCAACTGTATACCTTATCAGGGTCAGCTGGACTACAGTCTTACTCTTTTTACTCATTCAAGTCAATTGGAGTTTCCAGGAATTTCTAGTTAGCATTCCACGACTTCCTTTTTTTTTTGGGATGTACTGTATTGTAAAGGTCTGTTTCTGTTAGCCACTGGTCAGCAGGCTGGAATTGGATCTATATTTATCTTGAAATGACACACAGCATGTAGAACAGCAAGGAACTGGTGAAAAGAATCTCAGAAGTGCACTCTTGAAGAACTGCCACAGAAAGTGAAATCTTGGGATCAACCAGTCTCTATAACAGCCATTAGATATTTTCTCGCCTGCTATTATGGTTGTAAACATAGGGAGTTAGCTAGACACTAGTGGGACCTTAACTTGACCTGTGGTCATTGGTCAGACAGGATTATATTGACTTTTTTGGCAACCAACTCTCCAGGTGGGTTTGGTGAGAACCTTCTTAGAATGTGTATCATCATAAGACGAGTCAGACACCCGAACGGTTGGCGTTACTTCTTGGCTGGAGTCAATGTTTTTTTGTGCATCAGTGTGGGACAAATCTTCCACAAGCTTTTCCTGAACAGATGAGGGAATGCAAAGGAAAAGATTACACGTTTTTAACTGGCACAAAGTCGAAAGCTTCACTGAATCGCTTGGATTAAGATGGACATAAGAGAACACAGACCTCTGTTTTGTACTAGGACTAATTTGGTGATCCTGGATACGTTGGAAGGAGGATAGTGGAGATGGAGCTGCTAGGCATGAGGAAGAAAGGAACACAACAGAAGAGTCGTGGAGCATTGGAGAACCTTGAGGTTCTGGTTCTGATGGACTAAAATAAACCCAGAAACTTCATTTCATCTTATAGAAATTCATTGCTGGCCCTAAACATAATAAAGACTCAGATAAGCTGATGATTTTGCTATATAATTACATTCTGGTACATTTTTTTTTTAAATGTGCAGCCTTTTGGATTTAGATAATGCAGTCAAAATATGTAAACCATTAGCCACATATACATTTTATTTTTATTTTTCAATTAAAAAACAAAAAAAAGTCACATCCCAACATTCATATTATGTTGTTCCAGTGTTTCACATGGTTGACACAAAACCGCAACTCTGTCAGAAAGCTAACTACAGCTGCGACATTTTTCTCTTCTTTATTACTGTCTGTAATAAAATATCTCTCTTCTCTAGAGAGAAGCTGCTAGCAGCGCCGCTCATTCACCATCATTCTTCTGCAAAAATGACCACGTGTTCCTGCTGCTCCTGATTAAACTCACAATTAAAGTCCTTCTTCCTGACGAGCTCTCTGATAGCAGACAGCATGTCCGTGGTCCACAGTTAAACTTCATATGCTGCTTCCAGTTGTCAGTGATGTCAATCAAATGGTTTCCATGCTGTACCCTGATCGGTCCTGCTGGTACTACCCCTGAAGTTGAGATGAAAATCTGAGAACAGCCAGATTTGTCAATGGAAAATGAATCTGGCCCCGGCAGACTGAGACCGTACTGGTTCAGGGTGGTCTAGTGGAAACGTGCCTTCAGCTGCCTACACAAAGGCAGAACCTAGAAAAGATTCTTAATGTCTGTCAACAAGCATCCAGGGTTCTGTGGACAGAATTATTCTCAGTTCCTTCTCCCATGGGCTACTATGACTCATGGTGTCTTAAAAAGATTATCCACAAGTTCTTTTAGAACCAAAAACATCACACAGTAAGAAGGTACAACGTTACAAAACCTACTTCTTCCTAGAGTTCATCCAGGAGCCAAATCTCAAGATCAGCGGTTCAGATGAGACTGGCCACAGATGAGGCTTAACCACAAATTGAAGGAAAAACTACCAACAATTTCTCAGCCTGAAACTCCTCTGAGATCGCTGGGAAAAGCTCCAGCTGACAACTCCATCAAGCTGTTTGAGAGAATGTCGGGCATTCAGCTGCGTGAACTAGAATGCGAGTATTTGGAGAATCTAAGATAGAAAATTGTGCTTGCTATTAAAATTTTGGGCTTCATTTAGATGTTCTGTGTCTTTCTTGTGTACATGTACCCTACATTTTGTAGGTATTCCCTCACGGACGAACTCTAATAGGGACTCAAACGTTTCCCCAACATTTCTCACAGCAACATACCAACGCTGCTACCTCACGCTGTAGTTATCCCTTTCAGAGCCCACAGCTCCTAAGCCTGGCTTTAAAGGGAGAGTGAGCTGTGCATTATCCATTCGCCATGCTTCTTTCAGTTTTGATGGATCAAAGAGCATGTTGGGAAGCCAGAGGAGTTAGGGCCACTGCAGCAAAACAAAATGATGAAAGAGTAAGATGACAGAGGGCTGGCAATGGGAGAAGAAGGGAAGCAAGGATGGAGCTGGATGGAGAGGAGACGACAGGGGGGGACAGGGGACAATAAGGGAGGATAGGGGAGAGGACGAAAGGAGAGGAGAGGGTCAAGGTCTCCAGGTGGACTCAGGAGGAAGGATGAATATTTGAGTGTTCAAAGATTGAAGTAAATGAATGAATGTACTTTGGATCGCATTGCTTGAAATTGGATTGACGTATCTGATAAAGTAAATCCAGAGCAAGTTGGAGTTAGTCTTGACTCTAGTCTGATAATGAAAACCTACAGAGAATGTTGGAAGAAGGCGGATCCAAACTTGGAGAGTTGACAAACGGGAAGCATTTTGTTTGAAGCAGATTACAAGAGAAAATGAAGTGAGGAAAGAGGAAGGAAATATTGGAATCGCGAGATGAAAAGCAGAGGATGAAAGCCTGAGAGGAGAATTTTCCACTTATTGACTCAAAAAAACAAAATAGAGGACATGAAGAAGGAAATTAAAAGAGGTATTCAGGGTTCTCCAGTCTGGAAAAGTCCATCCATCTATCTTGCTATCATCCTTTTAATTTTCTATCCATTCTCTGATTTACAATTCAATTCAAAAATACTTAATTTATGCCAAATGGAAATAAAATTGAGCTACTCCAACATGCTGCCATCTTAAGAACTGCAATTCTAGCAAGTTCCATGTTTAAATCCCAGCCATTGTAGAAATATTTGCCAAAATTGCACTTGAAGTCTATAAGTGCAATTTTTCTTCGACAAGAAAAATGCACAGAATTGAGGACAGTGAGGAGTTTAACTGAAGCAGAGAAGCAGCAGTGAAGTCAGAGGTGTGGTTAAAGTTTTCAAGGTCTCAAAAGGGTAATATACATATATAAACCAAAATATTGGTTGTCTGCCTTGACAGAAATCTTGCTGAAATGTTCATATCAGTGCATATCTGTACCTGTCTTCAACAGATGGGTACAGATAGGTGCCAGTCTGTATCAGCATCCAGGCTTGGTCCTGACGACAAATGATTGACAGATTTGAACTTTTCAGCCCCATGTGGTTGCTGAAAAGAAGCATCTATTCTCATAGTCACTCATACAGAAACATAGTCAAATTAATCATTTGATAGCCCAAGCATTCTTGCTTCAACTTTCATCAAATAAGACACGTCTCTGAATTTAGCTCTTTATCAGTTCCTCAGCTTTCCTGTTGATGTCTGATATTTCGTAGGAGCGGCAGTGAGCAAGCGAGCCCAACGCTGAAAGAGAGGAGAACAGAGAGGCTAACTCAGATTGCCTGCATGGCGACACACCCCCAGGATCAGGGCCGCAGGAACTTCCCCTCTGTGCACAATGAAATCTAGACAAACCCTTGCCCTTTTCCTGTATCCAAATAAACAGTCCAAAATGGGCTCTTTGGCCAAAACTTGCACACACGTGTGCTTGCATGCGCATGAACAAGTGAGACTGAATGTGCACGAGTTACATAAGTGTGATTGTAGGTGTCAGCCCCTTTCTATTAGAGCTGGATGTCCAGCTCTGGCTTCCTTTGGTTTGGGTTCACTGACCTGTCGGGCCATAGAGAACATGGGAATCAAACACGTCTCTCTGTTGGTGGGTCTCCTCTCCAGCTGTGTTTCCCTATATCTGCATCCATGTTTGCTCATACTTCACATTTAGCAAACAAGATCTTCAACATAAATAATACTTGTAATCGACACTTACAGTAAATGCTCTTTTTCAGCTGTGCTCAGCATTCTTTCAGTTTCCAAAGTGGTTGAGAAATGTAGATGGTGACACTTTTCAAGTGTCTTAATTATTTGACAATCATATAATCTTGCGCAGGAAAACTGGGTGAGTGATTTAAACTGATGATGCTAAATATTTTCAATGACGTTATTAAGAAACCATTTGTTCTTTATTACTACTAATTTATTCCCAAAGCACTTTAAAAATAATCTCAATATAACTTAGCTACTACAAAGTAATACATTCAAAAGGTCTGATTTAATTTCAGATGTTTGATTTGTAAAAAATTGTTACTGTAAATATGGGTTTTAACTCAGTATCTAATCTCTTGAGATCTGTCCAGTTAATTACAGTCATATTCAATAAATTAGAATATTCATCCTGATGAATTGAATATGTTGGATTAAAAATATCTTTTGAAAATGACCTTTAAGCAGGTATTAAACATGCATTTCCTTAAGCACATATTTCTACTTTTAAGTTTTTTTTTTATTGGAGTGATGTAATGTTCTTATCTTAAGTCATGCTTTCATCAGCGGTTAGCAGAAAATCATAATGATTAAGAGAAATAAAGGTGTCAAAGCTTCAGTCTGTCTAGTCTGAAACATGAACTTTTCAACAATATTCTAATTAAATGCTCCACTCTACATATTTGTGTTTCTGCTTCGAATGATCAATAAGCAATTTTATTGCGATACAAAAATTCTGAGCTAGATTGGAATTATTTTTGCCATGTTTTGCTCTGCAAATTCACTGTTATTTTTCATCTAACTATATTGGATGAGTTTTCAAATTTGTTTGTGTGTTCCAGGTGACCTCTGCATGCATCCCACCTCCCTCCAATGATCTGGTGAGTCCCCTTTGCGCAAACTTTCTTTTCCTCAAGAGCATTATATGTACAGGAGAGGTTTTCCCACTCCGTCTATCCACAGTCGGGAAGTGTGGCTCTCCAAAACCACTGCATGGTTTTGTTTAGAGGCGAATTCCTTCTGGGAAGCCGAGCCCTCAGCTCGGTTGGAGCTCGGTTCATTTCTGGAGAGCAGTAAAATTTCCAGCTTGGGAGGTGGGGGAAGCATTTGATGCTGCTGTAGGAAGTAGTTGTGTTTATTCATTAGGGAGTCTATTTGTTTAATTAACTCTGCTTTCCTTCCTCTGTTTTGCCTCTTTCTCTAACCTTTTCTGTGCCTCCCAGCAGCGTAGAGGAACAGCTCCTTCTCGACACAACCAACACATGGTGAGCACATTTCCACATTTACTCTTCTTTGTCACTTTCACTATTCCCATTGTCAGTGGCCCTAATCCAGATGTGAACTAAATAATCTACATGTGAACGAAATATTCACACCTGGATTATGGATAGATCGATGCACTTTTTTCACTTCCAATTTCAATACCAATACCTGAGGTTTAGTTTTGACCAATGCTGATCCAATACAGAAAAGAAGAGCTGAATTTACTTAGTTTCAATTTTTAAAAAAAATACAGATGTAAATGTACTAAATTACAAATTTATTTGATACCTCTGCATCAGTAAAGAACCCTAAAATACACCGACAGCTTCACAAGCTTGGTCAAACATTTAAAAACAACACAACGTTCAGTCATTCTAGGAGTGGAGCAGCCAATGGAAAATAAATAGTAAACTGACAAAAACAGTAGGTTGACTACCTTGGTCAAATGTAAGATTAAACAGTCTTTCAAATGGTGCATAAGGAATTTTAAATATAATGTAGAATAAACAATAAAGCATGATGTCACTCAAAACACAGATTAGTCCTGTTTGGGTCCTATTTCCAGATGCTTAAAAGTGTCACGTTTGTCTGCACAAATATTTATATGCAAGTTCAAACAACATGGGAATGATAAGGAAGGAAATGGGAGACTGTAACAATGTGGGCTGAAACGCAACTCAGAGAGGAAGAAGCCATTACTCCAAAAGCAACATAAAAAGCCAGATTACAATTTGCAAATTCACTTGGAAAGACCTTGACTTATGAAGACATGTTCTGTGGTCTGATTAAACTACATTTGATCAGTTTGGCCAAAAGAGCCTATGATTGCATTTGGGATAAGAAGTGAGATACCTGCAAGTCCAACAACACCATCTAAAACTGTGAAGTGTGACGTTAACAGCATTATGTTGTGTTTAGTGTTTTGATGGCATCATGAAAAAAGAACAGCAAGTGGAAATATTGTTTTCTCCACAGGGATCAACTAAGTCTCTCACCTACACCAAACAGAGGAATACCCTACCAAGGTAAAATCAGTCTCATTGATTTCGTTCAATGTACTCATATACATTATGTTACAACCATGTCTGCATATTACATGGGTAAAGTCAAGAGTCTCTCACGTTTGCCTTCATTGGTCCCTTCATTGGTCCCTGGCTGCCCAAACTGTGCTCTTTCCATCTGTTCCTGTTTCAAACCACCTGCTGTTTGTTCTCAGATGAAAGTTTAATGTCTCAAAGCGATGCAGCAGTTTGATATGATTTACGTTAGACATAGAATCCAGTTTCCCATAATTCATGCTAAATGTATTGAGAAGTACACTTTGCGAACCTCAAAGTAATTTTTGACAAATGTGTGAGTGTTTTTCAGTCAGTCATGATTTTGGGAGGTGAAAATACTTTTCCACTGTATAGTTTATCCACAGTTACATTTCCACTCTTCCTGGGGGCCATTAAAGTAACAGAAAATACATATTTTTTACTTTTATGTTAAGCTGAAGTAGGTTTGAGGACATCAACACTTTAATAACTTGTGTACATTTTGATAGAGTACGAAGCTCCTGTGTGTGAATTCATGTCTGACCACCAGGCGAATAGAGGATCTTGCACAAGCTTATTTGACCAAGTCAGCTCATGCAAAGAGAAATAATGCAAATAAGGAGCTTTGAAATAATCATACCTCCACATTTGGGTCTGGTCTCCTGTTTTTCCTCGGTTTCACCAGGAGCTTCAGTGTGGACCGTGTGATGGAGCGCGTGATGGAGCGCCACTACGACTTCGACCTGACGTACATCACCGAGAGGATCATATCTGTCTTCTTCCCTCCGAAGCTGGAAGAGCAAAGATACCGGCTAAATCTGAAGGAAGTGGCCACCATGCTCAAATCCAAACATCAGGACAAGTTTCTGGTGAGGAACACCAGCAAGTTGTTAACAAATGTGGGGTCTGAGCAAATGTTCAAGTTTATGCAGCTTGTTGTACGACAGAGTTTGGCATGTAGGCTGCAGCTACTGCAGATAAAAAACATATATAGATACATAGCAGCCCACATGAGGCAGGCCCTCAGCAGGCTTCAGGTGATCCAGGATGCTCCAGGATGGTCCATTGTTTTTTCTGTCACACCCTTTCTTCTGTTCCAGCTCCTGAACCTTTCTGAAAGACGCCATGACATCACTCGACTAAACCCAAAGGTAGATCTCTTCTTCGAGTACTTCTCCAATAGTCCAACAATTGTCTGCTTAATCTTCCTAATTCACAGTTTGTTGTTCCTCATCTTTCCAATATGCTACAGGTCCACGACTTTGGCTGGCCCGACCTCCATGCCCCGCCGCTGGATAAGATCTGTGCCATATGTAAGGCCATGGAGAACTGGCTGACCTCTGACCCCCAGCATGTGGCGGTCCTGCACTGCAAGGTCAGAGTTCAGGGAGGGCTTCTCTCAGACAGACATGCCAATGTTTCCCAGGCTTTTAACACAGAAGCAGAACGCTGATTTGAAGAGCATGCTTCATATTGATTTGCTTTCACAGGAACTGATAAATCAACTGCATGTTGAAAGGCCGACTGAAGGTCACCGGAACGATGCATTAGTATAGACAACAACACATAGGAAGCGGCTTGAACTGAACAGAAAAAACAGTGAAATTAAAATGTGAAAATTTCTACGTCTTCGTATGCAGGTAGTTCAAACTCAGGATCATGTTTCTTTCATTTCCTTAAACTCTTAAATCTGGGGTAGTTAACTTTTTCAAAAAAAATACTTCTTACCCTTTTGTTAAGACTGTCACCGTCTTCTGACAGCATAATGTGAGGCAGATAAACTGTGAAAAAATCAAGCTCCTCCACCTTCTCCCAGTGCTACCAATGCACCGTAACTGATTAAAACACAACCTGTCAGAACCAGGAGGAGGGTCTTAGCACAGTCGATCATGCTCGTCTACGCGCTGCTCAGTGTGCTAATGTCAAAGAAACAATTTAGCATTCCAGAAAACCTGTTTATCTGGCATCATCTGTGGCCATGCTAAGTATTTGGCAAATTGTTCCCAAATAATTTGGAGTTACATTCCAGTGACAATCTGTGAATAAGTTGTTGAAAGTCAGAGATACAGATATGTTTGTGGGTAGTAACTGTTGCTTTGTTTGGTGCTATGTTCCTGTATCGAACAATTGTCCAACCAGCCTAATCAGCTGGTTGGACAATTGTTCAACCACCTGGAAATCACAGGAACATCTGGAGATCCCAGGAGCATTACGTCTTTGATTCAATATCCAAATCTTTAATGAATTCTTTGTGGAGCTGCAGCAAACTGATGATTCACAGCTGATTAACAGCTGAACGGTACACCTACCAAGCTCAATCAGCACGACCCAACAACAGGAGAAACTTCATCTGACTTAATGTCAGATTGGAACAAAATAACTGCTGTGCAGCTGTACATTTACAAGCTTTGTAGATGAAGATATATGGTCATTTTTGAAAACCAATAAAGAAAGCTTGGGATGAGTCTGGGTCAGGCTTTAGAAAGGGCTTATTGAGGTAATTGTCCAGAGCCCAAATTTTTACATACAAAAAAATCCTCAGTTATTTGAAAATGATGACATTACAGTAATTGTTTGGGAACAACATGGATCTACTGGTCAGGGGGATGTAGTAAATCTACCAGGCATCAATAAAGTATTACCTACAGATGTTATGTAACTTGCATTATTAGAAGATTTTTGCTGTCATGGATTGGGCACAAACCAGCCCAAGCCCAGGGGCCCACATTCTTATAATTCTGGCCCTGGGATGAGTGACTACAGTATGTATTTTACAAAGTTGGAAAGATTTTTGGAAGGTTTTCAGATTATGTATTCCAAAAAATTACCTAGATAACAGTTAAGTTCTTGATCACACTCTTGAAAAACTTTCCTGATTTCAGACCTGTGATATGGTTATGGTTTACTTTTGTTCGCACAAAGCATTAGTGCGGCTTAATCTCTCTAGTTGCTAATCCTGGTGTAAAAATGTTACATATAAAGTCAGTTTGGATTAAACTAACTGGACGTTGAACTTCTCGTAGCCGTTTTTCCTCTGAAAAAAAAAAACCTTGTCCCCAAAAGAAGCAGTTCATCCTTGTGCTGACAACTGGGCTCCTGCAAGTTTTGTTCTTTCTTTATTTTTATTACTTGTTAATTTTGGTCTGAAGAATTGAAACAGTAAAAACCAGACAACTCCTGAGCCCTGCCGACTTTCCAGAACATTCCAGCTGCAGGAAATGATCCATCAGCTGCAGATCATGACAGGGACGAAGGAAACTGAGTTGCTGTGAATAAAAAAAATTAAAAAAGAAATATGTTCTCCACCAAGAGAGAGGCACACACCAAAATGAGCTTTAATTTGTGCTTATTGTGTTAAAGGGGCCCTTATACTGGTATCTGGAGGGGGTCCCATTTGGAATTTGGAGCTGGAATGTTTTTGGAATGTGTCAGGAAGTGTGGAACTCTTGCTGTGAAAAAGACACCGCAGGGAGCTTTTTATTTCCAGCTCAGCAGCCTTCGCACATTTCTCCATGTTGTAGTGTATCTGGTCTGCTCTCCTTTTCCTCTGCATCCTTGAATCTAAGAATCAAGGTCATACTTTGAATTTTCAGATCCCATAAGCCGTTTCAGTCACGAGGAAGCTAAACCGCCCTCGGTCAGATCAGTTCATGATGATTTTTTGAGTATTTCTCTCTCTTTTCTCCCCCAACAGGGCAACAAAGGGAAAACGGGCGTGATTATTGCAGCCTACATGCACTACAGCAAGATCTCTGCAGGGTGAGTGTGAATGGAGAGGAGGCGCAACATCACTGCCAAATTTCTGGTTCATGAAAATATCTATGCTTTAAGTCAACAGAATGTCAAAATATATAGGATTGAACTGTGCATATCTGTACAAACTCCTGAGACATTGACATATGATATGGCATTCAGCTGAAGCAATAAACATGGAAAGAGGAACAAAAAAAACACCTTGAAAAAAGTTTGATATTCCAGTTGTACAAGTAAGCACATCCTTAAACTGACGTATTGCTGAAGCATACTGATTCAGTTTCACCATTCAGTCTTCTTTAAAATTAATCTATCAGCATTCCACATTATGATTTTGTAATATCCGATCATTCTACTTTGCAAAGTTGTCCAAATTTATCAAACTGTGAGAACATCTCAATCAGAAAATCCAGTGAAAGAATCTTGTCTCCATAAATCAGATTCAACATAGTCGATAATGGATAGTATGTGCGTATGCACGAAAAATATGCGGTGCCATATTTTACGCATAAGCCGGCAAGAATAAAAATGAAGATTACATAAAAGTTTGCGTAAATATAAGCAAACTTTTTACCTGCCGTGGAAATGTGTGTCAAAAGTTTACCTTTTGAATGTAATGCCACAAAGCAGCACCTAGCAACCCCATCGAAGCTGAGCCTATTACCATAGCAACCAAAGCTGAGCTCTAGAGGTTTGGTCAGCTAGCGTCACCAATCTTGTTGACTTACTATCCAAGTATCCTGCATTCTTGTTGGTTGTGCAGGCGGCTCTACTTCTGCTTTTCAAAGATGTTCGGTTGTTTGCAGACATTTTTACGAGCAATCGTAAAGTCATCAAATTGGGGAGGGGGCGTGGCCAGCTGCTGCTTATTTGGACTTAAAGTAACAAGAGGCCCTCAAACAACTTATTCTGAAAGGAGCTCAAAAGAGCAGAAACCAGAACAAAATCTCATTATCTAGGAATGATTTTGTGCAAAAAATGGAATGAACATGTTTTGCGTAGCCCATAGACTTATCCTAACCCGTTTAAGGAAGAATAATAGGTCCCCTTTAATAAATTAAGTGTGTTGGATTCCTTTCAGGAACAGTGGAAACCAGTTTATCCTGTGCTCTATGCCAGTTGTATCCTTTCCATGTACTTTTTGGAGCTCCAAGATGGAAACCGTTAACTGAGAGCACTTGTGTGTTTGTGTGTGTGTGTCTGTGTGTGTACGTCTGTGTGTGCATGTACATCTGTGTGCAGAGCGGACCAGGCTCTCAGTACTCTGGCCATGAGGAAATTCTGTGAAGATAAGGTGTCCTCTTCCCTCCAGCCGTCCCAAAACAGGTAGTGGCCGCAGGATGATCTGAGAGGAAATAAGCAGTGAGGATGCGGAGGGAGGGTTGATGGGAGTAGTTGTCCAACATCTTACGTCAAATTAATGAATGCATCCGATTGGCGGAAAAAGGAAAAGGAAACCACTTCTGGCCTTCAGTTTTTTTTTTTGTTGGAGTGCGATATCTTTAGCTTGAAAAATATCAGACAGGTTTTTTATCAATATGAATTGATGGGGTTCATTTTGTTTCTTCAGCTTAAAGTTGGTTGTGTCATTTAACAGTAATGTCATCGATAGATCATCTGTTTGTTTCTCTTATCCTCCTTGACTAAAATGCTAGCTGTGCTAACCCTAAAGCACTCATTATAAACATTAGTTCTGCTAACAAACTGAATTTAGGGGGAGTTATTGCTAAAGCAGCAAAATGTGAGTATGAGGAGGGTTAGCTGAAGTGCTAATCAAAAACTTTGCTCTGCATTAGCTGACCACTGATAGCTTAAAAGATCTGTAAATCCATGCTAAAATCTTTTTAACTAGAGAAAGCTAAAATATTCTCCTTTTTGTGTTGAGCAGAATTTACAGCCCAACATTAATTTATTGATTACATGATGAAATTTCAGACAAGCTTCAGTTGTCAGACACCATCACTTAAGAACACTTTGGTATATAGTTGAGTTCAATGACCCCAAACTCCCTGTGATTGCAAAACAAGTCCATATATTCACAATCTTGGGTTGATCCCACCAATGAATAATCGTTCCTACTGAATAGATTTCAAATTGCTTACAAGTAGCTTTTCAACTCTTCCCAGTTTGACCGGCATCAATGATGACTTTCCTAAACTCTTTGCTGATGCCTTTCAGCCTTGACATGATTTCAGCACACACACTTGCACACGCTAAACCTCATGCTTTTAAAGAGACTTTCACATCGATCAAAGTAGCAGATCATGGCTCCTACTTTTTCTCCTAAATACATTGACAGCAGTTTTTGATGGTCGTAGAAGCAGCCGCTTTCCCATGCCTGTAGCCCAAGAACTGAGAAAACATTTAAACTAAACCCAGGAATGTTTTTTTGTTGTTGTTTTTTTTCCCTCTACTAAACATTTAAACACTAGTAACTACCTGGCAACATCAATGCATGTTTTTTCCTACTTCTTCCTGATTCTTATTTCCAGGTATATCTATTACTTTGGAGGTCTTCTCTCTGGGGCGATAAAGATGAACAGCAGCCCTCTCTTCCTCCACCAAGTTCTTATCCCGTCGCTTCCCAACTTCCAGGGTGAAGGAGGTACATTTCTTCATTTGTATGAAGCCAAACTATTAAAAATAGATTTTTTTTATGTGTCTTGAAGTCCTGTTCAAATATCATGAACTGGGTTTCCCTCAGAAAACCTGCTATGATTAGTGCTGGGGGGTGCTAGGACAATCCACTACTGGGCTATTGTCTCTTTGCATTAAAAATGTTTAAAGTTGCAAAAACTTAGAGGCGTCATTATATAACGTGAGGCCAAAGGTCAGGTGCAGGGACGATGTAACTGGGCACCTTTTGGCTCCCAGTTTGATGCGTAAACTACAAATGCAGCTTAATTTGTATTTTTGCTCACACTACTGGTTTACAAAAAATCCTTTTTTTAAAATAAACAAATGACACTTAGCCTGGTGGTCCGCCAGGCTTATAGTACATTTGGGGACACCCTCATAAAAATCCTGTATCATACGAAACATCAGCAAAAAGCCTCAAAATAAGGAGAAATAAAAACAGGAAATGTAAGTTTTTTTGCTGCCAAAATAAAATGCTACATCATAATTTCAAACTGTGATTCGGGACAAACAGGGAGAGGAAGAGACTTTATATTTTGATGAATGATGTCCTGAAGATCCTCATGTTTTTCTGTGAAACTATCCTTCCAGGTTCATTTGTTGTCGGAAAATTCTTAAGGGAACCAAGAAGTACCTCCTGTCACTGATCTGCTGTCCCTTCATATAAAGACACATAATGGGATGTGATGATTGTCTTGGCATCATCCCCTAACAGGCTTTTCCAGTGGAATCGCAGCAATGTTTTCAATGCAGACGCCACAGATGGATGAATTCACTCTCTACCCACACACACACGACTGTCTGTTTGTCTTTAATCTGACGATCAGGTCCAGAAGGAGTGGATGGAAGTCAGCGCATTCCACCGTCCTGATGCTGATAGTGCTCACAAGTCTAAAATTATCTCTCCTCTTCCTAGGCTACCACCCCTTCTTGAAGATCTATCAGTCCATGCAGTTGGTCTACACTTCAGGCATATAGTGAGTCTGCCTTCCTCTTGAAAGGCCAACTGATAAACCAGATAAGCATTGACATTTGACCAGTTTGTTCTAAAGTTAGGCAGTAAAAGTCGCGTTGCGTGCACCGTCTTGTTTCTGAAGCCATTGTTGTTCACAGTGACCTTCAAGGCACTGGTGGGAGGCGACTGTGTGTGTCCATCGAACCGGCCTTGTTGCTGAAAGGTGACATCATGGTGAGTCAAATGAGAAGGAAATCCTGCACTAAGAGGCAGCACAACAAAACAAGACCTTGTATTTTTGGTCTAGTTTCTTATGCAAATATTTTAGTACACTTGAAATAAGACAAAACAAACTTACAAGTAACTTTTGCAATATGTATGAGCTTGTTTCAAGTCAGTAATTCCTTAATACACAGTTTGTTTGCAACACCTGACAAAAAAAACAAAAAAATATTAGAACAAGAAATATGCTTCACATGAAGCAAAACGTTGACCTCCTCATCAACATATTCACACCTCTTGAACTGTTTTGCATTTTGTCCTGTGACAGCCACAAACCTCAGAGCATTTCATCAGACTCAAATTATTAACACCCCAACAATGTTTCGGGTTTAAACTCCTCTTTACATTTTACTTGCATATTGGCTGAATTTGGAATATTTTGGACCAACTTGGATATTTGGGGGGGCGGGTTTGTCTTGATTTTTTTTTTTTTTTTTGGTTATGTTCCTGCCAGCTTTGCACATTTAAAGTTTCACGTGTTCTTTTTTGCTAAATAGCTCAACCTCCGTCTGATTGGATGGAGAGTTTCTCTCAGTTTTTATGTTGGTACACAGATTCTCAGTGGATTCAGGTCTAAGTTTTGACTGGACCGTTTTAGCACAACAATAATGCTTTGACTTAAACTAATTAGTTCTGGTCGCCATGTTTAGGTTGTTCTGCTGAACTGTGAGCATTTTATGGGGGTTTATTTTGCAGTTTTTAAGAGGATTTCCTCCTGGATACTCCATGAATTTTTCCTCAACACTGAGCCTCCCAAGGGTGTCAAACTCATGTTCAGTTCAGACTACATCGAGATCATAAATTTCCTCAAAGAGGCAGTTGTGGCAGACTGTACTTATAATACCACCTATTAAAATGTTTAAATAATATTGCTCACACCTTATATTGATATTTAATATAATTTCACATTGATGTAATTTGGCACTATGCACAATAAAATCTGATTTGACTAATAAAATAACATTTAAGTGCACAGCTCTTATCCTGCAGCCTATTTCTATTTTGCCCTTTCGGATGTTGAGGGCCACATTAACTCAAGGCCTTTGGGCCAAATTCGCGCCGCCTGAGCTGTTTGATACCTGTGTTGTAGAGAAAAAGCATGATGCTGTCAACAACATTTCACCATGGCGATTTATAGTGGTGTGCAATGTTAGGCAGTGGCACTCTGGGTAACCATCTCCTTCTGCTCCCTCTTAACCCATCAACATGCAGGAAATTGTATGAAATCTGGAGCAGGACAAAATGTGAATTTCTTCAGAAAACATGTCAAATTATCTACTTTTCAACCCACAAGCAAGGGATTCCAGCTCCCCATTAACATGAGAGGAATAAAAATGTCCTTCAAAACTCAGCTGATGGCTAAATATACTTTTTATATCTGGTGTTCCTGTGCAACATCTCCCCATCTGTTCCACCCTGGGCAACTGCCAATATCACAAACCACCAGTTAGTCTCATTTGACCAGAACACTCTTCTATATGCTTCTTATCTCTCACTGAGTTTTATTTACTGATTTTGTAAATAAATCAGTAAATCAGTTGTGAGGGCAACTGGTCACAAAGGACTTTTAGTTAGAATCAGAATAAAGACAACAAAATGCAAACGCACATTGCAATTTTCAGATTTCATCTGGAAGAAATTTGGAAAGGCATGCTTAACAGAATGCATTAAAGCTTGTGGCTAGAAAATTACAATATGTAGAAAAGCTCAAGGGTTGTGAATACTTTTGCAAGGCCCTTTAGTTCCGATGGGGAAAAAGAGCAGCTTGTTAACCAGAAATCCTAATTTGTCTGTGAGTGCAGTCTGACATTTCAAAAGTGTAGGTGTCACTCTTCAGGGGACATAAGGCCTCCCATTAACTCCACAGACCTGCAATTATCCCACATCGGCTCCAAAACTCCAACGCTTCCCTCACCTTCTGCTGCCCCCTTCAGGTGAAATGCTACCACAGGCGGGCCCACAGTGCCGACAGAGACACGGTGTTCAGGCTGCAGTTCCACACCTGCACCATCCATGGATCCCAGCTCTGGTTTGGAAAGGGGGAACTGGATGAAGCTTTCACCGGTGAGTTTATGTACTTGGGTAGATGCAGCAGACAGGAGTTAAGGAGCCACAGGTCACAGATATGAAGAGTGAGAATTTGTTTTATTGTGTACATTTTCTAATCCGTTCGCGATTGGAGGAGAGTTTATTTTGCAAAGTCATCTTAATGAATAGCTTACCAGTTGTTGTTGTTGTTGTTTTTTTTGTGTGTTTTGTTTTGTTTTTTCAAAGTTTTTTCTTGGGATTTGGCTACTTTTTTATTGTTTTCTTTTGCTTTGTTACTAGAAATATTCATAATTAAAGGCAGCCTTAAAAAAAAGAACATGTCTGATAAATACAAATGGAGTATGCTATTTTTGATATCTTAAATTATAATTTTGCCCATACTCTATAATATGATTTCCTTACATAGATTTGAACATGCTAAACATTTACAACAGTTAATTGCATTTCATTAACATGCAGAAGTCCTGACCCTGAACCTGCAAACAGCAGCAGTAGATTATAAAGCAGCTTCTCTCAGCCCACTGGGGTTTAGTTTAGAAACAAAACAGTCTGATGGGATGCTGGGAAAGACTATTGTGTTCAAGTTGTGCTGAAAGGAATTAGTCCATCACCAAAGCTATTGAAGCCTAAAGTAGCATGACAATGCTAAACATGTTGCAGCATAGATGTCCCTAACACTAATGTCCACAGTCCCCAAAGTTATAAACTCCTTCATTTCTAAAGAGTCATGAATGATCTGGGGTTCCTGAAACACTGAAAAGCTGAATGGGTAGAATAACACTTTGAACCACTTTGATTGTTGAATAACCTGAATAGCAGATTAATCAAGTCCCACCACTAACATAGGTATTTCAATGTATTTCTATATTAGATTTTTCATTTAGGTCTTGATTGAAGCCCTGTTCTGCACACATTTGCATGAACTGAACATGGTTCTCTGAGCATTTTCCAGGGTGGGGCCATGGCCTCCCTCTGCTCAGCCTTTGCACATGTCACTGCCTACGTGGCTCAATTCCTCCTCACTTTGTTGTTGTTGCCCCTGAATTTCCCTACTGTGGAACTATGACATTTCTGTTTCCAATATGAATTAAATAAAGTTTACATTTTATTTTCACAGAGAATGTTTTTTAGCAGCAGCTATAAAACCATATTATTATGAAGAAATGTGCTTCATTTGTGTTATTGATATGCAGTCCCTTTATATCTTATAAAATGTTGCAAGGAAAATAGTATTATCCCCCAAATACCTCATTTCTTTGGGTTGTGTTACGGTATGTCGTCATCTCTGCACTGACTGACATAATAGCAGCCTTTGTAACTGGCATTGTGGGAATATATCTGCAGTGGTTTGGCCTCATGATAGTGTGGTCAAATAAATCCTTAAATAGTAGTGGTTTAATCCCCATCTTGGAAGTAATAACAGTTCCCTGGTGTAGAGTACAGTGAGAATTAGATGTGATGATACACAGTTGGTGGACATGCATTACTTAAGTCTGTAATGAATGTGTTTCTTACTTCAGCTCTTCCTCAGTTTCACTTTCTCTGAAATAACAGACTGCATGTTTGTAGGAACACTGTGGTTTTTATTCCTTGAACGAGATGAAGCATTAAAGTGTGTGATTATCGGTCACACACCTCTAAATACATCGGTGGAATAAGTGTTGGGCTTTCGAGGGTTTTCCAGCATGCTAAATAACCATTTCCCTTTTGTATATCTAAACATACATAATAAATCATTTATTTCAAGAAACTGATTGGCTTTTCTGTAGCCAAGAATCTAGTTTCTATGACGTTTTCCTTTGAAATGAGCATTTGTACTCTTATCCCCAGATGAACGATTTCCATCCGATGCCACTGTGGAGTTTGTCTTCTCTTCAGGACCTGAGAGGGTCAAAGGTCAGCATGCCCAACTTCAGATTTTGCTCAAGTCTATTTCTGGACATTAATATTATTCACTTATTCAAGGAAAGAAAGAATTGGAAACCCAATGTATGTTTTTCCACAGGCCGCGAATACCACAAAAACGACCCAGCTGTCATTGTCGACTACAACACTTCAGATCCAGTGGTTCGCTGGGATTCCTATGAGAACTTTAACCAGCGATATCAGGACAGCCTGGAGGGTAACTGGTGTCTTAATGCCCCATTTCTAATATTTCACCCTCCCTAGACAATCAGAGGCACACAGACATAAAATAACTAAAGTACAACAGGGCTGATAAGAGTTTAGTTCATCACACAACTTTAAGTAATACCATTTACAGATGATATGATTATGTTGAGATCTTCATGCCTCGATCTTCAATGTGTGCTGAATCATTTCACATCCAAGAGCCTCTCGTTCTCAGGTTTCCATTCCACTCAGCTCTTATCTCTCTTCAGCTACGCACATTTTTTGCAATGTTTTAGAATCGTAGTCCGCCTTTACAGGGTTATAGTTTGGCAATGACTGCAGAGGAAATGAATGAAGCTACTCAGTCCATGTTGGCCACGTTTGTTTCTTGTTGGCAAAGATGTCACGGCCCTAATCCCCACGGAGTCACTTGCAGCGCACACGATTTCCAATAGGCTTCATTAAGGATGACAAAAGTCATGGCCAAACATTAGCAGTTTGGTGAAATCAGACTGCTGAGAAGGATTTCTTGGTTTCCCTTCTGGATTTTGTTGACCTCCACAACCTAATCTCTGATTACCGAAAAACAGTGGGTGGCTAGAAGGACATTGCCACGATATTTAACTGAGCTGTCTCTTTTATTTTGTTTCAGACATTGCACATACCCGAGGTCCTTTAGATGGAAGTCTTTACGCTCAGATAAAGAAACGTCGAGGTCCCAGCTCTGGTTCTCTGACCTCAACCAATGGCAGCAGCCCAGTGGGAGGCCCTGCTGAAGACAGACCTGATCATCTGATCCCTCAAGGTTCCGATTCGGGCCTTTCAGCCCATTCCCTCCACTTGAACCAATCATCAGTCCATCCTGACCACCCAGAGGAACTTGTCCGCCCACCACCACCAACCAGACAGGAAAGGGAGGAGCTGGAACGTCTCCTCGGTGGGATTGAGGGAAACAAGGATGGAGAGCGAGAGACTGCCATTTTAGATGATGGCGATTCCTGGTCCCCGGAGAGAACTGGGACATTGAGGCTCAATCGGTCATGTTCTTGTAGGGATGGTTACCGGTCTCAGCGCTGCGCTGAACCGGGGTGTGACCGCACCCTCCTCATGCCAAATGGCTACTGTCTTGATAGAGCTCCCGGCACTAATGGGCACCATGGGGCGACCCCATCCACCAGTCCAAACCCAGCTGGTCCTCCATCACACATGGATATGTGTCAACATTACAGCCCACATACCCATCAGTCTCTTCCTCCACCGGATCTAGTGTGGGACCGTCAGAGTGGCTCACCCCACTACTTACACCGCTCCTGTTCGGAGGCGCCCTCATCTCGACATATTTGTCCTTACCCATCACCAGACCTCACCCCTCATTCTCATAATCCGTCACACCACCACCCTGTACCGGCTGCTGGTCGACTTTACTGTCGTGAAGATGTTCCCTTCCATCATCCTCCTCCACCCCTCAGTCACCACCACACCCACTCACACCACCCAAAACCCTCCACCAGTCCAACTTACCATGATATAATGCTGATGGAAAACCTACCGCCCTCTAGCTGTCCTTGTAGGGACTGCAGCATTAGGAGAGAAGATTCCACTGCCTATCACACGCTGAGGCTAGAGCGCGGCGACAGCTTTCACTGGGACAGAGAGACAGAGCTTCAACAACGAGAGGCAGGACTGAGGAGGACGAGGGAGACCGAATTAACCAGAGGACCAGAACTTCACTGGGAGAGGGATCCTGGGCTCAGACGAGGCAGAGAGCTGTCACTCCACTGGGAGCGGGACAGGGAGGCGGAACTACAGTGGGAAAGGGACAGAGAAGCAGAATACTGGCACAGACGGGCCACCGTAGCCTCCTACGGCCCACAGGGACACGATCTGCCAGCCTTCAGCTTTGACCCTTTACCATCAGGTCACCCAGCTTATCCAGAAGCGTCAAGGTCCCACGCTCATTCTCACCTGGATCTGAAGTACAGCAGCAGCAGCGGGTACCAAACACCACGTCAGGTGTGCCCCTGCTCACCGTATCAGCCCTCGCCATCTGAAAGCAGAGGCTATGCCTCGGGCTACCAGTCAGAGTCCACATCTCCTCTGCCTCCTCCGTCCTCCATGGTGGGGAATTGCAGCCACAGCAACGGGCCAGCAGACCATATGCCTAACCACCACCACCACCATGCAGATTCACAACAATCATACAGCTCTGATTCACACACTGGTGAGTCACAGTAAACACAAACTCTCAGTCGTATGTTACTACCTAACAAGAATGCTGAGGGAATAAGTCATCCCTAATCAACAGCAGCATCCATTGAAAGGTTTACTCAACATGCCAGAATCCTTTTGCATTACTCACAAACTGCTTCTTGTTGGCTGTGGAGTTTCACAGACTATGTTCAAAAGTGTCCTCTGACCACATGGGATCTGTGTTGATACAGTTTATTGAGAGAACCATTTAACATGTTCTGCTCTTCCCATCTTGTCTCAGATGGCCTTCGTAGCTCCGGTGAGAGCGTGGGCTGGAGGGATCACATAACCCATGGGTCTTTCAGGAGAGTCCACAGAGATGCTCATGTGGCCTGCTCCACACCATCCGATATGTCCGGACCATCGACACCAGTCCACACCAGTAGCCCACTACGCACACAGGAGAGGTATCCCATATCAGCTCTTTGAATTTGAAGATTAAATTTAGGGTGCTTTCAAACCTGTTAGTCCTGTATATTTGGTTCAATTAGGAACCAAAATTCCAACATTTGCTACATTTTCACACTGCACTGTGTCAAAGGAACCAGACTCTTACCCTTTGAAAAACCTGTTTACCCCATTGTCTGTGGTAACGCTGCACAGGAAACACTGAAGGAAATGACACAAAAACTATGAACAGGCTTCTGAATCACTTGATGGCATGATTGCATACAAATGCAATCATTTGAAACACTAGTTTTTCATTTTCTTTTGTCGGATTGGCCCAGTCAGTCCAGAGAGAAGACGGCAAGTTTTGATTGTTAATTTTCCTTCCACTTCAAACAGATACACTGTTTTTTACTGAATAAGAATCCAATGTAATACATTGAAGTTCATGATTGTACATGACAAAACATAAAAATGTTTCAGAAATAAAACTTTTGCTCAACACTGTAGGCATGTTTCTTTTTTCAGGAGTTTGTTGCTTTTGTTCCACTCCCAGCTGGCCGTAATAACCCGATTAAATCAACCAAAAAGTGTGCATACACTCAGCGTTTTTGTGTTTCTCATTGTGTCTGTCTTTTAAAGTCCCAGTCCTGGAGGCAGAGATTATGAGATCCGGACCACAGACATCATCAGCAGTGACAACGAGGGTTCCCCAACACAAGACGGGCATTTTAGTAACTCTAACGTCATTCAGGAATCATCGGCACACCCAAAAACAAGCACCAAACAGGAGGAACCTTTATCACCCACCAAACCAGATTCCCCCCGGGTAGATCCCCCCAAAGCCACAGCGCTGCACCAAAACTGCACCATAGATGCACCCTCTGCTTCTCCTTTTGACTCTGTGACACTGACCACAACAAACCAGGAACACTGCCAGGTTCCCTCCTCATCAGCACCAAACCCACATCCCCAGAATCTCCCTCTCAATCCTTCAGAAGCTGCTGCTGTCCCTTCCACCGGGGTCCAGACAGTAACCCCATCTCTGACCCGAACTCAAGCTAATGGACTGAGTTCAGCACATGTGAATGGATCGTCACCAACAAAGTCTCACCCAGAGGGCCCCAAATCCCCCACTTCCAACCCTGCATTGGCCCCAGTGTCATCCCCATCCTCACAGCCTGGGTCCAGCAGCATGGACGGCTCTCCGGTCTCAGACGTCCCAGTTCCTGGTTTTGCCACCCTGGGTAGGAGGTTAATGTTGAGTGGGTCAGAACCCCACCACCCTAATTACCTGCAACACCATGGACCCCCACACCACCACTATGCCATCTTGGACCACAGTGCTCCTCTAGACGCTAGCAAGAGAAATGGCTTTTTTGGTCCTGCCCCACACCTCCACCCGGCCTCCTACTCCAACTACTCCACCATCTCCATCCCTCTCCCCCACCCACAACCACCTCTGCCAGAGAAGCGACATCACCCTGCCCAGCCGGGCCCCCCCAATGATGGGGTGAGGCCACATGTGGGCCAGGCACCTCCCTCTGCCCAGCATCAGCACCACGTCACGTTTTCTCCCACGGTGGGGGAAATTGCACCACCTGTAGGACACAACGAAGAAGTGGAGGGTGAGACTGCAAACCGAGTCAGTGTTAAGTTTGTCCAAGACAGTTCAAGGTTCTGGTACAAATCAGGCATCTCTAGAGAGCAAGGTAAGAGTAAAGCAACTAAAACATCATTGTTGTTTGAAAGAATCAGAACTTTTGAAACAAAGGATCAGTTTGAAACATTTAGTTATTTGTCTGTAGCCATTGCTGCTCTGAAAGAGAGAGAGCCAGGAACTTTCCTGATCAGGGACAGCAACTCCTTCCAGGGAGCCTATGGCCTGGCTCTGAAGGTGGCCACACCTCCACCCAATGCAAGCCTCAACAGTAAAGGTACAAAGGACTCTCCTTATCTCTCCATTTCCCATCATTTATCCTCATAAGTCCACCTTGTCTTGCTGAGATTTCTAAAATGAGGAGACTGACATTTTTTTACAGTAATAACCTTTTTTCACAGCAAGCGACCCCCTGGAACAGCTGGTGAGACACTTCCTGATAGAAACTGGCCCTCGGGGAGTGAAGATCAAAGGGTGTCAGAATGAGCCGCACTTTGGTATGTTTTCCCCTCCACTTTCAGACAAAATTCACGTTAATGATTCAAGGAGAACATGTTTGGTGCATGGGGCCTCATTAGTTTTATTAAACCTGACATTAAGCTCACACTAGCTGAGGAGGCTGTGTGAATAGATCTGGAATGGATGTTTTGCGTCGCACATGCCTTAAATTAATGGATGAACACTGTTTTTCAACATTGTCTTTCTTGAAAACTTATTTTTCTGTCATATTTTGTCAACAGGGAGCCTCTCTGCACTGGTCTATCAGCACTCTATCACACCCATTTCTCTGCCCTGTGCTCTTAAAATCCCAGAGACAGGTTGGTCCAAACCTGTGCTTCAATCTTTACTCTCTGCATCAGATTCTTAATGTTGAACATGTTTGCTCACTTCCTGAAGTATTTTCTCTTAGTGTACGTGTTTCCTTCCATGCTCTCAGATCTTGTAGGAGAAGTGCAGGAGGTTCAACCAGTCACCAACATCAGCACAGCAGCAGACCTGCTGAAACAAGGAGCGGGTGAGTTCTTCATGCTGCCTTCATCGTGGCTTTTGAGAGAAAGAAACCATAGCAACAGTGAAAAACTGTCTGTATCTGTGCAGTTACTTCCTCATGGAAGTAACTAGGTATTCATTGTGCATGTAGTTTGCTTACTAGATATGACACTACCAAATCAATAGATGACAGTATTGCTGCAGTAATTCACAGTTTTACCATATTAAACTTCCTGCTATAAATCTGAGGTTTTATAAGTTTGAGGACCTTTTCAGAAGATGCTCAGAGAATAAATGAAGGATCAAATCCAGTTAAAATATTATTGTGTTATTTAGAGGCCAAAATTAGATCAAGAGTTTCTAATGAGGTAAATAAATACATTGATATGTCACAAAGTAAAGGATTACATAATAGCAAAGTGAAAGGAAAAATGTCTGTGTTCTAAAAAATTTTTCACAAATAAATATAAAATCTGACATTGGGTGGAGAGTCTGTGGTTTTGTTCACACTGCAGGTCTTGATGCTCCATTCATATTTTTTTCCTGCCTGGTCGTTCATGCTACTAATTAAATACGACTGCAGTCAGCATTTATCTGTGCAGTCTGTGTGAACGGTTCATGACCCAAAGTGCCCCATATGCACAGAAGAATGTAGATTTCCACATTACAGGTCATTGATTACAGAAGGTCCAGGGTGTACCCCGCCTCTCGCCCGGAACGCAGCTGGAGATGGGCACCAGCACCTCCCGACCCCGTTAGGGAGAAGGCTGCTCAGAAAATGGATGGATGGATGGATGTTTACAGAAGTAATATTTGACAAAGTCATTTATGGATCAATTTTAAAATGTATTCAATAACGGGAGCCAATAGTATTGTCACAAAATCAGAAGGCGAAGGAAGCCAATAGGAAGGAAACACCACTAATAGCAGTGACCTTTAGTGGAAGATTGACTGCAACCTCTGTAGAGAAATCTGTCTGAATGTGTTGCCAGAACCACGAGTAATGGGACTGTAGTGTTATGTTCTTCACTGACAGACATCTTTCATAATTAAGCATTTCAGCCCTCATGAAACATCTGAGTTTATTGCAGATGGCCTCTTCTGGTGCAGAATTATAACATATGTCTCACACAAGTGACATAAAAATAAGATAAAATGCAATATAACCGTTCAAACTGCAGACACGTTGAAAGTTATCAGATACCACAACGAAATGCCACAGACTGGATTTTTTGGAGGGGTGAAAAGATCAGGAATGGGTCGTTCTGATATAAGTTGCATTTGGCCGCTGTGTGAACGTGGTAAATGTTCAAATGTTTCCACAGCGGAACAAGCGTTCATATTTATCTCTTACATCATGTCTTGGATTACTCTAAAACATGTTTTTATGAACCATATCCCAGCGGAGGTTTGACGGCTGCAGTGGAAAGACGTCTTATGAGTTCTCTGTGTCTTCCACAGCCTGCAACGTTCTCTACCTGAACTCCGTGGAAACCGAGTCGCTGACCGGCCCCCAAGCGATCGCCAAGGCAACGGACGCCACACTGGGCCGGAACCCTCGACCGTCTGCCACCGTGGTCCAGTTCAAGGTGACGTCACAGGGCATCACGCTGACCGACGGCCAGCGGAGGTAAAGGCTGCCAACTTCCCAATGAAGAACAGCTTGAATAAATTTCCCGCTTTCAACGTATGCATTTTTTTTTCCTTCCCCAGAGTTTTCTTCAGGAGACATTACCCTGTTAATAGTGTCACCTTCAGCAGCGTTGACCCAAAGGACAGGAGGTGGGAAATTCAAACAGAAAGAGAGTTAGAGTGGGATTGGCATTTCTAACCTAACAGGAAATCTGTAGTTTCCCTGCATTATGTGGCCATAGTGCAGTGTGGTGTACTTTTAATGCATGGAGGTCTGTTTTTTGGCTTTGTTGCCTGTTAGCATGAACGTCAGGTTGATTTGTTTTTAATAGGCATGCTGGCTGCAGCAACTGCATCAGCTTGTTGAGCAGCTCTGCCTGTGTTTCAGTGCATGTCTGAGTCCACTTTCTGTCTCTGTCTTTCTCTGGACTCCAGGTGGACTAACTCCGACAACACGATGGTTCAGTAAGTGCTCTGCTGTCAGTCTGTAGGAACTCTGAGGAAGTAGATTTGGGGCTGAGAAACGAGTGCTGTTAAAGCCTCTGCATGGCGTCAGACAGCATGGAGGCCTTGGAAGGGGGAAGGGACAAATCTGTCAGTGGACCAGATTTATCAAGTCTAATGTGACCCATTAGCTGCATTTCCATTACAAATGGGCACAAAACATTGTCAATATTCACTAATATTAAAAGGAAAAAAATAACAAATGCAGTGTTTCCATTAACCGCAAAACAGAATAAAAAAATTACAAGTGAACAAGTTTGTTTATGCGACAAGTCATTAAAAAACAAGCTGCGCCATCTTCCTCCCTTCACTTCCTGTCATCTGCTTCTTTGTGGCTTCTTGTTCCAGTGGGAACATCTGGTGTGATGTGATGAGTGTTTCCAATGCACTTTTTCTAAAGAAAACAAATTCTATAACATTCTAGTACCAAAACATTTTTTTCAAAATTGGGTTCAGATTAGTGTCCATTAAGCAAATTTGTTTAATAAATGTGAAATTGTGCAGTTATATTGTCAATGGAAATGTAGCTAGTTTTTACATAGAGCTGACTCTTTTCATTAACAGCAGGTCCTTAAGCTCCTCGTACTCATTAGACTAATTATTTGCCTCTTCAAAATTAATTTCTTCAAAATTAAATCTTTTTTCCCCCACACTTCCTGTTTCGTTTCCCCTGCAGGGTGTTTGGTTTTGTCGCCAGGAAGCCAGGCAGCACAGCGGAGAATGTGTGCCACCTTTTCGCAGAGCTGGACCCCGAGCAACCCGCTTCTGCCATCGTCAACTTCATCAACAAGGTCATGCTGGCGCAGCGCAGATGAAGAAACCCAGAGTCCGTCGATCAAACCGGCAGACCGTTCAGTATTTGTTCATTTTTCTGATCACAACTCCTCCCGGAATGAGGAGGCTTCTTGACAGAGCGGAGCAGGCGTCCATCAGGGGCTTTTACCAAGAGGCAAGATGGAGGATTAAATGACCTACTTCAGACGTCGTTGTCATTTTGAATTGAAATCTGATCATCTCCATCTGTGTGGATCCTCTGAAAATGAAATGATTTATGATGTGCCAACAATTGGCTGTAGGAAAAACAAGGTTTATTTTAAATATAAATCAGATATCTCATCTATTTTTCTTTTTTTTTTATGTTTCTATTGCATCAGCTGAAACAATTTTTTAGGTAAAAGTTTTATCACTCAATGTCTGTTCTTTCCCCTTGATTCAATAACTCCACCGGTCTCTTTTGCTTTTATTGTTAGTAAATAAAAATGATTTGTTAAATGTAACTATGGTAACGGGACTGTCCTGTCAGGATTTTTCAGTCCTTCAATGCGAATGTCATTAAAAAGTCCCTACCTGATATGTGATTCAAAATCAATGTCATGTAAATGATGCGATATAATATAACATAGTAGTGCTTTCATTCACCCTGCAGCTAACAATTATTTTAGTCAGCGATTATTTTATCTCCAACTTTACCATTGAAGCTGTCACTCATCAATGGTGAAGAACTTTTATGTTTTGTATGACTGATGAACCAATCTCGCCTTTTGATAAACACCCCTGATTAAATGCGATGTGCCATACTGTTGCCTTCAACACAGACAGAAATGAACGAACAGCTCTTGTGAGGTTTGAACATTTGAAACGTAACTGCCTTAAATGACAGCAGATCTGTATATTTTGTACCAGTCTAAAGAAAATCGTATTTTTCTGTTCAAGAGTAACCAAAGTGATGTAATGAACTTCCTGCATGTAGAGACGTTAAGCATTCTAATGTACGTACAGCACATCCACGTCGGCACCTTTCACCTGCATTTACCACATTTAGAATCAGAACCGACAATCATGTTTGGGTTAAACTCACATTTGTCCGTTCACTCAGAGCGAGCAGGGAAGGCAAACCTGAATGTGAGGTTGTTATGTTTGTTGATCCTGTGATGAGAGAGTTGTGCGCGTGCTGAAGGTGAACGTGGGGTGAGGTGGTTCACCTCGTTTAGTCAAGTCTGGTTTTTAACCAAAGTGATGTATGTGAATCAGGGGTGAAGCTGAACTGTAAAACGGACTCTTGTAGGGTGTAGTGTGGTGGGACAATGTTTGTAGCTTTTGTTTGAACAAAATGAAAACATAAATGACACCAATGTTAAAGAGTTGTAAAAACACACACACGACATCTTTTGTCATCTGGCCAAAAGAC
Source organism: Poeciliopsis prolifica (assembly GCF_027474105.1). Classification (NCBI taxonomy): domain Eukaryota; kingdom Metazoa; phylum Chordata; class Actinopteri; order Cyprinodontiformes; family Poeciliidae; genus Poeciliopsis; species Poeciliopsis prolifica. Next base: position 2,157,464 of record NW_026562402.1, read on the forward strand.
AAAAGATGAAGCAACTCTTGTATTAATAAGCTTTTTATCAAGCTATATTTTTGTACTTATTCCTTCTTGTATTTTTTATTATGCATTCATTTAGTGTTGTCTTAGTTGGTAGAAAAAAAACACTACTTGTATTACAACAATAATATATTGTGGTTATGATGTTATCGTGTAGTAATATATTTTCACATGCAGCTATGGGGCAAGTGTAACAAGAAGAGAAAAGGAAAGTTTGTTCATTTGGAAAGATGGGAGCCTATTTTGTATGCAAGCCAATAAAGAATCAAAGTGAAAAAAATGTTGTTTTGTGTTTCTTAGAAAGTGAGTTATTAGTTGGACAATTATAACATTCAATTTAGTCTCAGGAATTTCCCCTGAAAATAAATTAGTTTGTTTCCTCTGTAACAAAATGAGCAACTTTTTCACCTTCCATCAAACTTGAGAGGATTTTATTAGCATTTGTCTGATAGTACAAATACTAATAAAATATTGTCTGAAGTATTTTCTATCACTTCACATAACTGTGAAGTGATAGAAAATACTTTGAAACAAAACTATACCTGAAAAGCATTTTACATTGGTTGGTCACATAATACACTTTGGAATTTGCAGATCCGTAGTGATGAAATGAGAACCAGGTCAAAGTGAATTGTATCTTGACAAGTCTTCCTTGTTTACCATTTAGTGTCAGGGTGTGGCCGCCTAGGGAATCGTTGCTGAATGATAGTGTTGAAGTTCTGCACTATGTATTTGGTAGGCAGAAGTGAGGAGTCTAGTGATGTCGCTCAAAGTAGAGTAAGCCTCAACCAAGCCAGCACGCATGAGTGGGCCCCACTTGTGTTTGATGTGGGCTACATGGGTAATGAGTGGGCATGGGTTTTATCTGGGCGAACTGCATGGGACACATATGGTTAACCTAAAATGAGACCCATATGGGCTGGCCCATATGGGCTAAATGCATGGGCCCTATTCAGCAACTAGGTGGGCTATCTGGGAATGGGATAGTACTGGGCAACACTATATGGGGCCCATGTGGTTTCAGTATCATGGGCCCAACATGGGAAGCCCATGTGGGCTGACCACATTGAACCCACATGACATCAGCATGGGCTGACCATATATGGGTTAGACCTGGGTGTGGATATGTGGGCCCCAGTCCTTTTTTAAGTGGGCTATCTGGGAATGGGATAGTACTGGGCAACAGTATATGGGGCCCATGTGGTTTCAGTATCATGGGCCCAACATGGGAAGCCCATGTGGGCTGACCACATTGAACCCACATGACATCAGCATGGGCTGACCATATATGGGTTAGACCTGGGTGTGGATATGTAGGCCCCAGTCCTTTTTTAAGTGGGCTATCTGGGAATGGGATAGTACTGGGCAACAGTATGTGGGGCCCATGTGGTTCTAGTATCATGGGCCCAACATGGGAAGCCCATGTGGGCTGACCACATTGAACCCACATGACATCAGCATGGGCTGACCATATATGGGTTAGACCTGGGTGTGGATATGTGGGCCCCAGTCCTTTTTTAAGTGGGCTATCTGGGAATGGGATAGTACTGGGCAACAGTATGTGGGGCCCATGTGGTTCTAGTATCATGGGCCCAACATGGGAAGCCCATGTGGGCTGACCACATTGAACCCACATGACATCAACATGGGCTGACCATATGGGTTAGACCTGGGTGTGGATATGTGGGCCCCAGTCCTTTTTTAAGTGGGCTATTTGGGAATGGGATAGTACTGGGCAACAGTATATGGGGCCCATGTGGTTTCAGTATCATGGGCCCAACATGGGAAGCCCATGTGGGCAGACCACATTGAACCCACATGACATCAGCATGGGCTGACCATCTATGGGTTAGACCTAGGTGTGGATATGTAGGCCCCAGTCCTTTTTTAAGTGGGCTAACTGGGAATGGGATAGAACTGGGCAAAACTATGTGGGGCCCATGTGGTTTCAGTATCATGGGCCCAACATGGGGAGACCATGTGGGCTGACCACACTGAACCCACATGACATCAGCATGGGCTGACCATATATGGGTTAGACCTGGGTGTGGATATGTAGGCCCCAGTCCTTTTTTAAGTGGGCTATCTGGGAATGGGATAGTACTGGGCAACAGTATATGGGGGCCATGTGGTTTCAGTATCATGGGCCCAACATGGGAAGCCCATGTGGGCAGACCACATTGAACCCACATGACATCAGCATGCGCTGACCATATATGGGTTAGACCTGGGTGTGGATATGTGGGCCCCAGTCCTTTTTTAAGTGGGCTATCTGGGAATGGGATAGTACTGGGCAACAGTATGTGGGGCCCATGTGGTTCTAGTATCATGGGCCCAACATGGGAAGCCCATGTGGGCTGACCACATTGAACCCACATGACATCAACATGGGCTGACCATATATGGGTTAGACCTGGGTGTGGATATGTGGGCCCCAGTCCTTTTTTAAGTGGGCTATCTGGGAATGGGATAGTACTGGGCAACAGTATATGGGGCCCATGTGGTTTCAGTATCATGGGCCCAACATGGGAAGCCCATGTGGGCAGACCACATTGAACCCACATGACATCAGCATGGGCTGACCATCTATGGGTTAGACCTAGGTGTGGATATGTAGGCCCCAGTCCTTTTTTAAGTGGGCTAACTGGGAATGGGATAGAACTGGGCAAAACTATGTGGGGCCCATGTGGTTTCAGTATCATGGGCCCAACATGGGGAGACCATGTGGGCTGACCACACTGAACCCACATGACATCAGCATGGGCTGACCATATATGGGTTAGACCTGGGTGTGGATATGTAGGCCCCAGTCCTTTTTTAAGTGGGCTATCTGGGAATGGGATAGTACTGGGCAACAGTATATGGGGCCCATGTGGTTTCAGTATCATGGGCCCAACATGGGAAGCCCATGTGGGCAGACCACATTGAACCCACATGACATCAGCATGCGCTGACCATATATGGGTTAGACCTGGGTGTGGATATGTAGGCCCCAGTCCTTTTTTAAGTGGGCTAACTGGGAATGGGATAGAACTGGGCAAAACTATGTGGGGCCCATGTGGTTTCAGTATCATGGGCCCAACATGGGGAGACCATGTGGGCTGACCACACTGAACCCACATGACATCAGCATGGGCTGACCATATATGGGTTAGACCTGGGTGTGGATATGTAGGCCCCAGTCCTTTTTTAAGTGGGCTATCTGGGAATGGGATAGAACTGGGCAAAACTATGTGGGGCCCATGTGGTTTCAGTATCATGGGCCCAACATGGGGAGACCATGTGGGCTGACCACACTGAACCCACATGACATCAGCATGGGCTGACCATATATGGGTTAGACCTGGGTGTGGATATGTGGGCCCCAGTCCTTTTTTAAGTGGGCTATCTGGGAATGGGATAGTACTGGGCAACAGTATATGGGGCCCATGTGGTTTCAGTATCATGGGCCCAACATGGGGAGACCATGTGGGCTGACCACACTGAACCCACATGACATCAGCATGGGCTGACCATATATGGGTTAGACCTGGGTGTGGATATGTAGGCCCCAGTCCTTTTTTAAGTGGGCTATCTGGGAATGGGATAGTACTGGGCAACAGTATATGGGGCCCATGTGGTTTCAGTATCATGGGCCCAACATGGGAAGCCCATGTGGGCAGACCACATTGAACCCACATGACATCAGCATGCGCTGACCATATATGGGTTAGACCTGGGTGTGGATATGTGGGCCCCAGTCCTTTTTTAAGTGGGCTATCTGGGAATGGGATAGTACTGGGCAACAGTATATGGGGCCCATGTGGTTTCAGTATCATGGGCCCAACATGGGAAGCCCATGTGGGCAGACCACATTGAACCCACATGACATCAGCATGGGCTGACCATATATGGGTTAGACCTGGGTGTGGATATGTAGGCCCCAGTCCTTTTTTAAGTGGGCTATCTGGGAATGGGATAGTACTGGGCAACAGTATATGGGGCCCATGTGGTTTCAGTATCATGGGCCCAACATGGGGAGACCATGTGGGCTGACCACACTGAACCCACATGACATCAGCATGGGCTGACCATATATGGGTTAGACCTGGGTGTGGATATGTAGGCCCCAGTCCTTTTTTAAGTGGGCTATCTGGGAATGGGATAGTACTGGGCAACAGTATATGGGGCCCATGTGGTTTCAGTATCATGGGCCCAACATGGGAAGCCCATGTGGGCAGACCACATTGAACCCACATGACATCAGCATGCGCTGACCATATATGGGTTAGACCTGGGTGTGGATATGTGGGCCCCAGTCCTTTTTTAAGTGGGCTATCTGGGAATGGGATAGTACTGGGCAACAGTATATGGGGCCCATGTGGTTTCAGTATCATGGGCCCAACATGGGAAGCCCATGTGGGCAGACCACATTGAACCCACATGACATCAGCATGGGCTGACCATATATGGGTTAGACCTGGGTGTGGATATGTAGGCCCCAGTCCTTTTTTAAGTGGGCTATCTGGGAATGGGATAGTACTGGGCAACAGTATATGGGGCCCATGTGGTTTCAGTATCATGGGCCCAACATGGGAAGCCCATGTGGGCAGACCACATTGAACCCACATGACATCAGCATGGGCTGACCATATATGGGTTAGACCTGGGTGTGGATATGTAGGCCCCAGTCCTTTTTTAAGTGGGCTAACTGGGAATGGGATAGAACTGGGCAAAACTATGTGGGGCCCATGTGGTTTCAGTATCATGGGCCCAACATGGGGAGACCATGTGGGCAGACCACACTGAACCCACATGACATCAGCATGGGCTCATGTCATGGGCCCAACATGGGGAGACCATGTGGGCTGACCACACTGAACCCACTGTGGGTTCAGTGTGGTCAGTACATATCCACGCCCAGGTTGGACCTGGGTGTGGATATGTAGACACCAGTCCTTTTTTAAGTGGGCTAAATGAGACAAAATTGTAGAACAATGTACAGGGGTTGGACAATGAAACTGAAACACCTCTCATTTTAGTGTGGGAGGTTTCATGCCTGAATTGGACTAGCCTGGTGGCCAATCTTCATGAATTGCACATTGCAACAGTAAGAGCAGAGTGTGAAGGTCCAATTAGCAGGGTAAGAGCACAGTTTTGCTCAAAATATTGCAATGCACATAACATTATTTGGGACATACTGGAGTTCAAAAGAGGGCAAATTGTTCACCAAGACAGCAAGTCTTTGTGATTATCAAGAGCCACAGTATCCAGGGTAATGTCAGCATACCACCAAGAATGACGAACCACATCTAACAGGATTAACTGTGGATGCAAGATGAAGCTGTCTTAAAGAGATGTTTGGGTGCTAACCTGGATTGTATCCCAAAAACATAAAACCACGGTGCCCAAATCACGGTAGAATTAAATGTGCACCTCAACTCTCCTGTTTCCACCAAAACTGTCCGTCGGGAGCTCCACATGGTCAATATACACAGCCGGGCTGCTATAGCCAAACTTTTGGTCACTCGTATCAATGCCAAACGTCGGTTTCAATGGTGCAAGGAGCGAAAATCTTGTGCTGTGGACAATGTGAAACATGTATTGTTCTCTGATGAGTCTACCTTTACTGTTTTCCCCACATCCGGGAGAGTTACGGTGTGGAGAAGCCCCAAAGATGCATTCCAGCCAGAGTGTTGTATGCCAGAGTGAAGCATGGGGGTGGATCATTGATGGTGTGGGCTGCCATATCATGGCATTCCCTTGGCCCCATACTTGTCCAAGACGAATTGATGCTGTATTGGCCTCAAAAGGAGGCCCTACACCACGCTAATAAGTTATTGTGGTCTAAAACCAGGTGTTTCAGTTTCATTGTCCAACCCCTGTAGTTAACCTGTCACTTTCAAAATTTTGACTGTATGTCAAAGCAAAAGCTGCAAGAGCAAGATTCTCAAAACTTGGAAAGAATTACCCGAGATGTCAGCTTTATAGTCTTTGCCAAGACAATTGTTACTCAGCTGGCCTCTAATGGAGTTGATGTAAGGTAAATTGTAGAATTTAATTTTTTCCTTGTAGGAAACCTCGACGATAGTAAAGGTTGGTGACCTTGACCATTGTCGAGGTCTCCAGGACGAAGGTGACCTCGTCTTGGAGATCACCCAAGGATATATTTTGCTGATAGAACAGAACATCCATGTCTTCCTAATGTTTGAACCTAAAACATGTTCACTGTGTGATATCTATGCCTGGCTCATTTACAAACAATAGGCTTCCAGAGGACCAGGATATTAAAACATTAAAAATAATTCTACAATGCTTTATTTTTTTAAACCAGTTCAGTATTGCTCTAGCCACACTTTGAACCCTTAACATTTTTTCATGTTATTATTTTATGCTAGAACAGTCCAGTCCAGTCTCCAAGCCAGTACGCATGAGTGGGCCCCCCTTGGGTTTGTAGTAGGCCATATGGGTAATGAGTGGTCATGGGTTTTATCTGGGCAAACCTCATGGGACACATATGGTTAACTAAAATGGGACCCCTATGGGCTGGCCCATTTGGGCTAAATGTATGGGCCCTATTCAGCAACAATGTGGGCTAACTGGAAATGGGACAGAAATGGGCAACACTATTTGGGGCCCATGTGGTTTCAGTATCATGGGCCCCACATGAGAAGCCCAATGTGGGCTGTCCACATTAAACTAACATGACATGAGCATGGGCTAACCATACATGGGTTGGACCTGGGCAGGAAAATGTAGCCCCTAGTACTTTTTTTCATGGTCTAAATGGGACAAAATTGTAGAACATTTTAATCGACAATGTGGTTACCCTGTCACTTTCAAACTTTTCACTGTATGTCAAAGCAAAAGCCAGTTCAGTATTGCTCTTGCTACACTTTGAACCCCTAACTTTTTTTTCATTTTATTATTGCAGTCTGAATGTCTTAAAACATTTTTTTGAAATAATCTGTTTGAAATATATACGTAAACTCATATTCTGGTGCTTACTCAAAATTAAGCACAGAGTGGTCATGGTTGAGCTTTAGTCCTTGTTTTATTTTTAATAATAATAACTTTTTATTTTATTTTTATTATTATTTTTTATCAATTGGATGTTTAGACATCCATAGAGTTTACTGCAGCCTGTTCGCAGCAAGATTTAAATTTTTTTTGGACAAATAGTTCAGATCAGACCATTGTGAAAAATATCACAAAATGTTTAGAAAATAAACAAAACTCATTAGCAAGTGAGAGACAAGAGTAAAATTTTGAGCATCTGTTTTTTCATATATTTGCAACATTTTCCAAGTCATCAGTATAAATAAAAATAAAAAATAAAAAAACGTAACATTTCTGTTAATGATTCATTTGGTTCCAATTACCTTTTTGTTCATTGTTTGCTCTGAGGCACCGTTGCCAATAAAGGTTGGTGAATTGAAGTACCGGTAGGCACTTTACACATCCACTGAAGAAAATAGTTCCAAAACATATTTGAATAAGGAGGACAACGAAATGTATTTATTTACATTGAGAACTTTTGCTACATCGGTTTTACATTTGTTAAACCGATGTAGCACTCTCAAAATTAATCTTGTGTTTCTTGGAAAACGTAAAATGACCCGCGGATGGATATGCGGTTTCAAAATCAAGCCTGTTCTCTTCATCAGTCCGTTGGCGCGGAGTCTGCCTGTTGGCTGATCTACGAAAAAATCTGTAAGTACATTTCTTCTGTTTTACCTAGTACCAAATTTTAGGGAGAGATTTTAAATCGCTTGTTAAAAAAAATGTTGCTCGTAACAAATCGGACGACAGTATCCCAAAAGAGACTTAATTGTTATTGTTATTTTTGCTTTTCTTTAGGGTGATACTTTTTCTGATATTGCTAACACACACAGCTACACACAATAAGCAGATTTTAGTGCAGACCGATTTCAAACGCAGCGTTGTGGGCCAAACCATTTTCAAATACCGCCGCCATTCTATTTGTTGAGCTGCCATTGGTTCATTTGAGCGCCAACGAGGCAGAATGAAATCGGTTCACTGAAGAATCTATGTTGCTAGCAGAGGTTGTTACAAAGTGTCTGGACACAATAAAACCATTTGTATGATTTAAAAAGAGTAACTATTGTGCTTTCATTCTATGTACTTGGGCTTTTAATAATCTTTCTCACAGTCACATCAGCATGCATGGGTGGGTCTCATGTATGGATTCAGGCTGGTTTGGCTGGGACCCATGCAAGATTATTATTGTCGTTTTTTTCAATAAAACTGCATTGAATCGTTTAGCTTTGGGCTATATAGGTAATGATAAGAGGGCATGGGTTTTATCTGGGCCAACTGCGTGAGGCTCAAAAGGTTAACCGAAATGGGACTCATATTGTTGGCTCAATTGGGTTAAATGTATGGGCCCAATTCAGCATTAACGTGGGCTAACCGGGCATGGGACAGAAATGGGAACACTATATGGGGCCCATGTGGTTTCAGTATATTGGGCCTAAAAGGTTTTTTGTAAATAGGATGAAGGCATTGTAGTTCATATTTTTAAATTCTTTTTTTAATTGTTGTGTGACACTTTAAAGCGTTTTGTTATGTCATAGTTTATTTCAATCTGCCGCTATTGTGTTGGTCTAGAGTAGTCATCAGTGTCAGGGTTCCTGTGTGTGTATGTGAGTGTCGCATCTTATTTCAGCGAGGAGCCCGTGGAGCTTGGCACAGGTGGAGGAGCAGCAGAATCTTCAGTCTACTACGCTAGATTGACTGAAGATTCTACTGGTGTATGCTAGATGGTTGCATACACCGGTAGTCACTCTGGCCTCTCCTGTTGTGAACAGTTTTCTGAGAACGTTTCTGTGTCTACTAGAAGTCACCTGGTCTCTGTGTTTGTTCGATCCTAGGGGTTTTGTCGCCTCATTCGAGAACTCACCAGTGAATACCCGCCTGCTCGCTCCGCCGATTCCACTGCCTCCACTCCACCCTTCGAGCTTCCAGCTCTCTTCCATTCCCACCTCGCATTTACCTTCGGAACCGCTGCACACCCTCTCTCAGGAACCTGGCATCTCACACCCACGCCTCGAAAGACCCGCACCGAAGTAAGCCTGTTCCTGTTTCCCCTCCGATCACTCATTCTAAGCCCGTCATAACTAAGTTCTCGTTTCAGGCCAACCTGGTCGAGTGGTCCTCACCCTTCCGCTGATGTCCGGGAAATAGATTTTATTTTGTCCTGTTGTAAATAAATCACTCACTCATCCCTATCCAACGTGTGGTTACTGCATGTGGGTCCGTAAATTGAAACCCATCATGTCAATCAGTGGCCAAGCCTGAAACAAATATTGAAAGATGAAGAAATTCTTTTTGATATTTTTGCAATATTTAGCTAGCAGTTATGTGAAATGTACTTATATTTAATTGTAGCTCTAATTTTTTTATATGTACAATGTTTTAGGCTTTATTAGTTACATTTATAGTGATTTTCTAAACTTCTCTTAAGAGTAATACTACTGTCTTAGTCCTGTCACGTTAACAAAGAAATTAGGATAATTGCAAAACTGTTCAGTGTTTACAATATAAGGCTTCAGTAGTTAATCTATACAAAGGCTGTTTTGCCTTAATTTTTTTATTTTTTTGAAAAGTCTAAATGTTATATTGCACTAATAAAATATATATTTTTGCAGGCTTCAAGAGGATCAGCGTGTGAAGATCACTTTATAATGATTTGAAAAAGGTAGATTAATATGTTAGTGAAATTAAGCACATAAGAGTGATATAATAACAAACTGATGAACAAAAACAAAATGTTGTCCTGTTATTGTCATTGTACTTAAGGTTGCCATGGCTACAGAAATTGGAGGAGCATCCTTAGATGACACAATACAACCAGCTGTGCGATTCCTCATGTCCCATGAACTGGAAGTCCAGTTCAACCTTTTTGGCCAACATTGGAAACAAGCTCTTGGACCTGCGTCTCTTTGATGTTTTGTATGGTAAATATCAGTTTTTTATTGTCAGAGTAACTTTTTTTTTTTCACTTTTCTTTCTTAAACATATGTTAATTTATTTTGGTTGTTTTATGCTTTTGTTTGTTATTTTTAGTAATGTTTTTAGGTTAAAAATTGAGTCTTCAATTTTTGGTTTTATTTGAACAGTATTCTTTCACTGTTGTTAAGAACTTAAAAATTTGAAGGTAATATTGTTTGCATTTCAAACAATATTAAAATAACCACAAAACCACGATAGAACCTAGTAGTTGATTTATATAGATGGATATATTTTAAATTTACAGTAAGAATATAGTTTCTGTACATAATGATGACTCAAGAGTCCTTTTGATTATGGCATATCTCTGCAAGCATTTTTGCCCCATGAAGGGGGAGATGCAAATCTCATGAATGTTACATTGTGCTAAAATGAAACACTAATACAATTTCTACCTTTGCTTGTTATTTCAGGGGACTTAAAAGAAATTATCCATCTACAGAATCACACAAGCATACAGCAAAGACTCTCGAAGTGGTTTACTGGAGCCCGAGTGGAAGTGGAAATAGACTAGAGAGACTGCCAGTTCAAACTCAGGTTGGGGAGGTCTTTCAAGATGGACAGTTTCAGTAAAGTATGAGAGATTTCAAATTTAAGCATGCATATGGCATGTAGGTTATTTTTAAAAATGTTTAACAAAAATGTATTGTGAAAGATCTATATAGGTGTGTATATTCACATTGTGTGTATCAATGTGAATATACGTGTATAAAGTTATATAGATAGTATTTTAGATGTATACATTTATAGACCTGTAGGAAAATATGTAGGTGTCTTTATTTGTGTGCATCTATAGATATATATTTATAGATCTGTTTATAAGTTTGTTATAGTAAACTAGCTTCTGTTATTTTCAAATATGTCGTGAATAATTGCAGATTTCTTTTTGTGGCACCATTCCCTGAGTATTAATGAAGTTCTAATAATTGCTGTAGTGAGGTAAAAAATAACTCCTGACAATATTTTAAATTACTAAATAAAAGCCTTGAGCAAAATAAATTTTTCATCTCTTTTTTTTTTTTTTTTTTATTTGAACACGTTTTAAGCTAGACTTTGGATTGTTGATCAAGATTGCATATCTATGAATGTAATTCACATCCAGGTTAGATGGGAATTGTTCCTACATGATTAAGGCATCTGGGACCCACTGAAAGCCCAGTTAGCACCCATTGAAATCAACCTGGGCAAACCCATGTGGGGCCACCATGGAAACCGTGGACAAACCCACTTGGTACCCATATTCTAGCCCAGTTCAGACCCAATTGGGACCCAGGTAAATATTCCTGACAGCACCCTAGTGGGCCACAGATGAGCCTCATGTAAGTTAACCACATGGGCCCCACTGAAAACCCAGTCAGCACCCATAAAAATCTACTTGGGCAAACCCATGTGGGGCCACCATGGAAACCGTGGACAAACCCACTTGTTACCCATATTCTAGCCCAGTTCAGACCCAATTGGGACCCACGTAAATATTCTTGACAGCACCCTAGTGGGCCACAGATGGGCCTCATGTGAGTTAACCACATGGGCCCCACTGAAAACCCAGTTAGCACCCATAAAAATTTACTTGGGCAAACCCATGTGGGGCCACCATGGAAACCGTGGACAAACCCACTTGGTACCCATATTCTAGCCCAGTTCAGACCCAATTGGGACCCACGTAAATATTCTTGACAGCACCCTAGTGGGCCACAGATGGGCCTCATGTGAGTTAACCATGTGGGACCCACTGAAAACCCAGTTAGCACCCATTAAAATCTACTTGGGCAAACCCATGTGGGGCCACCATGGAAACCGTGGACAAACCCTTTTGGGACCCATATTGCCTGCCCACTTATATCCCATATGGGGCCCACCTAGGTGTGCTGGCTGGAAGTTTCAGACTTAATGACTTTTGACTAGACTTGACTTTTATACCAATCACACAAGATTTCACTTGCAATTGAATATTTTGAATTGATATCTTGCACCTAATGGAGTTTCCGTGGAACCGGGCCTGGCCCACAACAATGCAATTATGCCAAGTGTGTGATCAGTAAAAGTTTGAATACAGCAACTGTAATAGCGGTATTTCCTGTAACTTTAAATAGGCCGTTTCAGTAAAAAGTTTTTAGTCAATCTGTTTCCAGCGCTGCGTGCAGACATGTTCGCTGGTCTCACACTCAGACAATCTCAGGATCTCTTAAAGGGGCAGCGCTCCTCCCTGCTGCTCCTAGCTTGCTTGGTGCAATTTATCTGTGGATTTTATTTTCAGCTTTAAGTTTATCAAGTGTTGTGGGTAGAGTAACATTTTTAATACTTCTATTAAGAAATAAGTCATTTATCATGTAATCTGTGTTAAACAGATTCTTAAGAGGGCTTAAGATCTAGGGAGCATCCTGACCAGATTTCCAATATTTTTACTTTACCACCTCAGGTGCTGCTCCAGCATGCAAGAAAAAAAATTCAACTCTATATCAAAAAAAAATTCAAGAAGACGATTATTTATCTCATTTATTCACAATCCCCTTAAATCTTTTTACATTGTAACCCAAAGTGGATATTATGTCCCTTAATAAATTTCCCAGAATTCAGAAAAAGACAAATGCACCTTTAAAAAAAAAGGTCTAATACTTTTACATTTGGTGTGAAAATCATCTCTTTGAGTCAATAAAACTGGTGTGCAGTTTTACTTACTTACTGAGATCAAAGTGATGATTAAAAAAGAAAAAAAAATCCAGTAAGCATTTCAATACCTTTTAAACACATTTAAATGCAAGCAAGAACAACAGCAAAAAATTCAATAACAGAATTACTGCATGGTACCAGAAGCAGAAACAACAATTACCCCCTTTTTTTTTTTTTTTTGCATTTCCTTCCTGAAAAGAGAAGTCGATTCAGTTAGAACGATGTGAAGTGGAAGAAGTTCACATCAGCAGAAACAGTTCAAGTTTTTGTCTGAGAACGTCGACCATTTTCCCCACAACATAAAGAGCTTTGTGTGACTTTTAATAGAGAATGATGCCTGGTAGTGAATCAGCGACTTATTCACTTGGTTGTCAGCAGCATGTGAGCCACCGTGTCTGTGGACAAACAAATCCGCTTCCTGCACTTATTTATGTGCTCAGCAACCAAACCACTTCGTTTGAAGGTTGTTTACTTTTTTTGTAGCAGATTTCTAATAAAAAAATCTATTTTGTTGCTTCTTTCCTGAAGGGGGCGTGGTTGTGCTACTGGTGAGTCCGGGGGTGGGTGGTGTTGGAGCCACAGTCTATGTAGCGGTAGTCCTCCAGGCTGTTCTGGGACGTTCGCACCATGTACGACGTTTTCACCGAGGTTCTGAAAACAGAGGCAAGCTTTTCAATGACGCCGTCAAGAGCAGGATGTGGTCACAACATATTTCAACACAGGTCTCCATGCTTACTGTAACACGCAACAAGATGCAGCTGCAGAATCATCACAGAGGTTTAAAAAGAAACATTTAAATATGACACCCACTGCTGACTAAAACAGCAGGGAGCGATTAAGACTTTTTAAAATTAGATCTGTTTAAAAAGAAAAATACATTCCTGAAACTTAACTTACATGACTTTATCTTATTGTACTTGCAATACTTTTTGTATATTGCAAAAATATACAAAAATATTGGTACATCGCTAATATTGACAGCTTCTGACTGAGTTCGCTTAAACTGCTACAGAAGAAATTTCCCCGGAAAACTTAAGTCTGGTGTTTGGGATGCCGGGGCCGTCATCCAGCAGTCCACCATGTTTTAGAGTTAAAAAGCATCTGAAGTTGAAAGGAAATTTGAAAATAGTGAAGGGTTTGAATGATTTTACCATGTATTTTAATTAAATTGTAATTTGAATCACAAATTTAAGTACTTCATTGAGATCTCTGAAATATCCTAAATATTGTATATTTATTAGCTGACCTGGTTCTACTCAGTATTTGTGTGTAAATCTTACTGACAAACAGCCATGAAACATCAGGATTAGTAGAAAAATAAGACTGAGTGACACAACAGTTAACTGATCGTTAACATTATCATTATTATCAGTGTTAATAATGATACAGCTGAAGAAAAGTAACGCACCACGGCAAATGAAAGGACAAAAATAATCCTATGACAGAATTCACTTTAATATCCAAATGAAACTAACATTTATTAAACACCAACCCAGTGTCTAGCGTCATTTTTAAAGCTGATTTTACTAAAAAAATAATAAAATTAACTAATAAATACACATCAATGCATTTCTAGTGCTCTTACCACAAAAACTACAACTTACTGCATAAATATGACGATGTTGTGAACCTTGATTCTGGGCATTGTGCAGAAGGCACTGCAAGACATAAAAGAGAGAAAAATGTCACATTTCAGTCATTTGTCAGTACAAGCTGTTTAAACACAGTTTGGGCGCCACTTACTAGACATAAGGTGCATTGCTGCCGATCTCCACACTGACCGTGTAGTTCACCTGTGAACAAGGTGAGGCATCAAAAAAAAACACACGCACACACACACACACAATCTGATTCCAGCCTCTTAAACCTTTGACCTCTTTTGAGGGTTTTGCTCAAAAATGACATGCCCTAAATTTACTTAATATAACAATTATGTTTACTTGAATTGCTCTGGTATCAAAGTAAATGTATGACTAGTGAAAATATCATAAGTCGAAAAAATAAAATAAGACTTATTTGCACAGCTGTAAAAAAAACCAAAAAAAAAACAATCATTTCTGCATAGAAAGTGCACTTTATGATCTGAAGTCTGTCATAATAAGAAACTAAATCAATTAATTGCATGATGAGTTAAAATGAGATCGATCATTTCCATGTGAACAAAAATCATGACTGATGTAGTTAGTTTGCACTACTCGACACTTTTGCCTCTTTTCCCTGTCAAAGTTGAATTAATCGTAGTTTTAGTTATTTTATTTTGGATATTTCAAATATTTTCAGTTCCAGTGTTAAATGTTAATGTGAAGTACCCGTGCCAAAATCCATGCAAAAAAAAAAAAAAACTCAGAAGCAGACAATTGTTTTGGTTGATAAAAATTTTGATGAATGTTTAAATGACCTATCTGCACATTTTGACACCATGGGTGCAATTTGAAGCTTAAAGTTTGTTTCTCTCCACTCGTATCTCACCAAAGACAGTCGTTCCATTTAATAAGCTGTTAAAATTCAGCATCTCTAAAAGAACACATTTAGGACTGTTTGAGATTCAGTTTTGAGATGTGTTTTACGTTTGTCTCGTTTTCAAAAATGTGATTAACATCAAGTAGCAAAAAAAAAAAAATCTGAAAACATGAGGACTGTGTAATCTTTCAGCCACATCTGTACATAAGTTTTCAAGCTTTAACCTCCTGAAAAGGAAAACAGTGAGGCAATGTTTGGGCGACTTTGTGCAAGTCGTGGCGAGCCACTGAAACTTACATAACAACATTTCTCCCAGGCTTACAGTAAGGGGCTGACATCCAGCTCTACTTTATTTTTGTTTACATATAGTCACCAAAAGATGCAACTGATTTCTAACCTCTAGAGCAAGAACTTTGAAGTGGAGACCTTTTTCTCTTGCACACATGTCACAATACCGTTTCTAATAATTGTGCAGAAACATGAACTGATAAAAATCAAGAAAGGCAAACCAACTTCCTGTTTTAGCAACTGACAAATGAGACTCAAGAAGAAAATAGAAAATGCTGAGTATTTTTTGGAATAGTTTGTCTTCGGCTGATGATTTAGTGCTTAATACAGAGAGACTGTGTGTGTGTGTGTGTGTGTGTGTGTGTGTGTGTGTGTGTGTGTGTGTGTGTGTGTGTGTGTGTGTGTGGGTGTGTGTGTGTGTGTGTGTGTGTGTGTGTGTGTGTGTTTATGCTAATATAGGAACATGAAGGATAGATAGGCGAACAGTGTGACTCACTGCTGATGTAAGGAGTTTGTGTTCTTTGTTCAGTTACATAAATCCTGACCAGTCGGATCATTTGGCAGCCAGACCTGCAGCGTATTCTGATAAAGCCTTTTGTTTTCATCCTACACACATCGGTGTGGTGGGTACCGACTTCTGTTATGATTGGGCTGAACCGAACGCATATAAATCTGTTTTATTCAGGCAAATTTTTTTGTGAATCAGTGTTAAGTTGAATTAAGCAAAGCATTTGATCATTTCAAGCCAAGAATGTGCTTGTGTGAGAGAAGGGCGCTTGTTTTCCACACCTGGCTGTGGCTGAGCGGCTGGATGGTGGTGGGGTTGTCCAGCTGCCGAGTCCCCACCACCGTCTTCATGTAGAGGACCTGGCAGCTCACGCTCTGCACCAGCACGGTGAAGAAGTTTGGGTTGCTGAAGTTCAGCGTGCACTGGAAAGGAAAAACAATCCGCACGGTTTGAAAGGCCGGCTGGAAAAATACACTACAATAATATCAGGAGACAGACTTTTATCCAATCTGTAATTGGATCATATTAAACCACGACTAACTTAAGTGTGGAAGGACTTACTGGAGGAAAATAGTTCAGTTCTGGAATACTAGATATGTTTCCTCTTGATAGAAAGAAAAATAGAAAAATCTAACTTTCAAACAGAGTGCACCACACCGTTCTCTAGGAGTAGGCTTCTTTTCTCAGTGATCCTAGAAAAGCATTACATATATTACCTAAACTGTTCTAATAATTTTGCTTTAATATTTTTGTTGTGTGATACTTTTTTTCAAATTACAGGATTTCTGAAATCTGCCAAAAGCATAAAAAGACAGACTGACTGATTAAAATAATGTTTCATACCATAGTTTTAATCGGTCCATAGGAATTCCCTTCCTATTTTGAACTTCTTAAATTAAATTTTAATGTGTCTAAGACAGAACCAGCAGGTCAAAGTTTATGAAAATATCTACCATATAATTCTGATTGTTGCAGATCTTGACAGGAACATTTTTCTTTTTTTTTTTTTTTCTTTAGATAAACAAAAAGTCGCAAATACATCCTCAGATCAGAACATGTTGCAATCATAATGACAACAGACTTTTTTTCATCACATTATCAACAGATGGGGAACATAACTATAACAGCAAAGGACAACACCTATTGGTCAAAGCTGCCAACTACTTTGCCTTTGCTTATTGCAAAATGTGGTGATTAAACTATTTAGAGATTGAGAAGCCTAAATTATAGTAACTTTTCAGGATATACATGTCCGGGTGATATTACTGTAGAGATGAGAAGAAACCTACCGTCATGTTCATCAGGACTTTGTTGTTGGTGTGATCAAAGTGTACAGTCACAGAGCGGATCCCGGCGTCCACCACCACCACCGAGCGCGGGAAGAGGAAGAAGGCGACCAGCATGGAGGCCAGGAGGCAGACCACCACCGACAGGACGACGTACAGCTTCCTACACAGACACACACACACACCACACACACACACACACACACACACACACACACACACACACCACACACACACAAACACACACACACACACACAAACAACCTGCTTTCAAATCCCACAAATATGGATGTCTCTGATAATAAACTGAATTTGCATTGTTCTCAATCAACATTACATGTATTGCAGGTACAATTATTGTTTTTAAAAAGATGGGGGTTTTTTGCTTTCATCACTAACAATTATTTAAACAACGTAAACAAATGTAATTTCATAATATGTTTTGCCTTTTAACGTCATAATCCGCTGAATTACGCTTCCATTTGTTTGTTGTGTTTTTTGTTTTTTGGGGGGGGCATATCTCATTTTGTGTAAGTAGTAGAACCAGGCATCAGAATCAAGTCCCAGACATTCTACAAATTATTCAGTTGCTTTTTACAAATTATTTCATATAAATTTATTGTAACAGAATAAATTTCAAAGTGTTGGAAAAACTTATATTTTTAATGAAAATTTGTGAAGAAAAAAAATCCCCTGTCCACAAGCATCCTCATCCAAACACATCCATTTCAATTTACATTACATGGTACATGTTCACATTATTTGTTATCATTATTTATTAACTGAAGATATATCATAATACAATATATAATATACAATAAAATACAATGACTTCAATCTTATTGTATTAGTAAGTTAACTTCGTTGGCTGTAGGGATTTTTAATGTCCAGCAGGTGTCAGTATTCAGTGACACAGTATTGATACAGTATCAATACAGTTTTGCTATGAGTCCAAACGCTTCATTTACCGTCATTAGTAATCAGGCTATTTTTGTCTTATTCTTGAAAAAGAAAATAACAACATTGAGCAAAACCTTTTATAATCATAGCGAGGAGGAATACTGGATACTAGTGAGTAATCCGAGCAGTGTTTTCTTGCTTATGCATCTCTCTTCAGTGTAAATAATGTTTAAGGAGTTAAATTCAAATGAAATCCAGTAAATAGAGGTTTAAAGTGGTGGTTACTCACGTCCTCTGTGGCTGCAGTCTCTGGTCGCTGTAGGGGATCAGCGCCACCAGCTCGTTCACTTGTTCTATTAAGATTTGTTTTTAAAAGAAAGAAGTTAAACTACATGGCGAGAAAACTCTGGAGGGCAATAACAGCTAAGCATGTCAAATAAAATAAAACCCCGTCTAACATGGCATATCTGGTCTCCTGCTCACCTGAAGGGATTCTCCCGGTGCCCTGGCATGTCGGGCAGGTTATGCTGTCCCTGCCGGTGAACTCCACGTACGGAAACTGAGCGATATCCTCTCGCCTGTCAAGCCCGTCCAGAGAGTCGTTATCGGGCTCTCTGTGTCCTGCTGGCCGGCCCTCTGGCTCTGTCTCCCGGAGGAGCGGCAGGCTGCTGCCGCTCCGAGACCAGCGCGTCCCCATGACCGAGGAGGGAGCGGTGCAGAGGAGAGCTGTCTTTCAGACTACAGACCGCTGACAGGCAGAGCAAAATGAGCCATTCTGTCCCCGAAAGTGAGGAAGGTAGAGCTGTCGGTATTCAGAGGAACCTCGTTTATTCACAGCTTCAGCTATTTCGAAAGTAATGGTGCCCCGTAACTTTTCAAAGTTAGTAAAACAAGTTTAGTTCAATAAACGATAAGATTTCAGTTGAAAGCGACCTTCACACAGCCATAGCTCCTGTGCGCGGATCCTCATCCTGCTACATTTGGAACTTTTGTTTGCGACACTGCCTTGTTGCATTCAGGTTCCTGACGTACTGTGGTATTTTCTACGAACAACGTGGTGCAGTGAGGCGTTTAGGGAACTTATGTGAAGAGCTGCCTTACGCGTTTTATTTGCTATAAAAAAAGTTATAACTAGTTCAATGTCAACTGATTTTCATTCAGAAGTTCACCTTATATATATAATTAGGTTTTTTGTATTCTGAGACGTCCTTAATTACTGATATATATGTAGACTACATGCAACAATAGTATTGAGCACTGCAAGGCGACATTTTATTGGGGCCTGCCTAGCAATGCATAAGGAGAGCAGTTACTGACTTGCTTCGCAAGTCAGTAACTGCTCTCCTTATGCATTGCATGGCAGGCACCTATTAATCTTCACCCAATAGAACGCCTCTTTATTTTTTTTCCGTGACCGTTAATGCGGCTCATACCGCTGCGTGCCCACCAACAAATGTGGTATCAAAACGTGCGGCTCGATGGCGGCATGTGTGCTATTACTTGTGGTGGGATTCTGAGTTACCATGGCGATGTAAAAAGCCAAAAAAGACCCCCAAAAGCCCCATAGAAATGAATGGAGTGAGGAAACCAAAACATCCTAAAATACGTAGAAATGCCATTCAAATTTCAGTTTGTAGATACGCCCGTGATCTTTCTAAAGTCAAGACAACACGTTGATACGAATTACGGTTTGTCCACAATTTCTCTCTAAGCGCTCCAAAGTTTTCAATTTTTGGAAAAACTAGAGTGTAATCAACGTTTCGTTAGAGTGTGGGAAGCAGTGCGATTCTGACCCCAAATAAAATTTGAAATCGCTGTCACGCCCACAAATATCGCCCTATCGGTATCAAACTTGGTCATGAAATAGATACGCATGCCTGCTCCGGTAAAATGTTTTCTACATTTTCCTAGGTCTTACGGTTTTCTGTCTAGGGGCTTCAGAGCGAAGTGATGCGACAGGATTTCGACTCGCTCAGCCAGGATCACTTCCATGTATTTCTGAAAAATGTCAGACCTCAGCGCACACCATTTTTATCTCGTCGCTGTTATTACTGTGAGTGATGTACAGATATGAATAGCGGGACTATCGGAGACGAAAGATAGCCCTCTCATATGTTTCAAACGGTTTTCCGATATGTTTCCGAATGGGAAGGAGTTGTTCGGACCGCTTTTTTCAGTTAAAACTGATAGAAATCTGTCTCACACACGACAGTTGCAGAGGATCCATTACCATAGCAACGAAGCACAGCAGGGCCTGTGGCTGCTGTCAGGACAACTGCCTCTTGTTTTTTATTTTTGTTTTTTATGTTTAAGGTGGCAGTAGTAATTTTATTGGTTTTATGTTGGGTGTACATTGGAATGTAGAGGGGGAACTTTTGTTTTGTTCCGCACGGCATGTGTTGCCCGGGGAACTTTGGCTGGCGCATTTGGAGCCATGTGGGTTATGCGAGCTGGAGAGACTGTGAGAAGATTAGACTTTATTCCTCTGGAGTTGATGCAGCTAATGAGGTACAGTTTTGTTGTATGGATCTTTTGTTATATTGTGCCATTTGTTGTGAACTGATTTAGGTTGTGTTACCTTTTTTGTAGTTCTGACGGCATTTTTTGAGGACCTAGAAGAACGTGTCTGAAATAAATGGCTGTAGAAAATCAAGAACTGCGTTAAGTTTAATTGAACTCGAGAGGAGTAACAGTCAGAGCAGCTAATTAGAACTACAAAAACGCGCCACTGTAGTTTTTACTATGGCAGAGCTCTGAGGAAGGAGCTGGCCTTTAGAACTACTTGTGTTTTGGGCATTTTATAACTGATTTTAACCAAACTTTGCTACACATGGGATTAGTATGTCAATTTAGCATTAAGCTTAATGAAAATTTCAAAATAAAAGCTGAATATTTCTCTCAGGCCTGTCACAAAAACTAACAAGCAATTAGAATTAAGTCTCTCCTTGTGTGTCACACTGACATGACAGTTGACCTTCTCCTTACAACAACAATGACTGCAGGTTAGAACTACAACATGGCGGAACTGTCAGTTACTACTGAGGATAAATGAGCTGGGATTTAGAATTACATTGTGTTTGGACTTTTTATAACTGATTTTAAGTAACCATTGTTACACACAGGATTAGTGTGGCAATTTTAAATTAAGCTTAATGAAAATTTCAAAATAAAAATAAAATATTTTTTATATCACGTAAATGCTGTCTTGGGAATTATGTGACTTTTTAACTGAGCTTGATTCTGTGTTTCACTTTATCAGTATGGCCAAAATCCAGGTCATTCTGAGAGAAAACGTTTGGCATGGTGTTTAACATTTTTGTTATTCGCTCTTTCCATTCAGTGGATAAAGGTGAATCTCCAAAATCAAAGTTCAGTGGTGGGGAAGACGTTGCTTGAAATTTAGGATAGTCTGATTCGTTGACAGTATGTTCTTTGTGCAACACCTGTACTATAGCATTAACATCTGCCACAATGGTTTTGGGGGGAATGACTATGTCATGATTGGTGTCATTTCTCAGTATGACAGGAATATGACATGAGTGTTTGCTTGGTAAAGTTACTGCAATCGCTGAAACGAGTAAACCATTCGGTAGAGAAGAAGCTGATGGTTGCTCAAGAATAACATCTCTCTGAATGTTCAAACGATTAAATGGAACAAAAGCTTCAACAACAGTGGTCTGCCTTGCAGGAACAACTTTAGGCAGCTTGCCTGTTAGTTCTGCACAACCAAGGCTGCTGTGGATAAGCTCCCTTTGTTGTATCTCAAGTATTTTGAGAACAGCCTGATAGCCATTCATCAAAGGCTGAAAAGATGAAAGTTTCTGGTAATCCGCATAAAGAATGTCAAGTGCGTTTGTGCCTATAAGCACCTGTTCATGGGCTGCAGAGCGGAGGTGAGGAATAACCAAAGCCAGAGTGTTAATCTCAATATCAGAGCCAACAAACTCTTTAGGAAAAGTGATGGTAAGCTCAACATATCCTAAATAGGGAACAAACTGGCCATTAGCACTCTCCACTTCAAGCAAATCATTTAAAGAATGAATGGTCAGATCAGAAAGGTGTTCTTCATAAAAGGACTGGGACACAGTTGTGACTTGTGAACCTGTGTCCAACAGACAGTTTGTGTCTTTCCCTGCAATAGACACTTGAGCTGTAGTTTTAGTTCCCACCAGGCCATGTGGCAATTTCGACCTTTCTACCCCAACACTCTTAACAACAGCTTTCATGGTTTTGGGACTGGAATTTTGTAACTCTGCTCCCATGTGTCCCTCTATGGGAGCAGACACTAGTTTAAATGTGTCTCACTTTGAGAAGCATGAGAGGCTTCCCAAGCAGCCTGCTTTTCTTTCAGCTGTTTTTTCTTAGCTGCTACAAGGGAAGAATTTGGTGCATTTTCACAGACTGAAACAACATGGCCATCCTCTCCACACTGGAAACAGTACCAGGGACGTGGTCTGCCATTTGCTTTAATTGTGGAAGGATGCTGACGGCTTGTTTTTGGTTTCACCACATGGGCTTCATGTGTGACACTTAGAGGAACAGACTTTTGTTGCTTAAGTTGTTTTGACTTTTGACTCTCTGACACAATGCTCTTCACCTGAAGGCTGAGGTCAGCAATTTGTTGCTTGAGCATCTCAAGATCAGTCTTATTTATCAAATCATTTTTGTCATATGCAAGATGAACTTGTGACATGGCACGCTGCTTGCTGGGGATGTGGCCAGACTTGGCATGGTTGAAATGCTGTCGCATTCGAGTCATTTTTGCAGCCTGTTTATCTTCTTTTGTCCTAAGAAGGAGCAACAATTCTGCAAAAGTAGGAGGTTTATCTTTCTTTTGTTCCAACTGAAGATCGGCTATTA
This sequence comes from Poeciliopsis prolifica, assembly GCF_027474105.1. Taxonomy (NCBI): domain Eukaryota; kingdom Metazoa; phylum Chordata; class Actinopteri; order Cyprinodontiformes; family Poeciliidae; genus Poeciliopsis; species Poeciliopsis prolifica. Next base: position 2,180,462 of record NW_026562402.1, read on the forward strand.
AAGCGTTCTCCCAACAGCCTCTACAGAACTGCTTTAAAAGCTGTTGATCAAACTCTGGAGCGGATACACCACCACGTCTCATTGTTTTGCTTAAGGCTGTGTGTAGTCTCTGCAGGAAAACAGAAGGTAACTCTCCGTCATTCTGGAACGTGCTCATGAACCTAGCATAAAGCTCGTCACCATCTTCAACCGTCCCGTAGGCGGAGTCAAGCAACTTGAGATAAGTTGAGGGACTAGATTGTGGGCTCAAATGTTTAATTATTTCAGAAGCAGGAGGAAGAAGACTGTCTAATATACAATGTGTGCAATGCAAGTCTGACACAGATGGATCTCTGATAAGAATTTCAACACTTGCATGCCATGTATCATAATCTGCTTCATGGCTTGGACGTGGACTCTTGCCTGAAAAAGCTCTGAGTCTACTGGGTGAAGCAAATGGAGATGAGGTATCACTGCTGCGCACCACATGCTCAACCACCACTCACTGAACTGCATGTGGATTAACATCGATTACTGGCGTAGTAGTGGATTCAGATGAGAATGACAAAGTCTGTGGGGGGTTGAGATCAATCAGGTTTTTACTGAAAATGGAAGGGTTGAGAGGCTTACTTGGATTATTTGCTGGTGTCAAAATCGGGGATGGCGTGACAGCTATGGCTGACTGAGGGTTTTCAGAAGATGGGATATTTCTTTTGCTGGTCGAGTCTTTTTGTGGGATAGGACTCTGTGGAGCTGAGGATTCTGGATCAATCTGAGGTGATCGGGCAAAGGAACTTTCGACAGATGAAACTAGACTTTTAAGTTCCTCCTTCAACATTTCTCCTAGTGAATTTCCACTCAGCATGGCAATTTCAGAGAGTTGTTCCATGTACATTTTAGTAGCTTTGCTTCTGGCTTCTACGGTGTAGACACTTCCTAAAGCTTTTAACTCATACACAATCCCTGCTTGAGTCATGCTTGGAAGCTGAAGAGGCAACAGTGGTTCCAATGTCTTCATGGCAGTTTCATGTGCAAACTCAATAATCATGTTTTTATGGAAACCTGATTTAGGATCATCTAAGTGAATGTAACGGTTAATGGAACCATACTTCTGGAGAAATATTGATACTTCCTCATCTATTTCTGACCCTGTCAAGCCACTAACAACCAAAGAATGGGGAATTTGGATGGACTCCCGGAGTACCACATCCATTTTTTATTTTTTTTGAGAAGTACTTAGGAAGTTCTAACAATACGTGAAAGATGTCTGACACTTAAACACACACACTCGTGCTCCTGGCTGGCTCGCCAAACCTTTTCCTGTAACACAGTTGAGAAGGGTACAATATGTTTTAGGTAGATGGGCCAATAGGTTTGGCTGTCGGAGCACGATGGGTGTTTACATGACACATACACAGTTGAGTGAATTTAAAAAACAATTAGCTTTAGTAACATGAATCATAAACTCACAAATGGACAAGACATACAATTAAGAAAATAAAATTACACACAATAAAATACATGAAATAAAAACAACAATACTTGGCCAAGTGCTAAATATCAAATTTAAATCTATTGGGTGCACCCTGGTAGTTTGCGCTCTAATCTCTTTTAGATGACAAATGAATCAAATTAAATCCTGGTTCAGGTCTCACTCAACATGGGAGGAAATCCAGATCTTTCTAAGTCCAGGTGGGAAGGCTCGCCATCAAAGTCAGTAGGGGAATCCACTCCAGGAACAATCCAGGAGAAGAGAAGAAAAAGCAAAAAAAAAAAAAAACAACACAACAACAAAAAAAACCCTGATCTGTCAACAGACAAGACCAGCAGAAACATAGAATTATTATTAAACCATTCTAGCTTATTATGTTTCATAACTGTTTGAAAAATCCTTTTCCAAGAACAATAATAAAACATTACATTTTACACAAACTCAGCAAAGGTTCACGTTTTAATAACTAAGTAGGTCAAATAAAGATCATTATTTGACAACAAGATAAAAGAACAAAAACCAAATGAAAGGTACAAAATATGCTCACCGATCTCAGTGCGGCACGTTCAAAACAACTAGACAGGGACTCTCATTCCAGACACGGAGGGCACTAGACAGTGTAAAATGCATATTTTTTAAGTTTTAACTTAAAGAAAATGAATTAAGTAAAATAAAAATACATTATTATACAGGCTTTACCTTCAGTTGAACTGAAAACAACTGCCAATCAACTGCCAGAAAGTGCAACAGTTCCAACTGATCTTAGTGGTTCTAACAGCAGAAAAACTGAAGTTCAGTTTTCTGAAACTTATCACTCTTTCTAACTTATAAGTTGGATTTAAACAATAACTATTTACAAGAAAAAATTCCTTCAAAGTCAATAAATGATATTAGAAAGAAACCAAAAGACTCTCACTCTGGCTCAGCTGTCTGATCAGGGTCGGATCTCCCGCTCACAATCAATGCTGCCAACACGGGAAAGAAGGTGGAGCCTCTGTGGCATTCCGCTCTCTGATTGGTCTAAACATTCATGGGAATCAAACTTCCCATTGGCCAGGCAGACTACCCCGCCTACCCAATCTCTATTTCCCAAAAGGCTATTCCCACTTTATGTGGGTTACATTTTCACTATGGTCTACAGTCTTAAGTACTTTTGTAAACCTGATGTCTGTTCTTTATATGGAATAAAATCTGAAAAATTCTACCAGAGTTTGTAATTATGTTTTGATTCAAAATGTCCTTGGAGCTTCAGCTCTGCTTTGAGCAGTTTTGGGTGCTCAGCTCTGTGTCCTAGAGCCTCAAATCAAACTGCTGCAGCCTTGCTGGTAAAAAAAAAAACGATCAGCTTAAGTGGGAGATTGAGCACCTCAGATTTATAGTGAACATGCTCCAGGAAAGCCAGATGCTGACATCCAGGACGCACAGCAGCAGTGATTCCACACTGATTTGACAGTTAGTGTTCCTCTTTTGCCACCAGGTGGCAGCCTTGGCTTGCTCTAAAATGGGTGGTTACAATCCCTAATGTTGTAATTGTGTAGTAGCATTTATTTTTTTATTGTAACAGCGTGGTTGTTGGGACTGGTATGCCGAGCTCTTCTGGGTGAACCCCGGCCAGCCGAGAAACATAGTCCCTCCAGCGTGTCGCAGGTCTTCCCCGGGGCCTCCTCCTGATGGGATGTGCCCAGAACGCCTCATCAGGGAGGCATCCTGACCAGATGCCCAAGCCACCTCAACCGGCTCCTCTCGACGTGAAGAAGCACCATCTATTACTATTACATCGGCTATTACTATAGCAACAGAACACAGAGAAAGGCGGAGCTGCTGGTTTGGACTACAAAGACGCCATCTCTGTAGTTCTAAACTATGACGGAACACTAATGTGGCCATTTAAAATATAGCTTACTGAAAATCTGAAAATAAATCCTATTTACCTCTCAGAGTGGTGCAGTGCCTCAGGCGGTACATTAATATTGGTGTTTTAGAATGACAATGATTGAAGGTTAGAACTACAGACATGGTGGATCACTCAGTTACCTCAGGCGAGGGCTGAGTTAGCAGTTAAGAACTACAATAATGGTGGCACTCTTATTGCAGAAGAAGGCTGAGCAGAATGTTAGAACTGCAGACATAGTGGAATGAAGAAAATAATTTTGGCTCATTGTAGCTTATTTAAGATTAAGAAATTTAAGAACCTTTCTAAATTTTAATTTTTCACTATTTCTTGATTTCTGTTGTACTCTTGTACAGAGAGGGTAGCTTGCGGAAACTGACTGTGACATTACCATGATGAAATGACATTCTTACTTAAGATGACAACATGGAGAAATGCAAGCCAAATGTCTGTCATTGTTGGTGTACCCACATGCCATGCTATGTGGCAGTTTCTCACATTCAGCTATGTGTAGGTTGGAAGGACTGTGCAAATAGTGAGACTGTAAAGGTAAAATGAATGGACACAACACCGGTAACCATTTGAAGTAATTTAGAGGCTTTTATTTTTAAAACACAAGTCCAGAGAATGTAGGCAGAAGCCCAGGCATTTTGAACCACTGAACTGACATGTGCACGCCTCCTTCTGGCCCTCTGTCGTGTGCAGTTCTCCTTCAAACATGGACCCATTGGCCCCTTCAGGTGTAGGCAACTGCTCCAAGGTGTGGACCTTCAAGTGTGGGTGAGTGGCTCCTCTCCAAGTATTGAGCCAGAACCTTCCATGCCTGTGTGTCTGTCTCAAATCTCCACTTGTCTCACACTGCTCACTCGTTGGCCCAAATAGACCAAAGTCCCCATGTGACTTTAGGAGCCTCGCATTCTGGTACCTTAATGGAAGCACGATTAGCAGTCACAGGAGGGCATTGGAGTACAGTGAATTCATTGTCATTTTTATCAGTGAAGAAGATTACTGACTTTTTATAGGGAGAAACTTCCGGCAAAACCGTACTTGGGATAACTGTCTGTGTCCTAGAAATACCTGATTCCTTTGGTAGCCCTTCACTGAAAACCTTGAATCGCTCTTAGTCTGATCCCTCCCCAATGGCAGCCTACCCTGGGAAGCCTCACTATTGGCTGAACCCCAAGACAAAATCTCCATCTGGGTCATGGGGATACTCAAACCCCTCCACCACGTTAAGGTGGCGATTCTGCGGAGGGGTCACCAGCAGATCGCGATGGATGTTTAATCCAAGGGATCCCCCATCCTGAGCAAGCACAAGGCAACAGTGGAGAGGAAAACTCCCTTTAAAAGGAAGAAACCTCCAGCAGAACCAGGCTCAGGATGAGCAGCCATCTGCCGAGGCTGGCTGGCTTCAAGAGGGCAAAAATAAAAAACACAACAACAACAAAACTGTCAACAAACCTTCTGAAAGAAAGACAGATTCAATTACAATATTAGTTTACAATACACATGTTACAAAAGGTAGATCTGGGAAAGTCTATACAATAGATATTGACAGAAAATAGTCTGAGCCTGTAGCAGTAAACTACCTCTTACTGGAATCAGTCCCGAAAGAATAACATGAAACAAAAAGTTAAACTTCAATATCTGTAAAATAACTTAAAGAATTGTGTTAGTGCATCATTATCTACAAAGTCATGTTGCTGTATTCCATAACCTGGACAGACAATCTTTAATTTTGATTAAGACATGAAGATGCACTGTTTTCAGAGTTTATGTTTGTGGTTGAATGTTAATGCTCTCAGACAGTTTATGGTAAATGTACCACCAGTTATGTAAAAGTGTCAGTGTTTCCATTTTAAATGGTGCAAAAAAGAGAACCTGAACATGGAATTGTGCAGGTTGCCAAACCATCCCAGGGCAATGCAGTGAGACACAGGACAAATGACCATGTAACACATGGAGAATTAACCTAACAATTGTGTTTTTGATGTGGGAGGAAGGCGAAGCACCCGGAGAGAACCCATGCATGCCAATTTATGATGTCTGTGGGAAGAAGCTGGCGGACCCGGAGAGAACCCACACATGCTACTTTTATGTCTGCGGGAGGAAGCCGGAGCACCCGGAGAGAACCCATGCATGCCAATTTGTGATGTCTGTGGGAAGAAGCTGGCGGACCCGGAGAGAACCCACACATGCTACTTTTATGTCTGCGGGAGGAAGCCGGAGCACCCGGAGAGAACCCATGCATGCCAATTTATAATGTCTGTGGGAAGAAGCTGGCGGACCCGGAGAGAACCCATTGGTGCCAATTTATGATGTCTGTGGGAGGAAAGCGAAGCACCCAGAGAGAACCCATGCATGCCACTTTTATGTCTTTGGGAAGAAGCTGGCGCACCCAGAGAGAACCCATTGTTGCCAATTTGTGATGTCTGTGGGAAGAAGCTGGCGGACCCAGAGAGAACCCATTGTTGCCAATTTGTGATGTCTGTGGGAAGAAGCTGGCGGACCCGGGGAGAACCCACACATGCTACTTTTATGTGTGCGGGAAGAAGTCGGAGCACCCGGAGAGAACCCATGCATGCCAATTTGTGATGTCTGTGGGAAGAGGCTGGCGGACCCGGAGAGAACCCATTGTTGCCAATTTATGATGTCTGTGCGAGGAAGGCGAAGCACCCAGAGAGAACCCATGCATGCTACTTTTATGTCTTTGGGAAGAAGCTGGCGCACCCAGAGAGAACCCATTGTTGCCAATTTATAATGTCTGTGGGAAGAAGCTGGCGGACCCGGAGAGAACCCAGAAGTTCACGAGTTTAGATCTCCGGGACCATTCCTCCCAACCACATCTCTCCAGGTCTCACTGTCATTGCCCATTGCCTTGTTGAAGTTCTCCACTAGAACAAGGGAATCCCTGAGGGGTACACTCCAGTACACCCTCCAAGGACTCCAGAAAGGGTGAGTTCTCTGAACTTCCCTCTTGCTCACCGCAGTAAACCCCAACATGCAGGCACCAAGATGGGGGGCAACAAGAAAATGTTTTCTGTTCCTGTGGTACCTGTCTGAGAGCCTTCATGGATGTGTGTGTGTGTGTGTGTTGTTTTTCATCTTCATTTGATTGTCTACTTATAGATGAGTGGTGTAACTGTTTTAATCAGGATTTATAATTAATTCCCAAAACATATACAAAAAATATATATTAAAGAAAAACATGTACTTTTTCCTCTTTCCTATCTTACACCCCTTTCCTCCTTGTTGACCTCATTCTTTGGCTAGATCTCCATGCACTCTGAAGTCGTAGAGGCAGGTGTAGCCCGATTCTCCCCAGTTGCTGTTCACCTGTAGTGTAACATGGTCGTAGGGGCCAACTTTATCAGCCTGTAAGCCAAGAGAGGTTAGATTGATAATCCATAGTTGCAAATAGACAGACAATAGAAACAAAGGAGGTCTGTCTTAAAGTGCATGGAAGCCTAGTTCAACTGGCCTTGCTATAAAAATATTTTGCATAGTATTTCTCAAGATAGCAAGGGAAGTATGTTGATATCTTGCTAAAACAAACTGTTATGTAGTAACACTGGGATTTTTTGTTGGTGTTTTATCATGAGATGTCAAAAATGATTGTTTTGTCATAAGAGGTTGACTTTTTTTTGTTGTTGTCAAGACATAATAAAAGTTGATGTATTCTTTCAACAAGATTTATGCCAAGAAAAAATATTGTCCTCAAGAGATGGCCAAAAATATCAACTGTTTTTTTTGTTTGCATCTGTTCAAGTTGATCGCTCCGTATCTCTGTGTTTTGGAATAGTTTAGGGTTCGATAACAAAGCTTTCTGTGGCTGCATATGCAGGTGGAGCCTGGTGATGCATCTAGGCACTATTTCTAGATGACATATTTGCTACAAAGTTGACTAACTGATTATTTTTTTCAATGCTTTCTATCAGTTGCAGTCTCACTCGAGAGCTCTGGGAGTGCAGCATTAACATAATTTTTATGGTTTAAATAGAAATTTTTAGTGGAGCATTTTGAACGGAACAATAATACGGTATCTGCCATTTTATTTAAAGTATTTTTTTGTATATTGAATGCTATTAATACCCAGTTTAGGAAAAACAATCAATATTTATAACAGGGTCAGTCAGTCTGGGCTTCTGAGTGAAATGTATTTGGATAATAAAACATTAATTTGACATATTTACAGAAAGTTTGAAGGTCTGAATTTGGTCTCCATTTTCGTCATATATGAAAGTTCCCAAATGAGTTTCCTCATCTTCTAAATTCTTCTTTCCCTGAGACAAAATTAGATAGAAATCCAGTTCATTATCTGTTCTTTCTAGAAATGTGAAAGTTAGTTGGTGTAGCTGAAAACATATCACTTCCTGAGATAAGCAGAAAATTCATTAGTGCAGGCAGAATGTTTGCATCATTTAGAATGAGATCAAGTGATGTCATACGGAATCAATGCCATCACAAGTATACTTAAAATATGCAATAGGTGATATATATATATATATTACAGTTTTGACACTCGTTTCACTTGACTTACAAAGACAGAAAACTCTTTAGGAGCACTGGAGACAGAGGACGTTGGGGACACAATCTTTCGAATGTGGCCCAGGGACACATGTCTGATGATGGCTGTGTGAGACAATGAGATGGCCAAACGTCCCGGGAAGCCTGGAAAGGCCCAGCATTGTCCAGGATGCAGATGAGTTCTTCCCTGAAAACAGAGAACAAAACAAAGTTTAGGTGGGGTACCAAGACTAAGAGAAAAGGAAATCATAAGGCCTAATTTTATATCAACAAGAACATCACTTTTTTCCTAATATTTCTTGAATAATCTAAGTGTCATTAAGACCTGAATAACAATGTCTGCATCTATAGCTGGTGCCCTGATAGGCACTCCAAGTATTCTACATCCAATATGGCTTTCACATGACTCTGTCGTTTTTTTGTACAAAATCGTTGCTCCTATACACAAAACACAAGAAGAGAAATAATGTGAGTCAGAAAAATTTAATACTGAAAATGTGCAATCTAGTTGATGATCTTATTTGTAATGGGTCACCTTGAGAGTGGAGAGCAAAGTTTGGCCACAGGTCTACTTCTGGTAGAAGGTAGTTAATTTTTTTCTCCAACATCTGCAGCCTGGAGAGATGTCCCTGATCCTCAACTCCAGAGATTGGACCCTGTGCACAACATAAAAGTTAACAGCTTGTTCTCATGTTTGTTCATGATAATTAAATCAGTGTTAGGATTAGGAAGAGAAAGCCTACCATGTCTGTCATAGTTGTTGTAAGAGACATCTTAGACGGTCGTGGGCAAATAATCCACCAAAGACAAGCTGATGAACATGAGCAGAAGACAACAGTGAGACGAATTTCAAAATACAGACTTTCTGTAACACTTCCAAACGGACTGTTTGTGGGAGAGTATTTACCACAAGTGACGAAGGTGAAAAAGAATAAGCGGGTGATATGGCGAATGTTTATCAGACAGTCTATCATCTGGTTTTCTCGGTCCATAATAATTTGCACCGCACGAGTCTGATGCCTCTCTCTTAATGATATCTCCTCATTTGTCGGGCGGTTTGCTGGGCGGTTTGCCGGGCGATATGCCGGGCGGTTCGCCGGGCGGTTTCTAGGGGGGCTTACAGGGCGACCTGTAATGTACCTCCTCCTGACCCAAGATGGAAAAAATACAAGTGAGTAAATATGTACATTGATCAGCAGATGACTGCATAAGACATAAGAGTTTAAAAAAATTGCTGATTTAATATACCTCACTGCTGTTTCCCTGTAGGAAATAACTGGTTGTCCATATATATCGTAGTAGCCGTTCCTTAACAAACGTTCACTTGATCTTTGCATGACTGTGAAAAAAAACCAGACACGCAAAAGTGGTCAATGACTTGCACAAAGCATGTCTAAAATGTACAACACAACTCTACAGAAAGTCATTTTTATAGTAAACACTGTAAATTTAATGATCATTTAGTTACCTATTATATTAAATCTATCATTTCATGTGTGAAAATCATCAACTATCTATAAAACCTTAAGGAAAACCAATTTTTTTGCATGAAAAACTGCATGTTTCAATACTCAACAAACTTAGCAAACATGCAAAAAGACACTAAAACACAAATGAGACATTTGATATTTTCATCAAAAAATTTGTAAAATGGTTTGATGTTGAACTATCTGCAACATCGCTTCACAATTCCTTCACAAAATTCAACTTTTCTTCTTTGCCTCACTAATTTCTAAATAAATACTTACTTGCAAAACTGAAGCTCAATGAAATTTCTTGAAGTAATCTGTCTGAGACGAACTCTTCAAATGGATAAATTCCTGTAGGAACTCCTCTTTTATTGACAAAAGTTCCAAAAGCGCCTGATGACTAGTCAGTTTATGTGACATCATAATGCTCAACAGAACCTGCCCACAATTAATTTCTGTTTCCGTTAGATTAATTTCAAAGATTCAAATAAAATAATGTGCAAAAGAAAAAAAAGTCCATTCTGCTGTTAAATTAGTCAATCAAATCACTGCTCTCAACAAAATCAAGAAATCTTTACTTCCCGACTGGCATTTACAGAGTGCATTTCACATTTCACATATGGTTAAAGGCTGGTTCATCCAGTGCAAACACTTCTCTTAAATTGAAGTAGTGTTTTGTTGAACTTATTTTAAAATCATATTTTTGTTTATGGGGAGATCTGATAAAAGCTCAGCTGGCGAGCATCTAATGAGGCATTCACACTTAAGGAGTGCAAATAGGTCAGAGTGCTTGATGCAGTTTTCCACTGATAGGATGTCTAAAATGATTTAGTCACCAACCAAAGTCCCAAATATCAACCAAACCTCAACCAAATATCGGATCAAGGTTGTTTTGCAGAAGCTCTCAATGTGAAGGGCTAAATTGGCAAAATTGTGAGAACCGAGTCTCTGAGGACACCCCTGCTAAAAAACCTTATTGAAAAGTGACTACAAAGTGGTCGTGAAATATTTCTATACTGTTTTTTCCAAAGTACTGTTTGAAATTCTATACTGTTTTCACTATGGTCTACAGTCCTAAGTACTTTTGCAAACCTGTCTGTTCTTTACATGGAATAAAGTTTAAAAAATGCCTTCTACCAGAGTTTGTTTTGATTCAAAATATCCTTGGAGCTTCAGCTCTGCTTTGAGCAGTTTTGGGTGCTCAGCTCTGTGGCCAAGAGCCTCATGATGAGTCTAGATCAAACTGCTGCAGCCTTGCTGGTAAAAATCAATCAACTTAAATGGGAGATTGAGTGCCTGAGATTTATAGAGAACATGCTCCAGAAAAACCAGATGCTAACATCAGGGCCGTGCAGAGACCTTTGGAGGGGCAGGGGCTCAAAGTTAAAAAGAAAAAAAGGCCACATTGAACAAGATATTAAAGCACTGTACAACACCATCACAACAACCCTTATTAATCCAGAATTTAATTTAACACAGAAAGTGATGATGGGAGGCAAGAAAATGCCGAAGTACATTCTCTAACCTGTCGGAAAAGCTCTGTGTTTAATATTAAGGGACTTATGAGGGGGAACGGTTGTTTGGTTTTATTTAAGATTACTGGACTAAACTGGTCTGGTTTAAAAAATTTTCTATAATGCCTACAGAGAATCTGGACTCTGGGCTCTGTTTATATCAGCACTAACGTTTGACCGTGACATGTATAAGGCGCCAATTCAATGCTATGACACTTAGCGGAAATTGTCCAAAGTGCCCATCTATTAAATTGAATTCAGTTCAGAATTTGTAAGTGTGGCAAACCTGAACTAAACGGCTCCGGTCACTTCGCTGCCGTTGCTAAAACTACAGACAGACTCCAATTCTAAAACCGCGAAGGAAATTGATGTCATCATTCATAACGTCTCCTTCTGTTCTCCGATTGCCTCAGTAGAAATACTACCAGAAGTATCCAAGTCAATGACAAAAAGCCCTGACAAACAGTTTATTATGTTCATTACGTTTTGACACAATATATTTAGCTGTATAGTCAGATTTTGCGACTGGCATTGAACTCCTTTGTGCCTTTCAGTTCCTGGCTGTGGACACCCAGCTGCTGCTTGGCAACAAGGAGCTCGCTCTGAGCCCAGAGGAATATGTCTTTGCTGCTATCAACCTGTACATGGACATCATCAACATCTTCCTCTACGTTCTCGCTCTCGTCGGAAGAGCCCGAGGTTGAGCGGAGGGAGTGTCCGATCGCGATCAAGGCAGAACATTATTTGGAATTTGCATAAAGGACCAAGTTTCCATAATCAAAGCTTTTGACTTGCTTTCTAGTGTGTATTTAACATAGGGTTAAATGCTGCTTTTGTTTCACCCAGTGTAAATGCTTATCTTAAATTGATGCTGTCAGTAGTGTTTTGTTGATAACTGAAGTTTTCTTTGTTGAACTTATTTTAAAATCATATTTTTGTTTATGGGGAGATCTGATTAAAGCTCAGCTGGTGAGCATCTAATGAGGGATTCACACTTAAGGAGTGCAAATAGGTCAGTGTGCTTGATGCAGTTTTCCACTGGTATGACTGTATGATGATGTCTAAAATTATTTAGTCACCAACCAAAGACCATGAAATCATAATATATCGGATCAAGGTTGATGTTTTGCTGCAGCCGTCAGTAGGAATGTGAAGGGCTAAATTGGCAAAATTGTGGGAGCCGAGTCTCTGAGGACACCCCTGCTAAAAAACCTTATTGAAAAGTGACTACAAAGTGGTCGTTGTGAAATATTTCTATACTGTTTTTGGGGCCTGCCTAGCAACGCTGCGAGCCCACCCACAAAAGTGGTATCAAAACGTGCGGCTCGTTCCCGGCATTGGAGCTATTACTTTTATGGGGAATCAGCGTTACGACGGCGACGTAAAAAGTGAAAAACAAGCGAAATTTCCAACTGCCGAAACGCAGAGCATAACTGCCACCAACTGCCGCTCCGCTAGAGTGAAAAATGAAGTGGATTTCTGACCCCAAATAAATTTTGAAATCGCCGCCACGCCCACGGTATGAAACTCGGACATGACATCGATACGTATGTCTGCTCTGGTAAAATGTTTTCGAAATCTTTCTAGGGCTTACGGTTTTCTGTCAAGGTGCTTTAGAGCAAAATCAAGTTCCAGCCTAACTGACGCTCTCCACCATATATTTTCATAATTTTATGGAAAATGTCAGATCTCAGCACACACCATTTTTATATCATCGCTGTAATTACTATGAATGAGCTACAGATTTGATTTGCAGGACTATCGGAGACAAAAAATAGCTCTTTCATACGCTTCAAACGGTTTTCTGATACGTATCACGGTTCCCGAACGGCAAGGAGTTGTTCGGGCTGCTTTTTCCATTATAACTGACTGAGCTGTCTCACAAAGATAGAAATCTGTCTCTGCCTCACACACATGACAGTTGACCTCTTTAGAACTACAATGACTGCAGGTTAGAACTACAACATGGCGGAACACTCAGTGCCTACAAAAGAGGTCAGAGCTGATTGTCAGAACTACAACATGGCGGAACTCTCAGTTACTACTGAGGAGGAATCAGCTGGCCTTTAGAATTACATTGTGTTTGGGCTTTTTATAACTGATTTTAATCAACCATTGTTACACACAGGATTAGTGTGGCAATTTTAAATTAAGCTGAATGAAAATTTCAAAATCAAACCTTGAATATTTCTCTCAGGCCTGTCAGAAAAACTAACTTCTTCAAGCATTTATAATTAAGCCTCTCCTTGTGTGTCACACTGACATGACAGTTGACCTCCTCTTTAGAACTACAATTCCTGAAGGTTAGAACTACAACATGGCGGAACACTCAGTGCCTACAGAAGAGGTCATAGGTGAATATAAAAACTACAACATGGCAGAACTGTCAGTTACTACTGATGAGTAATCAGCTGGCCATGACAAATACTTGGTTTTTGGGAATTTTAGAACTGATTTCAAAACTCCATAGTTACACATGGGATTAGTGTTACCATTAAAATTAAGCTTGATGTAAATTTCAAAATAAAAGCCTTGACAATTTTTCCATCAAGTAATTGCTCTTTTGACCACTATATAACTGATTTAAACCAATCAGTGTTGAACATGGAATGAAATTGGCCATTTAAAATTAATCTCAATGAAAATTTCAAAATAAAAGCCTTAAGATTCGTTTGTGGCTAATGCAGCGCCGCAGGCGCTGCAATGATATTAGCTTGCTTGATCTTTTTTAGTCAGGTTAGGGCTCTGCCTTGCACAGCAAGGCAGAGCATTAGCATTAGCCTTTTACCTTAAATGAGGTATTAGCTATTTCTGACTTATTAGCGATATTTGGTATGGTGAATGGAGTAAGTAAATTACAGAGAACATGCTCGTGATTGTCCACATGCTACTGACAGTATTCATTCTAACATTAACATTTTTGCTAATTTTAGCTTATACACTTAATTTAACATACTGAATGGTGCAAGTTCATGTTAGTGAACATTCTTGTGATTCTCCACATGATACTTTGTCATTTTTAGCAAAGCTTAGCATGGATGCTAATGTTTAGCATCAGAACGCTGGATCCAAATCGACGGGCACACTTTGGCAGGCCCCGGTTAAATTTCTTCAGGAATTTTCTAGTTGATAATTGGGATGCTCACTACGACCCTCCAGTGTTTAGTTTTGAAATTCATTCACAGTGAATTTGTCAAATGTGTAACAGAAAATGAAAAAGAAAAACATATTGTCCTGTAAAATACATTATTTGTGGTTTCCAAAATATTTGCTCTATTAATTGAATGAAGTTGTTTTTACTTCAGTTAGGATGCTTCTTGTATTTTACTGATCTGTCATCATGGATCAGTAAAACACAACCATGTCCAAAATTATTCATACCCCTGGCAGGCCAACAATGTTGATTCTGACTGCCAAGTTTCCCCCAGAAAACTTTCCAAGCCCTTTGGCCAGGGCACCAAGGCGAGGTTTTTTTGTATTAATAGATGTCAAAGTTGACAGGAACTGTAAAATATTACAGGCTTGTTATATGTTGTGGGAAACATCGCCAGTGAAATTCAACAACTATCGAGTCTTAAAACAACAAATCCAAAAATTACAACTAAAATGAATATCAATTAATTGCATTCATTTTTAATCCAAATTAAGAAAGCAGCTCCATAAGCCCCCCTGACCTTCAGGGGCCTCATAAATGCTAATATTTTAACACAGACCACATTATTTATGGTGAATATCAATGCTGCTAAATCTGATTTAATGGTTTCAGCATACATAAATTATTATTTGGTTAATTGTTTAACGTTTAGATAGAAGATTTTTAAAGAACTGGCCAGTTTAAAGAACAGTCATTATAGTTACTGTAGATTGTTTTGTTACCAAAACAAAACAATCTAACTATAATTAGATTGTCAAAGTAAAGAGAGTTTGAGCTCTCTTTGTTCACAAATTTATCTCAGTAAAATACAATTAGCAATGATTACATTCTAGGTTGGCCAGTTAAACTATCCCTTTGTCCCAGAATTCACTAAATTCATATTGAAATGGCCCTTGGGCCCCCAGGCTGTTAACCCGCTGGGGGAAACCCTGGGTAGAAAATGAGACAGGCTTCACCAGAAAATCATAAATAAATGTAAGCAGAGTCTCAGTTTGGAATAAAAACATCTGTTTTAATTTAAGATATTTTTTACATGTGGCATGTCGAAGGGCATGTATTTCTATGAAAAGTATTCATCCCCTGGGATGCTATTGTTGTTTTAAAAAAAATCAATCATCATTATTAAAATGAGCTTTTTAACAAATAAAATACAAAACAAACCTCTTCATGTGAAAGTGAGTCAAAGTCAGGTTGTGTGATTCTCTTTGGGATTGAAGTCTGAGCTTTTACGAGGCCATTCTAGAATATTCATCGTGTTTGTTTTCAAACCATCCCTGTGTAGCTTTAGCCGGATGATTTGGAACTTAAAATGTTCTCTAAAGTTGTCGTTTATTTCACCTTCTGCCTTTACAAGCTTTCCAAGGCCTGATGCTGAGAAACATCCCCACAGCATGATGCTGCCACCAGCATGCTGCACAATGGGGACAGAGCATTTGCGAGGATGTTCAATGTTTGGTGTCTGCCATGTCTGGTATAGTCTGTTTCTTACAGCGTGAAACCGCCAAGCTTGTGTCAGCAGCCGGTATAATGGCCCTGTGTGAAACGGCCCCTGGGTCTGCTGGACACAGGGGACATCTGAGTCAGACCGCTTGCCAAAAACTAAATCATGAAAATTCAAATTGAGCGCTCATTATCCATTTTTTCCATTTTCGTTTTGAGCCCTTTTTTCAATTTTTATTTAAAACAAAGAAACAAACTGCCTGAAAATTTACGGACAAGTTTGTTATCCAATTTCTTGTTTTGGTTTAATCGACGAAAAGACGAGTCTGCTTTTGTTTTTTCATTTTTTGTTTCAAACGAACTGCCAGAAAATACACAGATTCTGCCAAACACCAAATATTTTTTTTATTTTCTGTTAGTTTTTTCTTGCCAAAAAAGACACATTTTGTTAGTCATGATTGTTTTGTAAAATTAATAAAAACGTGTTCTAAGGAGTCAGGACCCAAGCTGATCCACGAGCATAAAACTATAAAAATAGGTTTTTGATATTACTGGTCGCAGTAAAAACATTCAAATAAAGGTGGAAAGGAAAGATTTGAGAAGTACACCTTAAAACTTTAATCATAGCCTTTTGTCATGATCACAATCCTTTTTTTCTTTTCAATAAATGGATATTCATGTCAAATCAAAGGCTAAAAAAATCATAAACTTATTTTATTTCCAAATGAAATATAATTTAACTCATCTGTCATGATATGTTCTCAGTATATTTATCTGTATATGTATTGGCATATATTTTTTATGCCCCACCACAGTCACACACCCACACTTGCGTCTATTGCATATATTTTTATGAAACTGTCCCTTGATTTCATCCGTGTGTCCAAACACTACGACATGGACTCATAGATGTGTCCTCCAAGCTTCTTTCTCAGCTCGTCGTTTTCTCTCTGCAACACTTTATTCTAAAAAAGAAACAAAGATGCAAACTTGAACAAAAATGCATATCCAGTGTGAATTCTGTAAGCTGAATGTTTTTGGTGAAAACTGCAGAAGCGTCTGAAGTCGGCTGCAGAAGATGAGCATAAATAAAAGAAATAGGCAGAAGCATGATAGCATGTAGGTTATGTTGAGCTACAGTAACAATCTCCATGCAGTATGAGAAAAAACCCATGCAAAAGCTCATGCTCACAGCTTTGACACAGCAGTCAGAATCGTGTTAAACATTGAATTTTGCAGCGACTGGTTCTGAACTGTAATTTTTGTGCAGGCAAAAGAATCAGTTTGGCTGAACCTTGTGTCTGAGTGCCTCCACCACCAGGTCTCTCCCCCCTCTGACGTTCTGCTCCTTTCTTGAAGCTCGAAAAGCATCTCCGATAGCTGACACCAGGACAGGAGCCTGAAAAGGTGTGAACATGATGAACACACAAAAACCCTCTCTATCCCCACCACTAACTTGTTCTTTTCTGTTCACCACGGAGGGAACACTCACAAGCTTCTGGCTCTGGAACAGATAGCAGTGGTACATGTCAGCCGCAGGATGCTGCGCTATAAAGCCAAAGACTTTGGGCGAGTCGCGCAGGACGGCACAGAAAGAGACGGTGGGGAGAGGGCAGGAGTACAGGAGGAACTGAGGGCAGCAAACACGAGGAGAACATTGAAAATAAGGCACTAAATGTACAGTTGAAACCAGAAGTTTACAAACACTGAATAAAAAGATGCATAGATTTTTTTTTTCCACTGTCTGAAGTTGAATCAGACAAAACATCTCCATAGGGCCAATAGGCTCTAGCAAATAGTGAGTTTTTTATTGGTCTAATGTGATATTCTAATTATAGGAAACACTGATTTTTTATTTTAAGCAATAATCACTAAAATTGTCCCAAAAAAATAAAAGCTTGAAATATTTCACTCAATGCGTTATGAATCTCTATATGAGAGACGTATTAGCAAACTGAAATAAGGTAAGCTGATCAAAAATACAGTGAAATATGATTCTAACATTAAGCCAATTAGCATCTTTGCCTAGCACAGCAGTTTAAAATCAATATGAAGTTCCAACTCACAAACTGAAGCTACCAGACTTTGGGCTACGGCTGTACTCGCTGTCATTGGAGTGGCCAATCAGAATGCTTCTTTCACACACCTTGGTTTTGTGTTCCAAAATGTCAATCCCGCTCATGGACAGGAAGATGAGGACTTTGCTCTTTTTCGCTGCTTTTTCTGAGTTGAATCTATCAGGCGTCTTGAAAGAGTTATAAATAAAATGTCAACTCACAGGTTGAGCTAATGAAGAAAAGTGGATTAAAAATTGAAACACATTTGACACATTAGCCTTTAAAAATAAAAAATTTAAAAAAAAAAAAAAACATTTGCTCTATAGATTAAAAAAAGATTGATTGAAGTTAAGGGTTCAGACACACACTGTTTGTGGAGATAGTGTGACAATTTTTCCTGACCTTCAGACTCTGAGCAGCTTCCTCCAGGATCTGCTGTCCAGAGGGCCGGACCACCTCGACCCGCCCAAGAAACTGCTTAGAAACAGAAAGTGGTGTTCAAGAAACTGCTTTTCCTCTAAATTAACCTCATTATCTCAGTTTTATACAGTATCATAAACACCAATGCTGAGACTTTTTGTGCTTATTTTTTTAAACACAAAAAACAACAAGAACAAAAACACTACCTTCACAGTGAAAGAGATATCACTTTCATCCTCTAAAATGTCGCTCATCTTTTGGCTTTTTCCCAAATGAAAACTTGAAACCTGCAGAAAGTACAAATGAAAATAAGTACAAGTTTGTCAAACAAAATGAAAAGCTAAAGCTTAAATCTTACCTCTTATTTACTGAAGTGTTCAGATTGTTGCCGTCCAGACTGGAAGGGTAGAAAGTCTGCTGGAGTTAATGAGTAACAATCATGTCTTCCTTATTGCTCTTCAGCTGATAACCCAGGCTGTTGGGAAGCTCTGCTGACCATTTTAATGATGCCTCAGTTAGCAACAGTATCAACACTAATAAATTCACTAATCAGTTTTTTAGTAGATCAATCTGGGACACACTGTTCCTAAAGTTTCTTTGGTGATATGATATATAATAAAACTGGTAACATAATATTTTTTTTGTTTGTTTTGTTTTTAAGCATTTCTGATAATTATTTCCTCTGGTTTTGGATGCTGTGCAGCTGGAAGGAGTTTTGCTCTTGCCTTTGTTCCTGTGAACATGTAGAGAAAATGTTCCAGAGTTTTGTGTGCGTGGTCAGGCACAGCGCTCCAGAGGATGGGGGCGATCCATTAGACCCATCCCAGCATAGAACACAGTTCACTGGTTCCTCTGTGCTGTAGGTTTGGACCCCAGCACTGGATAGGAACATTTGCCAAGTCGAAACTCATTCAGCAAATGTTTTTCATCTCTCCTTTTAGCATATTGACCTTTTTTTCAGAAAAGCCAAAAATCACCTCAAGCTAGTGTAAAAACATTTTTGAAAAGTTATTTTGAAATTTTGCTGTTTCAGTCAACCTTTTCTAATGGCTAGTGTTTTCAAATTTATTGTCATCCAACACTGACAATTCTTGGACGTGTAGTGGGAAAATTTAAGGTTACTGTGATTATTAGCTGAATCATTGCATTGCAATATTAAGATCCTTGTGTGATGCATGAGCTCATGACAAAAGATTTCTGAAGGACTTTAGTTTCTCTGGCCTTAGCATTTCAGTGAAGTCATTGGGTTGTTTCTTTAGCTCCTGGTGAAAGAAGACGTGTGCTTCCTGACTGTTCTGTAATCAAGTAGATTATCAAACCATGTGAATGGAAAGCAACTCTCCCTCTAAAGCTGTAAGTTGTGTTTTGCTGGAGGTTTTTCCCCTGAATGCGATCAGTGAGACTTCGAACACTATAAAACCTTTGAATAAATACTGATTTCTCTGGTTCTTGAAACAGTTTTTCCCTCAATCTTTGTGAAAGAAAAATTTCTACAACAGATGATACATTTAATTTCCATTTCGGATGAAGTATTTCAGCGCTTTTCTGAAGTGGCAAAAAAATTGTACTTTTGTCTCGAGCTTTTAGAGCCAATTCAACATCTCTGTTCGTTAGGATGCAAACTGAATCATCAGACTGGTCATATAGCTAGATATCCTTACTGTAAATTTATCCCATGGAGCAAAGAGTTCTAAAAGTATTGGCCTACGAACTGAGCCCTGTGGAACTCCATGAACACAGAACAATCTATGATTACCATTAATGACTCAACAAGTGAAAATATTTTTACTGTCACTTTCATCAGTGCTGTTTGTTTGATGAGCATAAGGTGCATTATTACAGCCCCCAAAAAACAAGTTAAATTGCATAAAATTAAAAATGTCTATGTCCCTGAATTAAAAGTAGTGTTTTAATGGCATAGACACATTTTCACTAAAGATTTTGGCAAAAAAAATAACTATTTTCTTGTCATAAAAAACTTTTTTTTTCATAGTAGACTTTGATGTTGTAGACAACAGTGCCTCTAATAACATTCTGGCAACATCAGTAGCCAAAGAATCATATCTGCTGCATTTATTGTGTACAGTAAGAGCCATTTCATCAATATGCATTCATATACTCTTATTTTTAAATCAAAGTCCATATAGGGACGTCAATATCAGACATAATTGACGTTAAGCAGCGACAGTGATGATGATTGCGATGAGATGACAGGAAGAAAAGCCCAACACAGACAGCAGGTAGATTTAATGACATCTGCCAAACATGTTAAAACTGCATATTAAATGATGAGATCTGCCCAATACGATCGACACTATCTGAATTTAATTGATCACAGAAAGTAACTGTATTAAGTGAATATGGATGTGAATCAGAATGCACCAACTGGTTGTGAGAGTTTTTCCTGCTGAGTTTAGGCAGAGACTGATGGAACAGGAAAACCTCCCTTAAATGATGTTCAACACGATTAAAAATAGACGTTTCCTGCTTTTCTAGTCTAAACTAACTCAGTTCAGGAGAGACTGTTCCATCGGTTTGGGGCGGCGAGGTTGGTGGTGGGTGGAGGCTGACGGGGTCTATGAGTCGTTGACAGACATGCTCTCCAGGGCGTTGGGGAGGTTTTGGTCTCCTCCTTCCATCTTCTTCTTTTTCTTCCCTCCATCCTGCTGCTTCTTTGCTTTCTTGGACATCTCCTGATCGATGGGGGCCGGCTTAACAAACTTAAGGATTTCTGTCAAACCTGGCAGGTGGACAATGAAAAAAAAGAAAGAAAAGAAGTCACTCACGGACTGCGTCCAGAACAGAGACATGTTCTGTGTGACCAGTTGATGCCCAGTCTTACCAGGAGGCATGAACTCCCTGAGCTTCTCTGGAACGACGATGCCTTCGTCCGTCTGGTAGTTCTCCAGGATGGCGCACATGACGCGTGTCGTTGCGCACATGGTCGCGTTTAACATGTGCACAAACTCTGCCTGCAAGAACGCAACAAGAGCAAGACGAGTGTTCAGCACTTTGGTCTGCAGGGAAGAGGCTCAACTGCTCAGACTGCTGGCATTACCAAGGCAACATTCATAATATAAACTACTGATCTTAACTTAAAAATATCAGATGGTCTGGAAAATAAAACCTGAAGTAAAAATTCTATTTGTCTAAAACAAATCAAAACTACAACTATAGAATCAGCTGGTTTTAATGAAAATGAATAAATGAGGAAAACAAGGAAGACACCAGGATCAGAGGGAGGAAGTATAACAGAAGAGAGGAAGGGGGAATTAGAAATTAGTAAAAACAAACATTTCTCCATAATCTTATTTTCTTTCTCCATTTTAATCCAGATCTGCAGCAACTCAGATTTAACAGAAGTTATGTCTTTTTCTAAAAATGACTGGATTATTTTCCATGATGTGTCAATCACGTCTTTTTCATTCCAGCACGATGACACCCAGAGTTTTTTACACATAAACTGGTTGAACATATTTGCAACAGGAGACATAATTGCTCTTTGTTGCTAACCAGAAGGATCTCTGTAATTTAATATTATAAAACTTGCAGGAAAACCTTAAAAAAAAAAAAGTCCATTTAAGTCAAACAATCCAATTTGTGTGCTCTGTGCTGAACCTGAGCACTCACCTTATCCATCATCTTTTTGGTCTGTCCGTAGCGGATGCGGAGTCGCCTGGCCTGGTAGTCTGTGCAGTTGGAGCAGGAGACCAGCTCTCTGAAGGCCCCCGATCCGGGGAACCAGGCCTCCAGGTCCAGCTTCTTACTGGCTGCGTGGTTCAGGGCCCCTGCAAGAACGACGACCGTGAAGAAGAGGCTCCGTGAAGCTGACATGTCAGCTCCAGACTCTCACCGCTGGAGACCTTACCGGAGACGATGTTGACGATGCGATAAGGAATTCCCAGTGACTGGTAGAACTCCTCTGCTGTTCCGATCATCTCGTCAAACATCTCCCATGACTTTCCATCGTGAGGGGAGGCGTAGACGAACTGCTCTATCTGCACGCAGAGACACCTGGATCAGTCTGAGCTGTCAGACTGGTAACATTTCACATGATGTAGAACATGTGACTTGACTGCATAAATAGACAGCTGGACTTTAAATCCTCACTGGTTGTCATGGTTACCCATGCGCCGACTGTTTATCACAGTGTGATAAAATAAGTTACGTCTTAGTGACCCAAACCTGCTTCATGCAGGTGAGTTGACAAATGTTCCAAACTTCACTTCCATGGAAGATGAGAACAATATTGATGGTGATCTGGACTGATTGCAAATCATTTTATTTGCCTAATGGTAAATAGTTTAACTATTTAAAGTCATAGAATAATTTATGCTGTCTTTCTGCAGGAGTTATTTCTGTGGTGCTAAAGCAATATAATGTCCCTGTATAGAATTGATTTAGATAAACAATATATTTATTTGCCTCGGGGTGAATAAATGTATTGGGGCCCAGCACACAATTCATTCAATTAAAAATGCAAAAGTTAGCTTAATGTGATTTTTTTAGTTGTATTTGATCAACAACAAGGTTTTTTTTTTTTTTATGAAATTTGTATATTATTAGGGATCCAAAGAATAAAAACCCTTCAGACTGTTTTCTTATTAAAAGAAAGAGTCAATTTCCAAATTTGTTGGGTCTTTGATTGTTTTCAGTTTTAAGTGCCAAATTTTTTTACCATTCTCCATTTGTGGCGAGGGGCTGAACAAAAATCATTCCAGGGCCAGAAATGGCCCACAAGCCACACTTTGGACACCCTTGGTTTGCACTCTCTTTTCCTCTTATCAGTCACATCATTTAAACAAAATCTCTAGACGGCTTGAATACAAAAAAAATATTTTTGAATTGAATTATTGCCCCAAAAAGCAGAATTGCCAGATACTTAAAGATTTGCATTTCTGTCACTGACCTTTTCAAACTGGTGAACCCTAAAAATGCCCCGGGTGTCCCTCCCATGGGAGCCCACTTCCTGCCTGAAGCAGGTGGAGAAGCCGGCGTAGCGCATGGGCAGGTCCTCAGGCTTCAGCCACTCTTCCCTCAGGAAGGCCGCGATTGGCTGCTCCGAGGTAGCGATGAGGTACTTCTCGTCGATGGAGCTGTCGTCTGATTTCTCGCTGCTCTTACCGATCACCTGGAGGAAATGTGGGACGGGAGGCAGGAAGTCGGCAATTACAATTATAACAGATTTAAAATGCATTGTACTTTCCCTGTTGGATTAGGTAGGAAAAAATTGCAAGATTTGTTGCTTTTGTCCTGTTGTTGGAAGAAAAGTTTACTGTCTGATCATTTTCTGATTTATGGAGAAAATTCACTTATTAGTTATGGCCACTAGAGGGCACCACTGCAACTGTAGTGCACTGACTAGTTTTATAAATGGAAAATGTCTCCCTCCTGACCTATTTTTTGTTTCATTTATTCATTTAAACAGTTTATTTAGTCCCTCTTTAAGAACATCCTGCAGGACAGGAAGTCTCCACTGAAACAAACAGACGACAGAATTCAGTCGAGATTTACAAACCTTATAAAGTTCCTCGTCAAACTGGCTGAGCTGGGCCACTTCCTGCATGACCTCTTTCCTCATGAAGAACGGTGTGTACAGCATGGTGTAGTTCTTGCTGTGGAGGATTCTTAAGGCGTAGTTGATCAGAGCCTGCTCCAGGAACACCAGGGGCCCCTGGGAGCAAAACAGGAGAGCAAAAAATTAGCAACCACTTCCAGAACGTACAGGTGAAGGATTAAAACTTCAGTCAGAAATGTTAATTCTTGGTGAGTTATGCCTGCACAGTTGAGGCCGCAACATTTTTATGCTAGTAGGAACAGAGCAATCTTGTCTTAGTATACACAGAGGAGCTCACCTTTAGAAAGTATCCTCTGCTCCCAGCCACAACAGCTCCTCTCTCTCCGTCAAAGCCGTCGATCATGACCACCAGGTCAACGTGGGAGTACTTCTTCTGAACGCTGCAGTCGCCCCAGGTACGCTCCACCTTGTTGTCTGCATCCTGACAGAAGAGTTCAGCTAATGTTTCTATCCATCTACTGTTACATTTTGTCCAATAGAAATGTAACATTAGTTATGGCCCCTAAGGTCACTACTATAATGAGGTTATAGCAGTGATGCTCTGACTCAGAAAAACTTCAGCCTGATGGGGAGTGAACTAGCAAGTTGGAAACTTAAAAATCCTCTTTCAACGCATACAAAACTCTTCAGTGAATACATCACTACTCAGTGTTTGCCATTTCCAGTAGCTGGAAATGGATTCTCTTCAGAGAAGAGTTTAAGCTAACTTTATGGGAGGCACGTACATTTAGGAAGCTTTTCAGCTAAAACCTTAAGCTTTCTCTGTCCCTTTCATCGTAAGGTACGTGGAACAATATAGATATGCACTTTGTGTGCACTTCAAGACCCATTCTTGGTCCCATTAACGTCCATTACAACCAAATATTTTCAATGGATACTTACACTACTATTTTAAAATGACTTTACCATTAAAACCAAACTAATTTAAGATTCTGTCTTTAATATGCAATAAATAATTGTTTTAGGTGTGGTGACCCCTCCTCAGTTCCCCGCCCCTTTATTTAATCAAGATTCAATGATTTAATGGTTCCATTATCTTCCAAAATCCATGGTAATAAAAAGATTGACCTCAAACATAGTCTTGGTATGTTGGCAACTATGTAAAGGAGTGGTGTGAATGTGATTGAGAAAATATTTAATCTGCACATGTATGTATGTGTGTGTGTGTGTGTGTATGTGAGAGCCTGATGAACCTGCAGATTTAAACACTATTATTACTAGATTCATTTGGCGTGATCCATTGCCTACCTCATCATTGCTGACCGGTACAGATGGATGCAGGAGATTGCCGATCTCCCTCAGATACTCGAACCTCTCCGCCTCCAGCTTCATCCTGTCCCGGTCGGTTTTCTCCACCGCTTCGTCCACAAGCAAACGCACCTTTTTGATCTGTGTTACTGTCAGCGCCTGACCCGAGAAGAGTCACAAAAAAAAAGTAAGAAAGAGAGTGGAAAAAAAAAGAGGAGAACATGTGTCCGTAACACCCACCGACAGCGTTTCAGCTGTTAGGTCCTCCAGGTTCTGGGCTTCCTCTGGTACAGTCTCATCATCCCCTACTGGTTCCTTTCTCTGCAATGACACAGAATTATGATTGAAAATCTCCACTTAAAATTCCAAGCAGAAGTGTTTTATGTTGATGTTTTGCCTCTAATCCAAAAGTCGTTTCAGTTCTGAGTGTCGACTCCTGTTTTCATACGAGCGATCGTAAAAAAAACTTGAAATCTTTTGTGTTGTTTTGCTACAGTGAAATCAACTAAAGTTTGCAGTTTTAACCCGAAAAACTTTTGGGAAAACCCAAAACTGAACCACATTCAGTTCTGCATTATCCATACCTTCATCTTCTCCCCGATGCTCTTGCTGCAGAGGTTCTTGGCTTTGTTCAGGTTGTCTGCAGTGAAGCGGCCTGTCAGAGGTGACATCAGTCATTTGGAATCAAATCTGGAATCAATAAACTCTTTCATGACTTAAGTAAGAGTTTTTTTAAACATCACATTTGGGATTTTATAATGTGCATAAAAATATCTGTTATGGTGAACCAAAATGAAAGAGTCAGCAGCTGCTCTGCAGGGTGAGGTTGACCTGATGCTGCAGGGATTGCATCAGATTCTACATTGTCAAGCTTACTCAGAATTAGACGTGAGTTTACATTTATCTCATTTAAAAAAGATTATTAGATCTATATTTAGTTGCCCATTAAACCTCTTTATGTATAATGTTATTTTTTTTATGGTAACCATATGGCTTATTTGTAGTCCTAGAATTACACTAGCTAAGCTAGCGTTAGCTTCCTTCTGAATGACCCACAGAAACTTTTTATTATATCCGCTTCTAGCTGTTTGCTTTGCTGTAGCATAAAATTTCAACTCTTCTCATGATAATGTATCTATTTACATCCAGGAAACTGGCTTTGGTGAAGTGCTGTTCTCTGTGGAAGCGTCGCTAGCCTTAGCAGCATTAGCCTTATTGCTAACGTTAGTTGTCATGACTCAAAACAGCAGCGGTGTTTTTCACACTTACATTTTCTCCACTCCGTGTCAGCGGCCACCAGTTTATCCACCAACGTAACGTCCTTAAATCTTTTCCTCTGAGTCTCGCGGATGATTTCGGGATCCCCGCCTTTGTCGGTCCGAAACAAGTCCAAGTCGAGCACCATGTTTCCACGCTGCCTGCCTGTCAGAGAGAGGCTGAATGAAGCAGCACCAGAGAACCAGCTGCTAACCGGGTTGCCAGGTCCGACCGGTGTTCCGCATTAGGGCGCCGTCACGCAAGTTGCGCTTCTAAACATTGTTTTCTGGGTCTGGCGCAAGATTGTGGTACTTTCAGGTGCAAAAGGGGCTTAATAAAGCTTTTTAAAAATATATAGTTATTTATTCAATTATTTATAGCTATTTATTTATATTTATTTGCTTTCATAAGACATTGCCAAAGTCGAATTGCAATTTTCTCAAACAACATCCTTGCTCATATTTAAATGATTTTCTCACGTTTTTAATTGTCTGAACGATTAGGGTTTATTTTATTTACTACCAGATCAGCTTTTAAAATGGTTTCAACCTGAAAGTGTTTCAAACTTCCAGCCATCAGCATCTGGAACAACTATTCAAAAAAAAAAAACTGTATGAATAAAATAACATTTCATTTTCTTGGGTCTAACAAAGCATTTTTAAATTTCAATAAAATCTACATTTCGGCTTTTGATAAGTGATGCATATTTATTTGTAACATTATTCAACTGGAACATATTTGAATAACTCTTCACAGCCTCCTCCCTCAACTTTTATCAGCACTAAAGCCAAACTGACTCTTTGCCACAAACAGCATCAATATTAGAGTGGAGTTTTCATCGAAAAGGTTCTGATGTACAGTATGTTGACATCAACAAACTTTTTTAGCCCATTTTTTAAAAGATATTAGAAATTTGCCAAGTTATGTAAAATGTTCCATCATATCCAATCACCTTTCTTCACATTTTAGCACTAGACAGTGATAATTCATTAGACACTGAAAAAAAAGGATAAGAGGAAAAAACTTATGCATATTTGATAAAAAAAAAGTCATAATAGTTGTTTATACTTTGCATTCCTTATCTTTCATTTTTGCTTCCAAGAATATGTAGGATAATGTTAATATTAAATTGATTCTTTGTGTGTGTCTGAACTAACTGGGATTGTGGTCAGGTTTCGTCACTTGATAAAACCATTTAAAAGTTCTATTCACCAACTGTTGACTAAGACCTGATTATCTTATTTGATGAGTTTTTTTGAGTCATTCCCAGGCACATATTGTGGTACGAGCAAACCCGAATGCACCAGAGTCAACTACTGTGGAAATGCAAATGACCACTGCCCTCTACATGCTATTTTATTCAGTCAATTAAACAACTCATTAAGCAGTTCAACATGACATGTAGAATTGTTGTCTGCTGATTCTAAATCACTCTTTGCTATATTTCAAAAGTCAGTCAGAATCACAGCATGGGCATCAAAACTTGATTAGTTACATTTGGAAACTTTGGCAAACTTGGTTCCAACTATTGTTTATTATAAATTTAGTACGTAGTAAAAATATATGTTTTACAAAAATACTTTGATGATGACAATTTACATACATAAACATTCCATTCAAAAGGTTCTCAAAAAGGGAAAGGAAACAATACATTATTTCATTCATTCTTGAACAATTTGAGATTAGCACAAGGATAAATAAAGAATAAATATAAACACTGATCTTTTTTTAGATCCATAGGTAACACTTATTTTCAAAGTGTTTCAAATAATAGCAGCATTTTGTAAAACATTACTCAGTTTTTACATAGCGGTGTCAGGACTTATTTTTTTTTCCTGTATGATATTGCATGCATGAAGTCATAAGTAATAGCACAAAATTGTGTGTATCTGAGGTCCAACTGGAATATAATGTATGTATAATAATTAGTGGGGAAAGATATTGAGTTTTCAGTAACTATGTTTCTGATGAGGCTATTGGCATGAAATTCACTCCATGTATCAATAAAAATCCAAGAGATCCCCACATACCAGGAAATCAAAATAAATGAGCCCATGAAATTAGTTATGTGTAAAAAGGTGAAATGACAGAAAAACAAACTACAAAAAGGCATAGAAAGCTGATAAACCATCCAAAATTTGCCAAACATCAATGAACATTACTCAGTCCCTTTTTTTTAAATTATGTGATTATGGAAAGTCATGATCCTCTTTTTCACGCTAATACATAATTGTGCGTTTCAGCAAAAAAAAAAAAAAGTCAAAAACATTGTGACTTCTAACTTACAACTGCAGGTGGCAGTATTTATTACTTCCACTGCTGCCTCTGTTGTCTGGCTACTGGCTTTGCCCTACAAGAGATGCCTTGAACTTCTCACTTAGGTCGTTACTGACATCTGGAGTGAATTATCCACCTTTATAACACTTCTTTACTACAAAATAATAACGTATATTTTTCCCCAATACGATTATGTTCAGGCATCCACTCTATTATAGCTCAGCTCCTCCATCTGCTGCTGCTTTCCGTTCAGTGCCATCCCTGCCTCCTGGATTGCCAGCTGCAGAGCAGCTCCCATTGGGACGCTGGTGTAACCTTCCTCTGTGATGCTGTTTATCTTCAGGTAACTGCCGGGTCTGTGCAGGGCCACTCCATGCAGGTGTGAGAAGAGCAGGGGCAGGTCGCGTGGTAACGTGTAGTGAGTTGCCAGCCTCAGCTCAGTGGGAATGTCCGTTTCCTTGCAGTACTTGAAAACAGCCGCCATGTATTTAGACATGTCTTCTCCCCGGGCCTTGGCCCGTCCCACCTCCTCACCGATAAGTTGGACAATGGCTTTGCAACTGCAGGCATTCGACATTAAATCCACACTGTCGTCATGAGTCACGTCTGGATCATATCTCTGCCTGAGTCCCGGAGAACAGATCACCAGAACAAAGTCACTCTCCCGGATCTGCCGACAGTACCAGGCCATAATTCCTTCCTCAGCAATGTTCAGATAGTCCCAAAGGTCCAGACACACCTGTGAAGACATGCATATTCAAGTGTCTCACAAAAATATTCATGGCAGTTATGGTTTTTCTAAATTTTGTTGCGTGGCAACCCCTAACTATAGTGTATTTCGGTGGGTTTGACAAATATTACTTTAGGGAATGCCTCACAGTTGTGCATATCCAAGACTCAAAATGTGTAGCGGAAGTTTTTAACCTAAACACTGCTTCTAGAAGGTCATATCTTTGTCTGAATGGAACAGAGTACATCCTTCCACATAATGAAATAGACAACATTTTGCTGGAGTTATACATAATACAGACAAGATTCTAAGAGTGAAGATGTTTTAATGTTTGCAGCATGTCCTGTTTGACAGTGTGACACTCAGAATTAGGGTTGGGCATTTATCATATTGTTTATCATTCATTGTGAAAAAAAAACTCATCAAGATAAGAATCTTGATTTATTGTTATCTTGATCAATTTTATCTATTGGTGGTAAATAAAAACACTGACAGTAAGATCAGAAATCACATATTTGTTTTTTGCTATTTTCTCCAATGTTTGCTCCAAGAGAACGCCAATAAATATTAGTCATTTGAAAGTATGATTAAATGCAGTTAATTAGCAAAGCTTAGAGATATAAATCTCAGGCTTTTAAGAAAGTGGCATACTGAAGAAGCCAGTTTCAAATGAGCATGTTTTCCAAGAACAATATTTGTGTTTGGGGTGCTATGAAGGCTGTGCTATGCAGTCACAGCCATACAGTTAGTTACCTAACAAATAAGAAATGAATACTTGTTTAAATCAAAATCTTTATCGTTATCACAACAGCAGCACAAAATATTGTGATAAAATTATGAATCCATATCACCCACTCGTACTAAGAATTGTTTTGTCAGTGCTAAGGTGAGGTCCAACACATTTACCGTCACAAGTGGGGAATTACAGCTTTTGCTATGATGCTCAACTTGATACATGTACCAAACTTTTAGAAAGTGCTCTGAAATTCTTTCAAATGGAAAAGAAAGGGGGGAAAGTAAGGGAACAAAGTGTAGAAAATGTTTAAAAAAGGAGATGAGAGCAGAGGAGAGACAGAAGCCAACAGCCTAGAAGTCTGCTTCTACACCTGCAGAAAGAGAACCATAGCAACTAGCAAAATATCCATATCTAACAAGAGGAAATACAACATCACTGAATGGTACACAGTGCAAGTTAATACAAGATTTTGTGGCAACTGCAGCCTAATGTAATGTGTCTGAAAAACCTCTGAATCTAAGGACGTGGGTTTGTGTGTGTGAGTGCGTGTATGTGCAAAGGTTACCCGGGTTGCCATGTGCTGCTGTATGAAGGCTCCCAACTGCATGACGGCTTTGACATGAGCCGCTCCGTCATAGCCACTGTAGCATATTAGTAGACGAGGTGGGGTCGTCCTGTTTCCAGACAACCCCACCGGTTCTTTTAAGGCGTCTTTCTCTTCATAAAAGGTATCGATTTCTAGATACAAATAAAAAATAACATGTTACACATTTGTGTCAAGCCAAAGTGTGTTTTTGCGTGGTTTAGTAAGCATGTATTTGCACCCGGGTTTGCATCGAGTTTCTTCCTGTACACCTTCGACCTCCAACACATGAGCGCAGCGAGGAGGACTCCAAAAACAGCCACCACAGGCAGACACACAGCTAACACCACAGCCAAGGATGGAGGAGTAGAGGGAAGAGTCTCTGCTGATGGAGGAAGTTTAGATGGGGAGGTTAATGTCCATGTTTTCTAAAAACACTTTACTCAAGACAGTTCAAATTTCAGAACCACAAGAAGAAGAGAATAAAAACAGTCATTAAAAAGTGAAAGTGAGACTCTTTTAAATGCATTAAAACTTTACAGGATTAACTCCACTCTCATTAAGAAAACTAAGGTACCAATTTACAATCAATTCTGCTTGTCAATTATTTGCACTGATCAGACTTAAAAAGCACAACTGATGTAATTTTAGGTATTTTTGTATATACAATTGATCTAAAAAATGTACACACCCCAGTTAAAAAATTGTGACAATAATACAATATTAAAAAATATATTTACAAATAGCTGTAAAATGTTCCTCATCAACCTGCTTTTTTAAGTCTTGGCCTTTTGATTCCCACATACTGACTTGGTAATACTTCACCACTCTGCCTTGTTAAGACAATTAGAATGGAAGCATCCTTGAAGCCTTCCATACCTTTCTGGATAGAAATCTTGAAGCGCTTTCTTACTGCGTCTACCTCCTTGGCAGCAATCTGTGACAGAAGCAATAAAGTTAATTTCAGGTTTCAAAATCTGAAAACAGGAGCAGCGATCTGATTCCTTCCACTATAAATTCAACATTGACACAGGTTTTGCTGTGTGTTTACATTTGATCACATAACTAGAGTGGGTTGTTTTCGCTATTGATCAATGTATCAGTTAGCCTGGCAATTAATTAATTATTAATCGGAAAGAAACAAATCCCCACATTCTTTTCATTTGTTACTTAAGTTTTTCTTATACGCAATTAGAAATACATTAAAAAAATGAAATTAAACAAATGATTACACATTTTGACAGTAGACTGACAGGAAAGAGGGCAAGGAGAGGGGGGGAGACATGTGGCAAAGGTCGCCGGGCCCGGGAGTCAAACCCACGTCATCCGCATCGAGGTTTGAGGCTTCCAAGCGTGTGGCGTGCTAACCCCTGCCACCACAGCGCACTCCCACAACTGTCAATTTAAAATTTCAAATGTATACACATGTAAAGATCCTCAGTAAAAATGTGTTTATTATTAACTCTTTGGTTCAAAGAAATGATTGAAAATATATATTTATTTGTCTAAAATGCAAGACTTTTTATGCTTTTTGTCTCATTTTTCTTATTCAGTCTTTATGATGTCAGATTTTTGACAATTATGCATGAGTTTGAATAATTTATAAAACTCCCATTCATAATAAAATCCATTTACAGTGTGATTTAATGTAATAAAGTGTAGAAAAAAGAAACCTTTACACTGGTTAGGGTACAAACTTTTGTCTGTTAACAGTACCTGGAGTTATCTGAAATACTAAATGGGTTTATGTTGCTGCTCTTCTGAAAAAACAAAACAATACATTTTTTTAAAAAAGTTAAAAATCAGCAGAGCGTCTTACCTCGCAGGTGTAGTTGGTTCCTTCATGAAGGTCACTCAGCTGAAAACTGTGGTGGGTTTTGCTTTCTAAGGAATCCTAAGAAAAATTACAACAGTGTTTTGTTTTTTTCCCATTTATTATACATATTGACATATGTATAATAAATACATTTATGTATTAGTTGGTCAAAATAAAACAGACCAACTAATGCAAACACGATGCACATGCCCAGAATATCTGACGATTGTCATGACGAATGCTGTTAAAAAAATTCAACAAGTCTCATCGATGTTGCAAGAATAGAAACAGGAAGGGAGAGGAAAAAAAATATATCTTAGCTTTACATATATTTATTCATTAAAGGACAAAAACTGCCCTATATTTGAAAAAAACATAATCTATTTGTTCTAATTCTTAATAAATCCCTCCATGATTTGTAAAATTGTTGAAAAAGTCATCCTTTCCAAAAAATAAAATAAAACTATTGCATTTTGTTTTAAAATGAAACAATGGAACAGCATCTTTTCAGTTATCTTTCCAAACTAGGCCAACTATAGATACTAGTATTGTTAGTGTAAATATTTTCTTTCACTTATTCCATAAAATTAGCCAGGAAAACTGCCACAACTACCCTGGCAATAACTAAGGAATGTTTTGTGCAGCCAAACATGAATGTATTTTCTACACACTATAGGCCAGCCTGGAGATCAAATTACAGCTTGTGTGATTTCATCCCCTGTGGAAACAGGGCATCTAAATCTGTAGAAACATAAATATAATTCAAATATAATTAAAAAAAAATTAAATATTAAAAAAAATTCCAAGTCACACAACATCAGTGACAGAAAGGATCTGTATTTTTTCCCCTCTGAGAAAAGCACTGATTGCAAAAGCCTCCAGTATTTACCTCGTGTGATCACTTGGGGGTGCTGTTGTTAATTTTTAGTGAAAGGGCAAGTCAGTGTGTTAGGAATGATAGGAAGTTCATTCTTTAAAACTGGGTTAAAACTAAAGCCAAATTATTACAAATTGAAAAGAAACATGAAACACACTCACCAGAATTATGTCTGTGTATTTCACTTTTCCGTCTCCACGGCAAAGACAGAAGTACCTTCTGATCCCCATGATTGGTGGAGCCAAGTTGAAAGTCACAATAACGACAGAACCGTCCTGCTGGACCTCAATGTGCTGCGGGTACCAGTCTGCAACCGTTTCACAAAATACTTACATGCAGAGTTGATCTTCAGAGGAAATGTTCCTCTCAAGTTACAATAACTTGTGTTTCTTACCTTGCTTACATTGCTCCAAACCACTCTTCTCTGCACATGCTGGAAAGACAGACAACTTGTAACTATACCTAATTCGATATAGAAAATGGTGGGCCAAGTTTTATGAACACACAAGATGAGAAGTCTCATACAATCTAAAATGGATTTACACAATAAGTAATAAACAACAATAAATATTGCTCCGAAGCAACGATTTAGTTCCTCATCTGTGAGTGTCGAGGTTTCACATTGACAGAATACCAAGCCCACAGCTTCTTACAGCGAGTGCTGAAGTAAAAACTTTGGTAAAACTTGTCCCACTGCTCAGGAACCGGCAAGGCCATGACAGTAACGGCATACTGGGATCCCAAGGAGAGGCCGGGAAATGGGTCTGACTTGTAGAACTGTAAAAATAATATATACAGATATATTTTAAAAATCCAGCTCATTTAAAAATATTGGAATGACTGTATTGTGCCCAGGCTTATTGGCTTTGCTGACTGAACAATGTTGCAAACCAAATTTCTTGTTTTATTGGAAACCTTTTGGTGATTTTAAGAAGTCAGAGATGGAGAGCAGCCATCAACCGTAATGACTTGTCAGCTCTTGGTGTATTCTTCGCTGCAAATCTTCAATCTGCAGCGAAGAAGACTAATGTTTACATACTTCATAAGTGAGATCAGCAAGTTATAATCAAAGGGTTAGATCTGCACCTAATCATTAGCAACCATCATGTACGATGGTTACCAATGATTAGGTACTATTATGAACCTAATTATTAAATAACCCTCCACCATCATGTACCAAAAAACTGTTCTTTGAAGTATGCTTTCAAGTCTGCTCCTGAAACAGTACTGTTTATGATATGGTGATAAAAATAATGTGGCATGAATTCAAGCAAAGTCAGCGATTTAATCAAACAACAAACACATCAGGAGGGAGGAAGACATGGGGCAGTTTCTAGGCCTGCTAAGTATAAGCTGCACAAACCAGCTGGATGCTTTGAAGAGGAATTTGGAAAAACAATCACAGTCAAAACACCTGTCCCTCACTTCTCATGTCCATCAAAACGCCACAACTTGATTAGCTGACGCAGTTGCAAAGGGTCAACATACAAGCTGCTAACATTTGCTCAGCAAACTAGGTGCTAGAAAGATAGAAAAGTGACAGCTGAAAACTAAATTTTAAATGATTTAAAATTGGATTTAAAATTTTGAAATTTGTCACATCAATTAGTTACAAATGGGAATTAAACCAGCCAATATGGAAACGCTGAATGAAGTAAAGCAACCTTTTGCAAAAAAACAGTGTGAACTTTCATTGTGCAAACTAGCTAGACGTTTGGAAGAGAAACAAAGAGAATGCCGCCTATTATACCGTTTGAGCATGAGTGGCAGAGAGGGAGACGTTACGGCTGAAGAGCAAAAGTTGGCAGGCAACAGCAGTCCCTCCCAAAGCCTGCACAGACACTTGAAAGCCTCGCAAGAAGGCAATTCCTGCAGAAAGCACAAAAGAAAACAGCATGAAAGCATCCTTATTAAACATATATTATTAAACTTATTAAACATGCAGAAAATTCCATTGACAAAATATAAGGAATTCACTGTATGCAATCTATAAAAAACACAGGTGTGTCACAGGTGTGCGATAAATACAGTTCAGTTGTGCCTGCTGTGAATAAATGATAAATGGTTCCTTCTTGATTTTCAAGAAATCTTTAGAGAGTATCAAGGTAATTCATTTCCACAACAAAACATCTGGATTAGGGGTGTTATGTCGTTGCAGTTGCAGGAACATGAAAGCTAGAAACCAAAAGACTGACCGACAGAGATGTCTGTGACAGATGGAAGAAATTAAAATGAGCAAAGTTCTTGACCATTATTAAGTGTGCACAAGCCTTTAGCTTTTGTTGTTTTTCTGACATATTTTGGTGTTGAGCCTTTTTAAAAGGAGGAATTTCCTTTTATATTAAAAGAAGATTCTTGGGCGTGCTGTGGCGGCGTAGGGGATAGAGCGACCCAGGTTTGGAGGCCTTGAGTCCACGACTCAACTCTGCTTTAGGCATCAAAACTGTGTAATAGGAAAACTTTTTCTCCTGTTCTTGTCTGGAGGAGCTTAAAGTTACTAATCATCTGGACGGGATTCAGATGTATGCCAAGCTGGTATTATGACAAGATCTCCAAGTTGGCACGCTTTGCAGGTTTGTTCAAATAAAGCTTTAAAATTGTGACCGTCAGAGAAGAAGTTTGAACTAGCACTTAGCCAAAGGATGACATGAGACTGGAAATAACCCTCCATCTGAGAAATGCTTTATTTTTTTTCACTGAAGAAAGAAAATTGCCCAAAATGACTCACCAATCATTACCCCTCAGAAGGTGTTTTTAGGTGAAGAGTGTGAGTGAACATACCGTAGTGGCTGGGCTTCCAGGAGACAATAACAGTGTCCGTTTTAGGGTTGGGCTCATGTACGAACTCAACCTTCACATTGTCCGGTGCTTGGACGTAATGCTCACAGATTGATGGGTCTTCATCCCCAAGCAGCTCCAAGCAAGGCCATGGAATACAGCCTGGGGAGGATCAATATTATGGCAAAATTATGTATTTATTTATTTTAATTACAGGGTGACAGTGTGAAGGTATAGCACAACAAATTAGTAGCAACATGCTTTTGGAAAGTGATGGGGGGGGATTTGTATTAACTTTCAGGTCATTTTTATTAAAATTAAACACCTTTCTTTCATCTGTGTGTGTGACATTTTGGTCTAGAACAGGGGTGTCAAACTCCAGTCCTCGAGGGCTGGTGTCCTACAACTTTTAGATGTGTCTCTGCTGCACCACACCTGAATAGAATAATTAGATCATTAGCAAGGCTCTGAAGATCTTATCTACACATAGAGGAGGTAATTAAGCCATTTCATTCCTGTGTTTTGTACCTGTGGCACATCTAAACACTGCAGGACAGCAGCCCTTGAGGACTGAAGTTTGACACCCCTGGTCTAGAATGTCCACTCACCGGTAAATCAATATTCCTGGCTACCATTACATCGTGGAAATAAAAGGTCCAAAGAAAATCCATAGTAAACTTATCTGGTGTGGGGAGATTTAAATGTTTGTAGGTTATAAGTTTGAGAGGATCAGGGAATAATAAGATCTTGAATCTTCTGTCTGCTCCTTTTCCAACAAATAATGTCAAATAGCATGCCAATGGGCACGACAATCTGTTTTGCATTTTATCTTTTCTTGTTTTTGCTTTTTGTCTGTTTGAAATAAATAAACATTAAATTAAAATTGAATTAAAATCTATGAACCCAAAGAAAAAAAAAACAATCAAACATTCAGTCTGTGCCGCCAGGCTGATTGTGACCTACCATGGTTGGAGATGAGACCCACTTTCTTCTTGATGTCATCTCCGGTTACTCTGCAATATTCACATTCAGGTCGTCCCTATAGAGCAGAAGGTTTGTAATTAGATTCAGTTTCAGCTTCTTTGTTTTTCTTTGAATTCCTAAGGAATGTCCACAGACCAACATAAAGGAAAAAAGAGGCCAACAATAAATCTCCATTTATTTAATGGAGCTCAGCTGGAAAATCTCAACTTCCCGACACTTTTATGCCTCCACTTTCAAACTTTAAGGACAGTATGCTTTGATACTTTCCATCTACAAGAGCGTTACAAAGTTGGTGCAGTCAGACTTTGAAAATATAGGCATGAGATGAACTTGGGGAGAGACAATCATGTTATCTGCATCAAACAAAACTTTGGCAGTTTTGTTTGAGAAAATAAGTTGAGCAAAGAAAGTAGTTCTGGAGCCTTATTTTGTTCAAATATTGTACAAGTTCCTTAAATTGAAACCTACCAACTTCCAATTTCCTTGTTTTCCTTTCAACTTTGACTTGTTCATTCAACCACAAACTTTTTGCACATGGTCTGCCTACAGGCAAAGAGATTTACATTATATATCTGCTTTGACAAAGCCAGTAGATCTAATTAACAGTGAAAAGGCTTTATGGAATTTAAATTGGAAGCAGATCTACAGGAAGAATGGGCTTTTTCATCCATAAGCAGGACCATTTGTTTCCCTGAGCTAACAGTAAAACAAAAATGTAACTTAAACAGTAAATTTTTACAGCTGGATTGTTTTCATTCAGACCAGTTTGCCTAGCAGCAGTTGTAAACTAAAAATTTGAAATAGGAAATATTACCTAAACCTTCTTCTACTCCCCTAGAACTTTTGCTTTCAGTGAAAGCAATCCAAGGACCACGCGTGAAACCATTGTGTCTATACTGGCCTAATGACATTCTATGCGATAACCTTGGAACCAAAGTTTTATGGTATTTACACAGAAATATAGAACACAAACCAAATAAGTAGCAATTGTTTCAAAAATAATGTGATGTGTTATTACAGCCCTACTTAAACACCTCAGCCTCTATCTCCTTGCCAGATTATTGACAACCATGAGCCAGTAGAGATCATTCCTTCCAAGCCTTCAGTGTTTCTACGACCCTTTTCTGTCCAAGGACTTCCCCCTTCTGCCAAGCCCTTCGTGGATCCCTTCTATTCTGGATTTCTGGACCCAACCTCTGCCTCACAACCAACTGTTTATCATCAAAGTCCCTGGGTGTTGCCTTTTGGATCTCCTTGTGGAGATCTTCATTGCTTCCACAGAAGCCTGTTCTGTTACCTGCAACTCCCTGTCATCCTACCTTCGGTTCCTCTGCTGCACCCGTCCACTGCTCTACAGGTCAGCTTAACTGACACCCCTCCTTTATCCATGCATCACCAGCCTCTTAGTGCTGTGTTTGACGACTTCATCCTGAGCAGCAACCAGAATCCAAAATAAATTAAACTTCATTTTTTCCTTTGCGTACTCCTGTGTGTGGTTGAATTTCCAGGTCCTCACTGAGTGTCCTTAAAACAAACATGTTCATTGAAGCAGCTTTTGGAACATTTGGCAGTGCAGACAGGTGCCAAGTCCTGTTGAAAAATGAAATCAAAATCTCCATAAAGCTTGGCAGCAGACGGAAGCATCAAGCGCTCTAAAATTGCCAGGTATTGAATTCACTGACTGTGGAAACTTCACTCTGGACTTGGAGCAACATGGGTACTGGGCTTCTGGATTTATTTATTTTTCTTCAGACTTTGGGACTTTGACTCCCAATGAAATACAAATTTTATATTCATTTGAAAACGCAACTTTGGACCAATGAGCAACCGTTAAAACATCTACTAAGTCCAGGTATGCTGTCTGTCTTGGCTGCAAAGGTATCCAACACAGATACTTATGCAGGTATCATTGACTACGGTCAAAGTTCAACTATTTTTAATTTAAGAGTACAATGTAAGCCCCACTGACCTCTGTTCCATTTGTCAGTGTTGAAAGGCAAATACATACATTCAGAGCTAAATGTATCTGGTACTTCTTTCAGTCTGAAAGATAATTTAGGATATAAGTGACCTGTATCTGAAGCTTTCAGAACCAACTCACAGAGAACTGCTCAATCCATGCAAAGGTGGAAAGAGTGCGGCACAACTACCAGTTTAGATGGTTGGTTTGAAGGAAGACTCAGGAAGGAGTCTCAAAAAAGAGCATCCCAGTCTCTGGATGTGAAAAACCTGGAGAGGCAAACCTGTAGAACTACAAAGATATTCCTATATCCAGGAATATCCAAGTAATTCCTGAATATTTATACCCCATCTTTTTATAAAAAGAAAGCGCTGAATTATGGATCTTTTCCCTGCTTTGAGTTAAAACCAAAACAGACCAACAAAGTAGATCAAGGCCTGTGGTTTTACCAGGGCAAAATGTGGAATTCAAGGGCTGTTAAAACTTTCTCTGTAAAGTTTTAATAAGTGATGTACTGAACTTATTAGGTTGCCTCTGAGCTTTCACGTTTTTGTTTTTCTTGTGATTAAATAACACTAAGTAAATTCAATTCACATTTAGTCCCAGGAGTTTCAGTTATACAGTTTGATCTTCCACTTCCAGCCAGATGGTCGTTTCTTCAGTCTACAGCCTTCTTAATGATTAGAACATCCTACCATCTTATATGTCCTTCTTTGGAAATGATGCTCAGCAAGTCATGAAAACAATGCAGAAAAATTTCATCCAACTGCAATATTAAAATTTTGACTTGTTCTCTATTACTAATGAGATTCCACTGGAGTTATGTTGCTATTATAATTGCTATTCTATAACCTTTGTATTTACAGTAGATTAGCATTCCTCATTTTTATCAACCTGCTTAAACAATATTCACAGATGATTATCTTATACACAAAATGTAAAAGTTTTAAGTTTTGAGGTTGAGAAGGATTTTATAAAAATCTCAAATTTAGGCTTGTTTCCATTTAGACCACTAAAGCTAGTTAACCTGCTGGCAAACTGTGATGATTCATCTTGGGGCAGTTGATATACATGACTGTCTGGGGAAAAAGGGTTAAATATTTCACGTTAGAATACATGTGAAATATTTAACACTCCTTAAGTTATATTTTATGCTTAGACACCAAATCAGGCATATTTGTGATTTTGTTTCTCATAAAACTTGTCCACATCCATGTTCAAATGGCAGCTGTTTGTTTTTTATCTTAACCAATCTGAACTCGCAGGTTTTAAATTTATTTAAGAGGGGGTGATTCTGGACTGACTTTTCATGCAAATGATTATACACTGTTTTAACTATTTAAAACAACAATGATTTGACTTTTGAATAATAAAGTAAAAAATAATACATTTGCTGATTCTTAAGTTTTTTCATTTAAAACCTTTCATTTAGGTCCTGGTTTGTTTTCAGTATTTTAGTTCAGTAGGAGCAAAATGATATTCAAAATGAGACAGAAGTGAACAAATTTGGTTGAAACAACTTTGGTTTCATTTAAATTTTCCAAGCTGGTAGAAGGACCAAAAATTAGTAGTGTTAGTTTTCCAAACATCTGTGCGTAATCATCTCAGTAAGAGCGCTGGGAGTGTACTTTTGGCAGATTGCGATGTTTTTACTTATCAACAATGCAGTACAAACAGGATGGAATTGTTTCAAATTCTTTTCTATTTAGCTCATTCTAAAAGAAGGAGTAATTATTGTCTGAAATTAGGTCTGACTGACAAATCTGTTACTCTAGTGAAATGATAAAACACACTGAAGAAGACATTTAGTAAGGTTTAAAAAAAAAAAAGACACCCCATACCTTTCAACCACAAAGTCCCCAAACCTCAAAGGCATCTTGAATTACAGAAAATGTTTCTTTTTCCTTGAATAAATAAAATGAAGTTATGATAGCCATCTGAGAGTGAATATAAAGTAAGAGAAAATATTTAGTTAAGGGAAGAATCAAAATGTTGAGAACATTTCCACAGGGCAGCTTTTTTGTTCAATTTTGTTGCAACAAAGAAAGTACAGTTAGTTGGGAGATATCAGGTGCAGGTCAGTTTTTCTAAAAATAAAAACAATTATTCTTATGTTTTTATTAAATAGGTGTGACATGTTTACTAATCGAGTAGATTTATGAAGTCAAACGATCCCTTTAATACTTCAATTTTCTGCAAGGTTTCTTTCTAATTCTTCATCGGTTTTGGAAAGGGCTTCCAAAATTGTGATAGTTTCTATTCATACTATTTAAACTTCATGCTCTGGCAGCAATAAATAATGCTTCTTCCTTCATGTGTGTCCAACCCACTGTTGTGTAAAAAGAAAGTATTTGCCTCGAGCATAAATTCATATCTTCTAACCTTTCTTCTGGCAGGCGAGCTGATGAGCAGCAATAATCTTGACAAACCTGATGCAAAAGTACATAATGGGTCAGGCTGCAGGAAGCAAAACATGCTCCAATTACTGCTAAAGTCACCATATGCTGAAATAGTGGTTTTTTTTTTTGTTTGTTTTTTTTTTACTCAATCTGAACCACTTTTTCCACCTCCAAACAATGTTCTTGCTTCTTGAAAAATCTTTCAGAGATGATTTCTAGATTTAATGTGAAACAATTCTTGCTAACTTTACGCTTTGAGATTTACCATTTTAAACCTTTGGAAATCAGATATTAACTAAAATGAAAGCATGACATGGGTTGAAAAACTGTACTTCAGTAAGCTCAGCAGTACATCGACATTTTTACTGAAGAAAAAAA
The DNA here is from genome assembly GCF_027474105.1 of Poeciliopsis prolifica. Classification (NCBI taxonomy): domain Eukaryota; kingdom Metazoa; phylum Chordata; class Actinopteri; order Cyprinodontiformes; family Poeciliidae; genus Poeciliopsis; species Poeciliopsis prolifica. The sequence goes on from NW_026562402.1 coordinate 2,222,006, forward strand.
TTATCTTTCAAGAAAAGACAAGTGAAAAAGTAATTTGTAAAAATGCTGTTTCAGTAACTGCTGATGGGGAAACATAATTTTATGTGAAAATTCTGGAATTTTAAAATATAAGAGCCATACAAATAAATCACATAACTACAAACAAATTTATCCAATTAATTTGTTCTTGTTATTAAACTATGAATATAGTTGGTAATGATACTCATGGCACTTCACTTTTTCCACATTTTATGTTTCAGCCTCATTCCAAAATGTATTCATCTCTTTCTGAAAGGTCTGCACTCTAAACACACATTCAGAATGTCAGAACAATCTTGTTTACTTCCGTGTTGATATCCAAATAGTACAGAGGGCTCAGGTGATAAAACATTAGACAATAAATTGTGTAATAACATTACTCAAATAAAAGTATGGTGTAGTAGAACTACAGCAATAAGAACAAGTTCCCCACGCTGTGGTTAAAGCACTGTGCAAATGGAGTTTTCTCTTGATTATTTCATGTCTTCCTGAAAATTCAAGTGAAAACAGTTTTTTCTTCTGCTAAATTCTCTGTTGTCAGTCTATATCTAACTTGATATAGATTTTCGTACGAGTGCAATTTGGAAACGTGACCGTCGTACAACTATTCATATTCGAAGCTTGTATGGCTTTATTTTACACTGTAAAGCCCAAACAGTCAATCGGCGCCAGTGTTTCTGCTGTGTGCTGTTCCTCAGCTGCGGGGGTGACCGTCACATGAAGCAAGCCTCCAGACAGGAGAAACCTACCTGCCGGACACATTCCAGGCTGCAGTTCTGAGGGGCGACGGCTGAAACCGGGACTTCCGTCTGAGCCCACAACGGCTGGGACGCAACCAGCAGCAGGTACAACCTCCACATGCTGCTGCCACAACCACGCTTACAAAAACACTGTGGAGCTCCGTCAGAGGCCCGACTTTTAAAGGCGGCTGCTGTGAAAGCAGCATATCCAGGAGGAGGGAAAACGGCAAGGAGGGGAGTGGTGTCCTGAGGCCGCGGGCCTGCGCAGGTGGAGCAGACACTGCAAGGCAGCGCGTGCTTCCTCCTGGATATCCTGTTCGAGCCGAAAACACGCGAGACGCTGAGCTGCAGCGGCGCTCATACAAGTTGTTTTTTTATGCGGGCACAGAACGAAAGAATGAAAGCTCTGAAGCTACTAATGGAAACTGATTATATCAAGTGCAACAGCTTCATTTTTTATTAAATGTAAAAGTAAAACTGTGAAAGTAAAATAAAAAAATGAGATCGGTCCAATGTATCAGTTAGCTATAATTTCTATGTAACAAATATAAGAAACTGACTTTGTATTGTCTCTTCAGCACAACTGCCAGGACCAGTTCTGCAGGGCGGTTAGAACCGCCCCTGCTGGGATCTCAAAGACGAAAACACTGCTTTGTGCATCTTGGCATGCTGTTTTAATATGCTCCAAAAGAGTGCATTTCAGCAGGGCCATTAAAGCAGACTAACACTAATCACGAGTCCATCAGGGTTAATATCCTTTTTATTCAGCACTGATGTTCCATCATGTTGGTTTTTATTTGTCACCCATTTACAGAGAATGTGGTTAAAAAAAAACAAACTGATTTACAAAAACTAAGGTTAAATACGTAACTATTAGCTACTGAACAAGGGTTGATGGAGAAAAACAGTAAAATAAGAGTTTTTTTCAACAAAAAATTCCCAGCAAGAGTAGGTAGATGTTGGTGATCACCGGATCTGCAAAAAACAAAATGAATACCATAAAAAGCATGTCACACATTAGCTGAGCAGTGATTTTTTTTAATCGAAAGCTAACAGAAAGGATAATCGGCATGACTTCTTCTGATGTTATACATCCCTGGAAGGTTTTGAGTCATAAACTCAACAGATCTATCAAAACTTCAGGAGAGACGTGTTTCTACATGTCCCAATGAAAGTCAATCAATAAATGTAACAACATACAGAGCATGCAGGGTAATATTGCTTTCCTGGCACACTACCTGACCAAATAACCGAAGGTAAATAAATCATCGTCTGGACTTGATGGAGCAAACCGGTTTAATAACCTCCTCATGAGCACATCAGTGATTAATAGAGAGAACATTCCACGCTTTGGTCTTCTGCATGTAGAGCTTCACAAACAACTCAAGTTCCAGAAAAATCCATATTTTGTCACATTATAACCACAAATCCATGTGGCCTGTGATAACTGAAACTAGTCATTTTCGAGATGTTGGTCTTCTCACAACCTTCAGACCAATCAAGTCCAAAAATAAGGAACAGTGAGTTCAGTTCTCCACCTTCACTTGTACGTCAATTGACATTTATATTGATGACTGTATTCTGAAGAGTTTCCTGTTTAACTAGTTACTAAAGTGTTAAATTTATTGGACAAGCAGCATTTTTTTGTAGCTGCTGCTTACATCAAAGTTTAGCTTCACATAAATGTTGCAGTGCACCTGGCTAAATGAGTTAGGAAATTGACAACTGCAATTCTAAACCAGAAGGTTTATGAGTCCATTTCTGACCATTCTACCAGGAGAGCATTTGTGAGGTCAGACACCAATGTTGGACATGAAGACCTAGCCATTGGGTGCCAATGTACAGTCCTTGAGAGCAACCATCCTACAACTTTTAAATGTATCCCTTCTTCAACACACTGATTCAAATGAATGACGCCTTAATTCCAACAACCAAGGAATTCAACCATTTGATTCCGGTGTTTTGCCAGAGAGAGACAGCTAAAAGTTGCAAGATTGTAACTCCTGAGGTCTAGATTTGGGCATATGGCTAGGTCACATATAATTTTGCATGCAAATTTGGTAGAATTTATTAATCTGTGACTGGTAAAGTAATTGCAACACCAAAAATGTTTTGAACCTTGTGAATACAGCTAAGTGGCAATAAAAACAAAAAATTTCAATCTATGGATGTGCAAAAATGGAAGAGACATACTCGAAAAGCTTATATTATACTGAAATGTTCCATGAAGAAACATTTTATTCAGTTAGTATTCAGTTAGAGTAAATAGAAACTATAAGACTAAAATTAAGGTTGTTTTTTTTCTTACCGTGTATTTATCCCATTTCTTCTCAGGATCGTACGGCTCCCAGCGACTTGCAGGAAAGATATGCTTGTTCTTCTCATACCAGCTCCTTAGTACCACTTTTCCTGCATGGGACTTTACACAGAGAGAAATACAACACCATTAACTATAATCTTCCATCTATAAATCCATCTGGCATCACTTTCTTTTGGCCCAAGGTTTGTGGAGTGGATCCATACTTTTATTTTGTTTACTCCATGATGTTGACCCCGTCTGAATGCACAATAGTTGATATCAAAGACCGAATAGACCAGATAACATTTTTCTAATCTGTTTTGGGGAACTTGTGGCTTTCCCATCCTTTCCTAAGATGACTTCAACTGTTGCAGCCCATCTGGTTCCAGGTTCAACATGTGTGTCCATGAATAGAACCTAGAAACAGATTTACAGATGGGTATACTGTAAAGCTTGTTACTGCCAAACATGAGAAAATCCAAACGGCGCCTAAATAATCAGGGCTGGGAGTAACAACTGAACATTCCCGTTTTGCTCCCCATTCTGATGCTCACTTTATATTTCTGCATGTCATTTTCACCTCTTCAAGGTGCTTTAAAACACACAGTTACTGCCATGTGATTGACTGCTTTGGGATTTGTGTTAACAGGCAACTGAACAGAAGTACCTGACTCACGGTCTTCCTCTGTGTATTATAAGCCACCAAGCTTCTGTTGCAGCCCCATCAGGCTACACATTAATAACTTCAGCAAATTAAGTGACAAGTCACAAATAAAGAATCCAAAAATGTTGTACACTTTAATTAGATGAAACAACTGAATTGCAAAAAAGTTCATATTTAATTTAATTTTTTTATGTTTGCCTTTTTTAAGACTTTTTAGTTGGTGTTTAGGTATTGTTAATAATGTCGTATAGTGATATTTTCTTGTCAACTTTGAAAAATGGTTAACACAAAGACACTGTACACCACTGGATGGCTGCCCTGGCGCCTCTACCACTGGACTTAGCAAGTTTCCTGGGAGAAACCCTGCTGTATGCAGGTTGAAATACAGCTGATTTTGTATGGTTATTTGAAGTGTGATGCTCAACTAGGGCCAGGATTTTTGACTTGATGTCACTGTCTCAAGTGTCCCACTGTATTTAAGGATCAACATTCTTATGCTTATGCTTCTTGTACTTTACTTGGAGGACAGATAAAGTAACACATCCCTGTGAGATTACTGTTGTTTGAAAAGGTTTGATTACCCTAATCATCTTACATATTAAAAGCATATTTTTCACACTAATGCTATAAATAAATACATGTGTTTGCATTTCATTCTATTTTTTCTTAGATTACATTCCATTTGTTGGAACATGTTTCATTGTGCTGTTTCATCGTGAAGTTTGGGAATTAACGTATTGCTTCATTGTGAGCTGTAAATCTTAAGAATAAAGTGTACAGAATAATAATGCAGAAAAATGAATGTGCAATACCAGCATGGTTGTAAACACTTATTTACAGTTGCAGGGAGGAAGCATCTTATATAATGCTATTTTGTGCACTTAGAATGCAACAATCTGTCACTGAAGGAACTCTCACATTCAGAAATACTGGGAAGAGTCAAATACGAAGGAAAGCTACGGCTAATCCACATGTCACCAGATATCTGGGCATGCTAATACATTTTTATACGTTATGTAAAAACAAATACATTTTTATGTGTTTTCTTATATCGGGAAATGGAGACTTAGGGTCCCATGCATTACAGTCTGATAATTTGCCAGTATATACTTGCTTTGACACAATTCCCAATTGACAATGTCTTTAATAATGCACAATGCGTTGTGTTTAATTTCTAACAGGAAGTTGTGGTTGTTCTGAAGAAATCTGAAAAGTGCAGGGAGGCTAATTTAGAAAACGGTGGATGCAAAGCTGTCTGTTAAAATGTTGCATAACTATATGCAACATTTCTGAATGAAAGCTTCTTCTCTTATCCAAAGTTGCACCCACCTGCATTGTCCAGTGGAAGCGCAACTCTGCCAGAGTGACCTCTGACATGACTTTGAACGTCTATGTTTTGTCTTGTGTAGATGTCTTTTTTGAATATTCACATGTTTATGTAGAGCACTGTTGAAGACGTATCTCTGTTACCTTTAGTGGCACAAATAAAGTTTTCTACTCTTTTCTAGCCTTTCATGAAGTGGTAGATATTTTAGACTAAATAGTGGTAGTCTTTGGTAATCAGGTGAAGCAATTTGATCAAATATATTTCAAAAATGTAGTTTCTTTTAGGTTTTTAGTGGGTTATTGTTACCTAACTGAACACAGCAGAGAAATTCTGATAGCAAGGCAGAATTTGAGAAGTGAATCTTGTTTTGCCGAGATGATCAGTGATATAACAGGCTTTGCAGATCCAAAAACTTGTCTGTCTACTGACCTGATAAATAACTTTCTCCTGTGTGGAACTTCATATTAACATTCACATGTGGTTTTGATGGAATGCAACTTAGATTTTGGAGTTTTATTATTTATACCAGCCTTACTCATATCCTGTTTATATAGTACACGCCTCACCTCATCTTTTTCCACAGTGGCATCATTCACCAGTCGAATATCATCGTGGACATCAAAGCTGAACAAAGGGCCTGTAAAAGGAAAAAGATTTCTGAACATGACAACATATGGAAATATATGTTCATAAATTTGGTGTGTCTTTCAAGGGTATTTTTTTTCAGAGTAAATTAACGCCAATTAGTGTGTAAAGACCAAGAGCTGACATGGCTTAGTTCAAAAATGCAAAACCAAACCATCAAATTGGAAACAGAGTACTTTTTATTCTCGGGGGAAACAATTCTGAAATCCACTAAAGTCATTTTTCACAAAAACAAGAGTCAGGAAAAAAAGACTTTGTCTCTGTAGCAGTTGCGCTTTCTAGCCATGATATTCTCAAATGATGCAGATTTCTTCATAGTTGGCATGAGGTGCTTCAGCTAACGGAAAACAATGACACATGTATAGTTGCTGGAAAAAAGTGACTTTAATAACTGAACTGAACATAGTAACTGTATTTAACTAGATTTTTTAAATTATTATTTATGCTGTCAGAGAACCAACAGTGCCAAAAACAGTAATAGTAACATACCCGTTCATTACGCACAGTTTTGGGCTTTTCAGATATTTACAGGACTTTATTGTCATAACAAATCAAAAATCTTGTTGCGCTAAGAAATCCTTTCAATAACAATAAACAATTCAACAAAAAACCACCTCTGCATCAGACATCATGCACTTTACCGTATTTAGTACTCAAAAATAATACAAAGTTGAGTAGCACATAGCTAAGTGTATTGTTCAAACTGTCTGAAACATTGCCTAACTTGGCTGGTGTTTTTTTGTTCAATTGCAAAATTCCAATGTGATTGAATGATGTAGGTATACATTAGCACCAGTAGGTGGCAGTGGTGGTAGCAATGGTATTACTTATTCCCAGCAAGTTATCCAAGGCACATTTTTAAATCAGACAACATTATTAAACCTCATTTTAACGTATTTTTGGGGAAAAAACTAAGATAGCACAAAACTAAGGTGAGACTGCAATGTCAGCTTAAAGCTTTATTGCTTAAAACTTTAAGCTAATGCTAATCAGAACTAAAGCGTTAGCGCTGATGTTTTTCAGAGCATGGTTGTATGACATTATTTTACCATAATAGTTCCTTTACCATAACGTAAATATGCCTCTTAATCATCAATTTTTACTAGCTAGTAAATTAAAACTGTTGTGTTTGTTATTGTTGCCCAATAAAGTCTTCGTTTTATGTGGAGTTACACTGGTTATATAATGATAATCAGAGCTAACCCTTTTAAATGTAAATCTTAAATTCCTGTCAGTGGTGGGTGTGAAAGTATAACTAACAACAAACAGTAAGGTAGAGTGAAAATAGTTCAGCTTGAAGATAAAAGGCACACATAAAGTTGTTCAATCTGACTGTTGTCAACTTACCAGACTTTCCTCTGGCTTTGGTCACAATGAAGTCATAAAAACTGTGGTGCTACATAACACAAGAAAATGAGAACCAGTTTCATTCAACTTTCCCACAAAACATTCCTTTCAATACTCAAGGAAGACATGTTTTAACTCTTAGTCAGTAATAACTGTGTAATTAAGAAAAGTAACTGTACTCACATGTGGGATTATGAGATCTTCCTTGATGTACATCAGTTGCTCCACCCCAGCAGACCTGAAAAGAAGAAGTGTTGACTTTAAAGTACACACAGAAATGAAACATCAACACCTCTTCCATTAGTGGTGAAAACCAGAGCGAGTACAAAATAATACAAAATAAATGACAGGAGGAAACATGTTTCCTGATAAATAAGTAAAAAAAAATCTAAAATTTTTTATTCAAAGAATGAAGGAACCGTTTCAAAACAATGAATGCTTAAAATAGAGAAGAAAAACATCTCGGACTACTTTTTGCGTAATGGCCTTTCTTCTAGTCTAACATTAAGGCACTTTGATTATCTCCTGCTTTTATTTTGTCAAACATATCTGAATAAAACATTTAAACCCAGTGGAACAAGTTTAAACAAAAGCCACATCTAAATTTGATGAAGTTCTTATTTTATGAGTCTCTCCAGAACCCAAAAGCCTTCTGTTAGCTGGTTTTCTGTTTTTTAACTGCCTTCAAACCAAGAACTATTCTAGTCCCAAACGTCTCTGGGGCAGGTGTGCTGCAGACCTGTTGAGCATGTTAAAAATATGAGAGGAAACATCGGTTTTAAATTAGGACTGCAAAATATCTTAAGGTGTAATCGTCAACCTCATCTCAGCAACACAATCCCAAAGGAAAGTCTGCATACAATCTGCAAATAAAATATTTGGCCATTAACACACTCTTGTTAATGAATGTAAGAATGTGTTTATTTTTGCTTGGCTCTAAACTGACCTGAGCTCACTGAAGTCCTTCCTGAGGACCTCCAGGGCCTTCTGCAGGAAGTTCTGGATGGTGTTACCCTTCTTCATCTGCAGCACAGGCACACAGAATAAATATGATGGCGCTGCATGGGGAAAAAAACAACAAAAAAAACTACACCACCATATTGGGGCTGCTATCATTAGAAAAAACAATTTATAAATAAATTTCCTCCTCCAAAAAATATGATATTTTGAGATTAATCTCAGAAATTTCCAAGCAAATTTTGCACTTTTAAGACAAATATTTCCACACTCTTATGGAACATTTCTGGAATTCATTTCACAATCTCTGTGTCTTACTAGAGAAACCTTTCAAACTCAAAAATGTCCTTACTTTTTCTACAAATCTTCTGAAATTGATCTCACATTTTCTGACTTTTTTTCTAGCAAATTTTCTACTTTTCAATCTCAGAAATTTTCTTGACTTTCATAGAAAAATTCAGAGTTTAATTTCAAAATTTCTGATTTTTTTAGTGAAACTCTTCTTTTTTTCTACTGACAAATGCCCTAATACTCCTTTGTAAAAAAACAAAAGAAGAAATTAAGCTATCAATCATAAACTGTATGATATATGTAGATATACTTACTTATTAAGGCATACTTTATCACTCTGTGAGATTGTTTTTCTTTAAATTTATACCTTCCCTTAAATTCTGTTACATCAATTAAAGTTTGCACATAATGTAAATTCACAGCATTGTCCAAAAAGGACAACACAAACATTGTGCCGATCCAGACTTCCTGTTTTCTCATTTTACAACTCCAGAAAACGGCCGCTGTCATCAAACTCAGCCTCCTGTTTACCTTGACAGTTTTCCGGTGGCCTGAGCCATCCCAGTAGCTGAAGGTAATTTCAATTTCTTCATCTAAGGACAGAAATTTATAAAAAGATGTGGGTTACACACATGAAAGTGTATGACAGCAAATAAAAAGAAAAAGGAGAAGTAGATTTCTGCCAAAAACTCAAATTTTGAGATAAATCTCAAAAACGTTCTTAGAAAAAAAAGTTAATTTCAGAGACTCTCAAAATTTCAGACCTTTTTTCTTACAAATATGTGACTTTCAGAGATCAGAAATTTCTTTTTAGCAAACATGTATTCTTTTTGTTTCTACATACAATAGCCCTAATATGCTGTAAGAGAGTGCTACATGATTTAGGTTTAAATACAAATAAAAGTCTGACCACTCACTCTTGATCTTCTCCTGTTTCAGCTCCCACTCCTGTCTCAGTTCCTCTCGGAGGCGGTTTTCCTCCTCCTGCAAAAAAGAAAATGAAAAATTGAGGAAAAAATGTAAGCACCAATGTAATTTGAAGTGTAATTTAAACCAGTGGTCCCCAACCGTTTTATCACTGCGGACCAGTCAAGGCTTAGCAATTTTACTGAGTCCTGAGAGGCAGCGGGATGGGGGAGACCATCAGAGAAAGCTTCTTCAAGTGGGAGTGCCCGCTAAAGCCTAGTTCACATGGCACAATTTAACATTTTTTGTCCCGCTTTTCCCCTTACGATGGTCTTAGAAAGTTCCGAGTTCTAAGATTGTCACTTAGAACTTATGTAGAACATCGGGACTGCACCGATCTAAAACTGGGTATATGGAACATGTTGGATTGTCTTGGACTATCTCAGCGAGAGGGGTTTTCCCTGACTGGGAGTGAGAATGCAGCCTGTTGAAAGGGACAGGTAGTCAGTCAGAAAGCGCGTGAACGGAGAGTCCAGTGGACATCAGAGATGATATGTGGAAACAGCATTAATGTTCATTCAGCATTTCATACAAGAAATATCAACAGAAATGATGAGAAGAGGAGTTGATAAACCCAGAAGCTTTCCAGTTATCATTAACACAACATAAATAGGTTATAATGATAATATTAATTCAGTCAGGGCTTGACGCTGACACTAGCTCACTTAAAATGAGTCCATAAACTATCACTATTGTTTTGTCATCTGTGTTTGTTTATCTGAGGGTTTTTCTTCCGAAATCAGGATGATTGTGAGTGAAATTGGTTTGTGTGTGGTGTGTTGCTCATCCAACCTACCGGGATAAATCCATTCTCCTGTCTCTTCTCTGGGCCTTTTTCCCCTTCGCAAAGAAACTTTCCAAAGACATCTGATCTGCTTCTTACACAGTTTGCTGCTTGTGGGCTCAATATTGATGCGCAAGACGTAACCGAGAGAATCCACTTAAAGGATTTTCAAAATAAAAGATCTTCCAGACTCAGATAATATACAAAACTGAAATCTTTTATTATCTCTTGTGTGGCACGGTACCAATTGGTCCACAGACCGGTTTGGTCCGCAGACCGGGGTTAGGGATGACTGATTTATACGAACAACATTTCAGCTGCATAAGGCAGAGCAACTTATGAGGAAGACCACAATTTGGTTTTCCAAGTCTGAGGTTTGTGTGGACCTGACCTCTCTGTCTCGATCCGGAAGGAAACTCGTATCCACATCTGGATTTTTGCCCAATTTCTTCTTCTTGACTGGAACACCTGCAATAGACATAAAATAATATAGGGAATGGCAAGCTCTGCTCACAACCGACATAGAAAATCCCACATGGCTGCAAGTCTCACAAACAAAGCCTCGCGGTGCCCAAATCTGCAAATCTAAGGAGTTTTCTTGAAGTGATGCAAATGTGAAATTTATATTTAGGAATGTTTTTGGAAAGTTTCCCCATTGATTCAAGAGGAAGAAGAAAAAAAAGACATCTGAAGCTACAACTTAGCTTTTGATGTTTGACGATCAAAATACTCACAATCCTGATCTTCCTCATAATTTTTGTCATCATCGTCATCGTCGTCCTCATCATAATCGTCATCTTCCTCCTCTTCTTCATCAGGATTAAAAGATAAACTGGCAATTTTTCTCTTTTGTTCTTCCTTCCTCTTTTTCTCTTTCTGTTTTTCCAGCTTGCTAGAAACAAAACCAAAGAAATATAAAAAATAAAACTAATCAACAGAATATTGGTTTACTAGACATTTCAGTAAGACATTCCGGAGCTATAAACAGATTTGGGTTAATTTATTACAGTGGGAGACATTAAGACAATTCATATATTGGCCTTTATGGCCTTTAAATCAGCTAGAAAAAAGCTGATTGACTAGAACAAAAACACTGGTTGTGTGGGTGGTCTTTAAATTGTTTTCAACAGAAGCAAAAGTTCCAAGGGAAATACGAGAACCACTACGATGTAGGGAATGTGTCCAATTTCAGCTTTTTAATTTACATCTGCTCCTGGAGGAACAGTTCAGATTGAAAACAGTCCTGTCAAATGCATAAATCTGCTTTTAGGCTGTTTGTATTGAACTGACAGCAGAGCAAAACAAATGGTCCTGCCCTTGGCTAACAAAGCCCAGTCTTTCTGAGAGTCTGCTTCCAATTTAAATACCTTCACATTTATACTAAAACTCTAGTGGTTTTGTCAAAGCAGATATATCATTGGGTAAAATAAAAATAATAAATGGTCATCTTTTTGTAAGCAGTCATCCATCATATTGCACATCAAAAGTGTATAAATGTAGGACTTTGTATTTAAAGCCGATGGTTGCAACATTGTTATGAGGTAGAAGGTAAATCATGACTTTTTTCAAGCAGATGAAAGATGGGGTGAAATCCAGCCCAGACCTAAAAAGTTCTCCAAGGACCCCAAAAGAACATGCAATAAAATCCTGAGCCTAGACTTTGAGAAATATCTTCAAATGATTTGAGGGGAACTAGTTCAGGGAAAGAAAATGCTATAGAGACTGAAATGTTTTTCTTTGGTTGTAAACTCCAGCAAAGTCAGCCAAAGAAGACAACTAAAACATATTTTTTACACAAATGATGTTAATAAATAAATAAATCTAAAGAAAACTGCATTTAAAAATAGGCCAATGTTAGATAGAAGGTGATAATCCTACAAAATGCAAACATCAATTTGCTCCTCTAAAGCTCAATAAACAAGCAGCAACACCAGAAAAATGCTTTGGTTTTTACAGAATATTAAATCTATATCTTGCTTAAACAGACTACTCAAAAAATAAAGGGAACACCTGAACAACACAACGTAACCACAAGTCAACAATACTTTTGTCTATCAAGATGGCCACCGTGGCCGTGGTGACGTAACTATGGAAACTCACAGAGAACATTGGTAGAAGAAAACCAAAAAAAAACTGATTTTCCAATCCAATATTAATTTCTGTTTCTGTCCCAATTTTGAAAGAAATTGCAGATTGAGTATTGGTGACAATGTGCCTGATCTATAAGGGCAGCTTATTCTATGCCATGAGCAACGTCATGGTTTGTTATTTATTTTACATTATATTTAGAATTGCTAACTGCTCTTTCTGAACAATTTGAAATAATGTTTGTTGCAGTTTATTTTTTACATGTTTGACAAAGGTAGTCAATTTGTTGTTTTTGCCAGTTTATTTTCTTTATTATTTATTTTACATTGGCTGCTATACTCCTAGTTGCACTAATTGAACACATTAAAGATGATTTTACATGTTTGATCAAGCTTATAACTGTTGATGTATTTATTTGTGCTGCATTGATGCAGAGTTATCAAATAAATTGGTAATTCAGTATACTCACATCTGTGTTCAAGAAAAAAATCATGTTTTGAGTCAATTTAGAACTATTTTTTCTGTATTGGATCAGTATTGGCCAATACTGAATCTCAGATGTTGGTATCAGAAGCGTAAAAAGTGGATCAGTGTATGCAACAAGAAAAAAAGACTGTAAGCTATTCCGTGTACTGAAAAACTTTAATTGTTCCAAAGTTATTTAGTTGTTTAATTAAATAATTGTCACCTTTTTTTTAGGTAGGGAAATAATCAATCAGTATACAAGTTTGTCAGTATTCACCCTGAATGATTTTTAGAAATCTGCAGACTGAAGGTGGAAAAAAAGCACAAACTAAATATGGATATTTGGCAACCTCTGCAGAATAAACCAGGGCATGGCTAAATGTAGCCATGGCTAAATGTTTCAGGTTAATGTTTCAGGCCTACATATAAAGACAAAGTCAAAATGGAGAAGATATGTGTGTGTTTAAAAAACTAAGTGCATTTCCTCCATAGATTGTAGAGTCATCATTAGCAGTGAAACATGTAGGCTTTCTGTTAGACTTTATCAGTTTCTCACATAGATTCAGACATCTGTTTCCGTGGAGCTACTTTGGAGTTTTTTTTAAACTTTTTTTTAAACTCAGTTTAAAAAAAACTTTTTTTTAAACTGAGTTAGGGTTTGGACTTTTAACCATTTCAACACTTTGACTCTTTCAGGCATTCTGTTGAAGGCTTGCTGATTGCTGTGTTTGGGTCTTATGTTGCGGTGAATTTTCTCAACCACTCCATAAAGACAGACATTTAACACAACTAGTATGAAGTGTTTGCTGCTGATCAAACAGCGTTTGTGTTTGATCAGCAGCAAACACTTCATAACAGATGGTATGAAAGTGTTTGTGTTCCTTCTTTGGATGAGAGAATTCAACCACAGCAGAAGCAGCATGAATGTAGTTAGTAGCACTGTTGCCAAGCAGCAAAAAGATTCTTGTTCTTCTGACAATGGATTGTGAAATATCAGCCAGAATGCAGTCCAGATTTTAAAATCCCATTGAGAATGTTTGGGACGTTCTGAAAGTGAAACTCTACAATCATAAAAACAAGACCTTGCTGATGCCACCTACCTTACTTAGCTAGCCGTGAGAGAATGAGCGGCCTAAGTTATCAATGATCAATATTATTGGCTTTGGTCAAGTGTCTATTGCAATATATATTATTACTGATTTATTGTCTATCCCTTGTGAATAACCTTTAGTGAAACTATGGACTTTTGATTGTTCGGAACATTTGCCAAGTTTGATGGGTAGCAAGCTTTGTTTCTCTACAGTCATTACTGAGGTCTTTCCAACTTGGAATTGCTGAGTTAATTAAGTCCCCTTTACACCTGAGTGAAGTTATTTTGGCTTGTGGACGGCAGACTGATCTGAAGAGACTCAGATCATTTAAATCAAACTGTGTTCACTCACAGCTGCAGTTCCTTGGACTGCTCCTTCTTGGCCAGCTGCTTCTCTCTCTCCTTCACCAGTGCCTCCTGCTTGGCCTTCATGTCATTCAAGGTCACCAGACCTGTTTCAAACATTGAAGTACAGAATGTTTGGAAAAAAGCAAACATTCAGTCAATGTCAGTAAAATTGTCAAACATACTTACCAACAGTGCTGGACTTTAGCTCTGCTTCCACAGCATCATAGTGAGCAGAAAATTTCTTGTCAATGTTGGCTTTGACCATGTTGTCCTGCAACAACCAACATGCACCAAGGTAGAGACAAAGAAATACAAATCAAACATTGGTTGACCCAAAAATTCCAAAACTTAGAGAACTAATTCACTCGTGCACATCAACGTGTGTGCTCCACATGTTGATATTCCATTAATGTCATTAATAGAAATTTCTGTGATATGCAGCCTTTCTGATCTGACAGATATGCTTTGAAAATGCTCTTGCAATAGCGGAAAGTACCGAACTGCACTGAGAGGGGGCAGTGCTGAGCCAAGAAGGATAAAAGTCAACAGGAGATCTACGCAATGAAAGGACTGAAAACATTCAACAAGGATGACTTTTACAACACGGAGAAGGTAAATAAAAATAAGTTTCAAAATACTGAGATTCACCGAAAATATTTAGATGTAATCAATCTAATTTGACTTTTAATTTTATTGTTCTTACAGCTAAACAGTATGGAGTCGATTGAAGCATAATTAAAAGTTTTAAAAAAAACAATTAAATATTTAAATTAAGGCCAAAATGTAAATATTTTGAGTTCTCTACATTTGTACATCAGAATCAGATGAGTCAGATCCTCACCATACTTCACTGTAGTAAAGATTTTAATATTCATGTGCGTTTATATTTTTTGTTGAATGTACAGTCATGAAATCGCCAAACTTGCACCTATATTTTTGATTTAATTCCGCTATTTACCGTTTTTTAAACACTTAACATTACAAACACCCGTCCATGGGTTCCTGTAGCTAAACTATATGCAGAATATTCGAATTAATTTTGAATAGGACGTAAAACCAAGTGCGAAGCATAACTCTGTAGGGAAAAACTATTCCAAAAGTAACTGCTTACAAACAAGTTACTGATAGGTGACAGCTATGAGTTACTTGAGTAAGCAGAAGTAAATCACGCTCACAATGACAGGAGCATTTTTTCATAAGCACGTGCATCTAAGATGTTCCAAACCTCTGCTATCTTCTGTTTGAGCTGTTCAAGTTGCTCCCTCTCTTTCTCTCGTTTTTTCATGAGCTGCATGGCTCTGCCCGCCTCGCTGGCAGCTCCTTTGTACTGCGCCATGTCGGTATCTTTATCTTCGAAGCTCCCGCGGAAAGAATAATAACAAAGAAACAGCGAATAAAGGCGTTCAATATACGAATTTAACTAAATATTGTTCCAGAACTGCGAAGACGCTGCTGACAGCCCACCATAACAAGAAAAATGGCGACTACCCAGCAGTGCATGCTGGGTAGTTGAAAAAGAAGACGAGACGCGTTTTCGCACCTGCCATATTGGTCAGGGAGAAGTCGCCTTTTCCAACCCCGGGATGGCTGAAGAGGTGGATTTAGACGTTCAAATTAAAGGTTGGTTTTTAATCAGAGACATTTACTATGATGCAATACACTTCCAATAAAACTTTAGTTAAAACGTCAAAAATCGTAAGGCCAGCCAGGAGACCAGAAACCTTTTAAAAGTCACAAACTCAATAGAACCCCATTAACTGAACATGTTGATAAAATGCGTAACACAGAGACTAATATTATTTCCCTGCTTTGCTAATAGCAGTCAGCCGCATTACTGGGAGCTGGAGTTAAATTTGATGCTATTCTTATGTTACATCTGAAATTTGAACTTCATATGTAAGAAAAACACAGCCAGAGTAGCTTTTTTCTGGTTTAGTAATTTGCTCAAAAAGATGGTTCTCCTTAAGTATTCACCAGGGATCATACAATAAATTATACAAGCCTATAATCACATATTTACCAATGATTTAAAAAAATAAATAATAAATAAAATAGGACAATACATTAAGAACAATTTTTTTCACAAGACTTATGAAAAGAATTTATTTCAATAAAATAATTTTAAAACTTAGAATAAAAAAAAATCATGTGCATTTAAATAAAAGCACTCTGCTTCCCATTCACACACTTCTTCAGTCAAGATTCCTTGGTTTAGCGAGGAAATATAGCTGGCGGATTAATGTAGGACGCACAGTGTTTTGTTTCTTGTTTTTTCTTTACATTCACACAGTGTCTTTGTCTTTCTTTCGATCCAAGTCTTTGTTGGACAGTGAGATGGAGATCTGAGTGCAGCAGAGTGCCAGAGACATACAGAAGGGGGAGATGAAGACATTCACAGCACATATAAACAAGGAGCGCAAGCAGGGCAGGAAGGTGTTGCTCAGCTGTATGCAGGGAACCAGGAACCTGGAGAGAGGAAAAAAGACATCAGAAAATAAATCATAGGTAACAATTGGTTTAATTGCTCTAAATGGATGACATTTTGTTAGGATAGTCTGCTTTGATAGGTCAGGTTGATATTCTGGTACGGACCTGAAGTCGGAACACTGGTCTGCTTGAGAATGTGGGAGATGCTCACAGTGGCAAAATGAAAATGGAGTATTAATCACATCAAGGAGAAGAAAGGATATATCTGCTGTACACGTGATTTACAGACATATGTAAGATCTGAATATTTTTAAATCCTCACAAAACATCAGTTCAATGTAAAAGTGAGCCACACCAGCATAGAATCAGATTGTTGCCATTTAAGTTTCTTGAGCAACAAGCTGATACTCTAGCTTCAGCAAGCAATTTCAAAGCAATAACATATTAATAAATCTATATTTTTACAAGTTATCACTTGTATTTTGCATGTGAAGAGAGTGAGGAATTGAATGTGTCACTGAATGACTGATTTGGTCAGAACATACCAGACACGTAAGCAGGCAAGGACGGCTAGGAAGAGTCCGCACAGGAAAGCAAGAGGCACAGCGAACAGCAAGGAGAGGCAGCGATAGGTCCAGATGCGAGTCCTCTCAAAACCAACCTGACTGTAGGTCCACACACCATCTAGGCTATGAGGAGTGGTAGGTTCAGCCAGAACATCTCTGACCTCCACCTACAGAAGACAAACAAGAAATGTATTCTGTTAGAAAAATATATCTGTCAGTCTTTTATGTACTCTCTTTTTCATTATTTTAATCGGGACTGATTTTGAAATTAAATTGCTTAATGATATCCTTTTTTTTGTATGCTTCGGAGCCATTCTTTTGAGTCAGGTCGGATAGGTAAGGGAAAGATCTAAAACATGAAGGACATTTCTTGACAACTGGAATTAGCCACCTCTCATTGAATGCTTGCTGAAAATTTGTAATCTGTAAAAGTAACTCAATGACGTACTAAAGAAAACCTGGTTTCTGAGACTGAGGAAACACTCTGTTTTTCGAGACAACTCAACCAAAACATGACAGTAGCTGTGCCTCCCTTAACCATAACATTGTAAAAATTTAAATGACAAAAAATGGTTAACAGAAGCACACCAACTTTGAAAAAAAAACTCAAGTTTTTCTCTAAAGTTTTTTTTTCAAAAGAGTTTTTGGCGGTAGGATGAAAGGGCTTTTCAGCCATATCAAAACACTTTTTTCACATTATACGAGTCAGGTGATCAACAACTCGATGTTACCACTGGCAAAAACGAGGAAGAAGACGACAGGAAGTACTAGAAGGATAGTGATTTCTTTTTTTTTTTTGACAATGTGCAGCTGGCTCCACCAGAGCTCTCACAGGATCGCACAGTCCATTAAGAGTTGTGTTATGTTATGAGCAAACTACAATTTCCCCAAAACGGCACATAGATGGCCTCTCCCGAGTATAAGGGTCCAGTTGCTCAAACGTCTTATTCAGCGTTGTATTCAGGCATTAGAATAACATACCAATGTCTCCTCTGACGGCTGATGGATGATGAGCACTTGTGCCAGGGCTGAACTTTCAATGTATCTCATGTAACTGTTTACTGTTACTGCCATGCTTTTTAATGACAAGCTTATTAAAATCTAATTTCAATTAATGACAATGCCACAATTACAAAATTGTTTTTTTGTTGTTGTTTGTTTTTACATTAGCAGAACATGTGTGCACATTTGTCATGGAAACACAGCTAGTGATTCAAATTTAAGTAGAACCAAGGACAAACTTTGAGGTGCTCCACATGAGACAAATGAATTGAGAAATTTATGACAAAACAGGTCCACTGTTATGTCAAGGAAAGGAGAGTCGGAAGGAAGAGCCAACCGACTGACCAATTGACCTTAAGGTGTTGGTTGATGCCATGTGGGTCTCTGTTGACAGGTCGGGTTGGAGCGGGAGTCGGAGAATTTGCGGGAGGGGTTGGGTCTATTGGAGCTGGAGTTGAAGCTTTCGATGCAAATTCTGGGGGAGGAGGAGGAGTGTTCACCTGTTCCTCATCACTGTCATCAATCTTACACTCCACCAGACAATCATCGCTCACCATCATCATCTTTGCTAGAGAAAAAAACCCACATTTCTCTGTTATAACAACAGAAGCCAAAGACATGGGATATTGTACTTGATCAATCAATTAATCAATCAAGTATATTTGGATAGCACTTTTCAGTAACAAGGCATTTCAAAGTGTTTCTCATCATAAAAACACAAGAATACAAAATTCTAGAACACACAGTCAACAATTGAAACATTTTGTTAAGTGCCATAGTTATACACCAGAATGTCGATTAATGTTTAATTCATGATGTTTCAGAAGCAGCTCTAAATAGCTGGGTTTTTAGTTTAGATTTAAAGGCTTTCCAGAAGTTTGTTCCAGATTTGTGGTGCATAGAAGCTGAATGCTGCTTCTCCTCGTTTGGTTCTGGTTCTGGGGATGCAGAGCAGAACCAGAACCAGAAGTCCTAAGAGGTATGGAAGCTTGATACAACAGATCTGCTGTATTGTGGTGCTAAGACGTTCTGTGGTTTATAAACTAGAAATAGTATTTTAAAGTCTGTTCTCCTGAGCATGGAGTCAGTGGAAGGACTTTACCACTGGGTGATGAGCTCTAGCTTCCTGGTTTGAGTGAGAACGTGAGCAGCAGCGTTCTGGATGATTGATCTTTTAGGCAGTCCTAATGTATACTGTTGCAATAATCGGTGCAACTATATTTATACGTATGGATGAGTTTCTCTAGATCTTGCTCCGTTGTTAGTCCTCTAATCCTGGAAATGTTTTTCAGGTGATTGAAGGCCGACTTTGTAACTGTCTTTATGTGGCTCTGAAATTTCAGGTCAGAATCCATCACTACACCAGATTTTGGGCATGACCTCTAGTTTCCATCTGAAATAACAGAAGCTGAGTGTTGACTCAAGATTGTTCCTCTTTAGGTTCAGAGATAATAACTTCAGTTTTGTTCCTGTTCAGCAGGAGAAAGTTATTACACATCACATATTTATCTGTTCTTACCATCCGTTTAGTGCTTGGATGGGTTGAGAGTCTAAGCAGAACTGGACACACACACACACATGCGCACACGCACACACACACACACATGCACACACACACACACACACACACACGCGCGCGCGCACCCCCCCTCCCCCCCCCCACACACACACACACACACACAAACTTCTCCACCAGACTGTGGTTATGTTAGGCTATATCAGCCAGCTCAGCCCTGTACTACCACCTGTTTTAGTGCCCCAAAAAGATGTCACACCAAAATCTGTAAATAGCAGCTGTTGATTTTAGGATGGATTTCTTTAGATGACTTGCATATGCTGCAGTCGCTTCATATCATTAGAAAAGTTGCATAGAATTCAGATCACATATCTATCTCATTGCAGTTTTAAATATCAGTGTCAAACCTGGGATTTCTTGAACATACCAACAATTAAAATATATGTTTACAAAAACACAACAGGATACAAGATGAGGTGATACAATTTCTTGACTTGTTGAGTAAACATCAAAGTAGATCTGCTAAATCTCTAATATGGTTGAACCATGTCTTACTTACCTCACTTAAAACGCTTTCCTAGTCCTGTATCAGTAAAGAGATTTTTTTTTTTTGCAGAGAGAAGGGACAGACTGCAGCAAGTTAATCGAAAACGTTACAAAGATCATCAGATTCATTACCAAGCACTTCAGAGATTATATGCCATATTCACCAAGCACACCAACATCAACAGTGCTCTACTAGGTCTTTAGAGTGATAGAAGTGCTAATGTGGTACTGTACGACTTATTTCTTGTGTCTGGGTCTTGGTTGGCTGTAGGGGAAAGGAGTTATTTTAGGAGGAGGAGTGGATGGGTCCAAAAGATCACATTGCAGTGGGGGAGTGGTCTTAACACAGAAATTGAAACAATGTCAAACCTACTGTCTCGTTTTGAACACAATGTAGAAACATAGCACAAAAGTGAAATATTAGCGAAAGCATGCTGTGATTCTAGATATGAGCAAAGTGGAAATGAACACCATCTTCCCTTTCTGTTTAAAGAATTGGTTAAAAAAACAGCAAATATTGTGGTATTTTATATTTTTTTAAGATAAAAAATGAAAACATTTGAGTGTAAAATTTATTTTAATATACAATTTTAGTATGAAAGAATCATGATAAAATTAATGTCCTAATAGGTTTTCAGTTGTTGTGTAATTTATATCCACATGCTCAAACATACTGTGCTTGCTTAAGAAAACACTATGCAGCATAAACACACCAAAACTTGAATCAATTTCTTTGTCGTCTTTATTGTATTCATAATTCTTACCCACATATACAGTTGAACACACTAAACTTAATAACATCATCAAACAGTGATCCAAAATATCAAGATGTTTCAACCACAGAAGAAGAATCATTTCAAAACAAAGACTCTACTTCTATTTTTACATGAGTGTAAAAGGACAGTGAAGAAATTACACATGTAAAAATGATTCAATTATATATATTTTTAAAATCAAATTCAGAAGTTCGTTAGAATTGGACCAGTGCATTAGACTGTTTTAAATGCCAACAGGGCAGAAACGAGTGGCAGATAAAAGAAAAAAACAAGTTTCTATTATGGCTCCAAGAAGCCAATATTGGTTTCACAGTTTAAACCAGAGCAAGTCACTGACTCCTCTGATAAAGGGACCATTTTGGCTCTTCAGGCAAGGGGCACAGTTTCAAGTTGAAGGGTAACAGTGCATTCCATTTGACTTGAAGGGTGGAAGAGATGGCAGATAAAGGCAAAACATCTGACTTGACTCCACTGTAAGCCAAACAAGCCTGAAAAATCAATGGCGTTTGCAAGCCATGTAAAGTAAACATTTCAGGAAATGCAAGGACTGCAAGGAAAAACTAGTCAATGGTCAAAGTTGTTTATGAACATAGATGACCCTAGTAAATAAGTCAGTGTTCCCTCATTTTCATGCACAGAGCTCCCTTCCCGGACATTGTATTTGAGAGCTGTTAGATTTCAATAAATTCCCATCAGAATCCCAACCAAAACAGAGGGCGTTCCAGGTAAAATTTCGGTAACGGAGTAAATCCGACTTTTGAAGTTCAAATGGAAGTCACCATAAGTCAACCAAAGACCTGAGAGAGAAACTCATACTTATTCTATCAAAGCTAAACCTGAGTTAGCTCATCTTGCAAAAGCCCTGAGTTTTGGCCTCATATTTATGCCTTTCATCACATATAGAGGGGAATGTGTTTTCAGTCTGTATGTTCCACCGTATGTAAAAATGATACTGTTTTTCTCGTTGTAAAATGGAACCTTAAAGAACAACGCTATCAGCATTCATTTGAATAAAATACCTAAAATAATTTGTGATGCACTATGTAGCTGATGTGTGTGACAGTGGTGTGGTCAGCCCCCAGCATTAGCTTCCTAATTTAGCAAACCCAATAGCCAAAAAAAAATAAAATAATGTTTTTGCTATTAGCAACGGGAATAAAATAATACCCTTTTATTTGCATACACCATTGAGTAATGTTGCAAAAAAATCCAAAAAACAGTTCAGATTCTAAAAATGATTTGAATGTGATGCAAGGGAACTGCACAGCAAAAATGTAAAGATGCTATGCTAACAAAAAGGTAACTGTTTCCAGCTAGCTGCTTTTTCATTGGCTGATGATAAAATTGCTCTAAAGAATACAATAATGTTTATGATTCTAAAGCCAAATATGCTAGTTATTTTGTTGATTCTACACTTGTTTTACCATTAACTATACTAGCCTAGCTTGTTCAACAGTAGCTGCTTGTTAAGAGATTGAAAGAATAATGTGTCCTGTATTTAATGGCAAATCCATTGGGTTTATTTGATGTTTTGTTTTTTTAGCATCATGTACTGGAGCTAACTGATTGAGTTAGGCAAAGTGGGAAACCATCTTAACTTGCCTTAATATGCATCTAGTGAGTTCACAATTAAAGCATGCAAATTTGACTCCAGAAATTGAGCTGCCTAACATTTTACTATACAAGGAGCAGAAAATCACATAAACTTGGCAAAAGGTGTTCAGGTGAAAAATTTCCTTACATTAAATTTATTTTGTAGGTTTTTTCAGTAGCAACAAGAACAATTCTAATTTTTAATATCACACCCTTATTAGCTAGTACATGCTTCAACCCGTTCTCTTGTCTAGCAACAAAATGATTAAAAGTATAAACCCAACATTTCAGAAAAAAAAGGTTTATAGGAATACCTTTTTCTCAATGGAAGAACTGCTCAGGTCTGGTTGACGTTTATGTCTGTCCACACTTCGATGTGTTCTATTTCTTGAAGCAAAACTTTACTTTTTTCTTGAAACAGTTTCACTAAATTCTGCATGACTTCGTTCCTTAACATATTTTAGAAAAATAATGCGTAGAAATAAAATAACTTGAGAATACCACAGGCATGGCTCCATTTGAAGGCACCATTTAAAACCGAAGTTACGCAAAAGTAGCATGAGCCCAACTACTAAACTAAAGATAGTTTTCAATTGATTTTAAAAGGTAATCACTGATGTACTATGAAAAAGTGATGAAGTTGGTGGCAAAGGTTCAAATGACTTCTGTTTTTTAGTTTAGTTTTTTTTTAAAATCATTCGGAACACTTTTGGGCTGACATCATACCGGTACACATTTTAATTTCATAAACAAAGTCTTATCTGGTGTTTTCAAGTGAAAAACGTCAAAAAAGACGCAAAGGCACTCCTAGGCACAGGCCCCAGATCAGTTTTCAAGAGCAAATGATTAGGGGGTGCTGATCTCAGACCTGCCACTAGGGGGCAGCTTAAGTATTTTCTTGTTGTTTATGTACACTCAGTACCGTACCAAGCAGTTTTTCTGGTGATATCTCTGGTGAATCCACATCCCTGATTCTCAAAAAAAAAAAAAATAAATAAAAAAAGTGCAAAAGTCAGGAGAGCAAAACAAAGCTAAACAAAAACCAGTTGAAAAAACAGACGCACTGGACATACACCTACACGGCACCAAGACTAGTGGCACTATGAGATGGCACACGCAATTATTGTTGTCCATAAAACAGAAAAAAGGGGAAAAAAACTCAAGATCTTCACTTTCAAACAATGAACCTATAACTCCACAGCTCTTCATGCTTTCATCTCAGTCCGGACTGAAAAGGGCCTGCCCTTCTCAGGCCAAATACTTTCTTAGCCGAGGGGGCGGCTGGAGCAATCGAGGAAGACGAGGAGGAAGGAGTGGCGGAGACAGAAGGAGGGAAGGGAGACGACTGCACAGGAGGCTGACGGGACAGGAGCTCCTTAAACACAGAGTTCATCTGCCGGCTAATCATGTCCTGTGTGACAACAAGAGGGGGAAGCAGACAATATAATGTCTTTAACAATATTTTCTACTATGATGCACCCCCAATTAATTAATGATTAAGAAAGAACATGCAATTTGCAGCCCTGTAACAACACAAAAATTTGTTTTGGAATATACAATAAAAAAATGTCTTTCTATGGTGGACATTTTGTGAGAAAAAAAATAAAAACACAAAAGAAATGTTACATGTAGCCTTTTTAATGTTCATGTTTAAAAGCATTTCTAGAATATGTTCATTTTATGCAGCAGGCAGGATGTTGATGCTTCTTTTTCCCTTTAATAATGAGAACTGCAAAAACACAAAATCTTACCAAGTATTGTTGGTCTAGTTTCCAGTGCAAATGTCTTAGTACTCTTGAAGTAAAACAAAACTAACTTACAAGTGACTCTTCAGCAAGATATAGGAGCTTGTTTTAAGTCAATAATTTCTTAATATTGATAAAAACAGTACTTGTTGTGCATTTTATTTCAAGACATTTTTCCCACGTTGAGTGAAATAATCCGCCGATGGAACTAGAACATTGTCATCAATATTAAGGAATTATTGACTTCAAACTAGCCCCTATCTCTTGATGAAAACCTAATTCTAAGTTTAGTTTCATTTCAAGTTTACTAAGATATTTGCACTAGAAACTTGACCATAAGTACTTAAACAGATTTGTTGTGTTTTAACCCTTAAATTAGCAATATTATATATTTTCCAGGCACATAGTGCCATTCTATAGTACAATCAAGTAACTGTGTTTCCTTCACTTGTTATAAAATTGTATATTTACATATATCGAATATGATATAAAAGAAATTTGACTCTGTAATTTAACACCTTGAAATTGGGCTGATGTCTCTTTAAGAAACTCCTGCTCTTTCTGAAGCTCTGCCTTCATCAAGTCATCACAACATGGCTCCTCTATTAACCCTTTAACATAGTTTTTACCAGTAGCTTGTGGAATGAGCTCAGTAGAGTCACAGTTTCACGCAGGTGTTTTGCACAGCTGAATGGTTGCCATTGGAGATTAGAAAATTTCTTACATATGCATGAAAGAATCAAGATTTCACTCCAGGTATGATTCTGAATAACATTGTAACATGATATAAAGCTCAAAATAGTCAATTTTACATGATGGTCGGCTCCTTTACTGTCAGCTGACCAGAATCAAAGGCATATACTTTCTTCATAGAAACTTGGTTACCCAACCTAACCTGTGTGCTTCTGAAGAGCTTCGCAGAATTGCAGAAAAAGATCCGGCTTAGTAGGACCATTACCTTGTCAACTGTTGGTCTTTCTGCTGTAACGAATGGAGGCTTGTCTGGGATTCTGCAGCTGGGCTGCCTTACAGTGTCCAAAGTGTGTCTCCGTTCCTGAGACCTGTAAGAGAGGAGAAAAATAACCCAAATCATCACACACCGCAGAGCTTCTCGTCTGTTTGTTCTTTGAGAGGAGCAGCAGCTAAGAGCTAATGCACTAACAGAGGAGCTCTTTTTTTTGTTAAGTGCATTAGTACATTTGCTAACTCTGAAAGCATTTAGCACTGTTGGCTTCCTCTAAATTAAGTTTCCCACATAAATTCTAAAGCATTACTTTACTTGGAAACTTTCAGTTGAATACAATTTAACATTTGTGTCAAAGTTGAGGTTGATGAAGGTGAATAATTCTTCAAAAAGTTTGGCGTTTGTATTCATGCTCTTATTTTCAAGTGGATGAAGATGTTTCCCCCTTTAAATAAACTTTATTGAGCAAATGAAAAGTGTGCAACCAGGAGGTATTAATTAAACAAATGTATGTAAAAATATGAATTGTTTAGAGCCTCCTTACATTCTCTTTGTGACAAATGGACATGGTGGTTATCGACCTGGCTGAATTTAGCATTTTACCACTTTTGCATTAGCTTCCACTAACTAACATGTTGGCATAATGCATTAAACAGGAGGCCATTCATTGCATACGCAATGAACAACACATACATGAACAAACATTTAACTGTCTGACAAAAGAAAAATCTCTCAAATTGATTTGCTTAATTAGAATATTGATTATATAGTTTAATGTTGAGGTACAAAAAAATCTGTTTTTTGGGGGCTTACAGTTGTATTGTATTAGAATCCCAAATCCTCCAATTCATGTAATTCTAAATGATCGTTTTGTCTGGCGTCATGAAGGGGAGACATCTCTCCCACCATGTGGTGAAACTAGAAATTACAACACAGTCTACACTTAATCCAATTTCCTGCCCTCTGCCTTTTCATCCAGTAATCTTTGTGGTATTTCAGGTCACAGCTGGACAGAAATTCGCTCCACCTTTTCTTACGTCCTGCGCCAGCCGTTGTTAGATTGATGCTCTGCTTTGTCCCATCCACTTAAATTCAGGCTGTTATGTAATCCTGGCACTCTCTGTTGCTTTGCGCAGATGTGGCTGAATCCGGCCAGATTGACTAAATGTCTCTTGACTTTCTGTTGTTTTCCTCTCTGAATTCACTTGAATCTGTCTCAGTCTCATCCTTCTGCAAATATTTGAACCATGCTAAGCACACACAGAGTTTGGTGTGTGCCTGAGGTATGCAGCCTTACACAGGTATTTGTTGTCTTGTGGCAGGGGAAGCTTGTGGTTTTCGACTTGGGCTCCCCTCACTTCCTCTCTGTCTCCCTGGCAACGAAGCACTATCGCTGTTTACTCGCATCCTGTTGAGACACGCCGAAACGGTAAGTGTCTGTTAGCGTTTGTAGGCTTGAAGACTTGTATTACTACTGAAGGTGTTCTTCATTTTGCTCATTTTTTTGTCTGTGTAAGAGTTTGGTTCACCTCAGATTCCTTGGTTTGACAAATCTACTCACATTACAACTGTTGAGATGTCTGTAATAGCATTCATAGGAGTGTTTGAGTGAGTGTGTGCTTGAGCATGAGTATTTTGTATTTGCATGTATACCTTGTTGTGTTTTCCGTATGTGGATCTTCTGCTGATAGATTTCCAGTGCTGCCTCCGCCTACTCTACCTTCTTCTCTTTTCCCTCGCTCTGACCTAGAGGAGGAGAAGCAGAGGGAGTTATATATAAAGCATATTGTTTCATGTTTTAGGAGAAGAAGATGAAACAACAAAAGTTTGAATGTGGGATAAAAACTGACCTCGTAAATATACTGGGGGAACAAGAACAACGTGATTCTACAGACAATCTAAACCTGCACACACACACACACACACACACACACACACACACACACACACGCGCACACACACACACACACACACACACACACACACACACACACACACACACACACACACACACACACACACACACACACACACACACACACACACACACACACCAGCTTGAACGTCATACAAACACTCCTTTGTATTTTAGTAACCTGCCTACTTTTATACCAAATGCAACCCAATCAAGCATTTAGGATGCCATCTCCAATATCTCTCCACTAAAGCTGCCCTGGCACATGTAGGCAACCAGCTTTTCATTTGGTTTGCATTAAATGTTGCGCGGAAACACAATCTCTTTTATCAAATATTATCTTTGCAATGCCAGCTAGAATTGCTGACACATAAAGATCACTTACACTTCAAGAATGCTGATGTACTTGTGTGGGACTAGACCCTTAACTCCTCCAACTTCGCCTCTCCACCAATCACACGAGGCCTTGCTGTAAAGGATAATAGGATCTCCCTGCTTGAAGGAAAGCTCTGCTGGAGATCTGGCCGTGTAGTCGAACAAAGCTACTGCCTCCCACTCTACAAGACAAAAGAAATCACAACAAATTTGATTGAGATAATCATTTGTGTTGCATTTATGCGGGAGCTTTTTTTGATGCCTGGCGTGCTGTCAGTATGTGCACTGACCGTCCTCACTAGGCAGATGCTCGGTCTCTCCGTCTCCCTCCTCTGTGATTGGCTCACTGCACACAAGCAGAAAAACAGAAAGTAGGTGGTCACACAATTCCTCTAGTGGTTGAGACGCAAACCAGAACTGCAGCACCACAGTCCTAAGTTGTGACAATGTGCTTACATCACACGCAAGACTTAGAATTAGACAGAATGATTTAGTGATTTCTCCATTTTGACACAACACAAATAGTTGAGAGGCTGTAGGCTTGTGTTCATTTAAGTGAGTAACAAGCTTATTTGTATTTACACAAAGCATGTGAGCACCACCAGTGTGTCTTTTAGCTTCACTGTGAAATCCTGTTTTGAGATGATGAATTATGAAAAAGGGACAGAAAGGAAAGCTGCTTTATACATTTGGAACTGTTCTACCCACCGTCTCTAACTTTAAAATAACATAACAAAACTGTAATTGGGGAGGCAGATATCAATCACTGGATATTATTTACATGGACCACATTTAGTCTTTTCTGTTGGTGAAAGGATTAAAAAATGTAAATGAGAGCAGATGTTTTGAAAATGTAGCCATTATAAAACAGTTTGTGTTTTATAAACACAAAACAAATAATATGCAAAGAGATCATTTATACGTAAATGTTTTTGCTAATCTTTCACTTACAGAGGTCAGTCCATTTACCCCATAAAACAAAAGAGTTCATTTTTTTAAAAAAACTTAAATCAATCAAGCCTTAACTGGATTATTTTATACTACGTAGAAATTATACAGTAATAAAAAGCACAATATATTATATGAACTAACTAAACATCCTTTAAAACAGTTAATGATGGGTGAAATGTAGTCTTCTTGTAAAAGCAAACAAAATATTGGGTATTTTTTCCTGTTTTAAAATGCAGAGCGACGACCCTTTGAAGGTTTGTATTCATATTGTCACTCAGGTCTCACCAGTACTCCTGCTCCAGTGTCATGTGCTTCTCGTAGACCGGACCTGGCAGTTCCGATTGGCCGGGGAAGATGCTGTCATGCTGAAGGATCATGGTTTTAACAAGATCATTGATCTGTGGTTGCCTAGCAACGGCGTCGTCAGATTCCATCCCCCTCAGCAGGCTCGGACCGAAGCAAACAGCCAAGTTGTAGGGCTGCATCATGTTCTCGTCGCTGTACTGAGACACGCTGTGACCAACAAAAAATTGAAAAAAAAAACAAACAAACCCGAGCACAGTGACCAGAAGTTTCAAAACGTCGGTGGATATCAGTAAGAGGAGGACATCAATCACTCGGTTTCAGCTTACTGGTTGAGGAAAGCGAAAAGGTATCGCATCACGATGAGGAGAGGCCGTGGGAAAGTAGAAACAATGGCTCTGATCTGGACAGCTTTCTCAGTCTCATCTTCGATTTCTGACCAACATGGGGAGGAATCAGATGAGAAACTTGTTGAGAAACGATTATGTGTTATTAAGTTACAGCTTCACTGAGAGCCAGAAACCCCAGAAAATGTGACTTAAATCAATGACTATCTATGTGAGATGGTCACTTAAACAAAATCTAAGTAATATTCAGCTCAAGGACAAAGTTTTTGTCTCCCGACTGTATGGGCTTTGAAAGCAGATACAGCTGTTGCATGGTTTTAAAACAGGTTTCCACCAAAACAAAGACACAGAGGTTACATGAAGGCATCTTACGGACACATTCCAGCAGCGGAGAGTAGCTTTCGTAGGGGAACAGAGGAGGCTCAAGCCCCCTGAAGTACAGCTTCAGCACGCCGGCCACAGAGTCCAGATCACACTCACTGTCTGACAAAGGATCCTCCCCTGCAGGAAATTAAAAGAAGTGCATGGGAAAAAAAGATTGCTATTGATAAATTGGCATATTATTTGTCACAGACTGTATTCAGAGACCCTAAATCTCTCATGTGCACACGGCAACACAAATATGGATTTTTCTCAAATCTAAACTCAAGTCTGAGGGGTTTTTTTATGTAAATAAATGTTTTTACGGATATGAAACAGATTTTCTGTGTTTATGAAAGACCAACCCATATAAAAATGTATTCATTTTCCTAGATATCCGGCTATGTGTGGACTCGGCCTAAAAATAATATCGGCCGTTGGTAAAATAATTTATCACCCTTCTGCTTTTCTACATCTTTTCACTTTGCAACAATAAATTGAAATTTTTCAATTGGGATTTTTTGCAAAGTAGAACATAATAGAGGAGCAAAAATAGTACGTGGTTACATTTTAAGGGCAACAACAATAAACATACAGCCACAGCTACTATGCGGTAGTTTAGGTAAAAGTAGATTCATGTGTTAGAATTATTCAAAGTCCAGAGCCAAATATATGGGGGTTAATTTAGTGGCAGGACTTATAAATTGCTTTTCAGAGACATTCTCCATCCACTCTTGATGGGCTGGAGTTATTAAGCAAAGAAGAACAGGCACAAAAAGTCAGTCTAAGAGTGTTTTCACACCTGACAGTCCAGTAGACTCAGTTTGATTAGGGAACCAAAGTTGCAACATTTGTTACATACATTTTCAGCTTGTGTGGTTCTCTTTCACACTGCATTGTGTTAAACAAACCAAAGTCTTTGAAAAACTTGTTCTCCTCCATGTCTGTGGTGGCGCTGCACCAAAACCTGCTGTAGCAAACCACACAAAAACTTCTGATAAAGGCACTACGCACAACTTCCTTCTTTATAAAATGTAAATAAAAATGGAGTGACGTCAGATTGTAGCGGTAGTTTCTTTTTCTCTGGCAAAAGATCACAAGCCAATTCTCCTGCCAACGCTAGACTAGACCGATCTGTTTTGGTTGTATTTACCCAGAATGCTCTGCACTATAGTCCGCTTCCTACTTTTGGCTGCCCACTCTGGTCCGCTTGCATCCTCTTATGCATTCGACCACCAGCTCATCAGCATTCCCTTCAACCCAGACCAAACCGAGGTCTCTAGGCTGACCAAACCAGTTTGTTTTGTTGGTCTGCATCACAATCCAAGTACACATTTCACATCTTCCCCATAGAACCAAACTTTAGTGAATGCTCCCTTAATCTACAATTCAGGGAATGAATGTAAAAGGTTCTTTATGTTTGGTCTAACATGCTAAATCTCAATAAAATACCTATTTGTGGTTGCTTTTTGACCAAAAGTGAAAAAGTTCAATGTGTATAAATACTTTAAATGTAAATGCAAAAAGAAATCCCAACATGGGGTCTTTCTGGGTGGAGTTTACATGTTCTGCCTGTGCATCCGTAGGTTCTCTCAGGGTTCCCTGACTTTCTTCCATGGTCCAAAAGCATGATCGTTAGTGTAAC
This sequence comes from Poeciliopsis prolifica, assembly GCF_027474105.1. Classification (NCBI taxonomy): domain Eukaryota; kingdom Metazoa; phylum Chordata; class Actinopteri; order Cyprinodontiformes; family Poeciliidae; genus Poeciliopsis; species Poeciliopsis prolifica. The sequence continues at coordinate 2,253,066 of NW_026562402.1, forward strand.
CGGTCTCTCTAAATTGCCCTTCGGTATAAGTGTGTGCACAGTTGTTTACTGTGTGTCTCTTTGTTCTCCTGTAGTGGACTGGATGGATCACTTACCTCTCTCAAATGCATCTCTGATGAGGTTCACCTCCCTCTGGGAACCAGGAACTCTGAAAATTCCTTCATGGTGGAGGCCTGCAACACACGCCCTGACATCAAAGTCCATCTTCCCCATAGAAGCTAAAGGTCTGGACAGACATGTACCCAAGCTAAGAGCAGTTCCACCTACTCATGACCCCCATCATCCAAAGCTCTTTCTCTCTCTCTGTCTGCTTGCTATAGCAGATAAACTGACTCACCATGAAGGTTTATGAAACGAATGCAGCTCTCAACCACCACAGGAATCTGCTGCCCAGAGCTCTGCAGAGACAAGACAGGCATGCAAATGGAGAGTGAAGATACAGTCAAACATAGAGGAGAAGGAAATGTTAAAATGTGTAAGAAAAATGAAGCAAAAACAGCAAAGAAACAGGAGAAAGTTGAAGCAGAAGGCTAATATAATGCTACTATTATCTAATAGTATTTTTCAGCCTGTAGCCCCCAAAGCAACAGTTTCAGAGACTGTTGACACCCTAAAAATACATAGAATTATTGATACTGGCTTAAAGGGGTGTATAGTGCCTTTCAAGTAATAACTATGTTAACTCCAGTTGATAAAAAATGAAATGCTATATAGATAAAATATGACTGAAGAGAAATTTTACTTTCTGATTTAATGGCTTGAGAAATTGGGCCACTGTGTCTTTAAAAACTCCTGCTCTTTCTGAATCTCCGCCTTCGGAAAGTCATCACAACAAGACTCCTCTATTAACATTTTCACCAGTGCTGCATTGGGAGGTAGCTTGTATCATGAGCTCAGTGGATGCCCGGTTCCAGCAAGAACTAATTGATGCTGGCTAGTCTGAAGGAGCTGAGTGGGGGAGTCTGTGAAGCTTGTTAGCTTGTGAACTGTAGCTCAGAAGAGGAGCTGTGTCTTGAAGGCAGTGCTAGGTCCAAGTGGGCGTGTTGCACAGTTCAATGGTTGCCATGGAGATGAAAGCATTTCCTAAATATGCAGGAAGAAATCGAAGCAACACTAATAATCTTCTGGTAATAATATGCCTTTATCCTACTAATATTATGACGTTAGCGTCATATGATGTTTTTATAAAAAAAAAAGACAATCTCTTAGCCTGGCCCTAATATTCAGTCACAGTTCAAAACTTTCTAGTCATAAGGAGTTCTTTCTACACCGCCGTCGATTTCGGCTTAAAACTTTCCCCGTAGGATTTGAACTCCAAAAATGGGCGAACAGAAGCGACACGCCGGACACGGCTGTGGCTGTGTACCTGGGTCCGAGACATTCTCCTTCTTCTTCTGCGCCATGCCAACAGCAAAGCAAGGACACAGAAAAAAAAGGCAGAGATTAGAAAAGAGACAGAGAGAGAAAACGAGAATACGGAAAGTAAAGATTTAAAGGAAGTGGGAAGAGACACACACACACAAACACGCACACGCTTGATAGAGTAGTCGAGAGGAGGAAGCAAAGAGGGCAGCATTTCAAATCCTTTTCATAAGCGAAGGGGCGGCGGGGGGGATGTGGGGTGAGATAAGAGGAGTTTGGATTGAAAGGAGAGAAAGGCAGCAATAAGCTGTAAGCATGATGGCACACATGACTGCAGCGTGCATTTCCACCTTCAGTTCTTCAGCACTGGGATTTTCTCTGTGATTTTATTTTGGAGGGCTGAGCAGCAGAGCAGCAAACTGAAAAAAAGGGGGATGGAAGGAGGGGGGCAGTAAAGTGTGTGTGTGTGTGTGTGTGTGTGTGTGCTGTCAGAGTGTGTTACCTCTATGTAGGAGAGTATGTCTGTGGTGAAGAGTGTGTGGCAGAATTGGGAAACTGGCCTGGACTTCCGAACCCGGACTGACCGAGTAGTACATTGCATTCTGGGAAATATAACAAATGAAATGCTGGTAATCATGATGATGTCTGACAGATCTGTGCAAAGGTTTTTAAAACACCACTCATTTATTTACTTCGTCCTTCCAGTTAACTTTCTTGAAATCTTTAGAAATGCAGCATGCATCCCCAGTTTTTCTAGTGTTTCTGAAAGTCTTTCCGACATTTATAATAATTGGAAGTAAAGTATAATGAAAAAATTGAGTATAAATAAATACTTATGCATGGTAATGCCATGTTTTTTTTAACATAATGATGATCGATTGGTCTAAATTTCCTCCATGTTTTTCCTCTGCCCCTCCCCTCGACTTCTCACTGTCCTCTCTCAGGCACACTTGTTCTTGTTTTTGAACATGTGCATGGAGCCTATTTACCTGGAGGGGTCGCTGTCCACGGCTTCCGCTGGAAGGAAGATACAGAAGAAGTGTGAAAAAGGGAAGACTAACAAGTGTAGCAGTGAAACAATACAATGGGAATGCTAGTAAAGTGTCTCAACAATTACAATCTCACTCTTAATGCCAATTTTTTTTTACACTTTGTCACATTAATGACCACAAAGTTCAACAATATGAGTGAAACTTTATGGAAAAAGGTTCAATCTGCGTGAGAAGCAAAAATAAAGTGGAAGGAATGTTACATGTGATGTTATTTCTAGACATAAATATTGTGAAATATAACCAAAAGTATGTCCAGTTCCTATTGAATCAATGCTCACTATTTGATGCAATTACAGTTATAAATGTTTCTGTTTGAAGAAACATAAACATTTATGGCCTCCTCTTTCTAAAATAACTCTATAATAATCAGATTTTATGGAAAATGTTGGAATTTGATGGCAACCTAAAATGAAAAAAAAAAAAAAATCTGTGATATATCGATATATATGTATATATATTCTACAAATAATTCAATAAGCAGTGGTGAACTCAAATTTTTTATCAATATCAAGCCGTTTCCAAGAGAGAGTGCAGCTTAGTCATGCACTGGCACGGTAAAAATAACTTTAAAACAGGATGAAACTCCATGAGAGGAAAGATTAGTCATGATCTTTTGTTTCACATGAATTTTCCACAGAACTGTGTGAAAACCATTAGCGTTCGGCTATTTCTTCATTTCCGCCCATCGTGTTCTGTTAGCCTGAAGGGCCTCATGAAAGCAGGCAGATTCTTGGTAATGAGTTTATACAATTTTCCATGTCGATTATTAGCAATGTTGGGTTTAAGCTGCTTCTAATACGCTGTATAAATATATGAAGAGCACCTTTCTGTATGGCATCTTGTAGAAGATCGTGTTTGGCTTGAAGTTTGGAGGCCAGAGAGCTGCTGTTGAGGAATTCTTTTACTTTCTAAATGAATGATAATAATTAAAAAAAAGAAAACAGAGATATCAACAACTAGGTCACTCAAAAAAGGATTTTCCCATTGGGAAAATGCTTCAATATTCTTTATTAGTGAACTGTGTCCAACTCACTGTTAAGTAGTAAGTCTCCGTCTCCTGCTGATTGGCTCGACGCTTGGCGAGGGAGAGTTTCGCCGTGGTTGTGACTACTGTGGTAGGCGGCTCATGTGATAGGCTGGCGGACACGTCGGGGGAGGGGTTGCACTCGCTGTCACACATGGAGTCCAGCAGGGCAGCAAGTGTGGCTTTAAGCGTTTTACTGATCTGAAAAGACAGAAGGAGCGATCGCGTTGTGTTTTCCATGTTTCCAGCAGCAATTCTTGACTAAAAAACACAAATTTTCTGCAGTCATGCTGTTCATAACGCAAAAAACACAGTGTTAACTGACCTCCTCTGTTTCCAAGGTTACGGCAGCGAGTCGAGACTGAAGCTGTTGGAATCTGGTTTCGAGCTCATACCTCACCTGGCTCTCCGCACTCACCTCGCACACCTAAAATGTTACAAAAATATAATGCGACCCAAAAAATAAGATGTGTTTGGTTTGGTTAGAGAAATTTTTTAGATCTTTTTCCAGCCATCATTGGGCGAGAGGTGCTCTGTTTACAGGGCAAAACAGGAAAGAACAACCTTAGCAAACATAAACTTGACAGTTAAAAATCAACTTTAGGACTGTAGGACCATTGAGCAGTCATATTTTTAAACTGCTTTATGTAATAAAGTTAACGTGTCACATTACTGTGAAGCGTAAACTGAAAACTATGTATTTGTATTCATCGCCTCCCCACTGGATAGTTTATGCTTAACTTATTGCTGAGTGGCTAAAAAGAAAAAAGAAATCCCATTTGCAATTTTAGTTTTTAAAAATACTTTTTTTAGATCTGCAAGTACCTTCAAGCTGATTATTTTGGACATGTAACAAAGGTTTGGACACCCCTGGTTTAGATCAAAGCATTGTTATGTATTCAAAGGGTCCAATCAAATTCCAGACCTAAATCTAATTGTGAATTAGACTTGAAAATTGACTCTATCACAACTGGAGCTATGTTGGAAAGAACGCAGCAAAATCTGCAGTCTGATGATGTGCAAAGTTCTAGAGACGCACCCATAAAAGACTTCTTAGAAGTTTTGAGTCAGTTGAATTCAAAAGCACACCACACTTTTAAGATTTTCAACTGTAAAAATGCTGAAACTCATAGATTGTTTTACTTCCATTTCACAACTATGCTTTAACACCGAAGCTTGTGGCTCAAATGCAACTAAAAGTGAAAACCATCAAGCGGGATGAAATCCTTTCAGCTCATGTTGGACATCCAGGATGTTTCATCTTGGCGCTGGACGCCATAGCAACAAAGAGTGACAGTACCTGGTCACCCTCGTGTGGGTGATAGTTGAATCTGAACGGAAGGCAGAAGGCGGCATCATGTTGCTGTAGCAACGCATCCCTGTCTCCACTCTGGTCCAGGGATGTCACAGCAGTTTCCAGCTGCTTCAGCCCCGTTTCCTCTGTCTTCTGAATGCGCCACCTGCTGGCCAGGTAGCACTTCATCACTCTCTCCACGGACAGATGGAATCCAAGGTCACAGCACTGCCAGGAGAACCAAGAGAAAATGATGCAGATCTTGTGAAAGGATTTTGAGAAATTTTTGGTATGTATGAACTGTTTCTGCTTTCTAAGATCCAAAAACCAAAATCTATTCCAAAAACTAAATTGATAGAGCTTATGATTAACAAAAAATCAACATAAATGACCACAAACCTAACCCTTCATTGTAAGAAGAACATAACTGCACTTAAAAGCAAACAAACATCTGAGTAGTTTTAGAAATCCCCAGAAATGTTTCTTACATCAATGAGAGTGCTGACATCCTGCAGGTAGTATTTGTTCATGGCTGCATTAGCTGCAGCGAGATTCAACAGGTAGTCATTCCGTGCCTTTGTACACTTCAGCTGGGTCTCCTGCATTTTTCCATGTCTCTGTTCACACAAATACATGAAAAATCACATTTAAAAAAGGTACTCAGGTACTCGCTTTTAAAATTCAACAGAAATTTCCATTTGCAGATGTTGAAAACACCTGAACTCATTTAGCTCAAAGAGGAAAAGGAAGTGGCTTCCGCTGCAGAAACCTCACTTCAAGACTTCCTGTGGTTTTGTTCAGTTTTTGATTCGACAGACGTTCACATTCACCTTCTCCATCAACCGCTCCATCTTCTTGACGGAGCTCCGCCTCTGCCCTGCCAGTTGGCCGGGGCCGAGCTCGGCCGACTTCCCAGTGTGCCTTTCTTCCAGACGCTCGGCTTCCTTCAGTTTTCCCTCAGCTATCAGGCAGTCTGTGTGGTACTGGTTGTACGTCTTTAGAGCCTTCATTGAAATGCAGAACAGCAAAACGTGTCGTGAGCAAAATCAAAAGTATTGTCCTTTTAACGTGCCAGATGTTTAACTCCGCCTGTACACGCCATCTAATAACTGGTGTTACGTACCGTCTGCAGTTCGGTGGTGACCTTTAGCAGCTCGTCCTGCATCTGGATTCCCACCTCTTTGCTCTGCAACGTGCACAAGTGTAGGTTGTTAGCAGAAAATGTGAAAAGTGTATGTGTAAATGTTCAGATATACACATTTATGGCGGCCAGATAGGTTTTTATTTTTGTGGTCTTGTCTGTCACTTTATCAATGCATGGCTGGTGATTTTCTAAAATGTCTTGATAGAGTTCCAGTAAGTGTTACATTCGTATAAATGGTGTCTATACACAATACTGTGCGTTCTATTTTTATAGTTCAAAATGATTCTTTCAACACCTTTTTGCCAGTCAGCTAAGACAGTGACTTTCGTGGGCTTTTTCAGTCATCCCAGTTTTGACTTGTATAAACTAAGACTAAAATAAGATGTTTTCTGCTGAAGCTAATGAAACAAAACACAGGTTGAAACTGGCAGCTACAGTATAAGTGAAAAAATATTGTATTAGCTTAAAATATGGAATAAGTTATAACTTGTGACTGATGTAGCAATTTACCTCAACAAAAACTTTACAGCTATACTGTAAATAAAGACAACAACAGTATTTCTCTAGTTACAGTACGGCTACAGTAAGGAAGCATCTAGAAGGGCTTTCTTTACTCTTGCTGAGGTTCTGCTTTAGCAACTGATATTAACAGCCACCATGATAAGTTCCTTTAGCAATGAGTCAAGCGGTATTAACGATCAGTAGGAGAGCAGCAAGGTATTTACAAAACTAAAATAGCAAAGCTCCTAACAGATGAATATGGGCGCATGTATCCAGACGAGCTAATGACGTAAGAAAGAAGAGTGTTTTTTTCTGACACTTTATGTCAGTTGATGATTTAAGAAATATTTGTTTCAGCAGCTGCCAAACATAGCAATGTGGAAGCACAAATATAGAAAATATGCATGTCTAAATTAGTTTCTTTGCATCAGCAACATTTAAGATACATTTAACATTTAAGTTGAACTGATATAATGTCTAATGTGGACAGGCTGTTAAACAGTTTTAGGGAACATATTATACATATTAAAGAGACGATTTCAATGCCAAAGAAACAACCGGGTACTTTCTGCAGAGAAAAGGGAAGGCAACTTATTTATCCGAGCATATTTCTCTTGCCCAATTCTACTTTTGGCTAGGACATTTTCTCATAAATAATACAATGACTTATGCTCCAGAGCACAGCAGTATATATATGTCCTCTGCAGAAATGAATGCAGGGTTTAAAAACTAAAACTGTGTCTTTAATTACTCAACTAGTCAAAGTTGGAAGCAGAAGTTCCAACATCTAGCGTATGATAGATTAAAACACATGTATGCTACATTTTATTTCCACTTTACTGTCAGATTCATAACCTCAAATTATGGATGTAATCTAAAGGCTCTTTCACACCAGAAAGATAACAAACAGTGAGATTACACTGACAATGTGGGAGCACTGAAAGGTTTTCAGATCTCATGTACTACATGTCTATAAATCATACCATACCAACTTTATTTATAAAGCACTTTAAAACAACCACAGCTGAAACAAAGTGCTGTACATAAAATAGATAAAAACAAATACAGTTTAAAACAACAAACATACAATATAAAACTAGATCTCGCTGGAGTTGAAAGCCAAGTAAAATAAATGGGTTTTAAGACGAGCTTTAACTCATAATCCTGACTGACATAAATCATATGTTTAACATGTGAAACAACCTGCCCTCTCTCTCCTTGGTTAACTAGATAGTACATCTGATTTTTTTTTCTCATAAAAACTTTTTTCAAACCTTTGCTATGACATTTACAAAGGAAGAACAGAGGAAGAGAAGCCCAGTGAGGTCACCTCAACTTTGTCTGAGGATCAGATTTCCGTCTGTGACTGAGAGACCAGACTAGAGCTCAGAACTGACACACTAGATGATTAAAAAATACTTAATCTATCACCTTACTGTTCTATAAAGAAGGAGAAACGCTTTTCTGTTGGTTAACAGCCCGATAGATGTGACTCCAGACAAGAACATATGTTCTGAGCCAACTTTACCGAAGAGTCATATCAAAACAACTTGGATCATGGCTAGCATTAACCAGCTACATTGACCAACATCTAAGAATTTGGCAGAACATTAAGAGAGGATTGTTACATTTCAAAATTTATGAGAACATTATTATACCTGTGAAAGATTTTGTAAAGCCCAGATATAGATGTCATTGATTTGTAAGTTTCTGATAAATTATTTCGCAATGTTTCAGTTTAACTTATACACTGCAAAAGTTTGCATTGACACAGGCTGAAAGGCGACCCAGAGAAGAAGCCATTAATCCAAAACTAATAAAAAAAAACCAAAAAAGTGAATGTTAATGATATTCTGCTAGGAGATCTGTCCTCTGGTCTGATGAAACTCCAATTGAAGTGTTTGCATCTAATGGCATTTGTTGGGAAAAAATAGGAAACACGTGAGACCAATTTCTAAGAAAATCTATGTACAATTCTGTTTGAAGAAAGTTACCTCGCTCATTATTCTGCAGTTTTGTTTTTCATAATCCTCACTGACATAAATAGGTTCACTCTGATTTAATGCCAGACAGAAAGAACAAATGTTTAATTTTGCTCTTAATGTGCCTAAAATTGCTTATGTTCAACCTCAGAGCATAGACATGAAGATGACAGTTGCTTTGAGGTATTTTACCTTACTTGGGTTTGATTTACTTTGATGTTTTTTTTAAATAATGAAAAGTAAAGAATATACTTTCAAAGAAGCATGTTTCTTTTGAAAAAAATAATTGAGGTATTGTGTGATGTTTCTAAAAGGAGTCAGTACCGTATTGTTTTTAAGGCTGTGCACCTTTATTTTATTTAATTAATTTATTTTTTGATCAGCTGCAATAAGGCCTCAAAATAAAAAAACTCTCAGCTGCTATAAAACAACTCTTGAAACCTAGTTAAGATTCAGCTCAAATTTCAAAGTGCAAAAAGGTTCGGAGAACATCACTGACACGCAGTCATTTCAAACAGCGTCCTGTGCACTTTGTAATCGAATGAGGCAGCTGATCTCACTATTGGAACAAATGAACAAAGGTTAACAGCGAAGCTCTTGGAGCTCTGCTGTTCCGTAAAGTCAGAGTTGCGTTTGCAACGGCGGACGTTGCTTTCACCTTTTTGTGCAGGCGGTGTGCGTCCTCGCCACTGTGTGTCAGGCTCAATGTGAGCGTGTTGAAGCAGGTGTCCCCCAGCGCCGCGTGTTCCCGGCTCTCCAGACGGGTCTGAGTCAGCAGAACGGACCAGACCTGACACACAGACTGACCCCACTGCTCCTTCCTGCGGACGGATGGACAATAACATGATCACTGCCCCGTTCTTTCAATGGACGCCTGTTTGACAACACCAAACAGGCGCTATAGGTTGCTCTTTGGAGAGCAGAAAGAAAGACAACCTCATGCCTTACTTTTTAGTCTTGTGAGTGAACCTCTCGGTTAGTTTGTCGAGGGCTCTTGCATATTCAGTCTCGATGTCGCCTCGGCGCCTGAGAAACTCAGACAGATCTGAGAGCTGCTGCTGCTTCACCTCCACCTGGGAGTCTAAAATCTTTATCTGGTCTGTCAGCTGGGCCCGCAAGTCTGGTACGTCAGAGAGACAGAGAGAAAGACAGAATAAATACATATTGATGACAACACGTGAAAACACCGTGAACAGAGATAGGATGCTGTTTTCAAACTAGAGGTGTCATTAATCTTTCCTTTAGACTAAAAATATAAACATGCTTAATCATATTTACAGTGTGTTAGATTTTAATATACATTCTTCACTGATAAAAGATGCATACCAGCTGCTTTTCACTTACAAATGTGTGCAAATCTTTATTCTGCTAATGTTGGAAAAACACAATTTTGCATTTAACTAAGAGATTAAATTAAATCACACGTGAATGAGCTTGTTTAAGTGACAATGAATTAAAAATCATACCAGACAAGAATCTAAACAGTTACATGAGCTATAGTCATAATTTAATCATGGTGCTAGTGCTCATCATATGTCAGCCAATCAGAGGAAACATCTGCGTTTTATTTGTGCAACAAATGCCAACAACTTCACGAAAAAAGAGCATACTTACTATTTCATATGCATTCTCTCAATGAAAGAATGTGCTTCACAAGGATCTGCATGTTGCTTTTGTAGGAAAATATAACAGAACTTTCTTTACCGGTCAGGATATTGCCTGATAACACTGAATACTGAACACAAAGTTCTACCAGTTTTTAAAAGATATTTCAAACATTGCTATGTCCTCTGTTTAAAATATGTCACAATGTGATTGAGTTAGCAGCTATTCTACCACAAAACACTGTGAAGCCTGCAGGAAATTCTGTATTTAGCTCTGAACAGCTTCAAAGTTCCTGTTAAAGAATAACATCCCAACAGCTAACAGTTAAACGTTTTGTGCAGTGTTAGAGCTCCAAATTACCTTGCTGCTTCGTGTTGGTCTGTCATAGTTTTGGACACACTTTCGCTAATGTGCTAATTGCAAAGCTAATTTTTTGTTCAGCACTATTAGTGCATTTCTTGACCTTGAAATGTTTAGCGAACTTTGCATCCAGTTACATTCTGATGCTCCAATTTACCTGATCTGCTTTGCAAACTTTCAGTTGAATAAAATTTGACATCGATGACGTTTTGGTTACTGTCTGCAAACAATTCTTCAAGTAGTTATTTTGAAGTGACTGTTTACACAGCAGCTCTCTCAGTTTTGTGATCAGTGCTTTATGGTTAGCATGACTGACCTTTTAGCTCGCAGTGCTCCCCATTGAATCACATGAACCCCCATGGCACTGTCAGCACTCTTTTATTCCTGAATAATGAAAGACTCTTCTTTTTGTAAAAATCCTGAATAAAATGCTGTCTCTGAGAGGTGTGTTTCAATCTACTTTGCAATTGATGGATCATCGCCTGCTGTAATCCAGTAATAACATGACATTATATGCACAAGCTTGTAAGCAAACACAGCAGATCCACTGCACTGCACTTTTAATATAAAATGACTAAGACAAACATTGCTCTGTGAGATGTCACTGCTTTCAATTTGCTCCTTCACCCCTCATTCTTTTTTTTCTTCCTTACTTTCTACTATTATACTCATTAATCACCCCTCCTCCTCTGTACTCTTTTCTTCCCCTCTTGCTCTGAGTACACTGCTCCAGGCTGACTCGATGTGAGGAGACAACATTGCTAATGCTAGTTATAAATACCCCCCGTTGTAGTAAAGTACAGAGAGGCAACGGGGTGAGACACGCACATTCCAGACTGTAGCAAACATAAACAAGCTGTTGTCATGCATTTGCCTCATATTGCCAGGACAAGCTTTTTAACACAGAAGAAAGTTGCAAAATTACCAGACAAAATTTGTTTTAAAGGGGAAGTGTTGTGCAAAATCTAGGTTTTTGATCTCTATATTAAGTTATTTCTTCATCAAAAACACACCTGGAGTGTTGATTTTTTCATGCATGTTTGACCAATTGCTTAATCTCCCATGGCAAATATCCAGCTCTGCAAATTGCCTGGGAGGACTTAGCCCCGCCTTCAAGGCACAGCTCCTCAAGAGAGACCATGCTTCTGAGTTTCTGCCTCACAGAGAAGCCCTCCCCTGCATCCCTCCCCTGCAGCCCTCCCCTGCAGCCCTCCCCTGCAGCCCCTTCCTACCTCCCTGCTCATTCAGACTAGCCAGCAGCAATTACCAAACACCTGGTGATAATGCAACATCTGCTGAGCTTATTATAGGAACTTCTTCTCAGGGAAATGCTGGTAAAAATATTGTCAAAGGGTTAAAAGAGGAGCCATGTTATGATGACTTCCTGAAGGCAGAGTTTCATAAAGAGCAGGAGTTTTGTTTTTTTGTTTTTATTTTTAATCAGAGGCCCAATTTCAAGGCGTTAAATTGGAAGACAAAGTATTTTCTGAGTCATTTTTGATATAAATGGATTTTTTAACAACAGAAGTTAACATAGTTACCTGATTGGATTATAAAATGGTGCTACGTGTCTGGAAAATACATAAGACTGCCCCTTTCACTTTCTGTAACATGTCAGCTCCATGAAGTGCTATTTATGTTGGATACATGATGCATTTGTTTGCAGGAGCGCTCCCTCTCCTGCATACAAGGATCTACATGGATGCATACAATCATGCATCACTGCATCTTTAATGCACTCATGCATGGTAAAAGGTGTATGTACGCAGACACTAACCCTTCATTTGCGACTCGTACTCCGCCACGCTGCCCTTCTCCCTCCTCAGCTTTCCATGTGAAGTCATCATCTTTGATCCGCCGACCCTTGACCTTCTCTCCCAAAGCCCTTGCTCCTCAACCTCAGCTTCAGCTGCAGCCCTGTAATCTTTGACCTTTCCCCGTTGGCCCCCTCGGTCTTCCTCCCTCTTTTGCCTTCTTGCTCTACAGCTGCAAGCGGCGCGTCGGCATCAGGGTCAATAGACGGTTCTCAGCAGGGTCGATTTGTCCATGAAATTCCGGGGTGGGATGGGCCTGAAAAGAAGACGAAACAGAGAGTGTGATTAAAGACAGAGCTGATACGGTGACAAGAGGGGCCGTGAGGGACCGGGGGGTTACTGAGATCAGAGCGGACAAAAAGAGTCAGAGGAAGAGGGCAAATGAGATCAGGGTGACAAGAAAGGAAAGGGACAGTGACACCGGGGAAGAGAGACGCCAAGACAGTAAGAGAGCAGAGTGATGAAAATGAAGCATGGGGGATGGAGCAGATGAGGGTGATGAATAACGGCGGTAATAAAAAGGGCACTCGCTGCCTCGAGGTCGGTGGCTGGGGATGCCCTTCAAAGCAACACTTAAAAAAAAGCTGGGAATTAATATTATTGGGACGTAAGATGAGAGAATTAGCAACCAAAGAGCCTGAAACAAACAGGCCTTTGGTCTGATTTGCATGTAGTTTTAACACATTACTCCACTAATGACGCAAGAATTGAATCAGAGTGAAATATGATTCTCGGAGTGAAAAAGAGGTTTTCTGTGACTAAGGAATGACTCCTGGAAGACAGATGACCTTTATGTGGATTATATTAACACATCATAAGTACTGAGGTTGCCTCTTTCTCATTTTCAAACGATGATTTTAATTTATTAATGATCTACTCTGGGTCATCCTGGGTTAGCAGCAGTCCCACCATTTTATTGAGCTGGCATCAATTTAGAAACGTCCAAGCAACTTCAAGCTATGAAACGATTGTAAACATAAATGTGTATTTGCAAAATTCAAACAAAATGTTGAAAAAAAAAGTATATATATGCAACAATTAGACTTGATAGATGTGCACCAAATACAGTTTTCTGGTAGATTATCGATCTTCAAAACACCTGACCTTCCGATTCCCATTTTGCCCGACACTAATTTGTTTAGTCAGAAATATAAATCTAACAAAGAAAGTTGATGAGTTGGTGACGGTGGGGTAACTATTGTTAACTATTGTTAACTGTACAGACATGACCTGGTCTCTCAGTCAACTCTCCCACAGCAGAGACAGTGATTGATATTTAGACATTTGCTGAGGTAGACAAGATCGGTGGATAAAACTGACTTCACATGAAAGCATCGGCCAAGATCTGATCTCCCAAAATTAAGAAAATCAGCACTGATATATTGTTGTGCCCCTAATACATAGTACTTGTTCTTTCATCTTTCCTTGTTGACATTAAAATTTGTAGAACAAAAACTGAGGAAAATCAAATCAATAGCAGACTCACTGAAATAAAAAACACTTCACTGAAGAAAGAGCAAAGACAATCCTATAACTCCTGTTACGTTTGGGGTATTACAACAGTACCAACACCTATCATACTTTCTTCTGCAAATTTCTGTTCAGCTTTAACAGCATTCAGCCATTCACTGTGTATTCCTGCAGGGTCAGAGGCAGAGGAGTGCTATCTCCAGCAGTGCAGTGGTGTATATGTTGAACACTTCATCTGTCTTTCATGGGACAACACAGAGACCAATGGGACAGTGGGAGTGTAACCAACCACCAAGCAGGCCTCAATTCAATTCACTTTATTTACACATTCAACTCACAGGCTGCGCAGGGAAGCCGTTGGTAGAGCGGCTGCCTTGTAGCAAAAAAGTCCTGGGTTTGAATTCCTACTTGTGGTTTTTCTGCATGCAGTTAGCATGTTCTCCATGTTCCTGTGTGGGTTCTCCGACTTCTTTCCACAGTCAAAAAACATACAAGGTTTTTTTTCAATCATCGACAGTCTGTCTTGGTGTGGTTGCCACTAAATATCTCTTGTTTTACTTAGAATCATGTGCTTTTCAGTGACATTTTTTCTCTCTGTCTTTCTGCATGTTTTGAAGCAGACTTTGTGTTTCCCTCTTTCCTTTTCAACCCACCTCTCTTCCGTTCTTTTTTCTCTTTTGTCCTTTTTCCCCCTCCCTGTTTTCACTGCATTTGAAATAAACCCAAAGCAATTTTAAATAAAGTTTTTCCATCTACATCCACTTGATAAAGCTCTTTCCCAGGTTTTACCGAACTGAGCATTGTAGCAAAAGCTGTAGCGCTCCTCTTATGAAAGTAAATCTGTTGGATTTCATCTTGGCTCTCAGACAGCAGCTCTGAGTGCTACACTGCTGGACAGGTCATATTTAAAAAGTCAGTGTGTGAGCGTGTGCATGCATGCGTACCCTTCCTGTTTGTCTCTAAGTTGCCCTGGTATAGCACACCTCATATCTCTTCCTATGACACTCGAAGATACGCTCCACCGTTAGGGAAATATGGACAATGGATGGATGACTTCAGATCCAATGTAATACTAAGGAATCCTACAAGCCAGAATCCAGAATGGTCCAAATTCTTTCTAGATCAGTCAAATTAATTCCAATACACACCAATCAGTCAGATTAAATACAGACCAATTAAATCTGCAGTGCTTCACAATTTTGTGACACACAAGTGATCATATAATGCCAGTTTGTAAAAGTATGTCAATGAAAAGTCAATTAAATTAAAGCGATTTATTAACTTTGCAGCAATCTCTCTGCTCTGTAGGCATGTGGAGGTAATGGAAAGAGGACAGAAGGAAAATAAAGAACTCAGCACCTGAGCTGCTGGTGCCTTTGCCACCCGTGGACATTTTCTTTAAGTTATAATCAGTGGATCGTTGTTCACTTTGAAACCTGGACTTTTATAGCCTGTCCGCATTTGGCCTCAACAAAAGCAATGACAGTCAGGCTCTGTGAGACCGTTCAATCGACCCCAACCAGCTGTCAACCACAATCTTTACATCATTCCCTATTTCCTCGCTTTCACATGTCTGTTCGACAGAAGCGTTCGTGTGCATACACTCACACTTGAAAACAATTTGGGAAGACATGCAACATCAGTGATTTTGGACCGTACGAGGAAGTCCTCAGTGAAATCCACCCATGCACCTCAGACTGCATGAATGAAGTCCCAGCCAAACTGAGATAACAGGTTTGTTATAAAAGGCTTGTTATTTTTAAAGACTGATAATGTGTGGTTTGATTTGGTCTTTCTTTTAGAATTAACACATGAGCAGAGACATAAATACACAAGCTTCAGCAAACAAACATTTTCACTTCTCACATCCTGTGTCTCAGCACGTCATGAGTGTCAAAGTGTATTGCTTTCACTGATTCCAAAGCCGGTTTTGGACAACCAAACCAAACCAAACCATCCCCTGCAGCAAACAGGTTCAGAATTGTCTGCTGGAAAGTCAGGCTGCGGAGTGAGAAGGGCAGGCAGTTGGTAAGTTGTGTCAGTTTGGCATAATGAAGGAGAGGCAACATTAAAAAGTCCCCATTAAGTCTTTTTCTCCTTTTCCTTGTCCAGGAAGGCACGTTGAAGTGATCCATCAAGAAAGTGCAAAACAAAGATGGCCTCAAACGTTAGCCTCACATAACTGAAGTCAACCACCTTTTCTTTAAATGCTCCATGAACTGTACTCTCGTTTCCTGTTCTAGGAAAATGTGGTGAATGTGAGTCAGACATGTCTCAGCGACGGTTTCAGAAGTGGAGAGTAAATGCAGAAGCGGCACAAATACGCGCAAAAGAGATTTCTGCGAATGAGGCGGCGAGGCCCTGAGACTCCCGAAGTCCACGGACAGGCTTCGTCAGAGTGCGACCCTAATCTGCAAAGAACAAAGCGGAAGTAAATGATCTGAGAAAGAAATAGGAGGGGGTTGTGGGAGAAAGAGATCAGGACGAGGGAAAAGAAACAGCTTCAAGCAAAAAAGGCCAGTGAGGATAGAGAAATGGAGGTTATTGGAGAGCAGCTTTTCATGCTTGAAGTCATGGTTAATGAGAGAAGGAATGTGATAGCCAGAGTGAATATGAAATAAAATGATGACAAGAGAGGAAATGGTGCATCGTGTACAGTAATAGATCTTTATTTCCATGGGATTTTCTACCAATTCCTTCAGAGAAGAAAACAGGAATACAAAGAACAAGTATCAACAGACGGGACATTGTGTCAGATATTACGTCCTGATACTCTGAGGGGATTTTCTGATGCTGACGACAGCACACAACCCCTGGCTTTGTTGACAGCTTACTGTAATTTTATGCTGTGGGTAACTTTGAAGAACATTTAGCAAATGTGTCCAGTTCTTCTACAGCTCTGTCTCTTAAAAGCAGCTTTCTGTGAGAAGCAAATCCTCTTCTCACTCATCTGAAGCCCTGCAAACTTCAGATAAAGCCAAACTTAGGATGTGACAAAATAAAAAAGGATAGAAACGAATTTCTGCCGGTCAGATGATCTTGCTTCCTGGAAGCCGTGACACTCCTGGGAAAATAAAACGCTTGCCTGCTGAGGAGGACTCGATGCGTGCAGGTGACAGACGGTACAGGAGAGCACTGAAATGTGAATGAAGATGTCGAACTTGATGTCATGCTAATCGGTGCTGTCAGCCACACTTCAGCTGGAGACAGGTGTGATGGCTGCTACTCCGATGGATGGAAGGAAGTGGATACGGTACAGGCAGAGCTTAACCACGGTGAGCTTATTGTACTTAAAGCTGATCCGGGAATCAGTGAGATACAGCATCGCAAAATATATTTGCGCCCTTTGAACTTAATAAGGAGGACTGCAGGACCTACTTAAGTTTAAATAACAGTAGTAAAGGGAAGATATGAGGTCAGACAGGAGTCAAAAATGAGCCAGAGTGAAAGGAGGACTTTTAAGATGGAAAAGTTGTTTAGCTTTTCGAAAAACAATCCCATCAAAATTGGGACCCTCTCTGAGCGATGTCCCACACATGAGCTTTCAAAAATTGAGTCTCCTGACAGAGGAGATGGATGTCAACCATCTCCAGTTCTGAACACATTGATGGAGTATGACACCACATTGCTGTGTGCAAAGAAAACTACCCTTTGCTGAAGCCCAGAGAAATGTTGGGTCTCATCGCACTTCAGTGCTAACGGTGCAATGTGTTGATGGTAAAAAATGATGTGCATGTTGTCCTGCTCTGCCCACGTCCCGGTGTGTTTAAAGCATAAATCTCCATGCCGGAAAGAGAGAGACTACAAAGTCTCTCTCTCCGGCCAACACTACATCACATCACACCATTGAGCTGGGAAGATAGCTGATCCTTACTAAAGTCAACGCATTCAAGCGAGACTAAATCATGGACGAATATATGCATCAGGGTAACTTCAATCCACTATACTATTGCCATAACAAGATCTCATCATACAAAATTTCACAAAATTAAAACATTACTCATTGAGGTTACTGTGAGCAATAGGCAGTTGTGGCCAGCATGGCTTCACCTGACAAAGTTGTATAAGAAGACGCCCAAATGACCTTTTTAACCATTTGTTTTGCAACATTTTGGTTTTCCAGTAAAGACGATAAATATTGACATGGTGACAGACATTGATGGAGTAATGACGTCCTAAACAGCACTGCAAGGTACAGCACTGCAAGGTATTTGCCTCCTTCAGATGCTGAAGGAAGCAAAAAGCCTCCTTCAGAACCATCAGTTGTTTTAGTCTCCTAAAACTAAAACAAGTGTTTTAGTCTCCTAAAACTAAAACAAGTGTTTTAGTCTCCTAAAACTAAAACAAGTGTTTTAGTCTCCTAAAACTAAAACAAGTGTTTTAGTCTCCTAAAACTAAAACAAGTGTTTTAGTCTCCTAAAACTAAAACAAGAGTTTTAGTCTCCTAAAACTAAAACAAGTGTTTTAGTCTCCTAAAACTAAAACAAGTGTTTTAGTCTCCTAAAACTAAAACAAGTGTTTTAGTCTCCTAAAACAACATCAACAACCCTGAGATGGTCTGGAAATGACTAGAAGATTCGTGGCTGTAATGATGGAAGAGAGTTTCTGTAAGTTGACAGGATAAAATTGAATCAGATGAGCCACTATGAGAAGAACAAAAAGCAGAAGAGGATGATCGATCAAAACATGCTTCACTGCTGAGAGGGATATGTCTTACAACTTTGTCAAAGCTACTATGTAAAAAATTGTTTCACAACTAGAGGTGTCCTAGCTATTTATTGACTAATATTTAAGAACCTTGAAAAGTTCACCAGACTGCTCTTCAAAAGGCAACGCACCTTGAAATTTGGGCCCACAGCACGTCTCATTGACAGCATTTTTAGAATCACTTTGTTTCAGTGTATGAAGACACGAACAAGCAACATTTAGCACCGGAAACAGGAAGCTCTGTCATCTTGTGCCACCACAGCGTTTCACTCCTGCGCGTCAGCAGAGAATTACTCTGTTCCTTCACGCTTTCAGAAGCCGCTTAGGCCTCTCTTCTCTACTAAAACACACACCGCCGGCACAAGTAGTTACAGATACACGCTTAATACAGAACATGTAACACATTTTGAAGATGTTGGCTTTATACGGATTTTGAAACATTGAATATTTGCAAAGAACTGCATCATATTCATGGCATAAACTGCCTCTTAGATTCGGACTTGTTCCCTGTCTGCAGCAGGGTTCCAGTGTTGTCATAACATGCTTGACTTTTAATGCAGAGCAATACAGGTAATGTTTATGAAATGCATACCTGATGGAATCAGTAAAGAGCAAACATGGAAAAAGAAAACTGAAATGAAATGGATGGGTCAGTGTGCCAGAATAGGCTGGCCCCCTGGATGCATTGATCTTTCGGCTCAAAGCTTGGATTCTTCTTCAATATTGGAACTCTCCCAAAGTGAGCTGAAACACAGAGCTTGATGATATCTGAATCTGCTGTCAGTTTTGATCCTTATTTATACTGTGTAGACGGATGAGTCAGTATCTCTCACAGCTGTGATGCACACACTGTACTATTAGGATATAAATACTACAAATATGCAGTTTCTTTTTTTTCTTTTTTTTTTGGTGTGTTAGAGTAAGATTTCTGTTAGCTAGTTCATCAGTCCATTGTCAATCAAATTTTTGAATGTTTGCACTAAACGAATACTGAACCATACATGTGTTTCACTAGGAACATTCAGTACCTTGTAAAAGTAGTCACACCTCTTACATTTTTCTTTTAATTAGTTTTGACTAATTAATTAGTTAGATTTTAAGGCATACATTTTTTCATGCAATTAATTATTAAAATTCAATAGTCCAGGGCGGGAACCTTTGTATTTGCGTTTCTGATACGTCCCTAAATTTGATGCACAAGTGACATCTGCTAACAACATCGATGGACGACAAAGCCGCTTGTCTCAGCCCGTTGGGGGTTAATATTTGCTTTGATCTGATTGGTCACTGGAAAAGGCTATTTTTGTGCTCAACTTATCTAATAGGAATTAGCCTATCAGAGAAGCTTTTCAAGCCTAAAATAGTAGCTCAGTACTAAACATATAGCAGCTAGCACCCAATGCTAAAGTTAGCATCCATAGGCTGCCCTCTGCACCAATCAGCAACATTAAAATAATAAATATCTTTGTTGTTGAGCTAATTCAATAATTTAGCCGCAAAAATGTTTTTGAATTGAAAATATTGCTCATTTTGTCAAAATATGGTTTTCAATTGAAAATGGAAATAATTACAAGGCCTGCAACTAACTCCATCTTAAAAATGATCAAGTCCCACCACAAGTTACAACCAAAAGAAAGATCCTTCAAAAAATGAAGGACATTAGAGACAACACGCAGCCCTTTAAGAACCTGTCAGTCAGAGACTATTTCAGATTTACTGTAATACAGACTGCTACAGGAGATCCTTCCCACCCACAGCTGTCAGCATCCACAACAACTGTATGAGGAAAAGTGCACAATAAGAGCAAGGGAACGTAAACTTTCCCTTTAAGTTCTTTTTAATTGAGCTGAAGTGAACTGAGAAACCTGTTTGGGGTTTTCTGTGAGAGATCAGCACAAACGTAGTACATAATTGTGAAGTGAAAGGAAAATGGAAAAGAAAACACAAATCCAAAAAGCTGATGTGCATATGCCTTCAGCCCCTGTTAGTCTGACACCCCAAAATAAAATTTGGTGCCATCAGTTGACTTTTGATGTCACTTATCAACTGAATAGAGCTCACTTGTGTGTCAGTGAATCTCAGCGTAAATCCAGTTGTTCTGTGAAGGCGGCAGAGGTCTATCAGAGAGCAATAGTGAACGAAGAGCACTGAAAAAGCAAATATTTTTTCTGAAAAAAAAAAAAAACAGCTGTTGAAACAAAGCCATGACAATATCTTGTTTACAGTTTGCAATGCACCACTTAGGGAACCAGCGAGCATGTGGGGATGAAAGAGCTCTGGCACAATCTCTATGATTGTGCAATGTTTCTTTTTTTGTGTGATTTTTGCAGTTTAAAATAACTGATGTTCGGTCAAATTGGTGATTTTTATTTATTTTTGCTTTATTTTTACAGCAACATGTTCTTGGAAAAAAGTTTAACTTGCTGCACACAACCTTCCCAAAAAAGACCAGACTTTAATCTAGTTGATAATTACAGTAAAAATGACATTTTCAGATATCTTCTTATAGCCTTAGTACAAAAAGAATCATGTCCTGAATGCAGAAGATCAATTTCATATTCCAAGTTAACATGAACTATACACCCAGTTTGCAAATCCTACAGAACATCTCTAAGTGGTTGTAGCAAAATCAAACAAAGAGGGAAAATGTTATAACGTTTAGCATCACAAGCTTTCATCTCGCAAGTTAGGTGTTCAAGAAGTGTCATGAAACAGGAAGTTAAATTACATTTGGGCAAATTACAATCGGACTAAGGGAAGTAGTCAAAATTCAGCAGAGTTTCAGTGATTGGTCAGAAAAAAGGGGAATACAGAAAACATTACAGGAATTGCTGGTCAGATTTGTGAAAAAGCTGTGACAATTGGTGGAAATTGCAGCAAATTTTGAGAATGACGAGTTTATTTGTGTTAATAATTGAGATTGCAACCTCCTGAAGGGAATCTCAAAAGCTAAACTTTCTGGTCTCAATTTAAATCATTGTGAGCAGGAAGACTTTAGTCTGAACACCATCCCTGAAATAAAACATGGTAGTGGCAGCATCATGCTGTTTGAACGCCTTCTTCAGGGTTTGATGACGAATGGAGCGAAATACAAGAAAAATCTGTTGGAGGTTGCCAAAGGTGATTCATTCGATTTTTTTATTTACTAGGCATCATTTTCCTTCTTCTTGCCAGTTATGCATTATTAGTCAGTCACATAAAATTCCAGTAAAACACGTATAGATTTGTTGTAGCAAAAAAAATGTGAAAGAAGGAGTTGTTTTTTTTCCCCCAAATGACCAAAGCTGTGCTGCAAACCCCTGATCCAAATTTGGGGACAAATAAAAATTCAACATCCTGAGCTTCCCGTTATGTCACAGATGCCACCACAACAGCTTGCAGGCTAACCACCACATGAAGGAAGTGGGGCAGCTCCCAATAAGTAACACATGATGCACTTCATGCGAGTGCAGGTTAAAAGAGGCACATGCAGCGCAACAAATGTGGCTCAAAAAAATAAATAAACAAAAAAGAGCTCGACACAAGGAGGAGGAGGAGGAGGAGGACGGGACGGTGTTAGCCTGCAACCTTTTTGCCTTGTTGCTCTTTCAGGTCAGGGATTTAAATCACAATAAGGTTGCTCATTATGATACACAGACCATTTGTAAGAAATCAAGGTGCACCATGATCTGACAACCAGGAGTTCTGTTGTAAATGAGCTAAAAAAGCAAAAACAAAACACACAAAGACAAAAAAAAACAACAAAAAAACAAGTAATTTTTTAAATCTTTCAATATTGTAGTGTTTCTCCTGATCGTCACTGTTGCAAGAGGGAAAGGCAGCGATTCGCAGCATGCATTGCTTATCTGCATCTTTTGATTGGATGCACAGTGTTGGTGATGAGGGCAGGGATTTAATGGGGAATTAAGAGCTCCTCAGAAAAAACAACAAAAACAACAAAACAGCAGCAGCAGCAGCAGCAGCAGCAGCAGCAGCAGCGTGTTGAGTTCTGTGTGCAGTTTTTGTTTGCTGTGAATGTGACCATATGGTTAAAGCAGTGTTCACACAAAGGCCACAGGAAACACCTCAGGATAATTACACAAGCATGTAAACACAGTCTGAAAATGGTGCACACGTATTACATAAGTGGTAAAAAAATTAATAAATAAAGTGAAAAATAGGGTGTATTTAGAAGGACTTTATTACAAATAAACATCTCTCACTCATACTCTGTGGATCACACACACACACACACACACACACACACACACACACACACACACACACACACACACACACACACACACACACACACACACACACACACACACACACACAGGTTGTTACCATAACCAAGCAGCATGACAGCTGTACATACCTTACTTTATGGTCCTCCTCTCCCTCTTTCTAGCTGTTCCTCTGCTCTTCTCTTCTCATCCCTTGTTTTTTTGTATCACACACTTACGCTTACACACACACGCACACACACACGCAGACAGGCAGGAAGGCAGGCGTGCTCACACAGAGCGGAGTGTGTTTGAATCTGACAGATTTCTCCCAGCTCAGTACTCTTCTCTCTCATTTCACACACACACACACACGCATGCACTCACACACAAACAGCCCTCCCCCTCCATCTTTCAAAATATGCCAGATCGCCTCTCCGCTCACGCCAGAGCAGCGTCTCTCCTCCCACTGCCGTCCGCATCAGCGAAAAGCCCCAACCCGAGCCCAGGCCACGCCCCCTCCCCTCTCCAGTCCCCCTCTCTCCTCTCCTCTCCTCTGGGCGGCTATAAATACCGCTGCTGCTATGAATACACCGTCTTTCTCCCTCAGCATCTCCCACTCTCCCTCCATCCATCCTTCCATCCATCCATCCCTCTTTTTATCCTTTCTTCCTTCCGTCCCGCGCCTGCGCTGCCGTTCCTCCATCTCTGCTCCAAAACCTGCTTTCCGAGGATGACCTTGTGTTTCCACAACAGCGAGATGCAAGTGATGGCCAAGGAGAAAGAAAGAGCGACGTTTCCCTGCAGACTTGGTTGTTTCTTCTTTTTTTCTTTTTGTTTTCGAGCCGCCAGTCTCCCCGGTTTCCTGTCTGTTACAGCGGATGTGTTCCTTTCTTTGAAAAAAAAAAAAAAAAAAAAATCTCCTGACAGCTGCACTTACAAATGTCATCATTTCTTGCTCAAAACATAATCCAATCTGTGCACATTATTAATAGTTGCCTGTGTTACAGCTGCTTTATAGCAACATAAGAATGTGGAAGCAAAATAATAATGAAAAACATAAACAAGTGCCAGTGTTCAGTGGATAGAACGTGAACTTTCAATGCAGTCAGCAGCAGCATCCTGTCTTCTGCTTCTAACCAGGGAATGAGGTTAACCCAACATCTGGTTACGTGCACCGAGGGCACACTTAAAACGAAATCAAATCTTCGCCTGCAGGGCCTTATGGCCTGGCACGGACATAATTAATCCTAGTGTTCATGCAGCGCCGTGGTGTAATAACTTCATACGTGAAACACGAGAGCAAGACAAAAGGCTTCTCTACCTGACCGGCAGGAGAGAAACATTTCTGCTGACATGCCCCTCTGATGCTGACAGACAGACAAGCCACAAGGCTGCCTGCACACAACCATATATGGATCTATGTCTCCATCTTCTATGTCTACTGAATTGAAGACATTGGTATTTCATCTGGCTGCACAGTGGAGCAGTTGGTAGCACTGTTGCCTTGCAGCAAGAAGCTCCTGAGTTCGATTCCCTTTCTGCATCAAGTTTGCATGTTCTCCCTGTGCATGCCTGGGTTCTGTCCAGGTACTCAGTCCAAAAACATGACTGTCAGGTTGATTGGTCTCTCTAAATTCTCCCTCGGTGTGAGTGAGTGTGTGTGTGTATAGTTGGTTGTCCTGTCTGTCTCTGTTGCCCAGACTGGCGACCTGTCCAGGGTGACCCCACCTCTCACCCGGAACGTTAACTGGAGACAAGCACCAGAACCTCTTCTGACCCCAATAGGGACAAGGTGTTAGAAAATGGATGGCTGGATGTATTTCAGCCCTATTATACTGAATCCCAACCTTTGTCACGTTTTATCACATTTAAATCACAAGCTTCAGTTTATTTGATTAGAGTTGTATGAAGTGGCATGCTGGGTTCTGCAGCGCAAGAAACTGTTCACTGGTTTTAGCTGTCAAGTTGTCAATACAAGGTGCTAAATCTTAAATGTGCATGTGATAGATTAAAGAAAAAGAGATGCAATGCTTTGCTGCAACTTAACACTACGAGAACTAGATAAGATCAGTAAAGGGGAACATCAACTTTCGGAAAAATGCACACATTCACATTCTGTTCTTGAACAAAATTATTCAAAGAAAAAAAAAAAAAACCTAACGGTCAGAAGTTTGATTAGATAGAGATAAATATTGGTATCGGTATTGGTATTGGCGACATGAGCCCTGAATTTACTTGGTATTGGATCGTTGGAGCACTGACTCTTCAACACATTTTGTTTCACTAGATTTTTATTCATAGCAATCTGTGAAAACCATATTCCTTTCTACTGTTCTGTTGGCCTTTTCACATGAAATCCCAACAGGATCACTGAATACTGTGGTGGCAACATGACTAAATCTGGAAAGGTCCAAAGAGTAGCAGTACTGCTATAAGGCACTTCATTAAAAAAAAAACAACAATCCTGTTCAAAGTTAAATCAAGAATATGTTACAAAAGAATGAGAAGACAGAAAGATTAAAAACCAGATACTGAATTTGTCTCCATAAATGGTAAAGGAAATGATGAAGTGTTGCTTAAAAGCTAACGCACTGAAAACCAATGATGAGTCATCGGTGTTTTGTGTGGGAGCAACTGCAAGTTTCAGGGTCAAACTGCTCAGATGAGGGTTTATGTCAGGATGTGCACATGCCGACATGCTTTAGGGTTGCTCTGTCAGTTTAAAGACCTCCTGCAGGTTCTGCGCAGACTCGGCCTGCGTCCTCTGGGAGCCCCTGAGAGCTTCCCGGAGGTCCCCAGGAGACACCAGGTGGAGGCGGAGCAGAGAGTTCATCAGCTGGGAGCGAGCAATGCCAATGAAAGAGTGCGACAAAAAGCATGAAAGGCCTCCGCCGGATTTTGTGGTGTAGAGAGGGACTCGAACCATTCCCAGCACCTGGATAGAGAGAGAAGAAGAGGAAGAATTGATGCAGCAGCTGAGCGCGGGATCCTGCAGGTCGTTTGCCGTTCATCGCTCGTTACCTCCAGACCGTGATCGGCTGCGGTTGAGGCGGCTGCTTTCTCTATCTCCCGAATCTGCTCCTCTTCTATCTTCTTCACGTAGAAGTGAAGGATGAGGCGGGAGGATGAGGGAAAGGTGCCTGAACGAGGAGGGCTAAAACAAGACTCCACGTGGTCCTCC
The DNA here is from genome assembly GCF_027474105.1 of Poeciliopsis prolifica. NCBI lineage: Eukaryota > Metazoa > Chordata > Actinopteri > Cyprinodontiformes > Poeciliidae > Poeciliopsis > Poeciliopsis prolifica. The sequence continues at coordinate 2,278,770 of NW_026562402.1, forward strand.
ATAGAAACTGGCACAGCCACGCCCAACTCCTCCAGTAATTCCCTGGTAAGCCCCTCCTCCAGGGTCTCCTCCGAGGGGTTAACGAAACTAAAGTGTCGAAAAAGTGAGGTCGAAATACAGTGTAGGTTATTAATGGAAGGTAATCAGACATAAAAACAATTTGAAAACAGGTTATTGCATCTTTACACTATTTCCTCAATCAGAAGACTTCTACAGTGTCTTCCAAGGCAGCAGTGCTGATAAGAAATATAGTCTTGCATTAGCTGTATACAAAGAAAACTTTAAATTCTGAATGTAAGCAAAGAACAATTCTGGTTCAAGTGGTGTACCCCAGAAAATCTGAGGTGCCAAAGAAGAAGAAGAAGCATGAGACACAACAAAACCGAGATGAAAGGATGTGCCGAAAGGCTGCATACATGGCTGAATATCTGGGAAAACAAATAACTTTTTATGCGTTTTGACCTTTCATTCGTACAAACACTGTTTAATATTACTAAAAGCAATTATTTCTTGAACCTCAGACCTCAGTGTGTTTTAGGCGAGGCCTTCAAATATATCCACTGATGAGCATCATGTTACCTCACGTGTCAGTGAGGGGTTCCCTTCCAGGTTCCTTTCCAAACATGGAAGGGAACCCAAAAGGTTTGACCTAAGTCATACAGTTTAAAGGTCAATTATCCCTCATACTGACCAAATGAATATCAAATTCTGAATTCTAAGAAAGTGGCAAACAAATCTCTAAAAATATTCTGACATTTAGCAAACAGGAATAAATTTGATCATTCTAACTGGCCTAAAACAAGAGAAGTTTAGTTCTTATTTGCAAACATCCGATTGTTTATATATATATTTTATATACCTCTCGAGATAATGTTGGGTTCCATAAATCTTCCTAAAACTTCATTAGTGTTCACTGAAAATTCATTAGTGACGTACATCTCAGCATCAAGGAAGTTCAAAGTGTTTTACATGATTAAAAAAAAAATAATCTGACATTAAAGTGAGAAAATAGGAAAAATATTTCTTGGTTTGTTACATAAAGTCAACATGTCGGTGAATGACGCACCAGCAACTCTGTCACTCCTGTAATTCACAGACAAAAGGACACAAGTGATTCACGTTTAGCTGAATATTAATCGGTTTGGTGAACAGTGTTTTAAAAAGGCTATAATAAGAACCTTCCTGTATGAAGGGACTCCTCATGCATGTCTGATTATCTTTATAGTTCATCTTTTGCTGCTTCAGTCTCCTAGAGACAATGTGTGAAAGTTACTGCTGTGCTGTGAAAGATTGATATCTTTATTATGTGGCGGCTGCTCATAAAGATGGGTTCGAATAAGCTAACTTGTTCACATTATATGAGGAAATCTAAAACTTACATTTGCTTTCCAATCTTCCTTTTTACTTTGTTTTTATACATTAAAAAACTTTGACTGGCCCAATCTATTGTATGAACTTAAGGGTGGGAATAGTAAATGGCTTTGTACTTGTATAGCACTTTATCAAGTGCAGAAGATCCCAAAGTGCTTCATGCAGCATTCATCCACGCTGATGTGGGCAAGCTACTAGATAGTAGCTTGCCAGACTGCCCCAGCTGCCCTGGGGCAGTCTGGCAGCTGCCATGCAGCTCCGCTTCTCCCCCCACAATGCAAGGTGAATGAAATGTCTTGGCCAGCAACTAAACGACAGATTGTGGGGTGAAGTCCTGCCACCGCACACAAACTGATAACACTTTTAGCTTCAGGTCAGTGCTACAGAGTAGAATTTGCAATAACCAGCTACCGGAGAGGCAGATCTTTCCCCCAGGCTGTCTCTCTAATGGACACCATCAACCACTTACAGCCGCATAGTCAGCTACTCTACTGTAAGACAAAATAAACATATCTGCACTCTCACAATCTGCCTTTCTTTTTTCCTTTCTTTATTAAAAAAAACAAAAAATCAACTACACAAACACATACATGTATGTACATGCTGTTCCTTTTACCCTTTATTTTATCTCTTCTAAAGTTGATATATTTATACTTTATGTCTATTTGCTGTGAGTGCTTGAAACCAGAGTCAAATTCCTCGTTTGTGAACATAATCAATACCAATGAAGCTGATTCTGATTCTTGTGGTCATTTCCAGTCCCCCGGTGAGCCGTGGATATCTGCAGCTCCTCTAGAGTCGTTCCGGTTTAACACAACAGATTGACAGGATGATTTATGCTCAGGTTAAATTAAGGAATTTATAAATAGCTATAGGTGAAACTCACCCACCAGGGAAGCCCAGCAGTCCATCAAAGCGCATCTGCATCTGTTGGATTTGACAAAGGCCTGTCAAATACTCATCATGTCCACTCAAAGAGAACATAGGGAAATGTGAGGAGGATTAGCTTAAAATGAGGGGATGTCAGTGTTTACATGTGATACAAGGAGCTCATTTTGGTAGGTGCACATGACCAAGGCTGTTAAAGAAAGTCACCACGCAAACTCTGCTCACCAGTACAATGTACCGGATGGGAATCCTGTCAAACAGCTGAGATGCCGTCTCAGAGTAGAGCATCACATGGCATGCATGCCTGCAGCGAGTGCATTCCAGAGCTTCATCCCTCGACATCTGGCCACTTGCCATCTACAACCACAAACAAAAAGAGAATTTTATCACATGCTGCCACAGGAGCAGTGACTCCTGATCACTGTGTTTTTAGTAAATTGCAAATCAAGAGAACTTACTTCTTTTTTAATTTGTTTCCCCTTCTTTCTGTGCTGGGCCAAAAGTCCTGACTGCCAGCAGCTGACCAGCCTGGAAAAACCTCTGTATTTAGCAGAAGTCATGGAAAGGAGGAACTAGGCAGGTGGCGTGGTTTTCTTTCTTGATACTAAGCACTTTGGCTCCCTCTATCTGTTTGGAGCAGGTTTATAATGCTCAGATTTTTCTTTTCTATTTTCTTTTTCAAATGATAGTTAATTTGTTTTGTTTTTGTGCATTGTACAATACACAAAAATATTCACATAAACCATTGTTTATGGAAATATAATTTCACAAGTACTACTTGTGAAATTAGTACTTTTACAAAAGCCGCATCTCATCCGTAAAGTTGAATAACTCAGCAAAGCAACGACCTAGAAGCGTAAATAATATATTTAATGGGCATCATTTCTACTTCAGAACGTATTCACTTTGTTACTTCATTAAAGTTGACAGTATGTTCTTTCATGCTGTAAATTATTCATTCTTCCACCAGGATGATAAATAACTGAGTTCCATAACTCTGCACTATACTTTGCACTCTGCACATCCACTTTAGCTGAACAGATGAAATCAAATATTTTTGATGATTGAACTGAAAATATTAATATTAATTTACTTGTCTGTTTGCTGAATTTCAGAATAATGAGTTTCAGCAAACAGGTTTGCTGCAATCTGGTTCGGGTTTGGACTACATCTTAGTAAAATCTGAATTTTAAGAAAGTGGTGAAAACAACTTTCTAGAAAGTATATTAGCATCATTATTGTGACATTTAACAATTAGAAATTATTCTGATCATCCCAGCCCAAAACAGGAGATCCTTAGTTAGTCAAAGGAGACATGAGTGTTTTTATGCATTGTATGCAAATATTTGCTTGTGCTTTTATTTGTGTAACTATTGGAAGAGTGGAAATACAATTAATACCGCACCGAAAATGAGTCACTTACGTCACACGTAACCGACTTCTTTTATAATGGAGCCCAAGCAAAACTGCTGTCTCACCTTTAGGCAGCAATATTTAGCCGAACGTTACACTTTACACTATTTTGGTTGCGTCAACACTTGATTGGTTGTTCAGTTTTACGTTGACCCATCGCCATTGGCTAGTGGAAAGTATATGTGAGTTGCTGCATTCGGAAGAGACCGTAATTTTGGCTTATTATTTTAAAGAAACATGGAAACATTCTTTATTGCCTCAACATGGCAATAACGTAAAGATATGTATAGCACGTTTGAACTACTGTGCATTTATATATTCGTCCCTGACCTTTGGTTGCTTATAGTAAAGGAATTGTCCGAAAATACCAAGCGAAAAAATCCAAACTACTTCAGATGTGAATATAAATTCCTAGGTACTTTAAACACACCGTTGAGCTTCACTCTCTGCACCTCTGCTGTTTGTTCGTAGTTATTTCGATGGGGCTAAAACTCCACCCTGAACTAAGCACTTTGTTTGGCTTTTCCACAGAAACGATTATGTTTATCGGCGCCTGAATCGATCACGTGCTTAGTTTCAATATCACAGAAGCTGAACTGTTGTCCACAGCAGCTCATTCAGTTCTCATCAGGAGACAGACGCGCCGCATGTTTCAAAGACCTCGATTTTTATGCGGATTTAAAAGACTGTCAGAGCTACATCAGTATCCATATACTGTTGAATATTCCTGTGAATATTTCGACGCGATCACATCGATGCTATAGCTGAAGCTAGCTGAGGTAGGAAGCTAACAAGCTATAATCACTAGCCAGTGGCTTCGCTAACAAAACTTAGAGAAAATGTAAATGTGCTCATATGTTAAGTAGCTTTTTCTGTTATTTTTTCTAATTTTGTTTTAAACCTCTGCAAGTAGTAAAGCGTTGATCGGTTTATTATTGTTCTTGGTTTTTAATGTGTAATTTGTTATTCTGGAATTTTGGCAATTCTACTTTAATATCAAACAGTTGGATACTCGTGCTGTCAATATTTCTTATTGGTAATGATGTGATGTATGCTCTGTTATAGCAGACGAATGTTAAAGCACTTTCTCACTTTTTAAACAGATTCTCAGTCGGTTTGTTATCAACAAGACCTGATTTTTTCTTGTCAATTAAGTTATTAGGATTTTTTTCTGGTTGACAATGGAAACACCTTGCAAATTGAATAAAACTTTCATCTTTCATTTTTGGATCTGGTATTTCTTCTAGAATGGCCTTGAGCATCCCGGATGAGGTGATGATGGACGCTGCACTGATAAAAGAATTAGCTGAAGTTGCAAAGGACAAGGCTCTTCTTCAGGGAGTATTGATGAGGACCAAGGAGAGCCCAAACTCATCTGAGGTGTTTTTTTTTTTTAAATGTCATTTTAGTTGTTCTTTAGACTGTTGTTATAAACGCAGCATGTTGTGATCAAGTCAGCAGATTTGATCACAACAAATTACTGATTTGCAGACTGTTAAATCTGCTCAGACTGTTATGTCTGAGCTTCTGCAGGTGAGAGGACTGAGAAATTGTCTCAGGAAATTGTTCTGTAATTTCAAGTGATGATAAAAAGAAGCCATCATAAATTCTGTCTAGTTAAACCGTTTTTTTCCCCCAGCACAATTAGGTTTCTGCTTTGATTCCTCTTGGACCCACTGATTTTTTTTTTTTTTTTCATATATCTCCTACATCTCACAACTTTATTTTTTGTTGTTGTTGCAGTTGGTGACATACGCTCCTTTCACTCTCTTCCCTTCGCCTGTGCCGAAGTCCGTGTTCCTACAGGCTCTGGCGGTGCAGACCCACTTCAACACGTTGGTGGACAAGATCAGCCAGGATACGAACTTCCTTCAAGAGGCTTTAGCCAGGTAGGATGCAGCAGCACCGCCTGCAATTCATGGAACAAATGTTTTTATGTGCAAAGCAATGTGAGGAAACAAGGTTATTATAATTAACTAAAACAAAATAAAACAGTAATCATTAGGAAAGATTACAACTAACTGGAACTAAAATGATATTTTTTAGTGTGTATGAATGTAGACGTTAGCTTATCGAAGTTGATGTTCCCACCCCATGCACACACACAAGCGGTTTACGTCAAGTTACGTCACTATATAACCATTGGCATTTATGCTGGTCTGCAAAATGGTGACCACAAAAGTTGTAAGGAAACCAGTCAGTTGACAACAATAATTAAATAGATGTTTTGAAAATAGGATCTTCTGACGCGTATTTACTACGCGTGCTCAATTGTGATTCATAATCACAATATAATACTTTGTGATTCATAATCACAATATAATACTTTGACCTTTTTGAATTTTACACCTAAAAGTTTTGTAAAGTAAAACTACGACTATAACTAATTAAAACTAAACAATATTTAACTAGTATTAGATTATAAAATCTAGCAAACCCACTTTAAAAAATAAGTGGGTTAACTGAATTAGAAAAACAAAAAGGCACATTGAAATAAAAGTAAACTCTTAATTAAAAATCCATAAACCCAGTGGAATCATGTAAAGTCCTTCATATGTTGTTTTTCCTACCTGGTCAGGACTTTAATAGTTTGTTTGTTTTTGTTTGCAGCACAATAGAAGTGGATGATTTCACCGCCAGGTTGTTCAAGATCCACCAGCAGATCCTAAAAGAAGGAAGATCTCAGGTGTGGTTACCTTTACATGAGCAATCCTGGACAAAATTTCAGTCATTTTGCAGTGACTGGAAAATGCACCAGCTACTTCCCAGTTAAACATTGTTAAAGAGTTAAGGAATTAGATACTCACTGAAGCTCTGCTCTTTCTGCATTATTTAGTTTAAAAGTCATGAACCTTTTGTGTTTAAGATGTTAATGACTTAAGATTTTTGCTTTGTTTGCATTGGACTGAATGTTCATCACTTGACCTCAATCAGTACCTTCATCTATATATGTTCTTGTTTTTCTTTTGTGTAGTCCATTGTGTTGGGTCTCAATCGTTCTGATTACATGTTGGACCAGAGAGAGGACCAAAATTCTTCTCTGAAGCAGATAGAAATCAATACTATTGCTGCCAGCTTTGGCGGCCTTTCCTCACAAACGCCAGATGTACACAGGTAAGTTATTGCGCAGGTTTGCATATTTACTGAACAAGGATGGAAATAATTAATTTTCATTCATACTGTAGCTGGGCAGAGCTGGTAAAGTCAAGGAGAAAGGAATCTCTCAACCCAAAAAATAATATGTGAACAGAAGTTCACAAAAGGAACAAATCAAAACTAAAGTAACAAATACAATCTGTTTTAAAGTGACTGGTGTGAAAATGGGAATTTTGTTTTTTGTTGAAAGAAATTTCCTGCTTGAATGTATTTAATACATTGTTTAAACAAGACAAAAAATAACTGTTTAAAAATAGAAAAGAGGACAAAACTTGTGTAAAGATTACAGAAGGTTTTCTCCCTCTGGCTCCACAGACACATCCTGAAGGTGGCTGGGAGGCTGGAGGAGAGTCAGCGAATCCTGGACAACAACCCTGCAGCTGGTCTGGCCAGAGGACTGGCCAAAGCCTGGGAGCTGTATGGATCAGAGAGGTGACTCACTCAGATATCCAAATGCGAAAACCTGCGGTTAAAGCAGATCAAACCCCAGAGTGGACAATATAATAAAACACACAAACCCTTTCAGCTAAATATTGTATCAGTGAACTCCATGTTAGCAAAGAGTTTCAGCTGTTTATGTTGTAAGTTTTCCAGTCAGAGAACTTTATTTTTTATGATGGAAGCTGACGGTGTTACCATGAGTGTTTTGTTGTTTCAGGGCGGTTGTCATGTTTTTGGTGGAGGAAGTCCAGAGGAACATCTTTGATCACCGATACATTGAAAGTGAACTCTGGAAGAGGTCAGAGTCAGGTCATTTGTCCTGGAAGGCGGAGCTACGTCCACACAAGCGTTTTGCACTTGGAGATTAAGGGATTTCTCAAACCTGCATTAAAGAATCAAAGCAACACTCGAGTTATGTTTTTGCAAAGGGAATAACATGACAGTCGACTTTTACATAATACTGTCCCTTCAAAAACTGAAAAAACAGCAAAAAAACCTTAACAAAATGATCTAAGTTATATGATCTGCGTAAATGGAAAAATTGGATGTATTGCTCATGGTGTTGTAAACTTTGTGTGTTTCAGAAACATTCCCACAGTAAGAAAACGGTTTGATGACGTCTATAAAACAGGATCTCTTGATCAGGACAAGAGGCTTTTTGTGTAAGTTGTCTGTATCTGCATCAAGAAGTTCTATGAATTTGTTAATCCCAGCTAATTGCTGAATGTTAGGACAGCTAATAATCACTTACTTTAACTTCAGGGATGGAAAAGAGGTGGCGGTGGTATACTTCAGGAATGGTTACATGCCACAGAACTACATTAATGAACAGGTATTTCAGAACAACTTCATTCTTCAATCATTCTTCTATGCATCATAAACGGCTAATTAAAAAAAATTGATATGCAAGTTATTTACATGGTCTTAAAGAGTGGATTCTAAGCTGTCAAATGTAGAAATAAAAAAATGTACCTATGGCCACTGGTTGGACTTTTTCACATCCATACCCATGCTGATGTTATGACTTCACTGAAACCAAGTTACTTGATCATTTTCTTCCAGGCCAAAGATACTGGAAAACTGGGTTATCTGTTTTAAAAAGTCAACTTGTAAAGTTCTGCTCAGCGATTTGTTATTGATCTGATCGTGTTCCCGTTTCCTGTGGACAAAGAAGAACAAACGGTTCTCACGCTCTGCTGGTCAGTGTGTCCACTGACCAGTCAGGAATGCAGGTTCAGAGAAAACAAGCAGCACTCGGCCCAAAACTGAGCTGCTATGGAACCAGTGTGGCACTTTATACACAAACATTCAGCTGAATTATCATCAATAACAAATTTAAAAGGGTGATGGATGAAAGAGGTTTGTGTATTTATCGATAGGCAATTTATAAGTATTAACAATTAAATTAATATTGTATGATCAGTGGAGTTATTCACTAATATAATCAAGAATTTAACTGTTTGCTGTTCTGTGTTTTTTTGCATTGGTGCGTGGCAATGCTACAGCGCCACCGACTGGCCAGTAGTCGTTTCCGAAAATTTCCTGTGTTCGTCTTTGTGTGGACGGGGGCCTCAGGTTCTCGGAAATTTCCGACTTTTAATTCACATCAAAACTGAAGCTGACGCAAAGAAACAAACAAACAAACACACAAACAAACTAAATGGCAGCATATTCCTGAGCGCATGGAGGAGATAGTAGAGGTTTGAAATCATATTTCCATATTTGCGGTTTGTGAATTGCAGTGCTGGGATGTTCGTCTCATGATGGAGCGCTCTCAGGCTGTAAAATGCCCAGACATCAGCACTCACCTGGCAGGAACCAAGAAGGTCCAGCAGGTGTTGGCCCGACCTGGAGTTCTGGAGAGGTTCTTCCCTGATCAGCCTCAGGTGGTGCAAAAGATGAGGGAAACATTCGCTGGCCTCTACACTCTAGACATGGTGAGCAAAGGGAATTTTCATTCAATCATTTTGCTAGTAAAATACAACAAAAAAGTTTTCCTGATTTCTTGTTGTGGTTCTGTTGACTGCAGGGACCAGAAGGTGACAAAACTGTAGCAATGGCTTTAGCAGAACCAAACCGGTTTGTTCTGAAACCTCAGCGAGAAGGAGGAGGTAAATATATGTATTAAAAAAACAGATCTGCATGTGAGAATTCCTTATATATCAGCTACTTGTTATTCAACCTGGCGATCTTCTAAGTTGGAGTTTCTTTCTTGGAGGATGACAAACTTATAGGAAAAGTCTGAAAGTTTTAGGAACTGGAGGTGAACACTTCCTGCATGCTTTAAAACTTGAATGTTTTACATATAGTGCAAATGGGCAACAAATACTTAAGACAAGGTTTTTGTGTTAACTCAGAAGTTAGCACAAAGTGTTAGGCACATTTTCCACATTGAATATCTGAAAGCCGCATCTTTTACATATAGCAGCTCAGAATTGAAGCCATTTTTTTGTTTTTCTTTTTGTAGCTTATTTGATCATTTTGAGAAAGGCTGAAAACATTTGACCTCCACTTTGAAGTGGTTTTCATTCCCTGCCACTTTTGCCTGTTTTCCTTGTCTGAGCTGAATGATTATTTTTTGAAATACACTCTTGGTCCCTGAAACTTTATAATACATTTTGGATATTTAAAATGTTTTTCAGCTCCAGTGTTAGATTTTCTTTCGAAATGTTTTTTTTTCCTTTGAGTGTGTTATTTGCTTAATAAGCAATTATTATCATATTAGTTGACAACGGTTTCAAGATAACAGTGCTATCATTGATGCAATCATTTCCGAGACAGTTTACCATCCAGCATAATTTCCATTTTACCCATTTTCTGTCCATTTCTGATTTTAGTGCTTTCAGCCTGTGTGTCAGTTTCTACATTATGAACATGTCTTCCAGTGCTGTAGTTCAAATCAATGGGGCAAATCACAGTTCATCTATCAGAGATGTTCTGTTAAAGAAGATAAATGCCTAAGCAGACAAGTCTCTGATCCTGGTTTCATTTTTTCCATCTTGAAGTCGACCGCTCTAATGAAATTCAGTGCTGTTGAATCTTAATCCATTCTGTTGTTCTAGGTAACAATATCTATGGCTCGGAGATCGTCCAGGTTCTCGGGGAGGTGAAGGGGAGCACGGAGCGGACGGCGTACATCCTGATGGATAAAATTAATCCCGCTCCCATTCGGAACTACCTATTGAGGAGAGACGCTCCTCTCGCCATCAGTAACTGTCTCAGTGAACTGGGAGTGTTTGGCGCCTACGTAAGGTACAATGATGTTTGTTCTTCTCAGTGCGTGGCTATTTTCACACAATAAAGATGTTTTGTTATCGAACTTTTAGCTTTCACTAATCTGAGCTGTCAGTTCAAAAATAGCGGATCACATTCTTTCAGCTGGATTCCTTCCACCGGGGGGCGCTCTTTGCAGGCGTATCCTCTCTGTGCAGTAAAGCGTGTTTCTCTCTGGTTTTCTTGCTTCCTGGCAGGCAGGGGGCGCACATGGTGATGAACGAGTGTGTCGGTCACCTGCTGAGGACCAAGAGCTCAGAGCATGCTGATGGAGGGGTGGCCGCGGGCGTGGCCGTTCTGGACAATCCTCTGCTCGTCTAACGCACACAAACATGTCACAGGGATTCAGCCCGAGTCCATAAAAAGACACATCAGATTCTCTTTCTGTGCAAGTTAGAGTTGTGTTTAATAGATTTTTATTTCAGATTATAAAACAATTCTATATAATTGATACTCCTTTTAAAAAGAAAACAAATGTATATTCCTGGTTTTGCAACGAGCTCGTTAGAAGAAATACTGACCTCTGGTGGCTGGGAAGCCGACCTACACTACTGGAAGAGTTGACTGATTTAAAGGTTAAGTGGAGATGTTCTGCTTTTAGGGCCACATGGAAAAACTTAATCTCAGAAAAATCTAGGAAATTTCTAAGTTTGAAAAGCGTTGAGTCAACATGCTCCATTCAACACATCATAGCTCTTTTGTTGGAAGTTTAAGCTTTAATGTGAGAATGCTTCCAAATATAAACAATCTACTTCAAGTTGAAGGAAACTTGCCTTTTATTCACAAAAGTTCTGTAAGAAATTGTATTGCTTATTTTGATTTCATAGGAAAGGAGGAAAGTTCCCTTAATAAAAAGCACTTTCTGCTACCTCAACTCTTAAGGTATTCTTCACTGTAAATTTTCTACCATTTCAATTTTTGTAGCTTTAACTGAAATCATTGAAGAAAATGAAAAAGTATGTATTTTTTTTCTATACTGCAAAGGACAATGAGATTTATACATTACATCTATTTGTGCATTGACAGTGAAGGACATTAAACAATCCACTGCTTCTTTTTTAAAATAAATCAAATGATGGTTTACAATCTAAAGCAATCTTTATTTACTTTTCTTAACCTCTGATGTGATCATGTCAACATTAAAATGTGGCTTTATGTTTTAGCTGAGATTCATCAAAGAAATTAAATGGAGAGTAGTTCCAGGATTGAAATGGTTTGAAAATTAAATTAAGGATTAAATGTCTGAACCACAATCATAAAGAAAACATTAAATGGATCTACTGTAAAGTTGTCTGTTTTTTATTATTATTATTTTTATTCTGCTTTCACATCTTTTTGACTATTTCATACATGTTGGAAAGGTAAATCATTTGAAAACTTCCACATTTATAGATGTTTTTTTTATTCAAATAAACAACAGATCTATTACAAGAACAAAACCTCTTTTTTTAAAAAAAATGTGTGGTAGCATTCTGGGATTCTTCGTAAAATCTTTCATCTATAGAAACCCTGATCGTTTTCACCAGTTTGTTTTACAGCAGTATTTTCAGTCAGAGGCTTCTTCACGTTCCTGTATTCTAATGCTACAGGAGAATGTTATTTCCCACAGCAGGCAGCAACTCTAATGTTTTAGATGTTTCCCTGCTTGCTGTTTGTCTACTCTGGATCAACTAGGATTCATTTTCCCTTTGTGAAAAATAAAGTATTTTTGAATTGAATTGATTCAGACCCATAAAACCACAAAAGCCAAGAGCTGAAGTTGGTGATGATTTGAAGAATTCTGGATCCTGACAAAAAAATAAAGTCCTGGTCCAGTTTCCTGCAGCAGAAGCAGAACAACAGAGTTCATGATTTACATTGAAGTGAAATCTAAACTGAACAATTAATTCACATCTGTTGACTTATCTTTGGATAAATTAATCAAAAATGGATTTGAGAAAACTATTTTTAAAATAAGCAATTTATAGATAAATTTATATTATTTCAAGATGGATCCAGAATATGGAGCGTGTAGAGTTTTAATAAACTGACATATTTAAAAATATTGCATGTTATTTATTGCAATTTGGCACTCTTCACTCTCCACAAGAGTAAGAACATACAGGAGCAGCAGTTTATATTCTGTATCAAAATGTAGGACTGAAGAATTGCTTTTTCTTTAAGTTTTGAAAATTAGCATTTTTCTAAGAAGTGAGTTCATTCCTAATATAGCTTTAGAATAATTGAGAAAAACTGTAACATTAGTTTTCTTACAGGTTGAGATTTGTCTTTTTTAATTGTTTTGCAGCTGGGTGTTTTTACATTGTGTTTGGACTGTAAACTGTCAGGCCGACCAGCACCATGTTTGTTTATGATCTATGTCTGTCCGTGTGCAGACATGGAACCAGTGTTCTGATATCCATCAGCTCTGGAACCTGGTTGAGAAAAATAGAGTCTCTGTTTTCTGAAGACACCGAATCCACATGGACACGCAGCCTGAACGACTAAAACTTTTGCAGAACCACCTGAAATGGTCTTAGTATTGATGAGGTGTAGGAATCTTGCCACTTTCAGCTGGTTGCAGTTCAATATATCAAACCCTAGATGGCACCAAAACCAAACATCTCCTTCCCAGTTTAATCTCTCCTTCATTAAAACCTGTTTGGAGAACATTTCCAGTGTCTGGAGCAAATTGCTTTGCTTCTCTGTTATATTAATTACTAAATCAATTTTGAAATATTCATATTTTTGTACTATGAAAAATAATGTAAATAAATGAAAATGTTCACATACAAGTTATTTATGATGTGCATCAGCTGCAAACATCTTCTCCAGCCAGTCTTTCTCCAGAAGGAGCCAATGTTGTGTCTGTATTACAGCAGCTTTATGTATTAACTGTGAATTCAAATGGAAAAATACTTTAATGATTCCAAAAGGAAATTAAATGTTTGAACTCATTCCAAAATGATTCAAAGGGTTATTGTAGATGGTGATGGTTGTGAGCAGAAAAGATCTGCACCAGCACCTCACTCACACTGCCAATCAGGTGCTGAACCGACTGGCACAACAAATATATCACTCACTCAGAACATTTGTGGACTTACACAGCTGCTACAGAACAGGTGCCAGTTTAGAGACACCATGGTCCTCTATCAAGCAAGATTGGGAATTTTGTCTTTTCAAAATGTCCATTTCCGAACAGTTTGTGAAAGCGGAAGAGGCATTTAAATGGGTTGCATCACTAAGGACATACAGTGCTACAGTTTTACAAAATCACTTATTTCTTCATATATGTTATGGAGTTGTGAGTAAGACTTTCCTGTAACTCTTTCAAAGTTTTTCATGGACTTTAGCTGCTTCTTTAACCCATCAGTGAACTTTGACTAGGAACATTAGATGGTCAACGGAAGAATGATACATCTTTCAGGTCTTGTGTCAGCTGAAAGATGACACAAGTCACCCTGGACCTGCTCATCTGTGACAAATATGTTTCAGACCTTCGCTTTTCCATCCATCCTTACTTATTCACCTACCTACCATTTTATTACCTATCTGTTCACCTATCTAGCTGCCTTCCTTCCTTACCATACACCCTTATTCACCTACCTTCCTCCCTTGCTTTCTTTTTCTTTTTTCCCATTCTCACACACTTTTCTTGCTTCTTTCTTTACTCACCAACCTACCTACCAATATACCGTCCACCCACTCACCCACCCACCCACCCAAACTTCCTTCCTTCCAATCCACCCTCCATTACTCCTTACCTACATACTTCCTTCCCATCCTTAACTACCTACCTACCTACTCATCCTGTTTCCTTCTGTACTAACCAGCTTTCCTTTTCTTCTTTCTTCCATCCACTCATGTAAACTCACTCGCCTCCCTGTTTACCTTCTCTCCTTCTTTGCTTTCTTCCTTCCTTACTCACCTATTTACCTAATATCCATGAATCCACCCATCAAGTCTTCCTTCCTGCTCATCCACTCACGTCATTACTACCTATCTACTTACTTCCATCCTTCCTTCTTTCCATTCTTTCTTCCTTGCTATCTGACCTCATGTACTTACCTGCCTACCTACCTTCCTTCCTTTTTCTTTTTTCCATACTCACTTACTTACCTTCCTTAGTGACCTATCTATTATCCACCCACCTACACTTCCTTCCCATCCACCCTCACCATTACTCTCTACTTACCTATATTCTTCCTTCTCATCCTTACCTACCAATCTTGCTTTCCATCCTTCCTCTCCTTCCTTCTCATCCACCCTGTCTACCCTCCCTCATGTCAACCTCATTGTCCATGTGTGGTTAAACTTCTGGAATTAAGATTTGATCTCTACAACCTAGGACCATGTGTGTTAGGTCAGCTAGAGACTCTTGACTTTCTTAAAGTGTGACTATTTTTGTATATCCTGTATAAAAACAAAATGCTTAATAACAAGACATCAGCTCCACCTGGTTATCTGTAAAAACCAATGTGCTATATCAGGTCAAAAAAAAAAAAAACTGAGTCATAGATTCAGTGTGACAAAGTTAAATGCACTGTAAAATGTTGACATTTTTAATTTGATGCAGGATTAAATAGTGTGTTTTCTGTTTAAATAGTCATTAATAACTGTTAGAAACTACAGCTGTAGCTTATTGTTGGTCTGGTGGTCGATCCTCGCGGTTTCACATCCTTAAAGCTGTTGCCTTCTCATGTTTGAGGTATTTTTTTGTGGTGAGTGAAGAAAATTGACCTTAAATTCTGAAGCTTACAATTTCTTGGAAAAGTATCTCTGTACTGTTTTTATATTCTACAATGTTACAGCCACACACCTCACAGGAGTCTATGGGGACATTCCTAACCCTAACCATAATCCATAATTTGCACCTCCGTCATGACAGCTC
The DNA here is from genome assembly GCF_027474105.1 of Poeciliopsis prolifica. NCBI lineage: Eukaryota > Metazoa > Chordata > Actinopteri > Cyprinodontiformes > Poeciliidae > Poeciliopsis > Poeciliopsis prolifica. The sequence continues at coordinate 2,294,182 of NW_026562402.1, forward strand.
AGAAATAAAATGCATTCTTTTCATTTTATCAGCCTCCCGTTTTTGTCTCTTGCTGATAACAATAAGTCAGTGTGCTAACATGGGTGACACGTTCTTGATGTGCATGAGGGTCACCCGGCAGAATGGAGAGCTTCTGTCAGAACCAAAGAAAACCCATACAGGAAACTCCGCTGCACTTACTGTAAAGCAGCACAAATTCTCACCCTGCATGTCTCAGATTAGAATGACTCTGTCTCCTTATTGTATCAAATGTCACAAGAATTCAAATGAGCTTTGCTATTTAGTTTGAGTATCTGACATCCATAGTTTAATTCAGATGAGCAAGATTCTTACACAGATTTTGCGTAAAAAATAGGAAAAATGCAGTTGTTTATGTGGGACATGAAATCAGGCTGAACGTTTCCTGTCTTAGGTTAGTTACTATAACCAAAGGCATATCTATTTGCTAAATGCCAGGTAAATGAAATATTCATTTTTTCATTAACTCCTCAGTGATGTTTAGATGCATTGGAATAACCCTCCCTTTAAAAAGCTGAGAAAATGATGTCATGACTTTTTGAACATCTTATAAACTCATTCAAAACTGGAATAAACTGGAGGCACATATGAATATATTATACCTTATGTTTAAGGTATAATCTCAAAGACTAAGGATGCGTTCACACCAGCCCTGTTTAGTCTGTTTAATTGAACTCTAGTTTAATAAGGATAAAGTCTGGTTTGATCAGAGGTGTGAATGTTCAATCAAACTTTGACGCCAACCAACAAAGCAATCTAAAGACTTAGGGCTCAGTCTGGGTGAAGTGACAAACCAGAGAGTGTGGCAAAACCAGAAAAGAGCATTGCATTCTGGGTAAATACAACCAAAAAAAAACCCATGCGTTTCTTTCGCTCGGGAAAACCTGGTTCATGGTCTGTTACCAAAAACAAAAATCATACAACCATTAAAATCTGACGCTACTCCGTTGTTGTTTACATTTTGTGAAGATGGCCGATGCGCTCAGTGTCTTCTTCAGAGGTTTTTGTGTCGTTTCCGTCAGTGAATCTTGGCCCAGCGCCGCTAGAGATGAGGGGGGAACAGATTGTTCAAAGGATGCTGTTGGTCTGATGGTGCAGAGTGAAGGTGAACCTGAACAGCTGAAAATATAACAAATGTTGCCATTTCTAATCAAACAGTCTACCAGGTTATCAGGTATGAAAACACCTTTAATGTGTATAATTGTGTCATTGGTACTTTTACGTAGTGGATGTAAATGTCTGATGTCGACTCCATTTCCAATTCGCACTCAGATCAATCAGCCTCCTTAAATAACCAGCTCTTTTTTTTATTGTTCAGGCTTTAAAAAGGACAGCTCTGTCAGCTGAGGCTAAAGCTTTGCAGTGTAATAAGCCAGTTACACAAGCGTTGGCCCAGTTAGCCAGTGACCTGTCTTGCCTAAAGTGTAAGTAGACAGCATGTGGATTAGTTTGTTGAACAGACAGAGGAAGAGAGTCAGGATGTGGGACGCAGCAGGATGGAAGTGGGTCACAGTCACCCTGCTCTCCTCAATGCTCCAGCTCTGCAGAGCGGTGGAGCGACAGCGTCAGCAAGATCCCAATATCACAGTGTGTGAGAGTGCGCTTAATCAATGTCAGCTTCTCGTAAAAATGCAATATATGTGTGTTTATCCTAGGAGACACAGTGACGACGGTTAGCGCCCACAACTTCGCTCCTGCTATTTTCTGCTACGTCCTAAAAAAATGAAGAATTGCTGGAAGTAAAAGTACGACTGTCACGGCCTCCAGGGTTCTCCATGTACCTCTGGACACAGTTTCCAATTTTGAGATCATTGCTGATTGTTCTCAATGAATGACAAAAAATACATTTAGCTTCTGGCCTCATTTAACTTTAGTTCTACACATCCAGAAAGGCTGTTATTACTTCCTGTTTGCTGCATTTCTAGGCTGTGGACAAATTTAGAAATGTGAAAGCATTCATACTGCTTACCTCTTGTCATTCATTTAGCCCTCAGCAATGTATTTTATTGACATCATGTATGAAATATACAAATTTGCGTATATTAGTGAAGTGGAAATGAAAAGATATATAGTTTTGAATTGAACCCTAAAAAATGTGGTATTCAATAGGAATGCCCTGATAGGAAGATTAGATTTTCTATAATAATCCTTCCCTTTCAGCCATAAAGACATTTTCTTTATGCTCCCCAGTTCTCTGCAGCATCACATGCCCCACAAAAACTACATGGGAGAAACTACAACTCCCACCCAAAATACACAGAGAAACAGTAAAATGCTGGTGGTTAATAATATCTGCACATTTTTATTTATTGAGCCAATACAAGTATGTTAAAAAATAACACATTTTACATATAATGATATACAAACTGATACATGCCAAATTCTTGTAACATTTTTGTAATTTCCATCATTCTTCATATGCAACATTTCTCTGATTGCGGCAGGATTTAGTTTCTCCATAAAATTTGTTCTGATTCTTGATGACGACTAATGTCACATTTCTCCACAGGTATTCAGCTCCTCCTAACCTGCCTTCTGAATTAGCACATTTTGCTTGTCACAATTACACATTTGTGTAATGTTTAATTATTTTTGTTATTATTTTGCAAATCATTTTTCCAGTGTTGTGGAGGAAGATGAGCTTGTAATGATGAAACACAGCACAGTGAAAAGCTGCCAGGTCATGCTGAGTTTCAATACCAAAGGTGTTTCTTGCTTTTCGTGTCTTACGTTGACGTCATGTGTGTCAGGACCAGCTGAACCTGTACTTTTACTGTAACTTTGAGATTGTGGTGTGTTTCATGAAGAGTATGCACAAACACAATTTAAGAGTTTTCTTAAAACTTCAACTTGGTGGAAGTTTTTATAAATATTCGTTTTTTCTGATTGAACAGAGTTTTCATGCAAATAAAAGACCAAAATGTATAAAAATGTGTTAATTTTCCAACATATCTGGCTACTTGTGGATCAAGCCCTAGACAGCCAGATCTTTGAGATTGGAATTGTTTTAGTTAGCTTGAGGCTCACATTTTGGTTTTGGATTTTTTTCACAGGTGTTTTGGCACCTGCCACTTTTAGTCCACTTTAAGTGGACCAGAGTTTGTTTCCCCTGTGGTCTGGACCTCATGTGCCGGTGTGAATACACTCACACTGTCATAAAGTGTGGCAATTGAGTGGTGAGGGAGACGCTGTGGACCCACATAGTTGAATTAATTGATAATTTTAATAATGAAGTCAAAATCCAGGCAGCACAGAATGAGCGGAAGGCTAACAGCTCAGTTCTAGTAGCAGCTGGTAACAGGACAAACACAAATGACGACAGACTTGACGGCAGCAAAGACGAGACGAGGACTCGACGAGGAACAAGGCACACAGGTGGGATTAAACACACAGAGGATAATCGGGGGAAACGAGATCCAGCTGGGAACAATCAAAGGATAGACAGGACAACAGGAGACTCAATAGACACAGACACCAAAATGAATACACAGAAAAACACCCAAATCCTCACACACACCCACACACACACACATAAAGCACATTTTGGTTGTCATTTTTACACACACATACACATATATAATTTTTAAAAAAATAAACTTGATCTTATATTTATCTTGGTATTATTAATATTTCATATTTAATACCTTAGAGAGAGTAGATTGTCAGTGAAAGCTGTTTCCCCCTGGGGTTCAAAAATGTATATTCTGTTCTGTTCTACTCTATTAAAAAATGGCGATAATTGAATGTGCATTACAAATATCAAGCACCACACAGAGAGCAAGGACTCTGACTGTTGTTCACATTGAACTGAAACCCACTTATTATGTAACTCTACACAGACCCGTCCTCACAGCTCCGAGCCTTGGCGTTCCACTGCCAGGGTCGAGTCTGAAAAGCAAATGTGACCCTGAAAGCCAAACAGCAAATAAAACAAGACTCTGTTAAGAGTCACTGTAAGACCCTGTGACCTTTATTTTAGTCACATCCAGACAGACAGACAGCTTAGTTCCCCGTTTCATTTTCACGTTAGTGACCCCCATGGACAAACGTTCTCTGTTGCTAGAAAACTGTTTCTGGTCTATCAGTTGATTTTTTTTGTCTTTAATCTTCAATCCGTCTCTTTGGCTCTGTTTTGTGTTTCTGTTTGCATTCCGATTTAAAGTGGCGTCTGGAGACAGTCACGCGTGTCGATAGCATCGCTGGGCCATGTTCACTTGGTATGAAGATGATAATCGCCTCCCAGTGTGTCACCACTCTGTAATGTTCATGTCCTCCCGCTCCGAAGGATTTCAAGAACACTCCAGAGACCGACAGACACTGTCAACACGGCAGAGCTGCCATGTACATTCCAGCTTCAGCACAATTATTGTCCACCTGAACAGGCTTGACAGAGGAAGCAAAAATGTTCCTCTGCATTGGCATAAACCTCAAACATAAAAACACAGCCCCACAGGAAGAGTCAAGGTCAGTTCCTGTTTTTGTACCTTCTCCAGTTCTTTATTAGTGTATAATCGCCAACCTCATAATCCCCAGTTTCCTCTGCTGAAAACGACCGATTCACTAACAGCTCTCTGGAAAGTTCATAGAGTCCAGTCAAGGGTGAGGGGGTGAGAGAGGGAGAGCAGGGGGGGCGGAGGGGGGTGATTTTATATAACTGACGGTCAGCATCCACCGACAGCCTCGTCCGTACTCAGCAGTTACTATCAGGCCTGAAGCCGGAAAGCCTGTTTGGCCGGCAGCGTGTCAGCAGGAAATCCATCACATTGTTTTCATTTACTGGCAGGAAGTTTAAAAGCAGCAGTGAAAATGCAAAAATGTGAAAAATAAGTCAGAGAAAAGGCCACAAGTTATTTCTGGGTTTCCAGGTTGCAAGTTGATTTGAGTTGTTTAGATTCTGGTTTGAACTCATACTCTGTGCTCAGCAGGTCAATAAATGATAATTGATCAATATTGATACAAAATCGGTTATGAAAGGATATATTATTGTACATTTAGGGAACTTATTGGACTTTTAATTTTCCAAACATAGGAGCAATGCAGACATTAGCTGCATTTCCATGAATCATGAAACTGCACAAATGGAAATAAATTTGCTTAATGGAGACGCTGCAATTTCAGGAAAAAAAAAAACAACAAAAAAACAAATACTCATGTTTTTCTATAAAAAGCTTTTGTGCCAGGATAAGGTGGTTTTTCTGCTGTGTTGAGATTTATTTAGCAAAACAGCAATGGAAACACTTACTTCACATCATAAGTCACATGGTCAACAGCTGGACATTACTGTTGGCAGAAATGACAAAGAAGGCAACAGGAAGTAGTAGGATGATAGTGGTTTAATTGAACATGTTGAATCTGTAGCTCCTCTGTAAAATCGCTGTCTACCGTTTCTTAAAACGTCTCACACGTACTCACTCTGCAACAAGTACATAAAAGGCTTGTCGCTCTCTGATGGCTGATCGATAAGCGCCAGCAGAATGCATCAATTATACGTCCTGTACATCTGTTTACATCCAACGCCGCTCAATTTGAAATTTTACTGCCAGAGGGGCCCCGGATAAACATCTGCCCTTTGCACCACACAATCTTGGAGCGGTTCTGAAAGAAATAAACGTTCAAGTCAAAATAGAGCTAAATTAGCTTGTTTTGCAGAAATTACAAAATTACTGACAAAGGAAGTTTTAGTATTAAACACATTGAAACATGAGGCACTCAGAATTTAAAACAGAATTATGAATTAAAACCTGTTCTTCATTTCTAATATAGATTGGTTGAGATTGGTACAGTTTAACCCATTTTCTTACATCTGTATGAGACTAAAAGAAAAAGAGTCACATCAAAAAACCCACTCTTCTAAAGATTAGGACACAATGAATCAGTAAAGTAGCAAATAGAGAAGTAAGCAAATAAAAATTGTTAGATTGACATGCAGTTTATTTGCAAGTTAAAAGATAAACATAGGTTTTGCATAAGCAGCCTCTTTTTTTGTCGCTGCTTCCTGGAGTAGCCGTGTCACTTCCTGTAGTCTAAGAAAAGTGAGGCCAGTTCTGTGGAAATGAGTTCTAGAAAAAAAGGTCGGAAATGAGGGCTCTTTCTGAAACTGTTAAAACCGCTGAAAGGTCATCAAAGAAAGGGAACAATAGTTCCCTTTCATTTAGATGAAAACAGGAACTCAAGTTTAAAAGGGCAAAAAAACAAAAACCACATCACAAAATCTCAATTTGATTTAAACATCCATCTGTCCGTCCGTCCGTCCGTCCGTCCGTCCGTCCGTCCATCCATCCATCCATGAATAAATAAATAAATAAATGTTGAAGTTTCACCAGATATATTTAGCAGAGTTTGAATCTTCTTCAATTACTGTTATTCATAGAATTTGAATTCACCCATATAGTCGAAATTGATTTGCAACTTCCTTATGCCCAAATATGGACATTTTCCCAGCTGGACATCCTGGACGAATTAGAGAAACTAATTAACCCAGGGGTGTCCAAAGTGCGGGCCCCGGGACAATATGTGGCTCTTGGAATGATTTAATGTGGACCTACTGCACACTTCAAGACTGGCACAGATTTATTTCACCAGACTGATGGTGAAATATTATTGAAACAATTAATTAAAAGGACATTAGCCCTGATCAGCAAATAAGTAAATAAATAAAGGAAATTAAAGTAATGTTTAAATGGAAAATTTAAGCAACAATACAAGATATTCATCTTTTCATAACCACATTTTTTGCATTTTGAGTATTTAGTTTTTGCAATAGAATTGTTTTTGAGTTTTTCGTAATAAAAGAGATAAGATTTTTGTGATGACTTTTAATTTTACAGTTGTGGCAAATGAGCAGATGTTCAGGAAAGTCCCTGTTGGGCAGCTGAACTGAAGGCAGGTGTGAGTCTGCTCAACACTCCACGCTGGAAAAAACCCAAAAGGTGCTTCAACCCAGTAACTTATTAGTTTAAGGGTGTGCACATTAATGGAAACAAGATATCACAGCTGTTTTCCTTTCTTTGGTAAATGTTCTATCTACTTTACATTCTAAGGAATGTAAAGTAGATAAGTCACATAAAAGATCTAAGGCAATTATTGTCTTTCATGTCACAAAACTGATGATTCAACTAAAGTGCTTAACTTTTTATACCCACAGTGTGTGTGTTTGCCTGTGGGCGTGTGTGTGTGTGTGTGTGTGTGTGTGTGTGTGTGTGTGTGTGTGTGGGTGTGTGGGGTGTGTGTGTGTGTGTGTGTGTGATCAGTGGTATTTGATACATTACAAGGACCATTTTCCTGACACATTGAAACCACAATGATGTGCTGTTTTAGGACCAAGTTGTGAAGTGAGGTCAAGATTAGGGTTGAGGACACCTTAATAAATTGAAGTCAATGGAAAGTTCCTGCAAAAATAGAGAAATGTGTACAAGTGTGTGTATTTCTATAGCTATTTTATTTAGGACTATTTATGGCATATTTACTAACCTTCTGAAGACAGATGGGCCTTATGGAAACCAAAGGCTGGTCAAGTTTAGAGGTAAGATGTGAATTCAGTTTTAGTTAAGGTTATGGTTAGGAATAGACTAGTAATGTTCAGGGTAAATGTCTGTTTTAGGCATAAATGCAGTTACTAAAATGAATGGAGGTCAATGCAAAATCTTAATATGGGTAGAAATACAAACATGAGTTTAAATGTACTTGAACAAGATGTTATATGTTTTAGTTGGAACTATATAGATCAACTGAATTGAACAAATGCCAATTTCCACCTTGTGCATTTCTTAGGAATGCTGGAACCGTTGAAATGGAGAATCGTGGGAATACCATCCAACTGGGATTGTGGGATTCCATGGAAAAGAAAGCGATAGTTATGGTCATATATGTTATCTGTTATTTTGCAACAAGATTGCACCTGCCTGTGTTGTTCTACGTGATTCATAAAGGGGATTATGACGCACTTGCTCATGTGAAACCTGTTTATTGCACCTGTATCTTTCTTTTTCTTCTACTGTTGTCGGCCGTAAATCATGATTCAGCTCGACAATCGACAACAGCAACTCGAAAAAGCCTCCGGCTCGTCTTCCGTCTTTCCCAAGTAGCTCATCTCTAGACGTTGGAGATCATTGCCCCTGCAGGCGGCCGTTGCAGGCAGAGGCTTGAGCGTTGCCACACCACTGCTCTTTATTGGGTTTTCAGGAATGAGGAAGTGTGAGAGGCAGCGACTTTACGGGAAGCCGGCCAGGCTGGGAGGGAGGGGCGAGTGGGAATGCACGTGGGCGGAGAGGTTATGACAAATATTTGTTATGACACACAGGAAGAGCTGGACGAAGAGAAAACAAACGAAAAAAAAAAAAAAAAAAAGAAAACTGTACAAAAGGTGGAAAGATTTAATGACATTTGAGCCCAGCTAATCACATTTCTCATCTTGCTCACCGTGCCGTTGGTCTACCCACCCTGCCTTTTCATCACCGCCATCATCATCATTGTCGCTGTTGCTACTTGCAAGCTCTTGGCAAGGGAACAGCAACTGCTTATTGTGAAAGTAATTCTTTTTGGCAAAAGCCTGGAACTGTACAGAGTAGGAATTACTGTAGCCGGAGGCAATAATACATCGTGTTCTGTTTCACAATGCCATCAAACAAAAACTTGCTCCACTTTTTGGGCGGAACTGACCACAGTTCACCCTTCCTGGAGAAAATTATTGATCCAGACTGCATGATTTCCTGCCCTTTGTAGTCACTACGCCGACACTTTTCTTCCCCCTTCAAGTCCAGATCCTCTTCTGGCTGGGACTGTTTGTCCTCAGATGACAGAGAGTGGGAGCATGCTAACGTCCCTTGGCTAACTGATCTTGCACGATGTGCAGCGTGGTGAGTCAGGTTGGGAGGAATGCGGCACTCCCACAATATCCAGCAAGTTTCTCACAGAGGGATGGACCCTGGAAGAGGGGCAGACCTTCACAAGATTCCTCTTCCTAATCCCATCTGGTTTAACGCCTAAAAACTGAATGGGTTCCAAAAAAAATCCTTCCTGGTGACCCAGTCTGGCCGTTTCCCCCAGGTGGGTGGTTCAGCCCTCAGGTTATTGACTGTTCCTCAGATCTTACATACCTGAATGCATTTGATGTGGTCCTGAACTATTTGAGGTTCTGTCTCATCAGAATTAAATGTTCCCTTCTAGATCTGAAGCTACTTATTAGACTCTTGTATTACAATCAAAAACAGAAATTTCTCAAATGTTGCTCCAGGCGGACCAACCCTGCCTGGAGCAACATTGTACTGCATTGTCTTGTTGGAAGTTTATTTGATAGACAAACACAGAGTAGCTTTTAGTTGTGAAGAGAAAAATCCATGACATGTTGAGATTCCCTCTAAAAGTGCATGTAGCCTCCTATTTTAATAGTTCAAACACCACACTTACCTTAAAGGGTCAGTATTAAGTGTTTTTCCAGGCACATTGTACAATTTTACAGCACAAACAAGAGACTCTGTTACCTTCATTTATTAAAACGCTGTATACGTCAAACAAGGCTTAAAAGAAATTGAAATTGGGTCTCTGTCTCTTTAAGAAGCTTCTGCTCTTTCTGAAATTCAGGAAGTCATCACAACATGACTCCTCTTTTAACCGTTTAACAATGTTTATACCAGCGATGCTCTGACAAGTGCTCCACTAGATGTTTGCTAATTGTTGCTGGCTAGTCTGTAGGAGCTGAGTGGAGAAGTGTTGCTCCATGAGGTGGAATCTTGAAGCTTGAAGGCTGAACTAGGTCCATCCAGGTGTCTTACACAGCTCAATGGTTGCCATGGAGATTAAAGGGTTTTTCCACACATGCATGAAAGAATTTAGGAAACACTCCTGATATGTTCTTTTAGCAGCTACATAACATTATAACATAACATGATGTAAAGCTCAAAAATACATACTGCCCCTTTAAAGAAAATTTAAAGGGCACTTGACTAACTTATTGCACGGTGAAAAATTGCCAGATTGAAAACATTTCTCAAACTCTTTGGTAACAAAGTGAGATAAATGGACATTTGTTGTGAAAACCAAGAGACACAACATGAGCTAAAAACAAACCATCCACAATAGCGAGCAGAACCTTTTTGGAGTAATTCTGTCCGGAACCACTCATTTGAACCCCCTAAACCTTCCCTTCCCATAACCTTTCAGTTTCAAGGATCCACTGCCTCCCCCTTCTGCAGCCTATCAGCTGCTCAGGGAACCGTCACAGAGAAAGTCAGGGTCACCCCCCGGTGCAGACAAGTTACTCCCACTGCCCTGGAAACCCAGCAAGCATCCTGGAGACAAACACAGAGCCGCTGAGTAACCATGGTCGGGTTTTGGACTCCCACAGTTCCCAGCCTGGCCTGGGAAAAATACTCACTGAAAATAACAAAGACAAATAACGGAGAAGAGGATGTTGGAGAGTGTTTAATGAAAAGCTCCAGTCATAAAAGTCCTCATTTCATTCTGGGTTTGAATGTTCCTTTTTATTTGTTTTCCTCTGGCAGAAAGCAGAGAACTGTGGTCATCTGTGTTTCTCAAGGGCTTTGAGATAATCTGGCCCGGATCCAAATGAAGGCCGTTCACACTGCTGGGGTTTGGATCACTACCTACGAGTGCAATAAAAGCTGCTGGTTTTAAACTCATTGAGAATTTCAATCTACATTTCCTCAGTATTTGTTCATTGTTCTAGGGACATGACTGAAATGTTTTTCTAGTTCTTTTAATACTACCTGCTCAACATATTTAGCTTTGTTGGCAATTCTGCTTGATTCTCATCTCCCCTCACTGTTCTATCTCACATGGAGCTCAATTTCTCAAGTTGAATTTCATTCAGCAAACAGAAGGAGTTGTGTCAACATTCTGTAATGTTTTAGATTTGCAATCTGCCTACGGCTGTAGTTTGGCAATTGCAGCGGAAGAAGTGAACAATGTCAATTCAGACTGTTAGCCACGCCTCCAGATAGTGAGCAATAAAGTCAGAAAGAGAAATGTTTAAGACATTTTATTGCTGGCATAGTTGTTTCCTGCACATGCAGTTAGTAGGAGGTTCTTAAAGAGACAGAGGCAAATTTCAAAGTGTCAGATATGGATATGATTCAAAGTCAAATCTCTGCAGCATTTTTATGAGCAGTGAAGATACCACAGTTACTTCATTCTGCTAAAAATGGCATAATACCAAGTAGTGTTAAAATCAAGGCTGTCTTCCATAACTCTGATCAGTCAATTTTTTAAAATGAGCTGTTGAGGTCTTATGAGAGTGGGTAGACATGTCTGAGATGACGGAAAGGTAACCTTAGGTCAAAAAAACAAACATTTACTACAACCAAAGTGTGGAGAACACCATCAAACCTCCATGCAAATGGGCTGCAGGAGAAGACCACAGCAGATGCCACTCCCATCAGCCAATCCAAGGAAACTAAGGCTACATTTCAAACAGGCGCTGCGAAACAAGTGGAAAACATTAGCTGGCCTCATGTTCAGCTGCAACATTTAGACGTTAAGGACAGATTCTGGTCCAAAGGACATCAAAGCATGGATCCATCCTGCTGCTGGTGGTAAACTGGTGAGAAATGACATGTTTTTGGCCCACTTTGAGTTACTTAGCAACAGTTAGGCATCAATTAAAACCTACTGCCTACATTAATATTGTTGCTCTACATGTCCATGTCACACTGAAGCGTCTTTGAGATTTCGTGGAATGAGAGAATCTCCAAGAACAGTGTGATGCTATGGAGTCAATGTGGACAGTTTCTGACACTTTGTTGAATCTGTGCCATGAAGGATTAATGCAGTCCTGAAGGAAAAAGCTACCAGTGAAGGTACCTGACCAGCATTAGAGTGAACAGCAGTGCCAGGCTACAAGAGCAGACCGACCCATCCAAAGTCCTGTAAGTAGACATGACATCTCAAACGACAGCTTTCAGTTCCAAAAAAACGGGAAATGGGTCTTCCACTAGTTGCAGAATCTCATATCTCTGTGCATTGAGACTTCCTCCGATTATTTCCGATGTCAACCATCAAACCGCCTCCACCAATGGCAGTTTGGCATTTGCAGAGATTTTGGGAAGCTTTCTCCTAGACACAGCCGTTACATGAAACTCTTTCGCTGCTTATTCTCTGTACAAATGTGGCACCATTTAAAGTGAATTAGACAAGCTTTTCTGCCTTAGATTTGTTGCCATGAAACATTGTGACAACAAAGAAAAAACCCCAAATACAAATAAATTCTTTCTTGCTCTGTTTGGAAGTAAAGATTTTATGAGACTGCAAAGTTCGTCAAAACCTGTTAGGAGAAGGAATAATGATGGTTTCATTTTACTGCTATGACTAAAGTAGCTTAAGACACAAAAGGATAGTTGTTAATCAAGCAAGTTGCTGGTTTATGTAAACTTGTTACCTGATGCTTATTTTCTGTTTGCTAAATTTTATTTCTAGTTGATGTCACAATTCACATAGAAAGGCTTGAAACCTGCCAAATGTGTGAGTTATTCATTGTCAGAACTTCTATTTGTCTGGTATTACATGTCACCACTGAAACAGTAACAATAACAATTAAAACCTTTTGTAAAAATTCACAGGTTTTTTTGGTTTGCTTTCATTCTAGGAGGAGAAGTGACACACACACGGATGTCAAAATGACAGTTATTTACTCAGCAATGTGTTTTGTCAGCAATGAGTGATCTATGTGGGAAACAAAATTTGCACCAGTTTCAATTGCCCAACATGGTGGTACTTTGTGTTTACACAAGCCTGGTAGTCCCGCTGTGTTCAGGCTTGCAGGAGTGACACGACCACGGAAGGCCACGGAACCGTGGGATCCGCTTTGACTGTTGAGAGAGCGCTGAGGTGGGGCAGAAAGGTGCCCGGCCTCGCCCTCTCTCTCCCATCACGCAGCTGAGTCATTCACAAAAATGTGAAAACAAAGTCAACAACAGAACGGCCTTCGTGGGCCTGTAAGCTGAGTAAGAATGACAGATGGATTTACTGTCACATGAAAACACAGGAAAGCATTCCCATTCAGTGAAGCAAAGCGGCTCATGAAGAAAAGGTGTGAATCATCTTTTTATTGGTACATTTCATGCTCTGCTGCTTTCTTTTTTTTGCAAGACAAATACAGTAGGTAAAAACTCGAGCTCCTCTAAGAAAGCTCTATTTTTGGATGTAGCGTATCGACGTCTATCATTAACATTGCAACAAAAAAAGAAGCAACACTAATAAAAGGATACGATCAATTATAAGCTGTTTTTGTGTTGGTCTTTCAGTTAGTCATGGGTGAGGCTCAGTGAAACTGCATTGTATTGTTGTGTTGTTACTTTTGTTTCTCTGGTATTGTATGTATAAAGTGTGAAGGACAATAAATATTCTCCAGAGAAACCAAGGCTGCACTGAGATGCATTGGTTTGTAGTTATACCTCATATGACATTTCTCCATTGAAAAGTCTGACTCTGTCTGGTTACCAGCTTTGTATCCATTACAAATGTGCACAATTGTGTGTCTAGATTACTCCCCTGAAAAAATAAAAATTTTGCAATAGCAGTGTTTCCATCAAATAAAAAATTACATTAAAAATGATGGCAGATGAGTCAAAATTCAATCACACAGTACTATTCAACTCTATTAATATTTTAGCCATGGCACTAGTGCTCATCATCTATTGGGGTGACAAGCCTCTTATACCTGGGAGTGGTTACAGGAGAGCAATGGATTCAACATGTTGGAAAGACACAACTTTTTATGAACTGTGTGATGCTTTATAACCTGGTGGAGCCTGTCTTCTTTGTCGTCTTTGACAGCAGTAACATTCTAGCACAAAAAATATATATATTTATGAAAAAAATATACTTTTTTTTTTTTAATTGATGTGTTTTTATTAGATAATTTTATTGTTGTGATTTCAATTTGCACAATTTTTGTGCCTGATGGAAATAGAGCTAGTATCCGGTTTGGACCATCTCCGTCTCAGTCCATTCCTCGGTGTTGTTGGCATAACGTGGCTCTACTGTCAGCGCAGAAGCTGTGGTCCATGCGCCCCTGAGGTTTTCAACAACATTCAGCATTGGAGAGCCTCATGGTTGAGTGTCAACTTTTATTCTGTTGTGAATTCAGACAGCAACTCAATTTGTACCATCAGCTTATTATCAAAATGGGTGAAGTTGAACTAAGACAGCATGCAGTATCTTTTATGAACACCTTCTGTGTCCTGAAAGGTCCTGGTCTGAACTGAAACAGATAACTTGGAGGAAAACAACTTTGTCCTTACTTGTTTGCACATATGATTCAAATGGAACAGAGAGACAGAAAAATGCAAACATGATTAGTCAGTTATTGTGTAACTGTGTGAATGTGTATTTATTCTTTCAAATAAATGTTTAAGTGTTGATTAGTTCTTACATTCTATTTCTTCCCAAGTAAAAAGTCTGCAAAAAATGTCAATCTTTGTTTTAAAGAATCTCTGTCCCATAAAGAACCATCCAAGTTTTGATAGTCAGTATTAATTTTGAACTATAGATGATCAAATGCAGACTCAATAAAAACACACATGCTATCTTTAGCATCGGCAGTAGCTACCGGTCAGCCGCTCAAAGACAATTTTGTTTTGTTTTTGACCTTTTTTGTTCTTGATTGTTGAATTGACTGAATTAATAGCTATTCAGGCACATTTGGTCTAAAAGGCATAAGAAAACTAGCCACTTTGATCTGCAGCCATGAATGAGAAAGGTAATCGGATGAATCAGGGAACGGTGGAAGGATGGTGTTTAATCCACGTCCAAATATGGAACGGTTTGCCTCAACGACAAATACCAGATGAATGTGTAAAGTGTTCATTTGAGAAATTTTTTTTGATGATTTAATTTCCTGTTCCTGCTTTAGCCTGTCCAGTGTCGCAGCATGACTTTGAGGTGTGATAGTGCAAAAAAAAGCTATGAAGTTTTGGACCAGGCTGTATTTCATCACTGAGGCGAAACAGAACCAGACAAGTCAGGTCTATGTGCTGTTAAGAAATCCAGTTATGAAACTGTAACAGCTTTGTGCATCTGTCCAAACATTAGATCCCACCGTCTCTGGTTAAAACGTGTGCACTCATGTTCAATTTAACCCCCTTTTGTTGCCTGTATGCATCAGCAAACAACAAGGTTTTAATTTCGACACCTGCTGCAGGTATTTTTCTTGCTCAGTTATTATTTTTTTATTTCTATGATATCAAATCCACATCCAGATGTAGAGAATTTTGTAGCAAATACATTTTCACACTTTACAAACTTTAATTTATTCCTGTTTTTACTTCAACACAAAATAGTGTGTTAATTGTAAAAAAAAATAGAGATGTAAATAGCTGAGCGTTTTTTGAATATCTTCAATAAGCTCTACAAAGAATTCTAGAAAAAAATAGAATTCAGAAAAATGAATTCTGTGACAAATAATTCGACATAAAAATTCTCAAATATGCAAGTCCTCAAGTACTGAACTACAAATAGGCACTGGTACAGTTTGAAGACAAAAAAAAAATCCCTTAGTTACACCAAGTAATCCGCCTTTAACTTGGTAAAAGTTTTGATTGGTAGAAAGTTTCTTAATCTGACATTTATTCCTAAAATGTGAATGACCATTACTGGCAGGTCATCCCTCCCCCCCACACATATAGAGGACAAATCATCAGCTGGACAAACAATGAGGAAGAGGAGGGCTGAAGCTGAGCAGGGACATCAGGAACACTGTGTAAGTTTATGAGGAGGCAGTTCGTCTTGACCTTTCTGGAGCATCATACCCTCAGTTCTGTTGGACCAAGTGACCGACTGCTGACCAGCAACATCAGCTGCCAATACCTGTGTGTGTGTGTGTGTGTGTGTGTGTGTGTGCGTGTGTGCGTGTGTGTACCTGTCTGTTCCTTCATGAGGTTGAGCCGACCTTGCTGAGAGAGAAATCGTGGAGGAAGCTGATGCTTTTTATTTGAACTGGCAGCTTACTGAGCATTGCGGCAATTCAATTAGTCTTTTTCAACACAGAGACAGGCTTTTATTTTATTTTTGGGTATTGAAGCTTAGATATGAATCACTTGGATGTTTCAGACAAGCTTTGAGAAGGTGCATGGTTCATGATTTTAAACCAGGGTTCCTGAGAAACCATGCAACTGACCCATCTAATGCTGCTCTGTTGAATAACAGCTTCCCTAAAAGCCCCACTGTTGCACACATGAAGGAAAAAAGTGCAGTAGATGTTTGTTTATTTTTGTTATGCATTATCTGATTTAACTACATATATACCATCTCTGGTGCTGATGCGTTTGCATATATATATTTAAAGTCTTTTAATTTATTTGGAAGTTTTGATAACATCATACTCACTTCTCACAAATATAGAAACCGAGAGCACTTTCAGCACAGAATCTTTCAGAAACAGAAATGTTCTGGTGCATCAGAGAAGAAATTGGAAATATTTGTCTGCTACTCTGAACTGTCATTGCATCGAGCTGTTCGATATAACTAATCCAGGGAAAGCTAACCTCTGCTTCTACAAATGTTCAGTTCATTATTGCCTCATCCAATCAAAAAACACCAGTGGGACTGGTGGTGTATCGAGATGCACCTGTGATATTTACTCAGACTTTTTAAAACAATTAATCCCACTGTTTGCATGAACTATTCTGATTGGATGTAGGCAATAATGTAATTAACACTTAAAATAACTCAAAAGCTGAATATTTAGAAGACTTTGAAGACTTAGAAGTTGGAATTACCTCAAAAATATCCATGCAGGTTGTTATTGAAGCATAACTCTTTGACCACATTTTGTGGCTGATAAATCTAAATTGTTTACATTTCTCAAAAGCATGAGTAGCAGGCCTAACCAGCACGCCCATAAGTTCCAGTTCATCCTTCCTGTAAGTGTGAACAGGAATGTGTGCGTCTGCAACTCTGTCTGGCAGATAAGGAGAAGACAGGCCTGTACAGATGGAGACAGTGACAGGGAGAGGGAGCGGAAGTTCCTGGTAGCATTAGCCAAGAGATCTGCGTCCAGCAAGTGGAACAAGAACAGGGGGCTGATTACGCAACCCTTCTGATTTCTGTTTCTCTATCACACAAATGAGGCCGCGGCTCTCGACTTACGGGAACGAACCCAAGACGAGCCAATCAGCTTTCGGCCGCAAGTGGGCCAGTGGCGTTCCTACCACTGAGCTGCATTTAAAAGAAATGACACTCACTGACTCATTGTTACACATGGGGTCTTCTTATTATCGAAAGTGTCTTTTTCTAAACATAGCGCTGCTGTGTAGATGTGAAAGCCAGCTCACTCTGCAGAACAGGGCTCTGCGGTGACTCAGTGCCGGACTGAGGCAGTCAGATGAACTCTGCAGGGCAACAATGACTCACCATGCAAATACCCAGGTCCGTGCTCTGTTTCTAACTCAGGGGGATTTGCATTTCACAGTCCTTGAAACGAACAATACCACAGAAGAGAAATGCAGGTGCGCATGCAGACTCAGAGAACATTTTGGATAAACGAGCTTGACATTTTGAGAAAATAGGAAGACATTTAGAGATGTCGGTCGGTCATGTTGCTGACTCAATGAGGTCAGAATGGTTTAAAAAATAAAAGAAAAAAAATACAAGTTAGCTTGTAACAAGACTTCTGCTGTCCTATCCAGACGTCCTGTAGGAACCCATTAAATGTTGAATAAAACTAACTGAAATCTGCATCCCCAAGATGAAACATGGCAGTGGCAGCATCATGCAAAGAGAGGGAAGGTTGTTCACATTTGCTGTCTATCCAAAAAGTAATGGGTAACAGCTTTATATCTAGAAGTGGAAATGTTTGAGAGACATACCCAAAAATAATAATAATAATGATGATGATAAAATGAAGCACATTCATTAGAGCCAGGACTTTGATGTAATTCATTTTGATTAATTAATAACACAGATATTTTCTTAAAAGTTTTAACACAATTAATTGTGCACTAATGGAAAATCTGTAAATCTGAGGCACAAGTGACAGACAGCAATGGAAGACGAAGCCATGAGGGTTCACTTCTTCTTTGCTTCAAAATAACAATGCGATAGGGAGGCCAGAAAAGATCAGCGTTGGGTTCAAATTGTGCTGAAGGAGTCAACATTTAGCACCTCAAAGCTAAATATGCTGCATCGGCACAGACTTTCCCAACGCTAATGTCTGATTGTAGAGCAACTTAAATGACCAATTAAAAACAATCAGTATCTTTGTTGTTGAGCTCATTTGTCTATCTATTTAATACTCTCACAGCAAAAATGGTTTTTGAATTGTTTATTTTGAGATATATTGTTTTTTGATTAAAATGTCACTAACTGAAATTAATTAACTAAAATTAATATGATTTTAAAAAATCCAAATCGAGTGCTGACACTTTGTATTAATGTGTTCCAATGGTCCAGTCAAAGTCCAGATCTAAAAACAACCAAGAATCTATTACAAAACCTAGAAACTGACTATAATCAACAGTCATTTGGATTTTTCCTTCCACCTTGCTGCATTCCCCTGCTCTGTGTTCTATCAGACTAAACCCAGGAGGATGAATGTTTGTTTAATGTCCACCATGCAGTCCACTGCCCTGCTCAGTAAAGGAAGCGGAACTCTCTTTTTTTGGCGGCAATTTTCAGATGTTGAGAGCGGCGTTAGCAGACGCACAGGCACCCAATAAGCAGGCAGTTCTCAGAATGACAGGGGAAGCCATCAGCGGTGTCATTCGTGGAAATGTGTGCTCTTCAGCTAGCTGTGGTCTCTTTCAGAGAAATGCTGTGTGTCTACGTGTGTGTGTGGGTGTGTTTTCACTACTTTGACAAAAGAAAACTGCAGCAGATCAAAAGATTCCACCTTTTGTTTTCATGCCAAAGATGGGATTTTATTTTTAGCTTGCATTTTTGATGTGTGTGATCTCTGTTTATATTTAACCGCCTTCAATATCCATGCAGAGAGATTTTTGTATTCTCAGGGAATCAGGCAGATGTATGGACTGGAAGCTTTGCATGAGCTGATGTGAGACTGAACAGTACTGATAAACCACAGATTAGAGGTTTTCGTGTGAGTTTTGAGCTTGCAGCTTTACTTGGTTGGTAATTTAGGACACAATGGGGGGAGCATTAGAAAAACCCTCGAGGCATTACCTGCTTTCTTCAGAAAGTCTGCGTCATAAAACAAACATTACTGAGACGTTTTCTCAGGATGTAATTGTCTTTTCCTGCTGAAAGGAGATAAATGGAAGATTGCTTTTTAATTCACGCAAAAAAAAAAAATAATAATAATACTTTATTAAATTGCAGCTTTTTTGCTTGTCAGTGTTCTGTTCTTAAAAAGCACAACGTGAACAGGAAATGCTTTCAAAAATCAGAGACAAATTCTGGAAAGGTACAACAGCATTGTCGTAGCAACCCATTTACAGTTCATCAAATGACACTAGAAGCAAAGTGAAATTTTGACAAAGAAAACAAAAAAACAACAGTTTGTCCAGTTTAAATGCTGATCTAAAATAAATGGCTCCCAATCTAATTAATAAACACACAATACTTTAAATATATATATTTTTTTATTTCCTTGATTTAACCAGATTGAGATCTCATTTTCAAGAGGCTCCTGGGCAGAAGTCTACAATACACATCAACCTGGTTACAAGATGAAACCAATTAATACATATGCACAAGTGTAAAACAATAGAAAAGTATGGCAACAGCAACTGAAACAAGAGAGGAAAATATGGAGTCTGTCATCATCTTAATTGGTTATGATCCACAATGGTTTTCTGTCTTTTTATTCAATTTGTTTAAATTTTATTTAAAAATACTTTATTGATCCCAAACAGAAATTAAATGTTATTGCAACTGATACTTTTTCAAATAGGCTAATTCTGCAAAGGGTTGTTGTAGCTGGTGATCCAAAAGCAGGAATCAGATGATAGTGCAAAGCATTCTGGGTAAAAACTATCAAATCAAATGTGTTAGTGTTAGTGTTAGCTTGGAAACATGGCTCATGGTCTTTTACCAAAGGCAAAAGAGAAATCCTACAATGGCGAAAATATGTCGCCACTCCATTTTTGTTTGCATTTTGTGGCTCATTGTCTTCTTCAGAGGTTTTTCTGTTGTTTCCTCCAGTTGTTCTTGGTGCAGAGCCCCCTCAGGTGAACAGGGGAACAAGTCTTTCAAAGGGTTTGGTTTGAGACAGTGCAGAGTGAAAGTGAAACGCAGCAGCTGAAAATGGAACAAATGTTCGAACTTTGGTCCCCAGTTGAACCGAGTCCACTGGTACATCAGGTAGATGCTCAGATGGAATTAAATATCCAAGCATCTCAGAATATTTCACAAAATATTAGCCTTCCTGAATGAGTTCAGTTTAATTGTGATACAAGTGAAAGCGTTTTCTTAAAGTTGCTGAAGCATCTTGTTAACTCATGGACTCTTTTCCACCTTTATATCCCGCTTGTCCCTCCATCTCCTCAGACCCCAGCAGGTAAAAACACATTGTCTCATCCTGACAGACACTAACTGGGACTGATGGGAACAATAATTTTTTTTTCTTCACCCAGCCTCATTTGCTGCAGCTGTAAATCTTTTCCTGGCTGTCGGTGGGGTCCAGCGCTGTCTCCAGAGATTAGCACCGAGTCCAGGAACCGGGCCCCCCTGATCCTCTCAAAGGACCCTCACAACTGATTAAAGCCACAACTCTTATCAATGCAAGACAACAGGAGCCCTGATGGGTCACAGCCTGCCGGACAGCATCACCACCCTGGTGTCCAGATTAATCCGTGTGAAAATCTGCAGCCTGTTTGGAAGATTGAGGAAGACATGCAGTTGAGTCATCTTTCAAAATTGCAGAGAATGATTATGCATTGTTTGGATTGTTGAAATTCTTTGTTTTTAGGCAAAAGAAAAGCGGAGGAATATATATTTTTTAAATATAGTTATTTCATGCATCAAAAGGAAACACTTGAGTAACCTCTTTTATTTTTCTCACACAAAAATATAAACAGCATGTATAACTGGTGTAATGCCACAAAGCTCCACCAGAGATACCGGAGGGGGATTTTTGGACCACTGGGTGTTATGTCACCCAAACCAACTAACCCACAGGGAAAGCAAAATAAACTGACAGGAACTTTTGTGTACTTCCAGATGTTATACGAGGATCCAGCATAAGAAACCCCCAAGATTCAATTATATCTACTTAAAAAATACTTTGTTTATTCCAAAGGGAAGTTAAATATCATATTTACTCATCATCCAAGTACCTTTAAGAATTGTTGTGCTGTTGTAATGTTGCAATGAATCTGAAGAGACCTCTGACTGAAGACTGTTGCTTTAAGGGAGCAGAGATGATATTCCACAGTAACATGTCCTGGGGGTTATCATCAGTTGTTGCTCTTTATGAAACTCTGCCTTCAGGAAATTATCACGACGTTGCTCTTCTATTCACCCGTTAACAACGTTTTTACCAGAGTTTCACTGAGAATGAGCTTCTACAATGAGCTCAGAATGTGTGCAGTTCCACCTGGTGTTTGCTAATTGCTGCTGGCTAGTCTGAAGGAGGTGAGTGGAAGAGAGGTACTCAGGTACTCAGTGAGGTGGAAGTTTAGAAACTGCAGCTCAGAGGAGGAGCTTCATCCTCGAAGGCGGAGCTTGTTCCATCCAGGCGATCTGCACAGCTGAATGGTTGCCACAGGAGATGAAAGAATTTCTCAAACATGCATGAGAGAATCAAGGCAAGAATCCAGGTATGTTTTTGATGAGAGAATAACTTTATAACATGATGTAAAGTTTAAAAAAGTTGATTTTATTTAGCACTGCCCCTTTAAATCTATATGGCTGTAAAGTAAGAAAGTTGGACCTTGTGATCGATGGTTTGAACTTCCTTCTTTTCTCTTTTTGCTTCTTGGTCCTGTTCTACATCCATGAATCCTCTTTTTTTCAAGTCCTCTGGGATTTGGGTCAGGTATTATTTGACCTGGAGGATGCTAAAACATTGCATTGCTGCCACATTTTCGCATCACAGCAACTGCTCAAATGTTTCTAAAAAAAAAAAAAAAAGCATCCAAAGTCCATAGGAAATAATTGTCCAAACATGCAACGCCTCAGCCAAAGAAACTATAAACAAATGTCAACAAGAAAAACAGATTAGAACCAACATCACAGAGGAACGCCATCATGCTACCACCCAATGTGCCACCATGGGAAATTTTGCTTTTTATTTCTCATTGCTACCATCCCAGAGAGAAACCTGCTTCCTGGACTGTTACATACCTCTGCTGAGTGAGATGACCTGATCCCCAAGGCCAACTCAAAGGCCTCTGTGCCAATAATCCCAGACTTAAGAGAGGGAGGTTTGGTGTCTGTGTGACTTGAATGGCTGATGTCTTCAGAATCAGAGGTTGGACCGCTTTTGTTTCCTGCCCCAGTGAGAGTGAAGGACAGCAGGTGTCCACTGCACAGGAACTAAACCTCTTTTATTCTGCCTGCCCTCTGGTTCCCGTTCCTGTACTGATGACTATAAATCAGGGAAAGAAGAATTTTTCCACATGGAGGTTTGACCAAACAATCTGCTAAAGATCTTAGAGCTTGTAGAGCATGACTGGTTGAATTATTATTATTCGTTAACGTTTTCTGAATCAGTCAGTAAAAGTAGATTGTCTGTCCCACCTTGTACATTGTTATGTTTATCTAA
The DNA here is from genome assembly GCF_027474105.1 of Poeciliopsis prolifica. Lineage (NCBI taxonomy): Eukaryota > Metazoa > Chordata > Actinopteri > Cyprinodontiformes > Poeciliidae > Poeciliopsis > Poeciliopsis prolifica. The sequence goes on from NW_026562402.1 coordinate 2,316,875, forward strand.
GTTTGGTTTCTTGTCATTAAATGCTTTAAGCTTCAAGAAATTTTGTCCAAGCAGCAGAAACTTAATAAACGTTCATTATAAAAGCAAGATACTATAAAGAACCAGATATGTACAACAAACAGTTCAGTACAATCAACCAGGTCATTAGATAGTCAGTTATTCAAATAATTGATGGATGTGGGGATAAATTCATATAAACTAGTTTTGAATACATGTAAATACAAATTTATTTCCAATTTTTTGATTTTCTCACAGTCTGATTGACACGTTAGATCTCTGGGTGCTCCAGTATATAAAAAGAGCACCTTCTGTGGTCCGTTGAATTGCCAGCCACATATTGTACTCAAATAAAAAAAAATTAAAAATTGGCACTTTTTTGACCAGAGCATATCCCTAGTGTACATTTAACTCCTAGTTGGTTGAAATGTGAAATAACTGATCATCCAATTTAGAAGAAAAATGATTCATATTAGATTGAGCAATAGTTTAATTGCACATACGTAAAAATAAGACTGTCTGATTTACAAAATATACATTAGTAGAAAGTATTGTAGCTCCACAGATTTGTTCGAAGTACAATTGTCATGACTGTATTCAGCTGTAAAGATCTGGTCAGCGGATCTGACAGAGACGCTTTAGTGAATCCAAATTTTCTACAAAATAAACATGTTTGAATCATCCAAAGTTTGAGGTTTTCATTAGCAAATGTGTTTTACTTTTGTGGAGTGCATTGACAGACTGATCAGGAAATTCTGGGCTAAATCCTCATGTTGACCTCCTCTGTCCATGATCTTCCAGGTAACCTAGGATCAGGTCGGGTTGTGGGTAAAGCAGACTAAACAGTGGAGAGGCGCTCTATGACACTGACCTCATTTTGTTTAATTGGTGCCTGGCTAGAGGAGATTATTGCTAATACAAGACAATGACTTCAAGCATATGTGCTTTATTTATTGCTTTTGATTAATTAGATTATTAGGTGAACACTTTTGTTTTGGTTAAACACAACCTTCCTACTTTTTAACATTACTTTTATTTTTTCACATGTTTTGTCTTTGCATTTCAGGTCTACTTCAAAGAGAAACTGGTTGACTTCGTGCAGGGAAGATTGTTTTCTACTAGACTGGTTTGAGTCTTGCCTAAAGAACAATGACTTCTTTGTGTCAAAGGTCACCGCATTGGAACAAATATTAGTCGCATCTGGGGAACCCCAAGGTTCAGTCCTGGGACCTCTTTTATTTTTTAATATCTGCTGCTGGTTTGGATTGTAACAATTAAGATTAGCTGTCATAATTACGCAGATGAAACAAGGGTCTACATTATAATAGACCTTTGACTCTGAACCCATCCAAACACTGAAGACATGCTGAGACCAAATCAGCAATGAAGTTATCTTCAGACTGAAAGGGGATTGCATAATTAGCAGGTTAATCCAGAGTACTTGTAGGGTGAAATCAAATAGTTTATGAGGCAACACCAAGAAATGCAGAGAAACTGTGCAACAAAGTTAGGAGCACAGGCCTATAGTTGTGAATACAACTAAATGAAGAAGGTGAAGACACTGAAGCTGGTTTTTACACCTCAGTGTCAACAAACCTTGTAATAAAGTTTGGTTTCACATCTCTGCGATCGCATAAACACTCCGGGCCTTTTTTGCCGCCATCTGCCACCTCTTATCTCCCCATCAGCTTCCCGCATCGACTGTTTTTTTTGACTAAAGTGTCAAACAGGAAGTTGAAAAACCTTCTAACCTACTAAACTCGTGTGGGCGTTCACAACAAACACGGCCCGCGTGTGGCAACAGTTCAAAATGATGCAGAGGAGTCGAGAGTCGTAGTTAAAAAAAATATTTATTGAAATCATATAAAAATAGCTTCTAACATAATTTACAATTCTAAATCAAGTGGGTGAAAAAAAAAAACCCAAACAATCCAAGTTTTCTCATACACACTCTCACACACATCATTCACTCAAACTCCAGCGTGTGGTGAACACTGGTTACCATCAGTAGACCTTGAATGTTTACGTACATTAAAAATGGAAGTGCTTTTCAGGATTATTTACACTTTATTTACACACATACACACACATCTGCTCTTTGAATATTTCAAGCCATAATAAATATGGTCAAAAACAAAAAAAACTCGATCTTTGTTTTCTTTCTCTTAAATAATCCGTGGGCCCTTCAGTGACTGAGGAATGAAATACATACATTCAAAGACAGCCGAAATTCGCTCATAAATAAATAAATAAATTCTGCCATGAAAGAAAAAAAATAGCTCATTAGGTGTGGGAGAGCTGTCACAACTATAATAAATATCTTATTTACAATTTTTTTTGTCCCCAGCAAATTTTTAAGACCTGTGTGAGGCACATTTTTTCCTTTCTTTTGAAAAAAAAAAAAAAAAATCTCAGCGTTTAAAGAGCAGAAGATGTTTGTATCTCGGTGTGTGTTGCGTTGCATTGTTGTGTGCATTCAGGTTGAAGAGACTCGACACTTTGAGTTAAGCCCTGTGTTTGTATACAGTACAACACAGGAAGTAGAAGAGGAGGAGGAGCAAGGTGGAGTAGAGGTGGATGTTGAAGTAAACAGACTGAGGTAAGTCCAGTGTTTTTTCTTCTTCTCTTGATTTTGTTTGCACGAGTTGCTGCCGGCGCTATGAGGTCGTCTGGTTGCTAATGACATTGGAGTAGTGGTGATAGTAGTGGTTGTAAAATAATAACAAATTACACAGGCTTTACTGATCTAGGCCTATGAGACGGAAAAACAAAACAAGCCTTGTAAAGAGGAAGTAAACAAAAAGGTTTCTTTTTTCTGTTTGTGTTTAGAAATTCAAGTATTTTCAGGCTCCCGTTGCCTAAAACAATCTCACATAAGGCACTTTGTTTTTTCTCTCCAGAACTCGCTACCGATGCCTCCGCTTTTGTTCTTTTTGGAGGAAAACCAGCGGAGCGCTGCGAGAGCTAGCGTAACTTGGGCTGTCCGCGTGCTGCTCAGCTCGCCCTCCTGGACGCCTGCACTGAGGCTTGGCGAAGGCCTCCGGGGTCGCTTTGCCACGCAAAGCCTTTACGTATCAGTTCAGTTCAGCTCGGTTCGATTAGGAATGGGCGAGCCCCCGTCACCGGGCCGCGGCGGTGGCCATGAAGGCGGTGGGCTCGTGGGCAATGCTGTGTAGCCTGATCTCAGCAGGCGACTTCTCCGTCTGCACAGTGGAGGGCACCACCGACGGCGATGTGTTCTGCATCCACGAGTGGTTGATGATGTCCTCCAGGGACGGCCGGTCAGCAGGCCTCAGGCATAAGCACCACTTGATCAGCTGCTGGCACTCTGGAGGAAGAGAAGGGGAGAGAGAGCTGGTTAGACGACCGTTGGCACCAATCTGTGCAAGCGTTGCAGAGGCATGCGTTCTCACCTGTGGAGATTTTCCTCCGGAACAGAACCTGTGCCTTGGTGATCTCCTCATCGTGTTCAAATGGGATGTCTCCACACACCATGTCATACAGCAGGACGCCCAGGGACCAAACAGTGGCTGAGCGGCCGTGATAGCGGTGATACTTGATCCACTCTGGTGGACTGTACACTCTTGTGCCTGTTAGACAAAAAAAAAAAGCAATAAAGGTTATTAATATTAGAAGCACAAGAATGTAATTAAAATAATTTATACAACAACCTTAAGCTAATAAATGTTTTTATTATTATTATTGTTGTTATCATACTGAAAATGAAAGCATTTAAGAGTTCCAGCTAAGCCTGTTTTTTTTCTCTCAGAGCTCAGCTGCCAGGCAGCGTGACTTGCTGTGTTTGTGTTTAGATAGAAGCGCGTGCGGGAGGGAGGGAGTGAGCAGACATGTGACTTTGTTTACAAACTTTGAGTTGTAAAAATACCGCTTCCCCCCGATAGGGGGCGACAAGGCTACAGCCCTGGAGGAAGATGACACAACCCAGGAATTTCTGCTACATAACTCTTCAGTCTACATGCTATGTAACCTTTATCCAGGGGGCAAAAAAAAAAAGCTTTTCTTTCTTTTAAAATTTTCTAATCAACATACCGTCAAAGTCAGTGTAGACTGTATCTTTGAGCAGAGCCCCGGAGCCGAAGTCGATGAGCTTCATCTCGCCGGTGCGGAGGTCAATGAGGATGTTCTCGTCCTTGATGTCCCGATGAACCACTCCGCAGCTGTGGCAGTGCCGCACGGCCTCCAGCACCTGGCGGAAGAAGCTCCGCGCCAGCTCCTCAGGCAAGGCGCCTTTCTCGGTGATGAAGTCGAAGAGATCCTTGACGGTCTCCGGCCGCTCCATGACTATGATGAAGCTGTCGGGCCGCTCGAACCAGTCCAGCATCTTGATGACGCCGCGGAAGCCAGTGCCGACCTTCTTCAGGAGAACTATTTCCAGCGGCACGCGCGAGCCGTTAGCCTGAAGAAGCACAAGTAAAAAAAAATAATTAGATAAAAATAAAATAAAATAAAAAAACGTATTTGACAGATGGAAAAGCACCGGAATATGAATAATTTCTCACCAGTTCTGCCCATTCAGTCACTCTGTCCTTGGCTACATGTTTGACAGCAACCTAGCATGGCAAAGAGGACACCGCTTTAGAAGACGCACACAACAACAAAATATGTAAAACCGCCATTTCAAAATGACAAAATGTAAATAAAAGGTGAAAAGTGGACCAACCGGAGCTCCGTCGGATGTCCTCGTGCCGGAGTATACGGTGCCGAAGCCGCCGCTCCCCAGCACTGCGCCGACCTGATAAAGCTTCTCGAAAGCTTCTTTCTCCTTCACTGTAACACAGAAACATAACCGTGAGCATCAGAGCCAAAAGCTCTACGTGTCCCTGTTAATTAGCAAGCGAAGCCTTAGAAATGGGCGGCCAGCCATTGCTGTAGCCCCCGGCACTCCATGGACAGCGCAGTAACGCAGAGGGATACAAAAAAAAACAGGGCGTCTAACCTTGCTGAACTTGCAGCTGCATTTTCGCCGGCATATCCACGGCGGAGATGTGAGCCAGAGAATTCAGCTTAGACAGCAGCATTCCTTAAATCAAATCCAGCACGGAGAAGCTCGGCGAACACGGTTGTAAATGTTTTATTCCGATGGAAGGAGCCTCCCGTCGCTGCGGGTCCACGTTGCAGGAACAAAAAAAAATGCGGCAAGGATCCTCTCATCCAGACAGAAGGCAAAATCCGCCTGTGGTCCAGGAAAGTAGAAAAATAAAAAGGCAAAAGCAACAACTCGATGTGTAGATGTGTTCTCTTTAAAAGGAAAGCGACGCGAAAGCGCAGTTGTTCCCCGTGATATATGTAAACAGAGGAGTAACGACGAGATGAATCACAAAAGTGGAAAAACCAAACCAATGCCTCGGCCAGACACCGGCTTCTGGAAACAAAAACCCGGGGGTAGGACGTTTATAAGGCGGTAGTAGAAGGCGTAGCGATAAGCGCTTTAGTCTTTGATAGCCCCGCCCCTTTGCCTCCGTGAGCCAATGGGAACGCAGGCACGCACGTCAATCACAGGATGAAAATAGAGACAGCCTCGTAACCGACGGGGCCAGACAGACGTGGCGGGAATCAAAACGCGCCAAAAAGGGCTGGAATAATGCGTGATTAGGGATTCATGTTGGAGGGAGATGCAAATTGAAAAGCTGAAAGCTAGAAAACACATAAAAAAACACAAATAGCATCACTAGAGCGCTTTTATTTCATATGTTGCATTTGCCATTATTATTTCTAGATATTTGCTTGATTATAAATGTGAATTAATATGAAGAGAATAGTTTAATAATAATAACAATTTGAAACTTTGACTGTACATGAATACAGCAGAAGTTTTATTTGAAATAAAGTTATTTGAAAATAAACAGCCATTAAAGTCTTGATTAATAATCATCGCTTCAGGCTTTGAGTAGGTAAACTGCTGAGTTTTTTTCTGCATGGGAAGCAGGCTGCTCCCACTGGAGCTGCGCGCACAGAGTTTGTTTTCACACAAAAGAGGCACAAACAACCCGAAAGCAGTTCATCATTCCGGGTTTCATCTACTCGAGCCGCCATTTACCCTAATCGCTTTCGCATTGAAACAAAACAGTTTATTGGCTGCAGTGGAGCCTCTCTCTCTTTCTGTCTCTCTCTCTCTCAAACTGCGCCGCCGCGCATCAAAGCGGCGCAGGAGGAGAAAAGGCGCATTCCGCTCATTCTTTCAAATTGGGTGGCCGCGTTTGTGGGTCGTTCACAGGATGTGGGAAACTGGAGATAAAAAGACTTCCATCCCCCCTCCTTTTTTTTTTTACCCGTCACCCCTCCTGCCTTCCCTCTCCACTCCTCGTCTCTCCACCCTGCCTGCTTTTCCCGCGCATGTTATTGTCTGAATGGCGCCTCCTGTTTCAATTCACCTTTTGTTTTCCTTGGACTTTTTTTTAGTGCATTTGTACAACTTGCGAAATCATACTCAAAAACAATTGAATCTTTAAGCGTCATTAAAGTTTAAAGAATAAGACAATGCTATTAAAGGCATCACCATCCAGCCACTTGCGTCATATGAAGTGAATGTGGAAAGTCAGTGGAGCGTTTCCGTGGATGTCTGCAGGTGGTGCTGGGTAGGTGGAATGAAACTTTCTCGAGTTTGAACAAAAAGCCCCCGGGGCAAATTCCTCATATACCTTCTGACAGTGTGAGAGTTGAAAATGAGCTCATATGCAAATCATCTCTCGCGCTGCTCGGCTTGTTTTTGGGAGCCGCAAACAAATAACATGGAACTTCCACTCTGCATGTTTAATACGTTTTTCTTTGTTGTTGTTGCCTGATTTCAGTTTTGAGCAAAATCGGTGTGCTCTTTATTTCCCCCTCTTTTCCTTTCAGGAAAAATAAATAAATAAATAAATAAATAAATAAATAAATAAATAAATAAATAAATAAATAAATAAATAAAATAAGCAGAGGTCTTGTTTACATTCAGAGCTTCCTCGCCTGCATCCAGCATGACGTCCTGAGACAAAGAGGACTGACTGAATCCAGATTGAAATTTGGGATGATCTGCTTGAGTAGTTTAGGCTCTCTTTAATCTCTGCCTTTTCGTGGATAATCTGCTGATATTTAGTGCTTACTTATTTCCTGATGAATCTTTTCTAAACCCTGGCCTTTTCTCCTCTGCAGTGTGTATTTTTTATGAACAAACATCAGTGTTTTCAACGTGGCTTCATTCGTGGTTTTTTAAAAAACATTTACTAAACAACTGCTTCAGGAATTTGTATTTAATCTGATTTATAAAATCTGGCGCAACCAGTTATCCTCGCCTAATTACGCTACTGTGGAATATAATCTGTGTGTTTTGGATTCAGGTGGAATGAATACATATGCACAGGATTCTTTTTAGAATTCCATTTTGGGTTAGAGACCAAATACAGTAATTTGATGGGCAATTCTAGTGCAAACACTATGGCAGCCATCTTGAAAAACTCAATAATTATCATTAAATGTGATTCATATGGACCCAATTATGTAAAACATGATACCAAAAGTATTCATCTGTAAAATTGACAAATGTAGAGCAAAAATGAAATTTTGCTCTACATTTCAGCCATCTTGAAAAATGGCCGCCATCTTAAATTTTTAAAAAGTTACTGCAATTCTTTTTTTTTTTTTTTGCTTTATTTATTTATTTATTTATTTTTTCTTCAAACAGGTGAAAACTAAACATCTGTGCCAAGTTAGCTCCCAGTGTCCACATGTGAAATATTTTGCTGAAATATTCACATTCATATGTGCTACAGTTTCAGGTTGTGACGTGACAAAATGTGAAAACTGTCAAGTAGCATGAATATCTCATCAGGCCACTGTTCATCTATCAATGCATTGCACAATTCTTTGTTCCTAAAATGATTTTATCTGCAGCCACCTGTTGAAGCACTGGTGGAATTGCAATCAGAAGTGAGTTCATGTTCAACCAGAGGTCCTGAAGAGGTGTGTGTAAACGGAGATGACCGGTGACGTAAAAACATCACTAGTGACCGCATTGGTTTTTTGGGTGTGTGTGTGTGTGCGTGTGTGCTGCAGATATTCCTGCCTGCATGGATCAGCAGGGTTCAAATGACAGCCATCCAACCCCATCTGTCAGAAGGACATATTATTAGTTTGGACCAGCTGCTCACACCAATATCTGGAAGTCTCAGTTACTGAGGTTGCCTCGGCAGCAGGTTCATACCGGAAAGCAGGACTGACATATCTATGTGGCCACGAATTTGATCATATCAAATTTTTTGCCTACTTTGTCATTAATGGTAACGTCTTTGATATGCTGGAACTCTGGAAACCATGAGTGGAAAAAAAAAGCAGCGCAGTGGCTGATTATTTGGTTTACGTGCGCAAAAGCTGTTTTCTATGAATTAGCCTACTTCCTCTTTCTAGAGAAATAGAAACCATAACCAGAGGAACCTTACCCAACACCAGATAATGTTTCTTCACAAAAATGTGCAGAATTCTTTGATATTTCTTTTTCCAAATGCTTTTTTTTAATTACATTATTATTTAAAAAAAACAACATGTTATTGTTGGTTGCTACCTATTAAAAAAACATTTCTTTATATTTCTAAGTTGGAATGCTTTTGCTCTTGAATTGCAAGAAGTTTTTATTATATATTCAAATGCATGAAAAATATGCACAGTTCTTTGATATTTCATTTTCATATTGTATTTTTTTATTACATTACAATAAAAACAACTTAGTTGCTACCTATTAAAAAAACAAGTATTTACATTTCGAATATGTCAAAGTTTGAACACTGTGGCCCTTGGATTGCAAAAAATTATGTTTTTTTTAAATATATATATATATTCAAGAAGAAAATGTGAAGAAACAAACATTTCTTTCATTCTGCTGCTGTAAATCTTCTGCAGAGGAAGCTACACGGTATCCAGCTGAAGCAGCACATGTTCTGCCATCTTGATACTGTAAAGTTATGCAATGTTGTATCCTTATTGACTACAATCTTGGAGCTTCCCATAACTTCCCTTATCTCTGCGCCCTTTCAAGGCATCCTTGACCTGGCGCTCCACCCTCAACCTGCTTCAGAAAGTTACAATACTTCCTGCCTGACACATTAACTGAGTGAAAATAGCATTTAGCGTTTTTATGTCTTTTTATTTCACGGTGCCTCGCAAAAGTATTCCCGCCTCTTAGACTTTTATTGTATTTTGTCACGCTCCGGCCAAAGAGCTCAACGTGTTTTATTGAAATTCTTTGTGAATTGGTGGAAGTTTGTGAAGCAGAAAGATAATATAAATTGATTTTATATCAAATGTGATTCATATTTGTTCCCATTCTTCTTTTTTTTTTAATATAAAATAAATCAAACGCAGGTTAAATTGGAAAATGAAATTCCAAGACTTCCAACAAAGGTTTCAAATGAATATAGGGTTTGGACTTTGAGTAGGCCATTCTAGAAAATGAATATTCTTCGATCTGAACTGTTCCACTGAATCGTCACATGCATGGTCAGGGTCCTTATACTTGCTGGAAATGAAACTCCACAGTCAGACTACAGAGGGATGAGATTAAATAAATCAGTTTTGTGTTTAACCTGCCCGCCCCCCTCCATAAAGAATGTGAAAAATGTTTCTGTATTTCTGTCCTCATCTTAGCCAACAGGTCCAATCACCTAGCTCGGCTCAGAGAACTTGTTTTGCTCAGACGTCATCATGAGGACTCAATCACGCCTTCAGCTGTTGCTGCAAATCCCACCTGCTCCAACCCTGCAGGAGTCAGGAGAAACAGCAGGAGTTTAAGTGAAGGCCAGTATATCTTCACCCGACATCTATTCCTGCAGCAGCCCGATGAGGAGTTCTGAAGTTGGACCGGTCCAGTCCGTCATGGAGACTCAGTGGACGGTGGCTGGGGAGGCTGAAGGCCTACAAATAAGTGAGGTGCTTCATGCTGTTATTTTACGATTGACAAAGATTGGCGCATAATTACAGGGTGGTCTCAAAGCTGCCCCACCGCCCAGCAGGAAGAGCAGCACCCCTCCCTCTCACAAACACAGAGCCGCCCGTGTCATTTACCCCCATCAGCTTGCTGGACAATGAAGCCCTCAGGGCCGTCGTTTCAAACCACTTTGGATTTGACAGCAAGGAATTTATAGTTAGAGGTGGCTCTGATGAACAGCTTTCAGGTCACTCTTCCTCTTCGTCTGACCAGGGGTCCGCAACCTTTACAAACCAAAGGGTCGATTCTGCTCTCAGTCTAATAAAAACTTGTTGAGAGCCACAAATCTTATATAAACTTTCATGTAAAAACCAACTTGAATATATGCTACAGGTATTATTTTTTAAAAAGAAGCATCATTTTCTTTCTATTTTTAGGTTTCAAAACAAAGAAAAATATAAAATATTTATAATATTTATAAGAACACAAATTCACACTGGTTTCTAGCCTGTTAGAAAAGTAACTTTCAAAAAACTTTTCAGGAACCTACATGAGCTTCAATAATTTCTTAATATTGATCAAATCTGTTTCCATTGGTAAATTGCTCACTTGTTTTCTATATGTTTTTAAACATGTTTTCAGTGTACATTTTGTTTTACACCGCGAAAACTAAATCTCACTAAGTCTTTATCTAATTTCTAGTAAAACTATCTTAACACACTTACAATAATACAACAAAAATAGAATGCAAGTAACTAAAAAAAAGGACTTGTTTTAAGTTGATAATTCCTGAATATTGGCAGATTTTTTTCACTTTGTTTAGTCAATATTGGAGAATTACTGACCTCAAACAGGCTCTTATGTCTTGTTGAAAAGTTACTAAAGTTAATTCTTATTTCTAGTGGACAAAGAAATTTGAACTGGAAACTGGACCAAAAATACTTGGTAACATTTCATGTTTTTGCAGAGAACAGAATGTTGACGTGACTGGAAAATGTTGTGAACAGAAAAAGAAGTTATGATGAGGGAAAACAATTTTCAGGCATGCGTCATTCTATGCAAAAAAAAAAAAAAAAAAAAAAGTTAAAAAACTGCTAGATTTTTTTCTTTATTAAAAAAGAACAACTAGTTGGTTCTGTGCTTTTTTAGCCCAATTACTAAGAAAAATTGCTGAGAATTTCACTGTGATTGATTGCACCAAATTATTCAAATAAGAATTATGGAAATATCTTCTGAAGGGGATCACTGCAGTTTGTAAAAAATGTCACATTTTTCTCTAACACTTTCACAAAATGCAAAACTATTTTATATTTACTGCATTTTTATACAACCTTACAAAAACAAAACTAAAATCTCCAAAGTACTCCGAGAAAATTATATAAAGGTTCAACTTTTTTTTCTGTCTGGGTCTTCCAGGGTTAAAACCCCACAAATAAACAAACGATGAAACATCATCTGTCATGCTTCCTATTTAGCTGGAGAGTGTTTTTAATCCTCTCCAAATAAGGACAGCTTCCGCATGTGTTGCAGGCTGACGTGTGTGTGCGGGTGGGTGTGTGTGTGTGTGTGTGTGTGGTGGAGGTAGGAGGAAAGGAGAAATCATTTTTAGGGGTCAGTTAAAGGAAGTCAGAGCTGCTGCGTTGTGCTCAACCTCTCCTCAGGTAGCTTCCTGCCCCCCTCCTCACCACCAGACCTGACCGACAGGGCCATGAGAAAACCCTCTGACTGACATCAAACGGCGACCTTTCTGGGAAAAGCCCCACGCAAAGTTTGCAGCTTACCCCTAAGGTCACCAGAGGTCAACTTTCATGTCATCACAGGCCTTGTCTGGGGTCAGAGGTTATTGGCATACCTGTGTAGCGCCACTCAGGCTGTTCCTCTGAGGAATTAGCCCCACTTGCCCCGGTTAAAGAAGTTGATTACTAAAGAGAGATTATTTATGGTTTGTTTACAGCCACTGTTGTGCTCGTTAAAGGGGGAAGTGGTAGATAATCGGTATGTGAAATAAGGCAAGGTGCTGTTAAAGTTGCCAGTGGTTACAATGACGAGACTGTTGTCAGCTTCAGATGTGTCCGTTGTGGGGTTTATATGATAGGAAACAACATTTCCTACTTTATCCGGGAATTCCGTCTGGATAATGACGCTGTTGACAGAAAGGATTATCCTCTATCCTTGAAAAGGAGAAAAACAGAAAATATTACCATCTTGCAGACAGACTTGGCTTGATGGTATTCTACTGTGATTATGAGGAAGTTACGGATTTGAGCAAATGTTGTTGACATTCATGAACGTGAGCAGCACATAGCCAGGAAGAATGTAGAAGCCTCCCTGTTGAGTCAAAATCCACAGAAATGTGTTTGGTAGAGTTAAGACCAATAATTACTGTCGTCCATGTTTGGTGTTATTTCACTTCATATGGCATTATATATATTTGTGTTCATTTAGTAATGTATTTGTCTTATTTGATGATTTTATGTCTTCTTTGCTTGTTTTCTATTTTCATTTAGTATAATTTTACCATTTCTAAAAGTTGTAATACTTCTTATTTTAGGCAGTCATTTAGATATTTTTCAGCTCACTTTGTACTTTATTATAATGTGATGGGCTTGGTTCCAGTGTAAGACTTTCCTAATTTTTGACAATCTGCTAACATAAGGAGGCAAGATGCCACTTCTATCAAAACAACAGTCAAGATGCCCAATTGAACATTTTGACATGTACACTTGTAACTTTGGCAACCTTTTAGCTTAAATGTCAAAATTGTCATCTGAGGTAAGAAAGAAAAATGGATTGTAGAAAAATTGGATTTGGCTTTCTACACATAAAGCTAAAGCAATGTCAAAAGTTTCTTACAAATGTTGTTTTAGACAAAAAATTGAAAAAAAAAAAATACAAATAACATAGATGCAAAATAACCAAATGACAAAGGACATTTATACGTAGTTTTTTGTGGACATTTTGTCTATTTGGAGGGTTTTCATATCTTTCACTGAGGAGATCCAAGACCTCTTGCCACTACATTGCCCCCTTTTAAAAGTTTCCAGAAATACCACTGAGACAAATTGGAAAAGATTATACAAACAGCAAATTAAGATATCTACACCGTAATAGTTGATTAGTTTCAACATTTTTCCTCTCCAAGAGGCTCCACCACACCACACAATGAATTTAATGGCTAAAAAAGTATATGTTGCATACGTCACCTTTAATGCATTTTAAGGTATAGGTGGTGTTTGAACGATTAAAATAGGCACTTAGAGGCGTCCTTAGAGGGGGTCTCAAGTGTTTGCCGGTTTAGCTGTGATTCCTAACCCTAAACACTCTTTTTCTTTGAATTCACATTTCCTTGCAGATTTATGTTGGTCTGTCACTTTAAACCCCCATAAAATACATGTAAATTTGGAGTTTTAACCTGACAAAATAAGCCAAACGTCACTATGAAGACATATACTAACAATAGAAACATGCTGCTGCTGTTGTTAGAAACCACACGACTGAAGTCACCACACCACAACTTGTGGTATTAGAGTAAAGGCAGAGCTGCTGCTGATAATGATGATAATGATGATGATGAACTTCTGGTGCATCATTTCCAGCTCCTCTGCTGTAATGCTGTTACTGTCAGAACCAGTGGAAGGTGGTGGGGGCTGTGAGGCCACGTTCCTCCGTGGAAAATACGCTGAACCAGGAAGAAAGCTCTCTGTTGTCACCTTCCCACGGCGGCTGAGGAGGGGAGTGGGCTGGCGGTGAGGGTTGTTGTTGAGCACGGCCCGTGCGCATTCATCCACGTGGGAAACCGGCAGCGGTGACATATTAAACTGGCGTCACAAACAACCCAGTGTCACTGCCGAGGAATGCGCCCTGCGGGATTATCTCAAACTTCCCACAGGGACAGAGTGAGAGAGGGAGAGGGGAGTTTCAGCTTTCCTTTCTGTTCAGTAATCAGCTGTTCTGTTTTTATTTTCAGCAATGTCCTGAGAACAAACAAACAAAAAGGTTGAAGTGATTCCAGCTATTAATAGTCTCCTCTGTTATGGGACACTGAACGAAATCCCCTGGAGGGAGGCAACGTTTAGTCCTCCTTAAGCATTTAAAGGTTGCCTCCGCTCTGTTTTGTTATGTACCACACTCTAGTTTCAGCTCTAACTTTCCCTTTCTTTCTTTCGCTCTCTCTGCCTCCATTCCCCCACCCTCTCATGTTTACAGTCGATTTGCATCGTGGCCTGGGAAGAAGGGGTGAGCAGTTTTTGTTGTGGCGCTGGCTGAGGGGGGTTTCCCACCAGTTTCTCCCTCTCATCCGGCTGAATCAAAACACCTCTGTGTTGCTGCCGGTGATGTCATGGCCCAGAAAGCGCTCAAAGCTGTTTCCCTGGGAAACCCCATATCAGGAAATCCAGACACCCACCCCTTCTCTTCTCTCCCCTTGATTGTTCTAGCAGTGCAGTTTGGAAAGAACTGAGGTTTCTGATTAGGTTCCCATCCTTCTGCTGGTGAAGGTAGCCAACTTGAACTTACTGAACTCAAATTAACTGGCCTTTACAAGACGGGCTTTAACAATTCCTGCAGAGGAGTCACTATTGCCCGATTTATTGGGTCATTCTCCTTTAGGTTCTCAGAAACTCTAGCAGTGATCACAAACTCTTTGTACTACATTATTCCATTCCCTTTATGTAATGCACAACACTCTCAGCATGCTGCCACCACCACCCTGCTGAGCAGTCAGGACAGTTTTCTTCCCTGTTAGGGCTTGAACCTTGACTCCAGCGTTCACTGAGGGCCAAGTGGCTCGATCTTTATCTCATATGATGATGAAACTTTTTTCCAGAAGGTGTTTGACTCGTCCATGTGGACAGCTGTGTCTGTTGGTGTTGCTATTAGCCTCACTTCACTGTGGATACTGGTGGTGCAGCATCTCAACTTGGGTCAGATCTTGAACCCTTCTGGTCAGTGACCCCAGACTTTTAACCCTTCATACATATAATAATAAAAAAACACAATAAAGTAAGGCTGGGAAATAAATCAGTAGCTTCATATATTGCGATACACATGTGATCAATAGCAACAGAATGTTCAATAATTTCCAGAACTGCACAGGATTCTGGGGAATGTAGGCAGATGAAAGACTTTAGTCGCTCAACTCTAACTAAGTTGGGTGGATGGCATCGACTAACTCAATCTATGGTTACCTAGTAACAACCTATTGTGTAACATGCGCAGCAGCAGTTTCATGTTTTGCCTCATTACTGCTTAAAAATAAAAAGCAATAGGTGGGAGTGAATGCAGAAAATGAGTCCAACAGCTCAAGAGGAAACTGTGGATAAAACAGTTTGTTTGTTGTGTTAAATATCTGAAATATTACCAATCAGTAATTATTGACATCGACTGCCGTGAAATGCTTGTGACATTTTTTTCAGTCAAACTTTTGCATCATTTTAAAGTGACTGAATTTGGATGTTGCATAACCAAGCAAAAGGAATAGTCCAAATAAATAATTAAAAAGCCAAAAGTCTGACTGTTTTTGAGGGGTGCAATCAAAAATCATAAAGTGGAAAAACAAACAGAGAATAAATGCCAGTTGGGCTGATAAAACGCTAAAAATTGGGCCGTTTTAAGTATTTTAGAGGAGTTGTGACTAATTTGCGTGTTTTTACTATTCATGGGTGACTCTGATCCTTAACCTCTGCAAATACTGAGGTCCCACTGGAGTCTGATTTTACACTACCTACAGTTTGAGTTAGGCTTGCTGTCCTTTCTGCCACATTATAACTTCTAGGTCTTTTAGCTCCACTGTCATTTGGTAACTTTATTTAGAAAGAATCTAATAATTGAGGCTGCAAAACAAAGCAAAAGTCACACTGAAAATGTTCTAATTGCAGCTTGATTATTAACATTGTTGAAAAGTGTAGAACTGGATCAACCAGAGTGGTTCTATAAATATGTAATATTTATAGAATATTATACATTGCAGAGAGTTGAAATTTCTGAGCTCTGAGTGACGCTCTGGTCATCAGTGACGAGTGTTCAGAGGTTCTGTTTTCCAGTTGCAACACCTCTGGATAAAATGTCCATTTAACAATGTAAATGATGATTCTCCTGACTCATTTACTTTGAAACAGCTGGAGAGTTTTGCATCTACTTTGCTATTCTCATTCCTAATGAGCAGATTTGCTTCTGAAAGCCCGTGGACTTAAAGTGCCAGTTGTGTGCTCATGGATAGCTTTCCACTAATGTGTGTGCATGTGAACTGAATGCATGTCGTTGGGTGGCACTCAGAATGTGGAGCCGTCAGGCTGCAGGAGAGACAGGAATGCAGAAGAATGTCTTCACTCCTCACCTCCGTCCTCCAATGTCTCCTCTTCTGCACTTATCACATCCTGTCAATGTGCCATTACAGGATAAGGCCGACATTGCATTCTTCTCATTTGATGTTTCCTTTGTGATAAGAGTGAATGAATAAAGCCACCCACTTTATCACTGGACATAAACATCTCGGCTTAATTAGTGGCCAGACTCAAAGGACGAGTTGATCTGGCTCCATTCTGTTTTCTCTGGATCAAACATTCAAAAATTTTAGCATCCGGCCTCATGGAGACAAACTGATTTTAGATGCAGGGTTTGCTTCATGGAACATGGTGTCTTGAACACAGATCTGTTAAATGTTTTATCCTTCCCTTTCTTTCCTTTCTTCTATCTTTCCTAACTTCCTTGTTTTACCAAGTATAAAATACATTTTTAAATTGCGCATCAGTTGTGCAGGAGCATCAAAGATTATACAATCCTGTGCTTTAGAGGTTTCATGGCAGTCGGAAAGTTATCAACAAAACTTCACAAAAAAACCCAATCTATGCCTTTTAGCTAAATAATTAACTGAACACTTGATAGTTGTTTGATTATATAATGACAGCAGTATTTAGTAATCATTCATTCATGCATCCTGCTCAGCTCTGCCAGTAACAGGTACACATTGTCTTCCGACTTTTCAGTTTTCCTGGACAGCCCCAGGGCTTTTCCAGAGAACCAGAACCTCTCCAGTGAGGTTGCTCCCAGGTCATCCTGGGAAAAACAGAGTGAGGAATCCCAGATGCATTCCAATCAGATAGCAGTAAAGCCATATGTTTACTTTGAGCTCTCTTTGCCCACCCATAGTGGTTTGACAAGGACGGAGACCGAAATGATGAGGAAATGGAAACAAGCAGCTGAAACGATCCTCTATGTGGCAGCCAGGGTTTGTATTACTAAAACAAATATCTTAGTGTCAAACAAATGATGCTAAATGCTAAGCGATAATCTCCATGCCAATATATGAGGATGCTTGTGTAAAGTAATAATAATAATCCTACCAGGAAAG
Organism: Poeciliopsis prolifica; assembly: GCF_027474105.1. Taxonomy (NCBI): domain Eukaryota; kingdom Metazoa; phylum Chordata; class Actinopteri; order Cyprinodontiformes; family Poeciliidae; genus Poeciliopsis; species Poeciliopsis prolifica. The sequence goes on from NW_026562402.1 coordinate 2,334,136, forward strand.
TGACCTTTATTGCACGTCACAGCAGTTGTTTACTTTCCTGCAGCAAATGACTCCCTGTCAAACTCCCAACCCTTCTCATTGTGGACAGGTCAAACAAGAACCGCAGAAGAGCCAGATCTCAACGACGCACGCGGATGTGTAACTTTCCCTTTCCTACACCAGTCACACCCCGCCACCGCCGCTGCTGCTGCATGTGCAGAGGGAGTCCTGCTGTAAACAGCGACCGATGGGAAGGAACGTGGGAGAGGCTCGCTGTGGAGAACCCAGCCTTTGTTTACATTCTCCAGCCCTGACGTCAGCAGAGCGAAGGGGCCTGGTGGATCAACAGTGGCCATGCGGGAGAGTCGTGTTTGCCTACCTGGGGGAAAATAAAGATGGATGTGTCATCAGGGATGTTTGCTACATCTTCAGCAAACAGGAGGAAGGAAATGTTGAAGCAGAGAGAGCAGTGGAGGAATAAGCAACGAAGAGGAAAAAATGTCACATGAGGAACAGAGATGATGCACAGGGAAAAAGATCCATCCATCTATCCATCCCAGACTTCCCTCTCTCTACCCTCTTAGGTCAGCTCCTCCGGGGAATCCCAAGGCGATCCCAGTTTAACAAAAAAAAAATAAATCTCACCGTGGTTTTCTGAGTCTTCCTTTGGGTCTCCTTCCAGTGCCTGGAACACCTCACCAGGGAGGCATCCTAACCAGATACCCATATCTAGTAACAAATTCCTTCATTTGCCACAGCCAAAACGAATACAAGCAGGTTTGATGAGCTAGTTGGACTCCCAGCTCAGTTTCTTTTTTGCCGTTTCAGCCATAAAACAGTTTGATTTCTTGCTGAGTTGCTTACTGTCTGGTTTGGGGACACAATCTGTGGGACAAGAAGGGTACGGAGTGACACACAAGACAAACTTCCACGCACATTAATACGTAAGGGAAATTCAGAGTACACATGGTTTTTAAACCATGGAAAATCCCGACTCTACTGACTCAAGGCGGTGGTGGCAACACTCTGTAAGGATATGTTTCTGCAGCTTTGAGAGAGAGGCTCAGGAATACAACCCCAAGTCACGCTTTCCCAAAAAATAAAAGAAATCCATTTGTCTTTGTTTACCCTACAAAAAATCTTGTTGGTCTTTAACATCTTGGTTGCAAGTCCAAGGAGCATGAATACTTTTGCAAGGTGCAGAAAAAGGGTTCCAGTAAGATAAGATAATAGAAGGATGCGTGTACGATTTCACATAGGGAGATATATCAAACAGTAGGCCAGTGCTAAATAAATCGGAGGGCCTCATTAGAGAAGTATCTGCTAAAGTAAGGCTTTCAACCTGAGACACCTCCACACCTCTGACATAAAAGATCCCTGTATTGAAACTTCAATCTCCGCTAAAGCCCCTCTCTTTAGTCGTTCAAGGACTCCTCCTGCTGTAAGTCATAGATTATTTTGGTTCTTGTCAGAACTCACTCATCTTTCTGTCTCCACACATATCTCTATAAAGCTTTTACACATGCTCATCCATCAACAGTCCATATTTTATATTTTTTTCACTTTTGCTTCTTTGCTCCAGGATCTCTGCAGCTCATTCAGTATTCCTGACAAGTATGACATTTATGATTTTAGCCAAATCATGGCTAAAATCATGATTTGGCCATGACTAAATCATGACAATGACTAAATCATGACTAATCATGACTAAATCATGACTAAATCATGACAATGGGACCCAGAGGACCCATTGTCCTCTGGGTGTGATGGAAAGACAGGCTTTTGGCACAGCTCTCATGAGCGTGTCCTCATGTTGGGCAACATACGCTCCCGGCTGCGGGCCACTCAGTGATGCTTCGGTTTACTTTTATTCACCTTGCAGGAAAGGTTTGACATGAGCCGCACCCACAACTCTGCTCAGGCAGATTCCAAACATTTCCTTGTGAACCATCAGTCATGCATTGTCCTGTCAGTAGTTCTTAAACAGGAATCATGCGCTGGCAGGTGGGGACGGCTGTATCGACTGAACTCGTACCTAAAGAATCCCAGTGGAATGAGCTGCTTTTGCAGCTTCTGATCATCTGTCTACAAATATAAAATCAGACAGATGAAGCAGAAGATCTGCTGGTGACAGCTTCAGCTAAAGCGGTTTACCAATCCCACATATGTCTACAAGGTGGAGCAGCTGTTAGAGCTATTGCCTTGCAGCAAGAACGTCCAGGGTTTGAACCCGAACTTTGAGTTTTTTGTGCACAGTTTGCAGATTTTTACCCATTCATGCTTAGATTCTCACCAGGTACTCTGAGTGCAATGAGAGTATGTGATACTCTGAGTGTTTGATCAATTGGTCTCTATAAATTGCCTGTAGGTATGTACTGCACCTCTTGCCCAATGACTGATGGAGATAGCATGCAAGGATAAGACAATAGAAGGATGCTTGTACGATTTCACATAGTTTCTGCTTCACGAACCGAAAACCTAATTAGGACACTCCCTCTTTAACCCAGCTCCTGCAAACCATAGACAAAATTTGGATCATTTCAACCAACAACAACAATCCACACCAGATTCCAAAAAGGAAATACTATCCAAAGTATCAGTTGTTCTAGTAGACATTTCATACTTCAATGTGACAAACCACTGGCTGTTGTCAGTCAAGTACACAAAATAATACAATAGAAATATCTTCTTTGCCCCAGAGAGGGAAAATTCAGTTGTACTTTCAGTTGACTACAAGTTTGACTTTTAACTTTACAGTACTTTTGATAGTTTATAGATCACTGAATGTCTTAGCAACAAAATTAATTAAGGATCTACTGTTGTTGTATCAACCTTCCAGACCTCTCAAGTCTTCTGGTTCTGGTTCTGCTCTTCATCCCCAGAAGTTCATGGTTAATAATTGGTTATTGTATGATGCCTTTTATGATGCTTTTATTATGAAAATTATTTTATTTTGAAAATGATGCCTTGTTGCTGAATGGGCTTTACGAATCAACTTGACCTTAAATCCGTGGTCACCCTCTTTTTCTCCGGTCAGACATTATTCCTTGCTGTTCTCCAGCTCTTCTCCACATCCACTCTTAGCATTCTGGGTGTAACTGGGTAAAAAACTGCGAGCTTCTTTGAAGCCAACATTAGTTCATTTCTGGGTTTGGGTCTATCCAGGATGCAACTCTTTATTATTAGAGATTATATTAGATCATTTTTGTAGCTGAATCCTGAGGCAGAAGCTGAGTCGTCCCCATAACTCAGTTGTGTAAACTAACACAGGGTTACGATTCTACATGTTACATTTTTATTTACATAAAAATAGCTGAGAATCTTCACCAATATTCTTTTACAATACACACACACACCGTTTTTCTCTTCTGGTAAAAACCAGGTTATGAAGAAATCAAAAATGAACTCAAGCTATTAATTTCCATATAGAGAAGGTTCTATTAAAATTGGTCACTTTTGAGTGCAAAAAAGCATCAAAAGACTTTCAGTTAGAATTGAACATATCTCCTTTGAGATGATAAATGTCGTTTTCTGGAAGAGGCAAATATGAGGAGGTGAACAAAAACGGTAAGAATGGAACACAAACTTCCCCTGATGTTTTTGCTCTTCCTTGTGGGAGTTTTTCTGTTTTGAAAAGAAAAAAAAAGACTTGATGACAGAAGAGCAAAAGCACCATGACTCTTAAATCAACCAAAGTGGCGGCAGATCTCAGCAAACGTTTCTCCTCATCTTCTAATCACATTGCTGCTTTCCAAACTGGTGGAGATTCATAGACATTTCTGCCCTGCATGACATGAATGTTATCATTCAGGATCCCAGCGTTCTGATTTGCTTAATCAAGCTATTCTATTGACTCTAGTTAACAAAATTACAATCGTCATCTGTCTTGTCATTTTTGTATCATCTACAAAAAACATTTCACCCCTTTGCAGATTTGTTCTGTTTTCACTTGATCACTGTTAAATGCTTTCAGTACATCAAACAGATTTAACATTAAATTAAGATAACCCGAGTAAACACAAAATACAGGCTTAAGAGATTACTTGTATTAAGGGAAGGATGCCACCCAAACAGTGGGAATTGCCTAATAATGGAAGTTCCTAATTCAGTCACATTAAAAGGTTTGTGGGCCTGTTTAAGATCGCCATCAGATTTCAGAACCTTGACTAGACCATTTCAAAACTGCCATTTTGCTTTTGTCAGAGGTTTGCTTGCTGCCATGCTTCATTTCATTGACCTTCTATGTCGGTCAAGTGTTCCTGGACTTCGGTTTCAGAACTGAGAAACGGATATTCTCCATCAAGAGAGCATAATTGGTGTCATAGCACCATCCGTTACTGAAAATGATCAACAGCGAACCAGTCCCTCATAATCACAGCACCACCATCATGTCCGACTGGAGAGATCATGTTCTTTTTCTTACACCTGGTAAGGTTTTTTCTGCAGAGTCTCAGCCTTATTGCCGAATCCCAACTTAAGCGAGTGACATCTGCAGTGCATCAACTATTTTTCTTTTTTTCTTTTAAACTTCCTTTATGAATTGTAGATGCATTCTTGTGGAAACACTGATAAGCAGGGCATGCATGGGAAGATTCTCAGGTTGAAATGTTTTCTCCTGTGGTTAATAACAGGTTCACTGGAGTTCAAGTCTGACAAATGACTGTCGCCATTTCTTGGCTGCCCAGTGTCAGTAGCTGTGCTTCCATTGACCTTAAAATTGTGCAAATTGAAATTACAAAAATAAATTTGCTCTAACGAAACATCTCATTTGAGAAACAACTTACATTTTTTCATAAGTTTCTCTGAGGAGGTTTTTCATATCGAAATGTGTTTCTTTTAGAAGAAACACTTTTTGGCATCACACAAAAAAAGTGTGTAATCAACAATCAGATGTTCCTGCTTTCAAAAAAGACAAGGAAAATGACAGGGAGCGGAAAGAGGAGGATGACACAGTATGTTTTTAATGACTTATCACATGACCAACTTATTCATGGGATTTTAACTGTATTTATAATTTACTTGAGAAGTTTTGCTTTTTGACCATTAGAGGATTATCAACAAAGTTTTGTGTGCATTGGCAATGACTTTGATTTTCGTTTGTTCTTTGGAAGGAGGCCTACTTCATGCTGTCAAACCGGCTCTATTTAAGGAATACATTTACAATCCCATGAGTTGTAGATGCATTCTTGTGGAAATTCTGACCTCTTGCAGGAATTATATGTGAATAAAAAAACACAACAAAAAACGGAAAAGGTGAAAGCAAATACTTTTTCTCAGAACTCCAGGCTGTGTTCATTTCTTAGATTTCTCATCTCCAACTGATATTAAAATAAATTATCACATATGGCAACACCGGTGTTACCAGGGTAACTACTGTTAGCAGTACAAACTAATACCTAATATCTGTCACATGTTGCACATGTAAACAATGTTTTGTTTTCTCCATGGGAGGACTTCAACATACAATCTGTGTCTCCGAAGCTGACGGAAACTAGTTCCAAAAGTCAAATGCTCATTTGTCATGACTCCAAATCAAGTGTCTCGTCCTTGTTTCTGCTACATTTGTACAACAGATGCTCTCTGCTATGCCATTGTAGCTGTCCCTGATTATTTCAAATCATTTTTACTTTATCCTCAAACACAGCCATCAGGCAGTCAGTCCCTTCCCAATGCCCTCACATCGAAAAACTGGATGTTCTCCATAACAATTAAAACCTTGGTGCGGGGAGACACAGTGTTTAGAACAGCATGTCCCCTTTTGAAAGTAATAATACAGACGCTCTTTTTAGATAAGACGAGAAAAGGAGGATAGAAGAACATGATCCCCGGGTTTTGAGCAAAGCGTTCCTCCCAGGCATCTTCTGGTGTAGCATTTAATGGCTTGAATCATCCGATGGGCGTATGGAACACAGTGAGCCGAGGCGAGACATTTCTGGCGAGCTCAACATTTGTTATTGTTATAAAGCAGGAACTCGGTTCGGGCTCGATGCTTTACAGCAGGAAGGTTATAGGTTTGAATCACTAACACAGGCTGATCGTGTGGAGTCTAATTTTTCCTACCAACATCCAACGTCTCTGTTTATCCTGGTTTCATGTCACCTAAAACCACCTATGTTATAAATTAGCTATATGTTTGGGAATTCGCTGCAAACTTTACTGGTTATGACCCTGATTGGAAAAAAGCAGACATGGGAAATTATAAAACACAGGGTCGGATACGGACGGGACTTTCTGATTGGAAAAATAGAGCAGAGAGAAATGAAAAGATGAAGTAGAAATACACTTGTGTAAAAGTATAATCTCTGGAGTGATGTAAGACTCTCAAATGCAGAAGTAAATCATAAAATACCCTGTTGAAATGAGCTTGCTTTGGCGACCAAGACACAAAGCCCTGGGGTATAAGTGGGACGTAAGGAGAACAGCTACTGCAAAAACATAAACTCTTACCAAGAATTTTCGGTCTCATTAATACAACATCTGAAGACATTTGAATTAAGCCAAAATTAACTTAAAAGTAATGATTTGGCAAAGAATAGGAGCTTGTTTTAATTCAATAATTTGTAAAAAATTCTCTTTTAATAAGGTATTTTTTCTATATTACAAGTGAAAAAAATTGCAGATTTGTAAGAAAAATATATATATTGTAACGGAAACATGGATAATGATCCCAAGACACATGTCCAAACTGGTTTTGGACATCAATTTGATTATTTTTTATATTACAAATGATTAACTATATTAAAAAGTTGGGTTGGTTCTGGGAAACTCAGCAGTTTGAATGAATCTACTAACACTGATAAGAAGACTTGTCACTTGTGATTATGAAGTAAACAAAAAGATTCACATAAACTTTCAAATGTTTGCATCCATATTGCTAAAGTTGTTTGTTGTATAACAATGTATCAGAGGGAAAATAATTTAAGGTGTATGCAGACTTGTGGCCAGTTCTTTGAGGTTCCTGGACGTTGTAATGACCCTCCAGCTGAAGTCCAGACTCTACATAAAGAGCTTTATTCTGGTACTCTGGTATGTTTCTGGTGACTTTGGAATCTTTCTTCGAAGTAACGCTTACCTTTTAGTGTTACTGAAGTTGTGTAAGTTAAAGTCTTAAGTCCAAAGTACATTTCCATTTGTTGTTTTTCGCTACCTTGTCTTTGAGAGACCATTCCCGAACATGTCTCTTCGAAACATCTGTAGAAACCCGGGATCATCCATCCATCAGTAAGGAGGGTGGAGTTCTTGTTGTTGTTTAGGCAACTTTAGCTGCTTAAAGTTCAGGCACTAACAATTCTTTTCTGCTTTTTAAAAGTGAACTATTTGCTGCCTGTTCCATCATTTTACATAATAAATCCCCTTTTAAATATGCAAAACTTCAAGGATTATCAAATAATGTCATCTCTGTTATAATGCTTAAAATAATCACTTCAAGTATCCAGTGACATATTTGATGCTCCTTTTTGTTGGAGGTAAAACTTTGGAAGGGTTTTAAATCCTGCTTCTCGTTGCGAAAACCTTCTGTTGATAGATTTTTCTTCCGTTTCTTTGGTAAGAAGAAAATTGGACTAGCTAGATAAGAGGAAGTGCTCTAAAAATATCTAACTGTTGTTTCTGGATTCATCGCATGACCCTCAGCTGTTGAAGCCAAAGTGCATGTGTCTGCAGTCAGGAGGAGTGCAGCAATGCTGCAATGTAAACAATGCAGCAGAACAACACTGACAACTGAAAGCAGGTTGAAGGACATTTTATTGTTCTTATTTTTGTCCCCCCCTTTAGCTGCAGAAAGGCAGCTATTGATCCAACCGTGAAATTTGCAAGACATCAAAGCATTTCAGAGGGCAAAGCTCTGAAAGCTGAAGCTGACCCGGAAGGTGACCTCTAAGCGGGATAATGATCCTCAACATGCTAGCAATCCACCCAGGGACGAGTGAAAGAAAAAAAACCATGCTGGTTATAGGATGTCCAATTTCAGAGTGGAAAAGAGAAGCTTTTGAAGGGTTTAGAGGGAGCAGCATATTTAAAAGGACCGGCGACCCTTTCACATGGAGAAGCAGCTAAAACACAAATTATCATCCAAAATATGTACATGATTTTCAGCGCAGTTTTATTAGAATGCATTTTTCTTGCATAGCACAATATTGCAACAATTTATTTTTGTCAAAGCGGTATGCAATTCACAACGCCTCACAGTCTGTCTTGTCAGGATCATTTGGATAGGACTGCTTGGATCCAGTGTTTGCTCCCACTTTCTTCTTTTAAATATATATTTCCATTTGGCCCCTCAGACAGATCTCTACTGTCCTTTATGACCAGCAGCAGGTCTTAGTGGAAATGTGGGTTCACTTTAATCAAATTGTTATCAACAAAAGTACTGTAATATCATGTTCTACTAGTATGGTGCAGCTCTATTTTCCAACATGCACAAAGATAATATCTTTATCTGAAATAATTATTTTGACTAAAATATTTAAAAAATGAATACACAACCTTTTGGAATGTTTCTGAACCAAATGTTGAGTTTCTGTCCTTGGGACATAATAAATTGACTGGTTTAGCCAAGGGTATCCAAACTGTGGCCCGGGGCCATTTATGACCCTTGAAATGATTTCAATCGGCCCCAAGACTGCAACTCAGTAACGAAAAAAGTTTGACCAACAAAATGGAAAACAACTGATGATCCCCAGAATGTGGTTTTTCGGTTTTGGATTTTTAAGGATTTGGAAACTGTATGAAAATGTTTAGTTTTGAGCAGGTGAAAAATAAAAAATAATAATGATGAAGTCGACTTTGCTTTTTAAATGTAATGAATTTTGTGGCCCACAAGTAATTAAAATTTTCGAGTTTTGGCAAAAGGTTTGAACACCACTGATTTAGATAAAAACTCTGACCCAGTTGAAACTCAGGAACTTGGTTATTCCTATGAGGGTGTTCCTGTAAATTATGTGAGGAACTTTAAAGACTAAAATGAGCTTTATTAATATTTCACACTCTCATTTTGAAAGCGTCATCATGTAATCGGTTTGCAAGGAACATCTTCCACAAGATGATTTAAGAAATGTTGTTTGTTTGAACCAATAAAATAGGCAGCTATAAACATGTTGGGGAGTTTCAATCTATCACAAGTTGTGTCTGTTTTGCTGTTTGTGAATACCAGAGGTCAACTGTATAACAATGTTAGTATCAGTGGAGATCATGAGTTTACTTCACCCTGTAGAACCAGTTTTTTAATTTAAGCTTGCATTAGCATTCAGATATTAAGTAGCTGGAGCTCTCTAGTGCTAGCATTCACATGTTGACCTGGTCATAAAATCTCTGCTTTATGAATTTTGCCATCTATAGTGAAGTGATAGTAACAGGTTGACCTTAAGACAAAAAAAAAAAAACAACAACAAAAAAACAATCTTTCCAGTTCAGTGATTCAGGTTTTGAGTTTTTCTTTTCAACTGACTTTTTGGTAGCCTTAACTTTACACATTAGTTGAATTAAGTTAATTGTCTAATAATATTTTTTTTTACCAATAATCCAAAGCTGTTGTGTGAAATCAAACCAGATTGAGATCCGTCCACATTTGATGCAGCACCTGGTCAGCAACATAAACAAAATTGGTTTCTTTTAGCTTTTATTATAAAAACACATTTTCAGCGCATGCTAGGGCCATGACATGACATTCATATTTAATCAATCTTAAGAATAGAGTGGCTCAAATCACTGGCAACTCTGGTTTTATTTATTTACCACCAGTCTCCAAAGTCTCCAACATCTAGTCTTCATGGATTTAAGAAGGCACTGTTTCCTGAAAAGAAAAACCCAGAGAAAAGAGGTTATAAAGAGACTATTGTTTTCTGTCTTACACTGTGAAATCTACTGACTTGATACTTCTTTTCAGTCGAAAGACAACAATCCAGCAACAACATACGGAAAACCAAAAAACAGTTTTGCTTTCGCCCTCAAATGAAATGAAGGGTAAAATTGCAGTTGTCATTCCACAGAGAGGTGGGCCAGCTGGTTTCAGGAGCTCACCATGACAGAGCAGGCCATTCCTGTTACAGCACATGTCAAAATAGTTCCAGAGGTAACATTCATGTTTCCTTGTCGGTAAAACACACAAAGCAGCCTGACAAGTTAAAATACTTACTGCATTTTTCAAATTATTGACATATTTTAAAAAGGATATCCAAAAACAACATGATAATGATGCTATATTAATATTCAGTGTAGACTAGAGTGTGTGATTCCAAAACAGCAATCAGTGAGTGAAACTGGAAATTCTTCTGTGTAGAAACAGCTGATAAAGGAGGAACTATAAATTCAGAGCTCAGACTTTTGCATACAGCTCCACTAAATCTGCATTAAGCCAGAGTCTCTTTTATCAACACACCGGGCCCTCCACTATAAATGCACTCTCTCCTATGAATGACACAGGCGTGTTTTTCTAATTCTCCTGTAGTGTTAATATTTGGATGTAGAAGGATTTCCATTCACAGCCTCTGCCCCCAGGATCCCTAACCTCGTGCATTGCTCAGTCCGACCCCTGACCTCTACAGGGAGGGGAGGTTAATCTGAACTGCTCCCTGTTCATGATCAATAACATAGTACAAAAAAAAAAAAAGAATAGGGATCTGGATATTTATGCAAGTGAATTATTTCTCTGGGGAAATTCCGTTTTGGTTGTCTCTTGTGAGTTAGGACTCTAAATAGGTTGTGGGCCTATTAGTGATGGATCCCCTCATGGTGATATGTTTTAATGAGCATGGCTCCCAGGGCAAGAGAACACTTTTTTTTCAGGGTGAGAGCTTAATGGGTCATTAGACAATCTGTGATGTTTATTGACTGTTGATGGAAGTTTTTCTTCTGAATTTTCTGCTAAATTTTGATACCATTTTGGTTCATCATTTAGAATTTCTGTAGGTCTGCTATGCCACTACGTATATGCCAAAAATATTCCACTAATGTAAAAAAATGGTGATGTTTGCTTTAAATAAGAAAGGCAATTAAAATTGCACATGAACAAGTTTGTTCACGAGACTTTGTTAAAAAGAGACATGCAGGACATCCACCATCTTGCTACTGTTCATGACGTGTAGTGATGACTATTTAAGGCGTCATGAAGCGTTTGGACCCATAGCGAAGCTGTATTGATACTGTATCAATACTGTGTCACTGAATATTGACACCTGCTGGAAATTAAGACTCCCTACAGGCAACGTAGTTGACAGACTGATACTATAAAATTTAAGTCATTGTATTTTATTGTATATCACATATTGTGTTATTTAATATACTCAGTTAAATTCAAAATATATTTGATATTCTTAGATACAGTCAAAAAATAGTGTGAACATGTACCATAAAGTGAAAATTTAAGTGAAAGTGTTTGGATGAGGATGATTGTGGACTGGGTTTTTTTCTTCACAAATTTTTATTCAAAAACATAAGTTTTTCCAACAGTTTGAAATTTAGTCTATTTCGGTTTTTTGACACAACTTCTGCTGAAGAAAAATGAAGTAAACAATACATTTATATGAAATAATTTATAAAAAGCAACTGAGTAATTTGTTGAATGGCTGAGTTTATCCTAAGTGTATCTGGGATTCATTCTGATGCCCTATAATCCCTCAGCATTGAGGAGGTGGATTCATTTGAATAAGACAGTTCTGTCAAACATATGCAACACTTGAACTGAATAACATCATTTGAAAGTAAACTAAGAGTCAATTTCTGCTGAATTTGGATTCAAATAGATCAGGTAGAAACTGAAAAGAACCAGATGAAACAACAACGAAGTGAGAACCAACACCTTATTTTCTGATGCAAGATCAAAATGGTCCCAAACTACGAAACTTTTCAAGCCTATGGAACCGATGGAGCTTGAGGCTCCTCCATAGTATTTCTGTACCATAAAAGATCAAGATTTATTTTGGCAAATGCATCCTATTGACAGATTCACTTCCTTATAAACGGTTTGGTTCTCCAGTGTCATTTTGAGCCAGTTCCTGTATCGGTCACCTAACTCACCTATGGGCTTCACGCATGCGGCGGCACATCGGTGTTGCTGGACCCATCACTTAAATGACGTGTTTTTTGGTTCCCCAAATGGATGGCGACGCACTTCTCAACAAAGCACAGGCTCTCTGTTTGTGTGCACAGGCACACAAACAGAACCTGTTCTGGAAAGAGAGTTCTGTTTGTAGACACGAGTTATGTGAATGATTACTGGTCTGTTTACATACTTGTGGCATTGAAGCAGCACTACAAAAATGTGAGTGAAAGTTTTACCAGAAAGGTTGTAGCAGCTGCTGTCAATCAACTACAGCATGCTAGCGAGGTTAACTTTTGAGACATAAAATGGTACATCATGAACTCATTTGTGATTGCATCTTTGCTTTCTGAAATTGTTGATCAAACTGTGCAGTGTATCACTAGATTTTTTTTCCATCATTTATAGTTTATTTTTATATTCTATCTATGACTTTATTTACACCTGGGTGATACTATCTATACTCAGTATACAACTGTATAACCCACTGCCTGGATACATGGACTGTAGGATCTAATTCTTTGATTAAAGTATGAACGCTGAACTCTTTTCAGATGAAACAAATATTTTCTCCTGCATGAACTAAAGTCATTTAACAATCCATGACATCAGACTCACTTTGTCATCTTACTCGTTCATATTTCTGTTGACAAGGTTTAATGAAGTCTAACCAGAGCAGTGTAGCTATGCTTCAAAATGCTGCTCTGTCAAAAGCATAACATGTTTTCAAGCCTCTTTTCTAACTTCAACTTTGACCCAGTGTTTGGTTAAACCTGCTAAACGTGACTGTGCAAGTTTTGTTGTGCATAAGTTTGAATTTTTCACTTTTTTCTTGTCTCCTTCAAGTGGCTTTGCAATGCAAAGCATGTTTGGTTGGTATTGTGTTTAGACAGCGATATTCAAAACATGGACAGGTGACCTCAATATAGTCATCAGCCTGACTTTAGGTTTGTGGATGGAAATAAGCTAAACAGAGGTCAGAACAGTTTTATCTGCTGAATTAAGTGTTAGTTGATGTTATAAGTTCTGTACAGTAGTACAGAATAAACCTTAAGACTCATGTATGTTTGATGTTACATTTTTCTGTTGGGAAATTGTGAAATTACTGTCATAAACAGTTTTGCTAAGTACACAAATTGTATAAGTTTAATTTGCACTAATTTACTAAGGATCTGGACCTGGTTTAACTGTGTTATGTATTAAGTTCAACTACAACAGAAAAATACTTGATTAAAAATTACATATTTATCATATAGGTTCACTCTTTTTTAAATTATTTACCTGACAACATTTGGGCAAAAAATAAGCAGTGCCAGTTATAAACCAAAGACCTGATTACCAATGCCATGCATTACAACCTCTGGCTAACTATTAGCTGCTAACAATGCTAATGTTAGCAGCTGCTTTGGAGTCTTATATAATTACCGACAAAATTTCTTTTTTTAAGTTTCCACTGTGACTTTTACAGAGTCTTCAAAACATGGTTAGGGATTTTGGTAAACTCTTTTGATTGTGAAAGTAAACAATGAACATTGTTAGCTCATGAAAAGCACTAGAATCACTTGTTTTACCTGACTGGTCACAACAAAACCAGGAAGTCAACATTCTGACTTCCGATCTGCAAAACCACCAAAACTGCTGTTTAAGGCATGGAATTCTTTATGATTCCAACTAGTATATTGTGCAAAAACAGTTAACTAAAAAAAGAAAATAAATAAAAAATAAAAATAACTATTTTCTCAAAAATGTATAATTTTTATACATCTCTGATGTGTTGATTTATTCCTGGTTCAGCTGTGGCCCATCACATATTTTGTGACAGTAATCTCCATGTATTGTGACATAACTAGAACATAAGTTGCAACACAGTTCAGAGGTCTTGACCTTTTGGATTCTAGCAAACCTCATGCTCTAATCTCATGCACTTTTCTTTGATAACCTTTTTGGACTAAATCATCTTTTGCATAAAAGAGAGGGTGATTTATTTATTTACATTTTTGTTGCCAAAACCACTTTTGGCAAAACTTAGGCCATTACTTTAGGAAGACGTTTTTTAAAAATAATCCTAAAACAATGTTTTTTCTAAGCACATATCCAAGTCACTTTAGTTGATATTTTAAATCATTTTCATTTTGAAAACCCTGTTTTTCAAAAAATAAAAAAAAATTGTTGCAAATCTGCTCGGATGATCAACCTTCTCCCTCTTTGTCTGCCTTTGGATGGTCGGTAGTTATGGCGGGACACCCCAGTGTGAATCCATAACTGTCTGATCGAAGGTCATTCGGACTGAGAGCCTGGCACCTCTGTGACAGCCAGGCCACACACAGACAAGCAGGCGTTGGAGAAAAATTAGAAAAACCTCATGCGCAGATACAGTTGCTGACTGCGGATCCGGTGGGACTGGAATGCAAGGCATTGTTCCGAGAGTCATTTAACAACAATGGGGCCATCCAGGACAGTTTACAGCACAATGCCTCCACGCTGCTCCGTGCAGAAAACCTCACTGCTGCGGCACCCTGCTGGGCTCGGTGAACTGCTTGGGAAACGGGTCACTTGTGCAGCTCATCCATGAAAGACGTTTTCCAACAATTACTCTGATGGCACTCATGTAATGACTGCACCACTGAAGCACCACCCAAGCAGATTTTTTTATTAGATTTGTGCTGAGAGTTTGGAAAGTTTAATCTGTTGCAGGGAATCTGCACCAAATGTCTTTAATTATTATGTATTAAAGAATTATCTTCTGTGAAGAGCACATTTCTCCTCAAACATATGTGTGCATACATGAACGCTAAATTTCCCAGATAAATGTTTTTTTGTCGCACATATTCTAGAGTGTTGCTATAGAAACTCTGACATAAATTAAGCTGTATGCTGAACCTACTCTTGACATATTTGGCATTAAAGCACTAATAAATCATAGTTTATAATCAGTTGTAAAGGATTTTTATTTGAAAGTCGGTGCAGATATTAATTTGTGTAGCACTCAGTCAGTATAAGCAACTTGGAGGCCAACTTGTTTCAGGCCTGCCTGTTGGTCAACCTCTTCTTATTAAACTGAATATTCTCCAACGAGGGGAAGAAAAATAACTAATCGGATTTGTTGCAATAACTCCAACTTTTCTTTTGTACAAGGGTTCGGAATCCATTTAGTGTTTATAGAAATGAAAACGTGTTTATGATCAATCGCAATCCTTTGTTCTATATTTTTCCGATTTTGCCAAACAACACATCACAAACATTCGGACCCCCCCACCCCCAAAAAAAATTATAATAATTACAAGACTGATGGAACATTTTTGGTTCAAAGAGATTTTATTTATTAACTTTTTATGTATCCTTTGTTTTACCAGGCAAGTTGACTGAAAACAAAACTCTAACTTTCAAAAACAAACTATTCAGAAAACACCACAGCAGGGCTACAGCAACAGAATGACGTACAGCAGAAAAAAAAATATATCATAAAACGAAGAAAAACAAAAAGCATATTCATATTGACTAAATGCAGCACATTTTCAGAGCTGCAGTTTGCAAGCTTTAGAGTTTCAGATGAGCCAGGGGCAATTAGCAAACAACTGGTGGAACTGCACATCTGCTGAGCTCATTATATGAGCTGCTACTCAGAAATGCTGGTGAAATGTTGTCAAAGGGTTAACAGAGGAGCCATGATGAGGTTTCAGAAAGACCAGAGCTTCTCACAGAGACAGAGAGCCAGTCAAATTTCTTGTAAGTCATATTTGGGTTTTAGAATATGTTTGTGATGTAACAAAGTGCTAAACAATGAAGTGGTATGAATATTTTCTAGTGAAAATACAATGTTTTGGCAAAACATCTTTTCTGGCTATTTAGTGGTGTGAATGTTTTTCAAGTGGGCTGCAGTAAGGCGGTAGGTTTGACACAGGTAAACATCCGACTCTTAGCTAAACCCTTGGATTCAGTAAAGTTAGGCCACATTTTAATTTAATTTAAAAAAAAAATTTTTTTTAGAGCACAACTTAATATTCTTTTGCTTCACTTTAGGGAAGAAGTTTTGGACTGTGGTGTGACATTGCGGAACCGAGCACAAAAAAAAAACATCCTTTACAGCGGGTCAATGACTGTCTGACATGAGAGAGTGACTAAACCTGCTGGAAGGGAACTGGAAAGCAGTTGGTTGTCAATGGGGATTTCTCTCAACCCGTTTCCATTCGCTCAACAGTGAGGTCTGCTGTGCTGTTAGGAGGAAGTGGTTCCGTCTCTCTGTGCGCATGCTGGGTTTAAATCTGCATGACTGCAGATAAAGTCCTGCTTATCAGCACCAGGATGGAGCAAATATGGTGAACAAGGAAACTGGCCTTTGAATTCTTTATTTGCTCACCTAAACCTTTTCTGCATATGCAAGCATTGCTAACTGGCTGCTTTTCCATTATAAATGAGTAAAACCTTGGTTTTGTCAATATCCTGCTAATGTCAATAAAACACATTTTTACAATTGCCGTGTGTACATTGAATAAGAAATGTCATTAGAGTCACATGACAATATATTTGTTCACGCAATATTAAACAACATTCATCGCCATGTGTTTTTGGAAAATATACCAATTTAGATGCAGCAAAACAAAACAATGCCTCACATGTAGCTTTTTTTTTTTTTATTAACGTGTTTCTCCTACGAAAATTGATTTTCCAAATTTCAGATTGTGCAATTGTTTGGTCAATGGAAACACAGCTATGACACATTCTCTCCTGATTTTCATTTTACCTGGACGAGTCCTGAAACCGAGTAATTAGTGGGTGATTATGTGGTAACATGAGAGAACTTCATAAGGGCTTTTTGTCCTCCAGAATAAAAACAGAGTCTGGAGTTAAAAGTGCAGTTGTGTAGCATTACACACAGAAAGTCCCAGAGAAACACACACCTGATTTAAAAAAGGAAAGTGAATGTGGAGAGCTTCTGCTTTACTCCTGTAAATGACAGTAGAAAGTGGCTGCGGACGCACACAAGCGGTGAAATGCAATTCATACATTAGTTGAATTTTAGAGTAAAAGAGAAGTGAACCCTCAAACAGGTAGTAAATACACAGGTCCCTTCGCCCACAACTGCACTCTACGATACTATAACACCTGCATGCAGATAGTAAAACAGCAAAGGATGTGAGTCATAAGGAGACAAGTATTAGACACACTCATGTATTCCTTTTTCTTTATGAGTCACCTCTTCAATGTAGCAGCAGAATGCAACTGAACCACGTGATAGGCCTGGAAACAAAGACTGAAAGTCGCAGGGAGGTTGACCAAACCTTGGGTGTGTTCTGGTCATGTGTCGGCTTTGGAATGAAAACAAAAGTTCAACGCTCACTGATTGAAAATGTTGCTAGATATTTAGCTTTATATTAGACAGGAGTGCTTCTTGTGAAATTTAATACTGCAATAACACCAACTGGGCAGTTTATGTTGCAGTTATTCCATTCAGACATTTTCATGTGAGTGAAACCATTAGAATGACTAAGAAAAGGAAATTAAGCTTTAAATCTGCTGTTGTTGTTGGTGCCAGACAGACCGGTGTGAACTACTTCTGATTCACTGGGATTTTTATTCTTGTGTTTACAGAAAAGGGTGTGAAAAAAAAAATCAAGTGATTGGAAGTTGTGTGGACAAAAATGCCTTTATGTGGTCAGAGACAAGAGAAAAAAAAAAGACATTAACTCCTAATTGTTCCAACCAAGGTATCCTGAATACCATCTCTGACTACAAAGCAGTTCAAAATGGGAAGAAGATGGGCTACAGCAGCAGAATGCCTCACCGGGTGCCACTCTAGTCAGCTGAAAACAGGAAACTGAGACCACAGCCTCACTGAAAATGGAGCTGATTGGAAAAATGCTGCCTGATGATTCGCTTTTCTTCAGTCATGCTGGAATCACAACAGAGATGGTGACTCAAGATCATGCTTGGACTTGAGTCACACATAAGTTTCAAGACACAACACTTGACCCAGACTTGTTGTCTGAAGTCATGTTTCTAGCATTTTTTTATATGCATCATAAATTACGGTATTAGAAACAGTTGATATAAACAATTAAATTTAAGACAGCTTCCTCAACTTCCCAAAAAAGTTTTCCCGCTTGTTTTAGTTTTATGCATGCCTAATTTGCATTTTCTTTTTTTCTTTTTGCAACATTTTAAAAGTTTGCTAAACATTTGCATGACAATTGGACAGCATATATATCGTCAAGCTACGAGACTCAGGACAAGCCAGCTTTAATATTTAAGTCTCCTTGCTGGTCTTTATTCTATTGCAGCAAAGCGACTAATTAAGCTACAAACATCAGATCTGACATGTTCTCTGTAATGGAATTAGCTCGGTTTATAAGCAGGTGATGCTCAGACTGCTAATGATTCACAAAAATCAGTTCGTATTGGGAGTAGCTAATCTCTTAGACCACATTCACTCAACGGATCTTGATGCTCAATCCTGTTTTTTTTCTTTTGCTGAAATCCATTTTTTTGTGTGGTTTTTCATACAATCAATTCAATTTGACCGTAATCAGACTTCAGTGTGGGAGGTTTGCGCACTGCTAACAAAATATTAATGGATTCCTCAGTCTATTGATTGATTTTGAAGATTATGCGAAACTGGAGCCAGAAGTATTTTTAAAACACCATAAATCAAACAAAGTTATGAGGAAATAAGGCACAACAAATGCATTGATGGCTGTTCAGACTGTTGGATAGGGGAGACATATGGGCATAAAAAAATTAAAATAAATTAATTTAAATAATTTAAAGCATGTCAGAAATGCTCATAAAATATTAAAGGGTAAAAAAATGGTAATGAATGTGAAATTATGATTATCAAATGTTCATGTACTAAATTAGGCCTAAGACCAAACATTTAATTTCTTATCTACTATACTGGAGAGTTATAGGCATTTAATAAAAAAAGTATTTCTTTCAATAGGAACTTGCAAAAATAAATAAAAAATCTGAATATGTCTCAATCACTGTACGGTCGGGATAAGACAATAACAACCAAAACTCCACATAATTCAAATAAATACCCAAATATGAGGATCTTGTCCTGTTTATCAGCTCTGGTGCCACCCAGGTTTACCTTCTGCACTAACATGATAATTTTACAGCCTTCCTAACTGAGAATTGAGCAAAATGTCAGGTCATATTGACTCAAGTATTAATCTGACATTTAATAAATTAAGCAAATATTTAATTTCCTTATTGGAAGATCACATCAGCAGTGTTTCTGTCTTCTTTTTTTCCACTGTAGTTTACCACGAGATCCCAGGTTAATATCACCTCATTAAGTACCAACCAGGATTGTTTCTGCTGTATCAAGCGAATAATCCTAACAGGATAGTTGTACAATTTTATAACCTTGCAGGCTTTACAGTTTGCTGCCCTCTTCCACATTTTATTGTCCAACTTTTATTTAATCTGACAGCAACGATTATAACACCTCCATTAATAAGATGAAGATAGAACGTTTCTGTTTTAAAGTGAAAGAATAGAGTATAATAGAGTAGAAATGTTGTTTATTGCCTCACAGTGTGAAAGGTCAAGTGTGCTCCATCATTAGATGAGCATGCTACTTTCTATACTCTCTGTTAGTACAAACAGATGGTGTCAATTGTGTGTCTGTTTGCATCCATTTTCACAAGTATAAACATGGTGGGGGTGTGGTCAGCAACAGCTCATTGGCATAAAGTGACAGAATCCCTAAAATAGCTTATAATATGCAGAACCAAGCAGGAAAATTCATAGGGCGATTTTGTGTAAAAAATATAATGAATCTGTTTTGCAAAGCCCATACAACTCTCTTAATTTGTTTAAAATGAAACATTATGGATCAACTTTAAAAGTGTGCTGTGTCTACAGACGCGTCTGGATGTGACTGATAGTCAGGCATATAGTTGAGAAACAGCAGAACCTGCTGTAATGTTTATCTATTTTCTTTTGAAAATATGCCAGCAAAAAGAGCATGTTTTATCATCATACTGAGGTATTTCAACATGAAAC
Source organism: Poeciliopsis prolifica (assembly GCF_027474105.1). NCBI lineage: Eukaryota > Metazoa > Chordata > Actinopteri > Cyprinodontiformes > Poeciliidae > Poeciliopsis > Poeciliopsis prolifica. The sequence goes on from NW_026562402.1 coordinate 2,354,159, forward strand.
TGAAGCTAATTTAATAAAGTAGATGTGAGTGTTAATCTTCTGCCATATATGATAGGGCAAAAAATTTTATAATTTAAAATAAAATTTAAAAAAAATCCTTAGAGTGCAGGGACACCCTTTTCAGGCTTACATAAATCTATATATCCAGTAGTTAGTAATGTAACTACATTGCAATTTCAACCCCAGTTAGGTTGTATTGAAAATAACAAAAAAACCAAAACAACAACAGGCACCAGCAGAGTCACAAGTTAAATTAACCAACAGTGAAAAAGCAGGCCTCATCACCATGACTCATGTTTATGGATTCAACAAACAGAATATTTTTTTCCAGGGAAATTCAACAACACAGCCTCCCATTGACCAGCCGCAGGTCCCTGAAGTGTTTGTTGACATGCACTTCCCGCTCCAGCCTGCTCGCTGCGTCTCTCAGCTGTCATGCCGCCCTCTGACCCCCGCCCCCAAGCTTATTCCGTGGAAGCCCCAGTCGCTTGTTATCTCACCACGCCCACTTCCACAGAAATCAGCACGCCCATAACTTCCAACAGAAACCTGTTTAGCATCATGTGAGTTTGTTTCAACACAAATGTTTCATTTCTGTGTGTTTGTTAGGAAGGAGGGCCACACATCCTCACGGTGCCGTTCAGATCATCAGTCTGTAGCCCGTCTTCTGGTGGGTGGTGTTTTCCTGGAAGACAGTGACAGAACCCATGGCGCCTCGGTGATTAGTCGACTGTTGCATTAAGCTAACTTGTAGGTGAATGGCTCTGCTGTAAATATTGGTTCCGCTTTCGATGATTATGCAAAGTTAAATCTATGGTATCGTAAAAACACAGCACTTCTTGCATGTTGGAGCATTAGATTTTTCCACTGGTTTTTCAGACAACTGAGTGCCATAGTGTATCTTTGTTGTATAGGAATCCATCATCACCCTGTTTATTACAAGTTTATAACAAAATAAATAACTAAATAAATAACTTTTCCACATTATGTGCATCCAGATCCAAAACATAGGAGGAGGGGATTGCTCAGGTGTGACATCAATGCCAGGTTTGAACAAAGTGAATAAACACAGTGTTTGTTGTCCCACAGTGAGCAATTGGAGGCATCCCCATGTCCAGTCATGAAAAGCAACTGTCCTGTAGCTTTTATGGTCCTTCTAGAAGACTGGAATTGTGCACCCCTGCCCTGAGATATATTGTGAAGACACTTTACACTGATTTTACATTCATAAATGACTTACATATATGAAATAAAAATGGATTTTCTTATGTACAGACAGTCTTTTTCCTGAGCAATAGCTACGACACAAAGAACGTTTACTAAGGCTTATGAGAATAGAAGCTCGTAAGAAAAGGCATTTATTGAAAAGAGGGATCAGTGATGGCAGTGGTAGGAGTTCATCCTGTAACCGATGGGTTGCCTGTTCAAAACCACACTCAGTTTTTGTGTCCTTGGGCAAGACACTTCACCTGCCTTGCTTGCTTGTGGTGGTCAGAGGATCTGGTGGTACTGAACCATGGCAGCTTAACTTCTATCAGGCTCCACCATAGCTTGCCACCATCAGCATGTGAATGACTGAATGTAGTATGAAGTGCTTTGGGGTCCTGTGGACTTTATGAACAACTATACAGTACAGACCATTTACCAAAAGAGTTGCTCATTTTCTTGATCTATGTTTATTATTATTTCATTCTGGACTGAAGTAATGGATGGACTACATGAAGACCATCCAAAGAGCATCATGACTAAAAGGTGCAAATCCTATGAAGTCATTAGCGCAAGCCGTCATCCCAGAGCTTTTAGGATTTCCAAGAAAAACTCCTCATCTGACTGGAATCATAGATCAAGAGTGCACAAAAACATAAGGCAATACCACACCATTAATGGGGAGGACAGTGAGGACCTTTGGTTTATCTGATTACTGCCAACTCCCCAGCATTGGCTGAATGCTCAGCAATGATGTCAGTGCATTCCTAAGGCCTCAGAGACATTCTCCAGGCAGCACCAGTGAGCCTAAAAGACCTTTTCACAGCATTAAAGCCAGATTCCACCACACAAGCTGAGTTCATCTGCGAGGCCTTATCTCCGAGGCATTCAGGCCTGAATAGCAACTCTGATAAAAAGCTTAGGCATTTTATGTCTTTGGACTGATTATTTTCAAAGTTTATGGGTTTTTGACCAACTGCGCTACACAAACTTGCTGCTTAGGTTTTCAGGCAAAGTGAGAAAGTGCTGTCCTCAGAGTGATGGATGTCAGCTACGGTGCTTGCCTAAGGTCACATTCTTTCCAGGAAAGCACTGCATCTCCAAGGTAGTGGCTCTTTTTTTGTCGTCTTGTCTGGTTATTACCCCAGTTTTGCTTCCCCTCTTTCCCTGACCCAGGTCTCTGTGCTCCATGTACAGCTGATCCAAACTCTAACATCACCAGACACAGAGCTATAGAAGCTAGAAAACATATGGGCCGTGTGCTTGTCCACTAAAACCAACTCAGTGACCTTTTTACTGTACAGCTGATTCTCTCTCACAGCTACTTATTCATGCACACTCACTGACTCCTGGCAGCTGATTCCTCTCGCCCTTTCCCAGAAGAGAGGGAGGCGAGGAAAACAGCTGCACAGTTGATCTTAGTCCAGATTCAGGACTGACCAGAACTCCCTCCAAAATTAATATTCCACTGAATATTATGATTCAGTGGAAGTCCTGTCTTAGTAAAATGTATCATAGCTAGAAATGTCACTCACTTTCTGGGAAGTTATTTGTTTCTTCTGTGTATCACAGCAGCTTGACACGTTGTACTAATAAACACTTTATCTGGTACGACAGAAGACAAATGAGAAAAAAAGGATTTTATTGCTGTATTTGTTTCCTGTTAAGGGTACATTCTGTTTCGTCCGCCTTAATCAAACTCTAGTTTGTTTGTCTAGAAAGTGGTTTGTTTGGGGAGGTGTGATGAGCAAAGACATCTAACTCTGCTCGTTCTGAAAACCTTCATTTGTTTGAATTAAACTCTTGAATCATATGTGAATGCCAAAAGCCGGAAGTGGACTATAGAATAAAACTATAGAACAACCATAACAAATGGATGAGTCTGGAGCTCGCGGCTCATGCTCTGTGGTTACAGAAAAACATGAAATCCTACAACCACTAAAATGTGATGCCTCTCCATTTTTGTTTATATTTCATGAAGAGGGAAGTTAAGCTCAGATCTTCTTCTGTGGTTTTCTGCAGTGGTTCTTGGTGCAGCGGCGTCACAGGTAAGACAGTCAATAGGTTGCTTAAAGAATTTGGTTTGCTTGACACAATGCAGAGTGAAATTTAACCACACCAGTTGAAAATGTGACAAATGTTGCAATTTTGAACCGGGTCTACCAGACTAACAGGCGCAAAAACACCTTAAAAGGATCAGAGATGGAATTTGTTGCTCGTTGAGGGAATCAATTTTGTAGGTCTGTTCCTTTATATGCCTATTTGTACATGAAGATCCTCACAAGCATATTTCTTGGTTGAACTAAAATCACTATAAAACTAAATAGTTGCATCAACATTAAGATTCTCTACTCAATTTAGAATATTTCTGACAGCAAAAAGACAGTTTGAATATTTATGTAATTGGTAATAAATTCAGACAGTAAGGGAGCCTGTTAGAGGAAACTAAATAATTGCTTGAGAACAATGAAACAGAAAACTGCATCTAGATGTTGTTGCATTTTCCTTTCATTCTTTTCAGCAGTCTCTTATTTTAAATAAAACAAGTAGCATTCACCCCCACTGTCAGACTGCTCTGCATCAAACTCCCAAAGACAGTGTTTCAAACTGCTGTCATGGGATATTTAAATATCAAATGAGCACCCTAAGTATGCCGGGTTCCTAACATTTCTTTTTTTTACACTTCCTTGACTGTTTTTCTATTTGTTTAGCTCACAGAGAACAATACCTCACAATGGAAAACAGAGAAAAAAAACATAAAATAAAAGGAAAGAAAAACTTTCAAATACCAAACAACTACAGGGAAATTACATTATAAAAAAAAAAAAAAAAGAACACTATTCTACATGCCAGTCTTATTTTGATCGTTGTTTTGAGAACTGCTGTGAATAAGTTCAAAGAAGTAAAAAAAATTTTTTGGCCTCCTTCACTACCTTTTTTTCTTGCTTTTTTAATGGACATAACATCATAATCAGTGATGCATGGCAAATAAAAAATGGAGATGCCTGGCGAACTGCAGAGGTGGCAGGTGAGCTGAAGTGGCTGACCGGAGTCGGGATGTTCTCAGCAACACCGCAGAGCCATTAGCCAAAAATGACTTAAAGCTGCTTTTTCCGGCTAATGTTCTTCCGTTTCATAACAGGTTGAATAATTTACAGTGGCAGCTGAATCCAGATGAAAAAGCATTTGGTCTGTTGTGAAACCTGTTGCCTGATACTGCAATGCATATATTATCTATAAAAAGCATTTGCCTCTTTTGATAGCTTTTACAAATCAACAAAATGTGTCTTTTTTGATGAGGAAAAAGTAAAAACTGATTTCCACAAAACAATTAAAATTCCCTTAAAAAACACACACAAAATAGGTGCCTGCATAAATATTTAGCTCTTTTTTCGTGAAAACGTTCAAGAACCCATTGTAGACGTGCCTGGCAGCATCATTAGTTGATTAAGAGGCCAGATAAAAACTTGAGTGAAAACATTTTGGTGGTAGAGATGACTGATCTTCCTTCTATCATCTTCTGGTTGATTTATTTTTCTCTTAGTCATAATGACACTTAAGCTAAAGACCCACAATGATGCAACCTACTTTCACTCTGACTTAGATACCACCCTCCAAATGAAAAAGATGTGATTTTCTCACGTACTTGAACAAAACAAGAAATGAGTCTAAGGTTGCAGCCAATGCACTAAGTGTCATCGCAACATCAGCCTAGCATGTTTGACGATTCCCTCTGCGTTGGAGCATCGCAGTCTGTTTTTCCATCACACAGTATCAGTGATGAAGCCCAGAAAGTTACTTAACTCTTACGTGACATAACAGCCGTCCTTGTTATCAGATAGCTATGGCTGGATGCTGATTCAAACAGCTGTCTGTCTGTCTGTCTGTCTGTCTGTCTGTCTGTCTGTCTGTCTGTCTGATGAGAACTGGGTTGTTGAGGCAGAAAAACAGGATGCCAGCATCTTTAATAATTTATGCAGCAGCTGGCTGCTTTCTTGCAGCTGCATCCTGGAGTTACGCTCTCGTTCCCATCAACCCTCCAATACAAACTCATAGTATAGAAAGGCATGGATTTCTATGGACTTATATTTAATTAGTGTTGCAATGTAAGCTTTATAGGACATGAAACAATTTCTTTAGCATTACAAAAAGATTGAAAACAAAGGGATTCTCCCTTTCTCAGTTATTTCCAGCACATGAGAGAACTGTTGAACCATTTTGAGACAGCAGAAGTGAATTGAGAACTTATCCAGACTAACTGGGACAGTGACTTGAGGAAAGCGCAAAGTAGGCCTACTGACATCCAACTGAAGTATTTGCTTTGAAATTGTTAACATGGACGGATGTTGGTATCCTGGTCGACAATGAATTAATCTTTATGACTAAAAATGACTTTAAGTTTTCTTCATACATATATGGCCTCTCAAACCAGAGAGATTCAACAAAGTTTAGTAATGGGAATCTTGTTAATTTTTTTCTATATTCTTTTCTTAGCTAAGTTTCTTTATATTTAGTCTTTTCATATTTTTTTTCAGAATTTCTTAAGATTTTTACACAGATGAAATGTGGTGGGCGCTCTTTCACTAATGCAGCAAATCCAGTTCTTGTCCTGTTGTCCCCCTTTCCTGTAGAAATTCGGTTTGAAAGTATTTGACTTGGTGAGCTCAGCAGATATACAACCGTTGACAACTTTTTACATGACAAATCTTCAGCCACATTTACACCTGGCTTAGCCAGAAGGTAACTTTTTTTCTTTTATCCTTTTAGTTTCAGGTATCAATTCAAGCAGAAAATTTAAATATTTCTCCAACACAGAGAGATTCTAAAAACAAAACCGAAATGGCAACACTGACTGCATTTCCTTTGACCGTAAAATTGTGTAATTGAAACTACAAAAAATTATTTGCTTAATGGAAACAGCGATTTTGAAAAACCTCGTTTTTTGATAAAACGTTTTTTGCATCGGATGAGGTGGTTTTTTAGCCATGTAGAAATTTGCATATTTCACTAAACTGCAACGTAAACACTTCTTTTGTGATCAACAGTTGGATGTTACTGCTGGTGGAAGCAGCAGTAACAAGAAGATGACGATGGGAAGTTATTGGAGGATGAAGACTTAGCATGTTTCAACAATTCGTGTGTGATTTTAATTTGACTCCATGAATTTCTTATATAATGTTATCGACACATTTGTAACAGAGCTAATAGATCCCTTGACTTTATTATGATGCGGCATGATGCTGTGAACTCAAAACAACTATCGACTGATTTTAACTTGACCGTGGTAGAGTCACAGTTTACAAATCTTAGGGCACCAAAGATGGGGAAAAAAAATCAGCATCTTCCATATGAATTTTTCAGACCCCTTGATGGTAAACACGATACCAGATTGTGATATGAAATGACTCAAGTTTTCTTTTGAGTCCATGACAAACAGCTCTCCGCTGCGGTTTCTGCTGCTCCGTTGCCTCGTTATCAGCTGTATTGATGAACTCGGCTGCTGTTACCTGAGCTGAACCGTGCTGTGGTTTTCTGGGCCCTATTTTCACAGGGCCTGCAGCGGCTGAGTGGTTTCACTCACTGTCTGCCGCTCCTCATCTCCTTCTGCTCCTTCACACTGTCCCCGAATGACTCGTCCTTTCTCTTGTCTCTCTCCATCTGCTCCCATGTATAGTAGCAAGTATTGAGCTCTATTTTTTTCTCTTTTCTTTGGCCATCAGCATGGACTTGCTGTGAATCTCTCACAAATGGAGAGACAATATCTGTCTCCTAAATGCCGGGATCATCCGTTCCTACACAAGCTTCCGCCAGGCAGGAGTGATGCAGTTTTGATCAATTATACATGTGGAGAGATCTTACAGCTGCAATGCATTACAAGGCCTGCATAATTGATAAGTGCATTATGACAGACTCCACTGCTGAATATCACCTAAATTAACCCCTGCAACTTTGAAACCACACAGGAACCTGAGTATGGAGGCGATGATACTAACACAAACATGAAAAACATTAGAAAACAACACGACTGCTTGCAATGTGTGTGCAGGCAGGCATTCTCACAGGAAGTCTGTTCACAATACTGTACAGGAAATACAGTATGAGTTCCAAGAGCTACATGCTGCATTTTTATTTTTTACTAATAAGCACCATTTTTCTTCAATTTAGCTTTGGGTAAGCATAAATGAATAAATGATAAAACCCATATGATGACATAGTCAAATTGTTTTCTGGTAAATGAGTCTTTTCATAATAATCTTGAAAACATTAAATTAAGTGGTGAACTGTGACTGTCTATGATCCGTGACATAACCCGGTCATATCACCCTAAAATAATGGTGAAAGTCAATTTTTTGCCCAAAGTGATTTTTTTTTGTTTGGGCCTCAATTATGTTTTGGTTAAAAATGACCAAGGCCTTTATCATAAGGGAGTGACAATATCATCCAACGGGACCAAATTCGTTTGTCTAGAAAGTCTAATTTGTTTGGGGAGGTGTGATTGTGTAATCGAACTCTGAAGAAGATCAAAACAGCAAACGCTGGTCTGCCTGAAAACCTGGGTCTCGGTTCACTGCATATGCTTATGTGAACGCCTAACTGACTGGAGGCAGCTCCAAAAGAAGGAAGTAGACTACAACGCCTGGCAATGCAAATACTAAAGAGTAATCCTACAATAGCTAAAATCTGACCCTGTTCCATTTTTGTGTACATTTTGTGAAGGAGAAAGTTGTGCTCAGTGTTTTCTTCAAAGATTTTTGTGTTGTTTTCTTCAGTGGTTCTTGGTTCAGAATGTTGCAATTCTGGTCCCCAAACAGCAACCGAGAGTCTAAAAGACTCTCAGTTGCTGTTTTTCTTCAGTTGCTGTTCTAACACTCCCAAAATACTTTGCACTGCAAGGCCTACTGGAAAATCCCTGTACTATTTCTGCCTAGCAACAAAGCGGAATCTATTCTGATAGGATGGAAATAGGGTGCTTTTCAAAGAACACTAGAAGTAATCGTCCTTTTAAAAAGCCCTCAGAGATATCTCAGCACTTCCCTTCTGGTTCAGTGATTGGAATCAACTCAGACTCCAACTATATCTCCTCCTAGAGGCTAAAACCTGCCACACTATCCACAAAGCTGTCAAAAAATGATCAGGAAGCAGACAGACAGATGATGGATCCATTCAAACCATTTATCACCATCACAAATGCACATCAGACATGATCCGATATACACTGGATCACGTTTGGTTTAATGTTCAAACACGGTCATTGGATCAAACATGAACTATGCAAATTACAATGAGCAGGAATCATTGTAAGCAGATTCAGCTATCTGCACAAGTCCCACATTAAATCCTCCCCTAATGTGTCCAACTATTCATTACAGTTTTGGCTTTTTACAAGTAATTTATTAATTTTACAATGAATAAAATGTACATGTTGTTCAATATAAAAAACAAAAAAAAAAAAAACAGAAAGAACATCCTTAGATATAGCCTATTATTGAAGCAGGAGTTATTAACTTGCACATAGCAACAGAGGAAATGTTTTCTAAATATTGAAAACATTTCAGTTTTATGAGGTATGTTTCAATATTTCTTTGCAAACCAAAAAAAATAGTTGTTTAAAATTTTATTATTCATGACTACATTTGTGGACTATTTTGCTTTTACTTTGTCTTAAGTGTTGATTACTTTGGTTTCTGTCAAAAATCTGTTGTGAATTTTATGGCCCCATTGGAACTATTTAAACTTTGAGAAATGTGTCCAAGACTTCTTGTGTACCTGAGCAATAGTCCATTTGTTAAATTTCCCTAAAAAAATAAAATGTAGAAAATAGTCTAAATAATTTGCTAATATAACATAGTTTTCATATTTTAATAATAATATTAAGCTCCCCTCTGTTATGCTAAATTGTGGAACACATTTAATCAAAATGTTGTGTTTCTGTTTGTGATTTTTTTTTAGTTTTATTTTATTTATTTTGCTTTAGAGCAGGCAACGTGAGGACACTCAGCATGGGGTGTGGTGGAATATTTTTTATCCTCAGATCCTGACCTGAGTCCGTGTGTCAAACCCTTCAGGTGTAAACACTGAAAAGAGGCGGAGCTTCCAATACATCAAAGGCACATGGTTAAAGAAAGAGGCTCTCTGTTGGCAGGAAATTGTGTAGAACAGTGGTCTCAACTTTCATAATCACACACTTTTCTACTTCCCTGAGGCCACTAAAGAAACCCAACATCAATAACTAAAAGGTGGGGCTATTGTTGTCTGTTCATAATGTTCCACATCAGAAGAACTGCTGCTTTTATGGAACAGAGTTTGGAGGAAGGCCCCAATAGAAATCAGGTATCAGGTCACATCTCTGGTTTCTTTTCATGCATGTGTTGGGCGGCATGGTGCTGCTTCAAACTGCTTCCCCATTAAGTTCACTGATTTTCTGATAAAATCAGTAGAATCAGCAGCAAATTCACTAAATGGGAATAAAACAAACCTGGAAACTTCAACAATCAGGAGCACACTGAGCTACGGTGCTTTCCCACCTGATCGCAGGAAAGACTCAGTTTGATTCGGGACCAAAACTGCAACATTTGCCACATTTTTAGCTGAGTGGTTTGCTTTCAACCAAACTCTTTGGAAAACCTGTTCGCCTCCTCGCCTGTGGGGGCGCTGCACCAAGAACCACTGAAAGAAACAACCTCTGGAGAAGAGATTGAGCGCAAACTTTCTTCTTCACAAAAATGGAGAAGGGTCGAAATTTGGTGGTTGAATTTTTCTTTTTATTGTTGGTAAAAAAGACCAAGAGCCATTTCTGCTGCTTGCATTTTGTTTTGGTTATATTTTCCCAGCATGCCCATGCTGTTCTTTTAAAAAAAGCTTTCAGGTGTTTTGTTTATAAAATATGTGCCAAAATAAGGTCAAAGGGTCAGCAGCGGTTTTGTTTTGCTATTATAAAGTTGTTTTCATTATTGCTGGTGAGTTTCATCATTCGGTTATATGGATCTGAAGAAACAACGTGAGTTATTTTCACCATCTAATTCTGATGTTTGTCATATTTTCCTTTGAAAAGGCAATCTGGCTAATTCAGGCTGCTGCAGCTTGTAGTCAGAGTTAATACTTCCTTTGTGAAAAACAGCCTCAGAATGTAAATTAGAAGTCAGTACAATATTTAGTAACTAATGAAAGTGGCAAATTGATCCAGTCATTGGAGTAAAAAAAAAAAAAAACACACATTAGGTGAACTGTGTGCTTAGTTTGCCTTTGGTTCTTAAAGTCAGTAAAAACAGATGTAGTAGGGGCATAATGGACCAGTCAGTCAGAGTCACTTCCCTTTGTGTCGGTTCACATCAAAGCAGTGACTCTAGCTTTTATCCCCTCAGGTCTGGGACACAGAGTCCATCTTTAAAATAAATCCCCTCCTAACACTGGATTGCATTTTCAGTCTCTGTCCTCCCTCACTCTCTTTTTCACCTTCTCCTCGCTCTCTGCCTGCATCTACTCTACCCCTGCTGTTCTTTTCACAGCTCTTTTACTTTCTCAAGTGTGAATACCTCCCCCCAGGTCTGACCTGAGATCAGTTCATCACAGCTTCTCAGGCAGAAAGTCGGCCGGTCATCTAACAAATCAGTTTGCTTCGCTGAGGGAAGGTCTGGTGATACATACCAGTGAGCTCGCCAGGAACACTTTATGCTTTTTATCAGAAAGATCACAAAGAAGAAGTTGTCTGGTGTGCTGTTGAAAACAGAAACCTAGCCAACCAGACAGCACAAACACAACGTGCAAGTCAGGGATGAGCAAAAGAGATTTAAAATTTTATCTCAAAGTTTTATGGGTTTTATTGTGACAGTGATTATTGAATTTTTTTTCCATTTAGTAGATTTTACAAGCGGCTGGACGGAGGAGCAGTTGTTAGCACGTTTCCCTCGTAACAAGTGGATTTTAGGTTCGAATCCTGGCCTGGATGACGTTTCTCTCTGGGTTCTCTTGGTTCCTCTCACCGTCCAAAACGTGACTATTACGTTAATTGGTCTCTTTAAATTGGTAAATTGTTTAGTTGCCTTTCTGTGTGTTGTCCTGTAATTGACTGTCCAGGGTGTGGCCCACCACTTGTCCAATGACCTCTGGAAATAGGCACCCACCATGCGACCCAGCATGGACAATTGCATAAAGACAATGAATGGATTTTCAAAGATTTTTTTCATTCTGCCAAAAAAATAGAAATGTTATAGTAAAGAAATCCAAGATGACTCTATCTGCTATGATTTTCACCCCAAGTCAAAAGTGTAAGCATTGTCATTATAAGCAGAATCAACTGTGGTGAAGTTGAACCCCGTCAAAACACCCAGCGACCACATTTTCTAGATCCCAGACGCACACTCAGAAGTGAGCCAGAGGTTTGTTTTGGAGTCTGTTGTGCAGGAGAGGGGAGATGAGATGTTTTCCAACTTTTTATGGCCTATGAATCAGATGGACAGCGGGGGAGGAAGGGTGAGGTATTGTCTCGTGGTCGGAGGATGAACTCATTTCCCCCATAGCCACGGTCAAAAAGGCGGCAGAGGAGGAGGGGGGGGGTAGAGGCAGCTCAGGGAAGGATGTAGGCCAGGATGACGTGGCATGTGGAGTCAGATGTGATTTATTTCAGACAGGTTTAAAAACCACCAGCAGCGGATGGAAATGATGTGGCACTCCCAAAATCTGCGAACCACAAATATTCTGCCAACAAAGCCTTGGCACAAACAAGGCGTCTGTGACTCTATCTGGGATTGTGCAGCTTGTTATTCTCCACTTGGCAAATCCTTCTGAATCTTTCAGTGGAAGCCCCTTTGAAAGAAAAAATAATAATCTAGCACATATTTGGACGTAGACCTAAGAAAGGCTTGCATTCACTGGGGGAAATGGTGAAGATTCCCCTCAACACGAGGAAGAGTTTATGTGGACCTAGCTGTGTAAACAGTGATACAAAGAGAAACTCCTCAGATCAGCATTTGTCTGCAGATGAAAATCATTTATTGCAAAATTTCAGCTGTGAAGTGTTAAATCAGCAGGTTGTGCTTCCTGAGATGGCTTTTTGCTCTCCACTCGGCTTATTCAGGAAGGAAGAGATGGACAGCAGCGGATGCCTTTCCGGAATCAACACCGTGTTTGGCAACCTTCCTTGAGATAAAGGCTGCTCAGGCAGGAAGTTTGGATTGTGTTGTGGTTGCACCATATATTTTCCGTTGATGGTGTGTGGAGAAAACGGTTAATCTGACGCCAAGCTTCACCTTTTCAGACACTTCTCTCATTAGAAAGCCCCCCGCAGAATCATTCACACTCCCTGAGAGTTTCCACTGTGAATCCTTAGCCTTAATAACTGACCAAAGAATGGGTAACAATGAGAAGTGATTTTAAAGATAAAGGTAATAGAAATGGGCCTTCTGACTTTTTACCTTCTGAAGTTTTGGTGGATCTTGGTAAGAGTGCATATGGAATTCATTAATCCTTTTTCTTACACCTTATTCCACTGGGGTCAGGAGGGGCAGTGGTGCCTATCTCCAGCTGCCCCCTGGTGAGAGGCGAGGTGCGCCATAGACAGGTCCCCAGGGCAACCATGCATGCACTCACACCTAAGAAGAATTTAGACAGACCAACAGACCAATGATGGTGACAGTCAAGTTTTTGGATAATGGGAGGAAGCTGGAGTACCTGGAGAGAACCCACACATGCACAGGGAGAACATGCAAATTCCATGTAGGATGAACCAGGGCCGGGAATCGAATCTGGCAACAGTGCTACCAACTACGTCACAATGCAGCCTCAGTGCAAATGAATGCATAATGATAGAAGAGTCTTCACTGAGTTTACAGGGTAATGAAACTCTTCTGATCCAGTGAAGTGGGCTAAAGAAAACCAAAGATGATCTACAGTGAAGGAGTTAGGATGAAGATCCTTCTGTCTTCTGAAGTGATGCTGGAGAAGCCTGAAGTCTAAAAGCAATTAATTTACAAAATTGAGCAAATGTTAGATTTCCCTAACTCCCCCGTGAGGTATTATTCTTTATTATATTTTTCCGTTAATCAGTGGTATGAAGGTAGGTGTATGTAGTTGTTTTAGAAATCCCCTAGCCTCGCCTTACCCTAGAAACACATGTAAAACAAAACTTCCTTTATCTGTGATAGGAACTGTCTGCACAACATTGTTGTTTGTGTTTCTTTACTGGACAGGCGCTGACACGAATACTGAGGTATTTTGTCACATAATGAGACAATGTGAACATGAGGCTCCTTACATATCGGCTGTGTGGATTTGAAAAGTGTTACATAACGAAGAGGAAATGAATGCGATACGGTGACCTTGTAGCGACCTTTAGATAATCCAATAACAATATAAAATCCGTTGTGATCATATTATCGTTAATGTTGGAGCCAGATGGCTGTGGATGGCTGCAGCATACTACAGTGTGTGTGTGTGTGGGTGTGTGTGTGGGGGTGTGTGTGTGTGTGTGTGTGGGGGTGTGGGTGTGTGTGTGTGGGTGTGTGTGTGTGTGTGTGTGTGTGTGTGTGTGTGTGTGTGTGTGTGTGTGTGTGTGTGTGGTGTGTGTGTGTGTGTGTGTAACAGAGACAGAGAGAGAGATAGGTACTCAGGGTGTACCAGGTCATCCGTTAACCTTGTTGTCGTTAATGTTTGGGTGTTCAGATTAGGTTCTCTAGTTATCTTGGAAGCTGATTCTAGTACAGCAATCTCTCCACCAGTCAGCACTCACGCATTTTGTCCCACCAGTCAATACAACACATTCCCCTTCTCTGTTATCATACTGCTGGAGGTGGAATAATCATCCTGTGCTGCGGTTTCTTCGCACATCAGGAGGTTTGAAGCTCCTCAAGACAACTTCAAGCCCATTTTGTTTTTAAGTTCAGAACCTCAGCTGAGTTTTAGAGCTGGAACACAGCAATAGTTTGATCATATTTATTATATATAAATGTGAAGATGTTCTTGATTATTACATCTACTTTTTTTCAAATAGTTTACACATCCCAAAGTCATCTCCAGACAGAGCAAATGGCTTCAACCAATACTAAAGTACAGTGGTGGAGGTAATCTGCTAATGTGCTAATAGCAAAGCTAATTTTCCATTTCGAACTTTAGCGTTTTTGCTAACTTTAAAAATGTTAAGAGCACTTAGCTTCCTGTCAGTAAATTTTTCCTGATAAATTTCAAAGGACATATTTTTATTGGCTGTTTTGTAAACTTTCAGGTTTTGGTTTATCGATTTTGGTTTCAGTTATCTTCAAGTCGCTTTGTGTTTAGTGAAGATTGTTCATTCTTCACCAGTCATGGAGAATGTGACAAATGACAGAATAGCTGGCATTTATCACGAATGCAAAGTTTGGGGTATTGTTCTCCATCTTAATCCTGCTGTAAGCATCTCAGTGACTCTTCCTGGTCTGTCTGCTGTGTGCCTTAGTCTTTATGATTCTCTTTGTTCTGAATTGTTCTCTAATAAAGAAATAGATATTAAGAACATACTTTCTTTTACAAAAATCTTCACTCAACACATTTTAAGGTAAACAATAATTATAGATAAACTATATTGACAACAACTGCTAGTCAGACTAAAGCAAGGTAAACCTTTTATTTGTCACATTCATCATGGCATTAAAGATGTTAAAAGGAGCCCATAACAAAAAGAATGCCATCAGTCTGTCTCTGAAAACACTTCTGCTGTCATCTGTGCCTTTTAGAGCACAAATCAGCTTCTGACATGCATTTTAAATGCTTTGATGTTTGTTTGCAGGTCTTTTGTGTGGTTGCAGCGTAAACCACACAAACAGGTTAAAACTCCTCAAATTCCCTGAGATATGTATTTAATAATAATAATAATAATAATAATAATAATAATAATAATAATAATAATAATAATAATAATAATAATAATAATAATAATAATAATAATAATAATAATAATAATAATAATAATAATAATAATAATAATAATAATAATGGAGGAACTTGGTTCCTGTCTAAAAAAGGAATTCAAATAATTGACTTTTCCCCTTCACTCAGTGGCAGCTTTAGACCAAGTTTACGAGGGAGGAGGGGGCAGGATGGGCCCAGTCGGGGTTTTTACATAGAGGCACTGAGCAAAAGAATGAAACAAAACACAAAACAATATTTCATGGGTTTAGTTATTAAGTGAGTCACAGTGGCAATCAGACACTCCTTCCTCTGAAGCTGCAGGTTGTAGACCTCCAGATGAAAACACAGATCCCATGTCAATATGACTGAAACGGGCAATGCCATCATTTTTAAATCATTGCCAAGTAAACTGTGAAGGAAGAGTTTTGTTAAAACACCAAAAAACTGGCTTGACTTTGTTCCTAGAGCTTTGTACACACATAACTGGGTCTTTATAAAAACTAATATCTCTTCCAAGATATTTTAAAAATAGTATTTTACACATGGGATGCATTTCAGGAAAGTTTTCATCCACCTTTACCAGACCAAAATGCCAAACCCACAGGGTGCAGTATAGAATAAAAACCAAAAGTTATGTCAGCCAATCAGATTGCTTCAAAACAACCACGACTTCCTGTTGGGAGTTAAACATTGGAACTGGGGTTTCACTTGTGTAGACAGACATAAAGACTGAATTACTTTTACACAAAATAAAATCATTAAAACACAAGATGATATTTTGGTGCAATATTTGCAGAACGGAATGAGCTGGATCCTACGTCTCAGTTTTCCCAAGTACACATGCAAACACAAATACTGAATATTCTCAGATCTCCGCTCTGGTTGTAGAATTATTTTTTGTGATATTGAACAGAGTTATTGCAATGATCATGATTCATAGAAATAAAACCAGTTTCCGAAGGTATTCGTTGCTCTTGGAAACCCGAACTGAATCTTACAACTTCTACTCATCAGATTTTTTTCTTCTTTTATCTTAACGCTTTGATCAGTGTTTGAAGCTGTGGGTTAAATCAGATGCAAGGAACGCTTCGGGTGCAGCAAACACCAAAGGGGTTTTTTTATTGTTTCCCAGTAAACAACCTGACTGTACGCATGCATTTCTTACACCAACAGGTTGCAGCACAGAATAATCAGGCTGTCTGTTTACCCTGCGAACAGAGTGACTCTCAGCGAGGGAAAACGGAGGCTGTGGCAAGTTTACATTTTTAACAGCTGCGTCACAGGGGTTCATCACACCGCATACATCCAGCGTGCGTGCCCCAACAGCGGATGGCATTCTGGGAAATTTCTACACTCTCGCTGATGATCACAAATGTGAAGATGGTTAAACTTGCAGAGGAGTCGCTGCCTCGTGCTCCGCGCATTTGTGTTGCATTCTCTGCCAATGAAGGAACCTCAGCGGTAACAGCATGGAGCTCCAAACATCTGCATATTCACCTGAATGTCAGAAGCCACTCTAATCAGTTTTTTTCAAAATTGCCGTGTTTCCCTTATGCAGATTTATTTTTGAAATGTCAAATTGTGTCATTATATGGTCAATGAAAAAAAAGTGTAATTCAAAAAAATGACAAAAATATGGCACATATTTTCATGGCACAAGTTCCCTTTAATCAAGTGTGCAGCAATAATTATTTATTTTCTGTGATGTCATTTGTTCATAAAGGCACAGAGGTTTGCTTATAGATACCAGTCGCATGTAATTACCAGCTGTTGTCCGTAAAGTGAAATATAGTTAGTGTGGCACACAAAGGGAAACATTCCAAATCTACGTTCCTGACATAAAATTCACATCTCTGACTTGTTAAATGAGGTTAAGATGTAGGTCAACAAAACCATCAGCAGGGTTTTATCGTTCACCCAAGAAGGAATCAGGAAGCTATGAGCTTCAGCATTTCTGGCTCCTAAACATTTGCACTTGCAGACAAAACAAAACATTATGGCCACCATCCTGGTATTTTATTCATGCCGTGTTGTCCTAAAACAGTAGCAAAAATAAAGATCTTGCTGATTTTCTTTCCCTCTTCTCGAACAGTAACGTTTCGCAAGATTCTTGAAACTGATGAATAAACTGAAACTTGAAATAGCTGACTGAAATCTGAAATGACAAGGCGCTCTACAGCAGGCGCCAGCTCCATCGTCGTATGCTGTTTCTGTATTCTCTCAGGGTTTATCAATCCTTTGAATTGTGTCAACGTCTATTTTCTTGCCTAGCGACCCCATATGCTGTCAATTTGAGACAATGTGAAACTTGTGAGCACTTCTTTTAAACTTCCACAACTGACTTGTCGACATATAAACAGTCTAAGAATTGTTGTACGGTTTGGCCAGACAATATTGTGTCTTTCTGTTATCATTATACAATTAATAACTGCTTGTGCCAGACTTTAACCAGAGATAAACATTCCTGTCTAAATGATTTCATTACTAATCACGGGCCGACCAACTTGGTAATTCAGTGAAAATAACTGTTGAATAGAGATGTGATTGCATTTTACAGGTTTCTAAGATACTATCCTTTGCTTGCAAAAATTTTAAAACTAAAGGTTTGAAAATGGCAAGAAAAAAAAAACATCTTTTGCTGTTGGCTAGTTGTTAGCAAACGAGTTATTTTATCAAGTCCAGGAATGAGCTCCATCTGTCTTAAAATTTTCAGAATTATTTCTCTGAATTAAAGTTTTTCATTGAATATTCACTCTAATTAGAAAGGAAAAAAGTGAATGAACTCAAAATTCTGAATCAGCTTTTAATAAATAAAGCACCGAGTTATTCAATGTCATTCTGTCGCTGTCTGAATGAATATTTTCTGTACTGACGTCCAGCAAGGCTTTCATGCATTTCTTCAGTGATTTACTGAGATACTTGGCTGCTTAGAATTTGCACGGGCTTTGTGTTTGACCTCGCACACAAAGCAAGTTGTCATTCATGCTTGAATAAAGGAACAAACTTTAATTTGAAAGCATAGCTGCAGAAATTGTAAGGTTTTGCGGGATATAAATTGGTTTAAAAAACCCTGTGTCTGGCCTCGACGTTTCCTAGTAGCAAAAAGATTTTCACAGAGATAACTCTGTAATGAACAGAGATAACACAATATATTCTGTTTTCTTTGACTTCATTCAGCACCTTTAAGATTCTTTAAAACCTTTGTTCCAACCTGAGCTTTAAAATCTACAGAGTATAAATCTGAAAGAGGGACGTTTTGTCTTTGCTAACTGTTGTTTGAAAAACCTGAGACGTACACAGAAACCTGACCTTTGACAGCTTGGTTGACACAGAGAGTGATTAACAAGAAAACAAAGGACCAACGTGTTCAATTGCTTTTAGTTTCTAGGAAAGTTGCAGTAACATCTATAAGCATTTGTATGGCCTTGTTGCTGAAAATGTGCTATATAAATAAAATTACTTTAACCTTTATAAAGCCATGTTTTGTGTCTTGATGTAAATGAGTCGCTGTTTCTTTTCAGTCAGTTGGTTTCAGAGCTGAAAGACAGAAACTCAACTCTGATATGTAGTTAGACTTGAGACCATTCAATGCCATATCGGCCGTTATTATTCATTTTCTGGTGTTGGTCTGTTTTTGATTCTGGCTGAGACCGAAAAGAACAAATATTATCATTATCTGACGTACTGAAAATAAAAGCACGACCCAGTTCTTCTTGGAAGCCATTCATTCTGCCAATCTTTAGACTTTAGGTGATAATTCATTCCAGGATTTTTGTGTACTTTGAGATCTTAAGCTTCTTTGTTTAATAGAAAATAGTTTCTTACGCATGGAGGCTATGAAAGTGCTATTCTTCAATGTTTAACCTTGAATAAAACAGAGAGCATACAATGTTACCTGTAAGACCCATATAACAGTGGATGTTTCATTCATGTGAATTGTTTTACATACAAGTTTATTTCTTTAAGTAAAAATGCCACATTGTTCCACAGCAGGGGCTTGTTTCATCCACTTTATATATATATATATTTGTGCTTGAGGAAACGGAAGGAGCTTTGAGAAACCTTTATGAAAAACCTGAAGATTTTTAAGGCTTTTTAAAATACATAATTTGACTGAGTAAAACTCATAATTTATTTAGGACAGTTAATTTGTAATGTAATAAAATGTCTTTATTTGCCACAAAGCAAATTACCTGGGGTTTTCCAATCATCCCGACAAAAACAAAATCCCCCTGAAGCTAACGGTATACTCCAGGAAGGAAAAAACTTCAACGCAGCAGGCTTGTAAAAATATTAGCAGCAGTTGCTCAAAGTGAGTAAATCCTGCAGACCTCCATGCAAATATTGCCATTGAGTGTTTATCTATTAACTTCTACTCCTATATATCTGCAAATTTTACCCTGAAACTTCCTCATACCCTCGTTGTTGTTTTCCAAAGCACGTTGATAAAATCTTTTTAGTGTTAGGTGCTCTGTGAGAAGCACAATTGTGTTTGTCACAAAATCCTGATTAGGATTGTTTTGGAGGTGAAAAGTGCCTTTGCTTTAACGGTTCTTATTTCTTCGATTAAATCAATTCTTCAAATTATAAAGGATTGGTAATCTAAATTCAGTCCTTCCAATCAGTCATTAATCTAGATTAGCAGAACTGTTCGCATTGTCAGCAGCTAATGATGAGCCAGAAACAGTATGCTTAACATGAATTAATAAGTGGTTTATGAGTTGACTGTACCCAACAGTGGAACACAAGATTTACTTCCTTTTTGATGTGATTTTTAAATGCAGAAATAGTTTGTCAAACTTAGACAACTATCTTAGAATTTTTGATGTGAGGTTCTATGTGGTTTTTAGTAGTTTTAATTATAGAAAAGTGTGAAATCAAAGTTAGCCTGTTGAAAATGTTCATTCGTTTTCAGAGTGGAAGCTAACTGCTAGCAAGACGTACAGCACTGTAAGCTAACGTTAGCTGTTTAGAACTCAAACTGTGTAGACTGCTACATTAGCAGATGTTGACAGTTTACACTTTCAACAGACCATTGTTACGCTTTGTCCTGATGTGTTCAGGCAAACCACATTCTACTTTCTATGTGAAGTCATCCTGACTCCCGTTAATCCAAAGACTCAACTGGGGTCTGCTCTAACTTCACAAAGAATGGAGTAAACCTTTGAATTTTCATTACTAAGATCCACTGTGGTGGATCTGAAGAGCATTTGAATGAAACACAAACATGCATTTGATTTCTTCATGCATCAGTGTCTTATGTGTATAGAACACTTAAAATTCTCTGAAAGTAAATGGGTGGCAGAAAAGAGTACCGCTTCCAAGATTTCTTGTATATTTTTATTCCAAACGATGCTAAACTAGATCTCTCTAAAACGTAAAAAAACGAAAGGAAAATATGGTTGAAAAATAGTGACAATTTTTATTTTTTGCCCCTCCATATTGTTCTCTGGGCTTGAAGATATTCACCAAAGGAAGCTGATCTGGATGTACACGGAGAACTTACTTACAAGCATGTCAGTGAACCAAAGACAGTCTCAAAGGCTCAAAGTCTCAAAGGCAAACCTTCAGCCATTTTCTGCTGTTAGTGTGTACCATCGCTTTGAACTGATTGAACAGGCACAAATGCAAACGAGGCAAAATAAAAAAGAAACATGAAAAGCTAATGTGTGGTTGCTCTTTAACCAAAGCAGTTTCAAGCTTGTGCCAAGTGTGTGGGCACATGTTCTTTTAGAATGTGCATGTGTGTAATTCTTTTTTATTTATTTTTTTGTGGGGGGAGCTTATCAAAATATGAGTAGGCGAGAGGTGGAGTAAAAGTGGAAGAGGGCACTGATGCACCCTGAAGGTAAGGAAGAACGGGCCGAATCTGACAGCTTAGTTTTAATGGAAGTTTGCACAATTTATCCTCTAAAGGGTTTTGTGGAGACAACACACACACGATGCACTCAATCTGCTGGCTGGAAAAACACTTTCTGTGTATTGCTGATGTAAATAGACCATTTGACTGGATGAACATGGTTTGTTTAGAATTTCTTTGACATCTTTATAGCCTGAAACCGGGCGACCCAGATGTTGACTATAAAGAAACACTTTCTTTGTACAGAGTGTAAGAAGTTTGCAGTGAAATTGTGATTAAATCTGTTTTTCTTTTTGTTTTTTGTTCTTGTTTTATCATTACTATTATTATTATTTTTTTTAAACTGCACAGTTGTTGAATAGAAAATAGACTTTGGCCATTTTCTTGAGGGCAGCACTACTTTAAAATTGTAGCTAACATGTTAATATTCAAATATCTCTTTTGTTTACTCGTGTTACTGAACATAAGAGCATTGGCAGACAGTTAGATACTTTCAATAACCAAATAAAAACTAGTGCATTTATTGTCCTTTCTTGTATTTTTGATTGAACAAGATAATAAAATATTTTTGTAAGCTTAATTAATCGATCATTGTAATAATCTATTTAGCAACAGTGATCATGATGTTAGTTTTTTTGTTCAATATAGTAACTATACTATTGATAAACTATTCAAATATCATTAAAAATGTCTCCACTTAAGCATAAAACTTGATCGCTTGTGAGTTTCCAGACTAAGTTGTCAGATGAAACTATGACATTTTACCCAGTGTGATCAGAGTCTGACATAGCCCATGTCTAGGTATGTCATAAAAAAGAAAGCCTCTCAGTCATTCCATATTCAATAAATATTCCATCTAATAAGGTAAAAAACCAACAACAACCGCACAACACTGATTCCTGTGTATTTTAGGTCGAGCACCAAACTCTGGTTTTGATTCATGAGTTCACATATTTTATGGTACTGTTGGAAGTGCAGCAAACTTGACATGATAAAATGAAGAGGGGTGTTCATCCATCACAGCTGATGACACACAACTATCCAGTCTGTTTGCTAACAATGGACCATTTTTCAACACGGCACACTTCATTTTGCAGAAAAGCACAGACTGGCATTTTCCACTCTGCCCAAAAGCAATCTCATGACTGCATCAGAACATAAACGCATTTGCCTCTCGCTTGTGTTTTCCCAGCCTGCACAAGATGGCTGGAAGCCGTCGGCTTGAATCTGTCCTGCTGCGCCTCGACAACTCATTCTAAGGCTGTCTACTCGATGCGGCACGCACGTCAGCACACTTTAATTGATTGGTTATGAATTCTTAACGAGCTGGTGATCACCAATCAGCAGAACACTTGGGAAGGTTGTCAGAGAGCAGTGCCTCTGATTTGTGCAGGATGACTTCCAAGGAGGCCCTTGTGGAGCAAATCTCTCTGGTTTAGTCAGATTGGACTTGAAGAAAGTGCAAATGATGCTGCTGATGGCGTCTCACAGAGCAGCCAGGGAAGGTAGAGGCAAAAGCACAGAAAGGGAAATTATTAAAGGGAGGGCTATGATTTATACACTTGTTTTAGGAAAGATCAGGGAACTGTGTGTTTTCCGTGTGTGTGCGTGTGTATTGACTGTTCTAGAATATGCATAACTTGGATGAAGGAAATAAAAACAGTGTGTGTTATTGATTACACAGATGTTAATGTGCTTTATAACTGAAGATGGTGATTCATGGATAGCTATTCAGGAATGCAGATGGTGAAGTGCTGCTAAGTGCCATTTCACAACAGCTTCAGGCGAGAGCAAAATGCAGAAAAGCCACAACAGAGGTTATGGTCAAACTTAATGTATGCTGAAACAGAAGCTCTGATGATGTATCAAACTAAAACTGTAAAAAGTATCTGTATCGGTGATACATGTTCCTAAACTTGGTGTCGAATTGATTATGTGGGATGCTGCATCGCACATCTGAATTTTGTATTTACTCAGACTGTCACATATTAACAGTTGATGCATTGAAACATTCAAGTGTGGCAAAAAGAGAAGGTATTTTTAGAAATGCTTTTTCAACATTCGCTCTGGTATCTTTCAGACAAAAATCACTTAGATAAACCAGATGGTAAAAGAATAAAATCTCCCCACTAATGGCTCCTACAGTAATAAAATTAATGTGCATTGTGAAACAGCTTGAGCCGTTTTCCATGGGATGAACTGTGACATTTCTTGGGAACAGAGTGTTCTGTAATTTTCAATAATAATAAAAAAAAATCAACCTGTTCTTTGCCTCTCATTTCTCAAGCATTAAATGTCAAATCCTGGACTGTAACGACTTCAGTTTACTAGCATTTATATTCATGTCTTCAGTTATGGAGCTGATACAAAGTGTAGTTACAATAAAGTGTAATTTTTTCACATTAAATCAGCTTGTATCCAGTTTGTTGGAGTGAATCATGCAGAGATTGGACCCGGAAGGTCAAACACTTTTAGTAAGCATAAATGTCATGGGATTTGTGTTTTTGGGTATGAAAGCCATAACAGTGAATGAGTCCTTTAAGCATCATAAGACACTTTGTGTGTGGAACAAGGACATTGTGCTTGTGGGCCTTGACTGCTGTTAAATGTGGGCCACCTGATTTACACCATGACACCTGTCAGTGTGATTGCTTGGCTTCTGACACACAAAGGCGCACACGCACACGCACATGCATGCTCCCAGCGGGTGTCATCACTCAGAGGAGGATATTGGAGCCGAGTCAAATCCACGGAACTGTCAGAATGCAGGCGGATCATAATTAACCCCGGTCTGATTCGGGTGTGGTGCCGTTTGTGTGTTTCCAAGCAACCAGCTCATCACAGCTCGATGTGAGAGGGGCCCACACAACTAGCAGAGTGAAAAAAAAGAAAAAAAAAACTTTTACGGTGTTCTGTTTATCTGTGCTACCCTTAAATCTGTCCTACCTTGTGGTAATGCGCAGGCGCGCATCCATGCTACCTTTTTTATTGTATATATATTTGCCCACCCTTCAAATATCACCACCAGCCAACACTTGTGGTGAGGATCCTGGAGAGATGTTGATGGAGGGAAAGATTTGAGCCACACACTCAGCAGCTCTTCCACACTCACACCAGCGCTCATCCGCTGCTGTCTGAACGACATCCATCTTCTTCAGATCAGTGACGCTCCCTGATTCCTGTCTGGGATGCTGATTGTGGAGCTGTGGGTCCCAGATACCCAATCACAGCAGAAAAGAACCAAGCAAAACAGCTGACCCCCTGCAGACCCCAACACACACACACACACACACACACCTCGCTGGATGGTTCTCCTTCAATTCCTTCTGACCACTGCAATGCAGTACTGAAGAGACCTTTATACTGTCTTGAAATGTAGTTGATGAGCTGCTTTGCTTTGCAGTAGAAAATACCAGTGAACCAAGCTTCATTCGGTAAAGTCTTAAGAAATAAATTCTTGTTGAAAATACGAATTTAACCAAGAATGATTCAAACTGCTACGAAAGTGAAATTAGAAGTTAAAATGTGGTAGATATATGAAATACTCTCACTCCATTTAAAGTGGAACTTACACCCCAAATGAACTTGATTTTTGGAGGTCAGTGATTGTTTTGGCTGCATTGTCCCAGTTGTATTTACCGAACTCTAGTTCACTTTTTTGGTCTGCATCGGAGTTCCACTGCATATTCCCACTTAATAGGCAAACAGACTAGGATTTCATTAAAGTGGAATAGACTGGGAATACGCAACAAATATCAATAGAAAGCAATGGCATTCAGTCAACCTTTAAACAAACTGTTATTGTGCTGAACTATCTTGTCAAAAGTTAATGTAACGTAATTTAACATCACAAGTAGTTGGATTGATAGTTTATATCCCATTGGAAAATATGAAAGAGGGAATTAAAGGTGTCAGCTGACCTGGAACTATCCCTTAATGCTATACTTAGGAAAAGAAACTGCCCAACAAAAAACAATAAAACAATGACAGATTTTTAGTGTAAATGGTAAAACAATTTCTTGCTCAACCCTCCTGTTATGTTGTGGGCCAAAATAACCCGTTTTAAAGTTTAAAGTTTTTTTTTTTTTTACAGTTGGAAGTATTTTTTTTTTGCATAAAACTTTTTCTATTTGTCTTAATAGGTGCACTTAATCCCTTTTCTGTTCCTGTGGACAAACTCCACCCTCACTGAGTGACATTCAGCAGAACTGGAGGAAAACATAAAAACTCTGCATGACTCATTTGTCTTGGTTTAAATCAGTGGGTCAATTTGACCCTGAAGTGTATGTGTGGCTCAAGTTCAATTATAAAGACCACCTATTGAAAAAAAAAAACTAAATGTAATGTAAAACAAATTACAAGGAAATTATTATTATTATTATTATTATTATTATTATTATTATTATTATTATTATTATTATATTTTATGGTTTTCCGCTTTTTATGCCCAAATGAGTAAATTGTTGTCATCAATCCTTTATTTGTGGGAAATAAAAAAAAAAAAAAAACATCATTGGACAAATATTGATTGAAATGAGTTAATAATTAGATACAAAAATGTTTTGGAGGAATTGATCACTCCCCGGGTCAAACTGACCCACAGACATTATTGCTGTACCTCAGAAACGAACATAACAGGAAGGTTAAACTTAGAATTTCCATTTAGAGTCAAGAAAAACTTTAGCCGAGGCAACAATGACCAAACATTAGTCATCTCTGAATCTCCTAACCCAAAAACATTCTTAGTTTTCCTCTAGAATCTTGGCATTCTTTCCATTCTTGTCCTCTTCCTGCCTCTACAGTTGACATATCATCATTCCCCATCATCTTTAGCTCTATAATAAGTCAAATGATTTCCCTCCTTTCATTGACCGCGCCTTCTTCTTGCCGCACTTACTGATCTAATAAATTTTTTCATTTTCGTTTCCCACATCTTTTCTTTCCTCTCTCTTAGTTATTGCTCCATATCTCCTGACTCTCTACATTGATTTGCTCTTCACTTTTCTTCCCTTCTCCTTCCTGCTCTACTTTCCCATCCATTTTTCCTTTCACTGCTTCTTTTCTTCTTCTTTGTCAATCATTCACTCCATTCTAGACACCTTCTTTCTGTGACTCCAACAACCTCGCCTTATCACTGGCCCCGCTCTTTTAACCTCGCCACATGGGAGAGATGTTGCATCCAGATCACCATGGTGACCAGTTAAACAGTGCTGCTGCCAGAGCGCTTCCTGCTAATTGAAATCATTACGACGTGTAAGCAGCTGCTCTGTCAGTCCATCCTATCGCTCTCCTCCAGGTTTCTCCTCTGCCTCCATTTATTTGTTTTTTTAGCGCTTCCACATTCATAGAAATCAAAAGAAAGAAAAACTATTAGCATGTCAGCGATAAAACAGATAGAAAATATAATCTATTTTATTGATTGATCAAATGTTTTTGTTTAAGAAGATTTGATTTCTGGAAAATTTGGACTTCACTTTTCACTGTTACACACCGTGGATTTCCATATCTGCAAAGAGTCCCGTCCAGGATCTACCATTTTGATGTGATTGAAATAAAAGTTTCTAGAAATATTTTCTGCAATTTGTAATTACTTATTAAGAAAAGAAAGAAGAATTAGTTTTGAATAAAATTGGGCATTGGATTTGGCATAAAAAATTCAGAGATTTGATCTCACAGCCGTATTGCTGCCATCAACCTGTGTGTTAATTCAGATGAATTTAAAATGGTTCTGGTGATCAGATCATTTGTCCTTTTAGATTTACATCAATATCCACACGCTGGAAACCAAACTCTGATAAAGCTGCCAGATCCATTTTCTCATTTTCACTTTAAGAGAGGAAGCATTTACTGTTGAAGTCCCACAGGAAACCACATGAATATCTTCAATACTATGGCAAAGTGGCATCAATTATTAAAGATTAAGAAACAGGTGTTGAGTTGATACAGCAATGCATTAACTCATCGTTGTTTATATGTGTCACACAAACAAACAATGAGATATCAGTGTTTGTGTAGTGATTGCTGTGAGACTCTGCATTCTTGGCACAGAGCAAGAGGTTTAAAGATGTTTTATGTTCTAAGGGTATTTGCTTACGCAAATGTTTAGATATATTAAAATGAACCCCGTTCCCTGAGCCGCTGCAGCTCTTAGAGGTTGTAATAAATATTGCCCTCTTCTGTGAAACCGAATGAGAGTGAGACAGTGCCGAGCAGAAAGCATAACCCTAACCCTAAAACGTAACTGCTGGGGAACTTTTTTAAGTTAACACAATCTTGACTGACCTTATTTATGGTACAAAAATCATAGAAAAAAAAAATCATACAAAAAAATCATACAAAAAAAGCCTGTTTTATTGAGTAATATGCTGATGGCAAAAAAAAAAAAAAAAAAAAAACAACAAAAAAACCCCCGATAAATTCATCTGCCACTTAATTTTTATGTGTAAAATTCGGATTGATTTTCTGAGAAACCATGCATGTCTTCAACTGGTAAAGTTTTCAGAATTTATTTTTCTTCTTTTTTTCTGATTTGTTAAGTTCCAAGAAGAAAGCTTAAAAAGCTTCTTTCTCTGCTCTGCCCTCAGGATTAATGTCCTGTTTGAAAACTGGCATCTTCATTAGGTTGTCGTCCTCAACAGGCCGGGTGATTTATATGTTTCTCCAGGGTTTTGATCTTTGTGTGTGTGTGCATGCATCACTGTATGGCGTAACCCAGAAAACACATGCAAACTAAGCGAAGAAGATAAATGCTTGTTTTGTTGAATTGTTTCCTCCATAAATGATACACTTTCCTCCCTCTTACACCAACTTTCAACACATGGACGTGTGTTTGAGTGTATTTCAAAGTTATAATTTATTAGAGTTCAATATCAAATGTGTTTTATCTTCCTGTTGGTGTCATTTCCTGTTCATCCATCCAGCAAAGACAGAGGAAGATGTGGATTTTTGCATTTTTACTGGTCCCATTCAGGAACATTTGGAGTTCCTGTGCTTTGTCAAACAAACACACTTTCACAATTGCAGGTGTTTCCATTAAAGAAGAGATGCGATTAAAATCACATGTGAATGAGTTTGTTCAGGTAATGAGTGATCATGAAACACACTTTGTTAATCTTGTGTGTGAAATAAATCAAAGTCTATGAAGTAAATAAATTTGCCTTGGCCCTATGGCAAACTTTTTTGTTGAAAATTTAGCTTTTTTAAAATTGTCGCTCTTCCATTGAGAAGATTCATTTTTGAAATGTCAAATTGCGGAATTATGTACTCAATAGAAAGACAGCTTATATCATATAAGATTCTGAATTTTTTATGTTCTGAATAAATATTTGCTCCCTGACAGATTTCTTCAGATTTTTTTTTCTCTCTCTTTCATGTTACAAATCAAACAAATTTTATGAATCAGCTTCAGGAGCTGGACAACTCATTATTGAACCATGAATGCTGCTCTGAGCTGCACAGTGATGCAGTCGGTAGCACTGTTGCCCTGCAGCAAGAAGGTCCTGGGTTCGATTCCCGGCCCAGGGTCTTTCTGCATGGAGTTTGCATGTTCTCCCTGTGCATGCGTGGGTTCTCTCTAGGTACTCTGGCTTCCTCCCACGGTCCAAAAAAATTACTGTCAGGTAAATTGGTCTTTCTAAATTCTGAGTGTGTGTGCATGGTTGTTTGTTGTGGCTGTGTTTCCGTGCGAGCTATCCAGGGTGACCCCGCCTCTCACCTGGAACGTTAGCTGGAGACAGGCAAAGGCACCTCCCAACCCCGCTAGGGACAAGGGTGTTAGAAAATGGATGGATGGAATTCTGCTCTAGACTGCTCAAAGTCACAAATGTTTGGTCATTTGTAACATGGTGCTCTTGAATTGTACAGTGATCCAGCTCTGCATGGTTACAAGTAAAGGAGTGGCTTAAGTCAGAAATTTTTGTTTCTGTTCTTGTGTTTTATTTCTCGTATTTCTTACATTACTCTCAGACATTTTGTCCTTTTTTTTCCGCTGAGCTCTGCATCATTCTACTCCACCTGCCTGTTTCTACCTTTGCTCATCAGCGTCATTGTGTGTTCAGTCTCATCGTCTGTCAGTCTCACCTGTTTGCTGTGGCACTTAAATGCCTCAGTTTCTGTCATTATCCACTGAATTCAGTTGTATTCCTTGTTCCCATAAATGCACCATTTTATTGTCATCGTTAAATACCTTTGAAAAGCATTATCTGAATTGTTGTCTGCAGCGTCTCCATGTTCCATCAAAGTGTTATATCTCTACTTGTCCATATGTATGATGTCCAAATCGGGAGATTTCTTGTTTTTTTTTTTCCTTTCTGATCAATACTACCAGTTGCATTCACTCCAATTAGCCTAAAATTACAATAATCACATTATTAGTACAAAGAAGATTGCAGGGAGAGGAAATATAAGTGTGAGGGCTGGTGCAACAGGGTGAGTTTTGTGTGTTTGAAAGTGAAAAGAGACGGATGGTGGAGGTTTTGGGGGGCCTGTGTCCAGTGGCTCTTCCTCAGAAGTGTTCTTATCTACCTTGCCCAGGCAGACTTCACAGCCTTTTTCCAGTTCTCACCGTACAAGCGTATGTACACACAACTCGGCTTATCTTTTCGGCCATTCAGCTAGAAGGCGCAATGTCACATCCCCAACACAATGGTGAAGGAACACCAGAATGGACGCCTGCAACGGTTGCCAGTCAGATGATCTGAATTTCACCAGATATTACGGTGAGAAAATTTAACATCATGACTTTGTCGTGAATGTGTTGAACCCGTCTTGATTGACTTATTCAATTGTAAACAGTGAGATTCAGCTGATTTAATTAGAGTTTCACAAACTTACACAGGGTTTTTTTTTTTGTTGTTTTTTTTTATGTATGGCTTGTATGGGTGACATGTTCACCAGGAACATTCTGGGTTTAACGTTTTTAGAGAAGTGTTTCCTGCTGCAGAGCTTTTAAGTCAATTAGTACCATCCACAATGTTAAAGATGGGCTGCTCTTCACTAAATTGTGGTTCAACGTAATTTTTCTCTTGCAGTTTTAACTCATGGTCACCTGAGCACCCTGATGTCAACTGTGACGGTTGGGAAGTAAAAAAATAAAAATAAAATAAAATCTGACTTGAGTAAATTACAAATTACAAACCATTTTGTTGAAAGTGAACACCCATCTGTATTACCATGAAGTTGTAAAAGGCTGGAATAAAACCTCACTTTATCTTAAACAAATCACTTCGTGCAGTAATTTTGATTAATTAACCACATAGGAACCTAATTTAACACAATTAGGTTCCTTCTGGAAGGTGTTTCTGGTACGCCCGGAAATCTGACAAACAAGTTAGCTAATCCTACAGGTTTTCTAACTTACAACAACCATATTAAGTTAGGTGCATTATCACTTCCAGATCCAAGTGTTTTTTCTCTTTTTGTCTAATTCGATGCAAATTCTCTCAAACTCAACATACAACTCCTGAGTTTTGAATTTTTCCCCTTAATGATGAACAAAATGGAATAAAATTCCTTAAACAAAAAATTTTTGTTTTGCAACTTTGAAATTTTTTCTAAATATTTAGATTTGTGAGATTTCAGACAAAGCCTAAAAATGACGTATTTTTACAATTTTCACAATTTATAACCTACCTTTACATTAGTTAGATATTATTAGTTAAAATGCGCAATTGTGAATGGACAAACATCTGGATGAGAATGACAACATAAATTACACACCATGCAGAGATTCTCAGTATTCATGGGCTGTTAAAGATATCAAGGTCAACCGAGGTCACATTTTCAAAACCCATTTTACTGTTTCTGTTGTTCAAAGACCTTCTGGAGAGATACCAGAAAAATTTAGATTTTTTTTTTTTTGTATGAGAAGACATTTATATTGAAACACACAAGGAATGGCATTTTAAATTGGGATAATTGGCTAACTCTTTGTCCTGAATAGGTAGCGATGGTGTGATAATGTGGATGGATGAGGCCTGAGCTCCTCTGTTGGCAAAGCCCGGGTCAGGAGGACAGTTATTTGATATTGATCAATGGCATTTTCTTGCTGCTGTGCACACACACACACACAGAAAAACATTGAGACGAGTGGCCATCTGCTGACTGATTAATGCTCCAGTCACTACCTTGATTGGAAAGTGTGTGTCTTAAAGTCAGAGGAGAGGTTAAGAAACCTCAAAATGACTATTTTGCCCAGAGTTAAAAAAAAGCCTTATTTTAAATGTAACAATAAGTATGATTTTACACCTATTTCTTCAGTTAACTTGTGTGTTACTAGGTCATATGGTAGGTTCTATCATTATGTCAACCACAGCATCTCAGAATAGGACCATGATACAGAACGATCATCAGGATGAAAAAACTGTAAACAGCAGGTTTTATGTATTGTTTAAAGTTTACCTTGGCTCGCTTTAAAATATGTTAAGAGCTGCATTTTCAACGAGTTATATCAAAACAGAGATCAGCTAGAATCCATTGGATCCTAGCTGATCTCTTCAAACTGTTCTGATCATGAAAGTTCAGCTGTTGGTGCTGAATCAGATTTATCTTTAAAAACAAATAATATTTACACCTTATCAAATGACATATGTCATGACATTATGGTTACTTTCCTCACCATCCATCCATCCATCCATCCATCCATCCATCCATCCATCCATCCATCCATCCATCCATCCATCCATCCATCCATCCATCCATCCATCCATCATCCATCATCCATCCATCCATCCATCCATCCATCCATCCATCCATCCATCCATCCATCCATCCATCCATCCATCCATCCATCCATCCATCCATTCCACTTATCCAAAATCAGCTTGTGAGTGCATCAAATCCAGGAGGGAGCGAGTCTTGGGTTTTCCCAGGGGTCTCCTCCCAGTGAGAAGAGCCCGGAATACCTCCAAGGATAATATCATCAGATGTCAAAACAACTTCAGTTGACACTTTTTGATGCAGAAGTGCAGCAACCCTCTTTTGTACTTTTGCCTAGATGATGGAGCCTCTCTCCATGTCTCTAAGGGTGAATTTAGTCACTCTGCAGAGTAAGCTTATGTCAGCTGCTTCTATCCAAAATCTTGATTTTTATTTATTATTATTCTTATTTTAATGATCTATGTCTCATGACCAAAGTAGACTAACTTGTAAATCAAGGGATTTGCTTTTTGGCATTACAGACTGGAGAAGCACCCAATCTTAACCCCAAACCCAGAGGGGGCAATCCACCCTTTTCCAGTTAGGAACCATGGCTGCAGAATTAGAAAAATTGACTCTCATCCCAGCTTCAACTCAGCAGCAAACCACTCCAGTGCAAGCTAGAGGCCATGGTCTGGACAAGCAAATTGGGAAGATGCTGGCAGAGAAGAGCAGCAAGCAAAAGGCACTAAAAAAGTGGAAGTAAACACAACAAACATACATTTTCAGACTTAAAGAGCTAACAGTTGAAATTTAGTGTCACTAAAGGAATGGTTTAGCTTGTTAGCAACCATCACTCTGTGTGTGTGTGTGTGTGTGTGTGTGTGTGTGTGTGTGTGTGTGCGTGTGTGTGTGTGTGTGTGGGTGTGTGTGTGTGTGTGTGTGTGTGTGTGTGTGTGTGTGTGTGTGTGTGTGTGTGTGTGTGTGTGTGTGTGTAGTTTGAGAGCACTTTGGTTCCTGCTGGAGAGGAACATCACGCTGCATGACTCCTTGACCCACACACACACATGCACAAACACACAGTTACCTGATCTCCTGCTGCTTTACTATATATAAACCTGCCCTATCAGCTTGTTAAAGGAGTTAAAAATAGCTCTGCTCCATGCTGTCACACTGCATGTGTCTCTGGTTCCTTGGGCCTTTCTCACACAGAAACACTTCCGACACTATTTTTTCCAGCACAACCTACTTGAGAAACAAACTTAACAACGTGTCACTTTGTGCCTATAACAGGCTTTTAGGGTGTTTTCATAGTTCAGGAAACTTTGTTGAATTGGGGACCAATTGCAACATTTGTCACATTTTCAGCTGCTGCAGTTCACTTTTACCACTTTTACCACTGTGCCAAGTGAACACAAACCTTTGAGCAACCCGTTTACCCCTTCGACTTTGGTGACGCTCCACCAAGAACCGCTTAAGGAATCCACACAAAAACACCTGAAGAAGACAATGAGTGCAAATTCCTTCTTCACAAAAGCAAATGAAAATGGAATGGCATCAAATTTTTTGGTGAAAGACCACAAACCATTTCTCCCACTAGTATTAGACTCACACACTAGTTTTGGTTGCATATACCCAGAATGCGTTGGGCTACAATCCACTTCATGCTTTTGGAGGGGTCTCTGGACTGGACTGGCTTCCAGTCCATCTCATGTACGGTTCGAACCACACCAGAGTTCACTTGAACTGAGATGAGATCTGGGGTCCTCGGCAGATGAGAGTTTGTGTTTTTGGTCCGTATCAGAGTTTGATTGCACATTAATACCTCCCCAAACCAATCAGACGTTCTAGGTAAACAAGCTGGAGTTTAATTAATGTTGACTGAATAGAACTTGTGTAAACACACCTTTAGTCTCTTTCATATAAAGATGGCAACAAGGATTCCAGAGGTCTGCCACTGTATGAGTTAATCAAAGTTTAACATGAAATCTGTGATCAGGTAAATAAGTCTCCAATCTTCTTCTAATGTTTTTCCTGTTGCTTTTAGATGTGGCATATAGTTTTTGATTCAACTATGCATCATAGGCCAAACTAATGTTGAAAAAAATCTGCTAAATATAGTCTGCTGAGTTCATATGTCATGTCGGATCAGGCTGCACACTCTCCTCTGATCGACACATACAGCAGGTAGTAAAAAAGCTGCTGTACTGTAACTAAAGTTAATTCCTGCTGACTCTTAGCTT
This sequence comes from Poeciliopsis prolifica, assembly GCF_027474105.1. Classification (NCBI taxonomy): domain Eukaryota; kingdom Metazoa; phylum Chordata; class Actinopteri; order Cyprinodontiformes; family Poeciliidae; genus Poeciliopsis; species Poeciliopsis prolifica. The sequence continues at coordinate 2,387,981 of NW_026562402.1, forward strand.
AGCTTCAGTGCCGTCTTTGCAAACCAGATATCAATTGGATGCATTCATAATTGGAAAAATTTCCTTTTGAAAGTTAAAAAGCAGAGTCAATACAGTCACTGATTGACCCTGTAAAGAAAGTTAATCTTTTTTGTGTCCTAGACTGAATTTTGCATTTGAAAACATTGGGACTGAATAACACTATGAAGCTTTTTTTTATTCAATTAGTTTTCCAGCTAAAGACTTGAAAATGTAAAACCTGCATCCTTGAAATGGTTCCATAATGCACTGGAATAAACTCAGGTTTTTACTGAGACTCTTTGACTACCTTTTAAAGATCTTTTACTAATTGCCTCAAAGGAAACCTAAAGCTGTTTTGCATAATCTTGAATGAGAATGAAGAATTAGTAATGAAGAACTAGAGGATATTTTCATTTCCATTGCTAGGTTTGTGCAGCCTTGTAGGACTTTTATTTTCTTAACATTTGATTAAACACATATTTTAAGAGTATTCATATAAATGTGTCAGATTTTTATGTTCTAATATGCAAAATTCTAGCAATGAAAGGATATCTATAGCTCAACTCAATTTATTTATTCATCCACATTTCTATAGTAATTGTCTTGTTCTAATCTTCTAATGAAACAAACATCATGTTGTTATCAGCTCCAAATGTAAGACCTTCATAAATAACAGAAATAAAAGCTTGATGACATCAGTCATTGGTCACTAAAAAATACCAAGGATGAATGACATCAATAACTAATTTGACACTTTATTTTGAAAGAATTATCAAACTGCATGAAGTCTTTAAAGAGACATTATTCATAAGTAGAGATAATGTAAGAAAGTTGATGCTCTATGATCCAGTGAATTCTCAGTCCAGCTGAAACTAGAAGCTTCAGGAAACAAACACCTTTTGTTTACCAAGCTGTCCCTGTTTCAGTTCAGCTACAGTTACCTAAAAGCCACATAGACAAATGTGACATAGAGACCATGTCATATTTATTTATTTATCTATTAATGTCTTAAAAATCAGGAGTTTATGTGTATTTCCTGACTATTCGGTAGCCTTGCCTTTGAACTGTATGACTTGGATCAAGCCTTTTTTGGGTTTCCTCCTGCAAGCTTCTTACAATAGATAGCTGGAACTCTGGGCCATTCCTCTGAACAGAACCGGGTCACATTCTCTAAAGGGAAATTCTCTAAGGAAGGAAATCAGGGCTTTGTGGCCACCCAACACTAGGAACCACTCTGGCTGCATTTGAAAGCTCCACTGGCGTCCAAGCTTTAACTTCCCGGCTGTTGTGTTAGGGTGTGGTTTTGACATTTCCACATAACATATTTTCCCCATAAGATGCTTAAAACGGCCTTATAACATGATGCTGCCACCCCATACTTCAGCAAACATAATCCTCAAAGGCTTAAAAATAGGGCATGTCTTTTTTTTTTTTTGTTGTTGCATGTAAATATCTGATTTCAACTGTATATTACAGGAAGCTCCATCTGAGATGTTTCCTGTCTTAGTTTGCATGTTCAATGTCAATGTTTGGGGAAGACCAATTGGAAAAAATGATCAAACAGAAACGACTTGTTTGGAAAGGATTCCTATTCAAATTCTAATTTGGGCAGTTGAGGCCAAAGCTGAAATGTTTTTTTCTAAAATCCACAGTGCCATGTTGATGGAGAACTACAAATAACTGGAGCGGTCTCTGGTCAACTTAGCATTCACATATGCCTTCAAACCGAACCAGATTTAATGCAACCTGAGTTATCCAAGCTATTCTAGAGTTAAATATAAGGCCTAACAAATTTGGGTCACGTTTTGAACCCAAACTCAGCCGTATCTTTACCACAGAAAGGCAGAAAAAAGAATCAATATATCGGAATGGCCCAGTCAAAGTCTAAAGACCAGTCTCACACTATCTAAAAACTTCACTCAGCCGATTTCTTTAGAGATGTTCCGATAAATTATAGCAAAGGCCTGAAATAGGGTATAATAATAGTTATTTTATTAATATCTATTGCCTCAAGTAGAAATAAAAATACTTTGGAAAGTACAAGAATAATTAGTTCCAAGACACTTCTCAAAATAGGACGACCTCGGAAACCCCACTTTAGTTGTCATTTGCATAAAGGAAGTTTTGCAGAAGGCCGGTCCGGTGTTTGCTGTAAAAGTCATCCTGTTGGCCAGGCTAGAATAACACGGTGTGGAAGCGGAGCGGCTGTGTTTTGCTATGAAATGCGGCTCAGAGGTTAACAGTGGCTCACGCTGGCATTGTCTTTGTGCGTCCACAGGAAAACGGTCAGTGGCTGTCACATCCTGATGGGGAACCTCGACCCGGCTCAACTCACCAACAACTTGCTGCCTCAGCAGGAAGGAAGGAAGGGAAAAAAACCCGGCTTCCTTACTTCCTTACGTGCGTCTGTTTGTGTGTGCAAACATCTGTTTGCTGTAGTGGGAGGGTGCTCACCTGCGCACATGGATGAGAAAGCACACAGAAGTGAATCCGCATTTGTTCCTACATGTTTACATATTCTCTCTTTCCTAGCAGGAAGAGCTCCGTCAGAGAGTTCAAGAATGAAAACACGGGTCGGAAAAACAGCGGGCTTCCTCATTCTTCCTGCCAGTGTGTGAGCATATCCATTACATAAGCAGGTGAGAAGGAACAACACTGCTGAACAAACAGCTGCCAAACCATCTTCCTTGTTCCGAGCAGGATGCATCTAATGTGCAATTAGAGCATGCTGGGAATGGAAAACAATACGTCATATGAGCAGACCAGCTGCTCCTCTTTCAATTTATTCATACCAACAGGTAGCTTCTGTTTACACAAAATCTGGGGATTCAGCTAATTATTGTAAATTAATCTGTGATCATTTTGTATTGCATTTCAAACCCACTTGGTAAATTCCTGCCAGTGGCGTTCTATTAGCACAGTATTGACCCGACTAAGCAGGAGTTTTCCAGAGAACTTCCTGGTGAGGGTGCATGTAAAGAGATATTATTTGGATAAACAGGGCATGCTGTGTTATGCATGAAAGTTAGACAAACGGGTGGAGGCAGCATTAATTTCAAGTCAACAACACGGTTGCATGACAAACTATGTAAAGGTTTTTACGTGACGAGTGGGAAATGGTAGGAGTCAGTTATCCTGGATGTTTTCAGTTATTTACTATATTTATTTAATTAAGGAATAACCCGTAAGCTGTTACACTCTTTCCAGCCGTATCATGTCTGTTGTCGGAAAAACATCAGGCAGATTGGTGTTAATAGATTACAGGGTTTTTGATCAAATTCAGACTGTAGCTTACAGCGCTACACTCTCTTCACTTTTGTGAAGAGAGTGTAATGCCAAAAGACATTTCTTTCGGTAGTGCTAGGTTTGCCTGTTTAATTTGGTTGTATTTACCCAGAATGCCCTGCATTATAGTTCACTTTAAACTTTGGAGTACTCTCCAGACCCCTCGGTGTTCACATATGCATTAAAACCTTCAACCAAACCTAGACTCAAATTTTTAGGCAGACCAAAGTTTGTTTTTTGGTCGACATCAGATTTTTACTGAATATTCACAGTAACAAGCCGGACTTTCTACACAACCAAACAAGATTTTGATTAAAGTGGAGTAAACAGAGCTGGTGTGAATGCACCATACTTTAACGTTTTTGTACATCTAATTTGTCATAGAATCAAGCCATAAGTGCGTTAAAGAAACAAACCACCTGTTGATTTAAACACTAAAATTACATTTCTCTGTTCGCAAAAACAAAATGGATGAAATTTGGATTTTGTAATGGGAATTTCATGCAAAACATCAACATCAACACTCCTACATTTCTTGCTCTCTCTCTCTTTCTTATGAAATATCCTTTAAGCGTAACACAAACTCTGATTGTTGAACAACCCTCCTGTGTGCTGTTGAGCCTCGGGGCAGGAAGCAGGCTGATACCGAGCTCTGGAGCTGAGGATGTGTGGGAAGAGAGAACGAGAACAGGACACATGCAAGCAAACACTCAGTCCTAATAAAGAAATCCTTCATCTTGTGTAAATAGGATAAAGATGACTTAAAACAAAGTGCAAATATGGCAATAGACTTCATTGGTTTCATGTTTTTCCCTGCAGAAGAAGCTTCTTTGGTATTTGCCACTGCAGTTTCTGTGCTAAAAAAGGAAGTGAAGAACTGGGGGGCAGCCTGCTGCAAGAGGCTGAAAGATGCAGATCTGTGTAAACAGTGGCAGCAAGATGCAGTCAGGAGGGGAGGATAAGGTTACCACAAAGACACATCTCTGCTGCAGGAAAGATCCTCCCCATCTGTCCACAGATGCTCTCCGCTCTCACCGTTAATGCAGCTTAAATGGCAGGCAAGAAAAAGCTTTTTGAAAGCATATCTACAAGGATAGGATACACTACATGAATAATTTGGTGACTCCAGGGATTCATGCCGGAGTTTGTGGGGTTAGAAGGGAAGAAGCTATCAAGGCAGCTCCTTGTCAGAGTGTTGGATGTGGACGAGAGCAGGAACAGCTGAGATCCCATACTGAGCGGAGAGAAAACAACTCAAAGTCTCTTGAAGAAATGCACAACTCAGAAAGTAAAGTACCAAAGTTTTGGTGTACAGTAGGTACACACGGACAAAAGTTCAGCTTTTATTTGTGAATGAAAAAGACACGAACACCAGGAGGTATCTTCCGAGGAAAATATTGTATTCCATATGATCTCCTACCCCACAGCCTCACCGTCTGTCTCTACAGAGGATTATACTGTTACATCTCCTGCACGGTGGAGTTTTCTTGACTTGTTCAAACTTTCTTGAGACTGAAAATCTCTAAGCACCAATACCTTGCTGTGCTGTTGAGGAAAGTGTATTAAACCTGTTAGTTATGGTTTGAATGAGATGACTACACAACATATGACTCCTAAATAACTGGAATTATTTGGTTAGGGTTCTCTAAGCACAAATGATTAATGGTACCCTCTCCGAACCCCATGTGGAATCATGTTGTGCTCCCTTTTTTTTGTCTACAACAGTAAAATAGTTTCTTCCTGTTTCTCTCCCTAACAGCTGCTCTGAGTGCAGAACGTGTCAAAAACATCCTGATTTTCCACTTCTAAATTTAAGTTGTTTCCAACAAAGACCGATGCTAAGTGACTCACGGACAGTGTTTTCCATCCTCTGTCAATCAAACAGATGAGCAGGAGGGGAAGTGGTGGGGGGGAGGGGTTGGGTCAATGATGGTGGTAATGATCCTGTTATGAATAAACCAGCTAGGGGAAGTAGAGCTCCCATTAGGTTTTCCTCCTCAGGCTAATAATAACCAGAGAGCTGCTGCCTCCTCCACAATCAATACATATCCGCAGCAGGACGCAGCTGAAGACACGCTGTGGTGTTTGATCTGAGAGCACAGCTCAGCAGGTTCAGGGGAAAAGAGGATTTGGTGTGTTACGGCCATCTGTAATGCCATCTGTAATGTCTTTCTGATGTTTCAAAGCTAACATCAGGGACAAGGTTATTTTTATGTGCAAGTCAAGGGGTCTGATCCAGATCTCAGTCATGCTTACAGCATGTTAAAGACCACGATTTATTATAGAGTCACACATAACTGGATTACAGATTCTTCAAAAACTTCATCGTTCGCGGTTTTTCCAGAAGTATTAGTAAAACTTTGTCTTTACTTATAGGACAAACCATCACGTACACACACGCACATATTCACACACGCACATATTCACACACACACATATTCACACACACGCGCATATCTTGCTTCAAGAGAGAGAGACCAACCTAACCGGATTCGAACCCAGGACCTTTTTGCTGCAAGGCAACAGTGATTTGAAAATAGCACTTGTCAACTTTTTGTGTAATATACTCTGCTCTGCCATCACACAATAAATTCTTCATTGAAGGGTCAACAAATACAGTGTTTCAGTCACTTGAAGAGCACACATAAATAGCACTCATGTCAGCCGTTTTGTAAAAGGAGTGAGTCATTTATGATTTATGGAACTGCCTCTCATAATGAGCTTACTGAGAGCTTGGTTGTTTTAGATACACTAGATTTCTAGGAATCACATGAGCGTCTCATCTCAGTTTTAATAGCTTAATTCTGCTTTGCATCCACCTTTATATTGCAGGAGCTTCTCAAGAACATGACAATAATTTACTTCTAGTTTGAGAGTAAAATAAAGAGTGGTTTGTAACACACCCTCTGGCCACAGCTGTTTCCAGATATCATAGCTTGTCAGGCTAACTGATATTTTGATCATTACTGCACTGTGCTGTCAAACATAATACTCTTCCTTGTTATTATTATTATTATTATTATTATTATTATTATTATTATTATTATTATTATTATTATTATTACAACAAATCCACGCTGGCTGCTGTGTGCTCTCATCTTAGATCCAACAAATGGAGCCGCTGGTTAACTGGCTGACTCAGCAATCTCCAACATCAAGAAGTGTCATCTTTGTGTATTTGTTTGGTTTGTTAAATAGAAGCCATCAGACACAAGGTGATGTGGTCTTTCTTCCACATGTAGAATAGGGAGAGAGACCACATACGCCAATATTCATCCTTCCATTCATCTTATGTTTTCTAAGAATAGTGCTGTGCAGAGCCCAGCACCTCCTCACTCACAGTGGCGTCTCACTCACTGGCCAGTGGAGACGGGCAGCACCACCCCTCACAACCTCAATAAGCATGTAAGATGAGGGATGGATGGGTTAGTTGCTGCATTGATTAATAAAAAATATAAATAAAGTGAACACCAGCCGCTGAAAAAGTTACAAGTGTTGCAATTTTTGTCCTCAGTTGAATGAGTCCAGACGTTCAATTGGACTGTGGACTTGCAGTCCAATTGTCCTAACAACACTAAGTTTAACTTTTGTTAAGTCCATATATGGGCAACGCAATGTGTAATGAAAAAATTAGGGCAAAACCACTAATCTAAGTGAACAAGTGGCGACACAAAGAAATGTAATTTATGGTGGAATTGGCAGCTTTTGAAGTCTCTGTGCATCACTGTCACAAGCCCATCAGATGTGTCAAAGGAAAAAAGTTCAAGCACATCTACAGCAGTCACCTACATAAATCATTGAACACACGAAAACGCACGCACACACACACACACGCACACACACACACACACACCCCCACACACACACACACATGCACACACACACACACACACACACACACACACACACACACACACACACACACACACACACATGCACACACACACACACACACACACACACACACACACACACACACACACACACACACACACACACACACACAACAACATACAAGAAGCAGGGCTGCTCCTGACCTCTAAATGAGGATCAGCCTGTCATTCAAAGCTTATCGTTCGTTCCCTTTTCAGGCTTTGGGCAATAAAAGCAATGCCTTTGCTGTTAGGATGGAACGTAAAGTGAGTGGAGAAAGCAGCTATAAAATTGATTTTAAATAGGTTTCAGTTCATTAGGTCTGTGTATGTGTGTTTGTCTTGGCTTGGGTTGACAGGGGGGCACTTTAATCCAGCACTCATCACACCTGACATTCTGCTGCTTGTGGCAAACAGAGACCAGCTACTGTCTTTCCTGCCAAGTTAAAATACTGGGGAACCCTCAATGAGGGACTCCACATTCAACAGTTTTTGATTCCCGTGAGTGACAATGCACTTTCCCTGCTAGCTGTTGGTTGCTGTCAATAGCTGTTGCTCACGAGCTGCTCTTGTGTGAGAATACAGGGTCAAAATCATCCCTTTTCTTGCAGAGATAAAAATAACTAACTTCCTCTGATCACACCAATAGTGAGGAATTGTAGTTTGCATTCATACCAGCCCTTTTTAGTCCACTTTAATCAAACTTGAGTTCTATTACCAAGAGAGTCTGGTTCATTTGGGGAGGTGTGAATGCATAATAGTACTCTGATGCGGACCAAAGAAAGCAAACTCTGGTCCAGCTAGGTCTTGTTTTGGTTGAGGTGAACTCTATGCATGTGTGTACACCATGCACGCCGGAGACCACTCCAAAACCAAGATATAGACTATACCTCAGGGCATTCTGGGTAAATACAACCAAAACACACGTGTGAGTCAAACGTTTGCAGGTGTCTCTTGGTCTTTTGCCAAAGTCAAAAGAGAGATCCATGAACTGCTAAAATCTGACCCCACTCAATTTATGCTTACATTGCCTAAAGAAGGAAGTTGTGCTCCATGTTTCCTTCAGTGTGTCTTGGTGCAGCGCCCCCACAGGCAAGGGAGGGAATAGGTTTTCAAGGGGTTTGGTTTGTTTGACACGGCGCAGTGTAAAGTGAACCAAATTGTAACAATGCTGCAATTTTGGTCCTCAATAAGTCTGTTGGAGTATCAGATGAACTTAAAGAACAGAAACCACTAGGGACTTTAGTGCAGAGCTATTTAACATAAACTATAAAAAAGAGTTATTATGAGAGAGGTTTGCTTTGGACGAAATACATTAAACATTCAATAATTCAAGGTTCTCTCAAAGTAAATGAAACATAAAAGATTAAATACATTTGTTTTTTTGAAACTGAGTGAAGTTAATTACAAAAAATGTAAATGGAACCACTGCCTTCCATTTTACAGCATCTCAGATCAGGCTACAGGGGTAGCAAGTCAAGGAGGAATACCCAGAGTTTCCTCTCTTCAGCTCATCCTGGAGCATCTCAAGGCATTCTCAGCATTCTCAGGGATTGAATGCTCAGTAGGGGCATTCAATCCCTTCAGTGAGTTCAGCGTAAGTGCCAGGTTACCTCCTAGGGACATGCCAGAGAACGAAAACATCAAAGGCAGTGCCTGAAGGCGTCTTAATCAGATGCCTTAACCAAAGCTGCTGACTCTTCGGATGTGGAGGAGCTCTGCTTTGAGTTCCTCCAAGATGATGGAGTCTTCAACCTATCCTCTGAGGGCGATAAACACACCAGCAGCATGGTGCTTCACATCAATAGCACCTTGAATACAAATAAATGCATCATCCTGCTATCCTGCAGAGAGAACGAACATGTTACTGGAGTTCAGTTCTGGATCATTTCTTCCCCATGGCTTCTGACTAGAACATGTTTGAAAAACATTGGCTTGTGCCACATCGAGGAATGCCTGCCATTTGGGGTAGTTTGATGGAAAAGTATAGTAGCGTGTACTCAGGAACTCATTTTGTTGTTTTATTATCCATCTGTCACAACCATTGAAAGGGATCACGATGCAACCTGACCAGCAGTTTGGCTCAGCTCTTTCTTCTCCACAACAGACCAGAGCAATGCATTACTGTGGACAATTTCCATATTCTCAAATCTGATTCATCCTACACACCCAAATACATGAATTCCTCTACAGATCAGGGACTTTAGTAAAAATGTGTTTGGGATCATCTGTTCATTGTCTTTACTCATCTAATTCTTGTAGGATAAAGGGACTTATCTCTGGCAATCAATGGGCGAGAGGCGACGTACACCCTAGACAAGTTGTTAGTCCATCACAGGACAATACGGGTCCGCAGAAAATCAAATCCAGATTTTCAAAGATCAGTCAACCTGGTATCTTATGCATAACATTGCCATGACTTGTGGTCTGCATTGGGATTCTCACATGGTTCTGCATCCAAGCTGAGAGTGAGAGAAACACAAGCTTAAAGCAGAGGTGACATTCAAAGGAGTGAAGCAATCACTGGATTCCTAAACCTGTGTGGTAAGCAGTAAGGTAAGGAGTTTGATTCTGTTTCTTGTCAGGCACAAAGGGCACACCTTTTTCCTTTCACATCCAGGGTAGACACCCATATATTGGTGTGCCACCTCAACTGTGAGTAACAATGAGTCAGTAAATGGCATAGTTGTTTACCGTAGGTGGATTTAAGGGTGTTTAACATTGATCCAACTGGCTTTTCCTGTCCCGTTTCCGTTTAACCATGACATTTATTTACTTTCATAAGTCTGTGATTGGTGAACTGTCAGAGAAAGGACAGTGCTGTTGTGGTCTGGGATTGGATTGAGTTGTTTTGTTGTGCTGTCTCAGCTTCTCTTCTCTCCCTCCCTGCCTGTGCTGATCATTTCCTCTGAATAAGGATTGGTTTCTGCTGCATCCATTACCTCAACTCTACTGCATCAAGTCACTGCGTAAAAAGGCCAGAGTCTAGAGAGAACCAGATTGTGAATCCATATTTGTAATAAGGGAAAACTAGCTATTTGTCTTGTTTTCTTTTGCTTTAATATCACTGATCTCTTGTCGCCTTCAATTTCTAGTCTCCTACTTAGCTAGCTTATCTACACACTAACTGTACACCATCAGTAAGGTAAGAATCGTCAATGATGATTAACTCAACAGAACTTCTCAAACTTCTGACAAAGCTGTCCTGAGATTAATGATCCACCCTCTCTGCCACCGCAAACAGAGAAAAATTCCCTCAGAACATTTTCCTAGATCTCGGATAGAGCATGCACACCAGGCTGCCAACCCATCCAACTGCCACTTCTTTTGTTTTACAACGAACTGAGTCATTTTACCTCCTCCACCTCAGATATTATGATATCATTAATGGATTCCCTCACTGTCACTGAGATTTTCAAAGTCTTTGTCCTTTAGAAATATTTAAATGCTTCTGTAGTTTTCTATTTTGCAGTCTGAGTTTTTGCTGCAGTCCCAATGATTCTTAAATTCAAGACCTAGTGATGTCAACATTAGGTCTTTCGCATGCAGGGTAGAGACCAATTATTTGAATTCCTTTCTTAGTTAGACAGGAACCCAGTTCCTAAATTATTATTATTATTATTATTATTATTATTATTATTATTATTATTAATGTAACAGTTCTGATTACAGACACTCTCAGTGAGTGCCGGTTGGAGACATCCTCAAAGGAAGCGCATCCAAGTGGAAAACTTGGTCCCTGCTACATTTGTATCAGGGACAAAAGTCTTATTCATCCCCAGAAAACAGGTGGAGGGGATATAAAGCTATAGCTATAAATCACATTTATATGTGGCAATGGAAAATGTAGCATACAAAACAAAAGGAATGTATTTTTTTTCTCATGTCTTTTCAACAAATGTTTGCTCTTAGGTTTAGTTTCTGGTGAAATGAAGAAGATTAAGTTAGAACATGCATATAACACCGGCTATTGGTATACTATGAATTGACTGGCAACAATTACCCAATATCTCTTATCATTTTTCAGCAAAATGAAGGTTGACTTGAAATATAGTATGGCATCAGTACTGTACAAATAACGAGTAAAGCAAACTGGCCTTCTATTGAATGAAACACAATATGAGCTGTTATGAAAATTATAGGCTATAACGTGTTATGATTCTACAGCACCTGTTGTACTTATGAAAAAACTAAATAAAAATAGTCAGGAACTTGGCTACAATAAAAAGCAGTTTTTTGTATACATTATTCAAAATTGCACCAATTTTTGATGTGAGACTAATTAAAAAAATGTCAAATTTTACTTGAGTGTAATTTTATTTGAAATATTCCCATAATACAATGCAAATTGATTACTGCAGTAATATTCTCAGCACTTGTGTATTGTATAATCTGTCTGCTTAAATGCCAGATGCAGTCTTGATTTAGAAAAGTTGATCTAGGTAAAACAATACCATCCTGATATTTTATTTTTAAGTTTTTGCAGCACAAAACTGCATTGGAACAACACAGCTTCTTCAAATGCCTAAAATGTCTAGACTTTCAAAAAAAAAAAAAGAGAGAGAATACATACTTTCTTTTACAATTATGCACTACTTTGTAGTTTGGTTTGGAAGTCTGATTATGTTGTGACACAATGTGAAGAAGTGAGGCTGTATGTCAACATGCCAACCATCTTCAATTTCAAACTAATTCATTGAGTGGTTTAGCTCCACACACATACAATGTTGCAAGATAATTATTCTTTGGAAGTCTATTAATATCATGATTTCCTTTTAACTCCATTCTGCCATTACAAGTACCGGCAGAATTAATGGGTGAGCTTTCAGAAACCACATTTTCTTTCCTCTTCTCGTTTTTATCTTTCTAGTCTTTTCATTCCTCATTCAGAGGCTTCTCTCTCTGAATCCATTTCTCTGGTCTGTGGTTACCGTACATTCAGCATCCCCAGTGACTGCCTATTAGCCTGTGAAGCATCCTTCTCTCCCCCTCCCTGCTGAGTATGTGTTCCTCTCTCAAGCATTGTGGCTGTATTGACCTTCACTTAAGTCTTTATACATTCTATCAGCCTTGCTGCTGTTCAGCACACACATTTTGTGTTCAGAACCTGATTAGTCTTCTAACACAACATGCACAATGGATCTGGAAAGTGTGCACATGCCTTAAAAAATGTCAAACTTTTGCTGGTCCAAACAAACAAAAAAAAGCATTATTTCAAAATATTTTCCCTTTTTGACATGACACACATTCACATCATTTGAGTTGATATCGGCACTCAATTCTCATGAGGACTCACGTATTTGCATCATTTTTGCTAAACCCACAGGATGCAGAGGGTTGTAAGAATCAGAATGTAAAATGGTACCAGTCAGGAGAAGGGTAAGAATGAAATTCGACAACATTTTATGGAAATATCACACAGAAGGAACAAAATATGGCACAATAGAAACTACAGCTGACAATATAATGGAATTATGTAATATTTTTGGTAATATAATATTGTTTGTAATTAATCTGTATTTTGCACAATCATCTTTCCTTTTCATTTTTACTATGTCTCATCAGCTATGTATTGAAGTAAACATCCTGTAACCAAAATCCCGAAAGTTTAGATACACTTGGCAACTAAGGAATTTAAATGAGTCATACTAATATTGAGAAGCAAAATTTCTCAATTTTGTGTCTCAAAACTATTTTTAAGAAAAACCTAAACTTAGGGAAGTAGTGATATATAAATACTGATGAGTAAATAATTAGTTTCATAAGTACATACCCTGACTTTGAAATTGTACAACTGGGATAAAAGCTTCCAGGATAGAAGAGTTAAGGTATTTTTCAGTATTTAGCTATAGTGAATAACTCTGCCACAGCAATTTTGGTTGTTTGAAAAGATATATTGAAATTTAATTCATAAAGCTGATTTAATATTGCAATAAAAAAGACCAGGAACTCATTGGACTGCAGTCATGGTATGTTGCTGTCTTGTTTGAGCATTGGCAACATCAGAAAAATATCAACATAGAGACATTGAACAGTCTGTTTCATTCCTCACCTTCCTAACAGATCTAATTAGCATCATATCAAAATCAATACTAATTACAAATTACATTTTCAAATTTATAACCTCTTAATAATTTGACATTTGATTGGCGTCAGAAGTAATATTTTTTTTTTTGTATAATTGGAGATATTTCCGATATTCCAGGATTCAATAAAAGTTGAACCTCAGACACTCAGAGAGAGCAGTCTGTAAAAAGTGACACATTTATACCCATTAGGAACAATGAGGAAGACCTTGGTGCAGTCTGTGTGAATTTGTCAGCCAAGAACAATATGTACCACATTACATAATAATAGTAATTTTTAGCCCTGCCTTTTAGATTCAAATATTCCCAGCATCTAGTTATGAATCCTCATTAACTATTTATGAAAAGGACAGAAGGCTCTCTTGTGCAACCTCTGCACCCTCCAGGGATCGGGGGGAGAGCAGGGAACTTCCTGTGAGTACAGACAGATTTACAGCTTTTCTTCCTCTCTTGCTGGTGTTTAGCTGGTGCTTTGGAGGTAAAGGCCTTGAGACACACAGCTGCTAGGGCCCCATATGGTCCCGGGGCTTCTGCTTGGTCTGTGCAGCACAAGGTGTGCGGCATCGACTTGCACAGCGCTCCTTAATGGAACGCAGCCAATACGTTCAGAGCTCCAAGCTGTCAAGGTTACGGAAGAGGAGCATGTGTTCAGTCCATGTGCAGGCCGAGTCTCGACATAAGAATCTCATCGTGATTCATCTCATGACACAGATTTTCACTGGTGAGTTTCATGTGATTGGAAACAGAATAAATAATGACCTTAATGTTCCCAATAGTTTCTGGGTATTTTCAGCTGTTTTCACAACGAGATGTTCATAATTGAAAGATTTCGTATTATGCAGGATGCAATGAAGGAAGAAGGAAGAGCTGTAAAAAGGAGAAATGGATGCTTGTGCTTTCAATAGTTTATTTAACCTCCCTCCTCCTGCACCAACTAACACCATTAGTTGTTATTAATCTGTCATTATATTCAACTCTTCACCAACAGGTTATGTTTTTTGTTTTACCAATGTTTACCTTTCTTATTTAGATTTGATTGAACAGAAAATCTCCAGAAACTCTTCAAAACTTTCACAACAATATTAGACTGTAATACTGACATTTCTAAATCAATAATTGATGCGGCAGATATTAAGAATGAAACGAAGCATTCCTTTTATTGGAGGTCAAAAAGGACAAAGTTCAATAAATAAAGACATCATTAATAAATGTATCATGAATTAAATGAGTTCCCTTTTAAATGTTGAAATGATTTGCAAATAAACAATTTATTAAATATGTCATAAAATGATTAAAATGCAAGCTGAAAATAACCAACACAGATAAGTAATTATATGTATTTGGCTCCTCTGGTGTCACCATGAAATAATTTTATTTAGCGGAGCTAAGACGCTAATTGCTGAACTTTTCTAGATTGGTCTCATTCTTTAAACATCATGTCCACTTGATGGAAAAATTATACATTTAGCTGAAAGCATGTAAGCAGGAGATTGTTATTCAGACTATGTGGCAGTTAAAGTCGAAGAATCGAAAATCCTCCATTTAATTAAACATTTATTTATTTCATGATACATTTTATGAATTATTTAAAGACGAATTTCTTATTGATTTTGTTCCTTTTAACTCTCCATACCCTTTAATAAATGCTTTTAATCCCTGGATAAATCAATCAGAATTTAAATAAACTATAAGTTATCACATATCATTGAAGCAAACATAGCATTTGTTTTTCTATCCTAATACTTGCCTATTCACCAAAATTACCATTTTTTGTGGTAAGCTCTAGTAAAAGTGTTAATATGTTGCAGAGGAGGAAGAGTGGTGCTCTCCTGCAGCTGTGTGTGCAAAACGAATCCTTTCCAGTTTTACAGAACCACAGCTCAGTGGAACTGCTTGAGGCTTACTGCTTACAACTGCTGCAATCAAGCTACAAATGATGGTGATTTGCGTGTGTATGTGTGTGCGTTTGCTTTCTAAGTCCTACTGACCACGGCTGATTACGCACCGAAGAGGCTGCGCTGACGTCAGAGAGTGAGTTGCTGATGCAGATGCAGGTTTTTTCCCCCCCTACAGCATCCTCACTTGAATCATGTCCCTTTCTGTTTTTCTCTTTGTAGTGACTCTGAGATCAGAGCGAGTGAATCATGGGCAAGGACTATAAGGGTGGGAAATGAGTGAAGGAGAGCCTGAGATGAAATTGCAAAGGTGCTGCCGGCTTTGTGAGGAGACAATGACGCAGGCTCCCTCCACCCCCTTCTGCTGCATGCTCGCAGTTTACGTGAATGCGCTTCTCCTTCAGATCCAAGGTTTTACTCTTGTCAAAAGAGTGAGAATCGAGAGATTAAAAAGCAGGAATGAAGAAGCTACCAGAAAAATGGAATTTTACTTCCTTATACACCACACATCATATATAGATATTTTGTTGTAATATGTCAAAGGCCAAAAGAAAGATAAACTAGATTTCCTGTATTATCTCCACCCGGCCACTGCAACTTACTCCATCACTTACTCAGGATTCATAACAGCTCCTAATGGCCCTATTAATAAATCATTACAGGCTGACAGTGATGTACTGCGAAGATCAAGATGGGGGTCACTGAGTTAGCTTCCTATGGATTTAGTGCCTGCTGAGCAAACCCCTCCCTTCCAGACCCCACCCAGCTTGGGAATGCTCCCCGCAACATCATATCCCTTACCCAAGGTTGCAGGGCATTCTTCACAGCCAGCACGAAATGATGAATCAAAGTGCGAACGAAGATGGACCCCGGGGGGCAGCGAGACCTTGTGACCCACTTCCTATCACTGCAGGCCTGCAACACAGTTTTCAGCCAGTGAGAGTGATGTAACTGACTCTATGAGGATGCAGCGTTAGACCGCTTGAACTGGTAGGATGCAGAATTGGAGACAGAATGAGGACACAGAGACATCCTGTGTTCTCATCAAACAAATACAGAGCAGGAAGAGTAAAATGCAGATTTATTTTATTTATTGATTAAAATCATAAAACTGATTTTAATATCAAAGATATCATGATTTTTTTTTCCAAATAATGATGAAAAAAACAAACAAACAACCTGGCTCTATATGAAATGTCATGTCTTCTTTTCCACTTATAAAATTTGCAGTGTTCAGTTTTAGAAGCCACACCCAGATCTGATCATGATCTGACTTGTAGATCAGAACTCCTCTGACAGTATGACTCAGGGTAAAGAAAATCTATAAAAATATTGCTGCCATTATTAAATTGAAAGAAATTCAAGAACAGGTGAGCAACAAAGTCACCAGCCATGTTTCGATTTTTTCTTTCTTTGATGCGACTCTTGAAGAAGTTTACTCAAAATTTGCACTGCAATTGAATACGAAAATAGCTATTGACATCTTTCACTCCGTTAAGGCTTACAAAACTTAGTTAAGGCTTTGAGAGTCTTACTGGGACTAAACTTACTCCACAAACGGAGGAAACAGGAAACAGCAATAAACTTTCCTTGGAGTTGCCAGACGGCCAAAATTACTCCAAGAGTTCATCAGTAGCTCATTCAGAAGGTCAGAAAAGAACCTCTGACAACATCCGGCTGGCCTGGGGTCAAAGTTCAAGATTCTACACTCAGAACAAAAAAACTGGGCAGCTGTGACAGTAAATACTCCTGTAAAGTAATTGTAAAACATAAAGAATGAAAACAGAATCTATGCCCAGTTACCAAAAGCTCTTGATAGCGGTTTTTGTCTACAAGAGTGGCCAACTGATTATTGCAGGAAATCTGCAAGGAGCAAGTACGTTTTTATGGCAGCAAAGTGAAGTCCAAATGATCCAAGTTATGTAAACACGCCAGAAAGATTTCTTTGAAAAAACACATCAGAATCAGAAATAAAACAACGCAGAATTCACATTACCTTATCTGGCAAAACAAAGGTTTTCGGGTGTTAAAAGCCATGTTTCATCTCTGGGTTTCATGCATGTTGCACTCTGATCTTTTTGTTCACAATTAACATTAGCAAAAGCAACTCCACGCTACTTTGCATACAAAACAAGGACTTCCACCTTTAATCAGTTGATCTTCCATAAAACACGCTTCATGTTTTCAAAGCATCCATGAAACCTGTGATTCAATGACATCAGACATGCATGTAATTTTTGATGATAACACCACTGCTCCTACACAGAGCCTTTAATACAACTGATCTTAATGCAATGTGAACGCTTGAGAAAGGGCCATCCTTTAAACAGGCGCCCAGGAGGTCACAACCATGACCTCCTGGTTCTGAACTGCCTGTGGGTCATGCTCAGGTCCCCTCACAGCATACTTAAGTAATTTTCTTAATTTGCCTCAGTAGGAAATTATAAGGACTTAATTGTCGGCTGACCCCTCCCACCTCCTTGATAACCTCCTCACACACACTCGGGTTAACGACCGACACACCAACACACTTTGACAAGCTGTGGGTCTCAGGAGACCCAGTGAGGAGTGGCACAACCCGGCAGGTCTAAAACTCACTGATTACCTCTAGATTTCCCACAAGACGCATGGATTAAAAATGTCTTCAATGATTCTGTTTTCCATAATATGTTAATTCATGTTTATGAAAATGAAAAGTTATGCAGTTCAGCTTTGTTGCGTTTGGCACCAATTTTAAAATTTATGTTCAGTTTAATTTGATGATCTGTATACAAATTTAAAGGGGCAGAATGATGTATTTTCCAGGCAAATAGCACAATCAAATGTTCCCTTGAGTGGTAATAAAAATGCTGTATAAATAAAATTTGACTTTATAAATTAAAGTTTTAAAAATTGGGTCTCTGTCTTTTTAAAAACGTCGCTCTTCTATTAACTCTGTTCCATTGTTTTTATCAGCAGTAAAGGCGGAGCTAGGTCCACCCAGGCGTTTAGCAGAGCTAAATATGCAAAATATGGAGATATTAAAGGATTTCTTAAACATGGATTAAAGAATCACAGCAGTTCCCCAGGTATGTTTGTGATGAGGGGAATAATGCTCCAAAATGATATAAAGCTCTAAAAGGTCTATATGACATAATACTGCCTAAAGTGTCAACAACAATGCAACATAAAATTGAACAACTGCATAAAAAACGAAGTAAACCCATTAGATAACTCATAGAACCACTTTGGTAAGGCATAAAGTGAAGTAGTGGGTCGGTGGGACTTTTTGTGACAGAACTTTGGCCCATCTCTTTTTCACAGAACACGGTTCCGCTCATAGCATGACCCATTTCCAGCAAATCTTCAGCTGTCAGACAGGTGGCTTCACTTTTGTCTGTAGAATTCTTTGGTATGCAGAAGAGTTCAAGTTCAATTCGGTGACCTCAAAGTCCCGAGGTTACAGGGTTGCAACACAAACTCAACCATCAACCTTCCACCACTTTACTTGACAGCTGGAGCTGGTATTTGATTTTCTCTAAAATATGATGCTAGTGCCAAAAAGTCAAACCTCTCTCCATACTGTGCAAACACTTCATAAATTTGGGCTTAATCACCATTAATCTTGATGTTGACTGTACAATGGAAAAAGGAAAAACAAATTCCCAAATTGTACTTTGATGTGATAATTTTGCTTACCTGTGATGATTGGTGAATGTCTTTAATGTTTCTTTCTCTACGGTCCCTGCTTATGTGTTAAGGTCTTGATTTTGTGTTGACTCACATCTATAAGATCTCCATGAGCAAAACATTATTGTCTTTTTAACTCTTTTGTTTGCTTTAGTTTAGTAACAATTTCAATAGTTGCTAAATGCCAGGTTATTTTTATGCTCTGTCACAAAGTCACAGAACGAAAAAACAATCCCAGCTCTGGTTTATTTGTAAAGGTAATGAGATGTATCAGTTTCTTGCTGTGCTCATAAGTTTAACCTTGCTGACCTTTGACCTGTAAAACCATGAATTACAAAGGGAGTGGGGGGGATTTAGAGTGAAGTTAGAGCTGACCTCAGTTTGTGATGTATTTTTCATGCTACGTTCTTCAACACTGTGGAGAATGTTTGGATGATGGCAATCAGAGCTTTGACAGTAATTAAATATTGTATATTTAAAGTAACAGGGTTCATTTTACTCAATCTGGTTATGTCCTTGACTTTTGACTCTCTTGTCATTAGATTATCTTGTGTTTCTGTGATCATGGCCTAGTCAAAACACAACAAGAATAAATCTGTTTCCTCTCTTCTTTAGGTAGCTGCCAGTTTTATTCCATGACTTCCCAAAAATGTGAAGATTTTGACTTCTTGGCTGCAGACATTACTTTGGTGACCTGCCTGTCCACCGCATCCTTTGTCTTCATTTTTAACCAGACTTACAAAAAGCAGTTTTTCCATAGATGATGTACTTTGATAACTTTGAAGAAAACAACCATCAAATTGTCTCACATCTTTTGCTGCCACAGGCAAGAGGAAGGTTGTACATCAGCTACTGGAGAACAACAAGCAAAATCCAACCATCTGTGCACAGATGTCAAGTCTTGCGCAAATTCTCAGTATGAATTTGGGTCCTTGCTTTGACTAAGACATATATCGGGATCTAAACTGTTCCATTCTAGCTCTGGTTCTATAGTTAGGGTTGTTTTCCTGCTGAAAGTCGATTGCTCACTCCGGCTTCTAGTCTTTAGTTGTCTCTAATGAGTTTCTTCTAGTCTGACTATTGCCTTGAAACACAATTCCACTTAATTCTCATCTCTGTTCAGAGCACTGTCTGAAACTTCTCCCATAGAGCTCAATTTCGCAGGACGAATTTCCTCTTGGCCAATCAGAAAACAGAAAGAGGAGATGTGAATGAAGGTGATTTTCTGTGCTGTTTCAGAATTGTACTCTGCATGTAGTTGTAGTTTGGAAACAGCAACAGAGGAGCAATAGCTTTCATGTTACAACTGTTTCATGAAGGTGAGTTTTGTGGAGTTCAAGAATATTAGTAAAGTCAAGTTTATTAATATAGGACATTTCAGCAATAAGGCAGTTCAAAAGTGCTTCCCATCATAAAAACATCACACAGTAACCAATTATGAAACGAACAAAAAACATAACATTTTGAAAGGAACTCTGTGTTTTGACTGGTTCGTAGTTTTCTGGACAGGTATTGGGTTGACAGATTTCCATACCTTAATTACTGTGACGATTAGCTTCTTAAATATATACAAATATATATCCCACAATTTTCGACTACTACCTGAAACATATATTTCACATGCATCTGTCATTTTCCTCCCACTTTACAATTACGCAGTACTTTGTTGCACTCCACTGCATAAAGTCCCTGGAGGTAAAATGTCAAGCGGGTCATTAGGGGTCACATACTTTGGTGAGTCAATTTGTTTTACAATACAGCGAAGATACTTATGCTGAGTTTTCTAGATGTTTGAGATGTCATAAATAATGTTTAATTCAGCCATGAGGATTTGAAAGCAGTCATAGTCTGCAGAGCATGTTCACTGCAGAAAATAAAAAAAAATAAAAAAAACACTATAACCCCCTCCCCTACCCTCCAAAAAAAAAAAAAAACTCTTACTTTCAAAATGTATAAATGTGACTTTAAGGTGACATGTTACATGCCTACGCCCTTAACTGCAGGCAATCTCCACCCTCAGCATGGCTTTCCCCCCTGTTGTTCTCCCCTCTCTTTGAGCTGTGATATGATTGGCTGTGGCATGGGTGAGGCTCACTGCAGAGAAAGCAGAGTGGGGGAGGAGGGCTTCCCCCGCTTAGCATGAATCACGCTCACTAAGCCAGCCACCCACATATAGACACTCACGGACAGACACAGGGAATCCCTCCGTTTTTCATCTCCACTTGTCGCCTTCTCAGTCACAAGCTGCTGGTAAATTATTCACATGAAAAGCCAGATTCGGATGTGCCACAGTCCCCAGGTTGCGGTGAGGGGATCTGACTCATCTCTGCACTCACAGATTTATTTATTTATTTTTTTTATTCTTGACCCAGTTTAACCTTCTCAGAGACAGAGTTTGGGATATGCTAACTGGCAAAAGCAAAACATTCCCACCGCTGGGTTATTATTAGGGACGTCTTAGGTTTAACGCCAAAGCAGAGTTATGCCTTGACAGGGTAAGAAGATCTGCTCTGGCTTACAGCTGTTGAGTGCAAACCTTAAAGGTCAGATTTCACGACGCACGTATGTCTAAATCTGCCTTCAATGGCTGCAATTCTGGCGATAGGGTGCCCAAAGTTGGCAGGAGACATCTGCAGCTCTTATGAGTTATTCAGTGTGTGTGACTGGAGGGAATCCACAGAAAAAAGGGCAGAATGACCTTCAACATGATTTTGAGCAAAAGGATGAAGACGTCAGAAGCCCTGATCAAATACTATGAATCAGGGTAATTGATCACACTGCTATCACAATGATTTTATGGAAATCACTGAGTACAGCATAAAAAAAAAAGGTCAGCGAGTCTTTGGTACAGTAGCACCTCATGGTGGGGATGTGGAGGCATACAGAGTCAGGTTCAATGAAGAATTAATGTTAAAACCTGATAAATGAAATAAAAACTGCAAGCAGAATCAACAGGTTCCAATCCTTACCTAGCAAGACCTCTCCTGCCCCGTCCCTCTCTGTGCTCTCTGCCCCCTCCAGCCTGGTTTCACTCTGTCTGTCATGAGTGGACCAAGCTGGACTTTTCCAGGAAAGCATTTACTCCTCAAAGATGTCACCATTACAGAGTATTTGGTCTGCAGTGGCAGCATTGTGTAAAATTGACTTATTTGAACTTTGTATCATGTTATTATATTGTTCCCTAAAAACATACCAGGAGTGTTGCCTGATACTTTCCTGTGTATTTGAAAATCTTTTCATCTCCATGGCAACCATTCAGCTCTGCAAAATGCCTGGGTGGACCTAGCTCCGCCTTCGAGGATAAAGCTCCTCCTCAGAGTTCCTCCCCCCGTTACGTCAGCACTCAACTCCTTCAGACTGGCCAGCAGCAGTTACCAAACACCTGGTGAAACTGTGCAGTACATAATAATGCCCCTTTAAAATAGCTTTGAACAAGAGCAAGGACGTCTTCGTTACGCACACTGCTGCATTCAGTATATTGAAAAAAACAGATCAATCACATTCTGCTGTTGTGATTAATCAAAATAAATTACCATGCTTTAATTTCATAATCTTGAAATGTAAAAAATCACATTTACAAAAAAATTTAAAAAAATCAGGAAGTTAAAAAAAAAATTGTCTCAAACTTAATTTAGAAATGTTATCTAAAAACTGATTGTGTTTTGGTGGAAGGATTATTCGCCTTTGTAATAAGTATACTACATGTCAGCTTGTGTTTTTTTTTAATTTTTTATCAAACATCCAGTCTGAATAAAATCAAGGTTGCAGCTGAGCAACAGTCTGACTCTTTTCACTGTCGGTTTGCGCTTCTGCATTGTTGACCGCAGTACAAGATCACATAACGTGTTGCTTCAAATCAGGTAACCAGAGACATTTAGGTTAAGTTAATATTGCATGATGAATCTGCATAATGCAATATTAACACATTAAACTTTTCAGAAATATATATATATAAATATATATTTTAGATGTGCTTGAAATCTTTACTGGCCTTGTCTGGCCAAATCTATAAACATTTTCATAGAATCTCAGAGAATTTTCCATTTTACCATTTTGAAAAGGTGCTTAAAAGACACATTTTGCAGTATTTAACCCATTGATACTAGAGACATAAACCTGCACAACATTAATACTTCATGTGCTTAACTGACATTTCTTAATACTATTTCTCTCAAGTCATTATTTCTATCATTTCTTGCCTAAAAGGAAAAAAAAAAGATTTGTCTTGCAACTTGAAATCAAGATACAGTGCAAGCTTGCTAATAATAACCGAGCTGTAACATGTATGGGGACGTCCTTATATGGTGAAGCAGCCACACAGGCATGAAGCGGTGGAGGTTCTCCCATGGTCAACAGTTACGGATGACATCAGTGACATGGTGCCCCGCTCAAAAGGCCAGGCTGTCGCTCACTCTGTGTGAACGTTGTACCTCTCCTTCATTGGCCCCACACGCGAAGGCGGTGTACGCTGGCACACATCTCTTCCAAAGGTCTCATTATCGCCGGCTTCCCAGAAACAGTCACAAGATCGCCAGCATGGATCTGAGTGTCTGGGAGCGCTGTGGCTCTCTGTGGGACTGTTAAGCGCTCACAGCGTGGCCTTGCTGTAAAATGTTACGGTGAGGAATGCGAGGAATGATGGTGACTGACTCGTGAATCCTGTCAGTTCTGATAAGATCATGTGAGACATTCTGACTCCAAGTGGCTCTTTTTTAGGTCCGATGATTGCAGTGATATGTGTGTGTGTGTGTGTGGGGGGAGGGTGTGTGTGCGTGTGTGTGTGTGTGTGTGTGTGCATGTGTGTGTGTGTGTGTGTGTGCGTGTGTGTGTGTGTGTGTGTGTGTGTGTGTGTGGGTGTGTGGGTGTGTGTGTGTGTGTGGGGGGGGAGGGTGTGCGCGGGTGTGTGTGTGTGTGTGGGTCTGTGTGTGTGTGTGTGTGTGTGTGTGTGTGTGTGTGTGTGGTCATGGTGACTTCCCGTCAGCTGACAGAGGACTGGCCTTCAATAAGATTATGTACAACAGTCACCTGCTTCTCAGATGCTATTTTAAGAGCCACACTTACAGTATAGAAGTCTGACGAAGGTGTTAAGGGCTTTCACTTGTGCTAAAAGTGAGAACAAGCTTTTGTAAGAGAGTGAAAAATCTATTTTTGTTTCATAGATGAAAGAAGTTCAGACTCCATGTGAGGGAATGGTTTGTTGGAATAGCTTTGTACACTCACAAGCCACTTCATTAGGTACACTTTTTCAGTTGATTGGAAACCCTAAATCACATAAAACCAACAAAATGCATGTAAAGCTTCAGTATGTAACATTTATTTTTAAAAAATCTATATGCTTTTCACATGTTTGCTAAAGCTGTCACTATGTTGCCTCAGTGAAATGTGAGACAGATAATCTGTGAAAAAAAATCCATCACCTCCACCTCCTCCCTGAGCTGCTATCACTGTCTGAAGTAATGCATTGCTCCCGACCAAAAACAGCCAATCAGAGCCAGGGAGATTAGCTTAGCATGATGGTAGGAGTGTGAACATTTGGGCTTGTTTTGCAGCCCCAGGGCTCACGTACCATAAAATGATTCAGTCAACAAGTCCCTGTGTACCAAAGTAATGTAGAGTCAAAAGGAAGGCCATCTGTTCATTGCTAAAGCATCCATACAGGATGTATGATTTTTATTTGAAAGGATTATAGTGATTTGATAAACCAGCTAAAGCCAACTAGATGCATGAAATTCTCCCACAAAACTCTCTTCTGAGGAACGAGTTAAAAAGTCAAGCCAATATGTATGTATTTTACTTTTATCCAAAAATGAATGTAGTTAATTTTCAGAGAGAACCTGACAGAGATGTCAGTTCACCAATAAATAAAAAGCAATTTTATAATCAGAGTTGGATGCTGAAAAGAGAGACAAAGAAAGAAGGAAGAGCTTCAGAAGCTCTTCCTTCCTGGGTTGGAAAAAGAGAAAACAAAAATCAGAAAATCGTGTCAGCAGAATTTATTGCATTGAATTTTTCTAGAGAATATTTGACACCTCTAGATAGTTTGTTGTAGATTGTCTTTGGTCAAGAAAAAGTTGAATCTGCAGTGGGAGTCACATTGAACGTCCACAGGTCAGTGATTATTTTATATAAAACATTATGAACAATTTAAACTTGTCTTGATGTGGTTTTTGTATCATTTTTTACTTTTTATATATTTACCCTACGACCAGAAATGTTTACTTTTTGACATATTCATCTATCATACTTTTTCTATGCCATAATGGTAAGTTATGAGGGAGATCTTTCCTGCGTCGCATAGCATAAGGTTTAAATACATAAATGTATTGCTTTTTTTTTCTATCCCAAAAAAGTAGAATTTTAAATAATCAAATGTTCAGGAAGCTTTACTATGCATTTAGGATGAGCTCTGCATCAGAGTAGTATAATGATTTGTGGTGGACTCATTACATCTAACATGTGTGGTGAAAATGGTCATGACATGTTTGAAATTTGATTGAATCCAGTGATGAGCTTATAACATTTACAAACATTACTTGTTTGTAAATGTAAATCTCTCAGATAGGCTTTGTTGTCACATCAACAGGGTTAAAACCGATGGCCTCACATCGATGTACAATCTTCTGAAAATGCACGGAACAAACGCCCTTTCATAAAATGCCTCTCGGCTCCCAGAAACACCAGACGGCTCACACACTCCTTCCATCATATGTTCATCAGAGCACATGCCAGGCATCAGGAGGCGAAACGTGATGACGGATTTGTCATGGTTGTCAATGCGAAGAGAGAGAGCCATCTTTGTTGTAGTTCAGGTAATGATGGACTGACCTGAATGTATCCTTGTCACGAATGTACGAAGGAGAAGAAGAGGTTCAGACGCAGAACATCTGCCCTCAAAGAGAGCAAGCAAAAACTGACTGAGGTCAATGAAGCTGGAGTAAAAATTTTATATTACTATTAGTCAAACATTTATCTTTTTATTCCATATTTATCTTTAGTTGTTTTATGAAATGAACCAAACTTTCAGTAAGACTTTTCAATAAGAACCGAAAAGTGACTTAAGAATGTCTCATATGTTAAACATTTCCACAATTTCTCAGATTTCATGTTACAAAGTCCTTTTTTATTTTTTATTTATTTATTTTTTTGCCTAAGACATTTTTTTTGTAAAGAAAAAGCTGGTGATCCAAAATCACTTCTAGCAAAAAAACAGGAGGTGGGCCAATATTTTAGTGAGTTAAAGACATAATTTTACATGTTGGGCTAACACAAAGTCGAGCAAAGCTGTGAGATGAAACAAAAAGTATGGATGCATTTTATTCATCTTTCAATGGAGAAGGTGTGGCATATGTATTCAGTTTTCCTGAGTAAGTTTTTGCAACGGCAAGTCTCCGAGGTTCTGCCTCCATCAGCTTTGCATATCTAGAAACTTATGTTTCGCTCGAGTTCAGACAGGCTACATGGTGTGTATCCATAAATGTTGACTCATTATTCCATTGTCAATATCAACAGGTTTGTGAAGGAACTGGTGCCAATCCCACGTTTCATTGGCCCAGACTTTGTGTTCATTTGGTGACTGCTCTGCTCTGCAGTACATCTGTGAACATGTTTTCAGCATAAATGATCAATCGGACTTAAGTTCTGATTTTGTCTTGATGGACATGCTTTGATCTGCACCACATGATCTAGGACGGTTGTCCTGATGGGAGTTAAATAGCCTCTAACAAAATTTCCCTGCTTTTACTGTCAAATATGTTCCCAGTGAGTCTGACCAGCTTCTCTGTTCACACTGAAGAAAATCATTCCAGCTTAATGACACAGACATCATAGGATGCGTTCTTGTTCATGTCTAAATGCAGCATTATTATATAAAACATGAATTTGATGACTCAGACAAGGTCTTGTTCTTACTTGTATGTTACTTCATGTGTGAAAGGGTATGTATATATATTTTTTTGTTTCTTCTTAACCTACTAAGTTGTATAATTTGCATTTTTCTTTTTTTGGCCTAAAAATAAGGCAATAACAACAACAACAAAAAGGAGATAAATACAGTTCAATTTGTGACTTTTCAGATTCATATTTGTAAAAATGTTTGAAAGGCACTATAGTGTTCGTAAAACATTATTAGAACTCAAAGATAATGTCTTAGCCAATAACTGTCTTCTTAACCATAGATTGTGTTCTAAAGAACTAAAAGTGAATAAGAAGAATTAGGCCAGAAGATGATTACAGACTCCACAAGCTCTGTTTAAATACCGTATCTGTTTGTTTAAGTATATAACCCTACAGTAATTGTTGACTGTCATTTGAGTTTGGACTTAAATAGCACAATTAATGGCATTTCTGGTCAGTTAACACATTTAGATAAGAATGAGATAAGCCTCATATGAGCTGGGTTTGTATTGCAGGTGATGATGGCAGAATGTAGCCAGGTGTGTGTTAGCGCTCCTGTTCCCTTATGCTTTCCTTCACAGAAAGTCCCACAGGTGGCTTCGTCCACTAATTACCCAATAAAGGAGTGCAAACAGATGCACTGGCCTGTAGGAAGACATAAACCTGCACAGCTTTAGCAAACAATGACTTCACTCAGGTTAATAAAAAATAAATAAAAGAGGATTTTCTATATTCATAATTGTGAAGATTATTATTTCCCCCTGCAGTCCTGTCAGGTTGTTTGGAAAAAGTGATCAAAAGTCACATTTCTTAAGTTTGGAGGCAAAGGGAGGAAGTCAAATGTCTTCAGCAGCAACAAGGCCAGTGTCAGAACCTCAGTTAATGTGACCTGCACATCTTCCAACTGCAGGGCAGAATGAGCACAAGCCTCGACACACAGTGGGATCAGCAGCACAGCCGCGGGAACCTTCAAGAAACAACCCCGGCCTTTCAGTCACAACGGTGAACCGCTGTGTCTGCCGAGAGGCCCGTAGCATTTTGTTGATTAGCAGCACTTCCGTTTGTTCAGAATGCAGAGAAGAACATATTGTTTTACATACCAGACTGCTGCAAAACGAGCAGTTATCGTAAAACAGTAGGGTCAGCCCAAGGCCCAGGTCACATGCAAAGAGGAACGGTTTCAAAGGTTATCTTTGTTTATTGACTGATACGACAGCAGCTTGACTCATGTGGTCCCGCACACACGTGAGCATACATCAGCAGGATCCTTATGTATGAATCAAGAACTCTTATATTCATTCAGACTGACAGGCATATGAACAAATCCAAACCCTAACTCACACACCGAAGCTGGGGGCAGCTTTTTTTCTTTACCAACCCAAGATATAATGAGACTAGGAGCATTTACTAAAATAAATTCTTAGATTTCTTTCAATAAAGAAATTTGGGTTACAAGGTGTTGCTGTTACTTTCACACTTCTAAAAAAAGTTCCAGTCTGAAGTCTTTCAACTTGCTGTTCTAGATGAACCCGTAGTTGTTCTAATACAAAATATTATTGCACCATTTTACATTGTGACCAAAACTGCAAACCTGTAGTGAGGATAACTGTGGTTATCAGGATTTTGGAGTTGATTTGAAAGAGTTTAAGTCTTTAGTATTATTGGGGAAATTTTCTCGGCAAAAAGACAAAACTCTTCTGAATTAATGAACCATCACCTATGGGCCTACGTAAAACGAATATTTAGTGACTTAGTCACAGAACACATTTGTCCATCCTGAAGTTTGAACCAATGTAAGAATTGGTCATGCATGATTCTTCATTATGTGCAGACTATGTGTCTGCATAGCATAGCATGGAGTTAGCCTCTGAATATGTTCAAAAGGTGTGACCAGTTATTCTGGAAAGCAAAGTTAAGTTGCCATTTATTCAGTTTGACAGCTGATTTATAAATAAAGCACAATTTAAAATGTCTTGACCACTTTCAAGCCAAAATTACTGGTATTAAATAAAATAACTGCATCAAAAACAAAAACAATGATTTAAATTGTTTTAATTGATATTACATACATTGAGTAATTCAGATTAATACAATTTGATTCAATTGTCAGGATTTTAAATTGTTTTGTTTTTTTTGTGTGTCCAAAGCTGCTTAATTGTTCTCACTTGTTCAGTTCACTGACGTCACAAACAAGATTTTCGTTTGTTTCATTTTTATGTGTTTACTTATTTACTTTTTAAGTTACAAATAGACTTAGTGAGGAAACAATCTGGATTTCTGGTTTTTGTTACTTACAGTGATGCAAACCAACAACACCAACAAGAAAGCACTCTGCACTAAAGAATTCTTCACTATTGGTATTTATCTCAGATGAGTAAACGTTAGCTCCTGTCTTTGTCTGGATTTGAGTCCTCACACACGAGGAGACACAAAGACCCCCGCCGTCTCAAATATCCACCCCCCCGGGTTCTCTACCCACATTGTCACAGCCATCGAGAAGGCGGGACCGGCTCAGACATTCATGGGTTCAACGAGTGCATGTGAAGGAGGGGCGCGAGCGGGGGGTTGATTTGAGTGGTTCAGTGGCCTTGGGGGCCTTGATGTTGGGGGTTGGTCAGGTTGGAAGATATCTGAGGGTGTATTCCTCCACTTTACACACTTGGATGTGTGTTTTCTATGTGTGCAGGGGCGCCGCCAGGAATCTTGGGCCCCCTATCAAAAATTTAGATTGGGACCCCCCCATAAAAAGCGTCACAATTTTAGAGGCTTGCAACTGCCTTGCTTTCTTTGATCTAATACTGATAACTAGCACAATATTTACTGTTCATGAAATTTACATGCAACAGTCTGCATTCAGGTTGCTTAAATTTTTTCTATTACTGAAATGTCTCTCCCCACGATCAACAGTCAAAAGCAACGTGCAAAATACACATGAAGCAATCCAGACTTTAATTATGTCTTGTCCATATTTGTTAAAGCTGTCACCATGTTGTGACAGTTCCTTATGAGACAGATAATAGAAGGGATAACATTTAATTTTTACTGAAAGACAAAAAAATAGAAAACACAATATGATTAATTTTGTAAATGACAAGGCCCCATTTTATTTAATTTCTATAAAAAACATTTTTTGGAGTGCCCCCTTTAGTCAGGGGTCCTTGGAATTGTCTTAATTCCCCCCTGTATGGTGCCCCTGTGTGTGTGCGTGTGTGTGTGTGTGGTCAGCTGCTGTACGGTGTGAAAGCACGCTGATTTAGAGCTAACAAGTTAGTGGAGCGTCCACCACACTTCAAGACAGGATGCTCCGCAAAGTATTTCATTGAAAATGTCAACTGAAAAAGGTGCTGCATGACCTGTGTGCCAATAACACAACAGAGAGGAGCTTCAGCAAAGTCAGCGCAGAGGAAGACTCGTCTTCCTCTTCATTACCTCTCCACAGCCGCACCTTCTCCTCTCCTCCCTCCTCCCCACTAATTGCCCATCTTCAATTCAAGAAGCGAACTGCGGCGACGCAAACACATAAACACACCCGTGTGCTGAAACCCCCACATCAGAGATCACACGCATGTGTCTATGTTTCTCCCTGTGCTTCTCATCTCATTACCAGATGAGGTTTAACTTTATACAATATATTTAAAACACTGAAGCAGCTCCATTATTATTAACAGTCTGGTTGGGTGAGAGAAATACGCATGTGCATTTTGTCTCATAGATTTCCATTTTACATATGCACACATTAACGCTCATCAATTACAGCGAGGGAGACACTGTGACAACAAATGGACTTTTTACACATTTAGCCTCATGCTGTTTCATCTGTTCAGATGGTGCAGTTTAATTTATCGAGCATCTAGAGGTAGCTTTCTCAAATGGGAACAAGGACAAATGTCTTCTTTCAATACATGTAAATAATAGAGCAGAATAAATCCTATCAATATTGTTAAATCTCTGAGAAGTATATTCATCTTCTCAGTAAGTTACAGATATGTTTAATATTGGCACCAAATCAAAGATGATTATACAGTCTAATATGCACTTTCATCCATTATTACTGTATTGATCCCAGCAGGAAAATGTATTTTAAGTATTACTCTTCTGCTTTCTTTCTGACCCAACAGAAGTTCTACCAAGACTTGAGAGCCATGACTCAAGCGTTCCTTTTCTGTATCATTTACATTTGATCATGTTCACACGTTCACTAATAGATTGGACTGAACTGCATGAGGGACTGATGTAATGGGATCCAAATCAGAATCCAGATTAACTATAGCTATCACTTTGTTTTGAGGACATTGCAGTCACTTTGGAGTCCAAGACAGAAATGTGTGAAAATGGCAAACTTCTACCAGCACAGGGCGTCTCAGTTGAGTTTTCCGGCTCAATTAAATGATTCCAACTCTTATGTCAAACCACGAATAACCAATATGTTGAACAAAAAGCCTTTCATGCTCATCAGTTCTATGAGGTTAAGGAAGATGCTCATAACATTTATTTTCTCCTTGTTCCAATACTGATTGAAATAGCAGTTAAAATGTACAACTAGTTTGTGTGAGCACACACTTACTACCATTCTTCTTCTTCTGCACTTGAGGAGCAACCTTTTGGTAAACTGCATGTTCTCTGCTATAGGGAGGTCACTCTCAGGTTCATTCATGACCTTTGACCCTTTTGCACATTTTTTCTTCCAGTTTCTGATGATCTCTCTCATTCTTTCAGACCAACCATCAGGCTGAATCCGCTGTTATTTTTCACACTTCTCCTTATCTTGATTTTTCTTCTTTCCATTTCTTAGTTCCATAGTTTTTCTAAAGCAAACTTCACCATCTTCTTTCTTCTGGTTCCTCAGCTTCTGCTCTTCTGGGGTCATCCTGTCCTATTTAGTGCTGTTGACCCCTGAAGTGATGCCTCTGGAGCCAGTCCCTCTGTCAACATCCTTCCCTATGGGGTTGATTTATGTCACTAACCACAACGGCAGATACCAGGCGTCTTGGTGAACAACTTCGCTCGTGTATTGTTAAGAGTTAATGTGGTCACTTGAGTGATCAATGACCTCTTTTCATGTCCGGAGTTTTGCTGCTGCTGACCGTGGGTGGCAGGGTCATGAAATCGGTCCTCTGAGTCACTTATGATGGAGGACATTTAGGTTCCCTGAAAAACCAGCGCTGTGTTTCAGGATGACTTTATCAGCTTCTCTAAGTAGCTGCTTTTCCATCGACCATGAAATTGGGCAAATTTAAATCACAAAAACAATTTCACTTCATGGAAACATGGCAATTTGAAAAAGAAAAAAACTCATGTTATTTGATAAAGCAGTCTTGCAGTAGGATGAGTTGGATTAAGAGCCGTATCGAGATGATGCATTTAGCAAAACTGCAATTGAAACAATAAAACTATGTTTTAATATATATACACATAAGAATATTTAATTTTTTCCTTGGTTCATTCAAAAAAGTTTTAAAAACATACATAGAATCATCTTTACTAATACAGGTCTGTATGAAGTTAGTCTTAAGAAAATTAATACTCTTATCATTATTATTATTATTATTATTATTATTATTATTATTATTAGTAGTAGTAGTAGTAGTGATATTTTAACATCAGTGCATGTAAATCCATCTGATTAGTTTTATTTATTCTAAATTATCCATCCATCCATTTTCTTCCACAGTCGTGGGGGTAGCAGCTTCAGAAGGGCGGCCCAGACTTCCCTCTCCCCAGCCACTTCTTCCAGCTCTTTCAGGGAACCCCAAAGTGTTCCCAGGCCAGCCCAGAGACACGGTCCCTCCAGCGTGTCCTTGGTCTTCCCTGGGGCCTCCTCCCGGTGGGACGTGCCCGGAACTCCATACGAGGGAGGCGTCCAGGAGGCATCGTGACCAGATGCCCGAGCCACCTCAACTGGTTCCTCTCGATGTGGAGGAGCAGCGGCTCTACTCTGAGTCCCTCCCAAATGACCGAGCTTCTCACCCTATCTCGAAGGGAGAGCCCTATGGAGAAAACCCATTTTGGCCGCTTGTATCTGCGATCTCGATGTCATGACCATAGATGAGGGTAGGAACATAGATTGACTCAGCTCTCTCTTCACCACGAAGGGCCAGTACAGCGCCTGCTTCACTGCAGACGCTGTACCAATCTTAATATTCCAAATCAAGAAAACTATAAATTTCTGTTCTATACAGATTCATTTTTCCATGTCCTGATTAGTAATCTATGAAGTTAAAATATAATGTCACACATTTTAAAAATCAACTTCTTCTCTCATTTCTTACAGCAAGCTTACAGCAAGCTTTCTTCCACCCTGCCAGCCTCTCTAATTCTGCTCCACCCACCCACACACAGACACACATACACAAGTGTGGAAAACGTGGAAAAATGGCGGGAATTCTGGGTTCCAGGAAAGTGAGGACTATAGGAGGGACATGAAAGGGAGAGAGATGGCTAGATTGAGACACAGAGTGGTAAAGACGCTTAAAGAGACTGACAGAGAGAAAGAGAGAAAAAATGATGAGTGCAGACAAAAGAAAGGCCAGTTCAAGGAGAGGTTAGGGGTACAGCAGCCTCCTGTGCTTCTATAGTGGGAACTTTTACCCCAAATGGGGTATTTCTAGAATAAGGAGAGAAGGGTTTGATTTCTCTCCTTAAATTCTCCTAATGTGAAAAAAAAACTGTATTAATGATACAGTTATCACAATTTATATTCTGAAGAATAGAGAGCTTTATATTTTTGTTAATGGCAAATTATTTATTATTACTGCAAGCCTCCAATATCATCTCTGACCTTTGTGGTTTATTAGTCACAAGATCTCAATAAAACGTTGCAATAAGCGTCGCATTAAGCGTTTTATTAAAGCACATGTTTCTGAGTGTAAACTTGCAAAAATAGAAAATCCCTCATGACCACCTTTGTAATGTGACTCGTGGAGGTTTCCTAATTAAAAACTCCCAAGCACACAGACTAGCACTTGTTATTTTTATAGTGTTACGTAACTGTGAATACTGTGTGAAGAGTGGGAAGGTGTGGGCTTGTGCGCAAGTTGGAAGTAGATGGAGCCAAATCTGAAAGCCTTTTTCACAATTTGGTTTCGTATTTCAATCTATCATCAAGGATCAAGTGGTTAATGCGCCCATGCTTCAGACTGATACTTAGAGTTGTGTGGAGATCAGCAAAAGAAGACTTGAGCCCAACAGGGGCAAAACATATTTCAAAAGGTTTTTAAAGCACATTCTTCAAACTACATTGAAAAAAATTGAACCCTTGAAGCTGCAATATTTAACTGTTATTCAAAAACCTGTTTTAGTATATTTGTTGAAATGTATTACTATGTAGCTGCTATGAAGAAGCATTAAGATATGAAACAGTCTGTGAAAAAAATCAAGCTCCTCTGTCTTTTCCTTGTGCTAACTATAAAACAACCTAGATCTATCTGATAGGTTGTTTTATAGTTAGCACAAGGAAAAGGCAGAGGAGCCTTGAAGGAGGTGGGTCTTAGCGCTGTCAATCACCTGAAGTGTTTCTCTTCTCATAATATTTGACACGGCCAATGACGACAAATAAACATTTTTTCTGTAATGGTAAGCTGTATCTTCGCAATTAGCACATTGAGCAGTGGATAGAAGATGGTGATTGATAGCACTAAGACCCTCCTCCTAGCTCTGATTGGTTGTTTCTTTCTTCAGCTGCCAATAGTAGTTTAGGGAGGAGGTGGAGGAAATCGATCTCTTCACAGATTATCTGTCTCATAACATACAGTCATGACATTATGACATACTGCAGCTTCAGTTGTATCATTCTAAAGCCAGCAGACATGAGTAGCAGAAAGAGTTTTAGCGTGTGATCCAGTGATTGATAGGGCCCTAATAGAGCACTGCAGCGGGGAAAGGCCAGGAAGGAAATGCTTCCCATCCCCAAACCACTTATTATCAGAAAGTGCAGGACAAAACTGCTCTTGAGCTTCAGAGTGGCTCTGTTATGTGTGGACATGTGGAAGCACTTTGGTTAGGCGCCTGTTTTGGCCCTTATGTACATAACACGCATCCTCAATTCTACAAAAAAAAAAATAAATAAATAAAAAGTGGCTGTTTGAGTGAGAGTGCATGCATAAATGTGTAAGTCAGGACATGAGTCTGGCAAATGCTACCCTACTAATGGGATCGTACTCGATAAGAGACACTTACACCCCTCAGCCGGACAGTAATGCAAACACAGATCCATCCTCCTGGTGTTTCTGTTCCAAGATGGCCTGCTTTCACTGGAAGCTAAATGGAGCATTAGTAGATGAGTTGCGAATTTTTGTGGAGTTTTTTTTTCTCACAGTGGGAAAGAGATACTTATTTTCAAAGTAACTGGATAGGAGAGAGATGAACTGAGAAGCTGACTGAATGATTTTATTGTAAAAATGATCTTCGTCTGAAAGAACAAAAAGATTGTAGTGTTCATATGTGTGCTCTCATCTCAAATCAACTACGGATGGACAGACACTTTGATTGAACTGTTTGAAAAAGAGAAGGCTGCCCAACTGCAGTGTGAAATTTCCAGTAGCCTTTCAGTCTGGAAGTTATTTAATTCTCTAGTTACAGTTCTCGCTGCTGAATGTGGGTAATAAATAATCCCTGAAGAGAATATGAATTTAACAGCAACTGCATGCCTTTTGTTGCATGCAGTCAAGGTAATGGAATAATATTCCATTACCTTAACATGCTCCTAATAATGCACAATTTGATCAGATTTCACCCAAAAAATTTTGCAGTACAGCAGCTGTCAAACACCTAATATATCCCACATGTGCTCCAATGATACAGAGTAAATGGAACTGCCACTCAAATATTACAGCAATAACCCAGTAACAATATGACTTACACGCTACACTGTCTGAAGTGATGAATGTTCACTCACATCGATATACCGGATGCTTGAATCTGAAAGTGAAATTGACGGCTCCCATATATTTGGCTAATTATTATCTGACCACTTCTGACAGAGCATTGCAGTCTTATTACGTCATGGTTAGCTAATCCTTAAACATAAAGAGACAAAAAAAAAAATCCCTTTAATCTCTCACATTAAGGGTGTTTTTACACCAGCTAGTCCAGTTGGTTTGGTTTGATTGGGGACCAAAATTACAACATTTGTTCCATTTTCAACAGCTGTGATTTTTATTTTATTTTTTTTTTTACCACTGCTTTCCATCAAACAAACCAAACCCTTTGAAAAACCTGTCCCCATCCTCACCTGTGGGCACGCTGCACCAAGAACTCCTAAAGGAGACGACACTCCTAAAACCTTTAAAGAAGACACTGAGCTCAACTTCCTTCTTCACCAAATGTAAACAAAGACGAAGTAGCATGATTGTTTAGTGGCTCCAGGATTTCTCTTTTATCTTTGCTAAATGACCATGAGCCATTTCTCCCACTGGTGTTAGACTTGCAGGTCAGTTTTGGTAGTATTTACCCATAATGCCCTGTGCAGAGGTCTGCTTCTTGCTTTTGGGGGGGTCTCTGGTCTGCTTGGCGTTCACATATCCACTCAAACCGCACCAGAGTTCACTTCAACCAAACAGAAAGTGAGGTTTTTAGACGGACCGCAGTTTGCGTTTTTGGTCAGACTTTGAGACACATCCTGTCTTGACATTTCTGGCAAACCATGAAGAGAAGATGGTGGCCTCCATGTGCTAGGGCAAATTTATCTAAAAAAGGAAGTCTGAAGTTGGTGTCCTAATTGAGTGATTGACTTTATTAAATCAAGACAGCATCAAAGTAGGGAGATCACACTAATGCTTGTTGGACCTTTATTCAGTTGGATTAAAAGCTTGTGGATGTGGAAGCTTTGTGATTACTAATATGTGATAATTCCTTGCTGTTCTTTGCAGTTATTCAGCGACAAAATTAAGGTATGAAGCGGATGTAGCAATCAATTTTAGACCAGTTTCATGAACAGTGAAAGAAGACACAGGGTGACAGATGCTGTAGTATTATTCCTTGAGTAAAAACTTGTGGGTTTAGTAGTAGTAGCTGAATTTGCAACACACGTACTCAAAACCTCCACTAATATGGAAAAAGCACAATTTCACTACTGAGGTGTTTCTATAAAAAAAGAAAAATCCACTTAAAATTATAGGTGAATAAGTTTGTTCACACGATAAATCATTAAAAATTATGATCCTCCAAAAACCTCCTGACATCTTTTTGTCTTTTTCATCAGTAGGAACATCCGCGTGTTGACCATGTGACTAGTGTCAAGAAGAAAACAGAGTTTTCATGTTTTCCATGTTTTTTCAAAACGTGGGTTTTATCAAAATTGGTATGTTTCCATTGATCAAATTTATTGTCATAATTCCAGTTTGCATACTTTTTAGCCAATGGAAACAGAAATGTTGTTTATATGATGATCGTTTCGGAACAAATAAAGCAATAATACTCAGTTACAGGCATATTGATAGGAAGAATTTAAAGCTGGCAATTTGTATGAAGCCAAGCAGAGGTTCTAAGTGTCCCCTCCAGCTCCACAGCCCCCTGTTAAACTCGTCGTCTTGCATGCCTGGCCTAAGCTATGACCAAACAGCCATGGCTTGAGTCTTGACAAGCATTCAAGCACTGGAGCCTTTGAAGTCTTGAAAAGAAAGCAGCATTAGGCAGAAAGGGGCTTGGAAAAGAGAACCAGCCACCTCACTTTCCCTCCTTTTTCCAGCCTCTTTGTCATCAGGCTGTCTTAGGACAGGACAAAAAGGCTCCTGAGGAGAAAGGGCCCACAACAGCAGTGACCGGCACACACAGATCTTTTCACCAGAGTCGGTTGCAGGAGCCTCAGACCCTGCCCCCTGATGGGTGTGTGTGCTGTGTCTGCACCCCGTACCCCCTCATCCCCTCCTCCTTGTGCACCCACTGCTTTGTCCTCCCACATTAAATGAAAAAAAAGGAGTATCACCACCAAACGAAGCAGAAACTGATTGATCTGGAGCCCAATACAAATGCCATCATATCTGAAGGAAAGCAATTACCATTAGGCTTAATTACCCTCAAATTACCATTAATTTAGCATTTGTAACATGGTCAATTTAAGGTTAAGCACAAAGCCCATTTGGCAAATTGATGTTTAACGGTTAATATTGTGCAAGTAAAATAAACACTAAAATATGATTTTAGGAAACTACAAGTTTAACACTTGTGAAAAAAATTTATATGTTGGAATCTCAAAAAAAATATTTGCAACAATTCCTAATTTGAGCTAAAAAAAAAAAAAAGGAAAACATGAAAAAACATGTTTTTTGACTTTGAGATTGAAGAAAAGAAAAAAGTTATTACAGTATGACCTTTAATTAATTCCTGGTATTAAATGTTACTCTAACCTAAATCTGAACTATAGTTACCAGTAGTAACAAAAAACATTCAATAATTCCATAAAATCAAGATCATTTTGACCAAAACACTGTCATACTAGCTTTTTTTTTTAAGTATTTGTCAAAGGAAAAACTTCTTAAATAAACTTTATAATCAGAGAAGAAGAGCTTTGACATGAATGAATTCCTGCACAGCATTCAGGTTGCATGTGGAAGATGTAAAACTCTTGTTAAACTTCCGAGTTCACTTCCTTGGCTGTGACCCCGGCTGATCGGCTCCCCCCTACAATGACCCAGCATGGGAATGTGATAGGAGGGGCAGGCGGGATGGGTGGGGGGCTGCCAGCAGCATTCCACGCCTCGGACTCCAGCAGATCTGAGAAACAAAAGTGCTGCAAAGACAAGAGGAGTTTAGAGCTAGAAAAGAACAAGATGGGGGGGGACTTTGGAATTGTGTTCACCTAATCTAAACGGGTTAAGGCAAGAGAATTACTTCAAAATATGCATGAAGATAAGGTGGAGAGGATAAGGTATACGTGTGTGTGTGCGTGTGTGGGTTAGGCGGGAGCTGTCTGGTGGGCTTGTAAGCTGGACGTCGCTCCTTTTCCCATGGTGTGTGCAAACACTGGACCACACCAGGCCCCGTTCTCCCACAGCACCACTCTCAAACATCCGTCACAACCCATTACTGCTGACGCACGGCTCCCAAAGAGAGCTGGAAGGGCATGATGAAATTGGGGTCAAAGTGAATTTGAAGCCATGTGATGAAGGCCATTAAGTTATTGGATGTCTTGTGGGGAGCAGACTTTTGTCTCTCCATCTGAGTGGCATCTCAAATCCAAGCCTATGGAGAAGGGAAGCCATCAAAGCTTCCCAATACATTGCTTTAATCCTGTCCACCTGTATGCACTGGAAAATGTATATAGCGCAAGAAATGGTGTGAAATAATGCTGCTCTTTGATAGATGAGAGTCTTGCACAAATCTGTCTTGAGCAGATTCAGGTGTTCAAAGTGTTCAGACATTTAAAGTTGTATAAACATAAGTTCACACAGATTGGAAACTAGCTGAACTTCATAAAGCTGGACAAGGATGCAAAAGACGTTCAATAAATTGAAAATGTCATTCAGCAGCGTTCAAACTTCCTGTTCAAACCAACAGAAATCTCAACCACATCTGCCAAGAAAATAGATTAGAATGCATGAAAATACCACAAAAAAACTTTGTCAGATATAAAGGGATGCAAGAAAAGCAGTGCAGTGGAGTAAAAGCCAACATTTTCTTTGGGGTCTTACTGCAGGGGCGTCAAACTCCAGTCCTCAAGGGCCAGAGTCCTGCAACTTGTAGATGTGCTTCTGCTGCACCACCTGAATAGAATAATTAGATCATTAGCAGGGCTCAGGAGAACTTATCTACACAAGAAGGAGGTAATCAAGTCATTTCATTCGAGTGTTTTGTTCTTGTGGCATAATCTAGAAACTGCAGCACACTGACCCTTGAGGTCTCCTGAACTAGAGGGACACTTTAGTGTCACGTTCATGTCCCTCTTTAGTGTCCCTCGAATGGTTCTAGACTCCATTTACACTGTGATGTATCCTGTTCAGGTTAACTCAACATCTGCTAAGGAATATACAGTATGTGTTCCATGAACACTTAGATCATTGAAGTCTGGATAACAAATGAGGTGGAAGCTAAAGGTCAAAGTGGATGCTCGTTTCAACACCATGCTAAAGCCACAGTGCTATCCTTTGAACAACTATGTCGGATTCAAGGCATCTTTGCGGTGCAATCTTAACTTGAAACTTTTTTCCCAATCAGCTTCTGAAAATACTTACAGATTTCAGAAGGAGATCTTAGTTAAACGTAGCATGAAACATTAGCTTTAGACATAAAATGTATTTCGTAACAGCCTGGGAGAAATGTTTTGCATTTAGCTTTCAACCAGCTCATGAAGCCTAACATTCTTAGTGAGAAACAAGGCATTCCTTCTGAACATTCTGTTATTTTAAGATTTTACCAGAAAATATGAAATGAAGATATTAGCATAAAGAGATGTCTTCATATGAGTTCTGTGATGACCAGGGTTCCTCTTTAGATGGTACTCTGTGGTTAGCCACCTCACCTGTTTCCCCTCTTTCTAAAGGGCATTTGTGACTAACCTGACTAATAGTGAAACATTTCAACACAGACTTGTGTTTGTCAACACCGTCACAGAGGAAATTCTAAAATGCGGAAAAGATTTAGCTCAGTCACTGTTGTGGAGCCCTGGCACTGAGGCGAGCGTTTTTTTCACATTACTTTTATTTAAATAGAAAAAAACAAAAAAAACTTTATGTGAGAACTCTTAGCTTGATGCTGCCTCCACTTCACACACCTGTAGATCATATATTTTTTCATGCAGTCACATGTTTGTTTACGTTTCTTACATGTTTGTTCGTTTATGTTACCACTTTCTTCAAATTTGACAAAATTGGTGTGAAACATTTGCGCGGCGAAAATGCACAAACATGTTTGTTTGTGTTACGAACATAAACAATCACGTTAGAGAACAATGGTTAAACACCCAGATGTTAGAATGTCTAAAAGCAGCTGATCTGTCATGTGGATAAAATACGGCGGATGCATAATTATTCTCTCTACAAACGTTTATAAAACTGTTTCAGGATGAACAGAGATCTGAATGCTGCAGACATTTCTAAACAAAGGTGTATAAGAACAAGGCAAGTTACCTTTTTATTGAAAAAAGGCTCCCAGAAAGAGATTTTGATGACTAGATTTTTCCAGTTTGAAAATAGGTTGATTAATCCCTCTGTGTTTGGAGGCCTCAAGCAGAAGAGCTCAAAGAGTCAGTATTATTTTTTCCTGCCACATAATGTAATTTTATAGCACGATCAAGTAACTATATCAACTTCAGTTGTTATAAAAATGCTTATTTTGCTTATCAAATATGACTTAAAAGAAATTTGACTTGCAGTAAAAATTACATTCAAATTTTACGTAATTTGTGGCCTCGAAATCAGACCTGTGTCTCTTTAAAAACTCTCTGAAACTCCAACTTCAGCAACTGGCTAGTCTGAAGGAGCTGAGTTGGGGAAGGCTGCTTTGTGAGATGGAAGCTCAGAAACTGCAGCTCTGAGGAGGAACTTTGCCCCCGAAGGCGGGGCTTGGTCCACCCAGGCGTTATAAACAACTAGATGGTTTTCTTGGGAGATTAAAGGATTTCTCAAACATGCATGACAGAATCTTGGTGTTTCATTCTCAGGTCATGGTTACATGGCCAGCTCTTGGAACGGGACATTTAGGCAACTATCCCTGCTGCAGAAGCTCCAAAGAAAAGAAATCAACTGCAATGAATTGAATGATAGCAATAATGTCCAGTCCTGACTGGTGACCTTTATCAGGCGCTGGAAAGGAAGATTGAACCTCCTTACATTTGCGCCAACGTCATTTGAGCCAGAGTAAGTTGGTGAAGAAACGTCTACATTCATTTATTTTAACTCATATTTGATGAGTCATATATGTCATAAAATGACTGCTCCTTTAAATGCAGCTTTGCTGTTTAACTCCTCTCCCATTTGCCACTCAGAACATATGGACATCTGCTCGCTTTTCTTGCAGATGGAAGTGTTGTCATGGTGCTGTAACTATGACACACCCAGAGACCCACAAACACATAAATCCTCACTCATTTCACACGATTCACCAGGATGAGAAGCGCAGATGAGGTTAAACTGACTGAATGGCAGAGATGGATGAAGAGCCAGGCTGCACACACTCACCTGACGTCTCTCTCTAGTTGGCACATTATATATTTGATTGTGTGTGTGTGTGTGCTTGTGTGTGCGTGTGTGTGCGTGCGTGTGTGCGTGTGTGTGCGTGTGTGTGTGCGTGTGTGTGCGTGTGTGTGCGTTTTGCATGCTGTAGTTGTGATTTCACAGCCGTATGTGGACACGCCCTGGTAGTAAATGATAACTGCAGCTGAGTGGGTACTGAAGCGATCGCTGTGACAGAAATTGCGTGTATATTTAGGCTGGCTTTGATGCAGTGGGACTCCACAATGCAGGGTCTGGCTGGCAGCCAAACTCCTCTGTTACCAAGGAAACAAGCTTCAGCCGCAAATCCAAAGGGGGAGCAGCCCAAAATCTAACCATTTTTGGTCTTTCTCTTGTCACACAGGGCAAGCTCTCTGTGACACAACTGCAGACACAAGGCATAAAAAAGCCATAAATACACAACCAATGTCTTATACAACGGATGACAGGTGCTTCACTTTTGCCAAGAGGCAAATTGCTC
Source organism: Poeciliopsis prolifica (assembly GCF_027474105.1). Lineage (NCBI taxonomy): Eukaryota > Metazoa > Chordata > Actinopteri > Cyprinodontiformes > Poeciliidae > Poeciliopsis > Poeciliopsis prolifica. The sequence goes on from NW_026562402.1 coordinate 2,430,305, forward strand.
ATCAAACTCGTGATGCTTGATTTGATCATAAAAGCTATCATCAAATGCAGTTATATTCAGTGTTACACAAGACGAAAACTGTATGCAGGTTTTGCACTGCGTTGTAAAACCTGATGATGTTCTACACTCTAACAGAAGCCATGCAACAGAACCAATTTGTTTTCAAAGAGTCTTTTCCTGGCTGTGTGGTTATCTGTAGGATTCAACGTGCAACATGTTTCATTACTTTTACGCTTTGAATTGTGTGTTATGGAAGCGATTCTCTACAGAACCCAAATACGCTGAATTTCTGCTTTGTGCTCCAGAAAACGTGACGACTGTTGTAACTCTGAGAATTTACCACGCTAAGCTCGCCACATGTCAAACGGAAGCTGTGGCGAGACGGCTTCAAACGCACTTTTTCAAAACCGAACACATTCACAGGCGCTCAAATAAGGAAGGAGAATCACATGACAGAAATGAACCCTCTGACTGCGCCGCAATCGCGAGAAACTAAAGCACACAAAAATGAGTTGCTATTGCTTCAAATCCCAATTTCGAACCATAAGATATTTTTCAACTTTATTTTGTTGAAAAGAAAAAATAGAAAAAAATAAACTTCTTCAGAATTTGTTTTATCAGTGCGTAGCCATTTTTTGTTGTCAAAGTTTGATGCCACGTCAGATTTTTCCCAGTGTGATCTTTGGTTGAAGAAGCCTGTTCTCTGATCGTACAGGTGCAGCTGGGAGCTCCTGCAGAGGAAACCAGAGGCTCCAGCACGCAACTTTTCAAACTGAACATGATTTATGTGAAGCTGGCCTTACATTGACCGCTCTGGAACCCGCCAAAACTACTGGGTAGTGTCCTGTTGAGCTATACGAGAGCACCCTCTGCTGGTGGGATTATCACTGGGCTGAGGCTGTTCACCGTTGACACTTATTATCAGAGCTTTGGCTTTATATAGAAGCAAAACAGGGTTGCCACAAAAAAAAAAAAAAAATATGACGAGGTCACATTCATTCTCTGCCACACACTCTCTCTGCCTTTCTAGGGCCACAACCTTTTGTGATCCTTCTTCTCAGCAGCCTATGTTCATTCAAAAGATCCCATAGATCTAAATCCAGCTTGTACTCCTGAACTGTCTTGAATCTACTGAGTTTTCTTGCTCTTCTCACCAAGGAATAGCTCCGCCCATAAATACTTGCTTTCCACCTTCCCTCTACTCTCTCTATAGATAACAATGTCATCTGGAGCTGTTTTTCAAACAAGAGTAAGAAAAAAATGTGCCTCTAAATGTGAAAAAGCTGTTTTTTCTAATGATGCAGCTGTTATTCCAGCTGAAGATGTTTTCTCTTCAGTATTGACCCATGAGGGCTGAATACAAATGGATGGTTCAGTTTTCAGATATTTCTTATAATAAGCATATATATTCTTTCCAACTCACGTTTTAGTAGACAAAGTGTGAAAACCTTTCAGTTCACATTGCTTTTCAGAATCAAGCTGCTCATAGTGTTGTGTTCTCTAAATGTAAAATGCATTGCAAATTGTAGACTGTAGCTTTAGGAAATAGAGCTTTTTAAAAAACACAAATACTGTCTTGAGTTTATATATAACCAGTTTCACACTAACTGCATGAAACAACCTACTTTGCAAAACTGATATATCTTTTACATGAAAAGTGAAGTAGATATCTTTAAAACTAACCAGCAAAGACCGATAATGACTGCTGATACAAGACAAAAAAGGGGAAGATGTGTGAGAACAGACGAAGCCTTTCCAGTAAACCCAGATGGTTCCTCTTTCTTTTTATGCCAAACTTGTTATGTTTTACTTTCAGACATTGCTCTTCCTGTTTTTTATTATTATTTTTTTTTGTATTCCACTCTACTGGCCAGTTCGACTTTTCCTCTACATGCAAACCAACAGGAACAAGCAACAGCAACACCTGTGACAGAAGTGACTGACGTTGACCTCTGTGCACGCACCGCTAACACATTCAGCTTTGGTGGAGCTGGAGCTGTGACATGTGCTGGGTGTGACAGCGTTGCCTGCACTGTGTTTCTGCACAGCTGTCACTCAGACATTCGCCTTCATCTGCATCTTTTACAAAAGCTGACCCTCGTCCGCTCTGTCGCTTCTCCAACAACGTGCCAACATCAGGAAATCTTTGCATTAACGTCCGGGAAGAGATTTCTCCGAGTTGGACTGTTGACTTTTGTAGAGCTGGCCAGTAGATTGCATTATCTGTTAAGAGTAAAGGGGAAAAATAAAGCCGCAGCGAGTCCTGGATCCCCATGCCTGGTTTTTCTGAGCTTTGTTGCTTCTGCAAATATTTGTTTGGATGCTGCTGATTTGATCTCCAGCAGCAGCATCACTGAGCTGGCTGGTGAAAGCAGTTCTCAAACTGAAACAACACACAGATTGCATAATAACAATAAACCAATACATTTGAAACAGGATAGTTACATACACAGAATAATAAGCAGACATGAACAAATTTTTTCTCACGGTCCAGAGTTAAGCCAAACTTTTCTAGATTCAGCTTGGTTGAAATTGACAAAATTATTTCTATTTGCTAAATGTCAGAAAACCTGGCGAGAATATTTTTTTTACAAACGATTTTTTAACTTTGTGCCAGTCAGTTTAATAAAACAGTTTGTGATTCGCGTATTATTTTTTGACTGTTTCTTTTCAATATGAAGATATTAGTTTACAACTTTAAATTGTATTACCTAATGTTCCAGTTCACAATAGAGAGCACAGACTGCAACAGAGACATTCCCAACTTGGCTCGAAACGATCCAGACATTAACCAGCAAGACTGAAGTTTCACAATAGAGAAGCAGCTGATGAGTCTGAGATGGTATTCATACATTTTTTTACCATTTCTCTAGGCGTAGTATTTTGGGCTTCGAGGTGAATTTGTAGTCCGGAAAAATTTCCGGACTACAGCCGCACCTGAATATAAGCCGCAGAAGCTAAATTGCATGATTTGTACATATACAAGCCGCACCGGACTATAAGCCGCAGGTTTTTTATGTTTACGTAATTACCATATGGTTCGTGCACAGAGGGGATTGTTGGGAAAGAGGCAACTGTTTGGGGAATCTCCTATTTATTAACATTTTAACACAAATTGCATATTTACATATGATAACTGTTACAATTTAGTGCAATAGTAGCTCCCATTTATAAACATTTGAACAAACAAGTTGCATATTTGCCTAACGTTTTCAACCATTTAGTGCAATAGTAGCTACAGAAGCTAGAGAACATATAAAGCTACAACAACAAATAAAGTGCCTGTGACACGACAGTAAGTCTAAATTGCAGTAACACGGCTGCTTAAAATATAGGGTTATCAGCCTACCAGAAAAGTTATTACCATAACCCTCCTCTTCATCTTTGGTGAAGTAAACGGCTGTAACCAGAAAAGTAAAGTCATTAATCCTCATCTTTGTCTTCTTCCTCCGTACTAAACCCACAAAAGTCCTCATCTTCAGTGTCGGAAACAAACAGGTTCAGGGCTTTGTCAGCCACTCTCCCCTCTCTTTCGATGTCGCTCTCAAAACCAACGAACTCCTTTTCGTCACTGTCGGAATCGAACAGCCTCTGAAAGGCCTCAGGTGTGGCGGCGTCCTCCTCTCAATCACGCAGCAGTCCAGCCTTTCTGAACCCGTTGGTGATTGTGAATTTTTTTACACTCATCCACGCCATCAGGATCCACTCGCAAACTTGTGTGAGTGGATAATGAGGGTGTCTCACAAACTGTCTTGTGCTCGCAATGTCTGTCTTTCTCGCTGTCGTTCTGTCTCGTACCACTCGCGGTAGAAGTCTGCTTCCGGAGGATCTCCGCGTTCCCGTGCTCACGGCTACTTGTGTGTTGAAGCAAATGTGACGTCAACATGGTGGATGGTAAAATCTATAGATTTTATGGCAAGCCTTTTAACATAAATTTGGTTTTGCCGCCCTTACATTCCAGATATCTCAAATTGTTTTATGACTAGACATTTTAGCAATTATTATTATTATTATTATTAATTATTATTCATACTAGTCAGAATATATGTGCAGATATCTTAAATTACCATTCCGGATAGTCAAAATGTAGTTTTGTCTAGTCAAAATGCATTTTCAGATATCTAGAATATAATTACGGATAGTCAGACGGAACCAAATTTATGTTAAAATGGCTTGCCATAGAGATTTAGGTATCCCCCTAGTGGCCGTTAGCTGTAAAAATCCATAGATAAGCGCACTGTTATATAAGCCGCAGGGTCGAAAAATGGGAAAAAAGTCGCGGCTTATAGTCCGAAAATTACGGTATTTTAAATGTATTATTTATTATGATTCCTGGCCTTTCTTTATGTATTGTAATTCAATTCAGTGGTTTTACTTAATAGGACAAAATCAGGCTCTTTAAAATTATTTAAATTTAATCCCAAGATAAACAGATTTCACATTATTTTATAAATAAAATTTAAGCCAATATGAAAATTAAATACCCTTAAAAAGTCCATTTGTGCTTTCTTACAATACAAGACAACAGCAAATACCTCGGAAAAACAGCTATTATGTCTCATAGTCAACAGGTTTCTGAACAATTTTAAGTGGAAGACAAGAGCGCACTCTGGTGGTCACTTAAGGGTATGTTCTTAAACACTGAAAAGCTACAAAATCCACAGCATTAAATATTATGTGTATGATTCTGTTTTTATGTGTTAATGTAGCTCATTATAAAGTTTTCTCATAGGTTCAGTTCAACATTCCATGTATTTAAATTATAATGGGGAGCCTGAGTCTGCTTTCATGAATGGTACGATGTAATACAGTAGAAAGGAACTGATCAGATTAAATAGAGATAACATGCTTTATTATTCCACACTAATAATCAGACATAACTACAAGGGCAGTTCACAGGGGAGAGACTGTAATATACCATGGATTTTCTGTTCTGGCTTCAAATTTTTGGAATACACAACCATTACAAATAATACAAATTACACCATTGAAGTGTTTCAGAAAATCACCTAGTCAGTGGTTATCAGATGATCAAAACTGTTACTCATGTTTTGAATAATTTATAAATGAACTGTTTTTACATGATTTTTTCTCTTTTTTTAATGGATGTGACTTGTTTACGTTTTATAAATGCCTTACGTTAAATAAATACCTTTAGATATACTTTGAAATTTGTTATATATCATAGGCCTTATATATTGTTATGCATGTTAATAGTAATTATTTTTAGTCCCTTTCATCAAACTATTAGGGGACCTTTTTGACTGAATGTGGCATATGTACAGTCCCGTTGACTAATATGCATTTATAAAATAAAACACTTTATAAAATAAATAAATTCTAATTGGACACCAGTGATTGGTAGTTTTACGGTTCTGTATCTATTTTAATACTCCTACCACCAGAGCTGTGGTTTACATTTAGTACCACTAGATGGCAGTTTTTCATTTTCTTTTTTGCACCACCTTTCCCAGGTTTTGACTAAAAAGGCAGCTGGACCAAAATAACACAGAGTTTCACTTTTTTGGATCTGATGTGAATCGACAGCATATTTGACCAGTTGTAGCCAAGTGCTTGCCAGATCACAGATCATTGACTGAGACTTTCCATCATTGTGTTCCAGAGGTGAACAGGTCACCCAGGCTTTGACAAAGAGAAAATGCACAGATGAGTCATGTCTGAATGAAAGACAGTTCATTCCAGAGCCTTCAGCATGACATAACATGGGCCAGTGGACTTTACACTTCATTATCAGAGCTCGTAAAACAGACACCCTTTACTATAAATATTCAGGGCAGCTACTCTCACCTTCTCTGAGGATGAGAATAACGTACAACATAGGACTGCATCCTTCAGAGTGAGAAGAAATATTTTCAAAATATATTGAGAATGTTTTTATTTAAATAAAAATAATTACAAAAAGAAAAAAATACTTTATTTTGGTATTTATTTTTGTCTAGGCCATGTCATGTCAATTCCATCTTACAAAACTTTCCCTTCTTTTATCTGTGAAATATTGTCAGATTTAGAAATATCCTGTCCAGGAATGATGCTGAAAAACTAGCATGTGTCTTTCTCTTCCAGGCTCCACTACCGTTTTTCTTTATCATCAGAAAGTCCACATAATGCAGTTAAAAGCCTTCAGCTGATCCATAATGCTGCAGCAAGAGGTCAGATAAAAATCAAAAAGATGGATCATATTTCTCCTATTTTAGCTTCCCTTCATTAGCCCCCTCTTAAATCCACAGTAGAATTTAAAGAGGCAGTATTATGTAAAACTGACTTTTGTGACCTTTACATAATGTGATCTTATTCCCCAATGTTCATATCTTTTATTTCAAAGAGTTAGAATACTATTGCATCTGATTTGACAATTTCAGCACTTCCCTGTGCTGACCAATAATATATATATATATTGGTCTGGTGTAATATTCTAATATTGATCGTCATGTTTGTAAGTAGCAGATAGCAGAAAATCTTCCTGAGAGGAATGAAGGGGTTAAAACATTGATCTTTGTTTCACTTGGTGACGGAGTTACTGAAATAAATGAACTTTTCAATAATGGTTTTAATTTAGTGAATGTGTCTGTATGCTGTTAGATATGCTGATGATCTTAACAGGAAGAGGAGCCAAAATCATTTTCTGCTGAAAGCCCCATACGTCGGGCGAGTCCTACTTGTGCAATTAGTAGATAATAGTAGAATGACCAAAAGATATGGCATCCTGCACGATAAACACAGAAAACATGGCCTCAATCAGCTGTATGAGAAAATATTAGAAAACCTTTTGTTGTGTTTTATGATCCTGTTGAGATCAAAACCTCACTAAGACCTCTGCTGACATCGCTGCCTCCCTCTGAGTATTTCCACACCTCTGTGAGCCAGCCTCACATAGCATCAGCTACTCATGAGCTATTCTTAGAGATCCAGCACAACAGGAAAGCCGGCGCTCTAATCTTACAGTAGTTGTTGACAAAACAAAACACACCGTAACCAGCAACACGGAAGTCCTTCGGGGATTTGTGTCATCTGCTGTGATCAGGGATACATATCCAAACCTCTGCTGGTTGTAAAGTCTCTATGGAATCCCTGAGGCTCCCTGTTACACCCGCCACAGGAACAAGTGGACGTGAGGCTCATACCACACAATTATTTCAATTACCACAAACTGCAAGGCATGCTTGTAAGCAGAAGAACATCACTGTGTGGGTGTTGAGTTTGGAATCAAGAAATGACAAAAAGCCAAATGCTGGAGAGAGAATGACAGAGAGCGACTCCATCCTTGTTGCTTTCCATTTCAGTTTTCATATATTTTTTGGCAGCAATAGAAATATAAAAAAAAACACATCATTAGGACTCATGGCCACTTGGCATAATCTCAGCCTATCTGAAGCCACGTCAGCCTCTGTCAGTTCTAATCATTATAATTATTAATTTATTTTCTTTTACTGTCAAATTAAGTCATCAGTCATGTAAGTGTTCCGCAAAACAGAGACAACTCAACAACAAATTTCAAAAGCACCTCACCACTGACCTTACTTCATCATACAGCTATGAAATTTGGGACTGTTGTATAACTTCCCAAGGCCTACAGAAATACAAAGAGTTGGCTATCTTGTCTTCCTATTTTGACCTCATTTTTTGGCTGCTTACAGTTGAATCCCTACACAGATCCTGAAGACTAGCCAGCAACAATTAGCAAATACAGAACTATGCATCTGCTAAGCTTATTGTACAAATTACTTCTCAGTCCAACGCTCCTAAGAACTCTTGTTAGCGGCATAAATTGTCACGATGATGTGCTGAGACATGGACAGTTGGGATAAGTTGGAGTTTGTTAACCCTTGTATTATGTTGAGAAATAATTACATGTATGATGTTGTGGGTCATTTTGACCCGTATTGTGTAATTCATCTCAAAACAATCAAAAATGAAGTCAAACTAGTCAGAACTTTATTTTAGATTATATACACACTTATGAGAGATGAGAAGAACAGATACACAACTTGAACACTCTTGAGGGTTGGAGATGTCCCACACATTTCTGTGTTAAGGAGCCACAATGATCTTTATCTGTATCCTGAGAGTGGTCATCATTGTGTCCCAACAATGGGACATCAACGGAAGACTCCCAGAACATCCTGTAATGTATTGGTCAATTGTTTGCATGTCTGAGTGAGAAAGCCAACCTCTTTGTGTATTCACATAATAATAAAAGGCAGTTGGGGACTGAGAGCCGATGGCTCTTTTCCCCTTTTCTGTGGAAAAGTAATCTGTGTCTTCACCCTTCGACCTGTATACTCCAGCTAACACCAGAATTTCGATGTAGGCATGCAAACCAGTTGGATCCAGTTGTTTCCATTTTTCTTGAAAGAAACGTCTCCCCTCCAAGTTGGTCATCTCAAGAATTATCTTCTCTATGGGTGGGGATATGAAAAGCTGAAATGCTGATTCAATGTCAATAACTCTTGTGACGGAAAATCTTGTTGGACCAGGAGTCATTTTGATGACATTAGAAGATGACAATCTGCCTTGGCTTTGGTGTGGTGATGATGACCATCTTATCTTACCATCTTTAGATGTCCACGTCCCCTTTGTGAATGAGAATAGTTGCGTTTCTTGATTTTCATCTGATGAAGAATCGTCCTCTGAATCTTCCTCATCTTGGGAAAAATGACAATCTGGATCATCAACAGCATTGTCCTCTGGCTCTGAAGGATCTTCCGTCTCTGAAATTTCTTCATCGACATCGCTATCCCAATTCAAAATCTTCAATGAAGCTTCTTCTTCTGGAGCTCATTTTGGATGTATCTCTCAAAGAAAGGACTGTAAAAGTGACAAGGAGAGGGAAGAGAAAGTCCCTCCTCCACACACACCTGGTTCTCAATAGCTATTCTGAGGCAATCAAAACCAATCACATCAAAGAGGCATGTTTTTTTTGTATTTAAACGGCTACTTTATGTCTGGGTCAAAATGACCCACATCATCTTTTTACACAAATTGTGTGCAGACACTTCTCAACACATCAAAGACTCCAGATTTTACTCAGAAGTTCATGACCCTAGATGAGGAAAAGTCACAAAATTTCATGAAAAAAAAAAAGAATAACCTGCACTTTGGTCAACTCAAAAATTGAAACGGGTCAAATTGACCTGAGCATAACAAAAGGGTTAAAGACAGAGGCCCAATTTCAAGCCATCAAGTTACTAAGACATGTTTGATACATACAGGATATTTTTCATGGTATCATAGAGATTATATTCTACCATAAAATGGCGATATGTGTATGAAAGATACATAATACAACCCTTTAAAAAAGTTAACCAATTCAAATAAATTCCACCAGAATTATACCAGAAACCTGTTCTGATAAATGTGTAACTTATAAGAGGACATTTTCCAAACATCAAAGGTGGTGACTGTATGTTTCATTTTGAGTCTTTGTAAATAAAATCACATGATATTTATGTCTAAACTCTAAGCAAAGCTGCAAATACATAATTATCTGAACACATCTGAGACACTGTCCTCTGGATTAACATGAGCCAGCAGCACCAGTTTTTCAACTCAACCATAAATGTTCCAAATCTTAACTATTTAGCAAGAACTTACAGGTTTATGTAAAACCTATAAAAAGTATTCACTCTCTTTAATTGCTTCTGCAAATCAATCACAATCAATTATATTTGTCTATTTTGTCAAAAGGAAAGCATAAAAACTCAAGTGAAATTAAATTTTTTGACTTTGTTGTCAGTATGTAGAATGGTGGAATAACTTTTACCACATGTTCACATATCAAATGTTTAGCTCCATCTTTACTGATGTGCCCAGAAAACAAATAGTCTTTTCTCCTTAACCCTCTCCAGGCAGATGTTGCAGATTTGCAACAGCTTAATGCTACTTTGCTAGTCTTTGCAAGTAATTTGAGCCTGAGAGGGTTAAAAAAGTATTGCATGTCTGTTTTTCTCCTGCTTCTAACATTTGCAACAACTATGCATGTTGTTAAGTACGGAGAAAAGAAGATGGCTTTGTGCTTAATTAAGGTTTGTTGGGACGCTCAACTTTCTCACCTGGTAGTTTCCCTCCTCCTGTGTATTTATTGCTTTTCAGGAACAAATTGTTCATTGTAAATTTGATGGGATTTATCCCAAAACTTGGCAGAACAAACCAGGGTGACCATTTACAAGCAGTCAAAAGTTGTAATCCATGTTCATGGGAGGTTGACATGCTTGCTCAGCTGTGACTTCAGTTTGCCGTTAGCTTTTGAGGCAGGGATTGTTGATGTGTCATTCTGAATTCCTCTAAATTGAGGATCTGAAACTATTTTCTCATGCTTCTTGATAAATGCAAGAAAATTGTGAAACTGAGCTCTGATTTCCCATATGTCGTAAGGACCTCTGTTTCAATAATTTTATGTGTTCATTGGCACATCAAATGTTTCCTTAAAATTATGAAATCCACAGTAGTAAAAGAGATTCCACTTGCAACATCTTTGCGTCTTCATTGTGTAATGAAGAGACCTTCATTACTGAATTAATTTATTCAATGTATTGTATAGCACTGTAAAAACATTTGCACTTTCTCACTATGCACTTTATTTAGCACTGCACGTTTAAAATAGATCTATAAATTAATAACATTTTGCACTCAGGAAGTTTTAATTGTATTTATTGAGTATTTTAGGTATTAGTGTGTAGCCTTTGTTCTGGGCTCTGCACAGCTGCTCCTCATTGGCCAGTGGAGGTGGTTGACTGTGAAGAAAGGATAATTGATACTCAGAGCAATGAGCTATTGGTAGATAAAACTAAGTAAATGGTGTGCATAATTTATTAGGTGTGGAATGTGCTAATATAGTGACTCACCTGTCTTTTCTGTGTCCTCTCAGGATGTTTGGACAAATATTGTCCTAAGGGGCTGGACAATGATATAGTTTGTATTGTTTCATGGTGTACTGTTTTATGGTGTTTTAGTAAGGGTAAGGATAAAACATAAAAAAATATTTATAAAAAGGAAGTTGATGTGTTTATAGTAAAATGTATTTTATTCAATTAAGTGGAACAGGGTAAGATGGAACTACCTTATGAATTTTCAGATTGTTTTATCTGTCACAGCTGGGACTATTTAAGATTGCAATTTTCACCTGTGAGACAGATATTGAGACATTGAGATTTGTGAGACCAAGAGTGTGACTTATTGTTTGTGATGCTGGGAGGAATAAACCTGCTGTTCCACCTAAACTCTGCTTGATATCATCTATCTGCACTGAAAAATCCAGCCGTAAAAGGCCAACCTGTTACACATTGCAATGGACGACCGGGCTAATGCCTTTTCAATGAAAGCAGCTGGGACGTTTCATCCAAGGTGTTCTTTGAACAACTGTTTTGCTTTTACATACCTGGTCATGCAGCTACATGTTAACACTGTGCACCAGGCCTGTTAACCATCCAAATAATACAGCAGTCACTTCTGTTACTCTTTTCATCGACTCCTTGTTTATACACTCCGATGAAGGAAATGCACTGAAGAGGGTTTTGTCTTTGCATAGCAGTAAAAACATCTTCAAAGTCTTTCTTGAATTGTGTGACGAAAGATCCAGAAGTTGTGTTGTTTGTGGAGTCAGACTCTGACTCTTTAGTTGAGATAGGACCACTATCAATACGTTACTCACTGTTTCCCCTTTTTCCCTTCACTGTTTTATTGAGATGAAATGCAACTGTGGCTTTTTGGCTTTCCTTTTGATCAAATGATTTTGATAACACTTTTAGATTTACTTGGAAACTCAGAAGCTTGTCAAATTGCTAAATTTGCATTCGTGGCAGAAAGCAAAGCTTTAAGCGCAAGTCATTCTCTCTTCCTTGATGATGTTTGTTCATGTTCCTCCAAACCATGAGAAACATGGTTTGGAGGAAAAAAAACAAGAGAAGCATGGTCTGGAGGAACATGATTTCCTCTGTAGCAGTTGGAACTGCTACAGAGGAAATAATGCAGATTCTTTTGCCTTTCTGACAGATTAACAATTCCAAGAAACTGAATTACTGAGAGCCAATATCAGCTCTAAAAACACAAAACTTCATAACCAGATAACCATTCTCTCTATAAAAATTTCAACTAAAGTAATTATAAAACTATCTTTAAATGAAATCTTAAAGGAGGATCAGGTTAATCTGCTGTTATGACAACATGGACAATGTTACTACTTAAAGAAGTTTTTTCCTGAGCTGAGTAACTTTTAAAAAAACACACATATGTAAAGAGGAAGTGTCTCAGGAATGGACTCAGTGGGAAACCAAATGTGTTTCTGAACACCAGTTGAAGAACACAGTGAAGCTACATGCAGCTATGTGGAACAAAAAGCTTCAATTTTTTACAGGCTTTTTTTGTAAGTTCATATTTTCATTATTATCAATAGTATTTGTTTTATCACTTTCATGATAAACAGAGAAGTACGCAGCCCCCGAGGGGACATGGGGAATTTTTTTGTCTTTTGCGTCCCCCTGTAAAACAAAAGGTTTTGCGAGGGGACCCAAAAGAAAAAAAAATCTCCATGTCCCCTCGGGGGCTCCGTAGATAAGCAATGTCATAGTTTACATGAATTCTGTTAAGAAAATAACAGTCCAAGTGTTTATCTTACAGTTGTGCTTGTTTTGACTTCATCGGCATTCATTAGAGGTCAGATTTTCTTTTCTATTTCCATAGTACATAAAAGTATTTTACTCTTATCAGAACATTAACATCATCATATTCAATTTTGTTCTTATAGGTCAGGTCAGGTTGGCAGGTTCTGGATCAACTCGGTGCTCTGGAAGGGTTGAAATTTTCTATGGATATGCCTGGGGAACGGTTTGTGATGACGGCTGGGACATGACTGATGCTGAAGTGGTTTGTAAACAGCTGGGCTGTGGTACAGCACTCAGTGCACCAGGTTCTGCTCACTTTGGTCAAGGAGATGGACAAATCTTGCTTGATGAAGTTCGGTGCTCAGGAAATGAAAGCTCTCTAACCAGCTGTAGACACAACGGTTATTGGACACATGGCTGTAGTCATAGTGAGGATGCTGGTGTGATCTGTTCAGGTAAAGGAAAAATGATTTACAAATATTTAAATGTTCAGTTTTAAATATTCAGACATTTTAGTCAGTAAAGATTTTTGACTGAAAGCATTTGAACACAAAATATAGGTAGAGCTTATGTGTGGTGTGTTCACTGATTCTCATAATCAGCAGATTCCTCTGTGAATCTCAGACATTTTCTTGAATACAGTGCTGGTTTAGTTTGCATGAGTTTGATTATTTCTTTTATAGCAGCCACTATGTCTACACTGTAAAATGTAATAGTATATCTTACTCTAAAAGAAAATTCACCTTAACTCATTCTAGCTTACTCTGTTGACTATACTAACTTAAAATTAGCAAAGACAACTTTTTACTGAGGCAAGTTATCAAACTCATCAGCACCAAGTAACCCGAACTTGGAGTTATGAGTGAGCAAGTCGCATCTGCATAACCAGCAGAAAACTCCGCATCATTCGGCAGCTCTCGTTGAACGCACATGCGCAGTTAAAGAAGTACCAAACTGTCAACAATACGGCGGTTGCTGCAGCCAAGTTTTGTCAAGGTAAGTTCCACTGGTTTTTAGCAAACTTATATTTGTTATATCTGCCGTATAATTCATCCGTAAGTCCAGGTTTTGAGGTTAACTTTATGTGTAATGATTTAGCGATGGTTTGCCTGGGACTAACTTTAGTCTAAAATATTATGTTTATTTAGTAGCAACAAAATGGAGCGGCAGAGAGAAAAGCTGTCCGGGGCGCAAAATAAAAAAAAAAGGAAAAGGGATAAAGATAAAGATGTTGGCGGGATAAAAAAAGCTAACTTTCCACCACCTTTCAGTGTGGTGGAAAGTTAGTAGGCTTTCCACCACACTGAGAGGCTTTTTTCTTTCTTTCTTATCAAGTTCACTGCAAGTGGTAGTATTAATAATACCCAACCCGTGCCCAACTGAGATAGCAAAATATAAGTGAATCAACGTTGCAATATCTCTAGTTAACTTACAGAATTAGTTTCAGTGTCCTGCTAGTGAAAAGTAGTCCTGAGAGGTCCAACATCTCTATATGTTAAATATTAATTTGTCATACGTTTCTTTCAGATTCTGGCAGGGTTCTGTCGCTTGTTGATCAAAAACCTGGATTCAAAATTGTTCACACAACTTGACAAATGCACCCCTCGCTTCTTTGAGATTTTCAAGAGCAAGGGGGGAAGTGTTGGCCAGAAACCTCAGATGTATCTGTAACAAGTCAGACCCGAAGGTGAGTTTCTCAGATACAAAGTCATTATTTTATTTATGTAGTTGAGTCTGCTCTTAATTTGTAGGATAGTTTAAAGGCACTGTTCAGGTTTGTCACTGCTCTCAACCTGGAGTGTCGGTCAGAACACTACTTAGACTAGATTCAGTTCAGGACCAGATGTGATGCAGCAGGTGGAAGAAGGAAGACATGAGGCAGGATCCCTTTTACTTTCTGTATTCCAAGTCGGGTCACAGATCTTAGTCCAACAAGAGTAATTGGCATCAAGGTGTATTTGGTGGGTGTGGGTGAGTGCTTCAGGTATGTGTGTAGGTGTGTGTGGTCTCCTAGAATAAACAGAAATACAGAAATAAATTTCAGGTGTTCTATCATTACACATTACACCATACTATTACACCTTAGATAAACTAAGAAGGAAATAGATAAAGCCTAAACAAGCTTAACATCAGAATCACTATTCATAAGCGAACTAAAACAAATGAACTATTATCAATGCTTGTGCGCCTGTCAAGTACATCGCACAGCGCTCTACAACACACATATAGCCGATAGCTCGGACCTAACGGTAAATAACGGTAAAGGAATAAACTTCAAATCACTCATTTAACTTCAGTAAACAATCAAATATCGTAACTTACTTGTCAATAACGCACACTTATAAGGCGATCACACATATTCTGCTCCTCTCATGTATCAGCACAGTGGCTCTGTTACCCCACCTCCCCCTGCAATATCAGGAACGGTTCTCTTTCTTACGGCGATGTGATGACGTCATCGCCGCCCCAACTACAGTATGCCCTAAGTGGCAAAAGTAACGCCGAACAGAAATCACTACGAACATTAGTAATTAACAAACTTAGATTATTTAAGGGGTCTTTTGAACAGCTGCCCCCAAATGTGTACAATACATTTGCTCAAACAAAAGACTAGGTAGGGCGACCTTGCACCTGAGGGTCACTGTCCTCTTGAGGTATGGCAGGGAGGATCACCAGCCGGGCCACAGGTCGAGTGAAGTTCTGTCCTTAGTCTTCACATCTGCTGACCTGATGTGTCCATCAGGACTGGGGTGAACCTTGATGATGCGTCCCGTGGGCCAGAGAGCCCTAGGCAGATGAGGATCCACGATCATGGCGACCATCCCTTCTCTGATGTCAACTGCAGAGGTTTGCCATTTCTGGCGTGTCTGAAGTCCAGGTAGATATAGACGAACAAACCGGGCCCAAAAATGGTCAGCGAGCACTTGGGCATGCCTCCACTGTCGACAACTCAAAAGTTCATCTTTGGAGTAAACCACCTGCGGCAGCGAACCATCTGGCTGCCCCATAAGCAAGCAGTTTGGTGTCACAGGATCTGGATCTCTTACATCGGATGAGACGTAGCCCAGCGGCTTTGAGTTGAGAATCCCCTCTACTT
This sequence comes from Poeciliopsis prolifica, assembly GCF_027474105.1. Taxonomy (NCBI): domain Eukaryota; kingdom Metazoa; phylum Chordata; class Actinopteri; order Cyprinodontiformes; family Poeciliidae; genus Poeciliopsis; species Poeciliopsis prolifica. The sequence goes on from NW_026562402.1 coordinate 2,446,019, forward strand.
CTACAAGTACTGTACGAAGGACCTCTTCTGTGATGGGCTGTGCTCCGACTGTAGCATACAGTGCTGACTTCACAGAGCGGATTTCACGCTCCCACACCCCTCCAAAGTGAGGAGCTGCAGGAGGATTGAAGTGGAACTGAAGTGTGGGAGTCTGAGCAGAAAAAGCTATGTCTGAAAATGCTTCCCTCAACTCAGCATTACCTCTAAAATTGGTGCCCTGGTCTGAATAAAGCTCAGCTGGTGTTCCTCTTCGTGAAATAAACCGCCGCAGAGCCATCAAAAAGGAGTCTGTGTTGATGGAGGTCAGTACATCCAGATGTACAGCTCTGACAGTCATACACTTAAATATTATTCCCCATCTCTTTTCCAAACTGCGGCCCATTTTAACTTCAAAGGGACCAAAGCAGTCAGTTCCACTGGAATAGAAGGCTGGTTTGAAGAGGTGGAGTCGGGCCAAAGGCAGGTCCGCCATTTTAGGGACAGTAGGTCTCGCCCTCCATCTTTGACATTCTACACAGGTTCTTTGAAAGCGCCAAATTGTTTCTCTACCTTTAAGGATCCAATAATGGCACCGGAGTTGTGCAAAAACTCGTTCTGGTCCGGGATGCCGCAGTCGACGGTCACAGTCCTGAATGAGCAGCTTGGTCACTGGATGAGAGGGATCAAGTACCAGTGGGTGAAGGTTGCAGAAGGTTAAGTCTTCAGCACGACGTAGACGGCCACCCACTCTTATCAGTTCTCCACTTTCATCCAGCTCTGGAGACAATGTTAGGAGACGACTACTCCATTGAACTGGTTTCCCTGCTTTCAGAAGGTGAAATTCCTCTGGGAAACTCTCTTTTTGAGTTCTCTTGATGAGAAGCATCAAGAGAGCATCAAGAGAGTACTCTTGATGCTTCTCATCATTTGCCGCCCCCTGAAGTTTCTGTACGGTTACATCCAGAAGTTCATGCCAGGTATCATACTGACTAATGTAGGTTAGGGAGGCAGAGGTCATGGCACAAAAGGTTGACCTGCGAAGCTCAGATGCATCTGGGGAGATTTCAGAGTTATCAGATGGGTCTTTAGGCCATTGGTCTTGCGGTAGGTATAGGATGGGAGGACCTTGACTCCATCGGTTTGGTCTTGCTAACTCCTGCAGGGTTTTGCCACGTGTTATGTTATCAGCAGGATTTTGGGCAGATTCCACATAACGCCAGCTCTGCAGATGGGTCAACTCCTGGATCTCAGCAATGCGCGTGCCCACAAAGACTTTGTAGCGGCAGGATTCAGTTCGCAGCCAGGTCAGCACAGTGGTAGAGTCTGTCCACATCACTGTCTTCTCAATGTGCAGAGAGAGCTCACCCTCAAGAAGCTTAGAAAGCTGGGCTTGCAGAAGCGCTGCACATAGCTCCAGTCTTGGAATGGAGTGAAGGCATTTGGGAGCTACTCTGGAGAGAGCCATAACAAAGGACACATATGGCTTGATCATTCTCTCCAGTCATTCTAAGATATGCCACAGCACCATAAGCCTGCTCTGACGCATCACAGAACACATGCAGCTCTCTGCTTGTCACCTCCCAGGCTACATCAGTGGGCAGGTATGGTCTGGGTAAACGGATTTCAGAAAGGAACTGCAGCTCCCGTTCCCAGATATCCCACTGTTGACGGAGGTCAGGTGGCAGCTGGGGGTCATCCCAGCCCCGATCCTTGTCCCACATACGTCTGACCAACATCTTAGCTCTGGTGGTGTATGGTAGTATAAACTCCAGTGGATCATACTGACTGGCCAGTACTCTGTAGATGATGCGCATGGTAGGAGCCTCATATTGGACTGGACGGTGCTTATAGCCAAGCATGTCTGAAGCGAAGTGCCAGCTAAGGCCCAGGGTTGATTCCGGGATCTCCGTCTTACTCTCTGCAAGCCAGAGCTCAGCACTGTCTGACCGATCTTCTTCTGGTAGGTGACTGATGGCACATGACTCGTTGCTGGCCCATTGCCGAAGGACAAATCCTGCTGATGACAATAGAGTTCTAAGTTGGTTCACCAGTTCTCTGGCCTCTGTGGCTTTTGGCACACTGTGTAGACAGTTATCCACATAAAAACATTTCTCTATGGAAGTTCTCACCTCCTCTCCTGGCTGACTGTGGTCTTTTGCATGGTATTGCAGAGCAAATGTGGCACAACATGGGCTGCAGGTGATGCCAAACGGTAACACCTGCCACTCGTACACTGCAGGTGGTTCCTCATGTTGTAAGTTACGCCACAGGAAGCGCAGAAGAGGCCAATCTTCGTATAGTAAGAGGACCTGGTGGAACATGGCTTTGATATCCCCACTTACTGCCCCGGCATGCTCATGGAACCTTAAAAGGACCCCGAGCAGAGAGGAACCAAGGTTGCGGCCAGGTAGGAGATAATCATTCAGGGTTTGACCTTTGTGCTGAAAGGAACAGTTAAACACTAGTCTATGCTTTCCATTTTTGGCTAACGAGGTGGTGAGGAATATACCACGCTTCATCTCCTTTCTTTAGCTCTTTAACTTCCACTCTAGGCACATATCCAGCCTTTATTAGTTTGTCTATCTCTGACTGGTAAATCTCAGCTTTCTTTGGGTCTTTGCGAAGCCTCTTCTCAACTCCTCTCAGGCTCGGCATGACAGCCTCAGGTGTGGCCTGCAGGAGAGGCATGTCTTTGCATCGCAGCAGTGGGGTGGCACAGTGGAAAATGCCATCGACTTCCACTCGGGCTGTTTTAGCCTCTAAAAGGTTCAGAGCTTGATTATCTTGCTTGGATCGGGTCACAACTTTATCATTCCTAAGGGGGATAATATCTGTTTTCCAGAGCTTCTGGAAAACAGAAGCACATGTCTCATTAGCTCATTCACTTGAGGGGGTATGGAGGTGACTAAACACTGCTGTGACCTTTCCCCTTGGTGTAGGATGCTGGAGGGGACCTTGTAGCGTCCATCCCAACCTGGTGTGGACAGCAGCTGGGTCTCCTGGTGGACCAAGTCGCACAGGTTCTGTAGGAGTAACGAGATGTGGGTGATCGCTGCCTATCAGGAGCAGAGGTTTTATCTTCTTAAAGGGCTGGATTGGCAAGCCAGTCAGATGCTTGTATTTCTTCATGTGGGAGTCAACAGGGTAAGTATGATCTGCTAGGTCGATACATTCAGTGGTGAAGGCATTACGGATGCGATATTGAGTCCTCTGCTTGGTTCTGGGGGATATAATGAAGGAGACACAGGATCCATTAAGTGTCTGAACATCTTGTCTGATGGTACATAGAGGCAAAGTCTCTGGTGTGCCCTGAAGTCCCAGTTTTTGAGCTGCTGAAGGCAGGAGCATACTTCTTTCGGAACCATCATCTAAGATTGCATAGGTTTCCAGAGTTTTGGCACCATGACGAAGGAGAACAGGAACAACTTTCAACAAAACTCTGCTACCTTCTGTTGGTCGATCAAGATACAACACCCCTGTCGGGTTCTCACTTGGAGTTTGGCTGGGTGATGCTGGCAAGGGCCCCTTTGCTGGACCTGTGTTAACATCATGTAAGTGTCTGCCCTGACACAGGTTACAAGACTTCTTCAGGATGCACTGTGCAGCATGATGGGCACATGCACAGCGCCAACATCTTCTGTTGGTCTTTATCCAATCTGCCAGCTGTTCCTTTGTCAGTTGTCTTACTGGTGCACATTGACTCAGCTGGTGCTCTTTAACATCGCAAAAGGCACAATAAGGGGGTCGTTTGGCTTTTGTCGGTGAACTACTTGGGGGTTTAATGCCTTGAGATAAACTGTCCGCACCATGGAGCACAGCAACTGACCATTTCCTGAATCTTCCTTCTCCTTTCATGCCGCTTTGTTTCTCCTTTAAACCTCTGGCAGGTAGTTGACCATCATAATCTTGACACCAAGACTCATATTTCAGCCAGTCAGACAAATCGATAAGGTTGTGGTTAAGTCCAGACTGCTTAAACATGCATCTGCGGAAATCCGCTCGCTGCTCACGGGGTAACTTACTAAGCAGGAAAGCAACATGTGAGCCGCAATAGAGCTCCATCTCTCCCTCAGGGCGAAGTGTCTTTAGCAGGCCCACCAGTGACTGGATCTGGAGAGAAAACTTCTCAAAGGCGACAACATCACCACGTCTGATGTCAGGTGAGTCCATCACAGTGGCAATTCTCCTTAGAGCCAGTTGGTGAGGCTGTTCAAACTTCTCATTTAAGGCCATCATGGTGTCTGTGAAGGTAGGCTTCCGCTACCAGTTTGGCATCCTCCAACTTTAGATGGTCCACTAAAACTTGATATTTGAAGAGCTCTGGGCTGTCAGGTGGTAGTAAGTTCTCTAGAGCCATCTTCAGGTGTGCAAATTCAACAGGGTCTCTGTGAAATAGGTTAGGGATGGTGGGACGAGGACCATGATAGGCTGTCTCTGAGCTGAAACTCTGATAGGGTGGCCTAGGATTTGGAGCAGTTGCTTGGGGAACACGAGGAGTGTGCAGGAGAGGTGCTTGCTGTATTGGTTGCTGAGGGGGACTAGCTGGAATGCTCGTGGGCATGTAATTGGTGGAGCTAAATCCCAGAGTGAAAGTAGCTGACAGATGTGCTGATGCATGCTGCAGTGAAGTTATAAGTGGAGCCTGACTGCTGGGTTGATAATTGTTCCTTCTCTGGTGATGACATAAGGCCATTTGTGTTGCTGGTTGAGCCAAAGGCTGACTGCGTTGGGTTAGCAGAGCTTCACCTTTCAAAATCTGAAGCTCACTCATCATTTTGTCCAGGCGCTCCAGGACCGGCGTTTCCTCCTCATCCTCAGTCATCCAAACTGGTGGAGGTGGCAGTGGCCACTCTTCATCCTCATTATTGACAGGTGAGTCAGGCAGCTGGACACATGCTGCTCCTTTAAGCTGTTCCTGCTGAGCCTCATGAGCAGCATTCATTATCTGAACCCAATCAGTCTGTATAGCTCTTAAATGTGCCAAGTCTGCTGAAATGCGCTGCTGTGACTGCTGAAGGAGGAACCTTTCATGCTGGAGGTCTTCTAACTCTGATCTTAGAGCCATGGCTTCAGTTGAGGTGGGAGGTAAGAGACTGTGAGGGGTAGGCTGTCTCCATAACCTTGCTGGTCTTCCTTCTGACACTAGCAATTGAGCTAACTGCTCCTCTTTGATCCACAGCTGACTGTCTCCTGGATCATGTGTGATAGGTTCGCTGAGAACCCATGCCTCCATGGCTGTTGGAGAAGCATATGATGAGGTAAGTGGAGTATTCTCGGCCAGTCCCTCCTGTGTAGCCATCCTTCCTCTCTCCACTCTGTGTTGGTAAGAGTTGAGACCGTTGAAATCAAGCTGATAATATTCATAACTTTGGGGGGGGGACGGATCTGACGTTTAGGACGTGCTCCACTTCTGTGGTCCTGATTTCCATCCATTTTACTAGGGTAAGGCAGTGACTCCGGCTCGAAGGACCATTAATGTAGTTGAGTCTGCTCTTAATTTGTAGGATAGTTTAAAGGCACTGTTCAGGTTTGTCACTGCTCTCAACCTGGAGTGTCGGTCAGAACACTACTTAGACTGGATTCAGTTCAGGACCAGATGTGATGCAGCAGGTGGAAGAAGGAAGACATGAGGCAGGATCCCTTTTACTTTCTGTATTCCAAGTCGGGTCACAGATCTTAGTCCAACAAGAGTAATTGGCATCAAGGTGTATTTGGTGGGTGTGGGTGAGTGCTTCAGGTATGTGTGTAGGTGTGTGTGGTCTCCTAGAATAAACAGAAACACAGAAATAAATTTCAGGTGTTCTATCATTACACATCACTATTACACCTTAGATAAACTAAGAAGGAAATAGATAAAGCCTAAACAAGCTTAACATCAGAATCACTATTCATAAGCGAACTAAAACAAATGAACTATTATCAATGCCTGTGCGCCTGTCAAGTACATCGCACAGCGCTCTACAACACACATATAGCCGATAGCTCGGACCTAACGGTAAATAACGGTAAAGGAATAAACTTCAAATCACTCATTTAACTTCAGTAAACAATCAAATATCGTAACTTACTTGTCAATAACGCACACTTATAAGGCGATCACACATATTCTGCCCCTCTCATGTATCAGCACAGTGGCTCTGTTACCCCACCTCCCCCTGCAATATCAGGAACGGTTCTCTTTCTTATGGCGATGTGATGACGTCATCGCCGCCACAACTACGGTATGCCCTAAGTGGCAAAAGTAACGCTGAACAGAAATCACTACGAACATTAGTAATTAACAAACTTAGATTATTTAAGGGGTCTTTTGAACAATTATCATGTTGGGAACAAAATACACAACCCCACTGTGTATGCAGAGCTGTTACTTGATTCTTCTTTACCACAGGAGTGATGTGTGTTTGATATGATTTTTCAGAGTACAGATTTTAGTGCGACGCGAACAGCAGTGCTCCGTGGCCTTCCTGTGATCCTTGGAGATGGGAACACAGACTTCAAGACATGATTTGTAGGTCATCTTTATTATATTTTTATAATTCCACACCGCAGTATGTCCCACTCAATTCTGCTCCTTATGTGACTTTGATAGCTTTAGTTTTAGTTACTGTTCTTTCACTCAGCCTGAACCAGTGCTACTGTACTTCTTACATGATGCACTGATGAAATATCCTCAATCAAAACACTTTTAGTGGTTCTCTGCTGTCTTTCGAAAGGTTTCAGTTGCAGTTCTCTAACGTCACACCATGTGAAACCCAAATGTCATCAAGAACAAAAACTGTACAATGAATTTCACTTTGCTGATGAAGTGCAACATGTAAAAATGTTATGAAATTTCCCTTCCAACATCATCAACACTTATTTATCACTGACACTCTTGGGAAATGCGCTCGCTGTACTGTCATAGAAGGCTGATGATGAGTGGACTGCCATAGGTGGGACAGCTGTAAAGTGTTACATTGTTATATAATTGTGGTGTTGCTTCTATTGTTGTTAGGATTGCGAAGACCCAGACATGTCTTACACCCCCATTGGGATCCTGGCCATCATTCCTGAGGACAGGCAGGCCTCCCCTGACTCCCTGCACCTTGAGTCTTCATCCATCATTTTGGAAGGAAGTCTTGTCATAAATGACCTTGGAAATCTTCCACATGCTATGTGCTTGCTGTTTGAACTTATTTATGCTTTGAATTTGGAGTACACTCAACAAGTACACCTTTGATTTCATCCAAAGGGTGTTTCTCTCACTTGGACATAAATCCCTAAAACCAAAAATACAATCATTCAAAAATATTCTGATGCAATGAGTGAATGTGATGTGACATTATGGATCAACGTTGATACCTTTACCCTTATTGTAAAAGTGATTTTTATTTCTTGTTTGATTCTCTTTGAATTGTTTCGATTCATTTTGAAGCCTGAGGGTCATTTGAAGGATTCAATATGAGATTGAAGGCTGCCCTAGAAAAAACGTTTATGGAAAACTTTGTTTCCAGGTTAGTGTGTCTGTAACCACACTTGAGAACCCTGTATTTAACGTAAACTTGTTTAATTATTAAACATTTTTTTTCCATTCAAACTGTTGTCTGTTGACTCTTCGTTTCAATAACTTAACACTTTTGGTTCTTCTTACTTGAACATATCAAGGCAATCGGTTTCCTGATATTTTGCAAGTAATGTGAACGCTTTAATGTGTAAGCATAATTTATTTTTTTATGCGTACTGCTTAACTGACATAACACACATGGAAGTAGTCATAATTGACATTTTATAGTCAACCTTACTAATGATTTTGAGTTACCCATACTCAAGTTTACTGCCATTACATGAGTTGTCTAAACATAGTTGTTTATAGCTATAACACCTTAAAATGAATTAGCTACTTTATTTGGAGATTTTGAGGCAATCGGTTTCCTAAAAGTAAAGTGAACTTATTACATTTTACAGTGTAGTTCTTTATTAGATGCTTGTGCTCTGTACCCTGTAAAATGTTCAATATAGCAGAATAAATCCATCCATCCATCCATGTGTTCATTCATTAGTAAATAATGCAGAATTATTGGCTTTCTCATATCTTCCAGATGAATGTGTAACACCTGTTGATTCTCCAAAGTCATGTTGTCATGCACCTGTATAGTTAAGCCTTTATGATAGGAATCACATTTGTTGATGTTCGGTTAATAAATTAGGTTTAATAAGTATTTCTTAACTTCTCCATTTCCTTTTCCATTCTATGAAAGCAGCAATTTTGAACTTAGTCTTTCAAACAAAGCTGTTGTGTGTTGATGCCATTATTTCTAAAGGTAGTCACATTAAACCTCTGATTTTTTTCTTTGTTTTTATTGTTGAGTCGTTAGATTTAAACCAGCTAAGCAACTGGTACAAAATGCACAACAGAAAGATTGTATAGCAGGCTGTGTAACACAGACATAAATTGCATTTGACTAAATCTTTGGCTTGAATATTAATGTAATTGCCCATGTACTGTGTTTCAGTACATGTCAGGGTTAATAGGTTCTGTGCTCCAAATTTGAATGAATGTTCATAACTAAGGTAGAGCAAAGCAGGTTACAAAGAGAAGACACCAATAGTAATGTCTTTAATTTGCTATTTTTCTTTGTAAAGAATAATGTTATAGTTTCTCTGTTTCCTGTAACCAGAATATGCGATCAGATTGACTGGATCAACTTCCTGCTCTGGAAGAGTTGAGATCAACCATGACGGCCAATGGGGAACAGTGTGTGATGATGGCTGGGATCTAACTGATGCTCAGGTGGTCTGCAGACAGTTATCCTGTGGTTCAGCATTAAATACCACTTCATCAGCAGTTTTTGGTGAAGGAACTGGTCAAATCTGGCTTGATGAAGTGAACTGTACAGGAAGTGAAAGTACTCTAATCAACTGTCAAAATTCAGGGTTTGGGACACACAAGTGTAAACACAATGAGGTTGCTGGTGTGGTCTGCTCAGGTGAGATAAAACTGAAATAACACATTTTTTTAAAGTTCACACACATTAGCCAGTATTGGTTTTGTCAGAAAGCATTTAAACAAAATAAAAGGTGCCGCTTATGTATAGTTTGTTCGCTGTTCAAAAAATGATTTGAATATCCAATCAGGACTATTAGAAAAACAGCTCATTCTCACAATAGGCTAATTTCTCAGTGTTTTCTATTTCCTTACTGTATAAAAGTATTTCATTCTCATGGGGACATTGACATAAATATGGTGAATTTTATTTCCTGAAGGTCCGGTCAGGTTGGCAGGTTCTGGATCAACTCTGTGCTCTGGAAGAGTTGAAGTTCACTATAGAGATACCTGGGGAACGGTCTGTGATGACGGCTGGGACATGACTGATGCTGAAGTGGTTTGTAAACAGCTGGGCTGTGGTACAGCTCTCGATGTAGTTGGTTCTGCTCGCTTTGGTAAAGGATTTGGAAAAATCTGGCTCAATGATGTTCAGTGCTCAGGAGATGAAAGCTCCCTAACCAGCTGTAGACACAACGGTTATGGGAGACATAACTGTGGTCATAGTGAGGATGCTGGTGTGATCTGTTCAGGTAAAGAAAAAATTATTTACAAATATTTAAATGTTCAATTTTGAATCTTCAGGCATATTAGGCAGTATAGATTTTTGACTGAAAGCATTTGAACACAAAATATAGGTAGAGCTTATGTGTCGTGTGTTCACTGATTCTCATGATCAGCAGATTCCTCTGTGAATCTTGAATACAGTGCTGGTTTAGTTTGCATGGGTTTTATTATTTCTTCCATAGCAGACACTATGTGTAGTTCTTTATTAGATGCTTGTGCTCTGTACCCTGTAAAATGTTCAATATAGGAGAATAAATCCATCCATCCATCCATCCATCCATCCATCCATCCATCCATCCATCCATCCATCCATCCATCCATCCATCCATCCATCCATCCATCCATCCATCCATCCATCCATCCATCCATCCATCCATCCATCCATCCATCCATCCATCCATCCATCCATAAATAATGCAGAATTATTGGCTTTTTCATATCTTCCAGATGAATGTGTAACACCTGTTGATTCTCCAAAGTCATGTTGTCATGCACCTGTATAGTTAAGCCTTTATGATAGGAATCACATTTGTTGATGTTCGGTTAATAAAATAGGTTTAATAAGTATTTCTTAGCTTCTCCATTTCTTTTCCATTCTATGAAAGCAGCAATTTTGAACTTAGTCTTTCAAACAAAGCTGTTGTGTGTTGATGCCATTATTTCTAAAGGTAGTCACATTAAACCTCTGATTTTTTTCTTTGTTTTTATTGTTGAGTCGTTAGATTTAAACCAGCTAAGCAACTGGTACAAAATACACAACAGAAAGATTGTATAGCAGGCTGTGTAACACAGACATAAATTGCATTTGACTAAATCTTTGGCTTGAATATTAATGTAATTGACCATGTACTGTGTTTCAGTACATGTCAGGGTTAATAGGTTCTGTGCTCCAAATTTGAATGAATGTTCATAACTAAGGTAGAGCAAAGCAGGTTACAAGAGAAGACACCAATAGTAATGTCTTTAATTTGCTATTTTTCTTTGTAAAGAATAATGTTATAGTTTCTCTGTTTCCTGTAACCAGAATATGCGATCAGATTGACTGGATCAACTTCCTGCTCTGGAAGAGTTGAGATCAACCATGACGGCCAATGGGGAACAGTGTGTGATGATGGCTGGGATCTAACTGATGCTCAGGTGGTCTGCAGACAGTTATCCTGTGGTTCAGCATTAAATACCACTTCATCAGCAGTTTTTGGTGAAGGAACTGGTCAAATCTGGCTTGATGAAGTGAACTGTACAGGAAGTGAAAGTACTCTAATCAACTGTCAAAATTCAGGGTTTGGGACACACAAGTGTAAACACAATGAGGTTGCTGGTGTGGTCTGCTCAGGTGAGAAAAAACTGAAATAACACATTTTTTTAAAGTTCAGCTCATTCTCACAATAGGCTAATTTCTCAGTGTTTTCTATTCCCTTACTGTATAAAAGTATTTCAATCTCATTGGGACATTGACATAAATATGGTGAATTTTATTTCCTGAAGGTCCGGTCAGGTTGGCAGGTCCTGGATCAACTCTGTGCTCTGGAAGAGTTGAAGTTCACTATAGAGATACCTGGGGAACGGTCTGTGATGATTACTGGAGCACAGTTGATGCTAATGTGGTTTGCAGACAGCTGGACTGTGGTACAGCACTCAATGCAACGGGTTCTGCATACTTTGGTCAAGGAGATGGAAAAATCTTGCTTGATGATGTTGAATGCTCAGGAAATGAAAGTTCTCTAACCAGCTGTGGACACAGAGGTTATGAGAGCCATAACTGTGGTCATAGTGAGGATGCTGGTGTGATCTGTTCAGGTACAAAAAAAGATGCATATCTAATAGCTTTTAAGTGTTCAGTTTTAAATGTTCAGACATATTAGCCAGTTTTGTTTTTGGCTTAAAGCATTTAAACACAAAGTGAAAGGGAGTGCTTATGTATGCTATGTTCACTGATCAGTAAATTATTGTTAATAGACTCTGTTATCAGATTGACTGGATCAACTTCCTGCTCTGGAAGAGTTGAGATCAACCATGACGGCCAATGGGGAACAGTGTGTGATGATGGCTGGGATCTAACTGATGCTCAGGTGGTCTGCAGACAGTTATCCTGTGGTTCAGCATTAAGTACAACTTCATCAGCTGCTTCTCGTGAAGGAACTGGTCAAATTTGGCTTGACCATGTGAACTGTACAGGAAGTGAAAGCGCTCTAACCAACTGTCAGCATGCAGGGTTTGGGACACACAAGTGTAAACACAACGAGGATGCTGGCGTGGTCTGCTCAGGTGAGAAAAGTTTAATTTCACTGAATCCTGAAACAGAAAAATGCTGAAATTATCATAAGTGAAGGGAAAACTCTCAGGACTTTGATTCAAAATCAATTAAAAGCACATCTGACAAAAAAGACATGCAAGAGTATACAGTCAGTGAATATAACTAACACTGTGTTCAATGTTGGCTTGTTGATATATATAGAAGGATTATATATTTCATAGACATATGTGTGAGTAACTTGACTGCAGAAAGAACTGGGCTGGCTTTGAACGCTCACTAGTTGCTTTCATCTTGTTGTTTTACTTGCTGCTTTAACATTAGCTCGCATGTTGTCTACAACTGTTCATCACATCATAATAGCATAAGTTATGCTACCATATTGACGTCAGTAGTCAGCACGTATAGTCCACAGACGGTTGACTCTTCATACTCTATGGTACTGATTGTCTAATAGTCTGGTGACAAATTCCTTCATATCCTACAGAAAAGGGTTGGTTTTTTTCTGTAGAACCAGCCCTAGATAACTAGATGTCTATTTTTTTATGATCTAGTTTGTTGGATTTTTATTCGTTATCACACTGCTTTTATTTAGGGTCTGTCCTGACCCTGGTTCTGGGTTAGGACAGACCCAGAACCAGAACAAAATATGGAGAAACAACATTCAGCTTCTATGCACTACAAATCTGGAATAAACTTCCAGGAAACTGCAAAACAGCCATAACACTGAGTTCCCTTGAATCTAGACTAAAAACTCAGTTGTTTAGCGTTGCTTTTGAAAGATAATCATAAAATATTAATCAATAATCTGATGTGCAATGATGACAAAATATGATGCTGTTGACTGTGTGCTCTATGATTTGTATTTTTGGGTTTTTATAATGTAAAGCATTTTGAAAGGTGCTTTGCAAATAAAATTTGATTCGTAGTATTTTAGCTAACTCTATTTGTATATCTAATTTTAAATTTAATCTAGGGCTTTGCACATTGAGTGGAGTATGTCACATAGGTCGACATGCTAGTGATAGTCAAAAATGCTATTATTAGCAGTTTAGCTATCTTTAACGTTGAGCTAATTTCAACTTTTACATGCAGTTTTTCACACTACATGGAGTGTGTTCCTGTAGTTCAACATGCTACAGCTAGCATAGATGCTATTATTGGTATTTTGTCTGGCTTTACCTTTTTAGCTAATTTGAACGTTTTCTTGGGTTTTTCATTTTACTGTAGGTCAACTTGCTAGTGATAGCTTACATGCTGTAATTAGTATGTCAGCTAGCTTTGACTTTTTCACTGATTGTGCCTTATAAATTGCTATGACCTTGTAGTTTAGCTTAGAAAGCAGTGTTTTGCACTGATTTCTAATCATGTTTGGGTTTCGTTTTTGCATTGACTTAAAAGTTTTCACTCTTCAACAGTTTTTCTATATGTGTTTTGCAAAGTGTTGCTATGCTCTGCTGCTTCTTCCCTTGACTCATATGTCTGCATGTCTTCTGCAGTTGAGATCAAATGATTCTTATTATGTTAATGTTCTGATTTTCTCTGAAAAAAGCATACACTTGATTGAACTCACCTGGTTTACATGCCATTGATCAACTCTCCATGTATCAGCTCCCTGGTTTTCAGGGTCAGACTATTCCATGTCCTAGTCCGGAGATGGGCAATTCTTGTCCTCAAGGGGTCAGTTTCCTGAGAGTTTAAGATGTGTCCTTGATCAAAAACACCTCAATAAAATGTCTGAATAATGTCACTATGCAGATGATTATTTAGCAGGTCTCTGGTTCTCCAATATCATATTTTTATTTAATTCATCTATACTGGGATACATCTAAAAGTTACAGAACACTAGCCCCCAAGGACTGGAGTCCCCAATTTATGTTCTAAATCTCATCTTAACTACTTTCTATTTTCCAGCGAATTTTCCACAGCCCAGGATCTCTATTAGCCCTGCTTCTGTGGTCAGCTGGGGTCAGGAAGTCAACATCACTTGTTATATTACAGCTGCTCCTTTAAATGGAACATTTATCCTCCGACAGACTTCAGGATCATTCAGAATGACTCAGTCATCAGATTCCAACTCTGCCACCTTCAACATCCCTAAAGTGGCCATCGATCATCATGGAGAATTTCAGTGTCAGTTCGAGAAAAGGTTGTCTAACCAAACATTATCCTTCCTCAGTAACTCTGTTAGTCTTACAGGTAAGACTAAATAAACTGCATATCTAGTGAAACTTCAGCAGTACAGAAATGTATTCTCTATTTGTTTTGAGAACAGAATCAAATAATTCATTAGTCTCCCAAAAGCTCTGGGAACATTAATGATGGCTGCGTTTCACAAAATATTATAAATCTCTAATGAATGACTCAGCAATCTTTACCATCCCAAGAGACATTTTTACTCTCTGTCTCGGTAAATAAAACATTTTAAAACTCATCAACTTTGTCTGACCTTTTAAATAAAAGACAACTTATATTTTTTTTATAAATATGTACTCAAGCAAGTTTATCACTTTTATAGAAATAGATTTTCATTGCTATAGTTACATTTTTAAATGAAGAGAGACGTAACAGTTTTGACAAAACAGGACAGAAACATTTTCTTTCATGAGATGTTGATATTTTTGAAAAGTGATGTAAGAGAAACCCCATCGTTTCCTACCTAATGCTAAGAAAATTAGAGCAAACGATTATTGATTAGTTTCATTCTTTTGTGGATATGCAATGCAATTATTTTATGAAAACTCTAAAATATGCTCCAAACTTCCAGCTGTCATTATATTAATCTTTGAAAAACATTAGTTGTTTTTTTTTCTTCTTCTTCTTTACTCTGTTACTCAGAATCAATGTGGGATTTCCAAACTGACAGTAGAGTCCTGAGGTTGCATGCTCTTGCTTAATAAACTCTTATTCTTACATCTTACCTGGATTATTTCAGATTTTATTTAATCTTTCTTTCCACATATTTTGGATAGGGCTTGGTCCCATCTGATTGACAAAAATCTATAATTAAACCCATCCCAAATTCTCAAACTGCTGATCCTGAAACACCTATGAATTACAAGGGCATTAGTTTACTTAGCTGTGTTTACTACAGTGTTCTTAATGAAAGGGTTTAGACAGAAAAAAGCCTATTTTATTTATTGGATGAGAATAAAATGTGTTATTTATATGTGTTAAGTATTTTTTTGTTTCGCCACAGTTTATTTTGAAGCCCTGGCACCTTAAAAAGAAGATGCTTTTTGTTTAAAGACTATTTATGTCTGTCCGCTTGTTTGAATATGTTTTATTGTCTTGTAAGCCTGGATAAGGACTGGGCACCTGTAAGGTTGTATGACACATACAATAAAGACCACGACTACTCCTGTCTTTCAGTGAGACTTCCAAAGCCCAGCATCTCTTTGAGGACGGATGATGAGGTCACCTGGGGTCAACAACTCAGCATCACTTGTTCTGTTGAAGCTAAACCTTTCAATGGAACATTTATCCTCCGACAGACTTCAAGATCATTCAGAATGACTGAGCCATCAGTTTCCTCCTCTGCTACCTTCAACATCTTAAAAGTGACTCTGGATCATGATGGAGAATTCATGTGTCAGTATGTGAAAAGGATGTCAAACCAAACATTGACCTCTGACGAGAGTGACTTTGTTCGTCTTAGAGGTAAGATAAATTCATTCATATAAAAATGCAATGAAAATCAAAATATTTTTTTTTGGTTTTAGAAAAAAATTCAAGTCAATAAATCCCATTATCCATGGGTCCCTAAATATCTGGCGATATTCAGGAAAGATAAATTTCAGTAACAAAATCCTCTTTTTCAGTGAACCTTCCCAAGCCCCGCATCTCTATTAGCCCTGCTGCTGAGGTCACCTGGGGTCAGCAAGTTACCATCACTTGTTCTATTGTAACTCCACAATTTTCTTTTGGAACCATTACTCTCCAAAAGACTTCAGGTTCATTCAGAATGACTCAGTACACACCTTCCACCATTTCTATCTTCAAAATCCAAAATGCGACCCTGGATCATGATGGAGAATTCCTGTGTCAGTATCGGTCAAGGCAAAGATTCTCCTCTAGCCGCAGTGACCCCATTCATCTTACTGGTAAGATTAAATAAATTGAGTAAACAATGACAAGTCAGAAGTGTAAAGATCTTTTTTTTTTTTCAAATTTACTCTAGTTATGAGAAAAGCATGCCAGCCCATTGAGTTCAATCATCCATCTCTGTCCTAAGAATTACAGAAACATTCAGAAAAACTAAACTTGATTAGAAATCACTTCTTAATGGGTTCCAAGCCCAATTCAGCAAGTCCGCTGGCATCCTGATCCTCTACATGGCACCTAGAGGACAACTCCAAGGGCCCCTGACTGACAGGTGGCCCCTGTCTATTTCTTATAGAAATAGAAAAAATTGGGGGTCCTGTCAATAAATCAAATAGTGCTATAAAATTGTTTTATCCATATTTGCACTGAGCACCCCCCTGGATCTGCATGAGATGATTTGTTTCTGCTTACTTCAAAAAGAACAATATGAATCATGTCTCTTTGCACATACTATATGTGAAGATTTTAAAATAATAATAATAAAAAAATGCTCACCTATACTTTTAATAATTCTGACATAAATTTACAAAAACAAAAGTAAACATTTCAGAAATCATTAAAACATTACCATATTATTCCGAGATTATCTGGCCTACATGTAGAATAATATGGGTGTTTTATCAGATTAATATATTCGATGGTTTTTCAAAGAAAAGTTAACAGCTGTTTTAAAACATAAGACCCAAAATAGTAAATTATTCAAAACCTATGGTGCGGGATTTTTGAACAAGACTGAATGAAACTGAACACATTGTGATAAAGTCTCATCCCCTCTTTTTCATTATTCAATGGTTTATAGGCATTTTCCAAATAAAACATACATGAACAATTCACATCCAACATTATAAAAATTAAGTAAAAATTTTGCTTAGGAGCTCTGTTTCTATTAGACATTTTATCCTAGCTATTTTGTCCAAGCACTTTCTGTATTTTTGTCTTTATATAATCTGAGGAGATATGTCAATTTTACCATGATGTAGAGTTCTTCTGTCATCCTAATCCACTGTTCGTGATAAGAGGGTCCACCTTTCTCCATGTCCTCCAAATAGCTTTCTTGGTAGAAATTAACATCATCTTAATCAGATACCTGTCCTTTACTTTTACATTTTCTTTGATATTGTTATAATTACACAGAAGTCGTATCATACTGCTCACAGGAATATCATATCCCAAAATAATCTTTACAGCTGGCGAAAAGCTTTGCCTTTCATTGGCTACTCTGGGCTTGGAACACTGATTATATGAAATGTTACAAAGTCTAAGGCAGGGGTCTGCCTTCGAGAATCTAATTACTGTGCATTGAAGTCAAGTGTGCCTCCCCTTATGTGTTTTTACTGCATGACTTTTAACTCTCCAAACAAAACATTCCCAGAATTCATTCAAGGCAGCAAGTTCTTGACTCTGTTCCCTTTGTGTTCATAAAGCAGGACAACAGCTCTTCTACTTGTCACACAGTTATTGACAGAATCCTCATTAAAAGTGAAAGTGTTTTTTTTTAATTTTTTTTTATTTGTTTGTTAGAGAATCTCAGTTACAAATAAAACTGTAATATTTTCAAGCAAACCTCATTCATTTGCATCATAAAGCCTAACTGGATAGCCATAAAATATATATATATTTTCTTTTTTTTATAGTGTATATTCACAAGATTGTATTTTTCTTTACCCACAGTGAATCTGTCCAGACCCATCATTTCCCTGACATCCCCAGTTGGAGGGTTGGTCTGGGGTCCAGGAGGAGCAGAGGTTACCAAAGGTTACGGCTTCTCCTTCATTTGCTCCATTGACCCCAGATTTCCTCAGGGAGATTTCTCTCTCATCTTCTCTGGATCCAACATCAGAGAAACCAGGCCAGCAGTCAAAAACTCGGCCTCCTTTAACTTCCCAGCTGCTGAGTTTGAACACCAGGGCAACTACAGCTGTGTGTATGAGGTTACCATGGCTACACAGAGGTTCGGTTCTGCTGAGGCAGAACCCATTAGTCTGGTTCTTAAATGTAAGTAACAATAGAATTTAAATCTAAAAAAAATGATTTAAATTACATAGTGTGTTGGGATGCTGTGGTGGCACAGGGGCTTAGCACAATCCACATGGCCTTAAACCTGGTCGTGGTTGTTGCAGGTTAGATTCCCAGGCTGGCTACTTTTGCTGCATGTCTTCACCTCTCCCATTTTACCCACTTTCCTGTCAATTCACTATCAAATAAAGGGCACCAGAGATAATAAAACCTTTAAAAACAAAATGACATACTGCGTATTCCTGTTCTCTGTCAAAGCTAGGTAAACAAGCCAAACCAGAAACAATATGTCTGTTTTCAAATGATGATTTCAGTTACGAAAAGAAATATACAAACCATGTATCTGCCTTTTAAAAAAAATTAATTTCTCCCATAACCTAAGAACTGCTTGTATCATAAAATGTGGTCTTGTGTTTTGCTTTATTTGCACTTTTGTCAGTCTTTTTGAATCCCATGTTTTCTTTCAAGTTAAGATTCCCCCAGAAAACTTGCAAAGCCCGGTGGCCGGGGTGCTGAGGCGGTATTGAAAGATGTTAAGTTGACAGGAAATGTAAAAATGTTACTCGGTTATTAAATGTTACTGGAAAACATCATCAGTGAAATCCCATTTAAAACCACAACTAGTCTTAAAAACGTGTAATCAAAAAATGCAATTAAAATGAATATCAATTATTTGCATTTCTTTGTAATTCCATAAGGCCCCCAGGGCTTCAGGGGCCTCATATTTTAACAGTGTTTTAACCAGGAAGGTGGTGCCGGTCGGTTTGACTAGTTTTTTCTAAAGTAAATCTTTGCTTGAAAATTACTTTTATTCAAGTAAAAAAAAATATATATATATATGAAAATGTATTGCTTTTAAGCAGCTCAGCAGATCATCAACTCATTTCAGTAGAACATGTCCGGTTTCAGGAGTTGGAATGTTTCGAGCAATGTAAACACTTTGACCAAGCGTTTTCTCTCCCAGCCTCTTCACTGCTGCTGGTTTCCTCAGTCTCCAGTGGAATCCTGCTGCTGGTCCTGCTGGTGTCTCTAGCAGTCTGTCTGGGCTGCAGGAGGAAACTTTGCTCTAAACGGCCCAAACCGTCTGGCCAGAACCAAAGTCTGTAATCAAGAAATACGAGTTTTGCATTTAAAATGAACTAATTGCTATTCTGCAGTTTATTCATAAGTTCTTTTGTTTCTCTTTGTTTCAGTATCTTTCCGGCACTTAATCACAAAAGACGACGAGAACGATTATAATGACTAGCAAAAATATTGATGTCAAGCAGACCCTGATCTAAGACGATTCAGTGGAGTAGAGATAAAAGAAGCAAAACAAAGATCTGAAGAAGATGAAGAAAGCACTGAAGATGAAGATGATGATTGTGTGAATGTTGATATGAATTATAAAATAGCTATTTAGTTTAAAAAAAATGAAAATTTAACATAGATTACATGTTTGATCTGCAGTGAAGTACATTATGGCATGTTTACATAAGTTTTGGCAGAGAAGACCTGCAAGGGCTAAACACTATCAGAATCGCTAACATATGTCTGCAACCTAAAGTGTAATTATTACCTGATTAAAGTTTTGTAATTCACATCCAATAGTGTTATTTTTTAAATCGTTTCTCTTGGCTGAGCATTTGGTAATATTCATATTTTATATGAATACCAAAATATCTTAATTTTCACATGAATATTTTAAAAACATAATGACAGGAGCAGACTGGGTTGAGCTCTCCATAAGCAAACAGGTTTTGTCTTCTGCCATGATTTGTCTGGAAGATCCGTGAGCAGAAAAGTGACTCTCATGTCGACTCTTTATTCACTTTCTGATTGCTTAAACCCGGCTACCACATTGTCTGACGGGCAATGCATTTAACCTATCTAGGAGACATTTCTGCATCTTTTCCAGAACTTGAGTTTCTTAAGTTGGCGGGAAAAACTAAGCTTTTAGTATTAAACCCAGTACATTTATATTAGGCCAGTAGAGCTTCACTGCTGCCTCAAACTGATTCTGATCCAGCCAGCCTTCCAGTCTGGACATCACTTGAGAGGTCATGATTTACAGCATGTATGATTTGCTTATAGGGAGACCTACTAGTAGAGATTCTCCATAAATATTTGGGCGGGTATTGGGGGAAATTTTCTGACCACAGAGTCAAACAGCTTCAATACAAGCACGAGGTCCCCTCTGCTTATAATTGTAATATTAAAGACACACATATATTTAATATTTATTATATTAAAGACATATCATATCTCATCTGCTATGTGTAATTCAGCAGGCTTATGCCAATTCAGGGAGAGTTAAACTCACATAATTGAAAAATACAAAGTTTACACTGACAAGGAGTCACTTAGTTTACACAGACGTTCTGTTTTTGAAATTTTTAACAACCTTTCGATTGCTGCAGAACCCAACGCTGTTGATGTTTTTGAGAACTTGATAAGATCAGACAATAAAAGGCAACTGTGATCATGCATCACAATAATATTACTAAATTGTGAAACTGTTCTCAACTGTATGCAAGCAAGCATTGATCAAACATACAGACATTTCATAAATTATATGACTGAAATTTTCCTTTGTGAGCAATTCCATCACCAAGTGAAAGACATTATATATATATATATATATATATATATATATATATATATATATATATATATATATATATATATATATATATATATATATATATATATATATATATATATATATATATATATATATATATATATATATATATAAAATAAAAAAATTCCCTTCTCACCCACCGCGGGTGGTTCTTATCCTCTGAGCTTGGGTCCTCTACCAGAGGCCTGGGAGCTTGAGGGTCCTGCAGTATCTTGGCTGTGCCAAGGACTGCACATTTCTGGACTGAGATGTCTGATGTTGTTCCTGGGATCTGTTGTAGCCACTGCTCCAGTTTGGGGG
Organism: Poeciliopsis prolifica; assembly: GCF_027474105.1. NCBI lineage: Eukaryota > Metazoa > Chordata > Actinopteri > Cyprinodontiformes > Poeciliidae > Poeciliopsis > Poeciliopsis prolifica. Next base: position 2,466,881 of record NW_026562402.1, read on the forward strand.
TTACTGCCCCGAGGGCCCCGATGACCACAGGCACCACTGTGGTCTTCACCTTCCAGGCCCTCTCCAGTTCCTCCCTGAGGCCCTGGTATTTCTCCAGTTTCTCGTGCTCCTTTTTCCTGATGTTGCAATCACTTGGTATTGCTACATCTACCACAACGGCTTTCCTCTGATGTTTATCCACTACGACAATGTCTGGTTGGTTCGCCATTACCATTTTGTCTGTCTGGATCTGGAAGTCCCACAGGATCTTAGCTCTGGTGTTCTCCACCACCTTTGGGGGTGTTTCCCACTTTGATCTCGGGGTTTCCAGTCCATATTCTGCACAGATGTTTCTGTACACTATGCCTGCCACTTGGTTATGTCGCTCCATGTACGCTTTCCCTGCCAGTATCTTGCACCCTGCTGTGATGTGCTGGACTGTCTCAGGGGCCTCCTTGCACAACCTACACCTTGGGTCTTGTCTGGTGTGGTAGATCTGGGCCTCTATTGCTCTGGTGTTTTGGGCCTGTTCCTGGGCGGCCAGGATGAGGGCCTCTGTGCTGTCCTTGAGTATATATATATATATATATATATATCATACATGTGTAGTTTAATTACATATGTTTTAACATATTTATATTTTGTAGTATGTTTCATACCTGCTTAACGGTTATTGTGAAAAGATACTATTAATCTGACAAGCATCATCAGGACGTAAGTCCTAAGTTATTAAAAAAGACTGTATGGCATAATTCACGTTTAAGTTTTGGCCATATTATTATCACAAAAAAGCAAAAGCCTGGGTGTAAAAACTGGGTGTATCAGCGCCCCACCGTTCCTCCTTGTCCCCAACAACTTGCAACACAAACTTACACCATAACCCTCGACACAAGCTTCTCTTTTAGAGCTGACATAAAATATAGATTCTACTGCTTTTTCTTTTTTGCTGAGGAAGTTGTGCTGTTGACACTCCCTGAATACTGGTAAATACTCAGGAGGATTCGGTGAAACTTACATGTTTCAGACACTGTCTTTGAGGTTAACACCATTACAGTACTCACACTCCAGAGTTCCTTGAGCCTCTGCAAAGCACTGCATGGGAGAACACTCATCATTCTACTTATCATCCTCTAAATTTCCCTTAGGTGCTGTGTGAGGTTGTTTGTCTTAAAGCCCACTTCAATGCTACCACATCTGCTGAGGCTGTGATTTCAGCTATAAAACAAATGTTACATTACATCTTAAAGGCTGCTCTGAAGTGCAGTGAATGAAGGAGGATCAGGTTAATGTGCTTTCATGACAACATGGACAGTGTTACTGTTTAAAGAAGTGGTTTTTTCCTGAGCTCAGTAACATTTTAAAACCACATATGTAAAGAGGAAGTGTCTCAGTAATGATCTTAGTGAGAAACCAAATGTGTTTCTGAACACCAGTTGAAGAACACAGTGAAGCTACATGCAGCTATGTGGAACAAAAAGCTTCAATTTTTTACAGGCTTTTTCTGTAAGTTCAAGTTTTTATCATTTTTGACAACATTTCTTTGTTTCATAACTTTCCTGATAAACAGATAACCAATGTTATATTTTGCATAAACTTCTTACTATCAATTAAGAAAATAACAGTCCAAGTGTTTATCTTACAGTTGTGCTTGTTTTGACTTCATCAGCATTCATTACAGGTCAGATTGTCTTTTCTATTTCCATAGTACATAAAAGTATTTTACTCTTATCAGAACATTAACATCATCATATTCAATTTTGTTCTTATAGGTCAGGTCAGGTTGGCAGGTTCTGGATCAACTCGGTGCTCTGGAAGGGTTGAAGTTTTCTATAGATATAACTGGGGAACGGTTTGTGATGACGGCTGGGACATGACTGATGCTGAAGTGGTTTGTAGACAGCTGGGCTGTCGTACAGCACTCAGTGCACCAGGTTCTGCTCACTTTGGTGAAGGATTTGGACAAATCTTGCTTGATGATGTTCAGTGCTCAGGATATGAAAGGTCTCTAACCAGCTGTAGACACAACGGTTATGGGAGACATAACTGTGGTCATAGTGAGGATGCTGGTGTGATCTGTTCAGGTAAAGGAAAAATGATTTACAAATATTTAAATGTTTGATTTTAAATGTTCAGATATACTAGCCAGTGTATTTTCTGATTGAAATCATTTTAACACAAATTGAAAGGTAGAGCTTGTGTGTTGTTTGTTCACTGATCAGAAATTGATTCCTATGATTTGTAACACAGTTACTTATTCTGCCAACAAGATTTAGCTTTTGCATTAGATGCAGAACAGAAAGTAGCAGAAGTGTCAGGAACTAAAAATACATATATCTGATTGGCATGATTACATTTATTGGACTTTATCTAAATTGAAGCTCTTTCTTTTCTCTCCATTGTTTGACCACAAATATTTCTAGGAGACATATTTCTTTGAGAACAAGACTCTCTGGAGGATATAACCTCCTGTGTCTCTGTTGTCAATGTACAGAATCGTGGGATGTCTTCGAATACAAGTCCCATAAATCACATGTTTAGCTTTGCCTTTACTGATGTTCCCAGCACACAAACAGCCTTTCATCCTTTCAAAAAACATTTTGTCTCTGTTTCTTTAGCTTAAACTGATGACACTCCACTAATATGTGTTGTTCACTAGAGGAAAAACAAGATGGCTTTACTGAAGGGTTAAGGCTTGTTGTGTTGCTGAACTGTCCCACCCTGCAGTTTATTCCTCCTTATATTTATTGCTGTGCAGAAGCAAACAATTAACAATAAAAGACAGTGACAACACAACATACTGTAAGATGTGTTGCCATTCCAGTCAGATTAATATTCTTGAAAGTCCATAGTTCATTTTCATTGTAGATCTGGATTTATACAACTATCATACATCAGTTAGCCCCTATGCAATACATTAACATTTATAATAGCACTTAAATGATCACTTTTAAATGTTCAGATGTAATGGCCAGTACATTTTTTGTCTGAAACCAACCTATACACAAAATGAAAGGTATTCTAATGTTTGATGTATTAACTGATCAGAAATTGACTGAATCTCCAATCAGTGCTATTTAAAAATGACCTGATTCTCATCATCGGCACATTTTTCTGTGTCAAGACTCGGCGTTTCTTGAACATGGTGCTGGGTTTGTTTATATTATTTATAATATTTTCTTTCATATTAGCGACTGTGTTTAGTTCAACAATCAATCACTCCTGTTTATTTGTATGGCATGTTTCAGCAACAAGGCAGTTCAAAGTGCTGTACATGGTGAAACCACAAGATGTCACAAAAACAAAATGCAGTCAACTATTGAGAAACCAGTGACAATCATTACATTTAGTCATCATCAAGATCATCAATACACACATTATACACTTAGAGATCTGGAAGGTTGTTGCAACAACAGCAGATCTTTAATGTATTGTGGTCATGTTTAAGTTTTGGCCATATTCTTATCACAAAAAAGAAAAAGCCTTCCGATAACTGGGTGCTTCATCACCCCACCGCTCCTCCTTGTCCCCAACAACTTGCAACACAAACTTACACCATAACCTTCGACACAAGCTTCTCTTTTAGAGCTGACATAAAACATAGATTCTACTGCTTTTGCTTTTTGCTGAGGAAGTTGTGCCAGTGGAAGAACTTTAGAATTGGGATGATTTTTTTTTTTTTTACATGGAGTGTAATTCAGATGTAAATTGCTTATGAATGAATCTTTGCCCTGCGATGGACTAGCGACCCGTCGAGGGCATCACCAGTCCATCTTGCCCGTTGACAGCTGGAGATAGACACCAGCTCCCTTTCTGACCCCAAGGAGATAAAGGTGTCAGGGAATGAAGGACGGATGGATAAACCTTAACCTTGTTTAACAGAAGTGTGCTTTATTTTCCCATTTACTGTGTTTCAGTGAGTTTGTAGTTTCCACTCTCCAGATTTAAATATTTTTATAACATTTTATCATGTGATCAGTCTGACAGAGGTGAAGCTGCCTGACCACAAAAAATAAATAAACTGACAGTAAAAGATGATTATTTTCAGAGTCATTCAGTTGCAGAAATAAATAAACTTTTATTCTCGCAACTTACTGTTTTTCAGCGAGCCTTCCAAATCCCAGCATCTCAATAGGCTCTGATGAGGTCACCTGGGGTCAACCACTCAGCTTCACTTGTTCTATTGCTGCTACGCCTTTAAGTGGAACATTTATCCTCCAACAGACTTCAGGATCATTCAGAATGACTGAGCCATCAGTTTCTTCCTCTGCTACCTTCAACATCCCTAAAGTGACTCTGGATCATGATGGAGAATTTAAGTGTCAGTATGAGCAAAGGGTGTCAAGCCAAACATGGACCTCTCCCTTCAGTAACTCTGTTCGTCTTAGAGGTAAGATTAAATAAATTGTGTGAATAGTGAAACTTCAGCAGTACAATCAGTTGTTTAAAATGGATTCACTATTTGATTTTCACTCTCAGTGAATCAGATCATCCATTAGTATATACTGACATTAGCAAATTTATCATTTTTAATATAAAAAAAAAAAACAATCTCCTTTGGATTGTATGGTTGTAAAAAAAGAAAAAAAAAACAACAAAAAAACATAACCCCTTTTTGAAAAGACAATTGAAACATTTTATATCTTGGAAGTTGATATTTGTTGTAAAGTGATATAAAAATCTTCCACATAGTTCAGAGCCCAGCTGCCAGGCACTGTCTCCATCGGGCCTTCAGACCACAAAAAATAAATAAACTGACAGTAAAAGATGATTATTTTCAGAGTCATTCAGTTGCAGAAATAAATAAACTTTTATTCTCACAACTTACTGTTTTTTAGTGAACCTTCCCAAGCCCAGCATCTCTATAGGCTCTGATGAGGTCACCTGGGGTCAACCACTCAGCATCACTTGTTCTATTGCTGCTACGCCTTTAAGTGGAACATTTATCCTCCGACAGACTTCAGGATCATTCAGAATGACTCAGTATTCAGTTTCTTCCTCTGCTACCTTCAACATCCCTAAAGTGACTCTGGATCATGATGGAGAATTTAAGTGTCAGTATGAGCAAAGGGTGTCAAGCCAAACATGGACCTCTCCCTTCAGTAACTCTGTTCGTCTTAGAGGTAAGATTAAATAAATTGTGCAAACAGTGAATATTTAGTCTACGAAATATTTATGGAAAATCCATAATTCATCTTCTCAAATGCCTTTATGTGGAAAAATATTTTTCTATTCCATGTTTACTCCAGTGAATCTGTCCAGACCCATCATTTCCCTGACATCCCCAGTTGGAGGGTTGGTCTGGGGTCCAGGAGGAGCAGAGGTTACCAAAGGTTACGGCTTCTCCTTCATTTGCTCCATTGACCCCAGATTTCCTCAGGGAGATTTCTCTCTCATCTTCTCTGGATCCAACATCACAGAAACCAGGCCAGCAGTCAAAAACTCGGCCTCCTTTAACTTCCCAGCTGCTGAGTTTGAACACCAGGGCAACTACAGCTGTGTGTATGAGGTTACCATGGCTACACAGAGGTTCGGTTCTGATGAGGCAGAACCCATTAGTCTCATCATCAAATGTAAGTCACTATGTATATTTGAGAGAAGAATATTTCAATGTCAAACGTTGAGTAAAATACCTTACTGTGTATTCCTCTAATCTCCTCAAGGCAATATTATTAATAATCATCATCATCATCATTATTATTATTATTATTATTATTATTATTATTATTATTATTAATAATATTAGATAAACATGTCAAATCAAGAAAAACACAACATTTGTTTTTCAAATGATGATTCCAATCATAAAGCAGAATGTCTGTTCCCACGTTTTCAGCCATTTCCTCATTTCTATTTAAGCTACTTGCCCTTCCTTTCAGCTGCATCTTGTTTCTAATCTACCACCTGATGTACGTTCAGAAAGCAATACTTAAAGTTGAATACAGATATTTTCATACACCAACTAAAAGTACACTGTAGCTTTTGTAATGGCAGCGGAGAAAATGAACAAAGGTGTTCAGTCCATGTTGGTCTCACTCCTAAATATTGAATTAATTTCTCTCCTCGCAGTGGAGGGTGGTTGTTTACAGTGCAGAAAGTTTCTGGCAAGCTTCTTATCGTGGAATTGGCACATTACATGCAACAGAAGCATTACTTTCTCAGCAGATGTAATAGAAAATTTCATTTTTAGCCTTATTTCATCTTTGATGGAACAGATGATATTTTTAACCATTTATTTTCTGATTATATCTGCTGTGACTGTAATTTCTGCAAGATGTGTTTTTCCATTAAAGAAGCTTCCAGATGTTTCCACAGCTGTGATAGCAGAAGAGACCTGAAGACAGTTAGGAAAAGACTCACAATGCCCCAATAGACTTGACCATGGCTTTGTCGTGGCCATTCCCACTTACTAAACAGAATGGATAAACAAAACAAAAAAAACCCCAATATTTTTAATGTATTACTGCTGGGCAATTTCAAGTTAGGTGGTCTGTTACTGTTTGTTAAATAGGTTAAGTGTTCCTCAGCCTGAAAACGTTTGTAAAATGCAGGTTTTAGAGCCATCAACTGACCAAGCGTTTTCTCTCCCAGCCTCTTCACTGCTGCTGGTTTCCTCAGTCTCCAGTGGAATCCTGCTGCTGGTTCTGCTGGTGTCTCTAGCAGTCTGTCTGGGCTACAGGAGGAAACTTTGCTCTGAACGGTCCAAACCGTCTGGCCAGAACCAAAGTATGTAATCAAGGGATACAAGCTCATGTCTTTACAATAATTTCTACATTTTATTCATAAATTCATTTGTTTCCTTTTTTTCCAGTGACTTTCCAGCAGTTAAACATACAAGACCTCGAGAATGATTGCGACGACTATGAAAACATTGATGCAATTCGCTCAGTAAAGAAGCTGGAGATGGACAGAGAGTCAATAAGTGATGATGTTTATGTGGAAGCAGAGCCTAATTTAAGACAAATCGGTCTTGGTGTCAAGGTCCATGCGTCATCAGAACAAAGATCTGAAGATGATGAAGAAAGCACTGATGAAGAAGATGTCTACGTGAATGTTGATGCAACCTGGAAAGATAATGTGGTGCAAGTTAAAAAATTTGAAAATGAGTATCAATAGATGAAAGTTGAAAATTAGTAAGACCAAAATAGATACAAAACAAATATTTAGCTTCAAAGAATTTAGTCTATATAAGAATATGGCTGTGCCTGGGTCATAGTGAAGTACACAGTACATGACTGCATAATTACATCGTCTCATATATATATATATATATATATATATATATATATATATATATATATATATATATATATATATATATATTATATATATATATATATATATATATATATATATATATATATATATATATATATATATATATATATATATGTACATATAATTTTTTAATTTTTTAAATAACATCACCTTAATAAGACAGATTACATTTCTAGCTGCCTGTAGCTTTTAATATTAGCACAAAGCAGGATTACCATCATCTGCCAAGTTTGGCATGAACACTTGATTAGATCAAAAAACCTATGTGAAAATAAAATGGTCGCTGTGTCGTCGTGTGCAAAGTTGTGGGAGGACAAAAATATCAACAAGATCATGTCATTACAAGTGATTTATTAAATGAGAAAAACTAACAAGAGAGGAGACAGGAAGGACTGAGTGACATTTCAGCTGGAGAGGTGATTTCTTAAAAAATGAGGTGGTGTATTAAAAACTGGTGCAACTTTAAAAGAAAGCAAGTAACTGAAGCTGAGCTAGAAGAAAATGGTTGACCAACACAACCACAGAATGAAGAAAACAGAAACACCAGACATCATGAGAAATAATTACCATTCAAAACAAAAGTAACAAAGGAAGTGAAACACAGATTTCAGGGAAAGGCAAGTTTTAAAAGAACAAAAGAAATAAGATTGACAGGGAGAGTGAGTCAAAGTGTTGCTCCTTTATTGTTGGTAAATAATTAGTTTATTCTTTTATTAAACATCAGAACATTTTTGCAGTCTTCTAAATATATTATGATATATTGTTGATTCATTTTGTTTTGTTAAATTTATTAATTTATGTTATTCTTTGCATGAGCTTAGACTGCCTTTATTTCTATTTTTACTTTAACCATTGTAATTAGTGCCATAATGTTTCATGTGTTTAAATGTAAAAAGCCTGAATTTAACTTCATATCAAAATAACTGCTTGAATCCTAAAGACAAATTAAATACTGATGTAGCTCATCGTCTGTATTTCTTTAAAAGTCATTGTGTGAAGTCTTAGCTGTGAGAAGGGAGGATATCCTGTAGTGGTCTGTAATACAGCAAAGCTTTCATAGCTTTTTCAAAAAATACTTTTCAAAAAGGTTATAAAAACCATCATTGCATACAAAAAGGCAGTATAAACTATTACATATGGTCTTAGTTGATTAGTACAGTTTTTCCAAATGTTTTTTGACATTTGAAAGCTGAAATTGAACTCAAAAATAACCAAAGATGTTGATATGTGGGTACAAAATATAGCTTCTCTCCTCACAGACAGACATTTAAATATAATATCACCTCGATGTAAGGATTTGGTTTATCTGTTTCAATTTAGTTTCTGTGTCGTCTTGTCTGCCCTGGTTCCTCCCATCTGCGTCTCGTCTCGTCTCGTGTTCCCTGATTACCTCTTGTGTATTTAAACCCACCTGTGTCTGTGTTTCCCCAACATGTTATTGTCTTGGCTGTCATTTGTCCTGTCGTTGTGTTGTCAAGTTTTCCAGTGCCACCAGGGTCTAAGCTTGTAGCTTCAGTGCTCACCTGGACTTAAATCATCAAACTCAGTTGCTGCCTCTGTGTCTGTGATATGTGGGTCCACACCTCCACAAAGCATGACACCAAAAGATTTTAGAGGGTAAATGACATTTTCATTTGAAAAGATTCACAAGATTTAAAAGCTTTTTATGCTGATGTGAAATTTAAAAATGCTTAACGGAAATATTTGCATGTGTAAGAATTACTAGTACTTTGGATTTATGCAGCTGTCTTGAAAATCAATAAAAATAAAATGTGAAGACCAAGAATGGAGCCTTGTGGGACCCTCAAAAGAAAGTCAGGCTCAGAGGATTTGATCCTGTCAACACACAACCTTGATCAGTTTATATATATATATATATATATATATATATATATATATATATATATATATATATATATATATATATATATATAAAAAATTCCCTTCTCACCCACCGCGGGTGGTTCTTATCCTCTGAGCTCGGGTCCTCTACCAGAGGCCTGGGAGCTTGAGGGTTCTGCGCAGTATCTTGGCTGTGCCAAGGACTGCACATTTCTGGACTGAGATGTCTGATGTTGTTCCTGGGATCTGTTGTAGCCACTGCTCCAGTTTGGGGGTTACTGCCCCGAGGGCCCCGATGACCACAGGCACCACTGTGGTCTTCACCTTCCAGGCCCTCTCCAGTTCCTCCCTGAGGCCCTGGTATTTCTCTAGTTTCTCGTGCTCCTTTTTCCTGATGTTGCAATCACTTGGTATTGCTACATCTACCACAACGGCTTTCCTCTGATGTTTATCCACTACGACAATGTCTGGTTGGTTCGCCATTACCATTTTGTCTGTCTGGATCTGGAAGTCCCACAGGATCTTAGCTCTGGCGTTCTCCACCACCTTTGGGGGTGTTTCCCACTTTGATCTCGGGGTTTCCAGTCCATATTCTGCACAGATGTTTCTGTACACTATGCCTGCCACTTGGTTATGTCGTTCCATGTACGCTTTCCCTGCAAGTATCTTGCACCCTGCTGTGATGTGCTGGACTGTCTCAGGGGCCTCCTTGCACAACCTACACCTTGGGTCTTGTCTGGTGTGGTAGATCTGGGCCTCTATTGCTCTGGTGTTTAGGGCCTGTTCCTGGGCTGCCAGGATGAGGGCCTCTGTGCTGTCCTTGAGTCCAGCTTTTTCCAGCCATTGGTAGGATTTACTGATATCAGCCACTTGGGTTATTTGCTGGTGGTACATCCCATGTAGGGGTTTGTCCTCCCATGATGGTATCTCTGGCACCTCGACCTCCGTTCCCTGTTGTCTGAGACATTCACTGAGCACATTGTCTGTTGAGGCTTTGTCTCTGATGTATTTATGGATCTTAGTTGTTTCGTCCTGGACAGTGGTTCTCACACTCACTAGTCCTCTGCCTCCTTCCTTGCGGCTCGTGTACAGTCTCAGGGTGCTGGATTTGGGATGGAACCCTCCATGCATTGTTAGTAGCTTTCTGGTCTTAATATCTGTGGCTTTTATCTCCTCCTTTGGCCAGCTAATTATTCCAGCAGGGTATCTGATTACTGGCAAGGCATAGCTGTTTATCGCACGGATTTTGTTCTTGCCATTGAGCTGGCTTCTCAGGACTTGCCTTATTCGTTGGAGGTATTTAGCTGTGGCTCCTTTCCTTGTGACCTCATCGAGGTTGCCATTTGCTTGTGGTATACCTAGGTACTTGTAACTGTCCTCTATGTCTGCTATTGTTCCTTCTGGGAGTGAGACCCCTTCTGTGTGGATGACCTTCCCCCTCTTTGTGACCAGCCGACCACATTTCTCTAGTCCGAATGACATCCCAATGTCAGTGCTGTAGATCCTGGTGGTGTGGATCAGTGAGTCGATGTCTCGCTCACACTTGGCGTACAGCTTGATGTCATCCATGTAGAGTAGGTGACTGATATTGGCCCCATTTTTGAGTCTGTATCCGTAGCCAGTCTTGTTGATAATTTGGCTGAGGGGGTTCAGGCCTATGCAGAACAGTAGCGGGACAGAGCATCTCCTTGGTATATGCCACATTTGATGGACACTTGTGCAAGTGGTTTGCAGTTGGCTTCAAGGGTGGTTTTCCACAGCCTCATCGAGTTTGCAATGAAGGCTCTCAGAGTCCTGTTGATGTTATACATCTCTAAGCATTCAATGATCCAAGTATGCGGCATTGAGTCATAGGCTTTCTTGTAATCAATCCAAGCCATGCACAGGTTGGTGTGTCGGGTTTTGCAGTCTCGGGCAACTGTGCGGTCTACGAGGAGTTGGTGTTTGGCTCCTCTGCTATTTACACCGATACCCTTCTGTGCCGTGCTCATGTGTTTATCCATGTGTTTGCTTATCTTGGCCGCTATGATGCCTGACATGAGCTTCCAGGTTGTGGAGAGGCAGGTTATTGGTCGGTAGTTGGGTGGGACTGGACCCTTTGATGGATCCTTCTGGATTAGGATTGTCCGCCCTTCAGTTAACCATTCAGGGTGAGTCCCACTTTGTAGCAGCTGGTTCATTTGGGCTGCCATTCGCTCATGGAGAGCAGTGAGTTTCTTTAGCCAGTAGGCATGGATCATGTCAGGCCCTGGTGCTGTCCAGTTTTTCATACCTGAGACTCTTTCTTGGACATCTGTCACAGTGATGGTTACCGGGGCTTGCTCAGGGAGGTTGCTGTGGTCCTCTCGTAGAGAGATCAGCCACTGTGCATTGCTGTTGTGGGACGCCTCCCTTTCCCATATGCCTTTCCAGTATTGTTCCGTCTCCAGCCTTGGTGGTCTGCTCTGTTGTTATTGTTACCCTGCCATTGAGAGTACACCTTAGCTGGTTGAGTGGAGAAGAGCCGGTTAATCCTTCTGGATTCATTCTCCCTTGTGTATCTCTTTAGGCGGCTGGACAAGGCTTGGAGCCTCTGTTTGGCAGTCTCGAGTGCTTCAGGTATGGGCATCTGCCTGTACTTTATGGGTACTGGTCTTTTCATTGCACCCTTGTGGAGCTCTGACAGTTGGCTCACTTCCCTCCTTGTTACCTTATATATATATATATATATATATATATATATATGAAACCCTGTCTGAGAAGAATAATATCTGAATAAAATGGAGGAAGAGTCAAAAGCAATGCTAAATGCCATAAATCTGGAGAAGGTGCATGTGAATGTGATGTCAGCACCGTCGTTGGCCTGGGTACAGCCGTTGGCAGGTCGATATCACAGTTGTTTGTTGGTCTTTTCCATTTCTGTATTTAGAACAGATTCAATGAGTCAGATGTCAAATTGCTTCCTTCTTTTAGCTGCATCCAAGTTCCAGAGTATCAGTCTGGATCAATGACCAAGAGAATCACAGACTTGCTATACATCACTGAGGAGTGGACAGGTCCCAGAGATCCTTCTGGGCGTCACTCACAGCATGAGCACAGCATCTATTTAAAGAATTATAACAACGAGTGATGCTGGAAGTATATTATGTCTGGAATTACATATTAATAGGTTTGATTATTATTATTATTTATTATTTGTGCAATTTAGCTTTAAATATGCAAGAGTTGTAAGATTTTTTTGTGACATAAACTAAGAGTCTGAAAGCTTTATATGCTTCTGAACTACATATCTCTGAAAACAAACCCTAATCGCAGCTCAGTGAGGGATGTTGTCCATTTGCTGATAGGTAAATATAAAGCTTCAGTAAGCAAATGGTTATGAGTTCATATGTGTACGTCTCCATTAGACTGGCAGATCCCACCACAAAGTGGGATGCCAGTCTGTAACCGAACCCAGGCAAGCTGTCCTCACCTTCTCTATCAACACGCATGCTGTTGTAAATTCCATTTTTTCTTTCCATCCACTTACTAAGTTTTCTATATTAAGGTACAGTGCACCACCCCCCAACCCCCACAACTATTACAGTGCTTCACATACACAGCAGAGGTATGCAGTAGTAGCCTCATATAGGCTTCAAGAACTTATGATGTCCTTCATTTATGACTTTGGTTTTCAGCAAAGTATTTAGATCAAGCACCAAAATGTTTAGTAAGTAATTCCTCAAAAAGCCTGCTAACAACTCACAGAGTAATAGATCAGAGGCGCACTTTGTGTGAAACTAAATTTTAAAGGAAGAATGAGTCTTCAAACTGTAGTTTCAGTTTTTATGGAATGAACAAAAGCTTGTAACTTTTGGATACAAGCTCCAACAGTCTTGGACGTCTTCCAGGTAACTTGCATCAGCGTCAGCTCTGCAGTTCTCGCACACTTTGCACATAGATTCAAGACTTTTCTGTGAGGTTATTACATCTTTGCCATTTTTGGTTTGTAGTGTTACTGAATAATAAAATATACTAAAGTAAAAACCAGGAAATATCCGTACCCACAATTGTACATAGCGAGTGTGTGTCATCACACCAAGCTAACAGAGTTCTGAGCTTTAAAGCTGTAGGTCCCACAGGGACTCATCGGACCTTTACAGACATCTAAAGATGACTGACATGGTTGAACTGACGGTCAAAGAAATTGTGAACTGTGACCCTCCGTTTCACGCATCAGAAAACCTTAGGTCAAAGTTCAAAAGTCTTCACATCTGGACATAACACAATGTTAGATGAAGCATCATGTTTTTCAGTACATCCTTCATGATACAAATGGTAATCTTGGTTATTCTCAGGTGAATAATGATCAGTTTTGTTATCCTCATGTTTATAAAAACTGATTATTTAGTTGTCATGGAAACATGTTGGTCAATGATTAGGTGTTTGTTAAAACTTGAGAGTTCAAAAGCAGCAGCTGGAGAATTTGTTAAAGCTGTGAGGGAAAATTGAAACTGTTCATTTGTTGATGTGGAATATATAAATGACCGAGGTACGAGGCGTTCCGCCTGTCACCAAGGGTTTGACTAGAACGATGCAGAACTTCATGTCCAGGATTTCTATTACAGTCATAGTGATTCCTGATGATGGGTCTATCAATCAATCAGCTTTGTTTATACCTTTAGATTTGGTTACAATTAGGTGAGTCAACATTCTGGCCTACTAGGAAAGTGGGCATGAAATGACAGTAAATATAAATATAATTTTGATTGGAAGTAGTCAATATTAAAAACCAATCAGAGCCAGGAAGAGCTCTGATTGTCAGTCTCTCTTGTCTACACACCTCTCTCATCCTCCCCCTATAGCATAGGTCTCTGCTATGCTATTACTTCTTCATCACAACTGCCCTGTTGTCAGGAAGGCTGGTTACCAGAGACACAATTAACTGTCTATGTTGTTTTTCTCCCATCAGCACATTGAGGAACGCATTCGCAATGATTATTGACAGTGATTAGACCCTCCCTTGGTCTCTGATTAATTGTTTCTGACTCCATTTTTGCAAACAGTAGCAATGGAAAAGGCATAGAAGCTTAATTTTCTTTTTATTTATCTGTCTCATAGCAAACTTTCACAGCATAGTGACATTGAGGATTTAGCCACAATCCACCTGTCGGTTCACTGGGCCATTTTACTATTAGGTTCAAGCAGATCTTGTTGTTAAGAGAGAGGATACTGAACCGGGACACTAAACAGGACGATAAAACCGACTCAATGATAATCGGTTTTATCCACAACAGCTGGTAATGCTTGGAGTCTGATGCCATGCTTGTATTTTAACTTGCAGCAGGTTCAAGCACAATCAAAGCCAAAATAACAAGAGCAAGTGTGTTAGTAGGTAAATTTCCAAAACATTGCTGCCCCTTTTTTTTTATAAAGCAGAAAAAAATTGAAGTCTTTTATCAAAACTTGTATCTTTATCAGAAGAAAAAGTACAATAACCATCCATCCATTGTCAATCCTCACTTATCCTTGTGGGTGATGGGGACTGGAGTCTACCTCCAGTAGTGATTGGACAACAGCCTGGATGGGTCACCAATCCACCACAAGAAGAAAATTATATGCTGTCATTATTTCACATTAGTCTGTGTTTATTAGATTACATTAAGCTACACTACATCTGTTTGCTCTTCCCAACTATCCTGAGGAACATCATGACCTTTCCAACAAGGCTAGATTGAGATAAGTTAAGTAATCAGGCAGTTTTTGACTATTATACATGAAGTACTCCCTAAACAGACTTTTCCTCATTGTCTTTGCACCACAATACAGCTGCCCTTCAATATTACAGGATTACCCTGTACATAATAAAGTAACAAGAACTTAATTCGCACATTAGTGGCAGATTAACATGGTACTTGATCTGGAGACAGATTTTGAAATTCTGTTTCCCTTTATTGTTGGACAGAGTTATTCATTTGCTGCTTAATTTCTGCTTCTGCTTCCTGCTACAGTTTCACTCTTTTTGCACATCAATTGAAACTGATCCTCTGTCCTGTTCCTCTTTGGTAATTAAGAGAAAACCAAAGTGAAACAGTCTGGCTATACAACATATGCTTACAAGCAATAAACTGCTGTTCACGAATGAGCTGAGTCACAACAGTATGGTTTGGAACAAGAGTGACGTGATCGCGTCACTGCCTCACAAACTTGACTGAAGACAGACGCCAGAGGAATGTCACGGATCAGAAAACTGCATCGCAACTTCCTGTATATGGTCTAATTCTTTACATGAAAACTAATTCCAAAACGTTTCTAAAATAAATAGTCTAAACGTATACACTGAGCTGCTACATCAGTTCTCACACCTCAGTAAGTGAATTCTTCCAGGACATGGAGGACAGAAGCGGGAACATTTGGACTGAGACTCTGTCTGTGGCGCCTTGAAGACGACTCAGCACAGTCCTAGAAGGAAAAGATCTCAAGTATGACATTAACCCATGTATGTGGTGACAGCGTAACATGATGATCACAAATTTCAGAACACACTCCACTACATAACTACAATTACTCACTCTGGCTGTAAGCTCATCCAGCAGTAGCAGGGAGCTTTCATTAGGAGGTTTTGGACACTCTACATATAGCTTCATATTACTTGCCTCAGAATGTTAAAGCTGTGTGCTTATGTCGAGTAGATCATTAAATTTAGGTGTCTTGTCCAAAAACATACAGACATTCTGGCTGTTATTTCCAATAAAATGACCTCTGTAGTTTGAAGCTGAGCTATGAGTTCTTCACACCTCATTATACTCCAGAAGGATTAACAAAGTATCTGTTTCTTGGGATCATTTGTTTAGCATGGCAGCTTGGTTCCCCCAAAAATAACCACTATGGTATGAAGACAGTGTTGAGTGAGTTACTGGCAATTGAAGCATAGATTAACACACACTTTTACTCTCACACTGGTACAACAACACCCCCATTAAGTCTTCCTGGGATGAAGGTGACATACTGAGGGATTTGTTTCACATGAGTGGCACTACTTGAGTGCATTCCCAACTCAGACACCTTGATGAAAGTAAGAATCTCTCTGAGCTGGTACTAGACTCGTTGGGAAAATTGGGAATGTCAGACATTATCGATGGAGTTTGAACTTTAGGAGGTTATAAAATGCTAAGATATGTCGCACTGCAAGGCAGAGTGAAACAGGAGCAGTGTCTGTAGCTGTCACTGCTAAACCTTGGTCATGGTTTGTTTTGTTTGGCTGAAGCACTGATCAAAAGATCAAGCGAAGATAGAAAAGACGATAGAAAAAGAAAAACCAAAAGGACTTTCTAAATTTAAGCATGTGAGTTTTTTTTTTAATAGACAAAAAGACTCATAATACCTTTCATAGAAAAATCAGTTGATAAATGAATCTGAGAAAACTGAATAACCGAAAATTGGGATTCCACTTAACCAAATCACACCTATTTGTCTTGTAAAGCACATTTGTTGTGCTCTACAAGATTACATTATAGCTATGTGAATAAAGTTAACTGACATGATTTATCCTATATTATTGTCGATTTATTTATATGGCATAATAACAACAGATGTTGACCAACATACTATACAAATCAATTAAACAATAACAATAATAATGAGATAGTTAAAAGTAAGATTAATACAAAATACAAATGTACTTCATAACTGTATATATATAAAAAATCTCAAACAGTTTGAATCAAAAGCCAAAGAATAAAAATAGGTCTTGAAAAAAGATACAAATGTCCAGAAAGTTTAGATAAATATTGACAATCCTCTGCAAAGTTGTATGAAAGTTCTAAGATAAAAACTCATGAACCCGAGGAAGGAAGATTAAACCTTCAGTGTTCCCTGCAGAACCTTTAACAATTCCTATGTGTGGATCCAGATTATTTTAAGTTCCCAAATGACTGAAACTGAGATTTATAAAATCCTTTGCTGTCCTGCTATTTTGGAAGTACGCTCGCGTCGCCGAGCGGTTGCCATGTGATCGTTAAACCACTGGGTCTTTTGAGACTCTGTGTCCTGTGTCCAGTTGGCCATCCAGCTCACCTGGTCTGTTGGACCAGTCCCTTCCTGGACATCATTTTCAATCTGACTTTCAGACTGATCGTCTCACAGAAAGGTTGGATCTTCTTTACAGGTTGGATCTTCTAAGTGTCTGGATCTTCTAAGTGTCTGCACTAAGATAAGTTAGTTAAATAAAATGATTTAGACATTTTTAAATGCTGGTTTAATGGTCTCTAAGGAGTTAATAGGTCTGGCCACATATAAAATTTGCTGGGGTTAAGCTATTTTGTTAATAATTTATCATACTGTATAAGAAAACATTTGAGTGAAATGTGCCTGCTGTCCAGTGATGTTGAATTCATTCATTCATGAGAAGCTGAAAGTGTTTGGTTAGTTATTCCAGATACTCTGGTGGTGCTCCTGCTGTTCTTCTATTAGTTAAATGAAAATTCAACCACAACATTTACTTCCTTAATAATAAATTATTAATTATAATAACATGCTACCTAAGCCAGACATTTTAGTAATTTCGGTCATCCAACACTAACTAGGACCATTTTCGCTGTATTTAGCAACCTCCTGAAGACCAATGGGCCTTATGTGGACCACAATCAAGTCATGATACATTGGACAATTTTGTTTTGGGTGAGGGGTTAGGTTTAGAAATAAGGCATGAATTACATTTGGTTATGGTTACGAAAATACAGCTATTGGTTAAGATGAGTGAAAATGTCTGGATTGTGCATAAAGTCCTAATATGCGTAGACGTTCAAAATAGTTTGTGTGTGCGCATTTGTTTATAATACCTTATGGGGACCATTTTCATGACACATACTAAGTTGTGTGTGCATATGTGTGTGTGTGTGTGTGTCTTTTGCAGAGCCAGCTTGTAATCAGCTGTTAAAGCTGGCTCTGATGTTTCACAGCATTTGAACACACCGCAGTGAGAGGGACAGTGCAGAGCTTCCAGAGTTACACTTGCTGCAGCAGCACTAGTGAAATTGGAAGAAGGAATAAGGAGGACATTGATTCAGCATTTGCAGAGTATATTTACCAGCTGTAGACATTCTGTTCATTTGCACTCTTTGCTATTCAGATTCCAGTGACGGTGTTTTGGAGCAGCCTCGAGAAAAGGTAAGCATAAAGAGGTTTTGAGATGTTATCAATATCTACTCATTGTTATCATCAATTTAACAACAACAGCTCAGAGTTTAATAACTTACTATTGACATACATGCTGGATAGTTTACTGTATGTGTCATTAAACCCATATAAATAATGATGAAGACATTGTTAAAAAAGAGTGAATTTTCAGAAATTAACTGAATAAACTAAAACAATAGTAGTTGATAAAAATCTATTTTAAACACTATAGGTTTAAACCAAAAAAATTACATCATTTTGTGCTACTGTCATTATTAGTCAATGTGACTTTTAGTGACTGTTGTAAATTATACATGTAAAAAAGAAGTTACATTTTTTAGTAGATTATGTGATGAAGATTCCGACCAAGAATAAGACAATGCATGCTGTGTACATGACAGCGGCAAGACCACATGATTATCCATCAATATTATATATATATATAATATATATATATATATATATATAATATATATATATAATATATATATATATATATATATATCAAACAACATAGAACAAATCTTTTCTGCAGATCAACATAATGCCTGATTTCATTGTTAGCATCATGGACGTAAAAGCTTTAAATAGACAGAAAATAGAGAAAGTTTACTTTTTGTTTCAATAAAAAGTTTTTTTTGAATCAAAGTTACTCAAATTTGTATCAATTTAGAGATTTACTTGATGCTAGAACTCAGGTAAATGGATGCTTAAACATGCAAAGTAGATGATTTTTTTAAGGTGAGCCCTGTCTCTTAAATTTTAAGCAAGCAAAGAAAAAAAATCAAATTTATTTATTTTATGTTTTTGGAAGAAGATGATTGAACTGGGTCTCGCTGAAGGGTGCCTCATCGATGAGCTGATGGAGTTGACGTCGCAGAGCATCGGTCAGCTGGAAATCCAGGAACATTTCAACATCATCAAGGAGATCGGACGGGGAAAATATGGCAAAGTGCTGCTGGTCACTCACCGTTTTAGGGGTAAGAGTCATTACTATCAGTTAGTAATAGAGTTATTACTACATGGTGGCTTATGAATCAGCCTCAGGGGGCAGTTTCTTTAAATGAACGACATTATAAAATGTACATTCATGTAAAGCATTATTCATCAAGTCTTTTCATTGTTTATATTCATACATCACCAAATCTTATTTATCTGAATTTTTAAAAACATTACTGGACAGCTATGAATTTTCAAATCTCAAAACTGTCCTATTTAGGAAAAATTGCTGAGCTATTAAGTTATATTATGGAATTCTGCAAAACATGACTGTTGAATTATGATGTTCCTGGTTCTTCTCTGTGTCCTAGGAAGTTCCACAAGGTTCTGTAATAGGCCATTACAAAACTATAGTTTTGCCAACAACTACTCTGTATTCTTGTGTAGAATCTTACAAAATCTATAGCTAATGGTCGTATAAGACATGTCAGTCATTTCAAAGTGGTTCTCAACTGTTCCAGAACTAAACTGGAACAGTTTAGTTCTGGATCTCGATCCACAAACTTTGCTGTGAAAGTGTGAAACACTTTTCTTCTGATCGTTAACTGTTAGTTTGAAACTTCAATTATTTGCTAGTCTGGATGTATGTACATGGAATTAACCAAGAAAATCAATATTTATTTGCTGTATAAATGGAGCCTGAAAGTACTGTTCATTATTTCGCTCAAAAAGAGAAACTCAAGATTTATTTTCATTCTATCTAAAATTACACAAAAAGTAAAAAATCTTTTTTATACAATAACTAAACAATAACTAAAAGCCAATTATTGTATCTTTAAAGGGTCATAAAGTCAAAACTTCTGTACAGGGGATCCATGATTATCAAAGGGCAGCTGAAAAACATTAACATTTTGATCAGAGATACTCAGCTGAACTCTTTTGCTGCATGGTGGCTTATGAGTCAGTGAGTAAAGCAGTTAATTGGTAAATGTAAACAAAATATACAGATCAATGCAGACCACAGTTCTGAAAAACCAACAGCGATCAGCATATGGAAATAAATGTGTTGAAATAAACACACATGTGGCACCTGAAACCTGAAGGAAGCAGTAACGGTGCTTGTTTCCCTCATCGATGGCTGCCCTGTGGTTGGTCTGCAGGGACTCCAATGGCCCTGAAAGTGATGCCTAAAGCCTCCACTAAACTGCAGGGCTTTCTACGAGAGTACTGCATCTCCCTACACCTGTCCTGCCACCCCTGCATTGTGGGCCTGTTTGGCATCGCTTTCCAGTCCAAAGAGCACTACTGCTTCGCCCAGGAGCTGGTCATTGGGAGGGATCTTTTTGCTGTCATCAAGCCAAAAGTGAGAAGTCATTCATTGTTTAAGTAAGAATTATGACAAAGCTGATAATATATTTATAAACATTTTAGAGTGAATGTTTATTGTGGGTCAAAATGCTTCTAATGAAGCACAAGTTAAAACATTCAGAATGTCAGATATATGAATATATACACCGGGCGATAGATAAAAATGTTTAGAATTACTGACAGAAATCAGAGTTTTGAAATTCAACAGAAATTATGAGAAATAGATCTCCTTATGATTAAACAGACAATTCCTTCACACACCTCTTACATATTACAATAAATCTATTCAAAATAGTCAACATCTCTGAAGCACAGGCCTCCCAACACACACCAGAGAATAATTAACATGATCTTAAGTTCTAATACTGTCCATAATTCAATAAATGATTCCTGTCTTAGCAATATGTTTCAATACAGAGTTTGTAAATATTTAGTATCAATTAGTAACGTTAGAGGAGGAAGAACCTTAGAAGGCCCCTTCACAGCCCTAAAGCTTTCTAAACAACTGGGTTGGTTTCACTGCTACACCTGGGCTGAAAGCGTTGGTTGCCCCCTTGTGGTGGCTGACGTTTGTGATGCCCTGACAAAATAAATTGGTCAGAAAAATTATAATATGAACACAAAATGTCATTTTTGTTAATTTATCTTAACATACAAATAGTGCAATAAACCAGAACAGCTACCTGGAAGTTAAAAAGCAGCACACTGAAATTCCTGAGCCACTGCTGCAAAGGAATTTCAAAGATTTGAAGGATTGTTTATGTTTCTTTTGTCATGTATTAAATGTTTAAACATTTTTCTTATTCTTATTTGAAAAAATGGCTTCAGTAGGGTCTGTAATGGTGTGATCTAACAGTTACTTAAATTACAAATCTTTACTACTAAGCCATATCAGTCAATAAATAAATAGTTCAGACTACATTACATTATAAAAACACAAAAATAAAAACATCATAAAACAAAGCCCAGTCACCATTAAAGAAACCAGTAAAGTTACATTTCGTGGAGCGCCATCATCAAAGTCGTTAATGGACATAAAGTTTGTTTATCAACGCTCCATTTATGATGTGTCAAAAGCACACATCTAGTCTTTATTTAAAGGCACATGTGGTGCATTTTTTGTTTGTCCCTTTAATAAAGATTAGTGTAGTAAATCAGAATTTTCATGTAAGATCTTGAACATCTCATTATTTTTGAGATTATGGAAAGTTAAAGGTAACAGATATTAATCCATCGGTATCTAAATTACATACATACATAGATGCATTTAATTTCATAGAATGTAATGGCTCAGGTTTTCCACCAGGTGGAACTGATACTCTGCTTTAAACCAATGACTTGTAGGTTGCATATTTTCTTTCTTCATCCAGGTGGGAATCCCGGAGTCGTCAGTAAAACGCTGCGTCCTCCAGATCTCCAGTGCGCTGGAGTTCATCCACAGCCACGGTCTGGTCCACCGGGATGTCAAGCCTGAAAACATCCTGCTGCTGGACTCTCACTGCCGACAGGTCAAGCTGGCAGACTTTGGCCTGGCCCAGAAAAGAGGAACCCTCATACGCTTCATCACAGGGACTTTACCGTACATGGCCCCAGAACTTTGCAGGGTGGCTCTGTTGGACAATCAGAAAGAGGTGACAGTGCCTCCTCTGAGCGTGGAGCCCAGCTTGGACACCTGGGCCTTTGCAGTGGTCATCTTCTGCATCCTCACCGGTTACTTCCCATGGGAGCGTTGCATGGACTCGGACAGCTTCTATCAGGAGTTTGCCGACTGGTGCGAGACGAAGAAGAAAGTTTACGTGGAGGATGACATCCCTCCTTTGTGGAGGAGGTTCACCCCAGAGGCTATGGAGATGTTCAGTCTGCTTCTGGCTCCAGATGCGTCACAGAGGAGTTCAGCAGGAACAGTGAGAGCCTACATGGAAAGAGACTGGCTGAGAAAAGACCATGGCAACCAGCTGCTCTAGATAAATCTGCAGAGTGCTCATATTTGGAGGCATGTTCTGTAAAAAAATATGTTGATTAAAATCAAACCAAAAACATGGAGGTGACAGTTTGTGTTTACTTGTGTCATAATTAAAAGGCAAAAATGTTTATTTGGTTCGATTAAAAGAGCCAGTGTGGCATACCAAAAGTAGACATCATTTAAATATAAATCATTAAATTTTGTTTTAAAATTTTCATTATTTTAGATCATGGAAGGTGAAGGCAGTGATTTCCTGCCTTCAACTGTCACTTTCTACAATAACTCTGAAGAGTTGAATTCATATGAGTTACAACTATATTTAGTTTCCCTTTGAGATGAATAAAGTATTTTTGAATTAAATTTGAATTGAACTAAGTATGTGTATCACAGAACAACATTTATGATTCAAAAGGATGAACCAGAAACCCTTGAAAAGAAGATTTTTTACATAACAATGTACAAAACAAAACAAAAAAATACATTTAAGATTTTCTGAAATACAAATATTTGATCCAAAACGTTAGCAAGTAATGTAAAAATTGTTTCCTCAATAGCTCATGTATAGCTACTGTATCTTTACAACATAATATTGATTGAAATTCTAATTTCAAGACCAAGAGGTGCAGTTTTGTTGAATGTTACGTGAAACATGTGATTTTACATGGATGCTGATGTTGCTAGCAGTAAACTAAAATGAGCACAAGGCATTTTCCAGTCTTCTGACATTTATGGACAACTCTGATGGACAGTAGCCTTTAGTCCTGGAGTTCTTCTGTATTGATTTTTTTAAAGACCCTTGATCTTAAAAAGATCTCTTGAGAAAGATCACTTTTATCGTCTGTCTGACAAAACGTGACTCTGAACTTTGGGGGCCTTTGAAAATTTATGACCCTCGTCGGGTCGTGGTGGGCAGGTGTGTGGCTGTTGTAAATCCTTATGGAGAAACATTTTATAAATAAGGACACACGCACTCTCTCTCACACACACACACATGCGCACGTGTTTAGATTAAAGTGTTTTCAAATACATATGTTGGGCTGTGGTTACTTCCTGTATTAACTAGAACTGTGTACTTTTTTGTTGAACAGTTGCTATTTAGTGATGTAATAAAAGCATCAGTTTTTATGTGTGGTTGTTCATGAAAAACATTTATGTTCTTTATTTTAAGAAGGAAGTTGAAGAACATTCTTGCTGTATTTTTGTATTAAAGAACAACATGTTCTTTAGAATATTATTAGTTCAGCATATTTCTGTTTCTCAAGTGAATGTAACAGTAAATCTAAGTCATTAATGAGAACTCTTGATGTCTTTTTGCAAACTTTAGACAGGACTTCATATGACGTCTCAATATTTGTTTTCAACTTGCCATTCTTCAGTGAAGCTCAGTCTGATTGAATGGATCACTAAATGCTGTGCTGTCACCATTCTGTCAAGTCACAGTTCTTCATTCAAATCCATCCTGCTTCTTGGTGTCTTTTCTCATTAATGCTCTTTTTGCCCAACCTGTCAGGTTAAGTAAGGCAGAATGTTGTGCTTGCTAATCTTGTTTTCATGTTAGACTTGTTTCCCTTTCTCTCTAGTTCAGCTCTCAGCATGTTATCTTTAATTTAGTGTTAAATATTCCCCTCATTAGACTCAGCTCGTTCCCATGTCATTGATCACTACTTTTCTGTGTTTAAGCTCTTTGGCCAATTTGTGAAAGAACTTTAATTGTCTTAATTTGTTCCATCATTAAATCTCTTCACCTCTCTGCCTCCAGTCTGCCTACTTTTGGGTCCATGCATTTCTAGTCAAAACCAAGAAAGACTTTTGACTAGACTGAGTTTCTGCTTCTCTCTGGTTCATGTTTGGTTTTAGCTTATCAGGGTGTTTAAGAATGTCTGGTGCAATTGAAAATGTGACCAGCACTTCCTTGACAAGAGTACACAAACTTAAAAAAAAAAAAAGGAGTTTGAACTTCCCCGTATCTTGGTTTAATGGAACCAAGTGACAGAATCCTGTGTGATACCAATTCTCAGAATTAGTGTTCAAGTTCCACATTTCAGTCAGTGTGGATCACAACACTATGCTTTGAATTACAGAAGTAACAAATTAGAGGCTTCTGTCTGTTTTATAGCTATTCAGCTTAACAAAGTTAAAATGGTTAGAAAGGAGTCACAGTCGATGCATTTGGACTCAGTTATGGATCCATTCATTTTATTCTCATGTTAGTCAAGTTTCTTGTCATTAGTAACATGTTATTAATCACTGATTACTTCCTTCAGAAAATACTCAAGTTACTTTACTAGTGACTTATATTAAAAAATAATTACTTAATTACTAAGTTACTTTTAAAAAAAAGCTCAACCTGAACATGCTATACACTGTGTTCCAAATTATTATGCAAGTGATATTTTCTCAGATTTTCTTAAAAAGGTCAATGCAAATGATGGTCAATATAATTTTCGAGTCATGAATTATTACAGTATAAATCAAATTTTACTGAACAAAGCTCCCCATGAGAACAGTATTTTTGTTTTTCAAAGATAAAAAACTCAAAATGTCCTGTTCCAAATTATTATGCACAGCAGATTTTCTAAATATTTCATGGATTTTAAAGAACTGCAAATGGTCATTCTTCGAATGTGCAGCACTAAGTGGTCACATGTACTAAAATCAAAAGCTGTTTCAATCGAAGACATCTTAACAGACCCAGTTGAATGTTAACTTAGGACCTTCTTTGATTTCACCTGCACAATTCTTGCATCCATTGAACTTGTGAGTTCGTGGAAAGTTTCTGCTTGAGTTTCGTTGCAGGATGTCAGAAAACCTTCCCAGAGCTGCTGTTTGATATGAGCTGCATTCCACCCTCAGACCTTCTGCTTGAGGAAACTCCAATGGTTTTCAGTGGGGTCAGAGGTCAGAGGGCGGATGGTGACCACACCATGAGTTTCTCCCCTTTTATGCCCATAGCAGCCAATGACACAGTGGTATTGCATGCAGCATGAGACGGTGATTTGGCATGCATGAAGACAATTTTGCTACTGAAAGTCCGGCTCTTCTTTTTGAACCATGAAAGAAAGTGATCAGTCAGAAAGTCCATATATTTTGCTGAGGTCATTTTCAACCCTTTGGGGACTCAGAAAGGCCCGACCAGCTCTCTCTCTCCATATGATTTCTGCCCAAAAAATGACTCTACCGCCTCCTTGCTGACGTCACAGCCATGTTGGGACGTGATGGCCGTCCACTACTGCGTCCATCTGGATCATCTAGGGTTGCACGGCAGACATCAGTGAACAAATCTGTTTGAAAATTAATCTTCATGTATAGCTGGCCCCACTGCCACCGTTTCTGCTTGTGAGCTCTGGTTAGGGGCCAAATAGTAGGTTCATGAACCGCAAGTGGATTAGTTGATGCCACCTATCTGAATAAAAAAACATGTGATCGTAGGGACCATTTCCCAGGGTGTTTAGCAACATGTTAGTGTGTTGCATCATGAGGCAGATGAAGTGTGTTACATTGTCTTCTTGTGCTGTTTAAGGCTGTATAAAAATAAATATTCTAAAGGAGATTTTAGTGTCATAGTTAATAAACTGCATTATCAGATATTTTCATCAAGTAAGCTGAAGAATACAGTAATTATAGTGTACAAAAAAATTCTGGCCAAAAATTATTGCAATTAAAATAGTTATTTTAACTTGATAATGTGAGAGAAAATAATGCAGGAATATGTACTTGTTCAACTGCGTGAGGATAGATTTCTTGCATAATGTGCAATAACTGTTTAGTGTAAATTACAGCAAGACGTTATAACAACTCACAACTGAAGATTGAGCTGACAGAACTTATAAAGTAATGCTTAGACAGCTAAGTTATTACTAAATAAACTTGTTTAGACTTAAAATAGTTTTTGTTTTCCAAGTTAAAAGAAAAACGTTGTTCTGGTTGACTTTACCTACATTTGCTCTCTGCTCACCTACCCTTATCTGGATGTCGATAACATTCTTGTTGCTGTATTGTCAAAGTCCAAGTCAATAAACACATTTCGGTCCCCCGACTAAATAAAATCAGAATTTTATTTAGTCTTTAGATATTTACTTGGGTCTTATACAATAAATTGAACAGAAGACACATTTAACGATGTGAAACATTTAAGTATGACAGAATTACAAAAAGAGATTAAATCTATATGAGGGAAGCACTTTATAGTGTTGGAGAATCGGAAGGTGCAAAATTCTTAATTATATAATTAACAAACAGTAAAAGACTCAGGGATGAGTTCTTTACTGCCAGCCATGACGGGTCGGGAGATTTATCATCACTTCTACCACGGATGCATCATTACAATATCAAAGTTTCTAAACCTCTTTTATACTTCCCAGTATCCCATTAGTCTGTGTCTGGAAGTCTTGACTGACCAAATATTGCTTTTAGTTTTTACGTCAACATTCTGGCAGCCCTTAGACTGAGTGTGTATTGGACCTCTTTCGAACAATTGAAGACATTTGTCCCATCTCAGATTAGCAAAACAAGTCAATTAATCACAAATTGTTATTCTTATCTATCTAAACAGCTTCCCAAATCATATTTTGGTCCAGCTTTTTATTTTCGTTAAGACCCAGCTGGGGGTCATAATGAAAAAGTATTTCCACTCTTACAATACAACTGCATGATGTTTGAGAACTACGAGCAAAAATACCATAAACATTAAGCAAAGCTTAAAGACAATAGCTACCAGAACTTCAGAGCAAATTTTAAATGAAATGTATAAGCTGTGGCTGTTTTCAATACATTTTTTTAGACTGAGTGGCTTTAAAAAAATTGAAGAGGAAGTGGATATGTGGTCAGAAGTCGAGTTCCTTTCAAAATGTTTCAGTCCAGTTGAAGAACACAGAGAAGCCTTAAGCAGTCATGTGGAACAGAAAGCAGAGGAATCATCTGTTTCTTAAAGACTTTATCTGTAAGATAATATTTCTATTTTTTTCTATGCTCTTCCTCTCTTTCTTTAATTTTCTTTCTATGAAAAATAAATTATATATTTTACATAAATCACCTGCCTTCTGTTAACAAAATGATAATTCAAGTTTTAATCTTGCAGTTTTTCTCGCCTTAACATTTTCTTCATTCACTAAAGGTCAGTTTATGAATTAGTTTTCCCATAATAAATAAGTGTTTTTTATTGTTATCAGAATATCAATATGAATATGTTGAATTTTGTTCTTATAGGTCAGATCAGGTTGGCAGGCTCTGGATCAACTCGGTGCTCTGGAAGGGTTGAAGTTTACTACAACAATACGTGGGGAACGGTCTGTGATGATTACTGGAGCACAGTTGATGCTAATGTGGTTTGCAGACAGCTGGACTGTGGTACAGCACTCAATGCAACGGGTTCTGCTCGCTTTGGTCAAGGAGATGGAAAAATCTGGCTTGATGATGTTCAGTGCTCAGGAACTGAAAGTTCTCTAACCAGCTGTGGACACAGAGGTTATGGGAGACATAACTGTGGTCATAGTGAGGATGCTGGTGTGATCTGTTCAGGTAAAGAAAAAAATGCTTTACTAATTGTATTTAAAATTTTATTTTTAATGTTTAGCGTTTAGATCAGGTTTATAAAAACCAGTCCAACCCAAACCTATAGACAATGTGTCTGAGACAGATCTGCCCTGAATAAAGCTCAGTTACAATTATACCTCTTGCAATTATTAGGTATAACTGTATAATTTATATGCAAGATCATTTATTGGTGCCAATTTACTTCAGTTTGGTAGACTGGTGATCAGCCATTTTTTACATGTGAAGTTGATTTTATCCTCTGATCCTATCCAGCTTGGCAAATGTCTAAGAATCAACCACTGTCCTCTTTTGCTCTCCAGATGAGAGCCCACCCGCACGTTTACAATTAAAAGTCACCCCACTGTTGCCCATTCAACTTTTTTGCTATATTAAGAAACATTTAAAAAAAAAAATTATTGGCCAAAATTGGAATTGACATGTTAAGCTTTTAAAAGTTGGCCAGAAAACTGCAATTGGTGCTCTTCTAGTCTGAGGCCTAAGTAAACCCAACATGGTATTTTAATTAAGCTTTCACTGTTATCAATTTTTAGACCATAATTTCAGAAAGCATTGTTAACTTCTCCCTCTTAGCATCTTGCAGCTCCATTTTGTCACTTGTAACCACAGCTTTAGTCAAGTGCAAATAAGAATTTAACATAAGATTTTAAATAGTGTCAAAGCTGTGTGCATGTGTTGCACTTCTTACAATCCAGTGATTAACTGTACCTTACTTCCACCAAGCAGGTAAGCTGTCTTATACTCTGTACCAAGTATATTTAACGACTTTATATTGTGCATTCATTCTCATTTGGTAGTTTTATTACTTGTGCCACAGAATTCAATTTCAGGTGAGGCTTGAACCATACACTGTAAAAAAGGAACCTCAGGGGTTATCACATTAACAAAAGAATATCATGTACTGTTAACTAAATAATTGCATGTTTGAGCCAAAAACATGATACAATCATGTTGCATAAACAAGATATTCCACAACTTCAACGTTTATAAAATTGAATCATGTTGAGCGAACATGATTCATTATAGTCAGACGATCCTATGCTGAAGACCACGAGTGAGATCACGCGATATCACGCAAGTTCACGCAAGATTACGGGAAATCACGGGATATCACGCGAGAATACGCAAGACAATCGTTTTTTTTCTCGCAAATGGAATAAAATGTATTCAAGGTGAGATAACGTGATTCAATTACGTCAGCTAGATCTTCCGCCAAAAAAAAAGAACGTCGGGGCGTATTACATTAACAAAAAAATATCATGTACCTTTCACACAATAATGTTGGGTTTGAAGCGAAAACGTGATAAAATCATGTTGGATAAACAAGATATTCCACGACTTCACATTTATAAAATTGAATCATGTTGAGCTAACATGATTCATTATAGTTAGACTGATATTGTGCTGACGACAACGAGTGAGATCACGGGATATCACGAGAACACGCGAGACAATCGGTTTTTTCTCTCAACTGGACTAACGTGATTGAATGACGTTATCTCAACTTGAATACATCTAATTCCTCAAGCTCCCAGGCCTCTACCAGAGGCCTGGGAGCTTGAGGGTCCTGCGCAGTATCTGCGATACTAACAATATTCAATATCAATATTTGTCAAAGTTAATCTAATAAAAAAAAACACAGTGACGTCAGTTCCAAAGCGCTATTGTGTCAGACTCATCTCCCGCTGAAGAGGATCCAGCGACATCAAGAGATTACGGAAAATCACGCGAGATAACTGGCTTGTTGGGTTTCAAGGGCAGAGGGGAGATTCCTGGCGTGCATCTACTTAATTTGAAGAAGGTAAGAGTCAAAACTATTTTCATCCAAATCCATATAAAAATATGTAACTTAAAATTTCTCTACCATTTGCACCATTTTCTACTTGTTCCATACTTGTGTCACATTATTTCATGTTCTGTAGATTAAGTCGGTTAGGTTAAGGCAGATAGCTTTTTGTTTACATTTATCGCCGCACCATGTTAGGTACATTCTGTGCGAAAAAACTCTGCAGAGCCATATGTAGTGTAAGGGTCACAAAGCTGCTGCCAGAGACACAAATGGACCCCAGAAATGTCACAGTTTTGCTCCTCCTGAGCTCCCTGGAGGTTTAGAGGATTTTTAACACACGGATCTAACATCAGTCTATTTCTAACTATTTAATTCTATTTCAGTAATGTTACTATGGAGGTAAATGTAGATACACACACTTTGGTACCTTTCTATCATCATCGAGATTCTTAATTAATTATGGTAATAAAAAGTCCTACATTTCAGTCGGTGAAACCTGCAGAAAGCATTGCTTTCTGAGCTTTGTTAAATACCTGTTAGTTATGGATTTCTAGTATATTTTGTCAGGCTAAAACTCTCAATGGATTATCCATTATTACAGACTTGAGCTTTCTATTTTTTTTCTTTAAAATACATATTCCTCTGCTGTAAAGATGTTGTTTTTTTGGACTCTTCTTTGTTGTCCCCAAATAATTGTAGCTCAGAAACAATATTGAAGTTCATTGGTTTAATTTTGAAATGTTGATGTTTTTTGTGTTGATTGTTTGTGCTCATTTTGACCTGTTACTATTGCTTCTATCATGTTCAATTCACCATTGTTCTGCACATATGTGCTTGCATGTGTCCAGTGGTTATATTCATGAGGCATTCAAGGGACTTGTACTAAAAGATACAACTCAGTTCAGTATGAATTGCATATTTTAATGGCTGAAAATATATCTGATCTCTTTCAGAACATCACCTGTCTGTAATCCACCTGCGTAAGTACTGGTCAACGGGCTCATCAGCTATCAAGTTAAGATTTCAGTGGCTAATAGTAAGTTTTGCCAGATCTAAAGTGACTGAATGTAGTGTTAGAGAGCTTATAAAGCTAGAGTTCAGCTAAACATTTATTTGGCCAGTCTGTTTTATTTGTCTTTATTTGCGTGGGGATGTGGAAATGTAAGGAGTGTAGTCTCTCTCTGTCTCGTAGATATGACCTGTTAAAACATTTTACACTTAAACACCGGCATATGCGACGTTATCCATGCCCACACATAGACTGTCCATGTACTTGTAAGACATGGAATGCTTTGCATATTCACGTAAGTAGAAGGATATAGACTGTGTTGACCATTCTGTACTTTTCACATATTTCTTTGGTGATATTCATGTCTTTATTTAAAACATCTAACAGCTTCAGTTAGATGTTTAAATGAGATGTTAAACTCAATTTTAGTCATGGCATAATGAAGGGATACTAACAATTTTAAATATCTTTCAAATAGACTGCAAGCCACTGATCACTTTGTTGTGACTTCCTTTGAATGTAGCTATGTTTTCAAGTGTGTGAACCTATACTGCTGGAGTTTTGAGATTGTTCTCATTGTTTTTTGATCTGCATATTTAGGAAGACACTGCTGAGGTCAGACGAGAGTGCATCCTCAAAGGTCTGTGTGTACCTAAATGAAGATCCAGAGAAGCTGGTGAGGGAGTACATGGTATGTTAAATTCTCTTTGTGTTTACAATAGAACTCTAAGAGTTGTTAAAATACTTTCACCAACTAAGGTCCATGAGTGACTCAATCAATGTCAGTCTTAATTTATTTATTTAATTACATGTGAATTGTCTCCCCCCCAATACCCTTCCCTAACTCCCTTTTGATGAATGAAATGGCCAAAGCCGAGACTGTCCTCGGAATCGTCATTTGAGCAGAGGGTGCAGAGGCTGCTGATGCACATCTGATGTTGGGATTGTCCTGGAGGAGGTGGAAGTTATGAACAGCTTGGGCAGTGTATCTTCTGCAATAGTGATGCTGCTGGGACTAATCTACGCACTAAACTTGAGCTACACTCAAGTTTAGTGCGTTCAGCACTCAACTTGCTCAGTAACTCAAGCATACCTTTGAAGTAATACAGAAAATAATAATGAAATTGGATGGAAAGAACTTATCAAAGAAAGCACAAGTTCTCAATATGAAACTCACTGCTAAGTTGAGTAAAGTTTCATATGGAAAATGAGTGTTTAAAGTCTGCAGTAGAAAAGATTTATATTGTTACAGTTCTCTAAGTTGAGCAACTATACTGACATGTTTTATGTTGTAAAGAATTGGCTGGGAAATGAAACTGTAACCTTTTTGTAGTTGTTTTCTATTTCAATGTCCAACTCAGCTGTGTTTTGTGCTGTGTAAAAAAACGATGTATAACAATTCTGAAAATACAATTGTGTTGTACCTTTTCTAATTGTTGAGTGTTCTTCCTACACTTTCACCTAGTGCTATCTTAAAATGCTTGATTAACGCTTGAAAATATGTCTTTGAATTAATATCATGAAATAATGGAAAGGATTTCCACATGATTAACTAGCTGTCTTTTAGCATGAAGCATATTTGTTGAGCTAACTTGCTTTTAGTGAGTTGGACCTACTGAATCAGGTAGTGTGAAGGTACCACTGTAAAATAAGGTGGTTTCAACTAGATTTACATTCATCTTAATGAAGTAACATCAATGATTTGGTCCTAAACATTGCAGATTAGTTGGGTGGGCTGTATTGCATTACACTGGGTCACGCTATAGTAACTGAGTTAAAGGAACCTTTAAAGCATATGTTGAGCCAACACATTTCATTTGAATTTGAATAACCTTAATGAATGGAGTAGAGCCAACTCATTTGATTTACAATCATCCATTGCATTACCATAATTCTGGTTAAGCCAACATATTTGGTTTAAATTAGAACAACCTTAATGAATTATGTTTTGCCAACTCATTTTGTTTATATAAGAATAACCACAATATATTACGTTGAGCCAACATGTTTGATTTAGAATCACCCATTGAATCACCATTGTAACAAGTTGAGCCAACACATTTGCTTTACATTGGAATAATCTTAATAAATTAGGTTGACCTGACACATTTGCTTTAAATAGGAGTAACACAAGTACATGGTGCTGAAATAAAGCAAAGTAATCAGGTGGAAATCCTTTCCATAATTTTTTTATGTTCATCCAATGACTTATTTTTTTCAGTGTAAAGGCAAAGTTTTTTGCAGAAAAAATGCATCATCTAATGAGTAATTTGATAAAGCATTTGAAGACAAAACAAGCCTACAGTTATAAGTGACTGTCCGTCTAACTGGTAAGACAAAATAAATTCTGTAAACACTAAAATATCAGGAGTATAATGAATTTAATACGTATTCTCTTTTTGAGAAAAGCATCAGAATGATTTCATTCATCTCTTAAACTCTGAGCAGTCAGGACTTTCTCCAACTCAACACCAACAAAACTAGGGCTATACTCATTGGCAATGAGCTGCAACTCACTTCACATCAGAGGCGTCTACTTTTCAGACCAGGTCATTGACATTTCGTCCTCTGTGGCTACACGTAGCAACATCCATTTTTTTAAGAATCTACTTTACTTGGGTTTCAAATATATGAAGATGGGCTGAAAACTTGATGTCAAAAGACTGTCACTAGTTGGCTAAGGAATGGAGTCACTGATGGCATCACAAGAGCAATTTTCCATATGTAGAAACTCTCAACAGAACATCCATTGAACTGACAAATTCAGAAGCAGATTGTTCAACGTAGCTTCCATTGTTGTCCATGTCCTCCATTGTACAGATC
The DNA here is from genome assembly GCF_027474105.1 of Poeciliopsis prolifica. Lineage (NCBI taxonomy): Eukaryota > Metazoa > Chordata > Actinopteri > Cyprinodontiformes > Poeciliidae > Poeciliopsis > Poeciliopsis prolifica. The sequence goes on from NW_026562402.1 coordinate 2,500,553, forward strand.
ACATAGTGCTGCTTTTCAGGTATGAAGACCTAATAATAGAGCTATTTCTCATACAGTGACACTGAGTTGAGAAAATGGTCAAAGTTTGTTATCATTTGGTTTTCTGTTTGTGAGAAACAGAGGAGAAAACAATAAATCACTGTCTCCATGCTCCACTTCCTGGTGAAACACTGTTACTACAGCCAGAAACATTTGAAGAAATACATATTCCACTATTTTTTATTTTGTGGGCTCACACCACTGGACATAACACTTACATAATAACGCTTATATGAGAATGCACCATGCTACCTAAAGCAGGAGTGTCCAAAAGGCGGCCCTCGTTCTGTCTGGTGTAGAATCCATGCGTTAAAACTAAATGAAACTCTTCTTGATTCTTTACTGTCTGACCACAGACTCCCTGACTTAAGCGTTATTGTAACTCATGCTGATGAAGACGTTTTGTCTTCTGGCAAAATTCAAGAAGACATTCTGGGAACTGAGAGTTCAGCATGTCTCTTAAATATTAGGTCCATAAAGTCGTACTGGGGAGTTTTTCCAGGGTTAATATGAGAAAAGAGAAAAGAGCAGGACAACTCCTCTAGATGTGACCCAGTCAGTCAGACTGATCAGAGAGTAAAATAGAGTGAAGTTGTTATTTATTTATTTAGCTGCAGAATATCAATTTCTAACCTGTGAAACTTGTTTTCAACTGAACCTCATCCAGATATGTCATTAGTATTTTTACCTTCTAAAGCCCAACTGGAAAGATGACATTGAGTTGAAACACCACAAAGTTTTTTGAAAAATGGATTCACTATTTGATTTTCACTCTCAGTGAATCAGATCATCCATTAGTATATACTGACATTAGCAAATTTATCATTTTTAATAAAAAAAAAAAAAAACTGTCTCCTTTGGATTGTATGGTTGTAAAAAAAAAAAAAAACATAACCCCTTTTTGAAAAGACAATTGAAACATTTTATATCTTGGAAGTTGATATTTGTTGTAAAGTGATACAAAAATCTTCCACATAGTTCAGAGCCCAGCTGCCAGGCACTGTCTCCATCGGGCCTTCAGACCACAAAAAATAAATAAACTGACAGTAAAAGATGATTATTTTCAGAGTCATTCAGTTGCAGAAATAAATAAACTTTTATTCTCACAACTTACTGTTTTTCAGCGAGCCTTCCAAATCCCAGCATTTCAATAGGCTCTGATGAGGTCACCTGGGGTCAACCACTCAGCATCACTTGTTCTATTGCTGCTACGCCTTTAAGTGGAACATTTATCCTCCGACAGACTTCAGGATCATTCAGAATGACTGAGCCATCAGTTTCTTCCTCTGCTACCTTCAACATCCCTAAAGTGACTCTGGATCATGATGGAGAATTCAAGTGTCAGTATGAGCAAAGGGTGTCAAGCCAAACATGGACCTCTCCCTTCAGTAACTCTGTTCGTCTTAGAGGTAAGATTAAATAAATTGTGTGAATAGTGAAACTTCAGCAGTACAATCAGTTGTTTAAAATGGATTCACTATTTGATTTTCACTCTCAGTGAATCAGATCATCCATTAGTATATACTGACATTAGCAAATTTATTTTTAATATAAAAAAAAAAACAATCTCCTTTGGATTGTATGGTTGTAAAAAAAGAAAAAAAAAACAACAAAAAAACATAACCCCTTTTTGAAAAGACAATTGAAACATTTTATATCTTGGAAGTTGATATTTGTTGTAAAGTGATATAAAAATCTTCCACATAGTTCAGAGCCCAGCTGCCAGGCACTGTCTCCATCGGGCCTTCAGACCACAAAAAATAAATAAACTGACAGTAAAAGATGATTATTTTCAGAGTCATTCAGTTGCAGAAATAAATAAACTTTTATTCTCACAACTTACTGTTTTTTAGTGAACCTTCCAAATCCCAGCATCTCAATAGGCTCTGATGAGGTCACCTGGGGTCAACCACTCAGCATCACTTGTTCTATTGCTGCTACGCCTTTAAGTGGAACATTTATCCTCCGACAGACTTCAGGATCATTCAGAATGACTCAGTATTCAGTTTCTTCCTCTGCTACCTTCAACATCCCTAAAGTGACTCTGGATCATGATGGAGAATTTAAGTGTCAGTATGAGCAAAGGGTGTCAAGCCAAACATGGACCTCTCCCTTCAGTAACTCTGTTCGTCTTAGAGGTAAGATTAAATAAATTGTGCAAACAGTGAATATTTAGTCTACGAAATATTTATGGAAAATCCATAATTCATCTTCTCAAATGCCTTTATGTGGAAAAATATTCTTCTGTTCCATGTCCATGTTTACTCCAGTGAATCTGTCCAGACCCATCATTTCCCTGACATCCCCAGTTGGAGGGTTGGTCTGGGGTCCAGGAGGAGCAGAGGTTACCAAAGGTTACGGCTTCTCCTTCATTTGCTCCATTGACCCCAGATTTCCTCAGGGAGATTTCTCTCTCATCTTCTCCGGATCCAACATCACAGAAACCAGGCCAGCAGTCAACAACTCAGCCTCCTTTAACTTCCCAGCTGCTGAGTTTGAACACCAGGGCAGCTACAGCTGTGTGTATGAGGTTACCATGGCTACACAGAGGTTCGGTTCTGATGAGGCAGAACCCATTAGTCTCATCATCAAATGTAAGTCACTATGTATATTTGAGAGAAGAATATTTAAGTCTGATAGACTTGAGTTAAATACCTTTTCTATAACTTGTGAAAGATAATATTATTATTAAACAAAGTTAAAGGAGACAGAAAATAAAAGCATTGTTTTCAAAAACTATATCTATTTATTAGAGGAGACAAACCATCAGTGTTTCCTAACCCTGATTCTCAAGACACCTTTCCTGCATGTTTCCCCACTTTACTGCGCCTCATTCAGATGATTACAGTTCAGCAGACACCTGTCAGGTCAAATCTCTGGCGCCGAAGCAAGGAAACACCTAAAACATGCAGGGCAGTGAGCCTTGAGGACCAGTGCTGGAAAACACTGAACACATTGAACTTTCACATTGTGAAAAAGTATTTTCCTCCTCAACCAAGAAACTTTGTTGACTTTAGAGGTCACTGTCTTCATGAGGAGGTTCTCCTCTAGGTAATGGTTCAATTGGTTTCTTGGAGTCTCACAGCCCGTTTTTTATTTTTATTTTATTTTATTTTTTTTACTGTTTTCTGATCTTTTACACCACCATTTAGAGTCCTATCCGCCTCTCTTTTGTGCTCTTCCTCACAATCTTTTGTGCTTTGGCTCCACCCTCAGCACAAGAGGACGTAATCACTGTATCTCCTCTGAACCTAAACATCTCAGTCTGGCCTCTCTGCCTTTATCTCCAACACATGTAACTCAAGCTGTCCCTCTGACCCACTCATTCCTGAGCTGACCTGTCCTTGTCACTCCCAAAAAAAACCCTGAACACCTTGAGCTTTTCAATCTCTAGTTCTGCCTGCTGTAATATCACCATTGACAGTAGCTGTATTTCCATTGAACAGAAAGTTGCACAAATTGAAATTATGAAAATAAATTTGCTGAATGGAAAACACCAATTCAGAAGAAAAAAATTCAGATTTTTTTTGGTAAAAGTTTCTGTGTTAATATGACATGGTTTTCCAGCCATACTGAAGCAGATGTACAGTATTTAGCAAAACTGCAATGGAAACAGTTTTTTGTTGCTTTTTGGACAATGTGCAGCTGGCTCCACCAGGGCTCTCACAGCATCACACAGGTCATAAAAGGTTTGGTGTCATCCCAACATGTTGAATCCATAGCTCTTCTGGAAAATGGGGGACTATTCCCCAAAAACACCACAAACAAAATCGCTCCCAAATTTAAGGGGCTTGTTGCTCCAATGCTTGAATAAGCACCAACGTCTCCTCTGATGGCTGATAGATGATGAAAGCTGGCCATTGTTGAAATAAGAATTTTAAAGTAGCACAATAGTACATAAGTTAACTTTTAGGTTAAGATAAACTTAGATACAGATCCAAACTGGGACAGCTGATGACTCTCAGAACTTACAGAAATTCCTAATCAGAAAGCAGTCTTAGACTCCTTGAATCTCTTTACATAGGGAGCCTGTCTGCCAGGCAATTAACAAATTCCTGAGCATGGTTCAAAAGTTCACTAGAATCTTAAAACTTTTTATAAATAATTTTATCTATATTAGAATTAACTATATTTCTTTAAGCATGTTTTTAATTAGTTACTTATTAGATCCAAACTTATAGTCATTATTTAGCATTACATTGTGTGCAAGCTTGGTTAAAAATACAAACTACTTTCTTGTGGAAACATTTTGAGGCACAGATAGCGCTGTAGCTGCAATCATATATCAAACTGGACAGCGGCTGGTACGAGAAGGGTTTGCCGTATATCTGCTTTTGGGGCTCTTTAGCAGGAGGTAATAAAATTAACATTAAGACAGCCCACACAAAGGAAAAGAACACACCTCCTAATGCATATATTTAAATGAGGAGAATATGCAGTCTATAAAAAATGGTTTGTTTCACAGCAGAAGTTGGAATCTCTTTGTGCTGAGTGAGAGTTTCCCGGAGGATGCATCTTCTGTTATTCTTTTGTCTTTTTTTTACTCAGTTCTTTGTCTCTGTTTTGTAATGTCTTGGACTTTTGATGATCTAGGTGAGATGATTATTGTAACATTCTTCTTGCATTGATTTTCTCTGGATAAAACTCTGAATATCTGAAGTCTGACATCATATGATTGCTCTTTTCTCTCTGCACACTTACACAGACACAGGAATTCGGGACAAAGAATTAATTAACGAGTTAAATCAAGTACTTCATCTTTTTAATTCTTAACACCATCGACTGACCAAGTGTTTTCTCTCCCAGCCTCTTCACTGCTGATGGTTTCCTCAGTCTCCAGTGGAATCCTGCTGCTGGTCCTGCTGGTGTCTCTAGCAGTCTGTCTGGGCTACAGGAGGAAACTTTGCTCTAAACGGCCCAAACCGTCTGGCCAGAACCAAAGTATGTATTCAATAAGAGATGCGTTAAATTAAGATTCTTGCTATCTATCATTGTGTTTATTCATATTTCCCCTCCCTTTGTTTTGTTTCAGTGTCTTTCCAGCAGTTAAACACAAAAGACAATGAGAATGATCAGGATGACTATGAAAATATTGCTGCAATTCACTTAGTAAAGAAACTGGAGATGGACGAAGAGTCAATAAGTGATGATGATCATGATTATGAAGACGCAGACATTAACTTAGGAAAAGTCACTATCAGTGTGGAAGATCTCAAAGCAGCAGAACGAAGCCTTGAAGAAGATGAAGATGAAGACAATGACTATGTGAATGTTACAGAATGTTACCTGGAAAGATAATATGATGCAAAATCATAAATATGTGTATTAAGTTTTGCTTGCCATCTTATTGTGGGGGGATGAATGGGAAATGGTTTAATGTATTAGAGGCATGTAGGTGAAGCTTTAAAAGCCTTATCTTTTGTTTATAGGCTTTCTATATATAGAAATTGTAGATTTATATAAAAACTAAATAAATATGCTATCATGGTTTGATTTACTCCTCTGCCTAAAAAATATTTTTAGCTCTTTGTGATTACATTTATATGGCTGTGATAAATTCACAAGTTTACAAGGGGGAAAAAACCACATAGTGACAGAATTGATAGACAATTATCTTACATGTATTTTATTTTTTTGTAATAGTAATGTTTTTTGTTTGTTTTTGTTTTTTTTACTGCTATTAATGTTCTAACTTGTAAAGCATTCAAAGCCAGAGCACTTAATAAAAAAATTACAAAATATATTTGTAACCAATGTTTCCTGTCTTAAAGCATTCAAGCAGCCAGCCAGAGTCCAAAGTGAAATCTGATATCAGGATGGAGATAATATTTTAATTTGTGTTGTTTCCAGTCATAAACAAATGACTTACTAGAGTTAACATAACTTAAAAATATAAGGGGAATAATCATTTTAAAATTACCTATTGTTAGTCACATATGCTGTCACATTTATGTTCTGTGTATACATGAAAAAAATATACATGAATATTAGAGACTGATCATCAGATCAGCTTATGAAAGCTGTTAAAAAAGAAAAAAAAAAACATTTGTTATTGCTGAAATGGGCTCCTCATATGCTGGTTGTCATATCATGTTATGTAACTTTCATGTGGACTCGTTACCCCAAGAGCCAGACTTGAAATGATCGCTTTCACCTCCATCACTGACGCCTGTTGCAGATGACGCTCCACTGATGGATCTCCTGCATCAGCTGGGTAGAAGCTCATTTGTCCAAGAGCCTGAACCTGTTTGTTTGTCCTCTACATGCTTTAAATGATTATATAAGACATTACTGTTCCAGAGTCGTTTCAGCTGACCTCTGACCTCTGGCATACAGGCCTGCCATTCGCACACATACACAGCCAATATGAATTCACCTGTGAAGCAACTCTGGTCAGTTGACTCACAGATGATCTGATGATCTGGGCTGACCTTCACACACCAAGCATGGATTAAAAGATTACAACATGTCATTACACATAACAACATGCATAAAAATGTGATACATATACATTTATACTGTAACCTTATTACCTCCACTGGAAAATAACCTCATTACACATCATTTTACATTTTTCAAGCATTTTCTGTTTTTTTTTTGTTGTTTTTTTTTCAGATGTGTTAAAGATTGGGCTTTCCTGTTTATCATAATAAACATCAGATGTGGCAGATATGTAACATTTCCTGGAAACAAATCATAACCGCAGCACCTCATCATCACATGATCCCCCACCAAGCAAAGATCAGTTCAACTTCTCACTTGTCGCTCTGATGTTTCACACTAGATAAGCAGTTTAATGTGTATGAGCAGAAATGACAGAAGGTGTTTAAGTGCATGTACTTTAAGCATAGTGGATGTTTGGTTGTAAAGAAATCCAGCTTTGGCTTGTGCTTGACAAGCACCTTGTTGGATTTGTACTAACCATTTAACTGCAGTATCCCATCCATGGGACAAATCTAGTTTGTTTGAAAATTCTCCTTTTTTCGCCACCAGTTAAGGGGCTAAAATATATTTAAAATGTGTCGATGGGTATCTTCTGGCTTTTATTTACATGTACCAACCAAAAGGCAAACTTGCTATTTTGCCAAGAAAAATACCGAATCAACTTGTAAGGTCCAGGAACATTTTAGGCATTTAACCAAAGCGTTATGCAAATAAAGACAAGAGCAGCACCTTGTCTGTTCACCATGGATAAAATTCTGAAACAATGATACATTTTTTGCACTGTTCTTTTCATGACAATTTGGAAAGGAAAAATCTGTATATAAAATGCACTGAACTGCTTATAAAATATTATATTAGCAATTCAAATGTTGCATTTAAATGTTTTTTGAAATAGAAATTTCACCAAATTCAATCAGAATTTATGTGATTATAATTGAAAATAAAATCTTTGGATAAAATATAGTTGAGGGAAAAACATGAGAGTTAAGACCTTTTCAAAGGTTAAAGTTAACCGGTGCTGCTCCAGTCATTTTACAGCTTTCAGAGACCTGGCATGTTTATTGACATATTATTGCAATTTATGTCATTTTTTAAGTTCGAATAAAATGCTAACAGTTCATCTCAAAAGAACAAAGCATGCTTTGTTTGTTTATTCTTTGTTTTTTGTTTTTTTCAGAAAATGCCATGTTTTCCTCAGGTCTCGCTATTTGTGTATCATTTGTACAAAAGTATAATTTACAGCAGGAGTCTTCCTGCTTTTGATTATTTACTTTTTGGTGATGAGCTCCAAGTCTCTGATGTCCTCACCTTCAGCCCAGTGTCTTGGATCCTCCTCAGGCTGTCAGATTGTACTCAGGTCTCTTTCTTTGGGGCCTCATTCAGCTGAGGACATCCTGGGCAGCTGCTTCATTAACTCATACCTTGGGCTGGCTCTGGTTCCTGTCTTATTCAACTACAAAAGCAGGAGGTTTTTGACCTTTCACTTTGTTATTTATCCCTGATTCCTAGCAAGGAGAAAATGAAAAACAGTGTCTTTTAAGAAATTGGAACGTCTTCACCGTGTCTATTTAGGCTTCAGGCACAATGCAGAGTTAATTCTATATCATGATCCACCGCTAAGCCTCCGGCGTGACGTTGACACATCACTTGTGGGCCGGTGGATACAAATGAGTCCCTGTGGATATATCAGGGCCTCAGTGATCTCAGAGGCGCTTGGCTCTGCTCTCGCTAAACATATCAGACTCCTGCAGATCTGTTACTGGCTGGCAGATGATGTTACTCATGGAAACATTTGAAGACTGCAACTGCTCTCATGTAACTCTGGCGAGAATGGTTATTGAAAAAGTTACAGGGGCAGTATTATGTGTTTTCTAGGCACAAAGTATCATTTTGTAGCACAATCAAGTAATTGTGTTAACTTTAGATGTTAAACAAATATGACCAAAGAGAAATTGGATTTGAAAATTAGTGCTGCAAAATTGGGCCTCTATCACTTTAAAAACTCCTGCTCTTTCTGACATAGGACCTTCATTGCCTCTCCACCGAGAGGTTGGCTAATTGCTTCTGGCTAGTCTGAAGGATCTGAATGGGGGACTGCTGGCTCTGTGAGGCGGAAACTCAAAAACGAGAAACCTGCAGCTCTGAGGAGAAGCTGCATCTGGAAGGCGACGCACGGTCAGCTGAAGAGTTGCCATTTCCCAAATATGTGTGAAAGAATCGAACATAACATTATAACATGATCTAAAGCTCAAAAAAGTTGATTTTACATAATACTGCCCCTTTAAGGTTCAACACAAAACAAAATTGTGATTTATAAAAAAACAACAATTGAAAACAGCTTTAGTTTGAGTTGTACTCACCATGAAACAATAATAGCAAAAATAAAGATGTTTGTTGGATAAAGCAGCTTATTGTGCTGTGTATCAAACTATATAAGATTCACTAAACATACAGTTTGATACTCAACATCTAAGCTGTTTCCAAAGACAGCTGCAGAATCTGAGGATCTCCACCTGGTCCCGAAGATTAGAGCGCAGAAAACCACTGTTTTCTGTTTAAGCACAAAACTGTCCATATCAAGAGCTGAGACGTGCTGAATATGACTTTTATTTCAGTTTATCAGTCAAACGGTTTGCTTACTACAAAGACAAAATATATGAAGTGGATATATTGCATAAGAGGAATATAATAAAAGGATTCAGCCTAAAACATTTGTTAAAAACACATAGCAAGACTACAATACAGATGAAAGTTTGCAATGAGTTTAAATTTTTTTAACAAACATAAATTCTACAGCTGTAATTAAAAGCTTATCTAAAACACAACTTGGAAAAATCTAAGTAATCTTTGAAATAGGAAAAAAAATGACGAAGGGAACATAATATATTTGCTGGTTTTTTACATTGTATTTACAGTTGAAATTAAATAAAATATGACCCGCTCTAATAACTTCATTAAAGTACAAGATACAACTGTAACTAACTAACTAATTAATTAACTAACTAACTAATGAATATGGAGCCTGCACCCCAAGCAGTTAGCTTAAATATAGCACTTGCCCATACAGTGAGAAGGAACTAGTTTAACTGGCTAGCTGTTTCTTTTTTACAGTCTAATCTCACTGAATGCAGCGAATCTCCAAAACAGGAACAAACTAACAGGAAGGGCTTATCAATGAGCAAAAACAGGTTCTCAGTCTACCTCTCACTCTTCACAGCCAGTATGATGAAGCAGAGAAAATACCATGACAAAATGACAGAAGTGATCAAAACCAGAATAAATAATAAGTAATCTAATATTTCAGAAGCATATTTTTAAAAATATCCTAGCATTTATTACAGTAAGTTTATGTAGTTGAGTAAAAATCGCACAAGAACTAATTTTAACAAAAGATAAATATGTTGTGGGGTAATAGATGTAACTCATGCAAATGCACAATAAAATTAAATCAATGTATTTACTGTTATTGTGTATTATGTTCTATATTGTTGTTTTCTATTTATGTAATTTTTATTATGTTTGTTTTACATTTTAATATTGCTTTCAGCAATATTAAATAAGTAAGAGAGAGTCTAATGTGTCAGACAATGTATTTTTTAATTACCAGAATAAAGTCATAATAACTTGAAAATAAGGTCACAATTGTTATGAGAGTGAATTCATTATAAGATAAATGTTTAATGAGTTATGATGCAGTTAGCTAGTCATGTGAGCGTTAATGCGCAAAACAATGAAATATTTTCTTATTTGTAAAACCAAATAAGCACAAAATGTGCAAACATTTCTCCTTTTAACTTATTGTTTTTGGTGTATAAGTTCTCAAAAAAATTACCTCTTCATTCTTCAACTGTAATGACTTTATTCTGGTAATAACATGACTTGATACTTTATATTAACTTTAAAAAACATCTTAGCCTGGCTCTAATGCTTTATTGTAAATAAAGCTCTAAACTAAACAGTTTTGCATCTTCTGGTATGTTATACATGATTTGAAGATACAAAAGTTTCAGTTTGTCGATAATTCTTCCCAAAAAATGCATTCACTTTACAACATTCACTTTCTGCATTATTATTAGTTTTCATGTTAAACTGAAGACAGGTTTTGGGATCATCCATTTTGTCTTTGACCAGAATTCTGCTTGATTTGCATTTTGACCCAGTTCAGGCTCACCCGTCCTGACCCGGCACCAGGAACTCTTCATTTTTCTGGAACTGGTCTTCAGGTCCCTCTTCATCGGCATCAGGCGCTGACTGGGGCCCATCATGGACTTCAGCTGTGGTTTTGGCGTTCTCAGGGCTGGCATCGATGTCGTCGTAGTTTTCCTGTGAGTCTTCCACTTCGTAGGTCACGCCGTCTGTTCAAAGACAAACAGCCAGCAGTCAGCCAGGTGAACCCAGAATATTGAAATCATGATTGAAACTGGATGAAAACTTTCCATCGCTTGGCTTATCAACCCCATCACAATGTTGGTCTTCAGCGGCTCGGACCGTGGAGCCCTGAGATGTGAGAGGCTGAGCCTCGGTCAACTCGTCCACATCGTCATAGTTATAGGACCTGTTGCTCTCCACATCTCTCTCCCTCTCCACGTCTGAGTCGGATCTGAATCCTACATGAAAACCTCAGAACTCAGAGGAAGCAAAATGTCTGGCCGTTGAATATTAGTGGCCATTCATGAGCTATTTATCTTTGTGTTAAAATAAAAAAATTAATTCATTAAAATTTGTTGGAATGAACTGTTTAGTTGTACTTACGGTTAAAGCTTCCCATTTCATCTGATTTGTCGACGTCTTCGTACTCTCCACTATCCCAGTCCGCTTCTTCCATATCTGCTGCTTCAGAAACAAATTAGAAATGTACTGATGGATTTTAAAACGTTAAAAACAAAAACATAAATGAAAATGCCTGTCAGAAGACTCAAATTTACACCCGAGTTCAAAATGATCACAGTCTAACATCAGCAACCTGCTTTCATTAAGTTCCACTGTTGAAAAATGACTCTGAATGTGACCTGTGACCTATGACCTGTAACTCTCACACCAAAGAAAAAGAATGTTGGCAAAACTAAAAGACCAATTTGAACTTTAAAAGAAGGGTCCAAACATTGTTTTTGAGAAATACAAAAACTCCCAAACAGACATTAGATATCATTTTTGAAAAGATGAAAGCAAAATTGTTGTTTTGGATTCAGACAGTTTATCTAACACCAACAAGCACTGAATTTAAGCTACAGAAAAAGCATGTTGCCTCATTCTGAAGAATAAAAGTAAAAGTTACAGCAGAAGTTACATTTCCATCCAATTTTGAGGTGAGTTTTGAGTGAACCTTTAAAATGTCGCAAAAAAGAAAAACGTGTCAGCTGCATTCCCATCCACTGATATGGAGCGAATCAACTAATGAGTAACTTTGTCAGTTTGCATGTTATTGTTTAGTGGCTGTAATCAATGACATCACAAACTAGAATGGATAACTCAAAACTGGGGCTGGTTGCTTAGGCCATGAAATGTTTCTGAGTCTCGCGACACAGTCCCGCCTGTAGGTGGGCAGCGTTCACTACATCAGAAATTATTTGGCAAATGTATTTGCCAAATGATGTATTTGCGCTAAAGTAGAAAAAGTGCATTTCTACTTTAGCGCACTTTTTCAGAAAAGCCAGAAACCACCTCAAACATTTTTACGAGATTGAGAAAGTTAGTTGGAAGTTTGTTGTTTCCATCAACAGCTTCTAATGAAATATTTCAAAATGCGCATTAAAAAAAGTGTTGATGGAAACACAATTAATGACTCCAAGCACAGCTGGTTTCAGCACAACAAGCCCTGGGCCTTAATCTGACAGAAAACCATCGAGGTGACATCCTGCAGAGGGACTGTGGAGTCTAGTCAAATCATCGGGGACTGGACGAGCTGAGGTAGCAGCTTGACAACACGCAACACAGAGGCATAGCAGTTATCAACAATATGTCAAAATCTTTTGAAATTAAAGTCATGGTAATTTGATGATAAAATCATAATACCACAAGAAAACATTCTTAGGAAAATAAAATCTTAATTATACAAGAATAAAACCATAATATTTTTGAAATAAACTTTATCCCTAAACGACTTTATTATCTTATTTAATCTCATATTTTCACGACTTTATTCTCGTATTAGGTTAAAACTGTTCTGATAATTATGACTTGTTCTTAGCATAACCCTGAGACTGATTCACAGAAAAGCTAAATAATTCTCACTTCATCCAGTACATGTTTGATTTTCAAAATAAAGGCCATCTCAGTTGTTTTTGACCAGCCCAGGGTCGGTTGTTACTAAATAAATGCCATATTTCTTCTCTTCAGGTTTTAATTTTAATTGTATCTGCAATGTCAACTCGCAGTTCCCTGTATAGAAGGAGAACTCATGAGAAGACATTTCAGACACTCTTGTTTAATGAGCACTTTTGTTTCTAACAGCAGATGGCTGCCTCTGTTTCTATTAACGTAGAGTTGGTTTATGGTGAATGTAACCCACAGAAACCTTTACTGTGCTTATTTGACAACAGTGAGAACGCTGCATTGTTTTCTTGGACATAGAAAACGCCGAGCTCCGATTTCAGGAAGCATGGAGACAGACTGCCCTCTAGAGGAAACATACTGCAGCACACTTTATTCTCCGATGGTTCAAACTCTGACTTGGGCTCAGACAGAGCAGCACAGTTGTACTTACGTGGCATCATGGCTTTCCTGTTTCTCCTCTTAATGCGGTATCGCACAAATATCACAATCAATGCAACCAGGATAAGAACAATGAGCACGCCAACAATAATTGGAATTGGATTTGTTGGTTCTGGTGGGGGAGGTGGTGGTGCTTGCTCCTGGTAATCTGAGATAAAAACAGAAATCAGAAAGAAGGCCATGAGCTGTTATTTCCTTTCTTCCATCTGTGCAACACAACTGAGAGAAAACGTGATCAATGGAATGCAATGCTAAAAGTGACCAGTTAATGTTTGTCCTCTGCTGTAGTTACCTTCACAGAAAAAGGAAGAAGATTCACAGGTCTCCTTTAAGACACAATAGCGCAGGTCTTTGTAGGAGCTGCTGCAGTTCAGACTTTGTTCCCCTTTGGTCGTCTAAAAAATAAAACTTCAATTATTATAGTTTTAAACTTACAAAGTTTTCCCAATCTTAATAAGATAAACACTTTGAAATGAAAAGATTTACCTTCTTTCTGCTGTTTTTCTTTGGATCAAAACCTCTACAATTTAATTTGTTGCACAACTTATTTGATAAATGGTCTGGAATGTTGGAGGGGCACACGTTCACACTTTCTTCTGGGGTTTTCTGATATTTGATACGTAGCACACCACCACATGTTTCTGTTGTTTTAAACTCCACGTCACCTGCAATTCAAAAACACATAAAGTCAAAAACAAGAAAAAATTTAAACAGCGTCTAATGTCATGTTGCATTAGACATGACAGAAAGTCTTGAGTTCTGTCTAGCAAAAAATGTAAAAAAAAAAAAAGCATGACATGCGATTGTGCAGAATGTGGCAAAAATAATCTGGTCCATCAGATAATCTCAGCTGAATGTGTTAGTACATAAATATTACAATGAATAACGAATAAATATCTTCTCAGGTTTTGCTGTAAGTCATTTAAAATGGACTTTTCCAGTGGATTAAGAACACAAAGCAAGTACTTCACATGTCATTAAGTATAGAAGTAAATTCTCAGAGAGGAAAAGTTAATAAATAAATTGGGTGGATGAACACTTACGGCTGCAGTAGATAGATACGGACCCTTCGGTGCACTTCCCTTTGGTTCGTTGGCACTGACCAATGAGGTAATTGTGCTTATCACAGTGGACATGGTAGGAAAGCTCAAGAGTTTTACGTTCCTTTTTGCTCAGACTAGGAATGGCATTGCCTTTTCCCAGCTGTTGGCAAACCATGTGTGAATAATCCTCCTCCCAGTGACTGTTGCAGACCGGAACATTCTCTATTGTCAGCTCTCCATTCGCTGAAAGGTTCACTTTTGGTTTAGCTGTAAGCAAAAGCAAAAATAAGTCAGACTGATATTGAAGAGCAGACAGGAAAGCATCAACAGTGTCAACTGAACACCCAGATCTAAAAGATTAATAAGTAAAAACCATCCTTTGAAAAATACCCTTTGTAATAACTTAGGTTATTTTGGCCTAATTTTTAAAATTTGCTTGATCAGAAATATTAAATATCGACAAACAAGTAAAGGTAGAAAAAATATCTAACTAAGCCAAATAACCATTAGCCATTTACTTCTTAGAAGCAAAGGAAGTATTACAAATGAAGTTTACACTGAACTGAAGGGGAACTGTAGTTTCAATAGGGACATTAAAATTTGACTGCAGGTTTTTCCTAAAAATAACATTTTTGTTTTTCACCAACTACATTTTATTTTCAGGAAAAATCTGCAGTAAACAAGTTTGCTGTAGCATCAAATTATTTGTAGCCTCTGTTTCCATCATAGCTACATTTCTGTCAGTGAGGCTGCAATTATTACAGAATAATCCACCACAAAACAAATCTTACCGTCGCATTCAATGAAGAGTTTTTTGGTTTCGTTCTGGTCTCGTTGCTGTTTCTGTGACTCACAATCCCAGATATTTTTGCATTTAAAACTTCCTTCATACCAATTGTCACCCCTGAGTTCAGTTGAGTTTGTATATTTTATGTACTTCCCGCACTTCATAGCCTCACATAGCTTTTGCCCTTCGTCTTGTGTCAAATTTTGTCCGGAGACAAATTGTCTTTGGAGCTCAGATTCTTTGTTGGAGTAAATGACCAGGTCTCCTTTACACACGTCCTCAGTGCCAAAGTCTTCCAGTGCCAAAGTCTTCCAGTCTAAGACAAACGGCAGGAGTCATATGAGAGCGTGACTAAAAAAAACTTTAAATAGAAATGTTTTGAAACAAATAAGAATCACACTAACTGGAGCAGCGGAGGCCTCCTAGCTCTGATGTCTGGCTGGTGCTTTCAAACTTGTTGGCATTGATAACTTTACATTTGGCTGTTGTGTTTTGTGAACATCCCTCTACTGTGACGACATGATTTACATTTGGTCTGGGCCCAAAGTAGGCCTTTGTGTCCAGACCGTCGCCGCATTTCAGCTCTGCACAGATGGTTTTTTGAGTTTCCCTGTTGTTGAGAGTCGCTTTGCTTACTGGTAACCACTGGCCTTCAACCTCAACCTCAACGTTTCCAGAACATTTGTGACGCTCATTATCATGATCATTAAATCTTGCCTTAACGCTGCCTGAAAGAAAAACGGGCATTTTTGTTTCAATTTTTCTAAAACAAAAAATAATACAAAAGTTTTAACATAGTAATACAATGTCTATATATACTTTACAAAAAAATAAAAAAAAGCCAATACCTTTGCAAACAACATAGGCAGGATCCCTGGTTTCAGGATTTCTTCTGGATTCTGGATTCCTTCCAGAAGGAATCCAGATTCCTTCTGGATTCGTCTCCATTTTAATAATGCTATACTGTGTCATATTGATGCTGTTATTCATTTTAAACAGACTTTTGAACTTAATTTCATTGCTTGTGACAAGCTTTCTTATGGGTGTTAGAATCTCAGTCCCACAGCCGCGTTCTTGACACAGCGCCTTGGACAGCGTATCTGACCAATGCTTTCCGCTTACATGACCGGCTTCATCTCCTGTAGAAATCTGGACCGTTCCCCAGCACCCATGCTGCAAAGTCACTGTAATTTTTCCTATTGTAGTGTGCAACACAAAGAATAAAAGCTTAGTTTTTTTTTTTTTTTTTTTTTTTTAAAGTTTCACCAAAAAACAAATGCAGTGTATACTTAAATACATAGGATTTGGATTGTGTTCATTACCTTCACATTCCACATGAGCAATAGTTGAATCATTTGAGTTAATTTGATTTTTGTTGCAGTCAAAGATTGACTTGTGATCAGATGAGCAGCTAAATGACTCGGTCCATATGGGATTTTTGTCTTTAACGCTCTGATTGAAGCTTGACGCGTTCCCACAGTGCATCTGCTGGCACACTTTGTTGGCTAACTCTTTATTCCATGTTTCGTTTGACCCCGAGAGCCAATGGAGTTTTTCTTTGTACTCGATCGCCACATCGCCTGAACATGACTTGGGTCCGTCCAGAAATAGCAGCTTGTTTTCTGTGCAAAGCAAAGACAAGAGCCATGAAGGAGGTGCTGCAGCTTTATTCAGATCAAACCTGGGAAATATTTAACTGAAATTGCCTTTGTTAAAGCTAATCATTTGATTAGTTTTCTCAAATAAAAACACATTTCTCATCATATCAATGAATTAAATTGTAGTTTTCTCAAATGGGCATTATTCTCTATTTTTTATAAAAAAAATTTCATTTATCAAAAATACCCAACAAAATTCTACTTCCTGACTTAACACCTTGAAATTGGGCCTCTGTCTCTTTAAAATCTTGGGCTCTTTCTGAAACTCTGCCTTCATGAAGTCGTCACAACACCTTTAGTAACGTTTTTATCAGACACTGAGCTTAGCAGATGCATTTCCGCCTGGTATTTGCTAATTGCTGCCGGCTAGTCTGAAGGAGCTGAGTGGGGAAGCTGCAGGGGAGGGCTGCTCTGTGAGGCATCTGAGCTGCATCTCAAAGGTTCATCTAGACATTTTGCCCAGCTGGATGGTTGCCATGAGAGACTGACATGCATGAAGGAATCAAAGCTACACTCCAGTTATTTTTTTGATGAGGAAATATATTTATGGCATGACATGAAGCTCAGTTTAATAAAATACTGCTCTTATAATTGCAATCCTAATATGTCACAAAGAAACACCTGTACATTATATCTTGGTAGCAGTGCACTTAATGAAGTTCAACCTTTGTCACACAAATATTCTAATAATAACAGTAATAAAAATATTTTTCTCACTGAAACTAATACTTCGTTGTTGCACCTTTCAGTTTCACAGCAGAGTCTGTTTTAGAGGGAGTCTGTTAGTAACCTGCATGACATTGACAGCACTAAGACCCTCCTCTTGGTTTCTGGTGTATTTCTCTGATTAGTACTGGGAGAAGGCAGAGGATGATCTGTCTCCTGTTACACTGTTACGACATACTGATCATCTGTACAATTATGTAAAAAACATATTTAAGTTACATACTGCAGTTTTAAAGAGATATTGGCCTATTTTCTCTGGTAAATTGGATGAATTAAGTAACTACATCATAATTGATGTCATTGTAAAAGTAAAAAAATGATCAAGAATCAAAAATATCAGCTGTGGTGCTGGAGAAGAATTTGAATTGGGCCCCGTAAGTGAAATTAAACTGGGGCTCAAATGGTCCCTTAGTTATTCTCACACACATTTGTGTGGTTGTGTCTTTAGCTTTCTGCTGGGCTTCTGTGGATATTCCACATTCTACTATCACTACCAGAAATATCTGGGCGTGTTTCTGGTAGTAATTGTGTTAAAGTGTAAAAATAGCAAACAAACCCCCCCGCCACCCCAAAACAAAAATAAAACTCACCATTGCAAATCAGTTTCACTGCTTTCTCTTTCTTATTTTGATTGTTGGTTCTAGTGGTTTTACAGTCAGTCAAGTTTTTATCTTCCTGTTTGCAACTGAAAGTTAGCATATCATCAAAAGTGCCTTGGCTGAATTCATCAGAATCAGATTTGTCTTTTCCTTCATTCCCGCAGTCCAACAGCCTGCAGGCGCGTTGTGTATAACTATCATCCCAGCCTGTCTTACTGACGGTTTTCCACTGGCCTTCATCCTTAACTTCCAATCGACCAGCACACTTTCCGGGGCCGTCCTGCAGTCTGACTTCTAGACTACCTGTACCACGAGAAAAACAGAAGGTTAAAGCACTGAAAACCATCTTTAGACAGCCAGAGATATTGTGATGTTGTTTCAAAGTCCCACCATCACAGACAACATAGGGAGCAGATTTGCACTGTTGGTGGCGATGTTCAGCTCTGCAGTACCACAGGGATGACTCACTGCCTGTGCATTTTACATGGTTCAATATCCCGTTTATGTTCATGTTTTTCATGTCCTTTCTAATCACCTGAAAGAAATGTGCTTTTAATGAACAGAACAGACAAAGATGTTGATTTAATGACATGTAATGTCTCAAAGAACATGTTAACTCTGCTGATACTTACCAAAGTCTTATTCAATGACAACAAAACTGAGTCGCTCTAAAGCGATAATATTGGTTTCAGTTGAAAGAAATGTGCTGAACACAACCAAATATCACAGTCAGCTTTAATCTACCAGGGTTATGAATAAGTTTGGGCTTCACTATATCAAACCTAATGATGACAGAGACCAGCAAGTTAACCCTGAAGACTCACCTTCCCACATTCCAGTTCTTTGCAGACCATTTCATATTCTTTCTCAGTCCAGTCATCACCACAAACATGATATTTATCATTTTTCTTTTGTATTTTGATGTGACCGTAACACTTGCTTTCTCTGTCACTGTCATCTGTCAGAACAACTTTCACCTGGTCTGTGTTCAGAAGGAAAAATACATTTAAAGAGGAAAAAACAAAGAAATAAGTGCAAAAAGCAGCTCTTATGATTTAATATTTTCAACAAGTAAAGAAATGAAGAGACTGATCACAAAATCATAAATAAATGTATTTTGTGAAATATGGACTGGATTACCTGAGCAATTCACATGATTGTTTGTGGCGTTCTGTTCAGAGGGTTGAGGGACACCGCAGTGCAGTTTCTTACACAAGTCAGGAATCGTTTTATTGTTCTTTATGGGTTTCCACTTGTCATTCTCCTCCATTTCCAGTCGCCCAGAGCAAACGTTGGACTTCTTTCCTCTCAGCTGTAATCTTTTGTGGCCTGAAAACCAGTCACAGGATTTACAGCCACTTCAGTCTCACAACAGTTGCACAGATGATGTCAGCATCGCACAATGTTTACCTTTACAACTGACTGCTGCAGGCAAATTGCATTTTGAGGACAGTGATTCTACACATTGCCACAGATGTTTTACGTTCTGAATGCCTGCACATTTTATCTTTGCCCTCTTCTGCGAAGTCATGAATTCTGCAGTCCTCATCCACTGAGATGTCACCCTTTTTCCGGACCCCTTACAGTCAGAAATGCTGTTACACAAACGGATGGCATCATCTTCTTCTGCATTCATAAAAATAGTTACAGAAAGATGGATTAAAAGTTCAAACGTTATTCATTTCTGAGTGAGCATAGAGCATCATTTCAAGAGCCAGAGCAGAAGAAGAGTGCAAACAAAATATTCAAGACACAAAATCACATCTGTCAAAAACTCCACGGCAAAAATGTTGCAGGAAAATGTTCGGTAGTTAAACTGATCATTTCACTTTTTTTCTCCAAATGTAAAAATTATTAAGAAGTGTTTGGAATCACAATGCAGTCTCTGATATGTACATAATGAAATAATTTCACTGTAACTTTTCATGATATTGCTTGTTGCTTCTGATCAGAGAAACATTTCTACTTGTTAACATAAAAGTATGTATTTTGTTTCAGGCAGTGATGAGGTTTGGTCTTGAATGGTGAGTCAGTTAGTTTAATAACTATTTGGGATAACGATTTGCTGAGAGTATGGCTTATATGATGTCAAGAAATAATATCTACAAAAAAAAAAACAGCCCACCCAGAAAGAAACATAATGGACACATATCGTCACCATTATTTTAGAAAGGTGATAATATGTGACGATATTGCGATTCAATAATGTGAATCGCAATAGAAATAAATGAGAATACAGTATGACATTAACTCCCTCCACAGCAGATAAGACCTGGACCCTCCCAGCCAGAACATGCCAATTTGGATCTGTGAGGTGAGCTCTTACCAAACCCATCACTGCAGATGTAACCAGTTTCTTCCCTTCCAGGGACTGAGTCAGGTGACTGAATCACGTACTTGACCGCTCCTTCACACTCATGTTGTTCCAAGCGGAAGCTGATCTTAGCTAAAAAAAAAAAAGGTTAAAAACACTTTCAGCCTTTTGAAACAGATTTGGTCATGTTGTTCATGAGTATGTGTAATGTGAATTATCAAAGACTTACATGAACATGTGATTTTTTTCACAGTGGGCTTTCTGTAAAAGCTGACGTTTGGACCGGGCCAACCGTCACAGTCCCACAGACTTCTTTCGTCCCCTTTGCATTCCAGTTCATTCAGCCAGACTGGGCTGTGGAGGGACCTGTACACGTTTGATGTTCTCACTGGTTGGCCACAGTGAGTGGTTCTGCACACCACTTTCTCAGTATTGCTGTTCCAATTTTTATCTCCAACATATCCCATTTCGTTCCCATAATAAACCTCCACGCGTCCTTCACAGGGGTTGTTGTTTTCGCTCCGTAGGATGATCTTTCCTTGTTTTGGATCTGGTTTGAGAATGAGAGGTTAATGAAGCAGAAAAGCATTTTTTTTTTCTGAGAGGCAGAATCACACCTCAGCATCCTGTTTAAAAGCAATCTTTGTTTTGCACCAGTCAAGTCAGAGTAGTAACCATGTTCAAGCACATCAAGGGGTTTTTGTGATGGGGTTTCCATGTTCTCCTCATGCATGTGAGGAGAACATGCATGAGGGCTGCCAATGACAAACTTTCAGTCAAAAATTAACAAATAAACAGTCTAAATATTTAGCTAAATATTTAGCTTCTAGCAAAAGTTTTAATTCAGAGCTAAATATTAAGGTAATGTACAAATTATTGGGAATGGACTACCAAAATAAAAGCTGTTTTTTAGTGAGACTGAATTGCTTCACATCATGTCTTTGTAATCACTTCTTCTCCTCTCTACTAGTTTAAAACTAACGACATTTCACTGGCAGTTCAGACATTTACTAACATGTAGACATGATGCTGAAGTCACTTGACTTCAGCACTGCAGCAGGAGAAGTTCACAACATCCAGCTTTTATTGTGACAGCACACTTCTTCTTATTGGCAACTGAATTGGCTAATTAGCTAAATAGTTAATGCTGAGCTAAATACTTAGATTGGAGTTTAAAAATTAATTTACTCACTAAATATTCAGCTTAAAGCTAACTAAATGTGTAGTTTGAAGTGAAATATTTAGTTTGCTAACTAAATATTTAGTCTTGAGGTGATAATTTATCTTCCTAACAAAATATTTTGTTTGAAGCAAAAAATGTCATTTGAATATTGAAAATTATTCGTAAAGAAGGTAGATACATGGATGTATGGATTAGCAAAGAGCGGAGAAATTTATACACAAAACTCGTTTATTATAAATATATGAGAATTAAAATATTTTTCTCATTTAATTTGTGTGTTGTTTTTTTTTAAATCGTCCATAAAAATTCCACACTTCAAAAGCCCTACACTAATTAAATACCACTTATTTCCTTCAACACTATTTTTTATGGACAATAATTTATTTGTGTTCACTGAAACTTTAGAACTTGACTATTTTTCAGTGACACGCAAAAAAACAAATAATAAAAACATGAAATAAAAAAAGTAAGAAGTTAATAAACTGTGTCTATTATGCTGGCAAGTTTTAGGTTTCATTACTAGATATTTCATTGCTTATTTTAAATTAAAATATCTGCAATAAATAATAGCATTTTGAAGCAATAAACTCTCATATTCAAAGTATAATGCATCAAATGTTTCCACATTTTCATTATGGGAAATAAGTTCAATCGGTTTAGGCTTAATGTAAAGCTTTTTTATTTTTTTTTTCTGTGAAATTAACATACAAGAAATTGTTGTAATCAATAAAAAAGGCACCCTGTACACAAGTTTGAATTTATTTTGTACCATCTGTAATATGCACAGTCAAAAATTATACACACGTGTATATCGAGCTCAGATAAGAATTTTAGAATTTTAATTTTATAAGATGAGGCCTTTGTTTGAGAATAGTTAAACAGGAAAGTGGGTTATGAGAGAGGGGAAGACATGCGGCCGTGTCGAGGACCGAGGTCTCTTTATGCGAGTTGTGCGTAACCATGGCACCCCGACGACACTTCTTCTCAAATATCCCTTAGAACCAACTTTTTGTAGCCAATGATATTTTTCATATATAATTCTGGCTGAATATTTGAGCTCGCTTCTTGACAGAATAACTAAAATCGAACTAAATATTCATATTTGATGCCTCATATTAATGATGGGGGCCATCGGTAGGAATGAGACATTCACACTGATGTTTAGAGTGAATCTAAACGTTTGCCTGTGAATGAACATGTTTTAATATCAACTGAGATAATAATAATAAAAATAAGTAAATAAACCTAAAATATTTAACATTTAGCTCATATTGTTGGAAAAAATATGAAAAAAAGAATTACACATCTGTATAAGTTTCTGTTCAAATAGACAAAAATGACTTGTTGCCTAATGCTGTATTAATAATACTGTATATTATGACTTTAAAAATATATTTAAAAAAAAAAAAATAAAATAAATAAATAAATAAAATCTAACATATAATTTGTCATGCAAACATTAGAACTTTTGTTGTTAATTGTAATATGATTAAGCAAAAACATTATCTGTTTAATAATGTGGTTAAAACATTATATTTGATAAACACTATAAAGCCAAGCTGTTTCCAGCCGCTTTTCAAGATGAAACAAACTTTAGTGTAGTAAAGCATCTTAAGAAAATACCATCATAAACCACCTTTCTGTTTTACGTGACATATATATTTTTGGCAAATTCCAATATTAGAGGTTTTTCTTTTTCTAAAATGACTCTTACAGAGAATATTTCTGCTGGTAAAAAGATTAAACAACCTTGACTATTTTTGGTCTAGTTTCCAGTGCAAAGATCTTAATAAAAAAGTATTAGCCCCAATGGCAGATTATTTTACGTCTAACATTTTTAAAATGTTAGACGTAAAATAAACCACCAAAGGAACTTGTACTTTTTATAAATATTAAAGAATTATTGACTTAAAGCAACCTATCCAGCAGCTTGGTGGAAAGTTACTTGTAAGTCAGTTTTATCGTATTTCATAATATCTCCTCTCGAACCAGACAAAAAAAAATCACCTTTGGAGATTTTGCAGTGTAATGTGAAAATAAATAAATATTCTCTTTGAAATTCAGGATCAAGTGGAGCGTCTGTCACAAATGAAAAGTAAAGATAAAAGCGTAACTTGCCTGCTGAGCTCACCGGCCCGATGTGAGCGAAGGTGTGGAGGAGCAGAAGGAGGAACCACATCGTCGCCACAGAGCGAAGCGACTGAGGTCTGATGATGATCTGCTCCACTTTATATGGAGGAGGAAACGCCCGCCAACATGCCTGAGAGCTGCAGACGGACCTTCTTTTAACACTGAGATGCAGCCTGGAAGAAAAACGTACAAACCTTTTTAGTTGTTGTTTTTACACAAAAATGTGCAGGCAAATTTAACATAACTCAAATGTCATGTAATGTATACAAATTCTAAATGTCAGTCATAACTTCAATTATAACTGTGATGATAAATGACTCGAGACAAGAATGTGGAAAAATCCAGGCCTCATAAACCTTATAAGGGTTTAACAAATTCATCACATGGACACATATCATTAATTAACATTTATGAAAATAATACAAACAGACGTCACATCAATGGAAAGATACAGAGCTGTAATTTATTTACCTAGTATATATATATATATATATATATTTTGTTCTGCAGCTAACAACATTTTTACTATTTGTGTAAGAATTAACAATATAGATTTATTTTATTACTAATTACTAATTTGTGGCTTATACTCAAATTATGGATTATTGGTAATTTTTCTTCTAAAACAAAAGCAGTTTTCATCTTGTATTCAAAAGAAGAGAGAATAGATAAAAAAAATCCTTCTGTTTTTGTCTAGATAAAAGTTTTAGACAATTTTAATATGTGATTAAATTAAGATTTAATGTGTGATTAAATTAAGATATTGACAGATATGATATGAAAGAGATGATAATTATAAACTTATGAACGATGGAATAAAAATCCTTTTGATTGGGTATCTAGCTTAAACCTAAAAATTCATAATTTTGAATTTTTAGGTTTAAGCACTAAACCTAAAAACCGACATAATATTAAAATTAAGATTATTTAATTATTCTTATTTGTTTCACCACAATCAAAATGCAACATAATACATGTGTTAAACATTTCATTTAACCTGACAAATTAAGATGTAATCAAAATGTTATTCCAAAATGCGTTTTGGAATAACATTTTGATTATTTCTCATTAATCAATTTTTTACATTTTTTATCATTTTTAAATGATAATTTTTAATCAATTAATTGACAATTTTAGTCAATTATATTTTTTAAAAAATATTATTTTCATTGTGACACCAATTCATTATGTTCTGTGTGTTTTTCAATATATTCATTTTAATTAATTTTTTTTCTGCTTGTGTTTTTATTGATTTTCCTGGTTCTGTTATCAGGTCAATTATTTTGTAGATCAATACCCTTACTTGATTTTGATAATGTTTATTGGTAGAAACTGACTTTTTATTCACACTAATAGGTGAATAAAAAGTATTGAAAATAATAATAATAATATTAATTTATTAACACACCAACTTAATATTTTATTGTGATTGTATTTAAATAAATTAGGTAATTTTCTTTTTATTATTTAAACATTTTCTTTGTTAATAAAATGACAACAACAATAAATATCATTAGATCAGGTCTATTGGTTTGTATTTATTTTGTCGTTTTCTGTGGTATTCCTGACACTAGACAGGCGTCCCGTTTTAAAGCCTGAAGACGTTTCAGCAGAGCGGTGGAAGCGGCAGCCATCGAGGGAGTCAAATGTCACGTTACATCAGAGAAATGTCAAACTATTAATATTCTGATAGAGGATAGAATATTTGTGAGGGGTTAAAAAATGATCAGCATCCTGCTTCGTGTTATCAGAAGGCATCAGGAAACGAGAGAAAAAAAATAAGATGTTATAAAGATTTTAAAGTGTGTGACTTAGTCAAGATAAAGACGTTCATGTCAGATCAGGAAGAAGTCGAACGCGAATCCAAAATCCATTTTGTTTGCTTTCTGTGTATTTACTGCATTCATGCAAGATGATGGATAATTGATTTCATCTTGAAGTTCTGCAGCACAAGGTTAAAGAAGGTTGATCAATTCTTAGCATGATCTAAATAGTCAAATATTGTAATATTTGATTTTTCCTACACAGATACAGAAACTTTCCATTTAGAGTTGAAGTTAGAAAACTTCAAGTGAAACAAAAATCATTCAATCATAAACACCCAACAGTTCAGATCCTAAATATAGCAACCAAATATCATGTTTTCTTGACTTTACAGCCACACATATCCATGCATTCTACTGGTTTTGTCAATGATAAACAAAAACAAAGCAGCCCATAAATGTCAAAGTCAAAAGAAAAGAATTGTTGGCTCAACGCATTTCACATATGAAGTCTTATAATCTGTTGTTTTAGCAACAAAACAGTTCAAAGTGCTTTACACCACAAAATATCAGACAGTCACCAATTAGGAAACTGGCATAAACATTATATCTGTCAAATACCTTCAAGCAAATGTAAATCAAATATACTGAAGTTGATTTGGTAAAGTTGCAGTGGATTCTGATCGAACATTTCAAATACCATAAATATTCTTCAAGAATGCTAAATACATGTAGAGTGGATTTCTGAAATATCATATTTAACCCAGATTAGATCAACTCCAATCTGACATGGAAGTTTGAATTCCAAGTTGGATTTATTTTTAAATAAGAATTTACACTCAAACACAGATTACCAGTACTTCAACAAAGTTAAGAAATGGTGAAAAAGAGAAAATGTGATTTGAACCGTTAAACTCTTTGGAATTTATTGCTGCAAAACACACACACTGTGAGATATAATTTAAACCTTAAATGATGGTCTCATATTTAACTTCTTAGTTGTATATTCAAGAAAAAAAATGCCTAAATTTGCATCCCTTGTATTTCTAAATCTGTACAAATTGGATTTTTCTCAAAATCAGATTCATTTTTACTGCATTTCCCCTTTTTGTTGTTTTTTATTTCCACATGTTTGATATTTAATGTAAATTTAGATCTTTCGCTGTATATCTTTTTAAAAAATACTCTAAACACAGTAATATTTTGATATTCTTTTCAATACACCTTTCAAATTCATGTTATATATTGCAGAATAACAAACTATTTGTTAAAATTTTATGGCATGCTTAAATGTTTTTCATTATTTCCTTCTAGCATATCTGATTGTTTTTAATGCAAACAGATACATAATAATAATAATAATAATAATAATTATTATTATTATTATTATTATTATTATTATTGTTGTTGTTGTTGTTGTTGTTGTTGTTATTATTATTATTATTATTATTATTATTATTGTTGTTAAACTGTAAATTAAGAATAAACTCAAAGTCTGATCTGACCTCCTGAACACATGTAGAAAATTAGTTTTCTGTTGCTGCACAAAAAGTAAAATATTCTTGATTGACATGATAAAAAGTTCAAATATGTGAACGCATGCCCATATTGTACAAATTATAACATCTATGAGAGTCAAAAATGCCCCCTCCCCCTCCAC
Organism: Poeciliopsis prolifica; assembly: GCF_027474105.1. Lineage (NCBI taxonomy): Eukaryota > Metazoa > Chordata > Actinopteri > Cyprinodontiformes > Poeciliidae > Poeciliopsis > Poeciliopsis prolifica. Next base: position 2,527,610 of record NW_026562402.1, read on the forward strand.
CACACATTAAAATAACTTATTTCAGCAGTGGGTGTGAAACGCCTTAAAGTCTCTACCACTGACTATTACAGACGAGTTTTCTGGGTGTCTGATCCTCTCAGAGTCGACTTGACCACATGGTTTCCATTTATCAGCGCGGCGATCAGAGCTGATGCATAACCACCGGTTTGTGACGGGGAGCTAGTTTAGCAGAAACCAAGCCACAAACCAGATCTTCTATCTCGGCAGGAAACGCAGATCTTACACTCGCTTCTTCCTCACATGCATTCTCAGGAAGCATGAAGGCACTCACTCTGCACTGTGCTTATTAAAATTAAGTGTCACATAGATACTTATGAGGCTTTTATGTATCTACCTTCATGTTCATTTCCATCCTTTATGTTGAAAAATCTGACTTAACACTGCACAAAAGGGCATTCTGAACTAAACAGCGTGACATTTAGAAGTACGCGTCGTTGCAGGAAAATTTGCCACTGTTGAAATATCACCTATAAAACAAAGACAAACAAATCTGAATGTTTTCTTTACTCCCCAGAATAAAACAAGCTGATAGTGAAATGCAGCTTCACTTTTAACCTGATCTAGCAAAGACATGAGGGAACAGATACAGTCAGTCAGTAAAGATGAACATGTGCAAAAATAACGACAGAACAAATTCATAGAAAGATTTCAGTGATAGTATTTATTAAAAAGACATATCACATATAAGACAGAATCGCTTTATGAATTTTTAGTTGCTCAGATTTTACTTAACTTAAACCTTTTAAAAAGCAAATGCATTTTATTTATTATTATTATTATTATAATTTATTTATTTATTTTTTTAAAGCCCCTTTTACAGTTCAGACACTATAAAATACAAGACAGAAAAATTCAGAACGAGACGCGACACAGCATACATCTCACATAAAACTAATTAAAAGTCATTCTGAACAAACGTGTCTTCAGATGCTAAAAACAAAAGACTGGATGCTGGATACTTTATGCAAAACTAAAAATCTAATCCCTGGGAAAAAACAACAACAAAAAAAATCATCTTCATCATTAATTTAATACAATGTGTATTTTAGTTGCTGCTAGAACGTTTTTGTCATTTTAAGTGCTGGGGTTGGTGCCACAGTAATACTGTAATAAAAACATAATGTGAAACCATAACTATAAATAAATTCTACTTTTTTGTGATGTTATAAAAGTTGCTGATTCTTTGCTTTAAAAATGTTATTTAATGTAGTTTGTGTGTTTGTAGTTTTTGGATGCCATTCTTAATTACTAAGAGAAGCAAATACCACGTCAATAATTCATTTGCATCATGTTTAAAACTGCATTTATAAATATTTCTTTTTAGATCTTTTAAAGACGGGCCTGCAGATGTTACGGTAGTGTATGAACCACATTAGGTATATTAGAGAAGTTAATTTTATTTCTAAAGCCCATTTTAAGCAACAAGGCAGATCAAAGTGTGTGGTCGATTCCTAAAGCAGTGAGATTTAAATCTTACTCTGCTGGATCTGCTTGGTTTTCTGACTTTAAAATGTTTAGTTTTTCGTATATATATTCAATGCAAATTTTTATTATATATTTATTATGAGTAGATTTTTTTTATTATGTATGTAGGACAGTCTCAGACTTTTACATTGTTTCTTAGCTTTTTTTATTTCCATTAATTTTTGTTACATTTTAATGTGAATTCTTTTCTCTGTTCCTGTTGCCATAGTAATTATGCGTTTTCTGCACTAATTTCAATTGTAAATCAATAATTAATGTGGGACATGTTTCCTTCAGCTGCGATCTTTATTGAGTCAGGTGTGACAGCAGAGACAGTTGGGGGGTCAATGCATGAAATGACTGGGGTTCATGTGAAATGTGAACGTTCTGCATAAACCTGTGGACTCGCACCTTCCACACTTCACCATTTTCTTCTGATAGAAACCTTTGCGTGTGTGTGTGTGTGTGTGTGTGTGTGTGTGTGTGTGTGTGTGTGTGTGTGTGTGTGTGTGGGTGGGTGTGTGTGTGTGTGTGTGTGTGTGTGTGTGTGTGTGTGTGTGTGGGGGGTGTGTGTGTGTGTGTGTGGGTGGTATGTGTGTGTGTGTGTGTGTGTGTGTGTGTGTGTGTGGTGGAGGTGGTGACCTTTGTGTTCATTGGAGGCCAAGCTAACTCTTCTGGCTGGTGAACAGGAGACTCAACAGTTAATGCCCACATTATTCACATCGGTGGCAGATTAAAGTGTGAAGAAATCTTTTCATCTTACCAACACGCTTCTCGCCGGACGTAGAGTCTGTACTTGATTCCGGTAAAAAAATAAATTAATTAATTAATAATACCCTGTGAAAAGAAGTAAAGAATGTAAGAAGGTATTACTTGGAGTTTGTTGCAAGAGATTAATAATTAAAAAGAAATTCGGAAACTTGTTAGCAAGTGTGAGAAGCTCGCTAAATGTATTGCCAATGAAGGCTTTTCTATTTTTAAAAGGTACCGTTCCATGGAGATTGTCTTATCTTCTCAGAGACGCATGGCCTTGGCCTGAGTTACATCATTAAAGTTGTCGTGTGTTATGAGTCATTGCAGTTGTACCCCATACTGGGAAATTCTGTCTTCCCAGTTAAAAAATCAAGTGGAAATCCCACTGAAGTCAGAATTCCCACTCAACGCTGGGAGGAACTGCGACTACCTCCAGTTCTGACTTTTGAGAGACTTGATGTTTCAATATGGCCGCTCCTGGGTGTAAATTAAAAGTGTTTTTTGCTTAAAGGAAGTAAAGCTTAAATTGAGTTTCCTTTAAGCAAAAACGTAATGCCGACTCATTAACTGGAACACTGTTCCGAGTTCAGAGGTAACTGCTCTGTCGAAACTTATTCAATTTGCCTCCATTTTCTCTCTGTTCTCATAAGATCTGGTCCAGGTACAAACACAAAGAATATTATTTCAAAAGGATAAACTGACATTTGTAAATCTGACACAAAAATTGTAAAAACAAACATGGAATCTGGTCATAAAAACTGTTCAAAACTTTAATCTTTAATCTTGTGTTTTTAAACTTGCATAAACTGAAAATGCAAACATGACTCACACAGACACCACATCCTAATGGCCAAAAGGATTTTTTAATTCAGCCACTTTCAGCCTTTCAAGAATGAATGGATCTGGAAAACAACTTTGAACCAAAGGTGGTTAAAAAAGCTAAATTTATGAATTAACAATAGAGCTGATTGAAATTCCACACAGGGCCAGGTTGGCTTGAACAGCCTTAATAAAATAATAAATGAATCATTTTAAAGAAACTATTTGTTCAAAATCTGTAAGAGGAAAATACTTTTTCACAACATAATAAATGTTTATTGGTGCTGTCTGCATATTAAAAGTCAGAAGTCTTATGTGCTGTGAGAACATGTGCTTTAAGCAACAAGATGAGGCAGTTTCACTTATATCACGTGTTTTAATCTCTCCTTAAAGCTCTTTGCAATCAAATGCATGTGCTGACATCCACAGAACCCACAGGAAGAAACCACAGACACCTACACAGACAGGAACCACCTAATCAAGACCCAGAGAAATGTTTGTCACTTCAGGTTTAAAGGTAGACATGACAGAAGTCAGAGGTGGAAGTAAGAAGACACAGAACAGAAATCATAATCATCATCATCATCATCACTCTGGACCTCCATCCTGTCAACACAAAGGAACATTAGAGGAGATATTTGTAACATTTTTGATCTGTGTGTAAATGTGATGCTACAACTAAAGAACATCAGATCTGATGTTAGGCTTCAACTGATTCAGAACAAGGAAGTTCAGCGATCACATTGCTATAGTGTTTTTTAATTATTATTATTATTATTATTATTATTAGTTTTTTTGTTTTTTTTCCACAATCTCTCTTCACTGTCGAGTTTGAAACTGTGGAAGTCTGATTAATATCCTGTGAAGAGTTGTAGTTCTGGCTGACTGAACTCATCAGCGTTCTCCATGTTGACAGACTGAGACACTAACTCAGCCATGAGGCTGAGGATGTTGATCTGTTCACGGATTATCTGTCACAACATGGTGACAGTGTTAAAACAATATGTAAAAAAAAACATGCTATTAAACTTACGTACTGCAGCTTTAATGTCTTTGACTTTTCTCAGTCATCTTCCAAGACACCCAGAAATTCTTGCACACATTTATTTAAATGATAATGAAAAAAAACATACATTGCTTGACTTATGTAGTATATTCCTAAATTGTGCTGTGATAACTGTAATAATAATCAAAGAATATATATCTGAAATAGCGTAACTAAAGCTTATTTATATATTATATATACTTCATGGATTCTAATCTTAGCTCTTGCTCTGTGAACTTGCAGCCATGTTCAATAAATTAAAATACATGGCTGAGTCTTATTTGTCAATAAGCAGGTATTAAACATTTCTGTTTTTTTTTCTTAATTTCTTTGATAAAAAATTCTAGCTTTAAATGTCATTCTTTCAGTAGCTGTGAGTTTTTTTTCAAAATCGTCATAATTAACAGACAGAAAGTTTTTCAAGCATCTATCTGTGTGTGATTAATGTATATAATGCGTTTCACCTTGTCAGAAACTTCCTGAAATGATGGGCCTTTTCAGTAATATTCACATTTTTTGAATGGGTTTGTAGCTTAAGTCTGTGTACCTACATATGTTCACCACTAGATGGCAGACCAGGACTCCTGATCGGCATTGAACAAACTTCAGCGTGCTGTAGCTTATATCTAATTACCATTAAAATAGTGGTGAAGCAAAAATAGTCAACTCAGAAATTGTAACATATAAAGAACATATGTGTTTAAAAATGTTTTTCTTTTTGTGTAAAGCCTGTTTTGTTTCTGCACTGCTGCCTTCAGTGTTAATTATGTTTAGTACTGACAGAAAACAAGACCACCCAATTTCACCAAAAATCCCCTTTCCGCATTTAATTTCCCGGACCTGATGTCAGCCTCGCTGAACGCAGAATGAGAAAATAAATCCCAGACAGCAGACGCTCATTTGAAATGGTGAATTAAGAGAATCCTCCAGATCCCAGGCAGACGTGCGGAGCGCAGCCTGAGCTCTCTGCTTCTGAACCAACAGCCTCTGCTCTGCGGGGGTCCTTTATTAGTCATCTCTGGGTTGCAAAGCAGAGAGGGTGGGGGTGGGGGGGCTTCAAGCTCACCACACACATCCACAAAGGGAACCTAGAGCGCGCGCACGTGTGTGTGTGTGTGTGTGTGGGGTGTGTGTGTGTGTGTGTGTGTGTGTGTGGGGGTGTGTGGGTGTGTGTGTGGGGGGGGTGTGGGTGTGTGTGTGTGTGTGTGTGTGTGTGTGTGTGTGTGTGTGTGTGTGTGTGTGTGTGTGTGTGTGTGTGTGTGATGTTTTCCTGCAGCATCTGTGCGGTTTCAGATCATGTTGTGTGTGTCAGATGTGCTGGTCCAGGTGGAGGAGAGCTGCGGCTAAACTAAAGATGCTTCTTCTTCTTTTTTCTTTTTTTTCTTTTTTTTATCACTTCTCTGCATTTGTTACTGCATTTGTTCACAATCCGATCCATCTCAGCAAACACAGAACTAGAAATGTAAAAAGCCTTGATGCTCCTGGAGATCAATCATCCGTTACTGTAGTGAAGATGGACACATCTTTCACTGCATGATGCCGTTTGTGAAGTTAAAGCCAAAAATGAGCATAGATCATTGAATTATTTAGCCTATTATTATTATAGGAGAGAGAAAGATTGAGGTCAGTTTTACAAAGTCATATTTTTATTAACTATAAATGTTATTGTTTCAAACTAAATTTAATACACAAACTTAAGTTTAGTTTGTGGCTTTAGCTAGCTAGTTACAAGTCTTCATTTTCCTAAAATTATAACCTAAGTCGAGGAAGAGGCGGTAATTTGGGCTTTAATTGTTGGAAGGTGATAATATTTAGTTAAAATTTGGAGCTGTTAAGCTAAATCATTAGTTTGCACTAACAAGTTTGAAGCTGAATATTTAGTTTGTGTAGTTAAATACTTAGATAATATACTAATATATTTGCCAATTAAGTGGACAAGTGAATTTGAAAAGTTCTGAGCAAAATTTTAAGCTTCAAATATTTAGTTTTCTTGCTTGCAAACTAGCAAACTAACTAGTTAGGGGAAAACTAAAATGATAATTTAAAAGGAAATGAGCAATAAAGAGATACTCAAAACAAACATGAATGGAACTAACAATCTAAACATCAAAACTTCATAAGTGACTGAAAATGTGCCATTTTCTCCAGTTTTTCATAATGCTAAATATTCACACTTTATTCACTCTTGCATTTTTAAGTTTTCTTTTCAGCTCCTCTTGGACATTTTGAGGCAGACTGGTGTTACGACCCGTCTAGGGGTCCAGGTCATAACACGAGTGATCCATCCTCCTCTGATCTCAAGCGGTCAACACAAACAAAATTGACATTTTATAATGTTATTTATTGTAAAAAAAAAAAAGATGTATTTTTTGTTGATACTGAAATGTTACAGCCAAGGGAGTAGATGTCTTCAGAGTGAGCCCAATGCCGAAAACAACAAACAAAAAGAACTATCTAAATATTAACGAACTTACCTAAAAAATAAAGAAACCAAATAACAAAAACTTACCTCCCTAACTACAAAAACAGGAGAAAACTAATGAAACATAAACGGCAGCTCACTCCTACAAACTCCAGAAAGTTACATGATTTTTACAAGCAAAACAAACAAAAGAGTGCAGCCGGTTGAGATGAGCGGAGGACGGATGACAGGAAGTGCGCGTCTTCAGCTTTTATATCCGTCACCTCCGGGAGACCACCAATAGGACGTCCGTCGTCTTCCGTCAACCAATCAGAGGCAGGCACCTGCACACTCAGATTTGCATAATTACGACGCCAGTCGTGACACTGGCTATAGCCAGTCTGTCTCCTCCCACAAACATTTTTGTTTTGTTTGCTATCAGATCGCAGAAAGTTTGTCAGACAAACACAAAGTGAAACATATTTGTGGAGCCTAAGAAAAATATAAAGAGCCCCAGGAAGGAGTGACTAACAATCACGTTGAACTCATTTCAACCAGAGGAGCGAATCAGAGGTAAGTGAATGCAGCTGAGAGAGAGTGCAGGAGGAGGAGAGATGAAACAGGGACGTAAAAATTGAGCCATAAAAGATAACTGGCGACTCCATCGAGAGAAACAACTAGTTGTTAGGTTTATGGGAACATTAATTTTCTCCATTCAATCATTTAAAGAAATTTGTAGGGATCAGATAGTACATTTTTAATTATACACATTAGCTTCTTTATGCAGAAAAATACAAAATTAGTCCACCTCCACATTTCCTTGTGCTGATTATCTGGTAGGTGATCTATGGTTTCATGTTCATATGAATCGATTGAGGAAAACAAGGGAGCCAGGCTCTTCATCACAGAGAGGTTATAAATAACCTCATGATGTCGTGGGCCGCAAGAAAAGAATAACAGCATGTTTTGGATGAAAGAATTTCACACAACGCCAACATGCTCGTCAGAGCCAGAGCATGATTTCCAATTGCTTTTCCAGCCTTTTTTTAACTTTACTTTTCAGCCCGGGTGAAAATAATAAGACTGCCGTGGCCAGACAGCAACAGAAGTCAGTGCTCATGCATCCCATGAGAAAGAACCTCATTATTCCCATCTATGAGGCTTTAAAACAACAGGAACCAGACAAAAGATGCCACAGCAATGCTTTTTTTTAAATGTCACATTGTTAGCCGTAACCTAAACTCATATCCAGCCTCAGTCCCACCTTATCTGTTTCTGCATTTCCCATCGTCTGATTCCTGCTGAGATGTTAATAAGCAGCTTCAGCAACATGTTAATCATTGCGACATTAATGGAATAACACTAATTATAGATCCGTGTTGGAGCAGACACCAGGGAGCAGGGTGAGGATGGTGATTGGACGGCCATAAATCTTTGATCACTAATTAACAGTCGACGCTGTACACCAGGATGATACATCTGATCAGAGCTCGTATCAGGCAGTGAAAACTTGCTCTTAATTGTGATGAATCATAAAAAGTCATGAGTGTCCGAGTTCCATTTATCGGAGTCATTACCTTTCTCAAATTAATTCCCGACTGTTAATGCGGGAATGTTCAATGATTTTATTTTACACTCCTTTGACATTAATTCTAATGCAAGCCAGATTTAGGATGAGTTAGGGTGTGTTTACATCTGCTGCTTTTAGTCCACTTTAAATGGACCAGGCTTAGTTTCCTCTGTTTGTCCAGACTTCTTCCTTTTCCCTTCCTTTTCTGAACTCCGGAGAGGACCAACGTACCAGACCAAGACCTACTTTTTGAGTTAGTCTTTCTGAAATGAACTCTGGTGTGGTTTGCTTCAAGACCTTGATGTGAACAAACTATAGGAAATGTACATCTTCGTGAGCTTCATGAGCCACTGGTCCTGGGCGTTACGGCAAAAATAACCCTTTGGTTGTTGATGAACAGAAACACACCAATTTTTCAAAAGCCATCTCGTTCAGATCCGAATGAGGTGGATGTCTATGTTAATTTGGTATTTCAAAGTGTGACCAACACAGACTGAACAGCTTCGTTCACTTCCTTTGTTGACATTGCCAAGCTACAACCACAGGCAGTTCACAACTTCTTCTGCCTGCTGACTGATCAGGTTTAACTCCATCTCAATGGGAGAACGCCCAGACGGAGCCCTGAACAGAGATTAGGACTGAACAGAGATGCATAGAATGGCAACGGCCATGTTAGCAGTTTCTGACGCCGTTCCAAAATGTTTAATATCACATTGTGAAACCAGCATTGAATGAAATGGTCTTGACATTGAAAATGCCATCACAGTCACAGCTGTAATAACAGCACAAATGCAATATGCAGGACTTCCATGTTTGTTTATGTTCTGGGTTTGTGTTCTGTCCCAAGTTCATGATTTCTGACCAACAGGAGGAATGACCATCATCTGCGTGGCTTTGATTACAAATTATAGTATGTTTGCGAAAAAGCACAACATAAAATGCACATTTGGTCCGACCCAATCAAGTGGACCACAGGACTTTCCCTGTGTGAATAAACTCTAACTTTTAAGGGCAAAAATTCTTGTAATTTTAAAGTGTCTGATTACAAGTTCAGACTGAGTATATTAGTGTTTCCAATCTCCTCTGCGAGATATTTGGGAACAGAAAAAGATGTTATGAAAAATTTTAGTTCTTTTTTTTACAGAATTTTTTTCATAATTAATTCATTGATCAATGTTAATGCTTGAAAAGTCCAACTTTGATGTCATTCCAGTGAAAATAGAGGCTTATTATAAAAACTCAGTCGTGTTTTAGTGATAAATTACTATTTATAAAAAGGTAGAGCTCATCAAGCCATGCAACCTTAGAAACTGTTTAATATTACCTCCCGTTTCTCTCAAAGTAAACATATTTTGCACAAGCCTTCATCTTCAGCCAAACTTTAGCTTTGACAACAAAGCGATGCTCCTTCTAATTACCAAGCAGCCAATTAGTTGCTGTTAAGAGTCTAAAAAGCTTTCTAATGATGCAGGAAGCAGCACATTATCTCCCTCATAGCTCCACAGAGTCAGCGGCTGCTTCCTGATGACTGCAGGTGGTATTTAATATGACACATATTCAATGTGACAGGTGGATCCCCTGAGAGTCTGAAGATGAGAGAAGTCTCATTTGGAGAAGCAGCTGACCACGGAGTCACACATCCAGTTCTTCCCACTGTGAAAGAAGAAACGTGCTTTGGATTCTTTCTTCACCCTCTATAGGAGTGCTTCATCCATGTGGCGCATTTGAAGTGGGTTTTTGATGTCAGCTTCATCTATAATGGATCAGATGGCATTTCCCCCCCGACGGCAGCACCCGACTCTTCCTAGACAAGAGTCGGCCTAGACAAAGTCATGATCAATTCTCAGGGTTGGAGAGAGAAAAAATCAAAAAAGGGTACATGCAACATATGGAATCAGACAACAAGTCAAAATAGTTTATTAGAGAACAGAATTCATAGTCGAGGCACAACCTCACATTTAGTATAGGCACTGAACTACTGCACTGGAGTCACAGCCTCAACTCGGTTTGAAAACCAAAGCCGGCCAGCCGCTTGGACGAGCTGGCAACAGCTACATGTACAGCCGGTCTGAGCCGCCAAATCAATCGAGACACACAGATCATTCAGAGAGAATGAGGTCATCGCTCACGTCTCACCACGTGTCAGTAAAAGGCTAATTACATAAAAAAAAAGTGTGGTGTTTCATCTAAGTATATCCATCAAACCAGAACCTTGAATTAATACAGTGAAGTATGTCTACTGACAGGAACTGTGTTAAATTACATTTTAAAGCTGGGGTAACTTTTATTTATTTATTTATTTTATTGTTTTACAATTGTCACTATGTCGTGACAGCACTCTATGATTAGATCAGAAGTGGTCTGCCTTCTCACAGTGCTAACTATAGAAGTAAACAGCTTTGTCAGAAACAACCAATCGGAGCCAGGAGGAGGGTCTTACATTAGTCAGCCTCCCCCTAGCTATCTGCTACACTAAAGCTTCTCCCCGCTAGCATGGTCACCAAAAACAGGGGGCAAAACCAATTTCTTTGGAACGGGAATTTGTTTCTTCGATTCTTCACATCAGAACATTTAACAGCAAGTACCTGAATTGACTGACAGCACTAAGACCCGCCTCCTGGCTCTGATTGGCTTTTTTTGATTGTGAGTGGTGCATTTCTTCAGATGGAGTTACTAGCACTGGGAGGATGTGGAGGAGCTTGATTTTTTTGTCAGATTGCCCGTCTCATGTTATATTATCAGGACATAGTGACAGTTTTAGCAAATATGAAAAAAAATGTGTTGATAAAAGTTACATACTGCAGCTTTAACACAAACATCATCAGCTCATTCAAATCAAGCTAACGTTAGCCTAATTTCTAAAACAGGACAATTGAGTAATTGTCCAATTACCCAAAATAATAAAAAAACAGAACATGTTGGGGGAAGTTTCGACACCACTTCTTACAATATAGCTGCTAGCTGTTAATATTATCAGCTAGCAGCTAGTGGTGTGAGGGGTTTATGGTTAAAACTTTATTTCAACCACAGATGAGGAATATCATATTTTAGACGTTGGTTCTATTTAAGCTGAATTATAATGAAAATGTCAATTTCCTGAATCGTCTTTTAGACATTTCTTTTGGAACAAATTGTTTTGAATATCTTCAGCCGATGTTTCAGTCCACCTGAATTTTAACAAGCAGAATTTCTGTCAAGCACTTGACTGACGCTAGCTACCTGAGTCAGCAATCAGGTTGTTGTACTTATGTTTTTGTATTAAATATGTAATATTCTGAGCATTCTTAAGTGAATATTAATCTCTTTAGTGTTTAATTAATGTATCTGCAAAAGTCTGAAGCAAAATTTAATTAATTGTTTTGTAGCTATTATTCAAATTGTAAAAATCAGTAGTTTGAATAATTATTGCTCTAACTGTAGATTATGATTTATGTTTATTATCTTTTTATGCAGGTTAATAATCTGTTTTTCTTGCTGAGTGAAAACTCACAAAGCATTTTGAAAACACACACGGTTTGGTGCCGACTTTCAAAAAACTTTAATTTGCAAGATGATACTTTTTCTGGAGATAATCACAGTCAATAAAGTCTCTGAAATAGGATTTTTTTTTTTTTTGTAAAGAAGAAAATGGCTGTTATGCTAACGCTGGACACACGATGACAAGCAGCTTCCAGGAGTCACATTTAATTGCCTTCATGAAGCATTTTCTTTTTGTCAGGGTTGTTTACCAGCATGTTTAATGCTGTTTCTGTATTTGCAGAGGGTTGTTTTTTTTGTCATATTACATAAGCGTTCTGCTCGATTAGCCTTTGTATTGCCTGTTTGCATGTGCTTGCTCTGAACTACAGCGTTCATCTCTCAGTGCCGCCGAGAGAGAGAAAAAAATCTCTTGTTTATCTTCCCTTTAGGCGGTATTGTTTCCGGGGTTAGATGTAAGTCCTTATTATTGATTGTTAAATGGAATCATATGAGCTGTGATATGACAGATAAAGGCTGATCTCGCGCAGCCTTAATCCTCATCACTCTTAAACCTTCCTAATTTTATCAGATGGTCGGACATTGAGTCTTGCAGGATGTGGAGAGAGGAGGAAACATTTCCCTCTTTTAATCACAATTAATATCACACACACAATTTTTTCTAATTATTATTTAGTATCAATGTCATTTACTTTGTTTTTCCACAGCAACTTGTATTGTCAATATTATTTCTTTGCTGTGATTCTGTTTTCTGATCAGACTTTTGCCATTTCTGCTTCTAAATTTTGGGAAGGTTTGCCTTCATATGAACTGCTGAGACTGTTGCGACTTTTAATTCTTTGCTCAAGACATTTTTATTCTTTGGTGTTTTATTCAAACAGTTTGAATTTCTCTTATGATGAAAATAATGAAGTATATTGTTTTTTTTGTTTTAACCTTACTTTTAAATATATATGATTTTTGTTCTTATTGTTGTTATCTTGCTTTATTTAATGGTCAACATATGTTGTTTTTATGTGCTACATAAATAAATTGACGTTCTATTTTTGTGAAAAAGGAACAAACATAAAGACGTGGTCTCCCTCAAGTTGGGGCAATTCCAGACATTCAACATGCTAAGGTTAGCGTGTCTTCATCAGCACAAACAGAGGGTTTGAACAGTATAGCATGAGGCTAAGCAGTAAAATTATCAGGTCATTCCTGTGTGGCTGGTTTACTATTGAGCACAACTTGTGCAAATTTTGCAGCAGGGATGCCAAAGCATGATAAATATGACAGATCTGTGAATCTCATGCCACAAGTTTTGTCAACATGTCAAAAAGCAAGTAGTAATAAAGCACTCCGTCCGTCATAAAAGCTATCATAGCTTTTATGTTCAACACTACATAAACCAAACTAGACTTAGAATGATGGATAAATTAAAAACATCCTTTGAGACCAGAGTTTAGTTTCGCAGTTTAAAGAAACCAAGTCTTCATTTTTATTTTTTAAATACTTTTCCCTCCTTTAGCTTGATATAAACAAGTAAACTTCAGAATCTAGGAAGTAATAAATATGGCCAGACTCTTGTCAACATCTAGTGTTGCATTTTATTGCAATTATTGTCTGCTAGTAATTACCATTGCCTTTCTGTCCTTCTTTTTATTGTTGGTGAATAAATGTGCATTTATAGTTTCTCATGTGAGCTGTGTTGTTGAGCCCAAATGGACTTTCCTATGTTTGCATCACATAAAGATTACCTTGTTTATCATCTGTGGTTTTTAAAACCTGCTCACACTATTTAGACTGCATTTAATCTCAGTTCCCCATCTTCGGCTAGCAAAAACACAAAAAATACACAAATATATAATTTTCTTGTGGATATATGTTATTTTGGTGTCAATACTCGATTTAGCAAAACATTCAAATCATGTTACCTTTTTTGTAATGAGTTTTTTATGCTGTGTTTCTGTCATATACAAGTTGCATATCTGTTCTTTTCTTTTATGAGGTCGCTTTTCATAGTCAATTTGATCTGGAAACACACCAATCACTTTGGAGAGCGACTGTTTCACAAAGTGTAGCTGTGGTTAGCGCAGCAACATGAGAGTGGTATCAATCTTCATTTAGCTCAAATACTAATCAGTCTTTCACCAGCACCCCCTAAAATACTGGATGAAGGTGTTGCTGTTAGGTTAAAATCTGCATGGATTAATAATGTCAGAGTTGTAGTTTTTGGAGAGCTTTGGAAGTATCTGGGTCCTGTTAGCAGCACTGGGGTGGCTCGCTTGTGTAGGATTTTGAAGCAAGACTTCCCACAGTCGTCACATGCGCTTACAACAACATCAGTTCCTCCACAACCAGGTGTACAGGTGTTGGCTTTACTCCTGCTAGGTGTTACCAATGCTTTGAGGGAATGACTGCGAACTGGGTCCTACTCTCCATCTCGCTACAGCTAATAGGCTTAACAACCAAACCAAGGTCTGTACTGTCCATCCTTTGCTATTTGGATGCCAACAATAATTTCTCTCATTATGGGCAGGCCTGCTTGACATGGAAGGAAAAAGGGAGCATGTGGTGGATTGTGCAGAGATGGAACCTTTACTGTTAGGTAACAATTAATGAACCCCTGTAGCTGCTAATTTGATTAAATATTGAAGCCTCTTCAAGTATAAAAGTGTTAGTGCTAAGCTGACACTAATGGTGGAGGACCAGGAACCTCCCATGTATAGAGAAACAAGGTGGTGGAAACAACCTTAAGCAAATGTGACTCCTTTGCTAGCTTTTGGTGAACTTGTTTTCATTCAGAGGAACAGGATTACACCAAGAAGTGAAGCTAACTGAGATACTGCTAACATTGAGTGCAGAATATGTTTACCAAGAATATCATAAATGCCTTCACAATTACAAAAGTTTTCCAAATTTGCCACAATCCAGCTTCAAACAAGCCATGAAGAAACATTCAGTGTATTAAAATGTGCTGAATCAACTTGTATCAATTAGAACTAAAAAGATCAATTAGTTTAGGCGATTTCTGTACTGCCAATGTTGTATCAATGAAAATCAAAGACAGAAAGCTACTAAGGTCTAATTGAGGTGAACAGATCTGGTCAAAGGATGAGTGTCAGTTTTGCTATGTATTTAATTCTCCTTCTGTTTCACTTTTCACTACAGAAAAAAATTTCCAAGTTCATTTCATCACAGAATAAAAGACTTTTTGAGCAACTGTCTGTTTGTGGAGACTGATCAGGTTCAGGGCCAAGCGAGATCCTACAAATCTTACCTCAAGAATCTTTATTATTGTCTTTATTCAACCTCAGTCACCTCATCGGGCTGTGAAATGCTTCTCCCAGACCCGCAGGAGGAGATCATACACAATCTGACAGGATTTATAAAGCTCTGATGTCCATGTGGAAAATAAGTGGTGTGTGTGCTTAAAAATTTTATTTAGTGTTCTAAAAATATTGCTGAGACCGTTAGAAGGACTTTACTGAAACTGATTGTCTCGCTGAAGGTGATTGAATAACATCAGTAATTGGGTCATGGATGAATTCGAGTGGTGCTAGCTGGGTTCACATCCGGCTCCAGCTGCTGTTGTGTTTTAGGTGCATAGTTTCTGTGTGTGGTTAGTCTCATTGTAGGAGCTTTGACATGTTTTTTTTTTTTTACATTTTAAAATAAAAGAGTATAAATAGAAATCTTAACCTGCTTATCATGAACAAGCAAAAGTATAACTGCTGTTACTTCTCCTCACACACCATCTGAATTTAACAATATTAATTCACTAGTTCATTTAAGCTCCTCCCAAAACATTTTATACACACAGAGCACATGGCAATACTGACCCACTGAGACCACAAAGCAGTTTTCACCAGGTTTTCTACCATCACTGTAGGGAAACAGCACAGGACAGTGAGATATAATAAAAACAAGAATATTCAGGGGATTTTTTCCCCCCTAATAGCGTCTGTACAAACCAGGCTCTAGTTTGACATGAAGCAGTGAAATGACAGATGACACTTATGGCTCCACAAATGGGCAGGGTCTGTTTCCATCAAACAGAAAAAATAACATATTATTTGTTGAGTTTCATTTGCTAAGCCTACTAAAAAATAAGGAATTAATTACAAACAATAATTTCTTGACATAGAAATTTACTACTACTGACTCGTGTACTTGGTTCCACACAGTACAGTGCCATGTGAAAATATTAATACTTCTAAAAAAATGTTTTCGCCTTTTGTGACATTAACACAATGGAGTATTAGGGCCAGGCTAAGAAAAAAATAAGACGTAGTATTAAAATAATAGATATAAGTGTTCTTGCATTATTTTGACTTTATTTTTATAATTTTATTACTTTAATCTCATAATTTCATATATATTCTTTTTATTTCCTTCGCATTACACTAATACTCCATTGTGCATTACAATCTGAAACGCTGATGTCTTATTAGAAATGTATGTGATAGACCAGGTTATTTGTAGTGAAGATCGTACATGGTTTAAAGCCAGAATGCAATTATAGCATCCTGGTTTCTTTAGATCCCTAAAGAAAAACCAACACAGGACCAGAAGCTTAGAGAAGATTGGTAAAGACTCAAACCTCTGGTCAGGATTCACCTTCCAACAAATCAAGAACTAAATTCAACAAAAGAAATTTTGTCAGGTTTTTTGAAACGTCTAGACTTTCTTTGCTGTTTTGCAAAGAAAAATAGTCTGAAATGTTGGTTTCTACCTGAGCAAAGCTTGTAGAGCCATGTTCTAAATACCTTGGTGGTCCAAATTTAATCAAAAGTCACCCAAGTACACGGGCATACTTCACTCTGCGGACTCAATGGAGATGTCCGTCGGACATATCTACGTATGTGATGTCACACAGGAAACTGCTCAGTGTGAAATAGGGTCACATCTAACTATTTTGAATGCAACACTAAGCTAATGAGACTGAGAGTCGGCGAAAAAAGTAACAAGCCAGACTGCCACTTTGTGGCTCACTGACAGTATTGTGCTGGCTGCCCTGAGGCTAGGCATCCAGTCAGCTCATCATGCAAGCTAATATCCATTGGGATCGTGGGAAAGGAAGGAATTTGTCACAATAAACTGATGTAATTAGTTCGCTCTACTAAAACATCTTAACCATCCATGGACAGTGTGCACGGAGTCAACACTGCCAAACGAATACGCCACAGTATGCCCGAGTATGTGGGATCCTTAATCCTGGAAAGCATTGATTCATTGTGAATACAAATGCTCAGCATGCTCTTTTTTATACTCCACAGCAATACATTGACATTTGTGGCTGTAATGTGACAAAAGGCGGAAAACCTCAAGGTGCTTGTATATTTTGGCAATTACTCTATCTTTCATTTCATGAAAAAAAAAATCAGTTCCTCTAAGAGTTTTGCAAAACCAAAACAGTACAATTAGACATGTTTAGACAGTTTTTTGCACATTTTTAAAAAATAGATTCATCTGCTTGCTTGAAAGCATTTTAAGAAGACACAACCAGCAACAAACACTTTGAGGGGGAACCCAGCCCACAGTGGGCAACACCACGACACGTCGGTCACCTCACAACCTCAGTCCACAACACAAACAACTGGAGGAGAAGTAAAGGAGCATAAACAAGAGCAATTAGGAAATAAAAATGTATCACATGTCCTGCATCTATCGCAAAGAAAACAGGAACAGATGGAGACAGTACGCAAATATAAGAGAAACATATTTATGCTACCAGTGGGTTTTCCTCATTACCCAGGAAACGGACATAATGTTGCCCACACCGGAATTAACAAAATTTAAATCTTCCCCCTATTTAGAAATTGTTTGTCAGAACCTGAGTCTTTGGGTCCTAGAGTTGGGAACCAAGGCACAAAACATGCCAACATCAAAAACAAAAATGCGTTTTGGACGAGATGGGGTATGATGTAGATCGGAGAGGTAAGGACACACAAGGCCACTCTTCTGGGTACAATAGCTGCGTTTCCTTTGCAAATGTGAGCAAAACTTTGTGGCTATTTCATAAATGTCGATAAGACACAATTTCCCAACTGCAGTGTTTCCATTATTTAAGAAACACAATTAAAATCATGCCATGCCATCATCCTCCTGTCACTTCCTCTTTTCTGCCACCAGTAACAACTGGTTGTGGATCACATGATTTGTGTGATGCAAAAAGTGTTTCCATTGCAATTTTGCAAACAGCACTAATTTCGATACAGCTGAAAAAAACCAGATCATCCTAGTGCAAACTTTTTCCTGAAAAACGTGACTTTTACCAAAATTGGTGAGTTAGCATTAAATCAACTTATTTTCTTAAATACAATTTGCACAATTTCTGTGGTCAGCAGAGACACAGTGAAAGTCTCACCACTAACTGTGCAATCAGAAGTTTCTGAACTGAATTAGCTTAATAAAAATACGGCCATTTTGAAAAAAGCGTTTTTCAATGAAAAGTTGTAGCGTTAAGATGAGGTGGCTTTCGAACCTATTCAGGTGTGATTTTCATTGAGTTTTATTAGGGTTAGGGTTAGTAATACTGTTAATTAACTAATCTTGTTAATTACCAGTGTTCTGTTAATCAACAGAATACTGAAAGTTTTGCGCAGTTTGGAAACGCAGCTGGTGAGTAAGATGATCAAAGTGCATGAAGTCAGTCAGTAGTGAGGAGGATCGAAAGCCTGTGCAATGAATGCAGGGCATGTGTTTATAAACTGGCCTCAGGTTCTTCAGATTTATCAAACGTTTCATCATTTTTTACTCTCTGCTGATGTTGTGCACTCATACGACACTCTGATTTGGCTTTCAACATTCCCGTTAACTTGTGCTGGTGTCGCTTGCCCAGTGGCCCTCTGAAACAGCACAGCATGTAATTAGCTGCTACCTGCACTGAAGCATCCTGCTCTTTTGTTCTCCATCTCAGCCTGCTGTCAGAAAGGAGAACTCACCCCCCAATGAGCAAACAGCGCACGCGTCACATGAAGCAGACCTAAGAGGCATGTTTTCAACTGGAAACTAATTCTAGATTTATAGGACGTCATCTCAGCGCAGCAGCCTGATCCTGACAGGAACAGAGAGGCAGAGAGAAAAGGTCTTAATAAATGTACGCCTCCAACATGAGAGAGTTGGCTCTGGCATTGCTCCAGGACTTCGTCGCGGACCACAGGGTGAGGTGGAAAAATGGATGAGAGAACTAGAGAGACAGAATCCCTGCAATGGAGGGCTGTACGAATCCTGCAGACGCCTCATGGGGTGTGTAGATTTGCATTCATGCGCCCACGCAGACGCATAAGACACACATCCACGAGGTGACACAATGACACAGATGCACATAAATTTTGGATGTAGGTACTCTTAGGCTCAGTGTGCCTGAGCCAAAGCTGCACAGCTTAATGTTTTCTATTTTAAAGCTTGTGTGCGGTGATGATGTGCAGAGAACAGGCTGCTTTTAACTCTGAGCTCAAATCTATTCTGAAGGTTTACATGTAGCGGCATATTTTTTGAAAATTTCAACTTTTCATTTCAATTGCTTTCTTTAATTGAGCTGTTCTTTTGAGTTGTTGTTTTTTTTTCTAAAAACAATTTCTAAAAAATAAATAAATGTAATTGAAACTTGATTGATTAATGTGTATTTTAACACCCTAATGTTGCTATTAAGCAATGGCTAAAACTATGAATTAATTGTATTTTTGGTGTCAAAACACAATTAAATTAAACAGAGATGATCGATGTGAATATAGCAAACCCATTATATTTATATCTAAGTATGAGGCAAATTAGCAACATTTAGAATAATTGGGCATTTCTGTCTTAGTGTGGATTATATTGTCAAAACAGAGTAGCGCTAACATTGACACTCCTGAACTTATGAAATCACATTTATACCTAGCTTTTAATTGAGCCATGTATAATTAATTATATATTTAATAAATTATTTCTGTATTTATTTCCAGTTTTTAAAAATGTAAGAATTATTTCACAGTATTTTTTATTATTATTATTTTAATGTGGCGCGCTTCACTCTCCCTGCCATTCTATTTCTTCAGAATAGCTACATAGAAATGTTGAAGATCAGCCAGATGTAGTTCATACGCTGGCCAATAGGTGGCAGTAGAGAGTTTCTAAGTTGATTGGTAGTAAATCACCCATTTCAATCATTTGTCCATCCTGTTTTAGACATGTTCATACTCCAACACACCTGGATATGAATGACCAATATATCAATGTGTTTAAGTAGGGATTGGAAAGATCTAAGATGAACAGGTCAAAGTCCTATTCAGCAAAAGTTATTATACAATTTTAAAACACAGAAGTGCTGACAAATGTAGCAACAGTAATTGTGTAACTATAATTTTCAGTGGGATATTTTTCTTCTTTGTCAAAGTGTACTTAAATCAAATGTAGGATTTTTCAAAAACATTTTCAGTGTGAGGATAAGCCTGTGCTGTAAAAAATTTTTTTACACACCTTTATCAACTGTAAATAATTAATTTCTTTGGTTTAAAATAAGCCCCTTGAATTGGCTTTGATCATAATGTAGTCCCCCCCATGCTGTGATCCCAGGCTTTGATGACCCAGCATGTGTGTGTCCTTTCTGCAAATCAAAGCACCAGCTTTCTACTGTCTGTTTCACTTTTCAAATAAAAGAGAGGCTGCTTAGGTTGTCCATCAAATTTAGAAAGTAAGCAGTCAGGAACGTTGTTGTTGCTTGTCTTCAGATCTAAAACACTAAAGTTTCCATTGTAATTCGCATTAGCAGAAACTTACAGTTTCCCTTTTCACTACAGAATCAGGTCCTCTATTGCACACAAACCTCAGATGCCACTCCGGATATGTACTATAGCAGCATGCTTTACTTCTGCTTTTTGAAGCAGTGAATTTCCTAAAGGACAGCAGTGGATCCTTCAAGGCCTGTACATTTCATTGGATCAGATTTACAGAAGCTCAACTGGGTTAAGATCTGGGGAATCTGGAGGGCAAGTCAGCACCTCAAATGTGTTGCTGTTCATTCGACTCAATTTTATTAATATAGGGTGGATTCACAACCCATGTCGTTTCAAGGCACTTAAAACTACAAGTATCGACTTTGTGCAAATAAATACATAAGTCATTTCAATCCAATCATAGACGCAGATTCACACACTGTACAACCAAAACTGTTGCACCGCAGATTTTCTATTATCATGTCTTTGGTCTCTAAGGTTTGGGAATTAGCCAATCATTTTAAAATCGTTCTGTGCGAACAAGACATAATTGATCTTTACTGGATTCTGTTCCACAGGCCTTTAAACTCAGACTAACTGCTATTACACACAGATTTAAAGGACTAGTGGGCCAGATTTGTAATATTAAATCTGCCTATGCAAAAAATTACTTAAACGTGACCTGACTGACTGTTGTGCTCCCGACACCTTTTGGTCTAAATCTCTCACACCTAAACTGTTTGCAATCTGTTTAGCACCAAACAACTCAATGGTCAGGTTGCAGAACAGGGTTTGGGTTAGAACTAAAGAGTCACAGTTTACCCACGTTGAGCCACAGGCCGTCAGAAACCTCACTGAAAATGAAATGTAATGGTGTCTGCTAGATGAAGGCAGCTGCTGCCAAGCTTTGCCTGCAACTAGTTCAGCTGCCTCTGAGTTGATAATTAACTTATTCCATTTTTTATATGCTGAGGATTATTTTAATGTGACAGGCTCTCAGAGGCAGAGGGTGGCATTGAAATATCAATGAAATCCCACACAGCCCGAGTCTTTTTTATGTCTTGTTATTTTACATCCTAACACTTTTGGTCAAAAGACCACAAAGGAAGTAAAATGAAAACAGTGCCTGGGTCTTAATTAAGTTAAATCTTAGGGAAAAAAAAGAAGATAAACCTGAATATGTGGTGAAATGAATCAGATCCATCCAGGCTCAGTCCCTGTATGGACAGCAGTGTAAGTGTGGACTGTTTTGTGGATGTATACACGGTGACTCGTGCCTAATGTGTCCAATTAGGTGCACGGAGTGCAGCACCAGAAATAACCGGCTTGTCAGCTGGTATTTTATCTGAGCTTTCCAACAACAGTAGATGTCTGACTCTGTTAGTGAGGTCGGTCACCAAACAGGCAAGAAAAACCTGCGAGCAGGACGAGACGCTGAACAGGGTGAGCGTGTGTCCAACACAAAGACTAAACTCTTTTAACGACGGCCAGAGGCGGCTCTCTCCTTGTGTAATGAATCGAAATGATCTGGAGACATTTTGCCAAATCATTTGATTTTACTTAATAAATGACACTCCTTACAGTTAGATAAGTGGGTGTGGCTCAACTTTTGCCTTGAGTTAGACTGTTAAAGATAAGTATGATCTATAAATTCTCTTTAAAACTAGACAAAACCAGCTTTAATTTCCACGTCTTTGTTCTAACATGCCTCCTAATAAACTGACAATTTCAATTAAACTTTCTCCAGGCAGCAATGAACTGAAACAAATTTCACCTACAGAGCTAAACTGACTCCAACTGTGATGGAAACAGGAGTTTTTACATGTTTCACACAATATTGACTCAGCTTTATAATGCAAATTGTCGTTTTTTTTTTTTTCTTTAACCAGCAGAGACTGACTGCTGTTTTATAATCCATCGGGTGTAAACGGAGAAGCTGCTCACTGACAATTTGAGTGCTTTCACGAACAATGCTCCCAGAAAGGGAGGTAGAAAGTCTGGTAAAATAATAATGGTGAACATCAGCAAGCGACGTATGACTTAATTCACCTATTAATCAACTTGAATAAAACCACATGACTTGATTATTTCTGAGGAATTTTAAAAGCCTTTCACCTAACCTTCACTGATTTTATTAATTTTATTAATTCAACAGTTATTCTAACTCTGCTCCGTGTACAAACAGAAAAAAGTGACAAAATTACCACCAACTCAACCTGAAAGCCAATACCATGAGTTGCGCTAACCCTACGCAATTAATCATAAACATTACATCTGCTAATTCTTAAGCACTGCACCAACACTGTGTCTCTCATTCCTGCTTGACATTGTGTTCAGAAAGGAAAAACACAAAGTTTTTGACTTGAAGAGGCTGACTGCAACTTTTGCTCTTAATTTCTGAAAAAGCATCAATGATTAAATTTTGCTTGTATCGGTTGGACCTCTAAAATACAAGCATTTTATTTGGCAATCCCAGCAGCAGGACTGCTGCACTTGTAGAAATGCCTTGAAATAATAATACTTCAAGAGTTTAAAAAAATCATAGATTAAAATAGTATCCTAACTTCAACATGTTGTACGATTTTGTCTCCGTCTCAGTGTTTTCTTAGTAAACTCTGGTATGATTACCTCAAAACATCCACATCCATCATCCCACTGACATCAAGCTGACATTTGTAATAAAGTGAACTGTCAAATTTAAAGAGAAAATACCCCATCATGTGACAAAAAGCTGATTTCCCAGGATGCTTCAGTGCAGCAGGTAACTACACATTCACTCCCCCAAGCAAAATCATCCCTGCAACGCAATGTGAGTGCTGGTTGGAGTTCTGTGATTGATTGGTGTGGTGTAGAGATGGAGAGATGTGAGGCGAAGCAAAGTGCTGACAAGCTTACCCACAATCACTATTTCCTCAATCAAGGAAGCTGTGATTGTGCTCAAGATGGGGCCCCTGTTGGAACACATTGGATGTTTTTTTCTGACTGGCAGGCCTTTGACTCGCTCGTTGTGTGAAGGCATGTAAGAAAACATCGTTGTTGACGCTGTTGTAGAGATTGTTAGCAGCGTTAGTGTTCACACTTACAGCACTCTAACAGAACACAGAACTACAACAGACATCCACACTCTCTGAATGGCGCCATCTACACCTTAACCAAGTGCAGCCTCTGAGGTTCTAGAAAAGAGTCGGAGTGATGTGTTGCCATGAAAGCAGAGCTGCTAAGAAGAGTTTCAGATATGGCCCTATGTTCCTTTTAGTATCCAGAAAAGTACCCTGTTTTTATTCTGAAAAATGCTCAACAGTTCAAAGCCGAGTTGCTTCTTCAGAAACCGGGTCTGTGTCGGTTTGTTATTTGGCTCATTTTTTTCTCGCTCTGATTTTCCCGGAGTATAAAAGCTGTCAGTTTCCTGTTTTTGCCAGTCATAGCAACCTGCTGCACGGTCCGGCTCTGAAAACACTTCTTCAATGCCAAAACAAGTCGTTGACTTCCCAATGTGTAAGTGGAATCCATTGTTGCCGATCAAAGTAAGAAAGCATCCGAGTGCGGTCCAACTGCTGCATGTTCTACAGTGAAGAAAATACTGGTTCCTGTTTGCAATAATTTAAGGGTTTTTTGTGCCTGCATCACACTGTTTCCTGTAAGCAGAGAGCTTCCACAGCGTTACTGGGTCCTTGGGCAACTCCTCCAATCACAAAGAGGATGCTGGTCGTCTGCAGCAGAGCAGAAGAGCATCGTGCAGTGGGCATGGGGGCCACATACTCCCAGCGCCGCTTCACTGGGTTGTAGCTCTCTACTGAGCCCAAGGGCGATGGCTCATTACCTGAAAACAAAGAATAAAAAGCCTGAATTAATGCCAGTTATGTTGTAAAGTCTAAATAATCCTCAATCCGGTCAGTGAGTGAAAATGACGTCGTGCGCAAGATCCCACTTCACTTGAGCTTCATACGGCTCTGTTTACACTGAGCTGGTTTTCAGGGAATCCGTAACACTTTGGTTATGATTCAGCCGCTCGCTTACACGACTCTTGTGATCATTTTGAAATCAGGTCTCAGAGTGAAACTTTTCTTTGACCCCCCATAGTATGAAACATACTATGCATTACTCTGCATTTTAGGAAACAAAACTCTCAGAAATGTAGATAAAATAGTTTGTTTCATAGCGATCACCATATTTTAAAGACACAGCAGCCAAATTGGATTTTGAGATTACTTTTGGAGAAAAAACACAATTTGTTCTTGGAACAAAAACAAATTGTGTGTAATATCTAAACTTTAAATTATGTAATACTTAAAAGAAATCAAGAATGAACAGGAGTAGAAAGAAGCATAAACTCATTCACCTGAATAGAAAATTCATTCAGTTAGACTAATCGTGGTTATCCATGCAGCCAGCAGCGCTTCAAAGTCCCACAACAAAATGAATTTGTATTCATCAGCCGCCTCATCAGCAGCTTCTAAAAGCTGAACTGACACACTTCTCCTGAGGGACAAGAGCGACACGATCAGGAAGGAACTTAGCTCTATCACAGGAGCCATGAAAACTGATAAGGCTACCATGACCTGCTGCCCAATTCCACAGTCAGCTTCTTATGTAGTAACACACACACTCATCCAGACACACACTGACAGAATATGAGATGCTGCTGCAGATCTGATGCCAGGAAATATTACACAGCACACTGCAAAAATCTTACCAAGTGATTTTAGACTAGTTTCTAGTGCATATATCTGAAATAAGGTAAAACTAGCAAGATAGAGGAGCTTGTTTAATAATTAATAATACTTAAGGAATTAAGGAATTCATAATTCCTTAATGTTGATTTAAAAAAATGCTAGCTCACATATAACAAGACCATGTAATAAGTAAAACAATCTGCTAATTGAACTAGTACTTCTTTGTCAATATTAAGAAATTATTGATTTAAGACAGACTCTTAAATCTTGCTGAAAAGATTTAATTGTAATTTAATTTAGTCTAATTTCAAATGTGCCAAGATATCTGAACTAAAAACTAAACTAAAAAATCCTTGGTAAGGCTTTGTGTTTTTGCAGTGTAGATTGTCATATTTCAGTGTGAAGACAAAAAACATCTCACATTTAGACAAATCAAACATCCCACGTTTCATATTTCAGTATGTTCGGTTTGTAATCACATTTTAACACATAACTATCAATTTTCAGTTTGAATTGAGAAACAAAATTAAATTCACTTATAAGTTCAAAAACTGAATCTACAATGACTGTACCTATTGTACATTGCACTTTTGTTGTTTTTTTCTTTATTTGGCATTAATTTTAAACACAAATGAAATGAAAAGGTTTGAGCTCCAGTAGAAGTGCTGCCAGCTGTCAGGATGCACTTTTGGCAGGGAAACATCTTAAAACCTGCATGTTATGAATTTTGGCACAAGATATTTTTAACCTTAAAAAAAACAACAGGCTTGAGTATTCCAGGCTCCTGGAGAAAAGCCAAGCTTTCGTCTCCAAAGAGAAAAGGAGCCAATCAACATTGGTGCAAGGAGCGAACAACAGAGAAGAGCAGACGTATAATTGACAGCAAAAGTTTTTCTTTGATGCATTTGGAAAACATTGTGGATCTGTAACATTGCTGTTGTTGTAGCAAAATACTCTCCCTGTCTAGCTGTGCACTGAGTGGCCAGGTCAAACTTATGTCACTTATGTTTCTACCTGCTCTCAGCTGCAGAGGTTTCAGTTTGTTGAGGTTTTGATGTTAGGCTGGACTATGTTTGTTTGTCCTGAAGTTGTTTCCTTGACTGTATTTCCAATTGTTAGAGTTGTGTAGCAGCCTAAACACTCCCAGTGTTCTGACAATTGTGTGTCAGGGATATTATGAGCTTTTTTATTTTTATTTTTGACTATGACAGATACATTTTGGACAATTAGAAAATTACATCATTTTGTTAAAAGTGTTTTAAATTTGTTCTAGCCCCTCAGATCTACCTTGAAAAAAAAAGCAATGCTGCCCTAATAAAATCCAACAATACATATTATATGAAATTATTTTATGTGTCCTATTTGTTCAAATTGTCAAATTGTAATTACAAATAATTTATAAGGATGCACAATATATTGGCATCAACGTCAGTTTCAGCCGATGTTAGTAATTTTTTAACATTTCCATATTGTTGCCATTTGTGTTCCAGGAGGAGGTGGGAGGTCAGTCATATGATATTTGGTCATTGCATATTTGCTAAATACGGCAATTTTGATATGGCTGAAAGAATGACTCACACTGTTTTTGATCAAAACATTTTGATCAAAAAACTTTTTTTTTTTTTTCAAAATTAAGCAAATTTATGTTCACAACTCCAATCTGTGTAATTTTATGGCTGAAAGAAATGCAGCTATAGAGCCTGGGACCAAAAACCGCAGCAGACCTTCAGAGATCTGTAACAGAAATGACTAAACAGGAAACCTTTTTGTCTCAAAAGGAGGATCTTATCAGTATTAGCATGTTGGTCATAACAATACAGCAGATTTAGGAGATAAAACTCGATATTCTTACAATGGGCAGGAATAAGATCCTGAGTAAACTCAGAAATGTTCAGTATTTAGATGTTTTTAGTATTTATTGTCTTTAAAATGTCTGTTCTGACCTTCTCCTTCTTTCCCTTCTCCTTCCTCTCTCACATTAGTAGCAATGCGCTCTGTCATTATACATCAGGCAGACCTAAGTTGTTGCTGTTTCCATGGAGACCCACATCACAGCAAGTCCCCAAATAACGTATCCCGGTTGGTTATTGTGTGTGCATGTGTCTGTCACAGACTAAGATAATCATGTTGAAAGAACAAGGCGGTGGTGGCGGAGCGGCCTTTTCAAAGTGATCCGGGCCCGTTCAGCCATCACCCTCTTTATCATGAACACACTCTCTCTGGACGACACACACACAAAGAAACACCTTGCCACAGGAAGCTCAAAGGCTTTTCATCACTGCTTTGATTCTCGACCCACAGACGTCATGTCACTTCACCCATCCGTTCTCCTTCTTTTGACCTTTATTCTCCGTCTTCTTTACTGCTGTTTACGTCACTATCTCATTTTCATTTTCTTCCTGTTGCTTATTTACAGCTTTGCTTTGCTTCTGTTTTTAACTCTTGTCTTTAACTTTACAATTCTTAACCCATTTTCTCAGTCAGCCGCCTCTGACTTGATTTCCTGCAATTATTCTTTTTTTCCAAACACTCCTCCTCTCATTTCTGTTCTTTGCCTTTATTGTTTCTGCTTTGTGCGTCTCACACAATTGTCTTTTTTTGTCTGTCACCTCACCAACGTTCAGCCACCGTTGCATTGTTCTCCCTCCTTTTATTGTGTTCTTTGCCTTTTCTGAGAATAATGTTAGACTTTCTACTCTCTTGTGCATCTCCACAAAATAACCAAGCTCCATGTAAACACTGTTGAGTTAAAAAATATACAATATTTTTTACTCAGTTTCTAGAGGTAATTTTTGTTATTGTTTCCCTTTTTATCACTGTTCCTTCTTTCTTCTACACTAGATTATCAGAGCAGATAGCACCATAGACAGACAGGCACATTCCTGTCCATCAAATGAAGGAGTTGGAAGCAACTTCTATCTATTTCTTTTAGGGTGTTGATATCTTATGTCATACAAACATAAAGATACAGTACTTTATGTTATTGTTTTAATTCGATGGATCCATTGACATTTTTCATATTTGTCATTTTTGCATGATGTTGTTGATGCACATTTTTAAAATTTGCCACATTGTATATGGGGGAAGTTTCAAATTGATCGAAACAGTTTACACTCTTCAAACTAAGTGAACAGTGTCTCTTCTGCATTTTTCTTGCTAAGGACGACTGTTGCAGTTCGTTTTCTAGTTGGGAATTTATTAATTTTTTTATGATGTTTTAGGCTCTACTGGCCTGTGTTGTACAGAAAATAGACAGGAAACAGGGAAAGCGAGAAGGGAAAGACATGCAGCTGATGGCTGGAGACCACGTACAGAACCCAGGAGACTATTGCCTTTTAACATGGTGAGCATATTCTCCCAAATGAGCCACCTGACTGTGGTAAGAGTTCATCTTGTGGAAGCTGAGTTACCGGTTTGATCCCCCACTCTGTCTGTCTCCATTGTTTCCTTGGGCAACACACTTAGGCTGGCAAGGCAGCTGGTGGTGGTCAGAGGGCCCGATGTCATCCGAACAAGGTTTGTCAAAATTCAGTAGCCTACCAGTGAATGAATGTGTGAATGACTAACTGTAGTTAAGCTACATTCAGTAAAGGACTTTTACCATTACCATTTATAAAAAACCCTTAGCGGACTCCACTAAGGGTTGACGAATCATACAATCATGTCTGGTATTCAAAGAGAATCAGGTTTTGGTCATCTCCAGGAAAATATCTGCCTGCACTGTTTCTCTGTTATACGGTGAGATGTTCTGTGATGTTGAGGTCAGGAGTTTGTGGAAGCCAGTCAACTTCATCCTGACCAGATTTTCTCATTTGTCTTTGCTTTGTCCGTTGGTTCATAGATCTGTAGGCACAGAAAGGGCCACTCCCAAAATGTCTTGATGTACTGAAGAATTACGAGTTCCTTTTGAGGTGCATTAATATAATAAACCTAAATGGTCATGAATGGAAGTTTGTAAAATCCATCTGTAGATTTTAGGGAGGGGTATTAGGCTTTTCTTCTTAGGCTTTGATTCTAAATCAACTTTGTCTGAATGTGTTCTCCACATTCACTGACTCTCATGTCTTAAGACGTCTTATGTTATAACCAGCTTTGACATGGTGAATGTTACAGTATCATGCAGGAACAACACAGAAGCACTCTGAAGTTAACCACTGACACAGATTATGTCAACATCATAGAAACAGAGAGACAGATTTGGTTGTCTTGGTGACAAGGACAAGTTAACACATATTCCTGCCTCTTTTTTGTCAGCTTGTTCACAATGCAGGTTTCTGTTAATATTCCAATGTAACAAACTTCAGATGTCATAAAAAGGAAAAGTTAGGGTGGTAATAATAATGATGAAAGAAATCAGATAAATAAAGTTTAGCAGATACAAATAATGAGTCCTGAATGTTGGCTTGCTTCAGCAGATAATATAAATATATTCATAAAATGATATGGATGAACATGCATCTCCAGTCCGTCCTCTGGAACAGCTGGCATGGAATCATAATTTGCGTCCATGAATCAAGTTGTCACTCATAGTTATACATGAAACACATTAAGGCCTGAACAAATATAATATCTTATCTATGTATCTGGGGCATGGTAATTTGAAAATTCAATTACACTCTTTAAAAAGTGACAGACATTATGAAAACACATTAACGTTAAATGAGTCTGGAAGTTGGGTGACTTAATAACAATGCTTATACTAGCTGATAACTTTGGTCAAAGGAGATAGCTGTGAGATTTCATCGGATTAGCAGGGGCGAGGTGAGACCCATGGTGAAATAGAGAAAAGAGTTTATTCTACTCCTCAAGGTTCTCAAAACTAGGAAACAAAGGTGAGCAACGAGACAAGAACACAGACTCAGGAAGGGGAACAATGACTTGACAAAGACAAGAATCCAGTGGGGAGATTAAATACACAAGGGAATGATCAGGGAACAGGAGACAGCTGGAACCAGTGTAAGTAATTTCCCTTTTAATTTTTTATGTCAAAAACATGTTTTATGTCTCACAAGCCCAAAATATCCCATTAGAATAACCTCACACACACACACTCACACACACATGCATTCCATTCCATTTTTCTCAAAGCCTCTAGTTGAGTCTTCTGTCGCTCTCGTCAGGATGAGACTGATGTGTTACTCAAACGCTCGCATACACACACACACGCACACACACACCCACACACACACACACACACACACACACACCCACACACACACACACACACACACACACACACACACACACACACACACACACGATCTGAACAGCTGTCTGACCGAATGGCTGATCGTCACACTGAGCTCCAAGAATAGAGGAGGCTGCTCGGGCGCATTAGGCCTTCATGTGAATGTGGCAAACCAAATCTGACAGGTTTCAATCAATGTAAAGCACAACTGAACCTGTGATACTTTTTAGGAATAAAACAAAATATGGAAAAAAAAAAAATGTTGCCTTGGTGGTAGCTTTGTAACACATTGTCAAAAAATGAAAATCAAGGGGCCGTTTTTAGATAAGAGGAAAAAAATGTTGAAGTTGCTCTGTGTCCATGAGAAAACATCAACAAAAACAAAAGAAAGAAGGTAAATTAACAAAGTGTCAGAAAAGGTCATGCATTGGACGGCAATCTGACTGATTTGAGTTTAAGATTAAGTTAAATATCTTGGTATAACAGCAGCTGCATTTATATTGCAAATGTGCACAAAAGTCAGGAGATATTCAGCTAATGTCAAAAAATCTAATTAATAATCTAATACCTGAATGTTTCACATAAACACAGTATGGATAAATGTTGCTTAAATATATCTAAGGGTGCATTTACACCAGAACTACCACTGCTAAAATCTGACACCACTTCATCTTTCTTCACATTTCGTGAAGAAGGAAGTTGCACTCAATGTCTTCTTCAGAGGTTTTTGTGTCATTTCCAGTAGTGCTTCTTGTTACAGCACCACCGCAGGTGAGAAGGTCAACATTTTGTCCCATGGGGTTTGATATAGTGCAGTGTGAAAATGAATCGCGCCAAATGAAAATGGAACAAATGTTGCAATTTTGGTCCCCAGCCACCAAGTTACCAGGTGTGAAAACACCCTACCTCAAGAGTAAATATGCTTTTTTTGTGATCTGTGCAACTACAACAGAAATACATGTTTTGTCTATTCACAGGCAGAAATGTCATTTGGGCAGAAATGTCATAGCAACAAGAGAAATGACGAACGGACAGAAACAGAAGCTGATTTTTGTGAACAAGAGCAGATGAAGGAAATGAGATTTATGTCCAGAAAACAAAACTTGAACCACCATTAAAGAACAAATTGATGTTAACAAGGTTCTGGTGAGTGAGAGGGCTCGGTCAGAGACTGTGAATGACTGGTTTTCAGTGGGTTTCAGTGATGAGAACCAAATCTACTTTGGCTAAGAGGATGATGCTAGAATATCTTTTTTCTGCCAAGAAACAGAAAAATAATGAGTGAAAACTTAGAGATACTGACCCAGACCACCAGCTACAATGACTCTTCCTCCAAGGCATCCTGCCACAAAGTCCGCCCTCTTTTCCCGCATCCTGGATGTTCGGCTGGGTTTGATCCAAACACCTACCAAAAGAAGAACAACCAGGTAAACAGTCGGTCACCTCATCCGATGCTGGTTTTATTTCCAAGTTCCTTTGAGAATAATAAATTCAAAATGCTGAAATTGTTCACAAAGTTCTTTGTATATTTTCTGCCTTAATTTTCTGCCGCTCTTCTCAGTCAAGGACATGAAAACAGTAAAACAATCAGATTCAGCTGTTTCGTCGCTCAAGTTGTTGGATTTGTTCACTAAACATCCACAGTTACACATTGGACTGTACAGTTTAATGCTAAATACAGAGTGCAAAAACAGTACACATATTTCCACTGTTTCGGGGTTTTCTGTTAAATTGCGCAAATTGGTAATACAAAAATAAATTAGGTTAATGGAAACATACAACATTTTGAAAAACACATTTTTCAATAAAAAATGTTGATCTTCGGATGAGGTAGTTTTTTCGACTGTATCAAAATTTGTATATTTCATGAAACTGCAAGGGAAACACAATGTGAATATCTGCTGTGTGTTGCCTTATTTGCCACTAATCAGTTTTTGTCACCTCTCTACCTTGCTGTTACAAATATGAAATAACTGCAGAGTCAATCACTAGATAGATAGACAAAGACAGACTACGGAAGCCAAAAGGGAGACATATATGGAGGGAAAAAACTGCATTTTACACAACAAGATTTGCCTGGGGAGCTCCCAGCACCCTGCTCTTTTCCCTTTCTCTGGCTTGAAACCCCTCACAGATTAAATTTCTATATTTGGACCATGATAAGAGGTGACGCATTGCTTTTCCCACTGATCCTTGTGTCTTGTGCTAGAAGAGTCAGGGCAGGAGTTGAAGATGGCAGTTTACATAAATCTAATAAGATAAACCAATATTCTAAAAACAAAAAAAGGCTGTATGAGATCACAAGCAAGTTGATTCATAAAACTATCAAAATATGTAAATATTCTATTTGCTTGGGGTTGACTTTTGCTGCTGCTGCCTGCATTTATTAAACTTTACTTTCCACTAAGACTGGGCGACATGACTTAGAATTTTATCGTAATATTTTGAGGTACTGTTGTGATAACAATAAAACTGACGATAAAAAAACAATCTTTTACTTAGGTGACTATATGGCGGTGACTGTACTTATAGTGACACAAACACAGTTCTTGAAAAGCATTCCCATTAGAAACGGTCACCATTAGGACTTAAAGAAATGTGATCTGAACTGTGCATAGTAACTCTATTGAACCATATTATTATATTTATTGATGCTCTTTGGAGAAAATGATAAAAAATAACATTTCTGACATTGCTGTAACTTTTTAAAACACAATTTATTGAAATTTATTGAGGAAACAATAAATCAAAATTCTGATCATGAGAAACAAAATAAATGATAAACCATGTGGTAAAGTGTGCGACCGCATTGGGTCACAGCGGATGACCCCTTAAGAAAACAACACTTATCATGCTATCATTTCATCATGTCAGTTCAGTGTTTTTCATTTTTATTTTATTTTTGTATTTTATTTTATTTTTGTTTATAGACATTGCTGTCTATAAACATTAAACAATAAATATGGAAATATATACTTAATCAAGTTTTGTATATAATGCTTTAGCTCCATTATTCTGGCCAGAAACAATTTATTTCTATCTCTGCAAACAAAAAGCTGGTGACCTATTTAATTTAAATTAATTTTATTGTTTTTATTTTAAAACAACCCTTGATTCAGTTGGAAATGAATCCAACTGAATCAAATTTACTGTACCCATCAGTAAATTTTCTTTTTCCTATTTCTGTTAACTTGTAATTATGCAGAGAGAATGAAAACAATTCATTCAAAATTGAATGAAGCACTCAGACTATTTCAGAGGACACACAAATCCTTACTCTTTATCACAATTGTTTTGTATCACGCTGATGGTTTGACATCTGTTTAATCCACAGAAGCTCAGATAAAATATTCACCAACATTTTATGCATTCAAACACTTTGACATGTTCACAAATACATATTACACAGTGCGGCTGGTTTAATTTGAAACTCCCAATACAGTCCAATGTGAAGCAGCCAAACAGAGTTAATGTCAGGCATGGAGGGTCTTCAACATAAACCTTGGTAAAATAGCAATGGTCTATTAAGGCTGATACGACTTTTCACAGGATTGAAGGCTTAATAGGAGAAGGTTTATTGAGGGAGTTGTTGTAAATGTCACTCTAGGTTTCTGTACCTGTGCATTGTCGTTCTTATTTCTTAGCTCTTAATGAAGGACTAGATGGCAATTAACCATCTTAAGACGGGTCTTTTAGACCCAACAAGTTTTGTTTCTTTTCTCTCTCTCTCTGCCCGAGATTGCGTGCATTTTATGAATTTTTTTGTTTGTTTTTGTGCTGGTGGAAACTGATCATCTGATGGGGACACAGGAAATCATTTCTCAATAGCGGAGGGCCCAGAACTTCACTTCACAGTGAAACATAGAACAAACATGTTTCACTGTCTTACCAGGCTGGCTCCATTCAGGATAGACTTGAAATTCACTGGTCTAATCTAGTTTTCTCTGGCCAATTCTGGACCCAAACCAGTGGTATCCTTGACTTTCTCATTTTTCTTGCTTCTTTTTTTTTTTTTCTTTTTAATGAAACTTCATTCTATGAATGAAGAAGGAAGAGATGCTAATAATGTCTGGCAAATTTAATCTGCAGTTAAATGGACTTGCCATAACTCCTTTTCCCTCAAGAAGGATCTGCTGGGCTCCTAACAAATTATTTGTTGCCCTGACAAATAATTGAAGTTGTTAAGTTTGTTGGTCTGTGCATTAGAATCCAGAAAGGTCGATATGGAGCCAGTCAAAAAAAAAAAAAAACACAGGCATCACATATTTAGCCTACATTATTAATTGCTGATTGGTCGATGGGTAA
The DNA here is from genome assembly GCF_027474105.1 of Poeciliopsis prolifica. Classification (NCBI taxonomy): domain Eukaryota; kingdom Metazoa; phylum Chordata; class Actinopteri; order Cyprinodontiformes; family Poeciliidae; genus Poeciliopsis; species Poeciliopsis prolifica. The sequence goes on from NW_026562402.1 coordinate 2,562,010, forward strand.
TGACAGTCTTCATCACTGTATTAGTCTTTTTAGTTTGAGATGAGAAACGCAGCATAAAATCCTGATGAAAGTCACTGACCGCCTTGTCACATGGATGACTGGTCTGAGCTGCTTGCTTCATGAGTATCTACAGCTGGATTCACAGAGTTTGCAATCAAAAACAAGAATACAGGCTAAAGTAGTGATCTTAATGGACCAGTTAGTGGAGCTCAGGTTTATTTGCTTTGTATTTAAGCTCTCAGGATTGTCATGTCCAAGATGTCAGACAATCTACATCAGTGTAAGTAACATCAATGGAACGAAGTTCTACAAAAATATTTTACTTTCAAAATATTTTCATCAGAGGCAAAAGTCTAATAAAACTGAAAGATTTGACGTTTCCCTCTGCAGTGGAAATCTTCAGAGAAGAGGGGAGACATTTTTTTTTTCGAGATAACATTAATGTGTTGAGGCGGTGGCTGGAGGATGTAACGCAGTAGCAGTGCAGCTAAAAGTTAATCTCTGTGTCAGAGGAGAGACGGCAGAGCCACCAGCAGCTCGCTAATAGATATGCCGGCACCAACAGACCAGCTATTCAGGCGTGGAAAATGGAAAGGAAAGATAGCATGCAAATTGCGTCCAGATATACGGGGAGAGAAAGAACAGGGAGGGAGCTTTCAAACAACCATGCAGACACGTAATTTATGTTTTTCTCCATGTTTTCTCTTGACAAATTGGCCAAAATAACCATAACTCATGTTTGTTCATCCTCTGAGATACATTTGTACTTTGCTGAAAATGGAAGGACTTCAAAATAAAAGCATACATATGAGACATTGAACTACTTGAAGAATTAATAAAATTTTGTGCCAGGCATGTAATACTAAAAGGGCTCAATATTGTAACCATTCAGCCATATTCTGTGTGAAGCTACACTAATGGACATTGTGCAGGATAAAGGTGTGTTCATTTCTGACTGCCTTCTTAAATGTGAATGACAAGTGGACTGCAGATAGCACCAAAAGCAGGAAGTGGGTAAATTCAATCAAAAGAAACATGCTGGATGAAAAATAGCAAGCCATTTCTTGCCAACAGGCTTTTCAAAAGATATTGTTTGTTTGACACAGTGCAGTGTGACATTGAACTTCTCCAGTTAAAAATGTAACAAATGTTACAACTTTGGTCTCAGTTCATCACATGTGGAAACACTCTAAGTTGTACAATAAAATGGCTGAACTTTGCTCTCCAAGTTACACCAAGGGATGGAGACCCTGGAACATCCACCCCATCCACCCTGCCTTTATTAAATTAAACTGGGTGGCAGAGAGATGCTTTGTGTTACTGGATGCGGCGGTCCCTCTGTGTCTGTGTGCATTCTCACCTCCACTGCTTCTCACAAAGCTTGTCAAGCAGAGAGAGTGCAAACCACTCTCCCATGAAAAAGAAAACAGGCTGCAGTGCAGCGTTTTCTTCCCCCTCTCTGCTGCTTTAACCCACAAGAAGGAAAGACAAGCCACTTCAAGGAGAAAGCACGGCTGCTTGTCAGCACCAATTATTAATTCGATCCAAATCTGAAGTTTGGAGAGGAGATGAGGCGCCCATTTATGTTGGCTGGCGTCACTCTTGTATCTGTATGGCCAACTGGCTCCCACACAAACCGTCTGTGGCGGTGCATGCAGGCAGCTGATTTGAGTGACACGTGGGGCATATCCGTGTCTGGTGGACTCAGCTGGAGGAGAGGAGCGAGTGTTTATTTAAAGCTCAGAATCAATCCTGTTCCTTCTCCTGTTTCGCCCTCCCAGACGTTTCGCATATGCAACATGTGTGCCGGTCATGTTGCATGTGACCGGCACACCTTCAGAAAGCCAGAGAATATTACAGCAGCACACACAAACTGCTTTGAAAAAGACATTAAGAAGTCTTTGTCTTTCAAAAAAAAAGGGGGGAGGGGATAGTTGAGACTAAAGCACAAGACTGAAAACTTTTGTCATCCAGTTTTTGGTAGAAAGAGAGCAGAAAATAGAAATAAATCCTGCAAATGATTATGATTGAGCTCATATCAATTTAACATGCAATTAATTGATTTATTGATTTATTGCTTATTGTGGCATATGTCTAGGCCAAAGCAGAAATCAAACTTCCACACTGAATGTAGCCAATAAGCAGATCAGGGCAACAAAACACAACTCCGTTTACAAAATCAAAGAAATGATTGTTTTCTTAGCTGCAGGTAATAAAACCACAGTTCTCCTGCCTAAAAAAGGATGAAACCTTTCATTCCCATTGGATGAGACACTATACAACTGGAAAATGTCTTTTTACAGTTGTCCCTACAGGCCCTAGAGTTGTCTACCACTGCTGAACTCTTGTTTTATTCTGCTATGTGAGCTGCAATAGGACAACTCTGACTTGCAGTCTCTGGGGTTTGCTACCGTTTGTTCAGTCACTGCTCTTTTTGACCAAACACACCCTTGACCTTGTAGCTGGAAGCAGGAAATACATATCAAGCACATCAGTTTGTTGTTGCTCTTGACAAAAAAAATCACAGATCAACATGACATGATATGACATGCTCTCAGGTGGATGGAGCAGCAGCAACATTATCAGCCTGTGTCTTTCCACATTACCCTGATGAAGACGGTTTCCGCACCTGCTATTTGGAGCAGATTCATCATCCATGTCAGCAAGCAGATGCAGATGCCCTGGACCATACAGGAACAACAATGCACGCAGTGCGAAGGCTGACGCAGCCCAGTCAGGGATGTAGACAGGCAGCAAAAACCTCCTGACAGCGATCAACACCTACTGTGTGCTGCGCTGTGTCCCTCCTCCAGTTGGCAAACATGCTTCCTGTGGATTTACACCGAGGTCAGGGCTGTGCTAGTTTGACTTAACGACAACATGACTTCAGACAAAAAATTTTAACTTGTTCTTTATCAACAAGTATGCCACTGCCATGATTTGTCTGTGAACCATGGTGTTTCTCCATGTCACACCATCACATGGAGAAACATGGTGGTATAATCTGGTAAGAAGCAGCCCCTTGTTCTGTGCATTGCCTCATACAGAGGGCCTGGACCTCTGGCTGTCGAGAAACTGGAGGCATAGAATCCAACCGCAAAGGCTTGGCCATAATGTATGCGATCCACTGAATTGACCTCGAAGGACACTAAGCTATGAAGCTCACAGGAAACTGCATCTGCTGTAAACAACCATCACCCACTGCAAAGAGAGAGGTGCCAAACTGAACAAGTTGGCTGTTAGTGAAAGCTGCAAACTGTGGAAACGTGACCAACACTGACTGAATGGCTTTGTTTACTTCCTCTGCTGCCATTGCCAAACTACAACCAAAAGCAAACCACAATTATGAAACAGCATGGAAAATTGCCATGGTTCACAACTCAATGACTCAATTGGACCGCTTGAAATGCATCCTAAAAAAATCCAGAGCAATACAATAAATCCCAACTGGAGAACAGAAGGGAGAATCGAAAGGAGTTGAGTTGGAAGATAATGACCTTAAGATCACATCTCTGCTCTTTGAGGATGGATGGATGGATGGATGGATGGATGGATGGATGGATGGATGGATGGATGGATGGATGGATGGATGGATGATGGATGGATGGATGGATGGATGGATGGATGGATGGATGGATGGATGGATGGATGGATGGATGGATGGATGGATGGATGGATGGATGGATGGATGGATGGATGATGGATGGATGGATGGGATGGGATGGATGGATGGATGGATGGATGGATGGATGGATGGATGGATGGATGGATGGATGGATGGGATGGATGGATGGATGGATGGATGATGGATGGATGGATGGATGGATGGATGGATGGATGGATGGATGGATGGATGGATGGATGGATGGATGGATGGATGGATGGATGGATGGATGGATGGATGGATGGATGGATGGATGGATGGATGGATGGATGGATGGATGGATGGATGGATGGATGGATGGATGGATGGATGGATGGATGGATGGATGGAGGATGGATGGGATGGATGGATGGATGGATGGATGGATGGATGGATGGTGGATGGATGATGGATGGATGGATGGATGGATGGATGGATGGATGGATGGATGGATGGATGGATGGATGGATGGATGGATGGATGGATGGATGGATGGATGGATGGATGGATGGATGGATGGATGGATGGATGGATGGATGGATGGATGGATGGATGGATGGATGGATGGATGGATGGATGGATGGATGGATGGATGGATGGATGGATGGATGGATGGATGGATGGATGGATGGATGGATGGATGGATGGATGGATGGATGGATGGATGATGGATGGATGGATGGATGGATGGATGGATGGATGGATGGATGGATGATGGATGGATGGATGGATGGATGGATGGATGATGGATGGATGGATGGATGGATGGATGGATGGATGATGGATGGATGGATGGATGGATGGATGGATGGATGGATGGATGGATGGATGGATGGATGGATGGATGGATGGATGATGGATGGATGGATGGATGGATGGATGGATGGATGGATGGATGGATGGATGGATGGATGGATGGATGGATGGATGGATGGATGGATGGATGGATGGATGGATGATGGATGGATGGATGGATGGATGGATGGATGATGGATGGATGGATGGATGGATGGCAAATAAGAACCAATGTGATGTCAGCCTGGCAGGTCTGGCTTAATTTAAATACATCCTAATTCAATTATGTTCATATGTATTTATGTATAAAGCAAAATCCCATCAAAGTCATCCTGAAATATCAGTCACATTATGTGAATGAAATTCTGCATTATCTCATTTACAAAGTCATCCGTTCTCACTACAGCCACCAGAACTCAGTCTAGCTCAGCTCTGAGCTCTGTGTCAAACATCGGGAGGTGTGTTTGCAGAGTGAAGAGAAGTGTTTGGATTATATCCGAGGTGTTGAAAACAAGGTTAATCACTGTCAGAAGGGATTTTTCTTCCCTGTCTCTACATCCCTGACTGGACTGCGTTAGCCTTCGCACTGCGTACTGATGTTCCTGTACGGTCCAGGGGATCTGCATCTGCTTGCTGACATGGATGATGAATCTGCTCTAAAACGCACAAGCAGGCACAGAAACCATCTTAATCAGGATGATGTAGAAAGGAATAGGATCATTTTTATGTGTCAATGGTCATTTGGTCAGCAATAAGAGTGAAAGGTAAATATTGTTCAATATCTGCCAAAACCTGGCTGATGGGTAAGTAAACAAGCATCCATGGAGCAGGTCAGAGGTGAGTCAGACAGATGTGGAGATAAAAATTTATGTTCTCATTGCAAACAAATAATGCTCAGAAAATTACAATTCAATAAGTAAAACTGATTGGAAGCCAGTGAAATAACCAGAATGTATCAGTTCTGTATGGAAAGATAAAATCATTGGATCATCAGAGGTTAAACACCAAGAAGTCATCTCCCGTATGGGAGTGACTAAGAAGTTAGCAGTAAAGATCTATAAGCTGTGAGGAAGTGTTTTTGTTTTTGTTTTTTTCTTTGACCTCCTTTTGTTCAGTGATGATGCTTTCAAAGGCAGCAGCCTGAAGTTGCTCCTTTCTGCTGAGATGCACATTCCATGTGAATAACTTACAGCAGAAAGAGACTGATCAATATTCAAAAGGCTGCTCCCGGGGGAAAGAGGATGGCACAGGAGTGTGTGCAGTAGAAATAGTCAAGCCTCAATAAGTTAGTGAGTTCTGCTACTTTTCTGGTAACCAAATTCTTGATAAATCTATCAGTCAGTGAATAACCGCATGGAAATCAATGAAGACTTTGATCAATAAATATTTTTTAACCTATTGCCAAAAATGCACAGAGATGGTGGCGTGTCACAATTGTCCATCTTGTACATTTCCAGAATTTTATTTATTGATTCTTAATTCATGTTCACATAAATAAAATGTCAGGACTGCTAACATTTCCATTCATGAAGGAAGTAGACAAAAATATAATTTATAGTTCTTCAAGAAAATTGAATAAGACATATATCAGTTAAGAAAAAAGAAATCAGTAACAAAATCTTGATTGTTGAATCTCTCTGCTAATATTGTCTGTTTTATTATATTTTCATTAGTGTTCCCTAGCAATGAATTTTTCTTTACTTATATATGTGACAGTTTCAACTAGTTTTAGCACTTTTTATCTTCCTGTGTGAATATTTTTCACCCTGCAGTGAATCCCACTTTACAAACTTTAAATCTCTCTTCTCTTTTCGTAACTTTTCTTGATTAAATAGGTTTTTGGATCTTTTGTGCAACACAAAGTCTTAACAAATCTTCTCTCTGTTACAGTGCCTTCATCTGTCATCTAACCTCTTGTACACTAAAGCCAAGTTTGCAGCTCACTGAATGCATTAATAATCACATTTACGCCACGGGGCATAACCGCACACAAACACACACTCATGATTTTACAATATGAGGCTGTGTGCTGCAGTGCAGATGTGATGAATAACATTCTAGCAATCGATTGCGTAGATCGAAGCTTTAATCCGCATCCTCTCAAGCCTCATGAGGATGGGGAGGATGCGCAAAGAAAATCAAGGGAAAAAAGGACTTGGAAAACTTTCTGCATGGCGGTGATGGTCTGCGCTCATCTGTTTCATTAGGCACACACCAGTGGCTCGGCTTTACTAAAGGAGGGAAGAGAGCTGCATGTTTACCTGCAGAATGATGGAGGATATTACCTGGCTTGTCCTGGATAAAGCAGGTTATTACGGCTCAGGGGGATCCAGTGGCACTTTAGGAAGGCGTACGCAGGCTGTAGGGTCCTATAGGCTTCACTAATGAGCAGCCAGGACTTCTGAGTAATCCCATAAATATTCATGCTCTGTGGGTGGCAGCTATGCTTAATGGTAAAGAAACATATAATCTTTAAGCGTATGGATGGGTGATTTATACAAGAAGCTATGAGTCAAATTTAACAGGGTTTTTAATGAGAATCTAGAAAACTATGGATCTCAGAGAAAACTGATAGATCTATTATTACTTCTGCATAGAGATGTTTGGTTCAGATTACATAATTTACACATTAAGCAGTACATAGTAAGCCCAACAGAATAAACCTTCATAGAGGCAAATAAGGTGATGAACAAACATCTTAATATCAAAACTTAACTGTCTTTGCAGTACCAGAAGACTACACAATTTCCATGGAAACTGTTTTTTTTTCTTTCTAGTGTTCAAGGCAATAAAGTTAGTTTTTATGCTTTTTAAGTGACTGCATTAAACATGACAGGCCTGAAAAAGGAAGTAAACTTTGGGTGCATACAGATTATCTCTCTCCAGTCCGCCTTTACTCAAACTATAGTTCATCTGCCTTCAAAGTTCGGTTCATTTGAGGAGATGTGAACACGTCGACCTATTCTAACTCTGATGTGAACTAAGCAGGTGAACTCTGGTCCAACCAAAAACCTACGTCTCAGCTCTGTTGAGGGGAACTTTGTTGCAGTTTGAATGTTTGTGTAAATGCTGAGCAGACCAGCGACCGCTCCAAAAGCAGGAAGCAGACCACAGTGCAGGGCATTCTGGGTAAATACAATCTAAACAAACACACATGCCTAGCGGTAGCATCGGAGTTAGCTTGTGTTATGCCCATTGTTGAAGAGTGTTTGACACATTTGACATTTGACTCAGAAAAATCATATAACATTTGTTTATATTTTACATTTCAACAAATGATCTGTTGATTTTGTGTTAATTTCCACAATCATGGAATCACAAAAAACTGGATGGACTGCCAAACATGTGGTACATTGTAGTTAGCATGCACTTTCTGTTGAACAAAAATGGCACATCAAATCCACATGGTTCTTACACAGCTTATCAGAATTCTTTTCATCACAATTTAGTTCAAATTGTAAGCAAAAAGGTTGTATTTTTTCTTAAAGTTGTATGTTGACGCTCTCATCAGCCATTCCTCATAAAGATACTGTATTAATTTCTGAAAATTAATACAGTATCCCACGTTAGAAAACTGCAGCTATGGTGAGTCACCATTTCGTCCTGGTTCCCACCTTATCAGCCTTCAATTAACAGCGATTCGCAGCTTTGCTTTGTGCGTTATGAAAGGAGTCATAACAGCACCTACTGGGAAGACAGACACCTCCAAGAGAGCCAAACTTTCAAAACTGCAGGGGACGAGAACTGAGGATGAAAACAAAATGGAAGAAAGAAAGAAACATCGAGATCTCAGAGCACTTTCAAGTGAGAGTGTAAACATGACAGGGACAGGGATGATTCAGGGAGCGGAGAACAGGTCTGTGGTTCAAAATGTCTACCAACAGTTGGTGGGTTTTGAGTCATCGCTGCAGACCTCAGTGGCCCCCTCTAGTCCCCCAGTGTGGAAGAATTTCCCTGACTTCTGCACACAGTCTTTATTCTGCAGGCAACACTTTAATAGAAAGAGATCAGCTGGCTGGAACATTCTGCTAAAAGTCGGTGCAGTCACAACATAATAACTGCAATAAATCTGGCTCAATCATAAAAAAGTGACGTTTTTTTCTTTTGTTTTGATTTTTAAAATGCTGCCATGTTTCTGACTGTTTCTGTTTCCAGCTTCTGCAATCATCTCACTGGTTTTCCTTTTCAAACAGTGGTTCTAATACTAGTTTTCTTTATGTCTCTTTATAGTCAGAGCCTTGAAAAAAGTGTATTGAATTTGTCACATGAAAAGCACAACATTCTAATTGGGGTTTTAAATGATAAGTCAACACAAATTTGAGCAAAATTGTGAAGAGGGAGGAAAAGAAGAAACTCTGTAAAATAAAATCTGTTAAAAATAAAAACAGAACAATTAGGTATCCACTTGTGTTCACTCAATACATCAATACCTTTTGCTGTGAGACTTTTGGGGTATGATTCTATCAGTTTTACAAAGACATTAAAATTATTATTATTTTCTGTCACCGCTCAAGCTCAGTGATATTGTATGGAGAGCTTTTGCAACAAGACATGATTGTATTTAGACGTAGGCTTTGATTAGGCCTAGGTGTGGTCTTCACAGAACTACCTGCTTGTAGTTTGGTGCAGTGACCAGGGGAAGGAAACCTTTTGTTTTTCTTCCACAATACTCATGTTTATAGTTCCATCAACTCTGATTGGTAGCAAAATGAAAGCAGGACTTTTTATACCTTTTTTCAGTCCTATTCTATAACAATCTAATTTATAGAGTATAGAGTTAGTGCTTGTCCTTGTGTGGATCCATAGGTTCATAGTCCATTTTCAGATATTGGACTGAAAGAGTTCAATGATTTATGTTTAGTGACAACTTTTTTACATCTTTATTTCCCTTATTTCCTCTTTCCGACAATCTTAAGGATGACCTGATTATCGGTACAGACAATTTGAAGAAATTCTGGTATTCCATGAGAACAAACGAGAACGCAGCCTGTTGAGTGTGATGTGGAGCCAATCACAAAGAAATGTGACGGAAAAATGGAGGACAATTCTAAAAAAAAAATTATTTAAAAAATCTGCATTTGTGCACCAGAGAGTTTGGTGGCGTAAGACTAATTTCAGTGGTCCACAACTATCACCATTGCTTTTTTGCAGTCAGCCATGTTTGTTTACTCTAGACCCAGGTTTGGTCTTGAGGGGTTTTGGGAGTTTTCAATCCGACATCTGAAGGTCGGACAGTGAAATCGTTTTGTGTGTTTGTTGTGTACGATGACACACTGAGCAACCAGACGTGGTACATATAAGATTTTTTTATTATATTGTGAGCTGGGTCTCTCAATATTTGAAAAATAATTATGAATAATTTTCAAATCTTGCTGTGTGAACCAGGAATTATGTAAAGAGTGGGATATTGGTTTAAAACCCAACTTTTAACTTCTTCACAACTTTCTCCCTGACCTGTCCTGAACAGTTATTCACAAACACAGTTTACTAAGATGGTGAATTACAATGCAAAAAATTTCATTAGGTGCAGTGGAGTAAGGAGGGATTAACACATCACAAAATTCACATTTTTGATTGTACAATTTTTGAAAATCATGCATAAGTTTCCTCTTAAAACACTATAATGCACTCCTTTGTGTTGATCGATCACATAAAATACTTCAAAGTTGGTGGATGTAATGTGAAAAAAGTGCAAAATTTGCCTGCCAGTGGACTAGGATGTAACATGGATCTACATAATTCTTGATTTAAAATTATAAATCAACCATCTGTTAAAATAATCTCCATTCAGTTGATCTACTGTAACTTTTACATGCAGCCATCCGGTTTGGCCTTTCAGATGTGTTCCTAACAATGTGCTGTCCGACTGGGTTTCTAAAGGGCATAAAATCTACAGAAGCTGCTCAGAAATTTGCATGGAATAACAGGCTTAGATATGTCTGACACATGTGGTGATGGACTCACTGTGTGTGAGCGGTGAGTTAAACAGCACAGAGCTAATGTTAGAAACCCCATTGATCTTCTAGCTCTTTTGTTTTCTCATAAAAGGAAATAGGGTCCTTTTATGAGCTTTTTGGCCTGAAATAATAACACAGGTGTACGTCTCAGCAATAGCTGTGGTAGCCTAACTGATGTGGTACTTCTGGTTTGTTTTACTTGATGGGTGTAATCCCTCCTACAGAAGTCAGTTCATGGACAGGCGTTTAACCCAAGTTTGACCTGGTGAAAACTAGCTAGCTGACATGTTATGTAATATGACATGTTTTTGTACTGATAATTGACACTGCTTTAGATTATTGCACAGAGACGTCTGGTAAAAGTGTTTACTGCACAGACATGTTTTAGGTTTATTTCAGTACATGACTCAGTATTTACCTTACAAACCTGTCTTATCAGCCTTTAAACACCAGATTTAGACACTATTATTAACTATTCACAAGCAACAGAATGCAGAAGCCAAACCACGAACAAGAAAGTTTCACACCAAGGTGAACTAATAGTTCACTTCAACAGACCCGAGTCCTAGGTTTATAGGTGGATCAGAGTTGGATTACACATTCATACCTCCACATACAAACCAAACTTTTCAGGCAAACAAACTGGGGTTGGATTAAAGCCGAACAAACAGGGCTGGCACAAAGCCTTTGAGAAGCTGTCCTCTGCAACTTGACCATTTTCTGTTTTCTAGTTAAATAGACAAATAAATATTCTAGCACTGAGATCATATGAACATTTAATCAATCCAATAGCTTCATTTAGAACTGAAGATGACATTTGTTTTTTGTCCTGGTATATAAATAATGAGCTAACTTTATTACCATATACATCACTGAAAGCACAGATGAAGTTGTGCATCTGGAACAACTCTAGATATAATTAGCAGACTCTCTGATATAAGGGAGTGTGTTAGTAATAAAGCCTCTCCTCTGTTCAGCACTTTCGTTATTTACTGCATCTAAACTGCTTCACATGCAGGAAATTTCTAATAAAATATTGCAACCGTGTAAATAGTTTTATGGACTTTCAAGGTGGGAAATTCTTTAGCAGTGAAGAAGGCCTTTTGACATCAAAACGGTCTTCAGGAAGCTCTAGCACAAATCTGGTGCATTTGTGTATTAGTTAGCATGTTGTAAACTTTGTAATGAGGTGATGAAATGGAAATGCTTAGACTCCATGCAGCTGAACCAAGCTTTTAACCCACAAAGCATAATGTGCATCAAATTTGAGCTAGTATAGTAAAAGGACTTACTTTCTTTAACGATGTCTTTGGGCTCTTTCCCTCTCTGAGCAAATCCTAAAAGCTCGACTTTGAACTTGCTTACTCACTTGCCTGTTGTAATTTATTAAACTATTCTGTTTAATTATAGAATACCAGAGGCTGCACTGTGGCACAGTTGTTAGCATTCAGAAAGAAGCTCAGCCTGGGGTCTTTCTGTATGGAGTCTGCATGTTCTGCCAGTGCAGTCGTGACTTTTAGACTATAGTAATGGGTTTCTCCGAAATGACCGCAAAAGTGTGTTTGTCCTGTCATGGACTGGTGACCTATCCAGGGTGCATCTCCTCTCTCATCGAATGGAGATCAGCTCCAGTACACCTCTGACTCAGTGATGATAAACCGGTATAGATGAGAGATGGATTAAATGTACAAACTCTCAAATTTTATGGAAAGTAAATAACACAGTAACAGTGGAGCAAAGCTGCACTGTGACTGAAAAAGCTTGATAGTACACATGTGGGTCATCCACCTTTAAGACAGATTTGCTGGGTTGATACTAAGCTCGTGAGATTGACAGTAAGTACAATTTTTGTGGGTTATATTTTGTTCACAAGTGGGTTTAATGTCAAATCCATCAGAAAGGCTATCACTTGTATTTCTTCCTTTCTGGTACAGTTTAGGATTTGGCTAATCCAGAGTATGGAAAGGAGATTTCCACTTCATTTTTTGAACAACAAATGTGCCAGCTATGAAACCAGCACCATGTGAACAAAGATTACAATAATCCAGGGATTCAAATGATAAGATTTGACAAAACTCTTAGTTATTCTTGATATGACGAAAATATATTCTTCCTGAAAAGACCAGATCAAATCTAATGTACATCTACAGTACTATTGTTTTTTTTTTTTTTTTCACTAAACTTTACTGGTCATTTTATCCCTTTGTCATTACAAAACATTTGAAGATTTGGTCATTTCATAAATGACTTTTTCAAGCTTTAAAATCATGTTAATTCATACCCACATGGGGAATGCTTGACCACTCCTTCCTCCTTTATTCTGTCATGTTTAAATACACCTTACATTTTAAAACAAGTTAACGACATTTTAATAACTGCTGTAACAATCCGGGGATAATTGTGAGCTACTGGATTCATCGAGTCAGAACTGTCTGGAGGAGTTTTTGTTGTCAGATCTGCTATTTACTTCACTCTAGTATTAACACCGACTGTGTTCCAGAAAGGACTACCATTAATCCTACTCTACATTTCATTTTTTTGTGCATTTGTTGAAATAGAAAAGACGACATGCTCTGTACACGCCATCCAGCATCCAGAGCGCAGCTGCAAATGTCTGCTGTCAACCGAGGATGTTTTCTGCCATCATTTCAGTATCAATTTAGAATTTTTCCACTCCTTCTTGCCATTCCCACATATCATCTCAGCACTGCTCTCATCCTCTTCACGGCAGACAAATGGGCACATAAACAGGAAACTCTACACGAACAAACACAAGCACACACCGCCATCTCCAGGGTCTATTTATAGGCTTCGTTTGACAGCATGTCCAACTAGATAATAGTCTGAAACACAAGCCGATCCTTTAATCATCATCTTAGTTAACATACACGCCTCTTCTGCAGTGAAGCAGCTTCATACTTCACATAATTATAGTAGTTTGCAGCACCTGTCAGTTGGAATACCAGACTAATATGAATGAATACACATCCACCCAATCAGACAGTTTGGCAACAGACACATGTGCAGTGTTGCATCCTTACTGTCATGATTTATGGCCACAGAAACCTGTAGCATAAATAAATGTGTTGACCTGTTGCATTTTACGCTCTCATTTTCATCTCATAAGATCAAACACAGTAGTAGTGAGGGAGTGGCAGCAGTTGAGAGGAACAAATGAGATTATAAGATCCACTGATTGTTCTTTCGTGTTTGTTTTATTGTCATCAGCTTTCATCTCCTTCCTAATCGACAAAAAATAAAGAAAAGCATTAGGAGCGGCTGAGCTGCTTGTCAGATTATTAGTGTTGGCACCGCAGACGCAGAATGCATGTGGACTGGTCATAAAAAATGCCATTAGTAGAAGAAATGATTCGGGAAATCGCTGCGCCTTGCTTTAGAAGTAAATGACATAGGAGAGCGGAAAGGTAAGATACATTTTTTTTGTGTTGGTTTTAAGGATTTTTTTGGGCTCTATTAGCCTTTATTTGACAGAAACATGACAGGAAAATAGGTTGTCAGAGAGGGAAAAGACAAGCAGCAAAGGTCAATAGGCCGGGACTCAGACCAGTGCTGGCTGCATCAAGGACTGAGGCCTCAGGACGCTTTACCCCAGCACCACCGCCGCACACATTTTGAAAGAAAATGTAAAGTTGGTAAACATAATGAAATTGGATTTTCATTGAACATGTATTTTGTAAAACTGCTGATACATATTTTAGCTGATTGTAGTTCCTCTTGAACAGCAGTAGCTTAAGAAGATAAAACAGCAGCAATTAGGCCACAATAACAAATTTTACTGGGCGAGAAGGCGTTCGAGAAGTTATCGCAATCAATGATAATTTGTTGCTTGGACGAAATTTTCAAGTAAAAATAATGGCAATCACATTTATATATTTGGTTAGAAAATGTCTTGCCATATACAGTTGTTTACTATTGCTGTTAGGTTTTGCTAGCCTGGCTATTGACTTATTATGCTGTTCTGTAATCACAGCCAGTCTGGGCTTTTTTGGATTCCTCCAGTGAACAGAAGGAGAGGCTGTAGAAAAGTGATGTTGACTTTCTGCTGTTTTAGAATAGTGTTCCACCTGCAAACCCAAGAACAAGAGGCGTGATTTTACCAGGCAATGGTTTTGCCAGATCAGTTCATTTCAAAACATTTTCAAACCCAGTATCTTTTATTACAGATAATGGTTGAAATTTTCAAATGCTCAATTTGACTTTCTGTTATTTGTTCAAAGTCTTGCTCTCTCTCTCTCTCTCTCTCTCTCTCTCACTGTTTTGGCTGAATAAACTACCAATGTCACAGTAAATACAGTTTATCTTACTGAAATCTTTGCCAGACATCGAGGGTCAGATTCAGGAGCATAAGGAATTTTCATGCAAAGTTTGCGTGAATGTTTAATCTTCCCAATAGTTATTCTTAAAAACACACACATACACACCCTTGCATACACGCACGTACACTGACACACAACAGTGTAGTACTGAGGTAGCAACCCAGTTAATCACTACGTCAGGTCAGCCTTTTATGTTTATTATGCTTGCATGTTTGATGATCTAAAAGAAAGGTGCCTGAACTCTAAAAGCAGTGATAATAATTAAAGAGCTACTGTATCTTTTTCAGCTTTTAGTCAGTGATACTGTATCTTCCCCACAGTAATGACTCACTGACAGCCAGCACCAGAACATCCATTAACCCTGCTTGCCTCTGTGTTCCTCTGCAGCACTGACTGCTGACGTGGAGAACATTTAAATGCAAATCATGGTGATTTAACATTTTCTAGTAAATAGAAAACATGAACAGGTAATGAACCTGCTCTGTGTTTTCACTGCCTTCTGGGGTCACAACTTCTAATAAAAAGCCTAATCATGCAACCTTTTTTTTCAGATTCACATACATGCCTGCGAGTTACGAAGTCACACATGAAGCTGAGTTGATTTGCATGTTTTTCTACTTCCCGCTCTGTGTCAGGCTGCAGCATTTTTATATGAGAAGGAAACTGCAGTTGTGAATGTTGCTTTGATAGCTACCCTCTTGGTAGTTTTATTTTTGCCTCTGCTTTCAAGATGTATAATCTCAGCATGTCAGTCACAGCGATGCTGCCCCAGTACATCAGGAAGAAAAACACTCAGAGCAACATAAATGGAAAAGGGAATGACAGAGATAAGAAGATGTAAATCCCAAACAACAGAAGGAATCCACAGTGAAATGAAATGCACCTTTTAAGAAAAGAAATGTGACTAAAGATTACCCAAGTGTCCAAAGTAAAGAAAACATGAGAAAAAAAGTCAAAAACACTTAAAAAAACAATAACAATATATATTCCTGATATACACGATCAATATCAGTAGATAATACATTCAATAGAATATTCAATATTTAATATTCATTGAACTGCACACACACAACTAACCACACACACAACTAACACACTCACTCTTTGGTTAGCTCCAACAATTTGTTGAGTAACTTGCACAGTAGCAGTTTCAGGTTTTGCCACTGGGCCTCATATCTGATTAAAAGTAAAAAACAATGGTGTGGAGAGAAAACTGGATAAAAGAAAGACTTTCCAGTCACACATCCAGACATGTCCCCAGTAGTTCAGATATTTAAAACAAAAACAAATCAATACTTACTGATCTTGACTGATATGAAATGCTAATATTGTGATACATTTTTCAGCCATTTCATCCAGCCCTGCTACTTGCACATTTAACTGTGCAGCATACCAAACAAACCAACCATGTTTACAAGTGTCACCAACCTCAAATATCACACATATATGTTCACAACAGCTACAAAATCAGTGCTGTTTAGAGGTATAGATCACAGCAATTAACTAATTTTATTATTCATGCTCAGTTTCTTCTATGCACATGCTTCACTCACCTCAGGATGCTACATACATGAAACATACGAAGAAACTAACAGTATCA
The DNA here is from genome assembly GCF_027474105.1 of Poeciliopsis prolifica. Taxonomy (NCBI): domain Eukaryota; kingdom Metazoa; phylum Chordata; class Actinopteri; order Cyprinodontiformes; family Poeciliidae; genus Poeciliopsis; species Poeciliopsis prolifica. The sequence goes on from NW_026562402.1 coordinate 2,578,342, forward strand.
CTTCATGTCTAATTTATCTGACCCCTTGGAGGCACTCATTGTATTATAGTGATACACTCAGAATTGTCAGCAAGTTCTAGAAAAAGAAAGAAATGAAAAAGTAACACACTCATGCATGATGCAGCAGAACACTATGACTGTCATTGACCTATAGGTACTCAGAACACGAGAGAATCAAAAGCAATAAATATAACTCAAAGACATGACAGTTATATTTATTGCTTTTGATTCTCTTGTGTTCTGCGTACCTTTAGGTCCCTCAAAGACATGACAGGGCTAATTGATTTACAAAATCCCCTTCATTCATTTATTTTCTGTTGCTGTGTGTGAGTTTTAAACTGAATACGTAGCAAAATAGGAACAATTGTGAACGCAGCTTTAAAAAAAATGCATTGCTGTTCACATACACTCACCGTGAGCTTTATAGACACATTTAACTTGAGTTGGTAAAAGCTTATTTGATGAGGAGTGAGATGAATGAAGGTTAAATCATGAAACTAACCTTTTAAAATTCATAAGATGAATGGGAGTATGATCAGACGGGTCATAGTTGCCAAACAACATGTAGAACGTCAGAAGAAACAGTCTTCGTAATGAAAGCAGATCCAAGTCCAAGGTCTTTGTGTCAATCAAACCTGATCTGTTTTGGGTAACATTTCAAATAATCCAGAACTTGTTAACTATTGCCTCATCAAACTGGTATTTGCTGGATTTAGTCACCTCTAATCAGAAATCCTTATTTTCCTCTGCAGAGGAACGAAGCCATCATCCTTCTCTTCATTATGGAAGCTAAATAGATTAAATTCCTAATTCACTTAAGATGGAATGAATAAATGAGTTTTTAATTGAAAGCCGTACCAAAAAAAAAAAAAAAAAGCAAAGCATTGATTATTTGGACCTTTTGAGCCTTAACAGAAGACGTTACTTAATTGCTCACAGCCAGCACAAAGTGCTGATGTCTGACTGATGGTAGGTGTGAGAAAAGGTTCAACTACTCACTTCCTGTTCACTGTAGGACAAAATATAAGGTTTTACGAGCTTATATGTTTGAATTTCTTGTTGACTTTTGACCAAAAAGCAGGAAGAATGGATATAATTTTAGCTAACAGAAACTACACTGTTGCTAGTATTAGCGCTGTAAAAAAAAAAAAAAAAAAAAAACATTTGAAATTGTCTTCATTTGTTGATTCTTTTTAACTGCAAGTCAACATTATCCTTCCAGTAAAGCTGGCTGAAGCAGGAAGTTAGAAAAGTAGCAGCTTAGATATCCCATGAGTTCTTGCTTTAGAAAGAAATGTTAACATGCATAAAGCAAATATTTTCTATCCTCAATGTCTGAGAAAAATGTTGTATGTGTGTGAATCTGTCTATGTAACGCATTTAGCTTGAAGGTTCACAACACTGATTATTTTTCTTACGGTGACATTATAAAAAGCTTCGTTTTTTTTTATTTATTTTTTTTTTGTTCACACCATATTTTTGAAAGCTGAGAAAAGTAGCAAATGTACCAAAAAAAAAAAAAGAAAAAACATTAATTTCTGAACTTTTTCAGGGAAGCAATAATGACTGCAGAGAAGGCATCTTCATTTAGTATTCTGTAATGGAAAAGGTTAAATACACTCATGCAGCGTGAAAATGTCAACGTGTTCAAGTGTGAAGCAGACAGATTACAGGTCACTGGTCTACCGTAGTCAAATTAATTAAACCTTTCAGGACTGTCGGAGTATCCACTGAAAACTGCAGCATGTAAATAAATCATCACAGCAACCAGCTTGCAACAATCACAACAGCGAATGTCTTTGTGCTTTATATAAACTTTATATATCCACAATAAAATTCTTATATTCGGAGGGAAAAGCAAATATGAGTTTGAGTGCATTCATTAAAAGTAAGGCAGTAAGGCACTTCCACAGCTATGTGGTACATGAAATCGGGCACAATCATTGCACCAATTGGATAATGAGCTACACTGGTGCTTAATTTACATTGAGCAGCGTGTTAATGAAAATCTTACACTCTCACAGGGAGGAAAAGAAAAAGAGAGGGGGAGCGAGAGGGATGGAATGAATAAATGAGTTTTATTTATTTTACACATCAGTGGAAAAGTTGGACCAAAATGGTCGACGTATGTCGGTAGGTATGTAAGGTACCTTACATAAAATATGAATTACATCCGTAATTGTACCTTGATGTTAGTAAATACCGTTAAATAACCACTTACCTTGATCCAGGTCAAACTCCTCTGTAGTGCTGACAAAGTGAGGTCGGGAGTAGAAATTATGAGGCCCCGGCTGCTGGAGCCCACCCAGGCTGAACAGGCTGCGCTCATTGGTAGCGCAGCACGAGAACGCCCTCCGGCTGGGGATGCAGGGGTACCGAGTCCAGCTCTTCATCTCCAGGTCGAAAGCCTCCAATGCCGTTACTGGCATCTTTCCCTGACGACCACCTGAAGGAGGAGAAAGACTTATAAAAACTTACTTTCTTTTTATATCAGTCATAATGTCATCCTACACTAATGTAAAAAAAAAAAAGTATTCTCTCTTTTACACATTTCCTTCTGATTTTTTTTTCCTTTTCTGTTTGCTTATACATTTCAGATCATCAGGCAAATTCAAGATAAATTTCAAGATAAACTGGCAAAATATTAAATGTGGTTTAAAAATGATGATTTCAATATTAGGAGAGAAAACGTATCCAAACCAGCCATGCCTGAACAGTCGTCCTCAAACTTCATGCCTGCTTGTGAAATCCAACTGACATTTCAACAAAGCCAAAACGCAATTATTTATTTATTTTTTAGAAATTGCCTTGTTTCAATTCAGCAAACTTATTTTTATAACTCAACTCATGGAATTGTATGGTCAATGGAAACACAGCTACTTTGATTTACTGGGGTTCCAAAGCCTGGGATAATATTGTCATTGTGTCATTGTCACTGCACACCCACTTTTTGAGCTGCAGGATTAGAGCATAAAAACGTTTTATAAATAAGTATCATCAAATTGTGGTGTACTTCACTTAAAAGTGAATGAATTTCCAAGAAGGTTGACATTTAGTTGAGTAAAAATACAGGGACAAGTCGACAACTTCTGCCACTGCTACTGCTTGAAATTTCACTCTTCATCTTCTTCCACTGTCACATAGTTTCAGTGGCATTTATATCAAAATCTACCAAGTGTGCAGAATAACTTTGAGACCACGTTTCATTTAGGGTTGAAAAGCAAAGCGCAGCAGCAGGGTGCTCCCCTCAGAGTAAACAACTAAGATTAAGAATAACTAAGATTAGTTATTTACCTTCATAAATCATAACTAAACCTTGGAAAACACTGCTACAAAGAGAAAGTAGTATGTTAATCGGTTATTGAGTGAACAGGGTGGATTTTGGCAACAGAGGGGGGAGGAGAAGCACTGAGGAAAGGTGCTGGAAGGAAGAAAAACACACAAGATGCAGTTGCTAGGGGCTACAAGATAAGAGGAAGATCAATAGAGGGTGAGAGAGCAAATCACAGCAAAAACGGAGGCAAATGAGAGAGTGACAAAGAGAAATTGCAGAGAGAAGTGGCTGAAAGAGGAGAATGTGGAGGAGTGGAAGAAGAAAGTGGAAGAGGGTCAGCTGGAGTGGGCAGGATAACATGGAGATCGATACTGATAGTGAGACAAAGAGTCGAACTGAGTGGGAAGCATTAGCGTGAGAGAAAGGAAAGAGATTCAGAGAAAAAGGATCGGTTGAATGCGGCAGGATACTGTGGATGTGGCCGCTGTGTGAATCAGCAGGTTATCCGGACGTTAGATCAATATTCTACATGAAGACTTTTGAACTGCTGCCAAAAGTATCCATGCCTCGATGACTTTTTCATGTTTTATTTGCGCATTTTGGGAGATTTTATGTGAAAGACAGCAAGTTTGGAGCAACAACACAATGGACCTATAATTATTTACAACATCCAAAACTCAAACAAAGTGCTTCATAGATTTTGGTGACGTCAAAAGAACAAAGTACTACTTGTACCTTGACCCTGTTTGTTCACCTGTGTGAACCAACTGAAACCTTTATGGTGCATTTCACAGTCGATAATAGTATTCACTTCGTCTTCTGTCAGCTTTTGATCGTTTGACATCATTTCCACTCCGTGTTCATAAAGACAGAGAATTTCTCAGAGATGAAATGTGTTACGGCCACTTATGCCTCTAAAAGCCTTCATGCCGTTGACCTTTGCCACGTTGTTTCTGTTTCTCACAATCTGCTTTCCTGCCTCACCACTGCCAAAATAAAAACCACTAGAGCCGACAAAACCTTTAAAAAACAGACATTTGATATTTATAATTTATTATTTTTATTTCTACTTTTATTTATTTTGAACATCACAGTACAGTAGTATAAAATCATGCACAAGAACAAGGAATGCAAAAGACACGTTTTTGTACCACAGTAATCTTGACATGGTCGAAAAGCAGTAGGAAGAAGTAAGAAACATTAGAAGTAACTGACATTAACATGTTCAACTTAATTCTGAAAATAAACTTTAAGCCAGGAAGGGCTCCGACATATCGGGGTGTGCTGTGAATATTCTGTTAGCCACGTAAACTCTGCGTCCACACTTCACAGAGAGTTCAAATTTCATAGTTGAGCGAACCCATTGCCTACATTTCTCGTGACAAAGTCATTTTATTTTCCCACAGCCTAACTGAATGCCAGTAAGTCTGCGAGGTTGTCGGGTGGCTACCCTGGTTTCTTCTCCATCAGGGCTGCCACTGGAACTGTCAGTGGCAGTCACCCCATGTGCCCTGTTGACAGCCGGGTGTCGCTTGCATTACAGTTCAATGTACAATGTTGCCTGCTTTTTTCAGTTCGCAACAACTAAGAAGAGGAAAAGACAATGTAAACAAATGAAAAACAATTCTAAAAGATTCGACTCAATTTTAAATTCCATCAGTTTTTGTTCGAACAAAAGAAAGTTTGTGCGACGATTCTGCAACCAGTATTGGGCTAGCTTAGCCATCTGGCTTTTTCTTACAAAACAACAACAACAAAAGTCAAGTAACTATTCAAAATAAGTTTTAAGTTGATTAAAATTTATTTTTGAGCAAGCTGAATAGATAAAAAATTTCCAAGACTAGGAAGTGTGATTAGAATTGATATATTTTTTCAGCTCCTCAAAAGCTTCTTCTAAAATTAGTCTGAATATTTTTGTACTTTCATTAGTTTAATTTATTGAGACTTCATGTCATAAGATCATAGACATCACTGTGTACTAACACTCAGGACGTTGATCCTTGAATCTGACCATCATCCCTGACCTTAAGAACCATTCATAGAAATTGAGACCATATTTTCTCGCCTCTCCCACAGTGAAGCCTGACGTTTAAAGAGGCAGTACTATTGCCTAAATATCTACATTTTTCAGCTTTACAGCCGGTTATGATGCTCTTCCCTCATCACAAACATACCTGGAGTGTTACTTTAGTTCTTTCAGGTAGTTTTGAGAGATCATTTAATCTCCTGTGGCAACCATTCAGCTGTGTCAAATGCCTGGGTGGACCGAGCTCTGCCTTTAAAGCTGCAGTTTCCACCTCACAGAGCAGTCCTTCCCTGCCACTCAGCTCCTTCAGAATAGCCAGCAGAAATTAGTAAACCCCTGGTGGAACTGTGATCTCACTGTCTGAGATACTTCTCAGTGCAACGCTTGTAAAAATGCTGTTAAAGGATTAGTAGAGGACTCATGTTATGATAACTTGCTGACGGCAGAGTTTCAGAGAGGCCCAATTTCAAGGTTTTAACTTGCAGTAAAATTGTCTTTAAACCAAATTTCATATCATATTTATAACAACTGAAGAAAACATAGTCCCTTGACTGTGCTATAAAATGGCACTACGTGCCTAGCAAACACATAACACTGCCCTTTTACGTCAAGTTACTGAAAAGTGGTGAAATTTAAACCGAAGAGGCTTCAGATACCCACTGATCCTGAAACGGCCCCTCCAGGAGCAGCAGGTGAACAAACAGCGTGAGTGGACAGGATAGGAAAAACATTTCACAATCACAGCGCTTAGCGGTGGAGGGAACAGCGAGCTGAAGCAAGATACTAAGGGAGACGTAATAATCAGGATTTGTGGTTATGAAATCAGCAACATAAATATCCCATAGATTTGTAGATAAACAGATGAAATCATATGTATACTTGACTTGTATGAGTCATGATTGCGAGGATGCACGTTAAACCAGCCATCTTTCGCTGCCTTGCCAGTCATCATTAACTCCACTGTTACTCAGATGGATTAGCTTCCTGAGCTTATCTCTCACATTGTTTTTATGGAGTGTTTTCAAAAAGAATCCCATCTTCTAACCGGCGCGGCAATGCTTGACACAGCGCACAAACCGAAACCCAGCAAAGGGTTCTTCATTTGGTGGCTCGTAAATCCTGCAGCGTTGCTGTCAGGAGTAAAGATGAGTAAAGCCTCGGACAACTTCGACAGGCTTGTAAAAAGGTTTTGTCTTTGTGGTGTCACAGTCTGTGGGATTTCTATTTAAAGCCTGGAGGAGGGCAACGAAACAAGCATAACGGACAAAAGATTCGACAGCTCAGATTCTGAGTCAGTAGTGCTTTAACTTTAAGAAAAAGAGATGTTCACACGTCCTTTTTGCCTAGTGTAAGTTAAGTCTAAGTCTCTAATGACTAAAATTAAGTCTGAAATTGAACAGACGTCATCTTGTCTCCTTATTACACAGCATGGCTGTACACAGTAAAAACTGCGGTGTTAATATTTCAGTGTTAACCTAATTTAATCGAAATAGAGTATTTATAACTATATGGAGTGTAAATCGGCTCTGACGTCGGAGTTAAAAGTCAGAGTAAAATCCTACATTCACGCAGTGAAACTTTTGACTCTGTCAAGTGTCAAAAACGCGCCAGTAAAGATTTTTGCCAACCGCGAAGAGGAAGAGGAGGAGGAGGAAGCACCAGCTTTCTAAAGTTCGTGAAACGGTCATTTCCATTTGGGATTCTTAACGGAGTTGTGCTACAAGAAAGGTAAGTAACTTTTAACAATCCGGTAATTTATTTTAATATTAATTGTGATGAAGAACGATATTATAGCTTCTGTTATCCATTAAATATGTTCGCAACTATTATGCTACTAGCATACTCCATTCGCGTAGCAAATGGTTTTGGCACCATGGCTCAGTTTGTTAGTGGTGAAAAACCCTCCATGTCTCCTAATTTCTATACCCGTTTTATTCCGTTGTTCACAGTCAGGGTAGCGAGAGAAAGCTGTATGGTGTTAGGGCGACAGCCGAGGGATAGCCCTATATGCTAGACATGTTAGCGAAATATTTGCGAAGTTTTTCTTAAGGCTGTCAATGTAAGTATACGTAACTGTTATAAATTGTAATAGTGTTAATCACTGTACATTATGCCACAGAACCACATTCTGCGGGTACTTCGGGGTCGTAGCACCACCGAGTCACGTTAGCATGGTTAGCGCCATGGATGTAGCAGCTAACAGGCGCCATATTGCTTGTACAGATAATGTTCAATTGTATCGGAATATTAATTCAGTTTTCAAATGGCATTACCTTTGAAGCACATTTATTAACTATTTAAATATCTCTGTCATGGTTATTTATTTTTTCTCTTTTTTTCTTTTTTTAAATAGAACAAACCATGCTACTGCGTGTTTTGTTTGGTGGGGAGCAGAAGTACGTGAAACTTTCTGACCTAACATTTGATGCATTCCTGAAAGAAGGTTAGTGCATTAGTAAAATAATTAAATTGAACTCACTGACATGTTGTGAAATTAGTGGGGTTACTCTACTTATTTCAACCGAAAACATTTATCAGCTGTGAATGTTTTCATTTTCACTTGTTTAATATTTCTTTCTGCTTTAGTTTGTCTGAAATTTAACATTCCAGAAGGCAGACAAGACCTGAAAGTATATGACCAGTCTGATACAGAAGTTGATGTAGATGTTTTTGAAGAAATTGTGAATGAGACACCTGGAACCTTTCGAGTTATGTTGAGCAACAAAGAAGATCCTGGTAATCAATGTCAATTCACCAATGTATTTATATTTAATGTGGAAGCTGGCTTGGGAGCATTAGAGTTCTCCTAAATATGCTGTTGCTTTACTTTTTGCAGGTGCCTTTCTATCATCATCATCATCAGTTACATCTGATGACACTGTCATTCTGAATTTCACAATGTGTGACCAATCAGAAGAAGCCACTGCTGAAGGAAGTCAACCTAAAAGGCCATGTCACATAAATTATGAGGCGCAAGCGGCAAGTTATTATATTTAATTTAGCATTGTTTATGTACTTTCTAGGTTTAGTGGTTCAAGTTTTTAATATTTTTTTCTTTGAAATTGAAGTTGATTGAACAAATCTTGACAACAAAGCCTGGTGGTGAGCATATTATGCAAGAGTATGCAAGAACTAAATGCTTGACAGATGCAACCAGAAGACAGATGATAAACATCCTTACAGCTGCAATGACAGAAGCGCATGGGTAAGAATCATACTTATAAAGAAACATTTTGGTTTTGAATTGCTTTTCATTATTTTTTCCAAACGTCAGCTTAGTGACTCATTGTTTGATCATGTATCAGATCATCCCCTCCTAAAAGCATCAGAGTGATGTATGCTCAGGGCATTGTTGCCCTATTTCCCTATCTACAGGACCCGTTTTCAAAACATGGATATGTAAGTAAAAGGGTCTTAGCAACATTAAGTAAATATATTAACCTTCAAAAATGTTTATGGAATGATAAGTCTGCTTGTATTTATTTATATAGGAGCATTACTATGATCCAGAGAGCGGTTCAGGATACCTTGCATGGCGTTTAAAGACCATTCAAAGAAAAACCTCAGAGGAAAGGGTTGCCTCAAGTAGAAGATCTCCCAAAAGTAAGTTTTCTCAACAGTGAGTATAGGTAAAGTAATGTAAAATCTGTGGCTGGGAGTTCTAAACTTTTGTTTTTAAGGTGGTGGACCAGGCCATGGTCAATCCAGGATTTTCACTGCTGACAAAGTGCTGTGAGGGAAGTGGAAGCAGCTATTGCTGTTTTGAAACACTCTGCTGATGATGACACTGTCCGTGAGAAGATGATGGATACCTTCCATTACCGTCATTCAATGGTCAATGATGAAAAGAAAGCATCGAATGTCTTCTCTGTCTTTCCACGATTTCTGGACACACCAGGACTGGTAAGACAGGTTTATGTCTGACATTACTAAAATATTCAATGGCATCAGTCATATGAGTTTGTACTGTAACCTTTGTTTTACCAGTTTGAACCACAACTCTTTCTAAATTGTCATGTCCTTGGGAAAAAACACTTCACCTGCCTTGTCTGCTAGTGGTGTTCAGAAGGCCTGGTGACACAAGGACATGGCAGCATTGGCAGCAGTCTTCCGTTGTGCAACTGTGGCTACAATGTAGCTTACCACCATCAGCATGTGAATGACTAAATGTGGTGTAAATCACTTTGGGGTCCTCTGGACTTCATAAAGCACTGCACAAGTATAGGCCATTTACCTTCTTTCTCACTGTGAAATGCTTTTATTTTTGTATTTCAGATAGAACAAGATTTCAAACTCTTGTTTGGCGAAGGCACTGCCAACAAATTTTTGGAGAAGTGGCCCACCAGTCTCAAATCCAAGGCTATAAGGGAAAGCCATGGTCTGGTACCCACCACAGAGCTCTTGGCTTTATTGCGGAATGCAGAGCTGGCTGCTGAAGCTGACAATGGTATGTTGGACCTAATTGTGACAAATTCATATGTTGGTATGATGGTAACCTGAAGCTGTTGGTCTGTAGGTTGGGATAGTGACATGTCTGCTATTTTGCTTCTGCTGCATCTGCTACCATCATCTGCACAAGGGCGAAAAAGGCCGGGTAAGATGTCTGCATCTCAAGCAGTGGATCATCTCATCAGATTTCTAAAGGTACTGCTAGACAGTTGTTTAAAGATAAAAATGCATAATTCAATCTCTTCATTTTTACAATTTAAAATTTTTCTGTCTGATCGTCATTCAGAAATGTGTTACGAAATACTTTTTTCATGTTTTCATTTATTTCATTAATGTAGGTTGGAACCAGTGTACAGCAGCATCTTGACAAGATAACGCAACGTACCCAGCCCTACCTCCTTGCCCAGGGATCCATCCAAAGCAGTATTCATGCATTCTTCATTGTGATTGACAACTATGCTATTCCATGTAAGGCAACATGTTCAGTTGGAGCTCTTGAGCTCTTTAAGGCCCATTATGTGTTTGGTACATCATACAGTGCTCCCTTGACCAACTTCTTCACCTTTCTCCAAACAACTGTCTACAACATAGATGTTGGAGAAACAAAAGAAACGCCCAGAGTTGCAGAGTTGAGAGCAAGAATGCTCCATTAGTGTCACATAAAACAATGAAGTGTTTCATCTGCAAATGTGACAGTGATGCCCCAAACAGCCTAGTTAAGCACCTTAAACTAATCCATGGTCTTTGTTCTGGCAGGACTCTCCATATTAAATGTGGTGAAGTTGGATGCTCACGTTTTTTTGGTAGCTTTTCTGGTTTTAGAAAACATCTAAATAGATGTCATCTTAGTGATTCTTTTAAATCTGTAGAAGATGGTGGGGTTTCACCTTACAAAAATGTTTATTCTCAGTAATCTTTAAACATGATAAAAGGAGGTTCTGACATTTCTGAGGCAGTGCAAGTGTCTCCTGAGGTTCAAGTTATGAAAGTGAACTGGGCAAAGCACAGTGGGTTTATCTACCGTCCTCATCTGGTTATTTGTGGCAAAGTTGAATCTGAAATGCCTGTCTTTTACCAGATAAAGTCTGTGTTCCTTTTCAAAAACAAATTGTTGTTGCTTACATTACCTTTATGTACAGTAGCTTTTCATGAACATTTTCATGCTTATGAAGTTACTAAAATGATGCAAGGTTTTGTTGTGTTTGATGTCAACCATCTATGTTATCCGAAGCCCTTTGACATACAAATCTCATATGAAGCAACTGACACTGCTCTTTTTGTTGTCCCATATTGCTATCTTTGGTGAACATTGTTTTGAAGATGTGTAAACTGACACTGTTACAGTAATGATGTCACTGGATCATAAAGTTGAATAAATGTCAGTGTGAACGTAAAACTTTGTGATTATTGTGATTAGTAGATTTTTTAAAACCCATATAATGCTAAATGGTATATGTGTAATAAAAAAAAAGTGGAGAAAGGAAAAAAAAAAAACACCATAAAGTGTAAATTTTTAAGTAAATTTAGTGTAAAATCAACTCCATAAAAATTATAGCATTACTCTGAAGAGTGTAAACAAGCTACAGTGTTAAATAATTTGACTCACTGACTTGTTGATTTTGACACTAAAATGAGTCAAATTAACTCTGAAAATTTTACACTGGCTATAGAGTACATTTTACACTATTTTCGAGTGGGACCAAATGTTATACGAAACGGAGTTAATTTCAACTCTATAGGTGTTAAAATAACACTTTCGTTTTTACTGTGTAGGATTGGAGTTCTAATCATTTTCCTTCAGGATACATTACCTGCTAAACATTTAACATGTTTGACTTTAAGAAACGTCAGCTCAATATGTCAATCAGTTTTTGCCCTTTTAAAACTGCAGCATTTAACTTTTACATAAATATGTCTTCTAAACTGCAACAGACTGGTGACCTGTCCAAGGTGACCCCGTCTCTCAACCAAAACGTTTAGCACTTCCCGACCAAGAGGGACAAGAGTAAGAAAATGTGGTCCTACTGCCATCTGCATGGCCAAAAACAACCAATCAGAGCCAGGAGGAGAGCCTCAACGCTGTTTAAAGGGTTGTACATGTCAATGAATGAATGACATTGACATGTCACACATGACTGCTCAATGTGGGATTTTCATTGTGTTTTTCATTTAATGGAAAAACTGCAATTGCAAAATTGTGTTTTTTCGACATTAGTATTGATAAAGTTTTCCTCACATTTATAATGGAAACTCGGTTTATTTTTATAAGGACATGTACTGTTCCTATATTTATTACTGCTCAAAAGGTCTCATCTTACCAGATCATTCCTTTGCATATAGTTTGTTAGTTTATGTGAATGTTCTGCTTTTCATGTATTTGGACCAGTTCCTCCCAGAATCGTCCTCATTATTCTAACTAAGCTCCATGTTCCATTTTTGGCTTGGCTTTGGCATTGTACTTGTGTACCCATTCACACTCACACTTATGTTCACTGGATAGCAGCTAGTGGACAGAAGTCCCCACACCAAGACAGGGCAGGTGAAGTGTCTTGCCCAATAACAAGAGACAGGAGGAGCGGGGATCAAACCAGCAATCTGCTGATTATTTCTACTTTTGTTTTTATAAAAAGGTTAAGCTTAACCGTCTTGCACATCTGCATTTCATTAATTTAAAACCAAGTAAGAATGACAATGATATAAAATATAAAGTTTGTCGTTCCTGCACTCCTGAAATACTAGCCAAGACCTTGCAACAGTAATCAACATCCAGTGGGTTTTTAATGTCCGTGTAGGATTTTCATTCAGTGACAACAGGATACAAAAGTTAAATTGAGCTTCTATTTAAAAGTTCAAGGGCTTTCATTTAGGGATAGTTAAGAATTTACCCAGTGTGAAAGAGCAAGCATAGTCTTCTTGAAGTAAAATAAAGTTTAGGCGGAAACTCAAAATCAGTCTCTTAATAGATTCAGCCTTTTTCTTATCTACAGAGCAGCTTTTAGCAGAAGCTCAGCTCTACTAGTGGCAACTGTACAAAGATTTTGAGTGTTTCTTCAGCCTGAGAAACACATTTTTCTCTTTCTATCAGTCAGTTTCACAGCTTGGAAAATGCCAGACAGAAAAAGTCAAAACTGAAAAATTTGTGGTGCAGCAACAGTCGCACATCCCATAATCTCAGCTTCGTGTCAATATCTGAATGAAAACAAAAACAGATCCCTTTGTTAAACCTAGATGAACCACCAACATCTGTGAAAGACATTCTCAACAACTCAGTTCCAGACATCAAAATTAGTTGAGTTTAAATTACAAATATGTGCAAAAGTTTCTTCATACATACAGCTGCACAAAGAATGCAAGTGGCAACAAATGAGTGTGTTCCTGCTGTACACAAACTGGGGTGACATAAAGAAATAAGTGTTTCCATTCAGTTTTGAGAAATATATCAATTTGGGTACGACTGCTTGGAGAGTTTGGAGAATCACCATTACAGAATCCAGTGAATGCACAGAGAGTGAATGTTGTAGTGTTATCTTACCCATCAGGTAAATTCTGTTTCCTATTACGAAGGGCGTGGCTCCGTAGCGTGGCGTAGGCATGGAGGTGGTGGTCTGCCACTGATCCTTCTCTGCTTCGTAGACTTTAACAAAAGCCTGAGGTGTTGTGTCTGCTCCCATTCCGCCCAGGGCGAACACCTTCCCATCTGCAGAGAGACGCCCAGCAGAGACATTGTGATTATTAAAAAGTTCATAAGACCATAATATGAGTTACATGGTCACTGAAACCATCCGTCCATGTTTCATCAGCTGTTCCCTGTGAGCCAGCAGTCCAGTTTTTTAATGGAAATTCACATAAAAACAACAGAAATGACATTTTTTCACACTAATACAAATTTTCTGCAGTAATGTCCAGAACGTATGGTTTAAATGATGCAAACTCTCACCCGCAGGTGGCAGTATTTCCCACTTTTGCTACATTGATGCCTCAGCTTTACTGCATGTCCAATTATAATCAATGATCTATAAGGCGAGTAACAAAAAATATTTACCGTTGTGCAAGTTTATTTTACACGATTTGTAATGATTTACTTTTGAAAGGGGTTTAAAGCTCTATGAAACTTTTAGAAAAAGTTTTGTTTATTTTTTTATGCATTTATTGTTTTAAATATTTGTTGAAACTGTCCCCATGTTATGACACGATGGCATGACACATCTGTGGAACAGAACTGTGCTGCTCCTCCTTCTCCCAGTGCTCTGCTATTATGCAGCTTCCTGAATTTTGCACTAAGCTTCAAGTTATTTATTTAGGTTTCTGGGGCAGGGAGTCAGTATTTGAGAGCTTTCTCACCATGGCTGACCACTGCAGTGTGTCTGTGTGGAGAGGAGAGATCCAGAGCCAAGCCTGGCCTAAACCTGTAACGGTGAGTATGGGAGCTGTAGTGACCAAAGCAAGTATATTATGCCCTTCTCACAGATATCAGCCAATTCTGTGCATTTCCACAACTTACTGTGATTTCCACTTAATTTATGTAAAACAAAAATCTGCGAAAAGGAATAGGGACGATATTTCATAGTGACATCTCCTGACACAATTAGTCAAATACTGCTGAATCCGAGAGATTCCTTTTTTTACTTAAGATACTGACGTTTATACTGATATCTGAGGTTTAATTTCAATCAATACGACACGACACAGAAAAACAGCTGAATTTACACATACATTTTTGTAAATAAATGTTCTGAATTCGAAATTAATTTGATAACTTTACACCAGTACAATACACTTCCATACACCAATAACATCCCAAGTTTGGTCAAACATGTAACAACAACAACTTTAATTTGTTCAGTCAGCCAACGTAAAATAAATAATAAAGAAACTGAAACTGACAAAAACAATAGATGACCACTTTTGTCAAATATGTAAAAAAAAAAACAAAACAAACAAAAAAAAAACTTCCTCAAACATTATTTCAAATGATTCAGAAAGTGTAATTAGGGATTCTAAATATTAGGAATGCACTGATATGACCCTATTGTTCTCTAATATTAATGTTGTTATGTCCAAAAAACAATATTTACAGATACTATATGTATTTCACTTCTGTTGTGACATCTTTGGGGATGAAGCGGAAATGACCAGAACAGACAGCAACAAGATCAATATAAATATCAGTTGTTTATATTGACCCAGTTTTATTTATCGGACTGAAACAGATATGTTACAAAAATGACTTATATCGTCATTTTTATCTTATATTGGCCGATATCTTTGTTATATTGTGCATCCTTGCTAAATATAAAAAGCATGCTCAAGCTCAGAGCACAAAGAACAGAATTAGATTGGTGCATCTCTACTAAGTGCCAATCCACCCAACTTTCTATCTGACTCAAACTTAGAAAACAATCATAAAGCAAATGGATAAAAATGTTGCTCATAACTCCAAAGAGCCAAAGAATCTGATGCATTACTGTGCCCTTCAGTCCGGTCAATACAGCTCAAGCAGTGACATCCACTCATCTCTTTGTCATTCACACAATCTGCATTATTTATTTCATGAGTCTGAGAAACGACCCATGGAAAAGGTTTTCACAAGGACATCTACGAACATCTTCAGCTACCGCAGTGCCATTAGAATACAGGAAAGAGGTGGGGGAGAAACTGCTGAGCTAGCCAACATGATGCCACTGCTGAAACACTGCAGGGCCAGGAAAAAAGAGAAGAGAGGGAGAGAGAGAAGATAGGAATGAATAAACAGGAGGAGGAAACTCTGAAGGAAAAGACCTGAACTGATGAAATGATTGCATTAATAAACCAGTAGCTCTCTGAAAGTTGTAACAAGACAAAGGTGGTAAAGAGCAAGACTGAGAAAAGAAAGAGAAGTGAATCAGAGGGACTCTTAGTCACTCAGGCAGATGATGGATATTCTGAGCTGTGACTTAAACTGTGAAGAACAAAGCAATAATAAATCTGTCTCTCAGGATGCAGCAATCTGCACGTACTTCTGCTCTCAGGCCTGGGTAAATCCGATTTTACTGCTGCACATAAACCAAATGGTGCAGAAAGAACACTCATAGCATGAAGCATGGCATAATACATGTATTTGGAGAGGAGCTGCAAGGAAGGGTAATCACATCACTGCAGAGTTTTTAAATTCTACCAATGAATTAGAAGGAATTGGAAGGAGTTATAAAAATCATCCCCAAACAAACAACCTAGAACAGCCAGGTGCGACCGCCTGGCTGTTCTGGCCAGGTGGTCAGGGGTAAAGAGGTAGGGCAAAATGAAATACCTTCCCTCTAACTGGTGACATAGACCCAATACCCACAATCCACACAGCTCTGTTCAGTCGCTTTAATCCAACTCTAGTTTGTTTATCTATAAGTTGGGTTCGTTTGGGGAGAAGTGAATGAACAATCGAACTCTGGTCCGCCTACAAAACTCTGTCTCAACTCGGTTGAAGTGAACTCTGGTGAGTTTGTGAACAGATTTTTATATTTTATCCTTTTACCCTTTCGGAGACCACTCTGACTGGCAGACTATAGCGCAGGGCAGTCTGGGTAAGTACAACAAAAACACATGTGTGCGTGTGTGTGTTGGTCTGACATTAGTGTAAGAAATTGCTTGTGTGGTAAGCCAGTTATTGAAGAGAATTTAACACATTTGAGTCAAAGAGAAATCCTACAAACGCTAAAATTTGACATTACTCCATATTCATTTACATTTCTGGTTAAACCCTCGGTTTTGATTTATCAGAAGTGAACGTTGGGTAAAAACAACCAAAACAAGTTCAGCACAAGGAGGAGAAAAGACTTGTGGTCTTTTACCAAAGACAAAAAAGAAATTCTACAACTACTGAAATCTGACTCCAATTCATTTGTGTTTACATTTTATGAAGAAGGAAGTTGTCCGAAGTGTCTTCTTCTGAGGTTTTCATGATGTTTCCTACAGTGCTTGTTGATGCACTGCCCCCACAGGTGAGGGGGTGGGGGAGAGACAGGTTTTTTAAAGGCTTTGGTGAGTTTGACAAAACCCAGTGAGCTGATTGGGCGCCTAGCCCTGATTTTTCTCCTCCAGGGCAGCCAGTGCACACCTTTTAGAGCAACACAAATAGGCAGCCCAGCCATTATGCATATTTGCAACAAATTGTCCCAACTCTAAGCTAATCAGCTCAATAGAACATGCAAAACATGTTTGACATAAACAGCAGTTTCTGTCAGGCAGTTTACTTTGCGATACCGAGTATGTGGTTGTGAAAGTATCTTTGCACAGACATGCCCAGCAGACTCCCTCAATAAGAACGCTTCAGGTGTCTGCACATAGTGAAGCATGTGGAAAAAAGAAATACGTCACCAACACCAGCAGTAAGGATTTTCCCCAGAAACTAGAACCCAGCAGACAGGATAAAATGATAGAACTTATTAGGAAGAAATTCATATAAAAGTCTAAATATGGTGAAGTCACAAAAGGCATACTTCTGTCAGCAAAAACCTGAGGTTGTGACAAGACAAGATCAAAAGGTAACAAAATGAGCTGAAAGTGGGTGTGATGGACTGCAGATACTCAGGAGTCAACATCAAAGATCAAAAATGCTCTTTCAAAAAGTTCGACTCAGGAACCCAGCAGGGTCTGATACAGGACAAACAACCAGACGCACATTCACACCCGGGGCAATTTAGAGTGTTCAATTCACCGAGCAGTGATGTTCTGGTCTGTGGGAGGAAACCGGAATACCCAGAGAGAACATGCAAGCGTCATGCAGAAAGACCTCAGGTTGGGATTTGAACCTTCTTGCTGTTAGACAACTGTGCCTCTGAGAAGCTCCCAGATGCACCTGAGCTCAATTCCAAATGTCATAAAACATATCAAAAATATGTTTATTTTTTATTAAGAGGTATTTTTTTAAAGAAAACGTCCTATAAATGTACTGACCTCTGATGTCAAACATTTTATTGTGAGAGTAGGAAAACACACATGGACAATGTTCTCTAGTTAATTAAAATAAGCTTTATTTTTCATGGCCGTCCTCACCCTGGGAGACTCCATGGCAACAACAGAGTGACATACAGGCCGTTAAAGCTTGCGGCTGCGTGGCACATCGGCGCACGCTAAATAAAATCCATCCCAAATCAGCGCCTGACCTTGAGACTCTTTCTAGAAAGAAGTAATTAAAAATGCCCGTTGAGGTCAGAACCACAGAAAACACAAATGCAAACACAAATTACCTCAGAAGGATTTGAGGTCTGAATATTATTTCAAAGTGGTGGTTATCACTCTGCTGGTTTTATTCACATTTTCCAACACAAACCCGTCGTCAGTGTCTGGTCCCGGTTAGACGCTGCTGCTCATCCCTAATCATTATTTTCACTTTTCTCTGCATTTCTACATTTACTCCTTTTTCATCACTCCCCATCACTTTTTACGCTTATTTCATCCTCTTCTCTTTTCTTACCGAATATTTTATCCTTTTATCCATGTTGTGCTTATCTCATTCTTCAGTATAGAGCATCCATTTCCCTCCTCTTAATGTAGAATTCTGCCCTGCGTGTTGAAAATATAAAGCGGCTTCAGGAAATCACAATCGGGGATCACTATGGATTATAGATTCAAAGCACAAAAACTTTCCACAGTTTTATTATATTGTTTTTCTTCTTCTGTTCTAATTGCTAATATCTACATTTTGTTACATTAAATTATTGAACAAACTTCAATGTATTTTATCAGGGTTTCGTCTGATAGATTGATGCAAAGTAGCACATCATGGTGGTATAGAATGAAAATTGAATGTGATTTTTTTTTTTAGATTAAAAATAAATCTGAATAGTGTGGCATACTAATCCACCCCCCTTGATTTGATACCCCTAAAATAAAATCCAGAGCAAAATCTCAGTGAGAGCATTAGCGAACAAACAACGACAAAAGCTAAGATTATTCCAGATATGTCAGCTTCCATTTTGTTAAAAATAATTATTTGCACACTTCTTCAGTAATTAGTGGAGAAAATGTTAAAGTCGTTACAGCAATCGAACTCTTCTTAGGAACCAGAAAATGGCATAAAAATGCCTGTTTACTTTCTCACCAAGCTGAGGGTGAAATCCAAATCAGGTAATCAAAAAGCTAGAGAGAGAATCAATTTATTCAACAATTACCATAATTCAGTCATATTTAGTGTATAATATATGCACATATATATTCCTCATAGAGGAATACAACAAAATTCAAATATTTAAATCAACTAAAATATGTGTGCTCAGTTGAAACCAGATAATTACATACACTGAATAAACAAAAATATTTTTTTTCTGGCTGCTTAAATTTAAATCAAATGAAACATTTCTTGTTTTAGCCTAGTTAACAAATCAAAATCACTATTGTAATTCTAAGTGGCAGAAAACTTGCTGAGAAAATTTTCTTTGAGAATTTTTGTAACGTTCCCTGAGTTCAAACCTTTTTGGCTTTTGGTGTTTGAAATCCTCCTAAAATAGAAAAGTGTAATGACATTCATCTCTTAATCCATGCAGTGCCGTATTTAGAGAAATAAGGGCCACGGGGCTGGAGCAAGTGTTGGTCACCACGCCTCCCAGAAATTTTTTTTAAAAATCCTCATGCAAATTACAGAATATTGATGAGGAAGCCTACAGATGACCAGGTACACATTGTTAGATGGTTGATTAAAAACATGTAGCAGATGACTCCAGGTTGGTCCTAAAATGATGAGCTGGAACTTCATAATTTTAATATTTGGGTGTTGTTTCAATTAATAAAGAAATATAACAATATTTAATAAACACCACAAGCTAAACACGAAGGGAAAAAAATAAAATAAAAAGTTAGAGGGTACCACCTACACCCACCTATCCTTGCAAGATATGACATAAAACATCCAAAACTAACACAGAGAATATTTCTTTATATTCCATTTCATCCAATATCACTTCATATACGATGGAGCAACTTTTTCATTCAACAGCGGGTGAGAGAGCAGAACAACTTGTCTACAACGAGATGCT
Organism: Poeciliopsis prolifica; assembly: GCF_027474105.1. Classification (NCBI taxonomy): domain Eukaryota; kingdom Metazoa; phylum Chordata; class Actinopteri; order Cyprinodontiformes; family Poeciliidae; genus Poeciliopsis; species Poeciliopsis prolifica. Next base: position 2,598,095 of record NW_026562402.1, read on the forward strand.
ATTCTGAGCTTATTGGTCAAGAACACACTCACAGACCGCTCAATAGCAAAGGTGCAGTTTATATGGCAGCAATTACAGTTCCCTCTTTAAGTGAAGACAAATCAATACTTCTTTCAACAAGGAAACTCAACCCAAGGACCAAAAGATCAAACCGTTTGTATTAGAAAGATCTCAAGCCGTTTTGGTGATGATCGATATAAATAACCATACACAGAAAAAACAGGCCTGGGGTTTTACATTCACAGCTTCCTTCTCATGTTATGGAGACACACACCTTTCAACAGATGGAGAGTCTGTTTTATCTACGTCTACAGAGCAGAGATACATCATACAAATAAGCGCTGTCTCAGTTTAGGTATACCAGATGCTTAGAAGGGAACTTTGATGACAAATGCAAAACAGAAACATTCATCACTTTTTTGTTTTTGTACTCTCACCTTCCTGTCAGTAAAATGTTGTTATGTAAAGCACCTTGAACCGCCTTGCTGCTGAAATCTGCTATTCAAATAAACTTTATTGATACGCTCTTTAGAATTGAAGGGCTGGATCCAAACAACATCTTATTTAAATTCAACCCTGCCATGGGAAAAAAGTATGCTAAAAGTTAGCTTCTTATTTTGACATACAATGCCAATAAAGTATTAAGGAAAAGTAAGAAAGAGGGAATGAAAGTAGGATCATAATCAGGAACAAATGTAGGAATGAAGAGAGAAAGAAAAAGAGAGAGAGCAATGAGCTCTGCAGTTTTCCACAAACACCAACTTGTAATTGGGTCTGAACTAATCGACCAACAGGAAGCTGTTCGTTTCTGTCCACCACTGACGCTGCTCTCTTTCCATTAAGCGCTTCCTCCCTCTGCTGTCACTGTTCCTGCTCGTGACATTCAAACATCCTGGAACGATTGATCAATGAGTCGGAACTGCGCTGGAGCGGCTCCAGAGCCACCGGGCCAGACGCTCCACATCATAACGACAGCATCTCCACGCTGCTCCCTGGCTCATAAACGGCTTTTACTTCTGTTGTTATGTCGGTTCTGCAATTTACACTTTAGGCTGAGATTTAGAAAAATCAAACGCTCATGTAATTAAGGTTTTGATTTGAAGCCCAGTACAGAGCGAGCACAGCTCACACTGGGATTGACTGGAAACCACAGAGCCAGCACTGGGAAGCTGTTAATTAGTGTCTGCATAAACACAGACAGTGAAGTTTTCTAATTACTTAGTTCACAAACAGAACCATCTGTGTCATTAAGTTCATTTGTAAGGGAATATTTTGCAGTTCAGTACATTTATGAGACAATTCTTTGGCTGATCTGCTGCTGGGTTTCCGAGCGTATAGTGTCCTTTAAAACTCTTGACTTATAATTGAACTTTATCACATGTTCAGACAAATATGCTGTCTGTGTACCTAATAGATGTTTTATTCAGAGTGAACATGGCAGGCTGCACAGGGGTAGAACGGTGGAGATGTTTCATAACTTTGATACGTTAATTTGGATTATTTATGAAGATTTTCACGCGTTGAAGATTTTCACGCAAAAAAAAAGTTTTTAAATTGTTTTATTTTACATACTAAGGTTTTGACTGGAACTTTTGTATTTTGTTGTGATCAATCTGAGCTTCATCTGTTTTGCAAAGAAGAATGGGCAAAAATTTCAGTCTCAGTCTTTTTTCTTCCACAAGGGTAAGAATATTTTTGAAAGGTACTGAACAGACTAGATATCAATATCTGTATCGGTCTTGATAGGTTGTCAATCTGTTTTTGTCCATTTCAGTTTCTTTATTATTTATTTTAACATTGGTCATTATTCTCTTAATTGCGCTGACTGAACAAATTATAGCTTTGTTCTTTTTGAATTTTTGACCAAACTTTGAAGCTTTTGATGCATCAAATAAATGTGTATCTCAGTACCTATACGTCTTTGTTTTAAAAAAGAAATATTTGAATCCATTTCAGCTGATATTCTGTATTGGATCGGTATCAATTGATACCAAACCTCTGATATGGGAACATGAAGTGGATGGTTGCATTTCCAGCAGGTCATCGATTTTCTTGAGGAACTCGTCCCTTAATGGTCCCTTAATTTTAAACAAACCAATAAATTACAGCTTTTATTTAATAACTGAAAAACAAACACATAGCTATGATAGTCGTGTTCTTTATGTGTCTGGGTTGAACTGTTCACAGTGACAGCTCTTCTTCAGCAGCAATAAAATTTTAATTAGAGCGAACAGCAGGAAGTTGGCCTAGTTCCCCAAGTTCAGGCAAGGCGACCATGATTCATCTCTTAAACGTAAAACTCTGGAAGCGCTTCAATGGAAAACATCCATTTTTATACAAACAAACCATTTTGATGTAAACCAAAGACAGCCGAACACAACTACGCACCAGAATGCTGTAAACATCCAACCAATGAGAGATTCTCCAGACGAGGAGAAAAGGTTTTCCCCAAAAACAAAAAAATTCAATACCTTCTTGAACTTTTCTGCAGAGACCTGCAGAACTTGGATAAATAAACCAATCAGAACACTTCTCAATGCTTCAAAGTGGCCTGTCAGGATGGCTAACATCAGAAGATGCTGCTGTATGTTATAAAAACATGACAGGATTTTCTGCGGAGTCAGCAAAAAAGCAAAAGCTGCAGCAACTGTACAGAAAAACCGGCTGCTTTAAATTCACAAAACGGAACCCGTCATCAATTTCAGCTGACAAGTGATAAAGTCCGTCTTTTTTTTTTTTTTAAGAAAAAAAAAAGTGCATATTGATATCTGGGGAGCTTTCCCCTCAGCGCACAAACCCATCCAGAACATTCAATTTCCTCATGCGTGTCCTGACCTTCCCCACTGTGCGGTGACATTTTCCTCACCCCATCTACTGCATCTAAATTCCCTTAACGCCGCGCACCACAAAAACTCAGTAAAGACAGAAAACGACTGGATGCCCTTTGCTGGTTTAGTAAAACCCATTGAGCAAATTTTTGGAAGGGAAAAAAAGTGAAATAATGAAGCTTTTTCACTATTAAAAGATGCCATTAAATTGCTCTTTTGTGCAAAGTATTGGGCATCTGAATAGCACTAATGGAGCAGCTAAAACGGATGCTGAGGGAGATTGTAGTAAAGAAAAAAAGAAGGGTTAGTGCTCACAGTCAGCCTCCCTGACTAAATAAGCTTCCTAATTTGGCCAGATTTAACCAGTTCAGGGCTGTTTTTGCAGAACAACATTTATTGTTTGTTCCTTTAGGATTAAACACTTTCACAATTTTCTCCCAAACTCGAGTAAAGGGCTTCTCTAGGGACACCTAGAGGCAAAAAACAAAATGAAACCAAAAAACAAATGAATACATATGGTACCTCTAATGAGCAGCAGGCAAGTTCGAGAAGCAACCGATCCATTCCACCTACAGGGACACACCGATCCACTTTTTTAAACTTCCGATACCAATGCCGATATCAGAGGTTCGGTATCGGCTGATACCAATCGGATAAAGAAATCCAGTTCTGGATTGACTTAAAATGTTTCTTCTTTTAACCCTCTCCAGGCAGATGTTGCAGATTTGCAACAACTCAATGCTACTTAGCTAGTCTTTGCAAGTAATTTGAGCCTGAGAGGGTTAAACACACCTGACTCCAAGGCTTTTCAGAGGATCAGTTTGCTTTTTTTTTTTTTTTTTTGTCAGATTTATATTCACACCTTCCCAAATGAACCAGTTTGATTAGAGCGGATTAGACAGGGCAGGTGTGAATGCACGATTTTACGCACCCTTTCAGGTCAGAGCTCTGTTATAAACACATGGGGATTAAAATAAAATAAAAATTCTATTGAAGACAATATCCCCAATTCATAAGGGCATATTATATGCAGTTTTTTTTCAGTTTCCTTATTTTTCATTTTATTTTACATTGGCTAATTGCACTAAATAAAAAAAAATACAATTGTGTTGTTTGCATATGTTTGACCAAGCTTGTGAAGTCTGTTAAAATAAAATAAATGTCAGCTGTTTTTCTGTATCGGATCATTAATGGCTGATACTGAACCTCAGATATCAGTATTGAAAGTGAAGAAAAAGTGAATCAGTGCATCCTTGGAAATGATCTAAAACAGGGGTTTTCAAAGTATGAAAGGATGAGCCCTCCTTCAAGGAGCACAATGCCTCCTGCGCCCCCCCACCCCTTCGACCCCTCAATAATCAACCCACACACAAACAAATGCCACTACAAAACACCTAATAGCTTAGAACCATCTCATCTTTTAAAATGACACTTTATCTGAATAAAAATTTAACATGAACATTTTAAAACATTTTCTCCCATTTTAATTATTTTATCAGGGCCTTTGGATGGCAAATACGCCCTTTTTTCATTTTTCAAATGATAAGAATAACCCCAAACTCATTTTTCATCCGTTTTCTCAAACAAACGTTACATCTGAGCTTCTGAGTTTAATGTTTGCGATACCAACAGTGTTTTCACATCTTAACAAAAACATTTTGATCAGATCTTTGGAACACATCTGTAAATGTTGCACATTTCCTTAAAATTAAAAAATAAATCAAAAACCTAAACAGTTACAAAATTGTGGAGCTGTTTTTGTGGCTCATCTAAACAATTTAAACAAACAATTTATCTCGAACTAAAAGAGCATGCTGTATGAAAGAGCGGAGGCTTACAAAAGAACAAACATTTACGCACGCTATGCGCACCCTTTCTTTTTCTAACACGGTCCTGAATCGTGTGTAACTCATTTTATTTATGATTTTAACTAAATTGGCAACATTACTGTTCAGCTCACCTTAGTTTTAGTGGGAACAAGGTGCTTGTACTTTTGATGCGCAAATCCGGTTAATGCGGGGTTGCACTGTGGAGCGCCAACCAGCAGCCCTGACCGGGATTTGTTTCTAATCATTGCGAGTGCGGAAAACCCACATTCGCAGAGATAGGTTGAAATGAAGGGAATGAGCACGTTTACTAAAAATTTGTCCGTTTTTTCTCTCACACCAGTAGACAGCAAGCAGATAGCTTCTTCTTCGGTTTATTTTTTCCCTCGCACCGCGCCTCCCCTAATGTGCTCTGGCGCCCCCCAGGGGAGGCGCGCCTCACACTTTGAAAACCGCCGATCTAAAATATTAATTTGTGAGGATTAAGTTCCTCTTCCTTCATGGGCCTTGGCAGAGAGTCTTTGACCGTATGGTGGTTCTTTAGGCTGATTTCTAGCAGACATATGCAGTGTGTCTTCAGAAATCTAAGTCAAATCAATCACTAGATCCCTTCTGGGTGTAAAGTCCAAGACAGCAGATGGTAGTTTTCTCCTTCCTGCTTCACTCGGAGAGCAGGACAGGCAGAGGCCCGGTGGTGGGGAGCAAGGTAGGAAAAAACAAAAGACTGCAGTATATAAAAAAATTATAAACTGGAAAGATTGAACTTCAACATATTCAAAACTACAATATTATCGGGACAATCCACATGAACATGTTGCATTGTGTGAGGTTATCTGCATTTTTACCACTCGCTCTGAGAAACAGCAGAAATGAGACTTTGAACCGACGGCTGCATGTTCATCGGCCTTGCAGATGCATCTCTGAAGACTTCGGTCTCTAAAAATACACTAAACACAGCTAGAAAAGGAGAAAACAAGCAAAAAAAAAAAAAAAAAAAAAAAAACAGAGCAGCGTCCCTGATGTGAAACACCAGATAATAAGATCTGAACTTGATCCATTGACTGGAGAGGCTCCTGTGCCATCAGTGCAGCAGCAAACCAGCAGCTCTCATCCTGAAGACTGCTGCTGCAAGCATGTGGTAGGAAAATCATTTTAGTTCATTATTTCCCCACACACAGTTTTAAAGCTTTCATCACGTTTAGTTGTTGTCATTTTAAAAATTAGCCTGCATGTCAGACTGTCACCTTGGGGAAAAACATGATGAATGTTGCCTGAAAACCTCGTAATAGTGAGATAAACTCACTGTTCTGCTTGCACTGCTCACATAGTATGAATTCATTTGGAACTCAATGTATTATACATTATATTTTTTCTAGCTGTTCTGTTTTAAACAAATAGCACTGACACAGCTTTAGGCAAAATAATGTGGAACCAAAATTGACATTACATCCACAAAAACAAAGATAGAACAATAAATAACCTAGTTAGACAGTTTATCAGCTAAGAAAAGTTGATTTACACTTTAAATCTCACCACAATCACATAGAAATTAAAAAAAATAATTTATATTATTTTTGTAATAGAAATTACAAAAAATTATTTTAATTTTATTTTTCCTGAATAGCAATTGTCGTGCCGCCTAATGGAAACGCGACAAAACTCAAGTTTTCAAGATAAAACGTTTTGCTTCGGGATGAGGTGGTTTTATGGTTTTTCAGCAGAATAAAACATGTTTTTTGCAAAACTGCAAATAGAAACACTTTTTCTGCAACAACAGTGGATGTTACTGCTGGATTCTTCTGTGTGGTTTGCAGTTGTTTCTCCACCAGAGCTCTCACAGCATCACACAGTTCATAAAAAGTTGTGTCCTTTTAGAATCCATAGCTCTTCTGTAAAATTGACCAACAAGCCTCACATGAAGCTGCTCCCCATTGTAATGCCTGAATATGATGCCATGGCTGAATTATGAGGATAATCTCATGTAACTGCCATTATTATTCATGCATGATTTTAATTTTATTTCTCACTTAATGGAAACACCCCACAACTGCAAAACTATGTTTCTGGAATACAGACAAAAATTTGTGCACATCTGAAATGGAAACTCAGCCACTGACAACATGTACTTTGGTTCAAATTCCTTCCTTTGTCCTGAATTCCTTGACGTCCTTTTCCTTCCTAACAAACACCTGAGAATGTAACGGCTTCTCCCCCCGCAGCCTCTCTCCATCTCTACTGGCTCCGCTTACTTCATCTCTCTGCAGGACGCACTAATCAGATCTTCTCCGAAGCTGAAATGACGATAACGAAGGACCGTGTTTGTTTCGGGCTGTTTTAACTTGCACAGACAACAGCATAATTGATTCCGCCGCCGAAAAGAGGACATGTATTATATACAGGAGACAATTCTGTTGCCATGCTGTAATTTTATGGATTATAAGTACTGTCAGTTGAAAAAGGTTTTTATCTCTTTGATGTTTTTGTCTTCTAAATGATTTAAAACAAATTCTGTGCTTCAACATAACATCAGAACTGGTTCTCATAGTTAATACCAGATGTATATATGCAGGTGCATGACTGAGGTAAAGCTGCACTCAGCACTAAATGAGTTCCTCAGCTGAAGAGGATGTGAAGCAGCAGCTCGAGAGCCCTGTGTGTGAAAGAATCTGTCTGTCTGAGCACACACGTATGAAGACCCGGGAAAGGCGTGGGCGCCCCATGTCAGATGAAAACAGGAAAGTGTGTTTTCCTCATAATGATGATGATGATGTTGATCAGACACGGAGACAAGGCAGCTCTGACGTTCCACAGGCCGCCATTGTTTGTCAAATACAAGGTAGCCGACATTAACCTAAAGTGACAGCTCGGTGACGCACAGCTCAGACTTCTGCAGTGACACACACTCTCTCACACACACAAAAGCTGTCCAGGCTGCATTTATCTTTCCCGCTTCCCCATTTCTCTGATCTGGCTGCTTGTACAGGAATGACAGGTCTGATTGTGTTGTGCTTCCTGAGCTGAGGTGGGCTGATGACAGGGCGGCGACACGGCGAGCCTTGGCGTTCGCTCGGTTCAAACGTGATGACAAAGCGACATCATTACCCATCATTCCACGGGTGTCAAGGCTGGCACAAACAGGCTGCGACAGCCCGTCTGCTTTGACTGCACTACAAACAGCTCCTGAGGGTGTGTGTGTGTGTGTGTGGGGGGGTGTGTGTGGGTGTGTGTGTGTGTGTGTGTGTGTGTGTGTGTGTGTGTGTGTGGGGGTGTGTGTGTGTGTGTGTGCTAGAAGCTGCTATTGAGGTGCTTCTCTACTGCTGCCCTCAGTTTATTAGAACCAGTTGAAAGTTGGTTGGGAGGTGATCCTAATAATGGGAACAAGACTTTTACTGTAATTCGGGGTGGATGATGTAAACTTTAAATTTTATCAAGATATTATGTGGTATTATTGTGATAACAATAAAATTGACGACAACTATTTATATCTTTTTTTTTTTTTGCATGGATGTGAATGAGTGATGCAGCAATCACAGCCCAACAAATACAAATAATGTTCTTGAATAACCTGAACATGTGAAATGCGCATCTTTAGGACATCAGACACATAAAAAAGTGTGATTTGTATCACTAACCTGCACAAATTGAATGCATTTAACCATATTTTCAAATTGATTGAAGCTCTTATTGAACAAACAGCAAGCAAAATCGTAAAACTAACAATCCCAACAATACAGACCATTTTGAGGGGTTTTAAACATCACTAACTGGAACTTTTTATGACAGTAGATAAAAATTGTCAACACAATTTGAAATTTATCTCAATAAATGTAGTGACAGGCGAAAGCAACAGTCGAACATTTGTCAACATTGTAACGTCGCTTCGTTGGCCCACATGGGAACGTTGTCTACATGGACCAACTTGAAATGTCGTAAGTATGAATTTCACCGGTTGTTTGGATGAAGGACTGCAAGTGATTGTCGCCTCACTGCAACAAGTTCCATAAAGATCGAATGGAGACAAAGCAATGTTGCCTCCCGTGTATCGAGCTCGTAACACTTTTTGGTGCCTAATTGATTACAGTTTCTTATAGAGGAATCTGAATTGATTATCGGCAGGTTAAAGCTCTAAAAACCCCAAAAAGGAACTTGAAGAGATTGGCCACAAAACTATTTTGTTCAAAGATTGTCAGGTTTGAAGTAGTTTCATTCAGTATTTCAGATTTCCAAGATGAATTTTTTTTAATATATTTTTTGTTATTTTCTACAGGTGACTCCGCCAACAAGGAACTTTTTTTTGTGAATTATTTGGAGTTGCGCTCATCAGAAAAATAATGCAAACTACAACGCTCATAAGAAGGGTTGTAAACAGCATATTCGAGAAGCATTGTTGTGATGACGCACTAAAAAGGGAGCGTCAGGATGAGTAGGAGCTTCTTAAAGAGACAGGGTAATTTCACGGCACCTGGGATTGATGTAAAGTTGTTTTGATATATTTAGATATATTTTTAATAACAACTGATTGTAACATAATTACTTGATTGCGCTACAAAATGCCCCTGTATAAAATACATTCTGAAACCACACATATGGGAGTGATGGGACTGATTCTTTAGTTTGTTTCTAACAATGCCTATTTGCTGTATTTGTTCATAATTTTATCACTTTAGCTTTTCCTTCCACTTTGCTCTATAAATTGTCTCAGCTCATATCTTCCTCTGTTTATTTTCCTCATAGTTCTTTTTTTTCTGTGAAAGAGCATCACATGGTAGCCCTCCATTATCTGTTCATCTAGTGGTTTTAATAATACTTGCCTCACTGTGTGAAATCCCAACATTTTATTTTGTAATTTTTCATTTTTATTAAACTTGTGGCTTTCTAAATTATTGACAGTGACCTTTCTCCAATTATGCTGTGTTAAGCAAAGAAAATTAACATAAATATTAATTTAATTTATTCATGAGGAGGATGACATTAACACCTCCACCCTCCACCAGCCCAGTCACTGCTATACAATGTGGCATCTATGATGATTCACATTTAATCCAATATTAATGAGTCTTTCAGAGTCGCCTCCAGACTGACCGGTTGTGTAACACGCTTCTGCTGCTTCAAGAAAAATAAAATGATGCCTACTTAGAGCAAGGTCTTAACTTTTTATGACATCATTAGATCAGACATGATGCAGAGAGGAGCTGTTGTTCTGGAAACAGGCAGTGTTAGAATAACGGCTAACACTCTGGCTCTGGGTGGACTGGTCGTCCTTCAACTGGGAGGTTGGCACATTGGAGAAAAAAAAAGTCCAGCATATTCATTGTACAGTATGTTGAATGACAAGCATGTATTCAATATGTTTGGATAAGGATAAATTAAAAAGCAGTTAGTAAAGTGCTTTGCAGAAACAAGGAAAGAAGTACAATGCCTTTGAATGTTTTCATGCTTTTTCTCTAAATGACCCAAAACTTCTATGTTTCCAATTAGTAATTTAACACAACCAGAATTTTAGCATGTTAATCCCAATGGATTAATTATGCAGATTTTAATGCATCAAACATTTTAGCACAATGAATTGCCATGTTTTACATCAATAAAAATCCATCAAAATAGAGATGGGGGAAGTTTAATTTCAGGGGTTCATCTGACAGGACAGGATATTTGCAGTATTTTTTACAAAGTAGATCAAAGGAATTTGCAATCTGAAAACAAAAGAACAAGCCCACTCATTATTCCACTGTGCCTGACATGGTTGCTTGCTCTTCATGTTGCGCTCTGTAATGTGTAATCTGTAGTAAAATCTGCAGTAATGCACATTTTGATGGCGCTGGTGGCCAATGAGGATGTCAGAACAACTTGACTTAAATTTTTAAATCTGCTCTAATCTGGTGAAGCAACCCAGATTAGAGCAACCCAGATTAGAGTATCTTTCCAATACTAGATGGAAAGACAAAATTGTTTTAAATGGTGGTGGAAATATAATCATTTAAAAACAGTTGAAAAGTTAGCTATTCATTCATCACTGCTTAAATCTACAGATTTAGTTAAAGAAACATCATCCACATGCTACATAAAATGGCAAAGAGTTCAAATGTCTCCCTGTGAGAGTTCAGAGTCGCAGTCCTTTTCTCTTCCCTCCAATTTGCATTAATTAGGCTGGACCTTTATGCAAATTCAGAGCTGTCAAAATGAGGTGTCTCTTTAAACTTCCCATGTTGATTCCAGTGTGAAGAGGGAGGACTTAATGAGAGTAATGGAAATGGCCTTCCTCTCTCCGGACTTGGCAAAAAATGTTCTGTGAAACTTGTCTAGAAGCTTAGGAAGCTACAAGATCTCAGAAAGTTAACCTGAGAAGCAAAGCCACGTGAAATACAGAACAGGGAGAATTTAGACTGGAGGAAATTATGTTGCTATACCAATATGGACCTAAAATAAAGTCTGAAAAATTACTATCAATAACACAAAATTAGGAATTATTATTAGGAACGTGACAACATTTTATATGCAAAAAATGTCCATAAAATGAAAATTAATTTGATGTAAGCAAGTAACTTTGTCTGGTAGAGCAAGTATTGGTTATTATTATGATCCCCAGATAATAAGGTGAGAGTTTTAAGCTAAGCTCTCCAGTGCTTCTCATCACAGCTAAACTAAAAGGCTGTCCCGATTTATTATTGGATCTGGACTGAGCGAGTTCATTCTGAACAATAACGCTTCGACATTTCTGTTTTGTCAGTGTGGTTTCTACAAATTATATATGGAAGCACAATATGGGTTTCACTTTTTAAAATGATTTTTAATTTTTTTTTTTTTTTACTCTCATATGCATTTATCTGGTTGTGATTTATATGTTTAGTTCTTTTATAATCATTTCTTCTTATTTCCATGTGTTCTTTTTGCACATTTCTGTCAGCAAATGCCAACTGTTGTCTCAACAGCTGCTATTCTTGGCCTTCTAAAGTGTCAGAACTTAACCCCAAAGCCCTCTTTAAAAATGTATATGTTTTACACTCACAATACTTGTAAAATCTACAAACACCTTCTGTACAGTAAATACCCTTTGAAAGTCATAAGAAATGTATAAATATAGCAAAAACAAACAGGTTTCAAAGGAGCCTTAGAATTAAGAAAAACTGCAATAATTAATTACTATTTTGTAGTTATTCTTTCTCCTTTTTTTGTCTGTTTTCTGTCTGCTTGTTTAAATACTTTTGAGCCAGTTTAAAAATGTGTGAATGTGAATGTTCTGCACAGGTTTATTTGCCTGCATCCTTTGACAGCACACCCACGCTATTAAACCAAATGACAACATAACCTTCACTGGACAATTTAATCAACCAATAAAATTTCTAATTTGTAGCCAATGGGCCTTTTTGCACAGCTGCGTGGCGTTCGTGCCGACCTGCGCTCATCCTGAAAACAGCTACAGACGGACCTGAAATTGCCACGTTAATGTCCGTGCCCTTTTGTAAGAAAGGTGTGAAATAAAAAGATGGCTGTTGCTAGTCAACCCAACATCTGTACACTATTAACTGGAGATCTTGAAGTGAACTCTGGTACGCCTGAATATGTGGGTCTTTATTCATCCAGATTGTGCTTACAGTGTGTTTTCAAACAAGCTGCCCAGTGGACCATTTGAGAAGTTTAAGTGATATGTAATTTAAACATGACATATATGTGATCTATACACTATTAAATGCTCATTTAGCATTGATTAACCATAGCAGAATGTCATAGTCTCTTCCTCTGCTAACCAAACCAGGTGGATTGGTCTGTTTTCATCCTACTTACCCAGAGAACCAGGTTGGAGCTGCATTAAATGAAAATAAATTTGCTTCATGGAAACAGGCTAATTTAAAAAAACGAAACAAAAAAAAGACTGTTTTTCAATGAAAAAGTTTTGGTGATACGATGAGGTGGGGTCTTTTTTGGTCATGTCAAAATAGATTTATTTTTGTTAAATTGCAAGCACTCTGCTTTATGAGTCACATGATCAACAACTGCTTGTTGAAGAAGATGAAGAAGACGATGACAGGAAATGCTTGAAGCATGACGGATCAGCATGTTTTTTAAAAGCTTATCTCATGAACTAACTTATCCACGTGTGATTTTAATTTCTTATTTGATGGAAAAAAACACTAATATAAAACAGTGTTTTTCGACGCAGCTGAATTCTTGACAAAGCTTTGTATTTGTAATGGAAATGCAGCTACAGTAAAAATCTCACCAACTTTAAGCTACTTGTACAACGATACACAAAAGATTTGCTGCTTTAACTGCATCCAACAATATTCTGTTTTTATTATTATTATTATTATTATTATTATTGGAAACTGTTAAAACTTAGAGGAATAACTTCACTTTGCTCGCTAATTTTCCTCTAGTTTCCCAGATCCAGGGACTTCGCATGTGCAGGGGAAATCATAGAGCAACAACCATTCAACATCAAACTTCAGATATATCTAGAGCTTTATCCAGAGAATTCAATGCATACAGAATGTTACAACAGCATTACACCCAGATTATCAAGAAGTCCAACACATAACAAAACATAGAATTAGGAGAGGCACAAAAATGCCTTTTTGAGAATTGCTCTCACGGCTGCAAACAAAGCAATTTGATCCTTATAAAAACAGACATTTTATAAGGAGATGTAATCCCTGAATTTAAATATATGCATTAAAAGGTGTGTCCTCCCCTTGTAGGGATGTTTCATGTTAATTTTATTACCCTGCTTGAGACCTGTTAAAATCCAAAGGCAAACATATGGAGAGAACAAAGGTCATCCTCAACTAGAGTACCACTCTCCTCCTTTTTACATTCCAGACCAGAATTTATAACCTGCACAAGGCCTGGTGGTTTTCTATTTTAGTAATCTAAGATGCATGCAAATTAGTATGGTTAGACACTAACTAGTTCAGAACGTGCTGTTAATGCTTAAAGTAAATATCTTAATACATTTGATCATACTTCTAGAAGAATTGCTAACCAATTCTTTTCACTAAAACCTTTCTAAAGGTTTTAGTGTTTTACTGAACTCCTAAACAAACACCAAAGAATTTGACTCATCCTGATAAGAGACAGACTCCCTGTGCCTGCAGACCCTTCTTAGTAATTTATGTAAGTTCAGAGAGTCAGCAGTTGTTTTAGTTTGGATCTTTATCTAAGTTCACCTAACTTAAAATCTACTCAAAATGTTCATGCTACATCTAATATTTCATATGCACAAAGGTTAACTGTTCGTAAAGTTATAGTAACCAAACTTATGTTCTCCACAAAACCATTATCCTTCCACCTGATAATTATCTGCTCCTCTCTGTTGGAACTGTGTGGTTGTGACGTGACAGATGTGATAAAGTTCTGATTACTTTTGCAAGGCATCCATAAGTGTTAGGCTTCCTAAAGTAATGAATGTGGTTTCCATTCTGAAATCTGCTGCTATTTCCTTCGAGAAGCAGAGCACGCTTCCAAAAATAGGTCTGAATGGAGTATTTCTTCATGCCTCACCTAGATGTGTCTCTTTGCAGCACTCTGGCACAGTTGCACTTTTTCCCGCCCTGAACGCACTTCAAACACCTGCAGAAGCTGTTTTTTGTTGCCGTTGGAGTCTTTGGGAGCTGGAAGCGATTGTAGCCGAGGCACCGCTCTCTGTCTGTAGAAAAGTTTGCGTCAGCCTCTTGGGGAGCGAACCTCACAGCCGTGGTGTGCACACACAGGTGGCACGGCAGCTTTTCTTAGAGATTAAAAGATTAAAAAAACGGAAATCTGATTTACATTTCAACTTAAGTTAGTGATCTGAGATAACGTCAAGAAGGCTTTCATAGGGCTCAGCTGTGGCATGTAGAGATGTTTTTATTCATAACTGAATTTGGCCCACGGTGAAGTTGTGAGGAAAGGAGAACAGCCGCATACGGCTCTGACAGCATCCTGTGCCTTATTGAAATAACAAATGGTCCAACAGCCACCTGGGAGCACATCTTAACGACAAATGTAGCCCAACTCCGAAACAAAGCAGCTTGGAGACGAGGCAGCTGCTGTTTTCATATCTTAATTACACTGCAGAACATTGTTCCCCTGCAGCGCCTCCAGGTATTTTACAGGCAGCTCATTTTAACCCACAGCCACTGCTTGTCTGTAATCAATACATTAACATGAGCTTGCAAATAACATCCTCTTGTGCAGCTTCACTTTCCTGCACAACAATCACACAGACTTTAAAGCACTGTTAGCTAGTGAGTTAGCACATAACTAATTATTCTCCATTATGGTGATGCATTCCGTGACACCGGATCATTAGCAGAGGACAGCATGCTGGTCTGAATTTATTGGCTGATAGGTTTGTTTGCCCAGGGGAGGCCAGAGCTATTTGTCAGTAACAGAACATCTTGTTGCATCAGCGTGGAAAATATTAGCCAATCACAGCTGAGCTGCAGCTCAACGTGTCATGCTTTACTGTCGGAGTCCAACTGCAGTGCTGCAGTATTTCTATCACAGCATCACCATATTCAACATATTCTATTTTTTTTTTTCTGCTGCAGGAGTAAGATCTGGATCTGGTTACACCACCTGACACTTTTTCATGTTGTCTGTCTATATTCCTTTAAAAAGTTTGATACTTTTGGCCTGAACCTTTTACATATATTTCTATAGATCTATAGGCCCTGGACATGGAACCTGCAAAGACGTCAGATTTTAAGAAAGTTATGATGGAGACCGGGGTTTCAATCACTAATAAAGGATTATTAGTATTTTGTTGTGTATAGTTTATTTACAGATCAAATGTTTCTCGTTTCAGTTCTTCATTTCAGTTACATTGTGACATCTGGTTGGGCGATCTTCCCTGTGGGGAACATGTCAGTTTGTTTCTCATAACTTCTGTGGGTTTTATTTGACTTTGCTGATTGAGTGCTTGACTTTCTTGGTGTCTCCTGAGCAGGAAGGAGCAGCAAAGGCTCCAAGTGTTTACTAGAGTTTTCCATCAGGAAAGGTGATGCTCTGAAGAGTTAAATTTAAGTATAATTTATGCTTTGATTGACCTTACCCAGCCAGCACACCTAGGTGGGCCCCATATGGGATATAAGTGGGCAGGCAATATGGGTCCCAAAAGGGTTTGTCCACGGTTTCCATGGTGGCCCCACATGGGTTTGCCCAAGTAGATTTTAATGGGTGCTGACTGGGTTTTCAGTGGGGCCCATGTGGTTAACTCACATGAGGCCCATCTGTGGCCCACTAGGGTGCTGTCAAGAATATTTACGTGGGTCCCAATTGGGTCTGAACTGGGCTAGAATATGGGTACCAAGTGGGTTTGTCCACGGTTTCCATGGTGGCCCCACATGGGTTTGCCAAGTAAATTTTTATGGGTGCTAACTGGGTTTTCAGTGGGGCCCATGTGGTTAACTCACATGAGGCCCATCTGTGGCCCACTAGGGTGCTGTCAGGAATATTTACCTGGGTCCCAATTGGGTCTGAACTGGGCTAGAATATGGGTACCAAGTGGGTTTGTCCACGGTTTCCATGGTGGCCCCACATGGGTTTGCCCAAGTAGATTTTTATGGGTGCTGACTGGGTTTTTCAGTGGGTCCCACATGGTTAACTCACATGAGGCCCATCTGTGGCCCACTAGGGTGCTGTCAGGAATATTTACCTGGGTCCCAATTGGGTCTGAACTGGGCTAGAATATGGGTACCAAGTGGGTTTGTCCACGGTTTCCATGGTGGCCCCACATGGGTTTGCCCAAGTAAATTTTTATGGGTGCTGACTGGGTTTTCAGGGGCCCATGTGGTTAACTTACATGAGGCTCATCTGTGGCCCACTAGGGTGCTGTAGGGAATATTTACCTGGGTCCCAATTGGGTCTGAACTGGGCTAGAATATGGGTACCAAGTGGGTTTGTCCACGGTTTCCATGGTGGCCCCACATGGGTTTGCCCAAGTAAATTTTAATGGGTGCTAACTGGGTTTTCAGTGGGGCCCATGTGGTTAACTTACATGAGGCTCATCTGTGGCCCACTAGGGTGCTGTCAGGAATATTTACCTGGGTCCCAATTGGGTCTGAACTGGGCTAGAATATGGGTAACAAGTGGGTTTGTCCACGGTTTCCATGGTGGCCCCACATGGGTTTGCCCAGGTTGATTTCAATGGGTGCTGACTGGGTTTTCAGTGGGGCCCATGTGGTTAACTTACATGAGGCTCATCTGTGGCCCACTAGGGTGCTGTAGGGAATATTTACCTGGGTCCCAATTGGGTCTGAACTGGGCTAGAATATGGGTAATAAGTGGGTTTGTCCACGGTTTCCATGGTGGCCCCACATGGGTTTGCCCAAGTAAATTTTTATGGGTGCGACTGGGTTTTCAGTGGGGCCCATGTGGTTAACTTACATGAGGCTCATCTGTGGCCCACTAGGGTGCTGTCAGGAATATTTACCTGGGTCCCAATTGGGTCTGAACTGGGCTAGAATATGGGTAACAAGTGGGTTTGTCCACGGTTTCCATGGTGGCCCCACATGGGTTTGCCCAGGTTGATTTTAATGGGTGCTGACTGGGCTTTCAGTGGGACCCAGATGCCTTAATCCTGTAGGAACAATTCTCATCTAACCTGGATGTGAATTACATTCATAGATATGCAATCTTGATCAACAATCCAAAGTCTAGCTTAAAACGTGTTCAAATAAAAAAAAAAAAAAAAAAGAGATGAAAAATTTATTTTGCTCAAGGCTTTTATTTAGTAATTTAAAATATTGTCAGGAGTATTTTTTACCTCACTACAGCAATTATTAGAACTTCATTAATACTCAGGGAATGGTGCCACAAAAAGAAATCTGCAATATTCACGACATCTTTGAAATAACAGAAGCTATATAACAAACTTATAAAAATATCTATAAATATATATCTATAGATGCACACAAATAAAGACACCTACATATTTTCCTACAGGTCTATAAATGTATACATCTAAATACTATCTATATAACTTTATACACGTATATTCACATTGATACACACAATGTGAATATACACACCTATATAGATCTTTCACAATACATTTTTGTTAAACATTTTTAAAAATAACCTACATGCCATATGCATGCTTAAATTTGAAATCTCTCATACTTTACTGAAACTGTCCATCTTGAAAGACCTCCCCAACCTGAGTTTGAACTGGCAGTCTCTCTAGTCTATTTCCACTTCCACTCGGGCTCCAGTAAACCACTTCGAGAGTCTTTGCTGTATGCTTGTGTGATTCTGTAGATGGATAATTTCTTTTAAGTCCCCTGAAATAACAAGCAAAGGTAGAAATTGTATTAGTGTTTCATTTTAGCACAATGTAACATTCATGAGATTTGCATCTCCCCCTTCATGGGGCAAAAATGCTTGCAGAGATATGCCATAATCAAAAGGACTCGAGTCATCATTATTATGTACAGAAAACTATATTCTTACTGTAAATTTAAAATATATCCATCTATATAAATCAACTACTAGGTTCTATCGTGGTTTTGTGGTTATTTTAATATTGTTTGAAATGCAAACAATATTACCTTCAAATTTTTAAGTTCTTAACAACAGTGAAAGAATACTGTTCAAATAAAACCAAAAATTGAAGACTCAATTTTTAACCTAAAAAACATTACTAAAAATAACAAACAAAAGCATAAAAACAACCAAAATAAATTAACATATGTTTAAGAAAGAAAAGTGAAAAAAAAAAGTTACTCTGACAATAAAAACTGATATTTACCATACAAAACATCAAAGAGACGCAGGTCCAAGAGCTTGTTTCCCATGTTGGCCAAAAAGGTTGAACTGGACTTCCAGTTCATGGGACATGAGGAATCGCACAGCTGGTTGTATTGTGTCATCTAAGGATGCTCCTCCAATTTCTGTAGCCATGGCAACCTTAAGTACAATGACAATAACAGGACAACATTTTGTTTTTGTTCATCAGTTTGTCATTATATCACTCTTATGTGCTTAATTTCACTAACATATTAATCTACCTTTTTCAAATCATTATAAAGTGATCTTCACACGCTGATCCTCTTGAAGCCTGCAAAAATATATATTTTATTAGTGCAATATAACATTTAGACTTTTCAAAAAAATAAAAAAATTAAGGCAAAACAGCCTTTGTATGGATTAACTACTGAAGCCTTATATTGTAAACACTGAACAGTTTTGCAATTATCCTAATTTCTTTGTTAACGTGACAGGACTAAGACAGTAGTATTACTCTTAAGAGAAGTTTAGAAAATCACTATAAATGTAACTAATAAAGCCTAAAACATTGCACATATAAAAAAATTAGAGCTACAATTAAATATAAGTACATTTCACATAACTGCTAGCTAAATATTGCAAAAATATCAAAAAGAATTTCTTCATCTTTCAATATTTGTTTCAGGCTTGGCCACTGATTGACATGATGGGTTTCAATTTACGGACCCACATGCAGTAACCACACGTTGGATAGGGATGAGTGAGTGATTTATTTACAACAGGACAAAATAAAATCTATTTCCCGGACATCAGCGGAAGGGTGAGGACCACTCGACCAGGTTGGCCTGAAACGAGAACTTAGTTATGACGGGCTTAGAATGAGTGATCGGAGGGGAAACAGGAACAGGCTTACTTCGGTGCGGGTCTTTCGAGGCGTGGGTGTGAGATGCCAGGTTCCTGAGAGAGGGTGTGCAGCGGTTCCGAAGGTAAATGCGAGGTGGGAATGGAAGAGAGCTGGAAGCTCAAAGGGTGGAGTGGAGGCAGTGGAATCGGCGGAGCGAGCACGCAGGTATTCACTGGTGAGTTCTCGAATGAGGCGACAAAACCCCTAGGATCGAACAAACACAGAGACCAGGTGACTTCTAGTAGACACAGAAACGTTCTCAGAAAACTGTTCACAACAGGAGAGGCCAGAGTGACTACCGGTGTATGCAACCATCTAGCATACACCAGTAGAATCTTCAGTCAATCTAGCGTAGACTGAAGATTCTGCTGCTCCTCCACCTGTGCCAAGCTCCACGGGCTCCTCGCTGAAATAAGATGCGACACTCACATACACACACAGGAACCCTGACACTGATGACTACTCTAGACCAACACAATAGCGGCAGATTGAAATAAACTATGACATAACAAAACGCTTTAAAGTGTCACACAACAATTAAAAAAAAATTTAAAAATATGAACTACAATGCCTTCATCCTATTTACAAAAAACCTTTTAGGCCCAATATACTGAAACCACATGGGCCCCATATAGTGTTCCCATTTCTGTCCCATGCCCAGTTAGCCCACGTTAATGCTGAATTGGGCCCATACATTTAACCCAATTGAGCCAACAATATGAGTCCCATTTCGGTTAACCTTTTGAGCCTCACGCAGTTGGCCCAGATAAAACCCATGCCCTCTTATCATTACCTATATAGCCCAAAGCTAAACGATTCAATGCAGTTTTATTGAAAAAAACGACAATAATAATCTTGCATGGGTCCCAGCCAAACCAGCCTGAATCCATACATGAGACCCACCCATGCATGCTGATGTGACTGAGAAAGATTATTAAAAGCCCAAGTACATAGAATGAAAGCACAATAGTTACTCTTTTTAAATCATACAAATGGTTTTATTGTGTCCAGACACTGTAACAACCTCTGCTAGCAACATAGATTCTTCAGTGAACCGATTTCATTCTGCCTCGTTGGCGCTCAAATGAACCAATGGCAGCTCAACAAATAGAATGGCGGCGGTATTTGAAAATGGTTTGGCCCACAACGCTGCGTTTGAAATCGGTCTGCACTAAAATCTGCTTATTGTGTGTAGCTGTGTGTGTTAGCAATATCAGAAAAAGTATCACCCTAAAGAAAAGCAAAAATAACAATAACAATTAAGTCTCTTTTGGGATACTGTCGTCCGATTTGTTACGAGCAACAATTTTTTTTAACAAGCGATTTAAAATCTCTCCCTAAAATTTGGTACTAGGTAAAACAGAAGAAATGTACTTACAGATTCTTTCGTAGATCAGCCAACAGGCAGACTCCGCGCCAACGGACTGATGAAGAGAACAGGCTTGATTTTGAAACCGCATATCCATCCGCGGGTCATTTTACGTTTTCCAAGAAACACAAGATTAATTTTTGAGAGTGCTACATCGGTTTAACAAATGTAAAACCGATGTAGCAAAAGTTCTCAATGTAAATAAATACATTTCGTTGTCCTCCTTATTCAAATATGTTTTGGAACTATTTTCTTCAGTGGATGTGTAAAGTGCCTACCGGTACTTCAATTCACCAACCTTTATTGGCAACGGTGCCTCAGAGCAAACAATGAACAAAAAGGTAATTGGAACCAAATGAATCATTAACAGAAATGTTACGTTTTTTTATTTTTTATTTTTATTTATACTGATGACTTGGAAAATGTTTGCAAATATATGAAAAAACAGATGCTCAAAATTTTACTCTTGTCTCTCACTTGCTAATGAGTTTTGTTTATTTTCTAAACATTTTGTGATATTTTTCACAATGGTCTAATCTGAACTATTTGTCCAAATAAAAATTTAAATCTTGCTGCGAACAGGCTGCAGTAAACTCTATCGATGTCTAAACATCCAATTGATAAAAAATAATAATAAAAATAAAATAAAAAGTTATTATTATTAAAAATAAAACAAGGACTAAAGCTCAACCATGACCACTCTGTGCTTAATTTTGAGTAAGCACCAGAATATGAGTTTACGTATATATTTCAAACAGATTATTTCAAAAAAAATGTTTTAAGACATTCAGACTGCAATAATAAAATGAAAAAAAAGTTAGGGGTTCAAAGTGTAGCAAGAGCAATACTGAACTGGCTTTTGCTTTGACATACAGTGAAAAGTTTGAAAGTGACAGGGTAACCACATTGTCGATTAAAATGTTCTACAATTTTGTCCCATTTAGACCATGAAAAAAAGTACTAGGGGCTACATTTTCCTGCCCAGGTCCAACCCATGTATGGTTAGCCCATGCTCATGTCATGTTAGTTTAATGTGGACAGCCCACATTGGGCTTCTCATGTGGGGCCCATGATACTGAAACCACATGGGCCCCAAATAGTGTTGCCCATTTCTGTCCCATTTCCAGTTAGCCCACATTGTTGCTGAATAGGGCCCATACATTTAGCCCAAATGGGCCAGCCCATAGGGGTCCCATTTTAGTTAACCATATGTGTCCCATGAGGTTTGCCCAGATAAAACCCATGACCACTCATTACCCATATGGCCTACTACAAACCCAAGGGGGGCCCACTCATGCGTACTGGCTTGGAGACTGGACTGGACTGTTCTAGCATAAAATAATAACATGAAAAAATGTTAAGGGTTCAAAGTGTGGCTAGAGCAATACTGAACTGGTTTAAAAAAATAAAGCATTGTAGAATTATTTTTAATGTTTTAATATCCTGGTCCTCTGGAAGCCTATTGTTTGTAAATGAGCCAGGCATAGATATCACACAGTGAACATGTTTTAGGTTCAAACATTAGGAAGACATGGATGTTCTGTTCTATCAGCAAAATATATCCTTGGGTGATCTCCAAGACGAGGTCACCTTCGTCCTGGAGACCTCGACAATGGTCAAGGTCACCAACCTTTACTATCGTCGAGGTTTCCTACAAGGAAAAAATTAAATTCTACAATTTACCTTACATCAACTCCATTAGAGGCCAGCTGAGTAACAATTGCCTTGGCAAAGACTATAAAGCTGACATCTCGGGTAATTCTTTCCAAGTTTTGAGAATCTTGCTCTTGCAGCTTTTGCTTTGACATACAGTCAAAATTTTGAAAGTGACAGGTTAACTACAGGGGTTGGACAATGAAACTGAAACACCTGGTTTTAGACCACAATAACTTATTAGCGTGGTGTAGGGCCTCCTTTTGAGGCCAATACAGCATCAATTCGTCTTGGACAAGTATGGGGCCAAGGGAATGCCATGATATGGCAGCCCACACCATCAATGATCCACCCCCATGCTTCACTCTGGCATACAACACTCTGGCTGGAATGCATCTTTGGGGCTTCTCCACACCGTAACTCTCCCGGATGTGGGGAAAACAGTAAAGGTAGACTCATCAGAGAACAATACATGTTTCACATTGTCCACAGCACAAGATTTTCGCTCCTTGCACCATTGAAACCGACGTTTGGCATTGATACGAGTGACCAAAAGTTTGGCTATAGCAGCCCGGCTGTGTATATTGACCATGTGGAGCTCCCGACGGACAGTTTTGGTGGAAACAGGAGAGTTGAGGTGCACATTTAATTCTACCGTGATTTGGGCACCGTGGTTTTATGTTTTTGGGATACAATCCAGGTTAGCACCCAAACATCTCTTTAAGACAGCTTCATCTTGCATCCACAGTTAATCCTGTTAGATGTGGTTCGTCATTCTTGGTGGTATGCTGACATTACCCTGGATACTGTGGCTCTTGATAATCACAAAGACTTGCTGTCTTGGTGAACAATTTGCCCTCTTTTGAACTCCAGTATGTCCCAAATAATGTTATGTGCATTGCAATATTTTGAGCAAAACTGTGCTCTTACCCTGCTAATTGGACCTTCACACTCTGCTCTTACTGTTGCAATGTGCAATTCATGAAGATTGGCCACCAGGCTAGTCCAATTCAGGCATGAAACCTCCCACACTAAAATGAGAGGTGTTTCAGTTTCATTGTCCAACCCCTGTACATTGTTCTACAATTTTGTCTCATTTAGCCCACTTAAAAAAGGACTGGGGTCTACATATCCACACCCAGGTCCAACCTGGGCGTGGATATGTACTGACCACACTGAACCCACAGTGGGTTCAGTGTGGTCAGCCCACATGGTCTCCCCATGTTGGGCCCATGACATGAGCCCATGCTGATGTCATGTGGGTTCAGTGTGGTCTGCCCACATGGTCTCCCCATGTTGGGCCCATGATACTGAAACCACATGGGCCCCACATAGTTTTGCCCAGTTCTATCCCATTCCCAGTTAGCCCACTTAAAAAAGGACTGGGGCCTACATATCCACACCCAGGTCTAACCCATATATGGTCAGCCCATGCTGATGTCATGTGGGTTCAATGTGGTCTGCCCACATGGGCTTCCCATGTTGGGCCCATGATACTGAAACCACATGGGCCCCATATACTGTTGCCCAGTACTATCCCATTCCCAGATAGCCCACTTAAAAAAGGACTGGGGCCCACATATCCACACCCAGGTCTAACCCATATATGGTCAGCCCATGTTGATGTCATGTGGGTTCAATGTGGTCAGCCCACATGGGCTTCCCATGTTGGGCCCATGATACTAGAACCACATGGGCCCCACATACTGTTGCCCAGTACTATCCCATTCCCAGATAGCCCACTTAAAAAAGGACTGGGGCCCACATATCCACACCCAGGTCTAACCCATATATGGTCAGCCCATGCTGATGTCATGTGGGTTCAATGTGGTCAGCCCACATGGGCTTCCCATGTTGGGCCCATGATACTAGAACCACATGGGCCCCACATACTGTTGCCGAGTACTATCCCATTCCCAGATAGCCCACTTAAAAAAGGACTGGGGCCCACATATCCACACCCAGGTCTAACCCATATATGGTCAGCCCATGCTGATGTCATGTGGGTTCAATGTGGTCAGCCCACATGGGCTTCCCATGTTGGGCCCATGATACTAGAACCACATGGGCCCCACATACTGTTGCCCAGTACTATCCCATTCCCAGATAGCCCACTTAAAAAAGGACTGGGGCCCACATATCCACACCCAGGTCTAACCCATATATGGTCAGCCCATGCTGACGTCATGTGGGTTCAATGTGGTCAGCCCACATGGGCTTCCCATGTTGGGCCCATGATACTAGAACCACATGGGCCCCACATACTGTTGCCCAGTACTATCCCATTCCCAGATAGCCCACTTAAAAAAGGACTGGGGCCTACATATCCACACCCAGGTCTAACCCATATATGGTCAGCCCATGCTGATGTCATGTGGGTTCAATGTGGTCAGCCCACATGGGCTTCCCATGTTGGGCCCATGATACTGAAACCACATGGGCCCCACATAGTTTTGCCCAGTTCTATCCCATTCCCAGTTAGCCCACTTAAAAAAGGACTGGGGCCTACATATCCACACCCAGGTCTAACCCATAGATGGTCAGCCCATGCTGATGTCATGTGGGTTCAATGTGGTCTGCCCACATGGGCTTCCCATGTTGGGCCCATGATACTGAAACCACATGGGCCCCATATACTGTTGCCCAGTACTATCCCATTCCCAGATAGCCCACTTAAAAAAGGACTGGGGCCCACATATCCACACCCAGGTCTAACCCATATATGGTCAGCCCATGTTGATGTCATGTGGGTTCAATGTGGTCAGCCCACATGGGCTTCCCATGTTGGGCCCATGATACTAGAACCACATGGGCCCCACATACTGTTGCCCAGTACTATCCCATTCCCAGATAGCCCACTTAAAAAAGGACTGGGGCCCACATATCCACACCCAGGTCTAACCCATATATGGTCAGCCCATGCTGATGTCATGTGGGTTCAATGTGGTCTGCCCACATGGGCTTCCCATGTTGGGCCCATGATACTGAAACCACATGGCCCCCATATACTGTTGCCCAGTACTATCCCATTCCCAGATAGCCCACTTAAAAAAGGACTGGGGCCTACATATCCACACCCAGGTCTAACCCATATGGTCAGCCCATGCTGATGTCATGTGGGTTCAATGTGGTCAGCCCACATGGGCTTCCCATGTTGGGCCCATGATACTAGAACCACATGGGCCCCACATACTGTTGCCCAGTACTATCCCATTCCCAGATAGCCCACTTAAAAAAGGACTGGGGCCCACATATCCACACCCAGGTCTAACCCATATATGGTCAGCCCATGCTGATGTCATGTGGGTTCAATGTGGTCAGCCCACATGGGCTTCCCATGTTGGGCCCATGATACTAGAACCACATGGGCCCCACATACTGTTGCCCAGTACTATCCCATTCCCAGATAGCCCACTTAAAAAAGGACTGGGGCCCACATATCCACACCCAGGTCTAACCCATATATGGTCAGCCCATGCTGATGTCATGTGGGTTCAATGTGGTCAGCCCACATGGGCTTCCCATGTTGGGCCCATGATACTAGAACCACATGGGCCCCACATACTGTTGCCCAGTACTATCCCATTCCCAGATAGCCCACTTAAAAAAGGACTGGGGCCCACATATCCACACCCAGGTCTAACCCATATATGGTCAGCCCATGCTGATGTCATGTGGGTTCAATGTGGTCAGCCCACATGGGTTTCCCATGTTGGGCCCATGATACTAGAACCACATGGGCCCCACATACTGTTGCCCAGTACTATCCCATTCCAGATAGCCCACTTAAAAAAGGACTGGGGCCCACATATCCACACCCAGGTCTAACCCATATATGGTCAGCCCATGCTGATGTCATGTGGGTTCAATGTGGTCAGCCCACATGGGCTTCCCATGTTGGGCCCATGATACTAGAACCACATGGGCCCCACATACTGTTGCCCAGTACTATCCCATTCCCAGATAGCCCACTTAAAAAAGGACTGGGGCCCACATATCCACACCCAGGTCTAACCCATATATGGTCAGCCCATGCTGATGTCATGTGGGTTCAATGTGGTCTGCCCACATGGGCTTCCCATGTTGGGCCCATGATACTGAAACCACATGGGCCCCATATACTGTTGCCCAGTACTATCCCATTCCCAGATAGCCCACCTAGTTGCTGAATAGGGCCCATGCATTTAGCCCATATGGGCCAGCCCATATGGGTCTCATTTTAGGTTAACCATATGTGTCCCATGCAGTTCGCCCAGATAAAACCCATGCCCACTCATTACCCATGTAGCCCACATCAAACACAAGTGGGGCCCACTCATGCGTGCTGGCTGGGTTAGATTAGTTCAGTTCTACTGATTTGCATGCATGTGAATATTCATCAGTATCATTTATTGTTTTTGTGTTATGTTTGTGTGAATAATGTTTGTTTCTTGGTTTGGTTTGGTTACCCTTTACTTGGTATGAGTGGTGAAATTGCCCCAGGTGTAAAAGCCAGCCTCTTTGTCTCCCTGTGTAATTGGTGTCGGTGCAAATGTAGCATGCAGCTGTGAATAAATCCACATCGACTGCATTTTGTCGTCACGCCTCCTTTTTACACGCTGAGCCTCCGCCGGTGGAAGTGACAGTGAATACGCAAACAGATCGACAGACAGGGAGAAAAAAGATTGATGGACAGATCGATGGATGGATAAATGGAGGGATTGCTGGACGTATGGTTGGATGAACAGATGCAGGGTGGGACAGAGAACTGTCTGGTGCATTGATGAGCAGATGGGTTGTTCCGTTTCCATGGTAATATTAGTAAATGGTTGAATTGTTAAAAGAATGAATTAGACAATAGACCTCTAGAACCAAATCTTTTCCTATTGTGAGCTTTTTCCATACGTAAGAAAAATATGTCAATTAGAAGCTTTCTAGGATTTTCTAGAAGAATAAATGCTAGATTTGTACAAACTATGTGAAACTTTGAAATTAAATCTTTTCCAGAATAACTGTATGTCTAAAATATGTTCAAAATGACATGAGATCCACTTCAACCATGGACTCACTGAACATATTGATCAGTGATCAATATATTACTCTAAACCAAATTAGGAATAATAACAGTATGTACTGTTGTAACAGTATCTGTAGTCAGACATTCTCCAAACACATGCGCTGCATTTTGCAGCAGTGAAGTGAAGCAGAAAACGGCATCAGCTTGAAATGGGAGCATTGATGCCAACTTCGCGATGTTGTTGATGTATTTGGTGACTTTCATCAACACCCCACCCTAAAAAAAGTAACTAGAAATCATAACTAGTTCTTCTCTCTGGTTTACTGGTCACAAAACAGGAAATGTGTTATTTTAGATGTAAAATTTCTAAGAAATTCCATAAAAAATCGTCACTTTTTTCCCCATCAGTAGATGACCTTGACTTTCCATAATTTAGTTAATAACTATTTTCAGCAGAAAAAAAATCCTTTATGTAATTATGAAATACTGTGGCATACTGAGACTGAACAAGAACACAACTAAATGAAAAAGCATGGAAAGTAACATCTTACACAGACAACTACATCATGTCAGAATTTCCCAACGCCACTAGACACACCGTACTGTGAGTGCAACTTTATTAAATAATGCACAAGAAAAGCAGGTGAACTTGTACTATTTATAAATCGAGTTCAACACAGTTGCTACAGAAGTTGTTAGGACGCGGTTCTGTTCGTGTTCTTGGGTTGGAAACCAAGTCTCCATTAGTGGTTCTTGTACATCCTGTAAACTTTCCACTTCAATCTAATTTTAGATGAACCAATCTGCCCAAAAGAGGGGAAATTTGAGAATGAAATGAGTATAAAATTCATTCCATTTTTATTGGTGCTTAAATCCACTAATAAAGCCAACCCAGGCGCCATGACAAGGGTAGACTTTGGAAGTTGTTGTGTGGGAAGTTGCTGTCATGGAAACGTCCCCCAGTTTGACCGACAGAGTCGCGGTGATGGATCAGTGTTGATTTCTGGAGAGCCCATAACAATCCGCTGTATGTCTGGGGGACCGAGTCTGATCCTTGTTTTTCACTGACGTGTCAAGAGCTGCAGAACTCAGAAAAAAATATACATTTGAGACCTGAAATGTTTCTCGAAAACAAATCATTCAAATGCAACGTCAACAGCACAGTGTCACTGTCAGGGCGGATGAGTAACACCAGTCAACGGGAGAGAATAGGTAGGAAAGCCAAAGCTTATGCAGAGATCTTGCTTTCAACTCTGTATCCACACACAGAAATGTTCTTATTTTAGGACAGACAGCAGCCAGGAAGAGTAACTTCAGCCAAAACAAAAGCATGTGCATGTTACAGGTCTGGACATGTACCTTGTTTGGACTTGTCTGCTGGCCTTCTGGATCTCATTGTACAATGACATTTAGCTCATCATTCTTTAATAATACAAAAAGGTCCAAGTAGGGAACCAGGCCACCAAAAACTAACAAGGAGAACAGTCAGAGCAGAGGAGAGACAGAGGAAAGATCTGACAAGAAACAGAAGGAACTGAGCTGTGGAGGTGATTAGTGATGGTGGAATGTAAACAGATGGGAGGAAATGGATGAACAGAAACTCAGAAGCCAGACAAGAGAAACAGAACTCAACCCAATAGGAGAATGAGCCAAGATACCGAACTAAAAAAAAAACCAAAAAGGAAACAAGAACCGAAACCAAAAAAAGTAGGGCCATAATTGAAGACTAAACTGAAATCATGAAAAACAAAAAACTTCAACTCTAAGAGATTTACAAAGAGAACTAGAACCAATGCCCAAAGAGAGATCTTTTGGGTGTCTTTGGTGGAAAAGCAAAAACCGAACCTGAAAAACAAGAATCCAACCAGAAATGATGAACATTTGGACAGCAGTAACCTGCTGGTGTTCAAATCCAACATTTTTTTAGCAGTCCCTGTTGGTGACCAGTGTGGTTCATCATGTCTCACTCATTCACAACTTTCAGAAATTTATTCTAGAAATATCAGAAATGACTGGTTCAAAAAAAATAAAATCACTGTGATCATGAGTGATGTTCTTCAGGTGTGTTCACACCAGCCCTGTCTAGTCCTCTTTCATCAAACTTTACGTTGTTTATGTTGTTTACGCTGTTTCTGGGTAAATACAACCTAAACAAACGTGAGTAGCATGACAACATGTCCTGAGGTCTTTTCCCAAAGACAAGAGAGAAATCCCACAACAGTTTAAATCTTACGCCACTTCATTTTTGTTTACATGACATAAGAATAAAGTTATGTTTAGTGTCTTCTTCTGAGGTTTTAATGTTGTTTCCTCCAATAGTTCTTGGCGAGAGTGTGAACAGGGTTTAGTTCATTTGACAGTACAGTGCGCGCAAGAGATCAGAATGGAAATGTTGCAATTTCGGTCCCCAATCTAAGAGAGTCTGCCAGACTACCACACACAATGTATTCAGCTTTTCTTTGTGGTGCCTTCAGTAAACAAACCTCCTGATTAGTAGTCATTGTTTCCTGCTGAATAGCACCTGATTGAAATAGTTTAACTTGCCAAGCCTGAGTCTGTGAGTCGGCAGCTGCTTTCCAGCAAAAATCAAGCTGATTGCCTCAGCTCCGGAGAGAAAAAGCGGCCATGAATACAATAAGAGTCAGGATGAAAAGCAGCGTGCATAATGTCTCCTGCAAAAACAAACAAACTCAGAATGAATTTGTAAAAGGAAGCGGCCAATGATCACTGACCAGTTGCATAACTGGACTGTTGATTTTACGTAAAATCATCCTTTTTGAGCTTTATGTTATGTTGTGATGTCATTTTTTTCATCATAAAACATACCTTCAGTGTTGCTTTGATTCTTTCATGCATGTTTGAGGAATCCATGGATGAAAAGTATGCTTAACACTTACTTCATTTATTTTGAAAAGGAACTTTTCATTTTTCAAAAGATTAAAAGTTTTAATTTATTGAAAATGTCTGCATACATACAAATGAAGGATCTCCTTAATGATTACTGCAGGCTGCTTAACTGTATCCATAACTGGGTAACCTTTAATTCACCCTTCTTCAGCAGATTACACCAAACAATAAGAGCTCAAAGTCTTTCAGTAAGCTCAGTCATATCTCTTCACTCTGACTTCATGGTGTATGAGTTATTATACAGTTTTAAAGTAACTGTGCGTGACTCACCTGATGAAACAGAACCAAACCAGTCGATCGAGGCTGCAGGATGTGGGTTGAACTTTGCCTGTGCTGCTGCATTACGTAACAGGCAGGAGGCTTCAGAGAAATCAGGAACCATTAACGCCTAACAAGATGGGGAGAAACAGGACTATGCTGCCGGTATTGATCTTATTAGGAGGAGTTTCTGGCAACGCTGCTCTAAATGTTCATCGGATTTCCATTTTGATTATATGCATAATGAGCGCAAGCAGTAAGTGCAGCTACATTTGACTAGAGTTCGACTCCAGCCTCCTGTGTAATTGCCTTGACATGAGAAAAGCCAGCTACATATTGTAATTATAGCTTGAATAAAGATAGATATCAGGTCTTTCAAAGTTAACAGGACACATTATTAAATTAAACACTTGAGTTGCTCTCGCTAACCGGAAAGCAAAGGGCGAAGGCGTTGGGTGGTTGGTCTGAGCTGGAGGGGGAAACCGTTTGGATCAAGAGGTGATGATGGTAAAACATGAACATGAATGTTTTTCTCTTACGTTTCAATGCAAAAGAGGGAAACTCTCCAACTGATCAGCTGAGAGATTTTATACTGACAGATAACTTCACATCAGAGCACTACCAAGGCAAAACTTGCTTTGTCATTATGCTTTTACTTTTTCTGCAAGTGAAATGTTTCTTCAGATGTTTCTTTTGATTTAAGTAATCACAAATCTTTACCTAACCGTGCACCACTGACGTTTTGCCTTTTTTTAGGTGAAGCAAAGTATATGACTCGCATCGTAAATTTACAACTAAAATTTAGAATACTGCATTGGATTACATTTTATTTAGTCCAGAGAACCCCAGAGCACTTTAAACTACATTAAGTTGTTCATTCATTCGAATGGTGTTAAGCTATATTGTAGCTTATTGCCTGACATTTGTCAAGCAGTCATTTTTTGCTGCATCCTCACAGCAGAAACAAGGAAGACTAGATGTTTGCTAACCTGGTGAAAACCAGCCCCTTGTTCTACGCTTCACTTTGTACAGACAGTCTGGACCCTCCACTGCTGATAAACAAATGTCTCTTGAAGACATGGACTCTGTTGAAGATTTAAATTTTACCCAATAGTTAATATTTTTGTGATGTATGTAAACTCAATGATATGAAGCTTACCGGAAATGATCCATGCTGTAAGAAAACAACCATCCTCCACTGCAAAAAGAGGCGTGCCGATCTGAAACAGATAACTGTTGATGCTGATTCAGCACTTGGAACTGTGACCAACATGGACTGAACGTCTTTGTTTACTTCCTGTGACATTCAGGCAGACTACAATTCTAAAGCAGCACAGAAAACAGACGTCATCGTTCACAACTGTTCCTTGTAGTGCGAAGTCCGCTTCCACTGTGCGTATTAATGCACATTAAAATATATTTGGTGTTTGAACAAATAAAATAAGTAGTTCTGCATGTTTTTAGATTGGGTCTCAAGTCTTCGATGGGAGGAATTCATAACCTCCATGAATACTGGCGCTGCATTGTCTTTGCCCTGAATGGCAGCAGGTGTTTGTGTTGTGATTGGTCTCAGACATGCAGACACTTTGGGGGCTGTTGTGGTGGCGCAGGGGTTAAGCACAACCCACATATGGAGGCCTTACTCTCCTCGACACAGTTGTCACAGGTTCAATTCCCGGTTTGGCAACCTTTGCTGCATGTCTTCCCCTTCTCTCATTACCCACTTTCCTGTCAATTAATTAATTAATTAATTGATTTGATAGTTCCTGTTAACTATCAAATTAAGGCCAGTAGAGCCAAAAGAACCTTTAAAAATAAATGTGGCCATTTTGCAGATCACTTTGGGAGGTTCTATTTCTAAATGAATACCACAAAAAGTCCAAATATTTAGTGCCTTGCTTAACAGCACATCAGCATCAAAATATTTTCAATGTTTCCCATCTGTTCCAAAGACAGGGTGGGAGAAGAAGTAAAATTTCTTTCAAGTTTGTTTTTCTTTCTCTCTTTTAATTTTTTTCCATATTTATAACAGTTAAGTTATTTATGAACCTAGTAAGTATCAGATCATTGTCAACATTTCCTGATATGTGCAGGACTGACAGAGGGTGTTGCTGTCTGTCCACCATTACTACCCATCATCACAGAATTAAAAAATTCACTTATTATAAGTAGCTTTTGCTCTTCAGAGAACTGATAAAAACACGGAAATCCATGTAGACCTCAGAGTTTAAGAGGCTAGAACACGATTAACAGCATATGACACACTCCATTAGCTCTAAGAGCTGCTGCGTTGTGCTGTCATGCATACTATTGCTGTGTGAGTTAGAGGTGAGTACTACAATTGTTTCCATAGAGAGCGAACAGAGTTTAACTCGTCTCAGGAAACAGGTGATATTTATGACAGTTTGTACATAGAACAAAAGTTTCAATCAATGAGGAAAGTCAACTTTGATTTTAAGTATTTTATCTTCCATACATTCATATATTCCCTCAAAGACAGAGTTAAAAAATAAAGTACTTTGTACGCAACGCATTTCTCTGCTTCCACTTTCAGTTTTGTGAAATAAGCGTTTCCATGGTAATCAGAGGGTTAAATGATTAATGAAAAATACTATCTGAAGGAAACATATATGAATGAATTTAATTGGGTCTTTGGAAGAATAATTTTCATAATTTTTGTCTTTAATTATGGCAAATTGTTTAATTTATTTAATCTAGAACGAGTTAATAGGGAATATGATGTACGCAGTTGGTGACAACTGTTGGTCCTGCAGAGATGTGTCTGTGATGTCGTTGTTGTGTCAGCACTGAGTAATCATTTCAGTTTTGTCCATGCACTGCACCAAGATCAAACCAGCGTGTGGCTCAAGTGGTTGTGATTGCCTGCAGAAAGTGCATA
This sequence comes from Poeciliopsis prolifica, assembly GCF_027474105.1. NCBI lineage: Eukaryota > Metazoa > Chordata > Actinopteri > Cyprinodontiformes > Poeciliidae > Poeciliopsis > Poeciliopsis prolifica. The sequence goes on from NW_026562402.1 coordinate 2,631,442, forward strand.
GCAGTTTCGATAAAAGAAAAATGGACAGGAAGTGGGGGAAAATGAAACTGCAATGTAAAAAGAAGATATAATTTCTTCCCATGTATGACCAAAAAAAAAAAAAAGCATTTCTGTTTGTTATTGATTCCCCCTAAAAAAAATACATCACTAGTTGGATTGCTACAGTCAGCCACCACGACTGAAAAAGAAAATGACTTTGTTGAGCTCATTATAATGCATTGCACTGCTGGGGAGGCCTGGGTTCTTGGGACACCAGGACAGTCCAGATAATGGCTTGTTGATCAAAACACAATTGCTTGCTGGACTCTACTTTCTGCTGAAAGATGTACTGCCAAAGCCAAAGCAGGCCAAGCAGAGTGCAAACAGAAATACCAAAGTGCCTCTGATAAGCATTTAGTTATTTAAATTGCTCCATTTCTCTGACTTTTTTTTTTTTGTGATGCTGCTGCAGAGAGAATAACAAGAATCTATATGTTTTGTTTTTTTAAAGAACAAACATCTGACATTTCTTCAGAGGTCTATATATCTCCCATAGAGACGGAGCCTGGGACTTCTGAGGACGAGTTTTCTGGGTGCCAGACAACTGTCCACTAAAGCACATTATTGGGAAAGGAGGCATAACATAGATTTACTGAGGGATAATTCATCTCTCAGGTCACATCTCTGTTGAATTACATTACTCAGATGCAATTCATTTCCTACAGATAATTTTAAGGCCTCCCTCTTCTTCTTTCTGTTTTTTTTATAGGTTAGTCCTCCACTTGTCCCCATTTCATAGTTTCCCAGAAGGACACTCTCATCACTACGCTGCAATAGAACAAGTTTATAGGGAGCCTATTTTGTGCTTGAATGATTAATGCATTTGTGTTAAATGACTTAAAGAAAATGGTCATGGTGAAGAAGTGGAAAACGGGTGAAATTAAAAAAGACTCAAAAGTTCAAAGGGTTCAGAAAGGCTGAAAAACTTTAAAAAGGCAGAAATGTGTGGATCCTTTGAACTAAAACAGTCCCGCACTTCTACTTTCACTCTATCTGACCAAAAAAAGTTTCGGCAAATCATAATTTTTGCCTGCATTTAGATGACTTGCTTGATTTGTTCAGTTGAGGAGCACACTGAAATTGCAATTTGATTTAAAGTCCCTGCAGTCTTAGATTGAAATGAACAGAAAGCCACAATCTCAAGTCCAAAAAGGGGGAAAAAATCTATTATGTATCCTTCTATGTAAATTGTTCTGAAGGTTCGAACTTCAACACCTGGTTGGCCATTACAAATGTGTGCATGTCTGTCTATATTTTGGTAAAACACATTTTTGCAATTGCGGTGTTTCTATTACATAGGATATGATGCTAAAATCAAATGTGAATAAGCTTGATAAGTCTTTAGAAATGATGACAGCAATGGATGGAAACAGTTACATAAAATGAGGAGATGTTGGGGTTTTATTCAGGTGAAGCGACAAGCCTTCATACGTGGCGGCAACTACGAATGCGGAGTTTTGTAAACTGAGATTTTACAGAAGAGCTATGGATTCAACACGCAGTCCAAACTTTATTGGATCGTGTGATGCTGTGAGAAGAAAAAAATATGCTCCAACCACTTCCTGTCATCTTATTAGGTGTTTTTACCAGTAGCGGTATCCGCCTGATGATGCAAAAAAAGTGTTTCCAGCTCAGTTTTGTGAAATATATCTCGACATGGCTGAAAACTCACCTCATCCCAGCGCAAAACAAAAAAAAAAAAAGTTTTTTAATCTGGTGTGTTTCCATTAAAAAAATTTGTTTTTGTAATTTCAAGTTGCATAATTTTATGGAAACAGTGAACAAAGTGACTGACAGCTTTGATGTTTATATTCCTATTTTCTTCTTTTCTCTCTTTCTCAGCTTCCCTTCGGTCACTTTGTGACCTTTAACCTGTCGGGTAATGGCATGTATGTCTGGTGTGAACATCTGCTGACGCGAGACTCTAAATATTGTACTAGCACCAGAAATGCAAGTTCATAACATTTGGAATATAATAGACAATGATTGCTCTTCAAACAATCCTATGCCATAGGAATTTTGCACAGTAAAATTGTGATGATGATCTTTGCAATTCTTCTTTTGTATCTCACTCCTGAAGCCTAAAGGATCACATCATGTCTACAAATGTACTCTGAGCATGATGGTACATCATCATTTTATCTTGGATCTGTTCTTCTGAACCTCTGGACCTCTGGACAGGAACCACAGCCAGGGGGAAAAAGACAGTGGTTCTGGAACGATACATCAAGTCTCCTAGAGAGTTGGGTTTTTGTGCGTGGCTCCTGACACATGAATAGAGAAAATCATCTAAAACGTGTTTGTGTCATCTAATTACCATTGATCTATTTCTGGGATAAATGAAACATACAATGAGGGAGAGAAGGGGTCCTGGGATGGAATATTGATTATAACAACGGCTGCTTTGCAGCTAATTTCCAACAACAGTATGAAACATCAGTGTTTACTTGTTATTTCATCACTATTTCATTTGTCTGTTTTGTGTCTTTGTTGTGACAGATGAAGGTAAAAATCAACAGAAATAGGTGTAAACATGTCCTCTGATTCTATTGAATAATGAGGAACAGCACAATGAAGCTGGCCTCCTGGGAGAAATGACAATAAACCAAATCAATAAGCAATAACAAAACAATTAGCAGTTGAGCAAACGAATTAAACCAACACCTGTGTCTTGATGCGGCTGCTTATTCACAAATTATTGTCGGATTTAAGATTTACCCTCAAAAAAAGAGAAACGTAGCAACATCAAAATAAGGATGCTGCAAATGTTTGACTCACAGACGCTCAGTTTAAAGGTAGAAAGGCTCAAAACGTGAGAGAGCGTGAAGAATTAAACACTGAGGGAAAAGAGTGTGTCTTCTTATGGATCTAATTCCAATATCAGACAAAGACAACCCTGCTAAATACAAAACACGGTTTTGAAGTGGTGATTCTATTTAAAAAAAAGAAAGGAAGGAAGAAAGAAGAAATGCTACTAGCTACAAATTTTGGGACTTTATTTATTCTTTAGCTGTCACATCTATCCTCCACTAATTGTGTTTTTGCATTTATGTCTTAAATCTACCAACTTTTAAGATTTTGGGAAATCAGAGTTATATGCATGATTTATCTTCTAAGAAGCCAGCTTTGCCCTACAAAAACATTCACATACATATAAACCCTTCCATGAGGAAATGATGGAGCAAAAAACAAGAAGGAAAAAAAAGGAGTCTGTAAAACATAGTTTGTATCCTCAGGCATGTATCCCTACACTAATTTTTAAAAAGTTTCTCTTTTCGTCTTGACAAGCAAGCACTCCATTTATAAATTAGCTCAACTGTCAATCTTTGCTTCCCTTTGTAAAGTTTAGGGAATGACTAATTGCAGTGACTCCGATGTGCATTAAAATTCATACTTTATAAAGTGAAAAATAATAAAGCCCACAAGTGACAGTTTGGACCCTCTAATGGAGCTGACATATGCCTGAGTTGACCTGCTGGAAAAAAAACTAATGGGATTTGTTAGTGTCATGCTGGTCAGGGCATGTCTGGTCCCACTGGAGGTACAACGACACTGAAATCTGCATGCAGTCATTTGGCAGGTACTTTCATCTAAATTAGTACATAAGCAAATGTTGGGTTTATGCTATCAGAAGTTTTTGATCCATTTCGTTGAAAAAGAATTAGCCATAATTGTGACCCAAAGACCTGATCTGACCTCACTGAACCTTTTCCACTGGATGATTTAAGAAGTGAGGACATGGTAGAAAAATATGCCCTGTAATTATTTATAGGGCAAGAATATGTCCCATGTAGCTATCAGTGATAATTCCCTTTACAGTAGAAATATGTCAAACTGCAGTAAAGGTTGTAGACAAGAGAAGAAATCCAGTCGAGATGATTTACTTCAGATGATTTAAGTGATTTGAACTATAATGATTATCTATAGGAAAAATATATTAGTGCTTATCAATGGTGATAATAACCCTATATGATGCCAGGAAATTTTGTTTTTTTCTGATAAAATGAATTGCTGATATAAACGAAACATAAGAATAATCTTTTCCAACTCAAATATAAACCATAGGTTATGGATGACAGCAGTGTTCATACTTTTTTTTTGTAAAAGTAACCAACTCTTATCAAAAAAGTGGGTTGACATTTTTAAATCTACTTTAAAAATTTGAAGTTGATTTTTTTCTGCCTTTCTTGAACAAATAATAAATCATTAGAACATGCACAGCGGGGGTTGAATTTCTAAAAACAGACTTTAGTCTCTTTCCAGTCCTCACTCACAGAGTTGGCAGGCCTCATTTATGGTGTGAAAGAATTAGACCACTGCATGTCCATTGCTGCTCCGCCCCATCCCCCCGATTCTCCCCTCACTCTTTGTGTGCTTGACTTCATGTCATTCCTCTGCAGTCTACCCACATCCTTCCTCAATCCTCTGTCAATCACTTCCCACACCTCACAGACTTCCTTTCTTTGCCTCCTGCCTCCTCTCTTCCTCTAAGAGCCCAGCCTGGTTCTAAAAGCCTCATCAGCCTGTCAGAGCGGCAGAGAAAACCCAGACTTATCACCAAACGGAAACCCAGTGATATGTCACTCCGGTGTAGAAAAATTACTCATTCTGCCTCCAACCTGCATAAACAAATTACAAATTAGGGAATGTTTATTTTATCACTTTTAAAGGGGCTGTATTATGTGTTTTCCAGGCCTATTTGCCATCCTACAGCACAATCAAGTAACTAAATTATCTTCAGTTGCTATAAAAATGTGGTATATACAGAATATGTTTTAAGATAAATTTAACTTTTCGATTCAGCATCTTTAAAAACTCCTGCTCTTTCTGAAACTCCGCCTTCAGAAAGTCATCGCAACATGGCTCCCCTGTTAACCCTTTAACAACGTTTTTACATGTATTGTTGAGAAATAGCTTGTATGACACAGTTCCACCAGGTGTTTGCTAATTGCTGCTGGCTAATCTGAAGGAGCCGAGTGGGGGAGTGATAGAGGAGGGATGCTCTGTGAGGCTCAAGCTTGGAAATCGCAGCTCCTCCTCCATGGTGGTCCTCGGTCAACAGCTGGTTACCATGGGAAATTAAAGGACTTCTCAAGCATGCATGAAAGAATATAAGAGACTCCAGGCATGTTTTCTTAAAGGTTTTGTTGGCTCTAGTGGCCTTTTTTTGAAAGTCGTTTGACAGGAAAGAGAGTGAAGAGGGAAGACATGTGACAAATGTCACCAGGCAGGGAATTGAATCTGTGACCACCGCCACCAGGACTAAGGCCACGATACACCACAGGAACTGACTCAAGACCTGTTTTTGATGATGGAAAAAACATCATAACATGATGTAATTCTCAAAAAAGAGCATTTTGTTTGTGATACTGCCCCTTCAAATGAAGTTAAAGAGCTTACTCCGGCTCCAAATCCTGTGCAGCTTCTTGTGTTATAAATAATAAGTGCTAATAGCTTTCAGATAGAGTCTGAAGGAGTTGGGATACATTACAGTTTGGAGCAGGCAGCTTGGGAATTCTGCCAGCATGTACTTTTGATAAAGAACAGCAGAATCATCTTCCTGGCCTCTTTTGTTATACTCACATCCTCCTCTTCCTTATTGCTATGCTAAGCAGCTTACACTCTATGTGTGTGTGTGCGGTTTTATGCGTGTGTTTGTATTTACACTGTACATTAAAGGCATGCAAGCCTTGGATGTTGAGTTATTCAAAGTGTGGATGCGCCTTGAGTCCCAGATTCCGGCACTATCCTACTTTTTTCCCACTGTTTCTCCTCCTGTTTGTGTCTGCCATTATTTTTAGATTTCCACCCATCAGCCTCGTCGCCTGGAGTGGAGCTTGGTGGGGCACTCCGCTGCTCACGACTGCTGTTCAGCTTCTTCTTCCCAGGAAATCTGCAATTCAAATTAATTGCGTAGGAAGAGAAATGCAGTAAGGTGGCACCTGGTGCCTTGCAGAGCAGTGATGAATGTGTCGAACTTTGGCTCAAAGGAGGAGTCCAGGCTTGATGGATCGATTGAGGAAGAGCAGGGGAGGGGGAAAAAAAGGGTTCTGGAGGTCAGCAGAGCCACCTAGTCTCTGTGTTTTACCACTGACAGGATGATTGAAAGCTCGCTCACACACGTTCTAAGGAGAATTTAAGACTGTTTTTACAATCCACTGAAGAATAGTGTCACACTTTCTTTGCCCCCTGGCCTTGGTTCAGGTCATTAATACTTTATGGATTCTCACTGGATTGTCACTTTACTTTTTTCTTGATTAAAAGTCTTGACAGGATGGCAAAGAGTATTTTTAGCTCCAGACCCTATATTTGGGTTTTTTCTGCATGTGCACACACACACGCACACCCCCACCCGCACACACACGCATGGTTAAAATCCAGTGATCTATGCTGTGTATTCACATAATACTCCATGTTAGGATTTGCATGTTTAAAGTACCTGCATGTGTATGGAGAACATGCAAACTCAATGCAGAAAGAGCCCAGATCCAGGCCTGGGCTGTGAAGTAGCAGTACCAGTACTACTCCTCCTGTCTCTCCACTGCTTAGTGCTTCAGGTCTGAGGCAGTTGATATTTGTCAGACTGCTTTGTAGGGACATTAGGTTCGATTTTCTATTTGCACATGTTCCTCTACAGTTCACAAAATGGGTCAGACTGTAGTCTCAGGCCCCTAAACAGCAATGTAATTTTAATGTCGTTTCGTTGAAACAGCGACATTTTTCCCAATAACTAACAGGGCAACATAACTAAATACAGACGCCATCTATTTTTTAATACTGAAGTGAAAAAGGCAGACATGCACATTAATTCCACTGAATTCCCTGTTCTACACTTAAAAACAAAACTGGGCCTCAATCCATATTTCCATATCAGACTGAGCTGTCAGAGCGTGTGAAGCTCGATTTGCCTAATAAATGTGCTGCAGGGCTGGAATGCGACATTTTCTTGAAAAGCCAGCAGAAAAAACTTGATAGCAGGACCAGAAAGGACAGGAGAGCATGTCAAACTGTCAACTTGTACGCCAGTCAATTTGTCTTGGCCTCTACTGCTAAATAAGAAAAAGAAAGCAAGAGAGATTCAGCTGAATCATGTGCAATGAACTGAAAATCCTGGATGAACTCAGCTTCTAGCACAGGAAGTGCTTAATGCTTCCTTCAAAGAATCACAGTTTTGTCCTAACATGTAAGAACATGTTAGGACATGTTTTTTTTGGTTGAGAAAAACATAAACAACCGGATATTACTGCTGGTGCAAACCATGAAGAAGAAGAAAAAGAAAACAGGACGTAATTGGAGGATGTTTAGTAATGACTTCACGCATTAACAAATTTATTCACACGTGATTTTAATGGCATTTCTTATTTAAATGAAACAACACTGTGGGTTGTGGGTTTTTTTTACACTAGCAGGATACTAACAAAAGTTGGCACACATTTGCAATGAAAACAAACCTCCTACCTACAGGCACAAGTTTTGTGACAGATTCCAGAAGAGTTATCATAAACAGCAGTGGATAAGCTGTGAAGAGCTAAAATGCTAACCGTAGCTTGTTGATATGCTGCCTTTAAAATGTAAACAGTGTATCAGCTAAAATTAGTACAAATACTAAGGATAACGCAAGCATTGTGCTTTGAGAATAATATGCATGCAATATAGAGCCTTCTGTATAGAAGTCACTGCTCTCATTGCATTGTAATAGCAGGCCTGGTGTTGGTATAGTACTGATAGTTTTTTCATCCCATTCCCATTTCCTAGTTTCCTCTTTGCCAGTTCACCTTTTGTCCATCAGTCTAACACTGATGGACAGTCTAACACTGTCCATCAGTAAACCGTGAAATGTAGAGCAGATAATTAGCAAAGACTGGATAAAATCACCCAATTATGGCAAAAAGATAAAGAAGTAAATGATGGAGGCGATTACACCAAAGTCGTAAAGAGTCTGCACTGAACTCTGAGCTCCTCACTAAAAATGTCAGATGTGAAATACTTCCAACAACGACAAAAAAAAAAAAAACATGATGAAGCACCTGTGTCCATCCACGGCCAAACACCTGACCCCATCATCTGCTGAACCAGCTGCTCCTCCTGAATACGCCGTCAGAAGACCTCCATCACTCACACCACTCCAGATCACTCACACTGCTTCACCTGGTCCGACCACCATACGCTTCCCTCTTCAACTCCACCTTTTGACCTGCACCATCCTGTGTTTGACACACCTGTTCCGTCGCTACCTGCATACAATTGCAGCAGTAATTGTACTTCTGCAACAATCACACCCGACATACCATGTTTTAAGGGAAGTGCAAACAAACATTTGATACTGAAAAGAAGAAAATAAATGTTCCATTAGTTGCATAAGCAGGGTATGAAAAGCTTGACTGCAATTTTTGTGTTCATTACTAATACTGCTGCTGTAGCTGTTATGTGGTCTTTTATCAGATGTGGCTCAAATTAAAAACAGTCTATTTTCTAACTTAAATAATAAAAGAAATTACATTTATTTGAATGAGTAGAAATACACAGAAGACCAGCATTAGGTTTAAAATTTGGCATTTACTTAAAGAGAAGAGCTAGAGCAACAGAAAATTTAGTTTGGAGGCAGCGCACCACAAATATCTTCCTGTGTGAAACGCAGCAAGTTTGGTCACTTTGGTCAGACAAACTTATGATCATCAGCTTATCTAAATTTGAAAGAAATTACAATGCTTACACAGTTGAAACTGCAGACACTATCTCCTCTTCATTCGTTAACAAAACTTTCAAAAATTCATAACCATTAATATTTTTTTCATTTGCGTCTGGTTCTCTTGTTCATGTTTTTTGCTTGACTTGTGGAGTCAATTTGGATTTTGTGGAGTGCTTTAAAACCGAACACTCAAATGGCAGCGTGACATTTTCAGCCGTCTGTTTCAGTGTAACAAGCGGCAGAAGTCACAGCGGAGTTGGGGACATGCTGATGAAGGACACCATTAGGTCAGCAGAGATGAAGCCAGGGTCTAATCAAACAGTTTGTTTTAACGGATCTAATTTTATACCTCACATCAGTGCCTTATTTCCACAGTCTAATGCTTTTTCACCTGCACAGTTTGTGCAGCAGATCTTTATTTAATATAATAACATCTTTCCACATGGTTGTGGCAAAAAAAAAAAAAAAAAAAAAACCTTGGTATTTTATTCTATGTTGCATGCCTTTGTGTTTTGTGTTTATGATGTAAAGCACTTTGAAATGCCTTGTAGCTGAAATGTGCTATACAAATAAAATGTGATTGATTGATTGATTCTGATTGGAGTTCAATAACTTGTGAAAGATGATGATGATGATGTGAAAGCTGAAAGACGATCCCCCATGCAGTGACAATCCAAGTCTATCAGCACAATGGGGAGACTCAAGAAACATTTTTATTCATACTTGAAATAAGTAGTTGCAGTCATAGATCCAGCAGGTTCTCAATTTTGCAGTAGCAACATTCCCTGTTCAACAGTAAAATACCAGACACTCTCACGCTGACAGCAACTGAACAACATGCTGTAAGACATATTTCACATTGTGGACGGAAATATTTTGGTATCTTAATGTAGGTAAATGTACACTTCACTCCCAGATACAACAGTTACACTGGAAAGCATAAAAACAGAATGTTTTTTGTGTATCTGATGGTATAAGAACTTGATTTGTTTTCCACAGCATGTCCCTGGACTATGTTCAGTAACATCTGTCTTTGTCTCCTGCACCAAGAAGCAGCCAAATGAAGCATATGTCATCCAAGCAGTCCACAAGATGGAGCAAAATTTAATAACTCAAGAGAAGAAAACCAATGTGTGTGAGAAAAGAGTGTAAAATGTATTTCTAATATGTTGGTCGGTTGGTCAGCCTGACAGAATAATAATTCATTTGAGCAGTAAGTGGAAAACTGGCCCTGTCAATTCTTACAAGAAAAAGAAATCAGATGTCAAAGTCAAATGTAGTCATTTCACTTCAGTAGCTGGATTTCCACTACAAATATGCAAAAATCTTTGTCTATGTGTTGATCTGCTGATGTCAAAAAACAGCCCATGGATCCGACATGTTCAAATCACACACAACTTTTCATGAACTGTGTGATGCTGTGAGCTGCACCTAGTAAAAAAAAAACAAAAAAAAAACTAACCATCATCCTCCAACCACTTCCTGTCATCTCCTTCCTCGTTTCCACCAGTAGTAACATGTGGCCATTGACCATGTGATCAGTGTAATGCAAAAAAATGCTTTGATCGCAGTTTTTTGAAACACATTTCGATATAGCCATGAAACCACCTCATCCTAAAGCCAAAACGTCCTTCCCACTGGTTGTGCCGTCTCCACATCATCAGCTCGGCGTCGCATACAGAGCAGCTGGATTTGAACGCTGTTTCCTGCTGAGGACTGTCCTGTGTGAGTCGCTGCATCAAAGAGATGTGCAGTCTGGACAGCCAATGAACCAAGTACACTCGAGTATGTTGGGGGCAACAAGACACTGCTACTGTCCATGTCACACAACATGTTGCTAGGTAATCAAAGAGTGAGTGAGTTAGTTTATATCGTCAGACCTTTCTTAGCTGGTTGCGAGGCTAAAGCCTTTCATATGCCTACATCTCCCAGTATGCCGTGTGGTTCTGGTTTGCAGTTCATTCCATCAGATGGACTTTTTTATTGATTCTCATGACATTTGTCACGATAGATATTTAGATAGTTTTATTGCCAGCCCTAATCTACAATAGATCCAAAACTTTAGATTCTTATCATTTCAGAAACCAACTTCAGTCTGGAAGAGCTAATGCTACAGAGATGCTTAAAAAGAAACAACTCACTGTTAGGACTCTACATGAACATCCTCAGCATTTTCCTACTTACTAATCTTGTAATCTAGTCTGCTCTTCTTATTCTTATTCTTTGCGACTTTTCCACATCTACTATTCATCAAAGCCCAAGGACTGAAAGTCAGTTTAGAATGAGATAACATTCCTCCCTATTTGTCCCTCGGCAGGATAATTCACATTGCAGCTGCTCAGGGACACACAGAAGCACTGAACAACAAAAAGCCTTTTAGCAGCCTGATTATCTTAATGGCTCTGTCCATCTCCTGATCATTATGTTCTAATTTCTGCATTCTTGTGAGTTCTCAAAAAATATATATTACTCTGGGTTTTCTTTTGGTTTTTTTGTTGTTGTTTTTTTGTTATGCTGAACAATATGTCAATATGCCTTAGAAATTCAAATCTGTAGTCCAGTCCACCTTGGAAGATTCTGGTTTACTTATTACACAAGAGCATCTGATGCAGGCTGGTGGACTTTCTACATTAATCCTTCTGTTTTCTACAGAGTTCGATTGACCTTTCTACGGGATGAGCAGTGTATTGCCCAAGGTCGTGCCCCTTGGGGGGGGTCAAGGTGGGGGGTCAACCTGCCAACGTTCCAACCAGACGACTCCTCCTGAGTCAAGGAGAGGATTTTTACTGGCAGCTCAGTCAGCTAGTAAGAACAAATGTACAAATTCAGGGAGTTTTTCTCTTTAAATGATGGTTCATTTTACAACTTCAGTGTCTAGAATGAGTAACGTGATGATGGATGGGTGTCAGAGATGCACCGATCCAATATTAATATCTGTCTTGGTCCCAACATTGAAAATATTCTGGACTGAGCATCTGTGACAATGTGGTGATCCATAATGAAGATCTGTTCAGTCTAATTCTCAATCTGCATTATACTTAGAAATCCTAATTGCACTTTCTGAACCATTGGAAGGTTTGTTGCAGTTCACTTTTTACATGTTTGACCAATTTAGTCGATCGATTTTTTTTTCGATTTCTTTATTATTTGTTTTGCATTGGCTGTTATACTCCTCATTGTGTTGTTTTTACATGTTTAACCAAACATATATCTGTGTTTTAAAAAAAAGACATGTTAGAAATACTTTTAACAACTGCTTTTTTGTATCATATCAGAAGTGGAAAAAGTGGATTGGTGCATCCCTATTGAGTGTAGACAGGTGTAATCTCTTAATAAAACATGAAAAACACCACTAATCAAAGTATATGCTATAGCTTCTATTGTATCTGGGTTTATTTAAAGTGTTTCACTGTCATAAGTCACTAATCTGTGAAGCCTGTGAAGAGGATTAGTAGAAGAGGATAGTAGTTTGGAAGGGAGATTCTTTAATATTCTAAGAACTGTTAGTGTAATGAGCCAATGCAGATACATGCAGACAGCCTTTAACCTTACACACCTTTAACCTTACACACACACGCACGTACGTACACGCCCACACCCACACACACACCCACACACGCACACAACAGCACAGCATAAAAGCTGCAACTTTAACGTCTTCCAGAACAGAGAAGCTCCACGTCTCCATCTCTGCATTATTCATCTGATGAACTCATACAGTGAACATTTCTCCTCTTTGGTTGTGGCTCATCGGTGGATGTTGGAGCATAAAAAAAAACACACTGACTCACTCGCTGCTTTGCACTCAGGAGATGCAAAAGGCAGCAGCTCCAGAGCAGCTAAATGTTTTTATGTATGAGGTGAATCCTCCATGTCTGATCATGCATTTGTTGCTCAGATGCAAAAATAAAAATGTTTTAGCAGAAATATAAAAAGAGATATAAGATGATTCTCTGCTGGTTCTTTAATACTGTTCAATAATCTTCTCAAAGGGAAGTAAAGGTGTTTATATGTTGAGCACAAGCTGTAAATTCAGTATTCACCACTGATCTCCACTTTGAATAATTTGTTCATATTGCCGTCAATTCAAAGGATCAAAGGAGTGTTTTCCCAGCAAGTGTAGTTCCCATTGGCATTTCCTCATAGTATTTTCTTTCACCAGTTCGAAGTCTCTGATTTAAGTCAGATCATGCACACAAGTGAGTCACGTGGTCTAGACATTTTACGATCATCTGAAAGGCAACAAGGTCATTTAATCAGCAATACAGGGAAAGCTGATCCAAGAGAGACAGATGGGATAAAACACAGTCCAGAGATAATCAGTATATTGTGCTAATACACAGATGAAACTTACCAGACATTGGAAGATATGAAACCGTAATAAAAAATTATTTCTTGGCGATCCTATAATAACATTGTAACAAACATAACCCCAGTTGTGACTAATTATTTTTTTTCCTTGTTTAGAACATTATGGTGTCGCCATTCATAAAGTTAGTCAAAAATTAAACATTTTGGGGAGGCCTCATTTTTTAAAGAATGTTATTCATTACATTTTTAGCCCAGGAAATATTTAGACTAAAGTCAATCATATTTAGTGTCCTAATTAAACATTTAGTTTGAAGTTAAATATTTATCTCCAAACTATATATTTAGTTAGAAAGCTAAATAAGGCAACATTTATCTCTAAGCTAAATATTTAGTCAACAGCTTAAAGGTAAATATTTAGTGTGAAGCTAAATATTTAAAATATCAACCTCGGAGACTGATGTTGGTGAGGATAGAAGATGTACCGTGACCTCCCCTGTCAAAGCTTCTTACTGTCAAAGGGAATCATTTATCCTGATCGCCTGCATTAACCTGTGATTTGAATCATGATGAGTCCCATCAGGGGGGCCAGTCATACGTGTACCTGCTGCGAGCTCATGACTTGACTGTAAATGTTGTAAAATGATGCATTTACATCCAGTCGCTCTGTACATTTCACATGATCTCATGTTCTGTGGATGAGATTTCATCTAAAATGGATGTTTGTTTCATGATACTGTTTATCCCTTAGGTAACAAACATATGAAGAGAGGTAAGCACTTGTTCACAACGCACGTGTATGAAGCTAAACTTTCTCTGCTGAACCAGAACCCACTGACTTGTCAATGGAACCTCACAGGAAGCAGCTCAGAAGTTCAGATGTTTTGTTGTAGCGTTCTGTTCAGAAATTTATGGTAATAGTATCGAGAGCCTCTAAAAAATTATTCAACTCTTATTATGTTTTCCCCTTTTATTGCTTTCACAAATCAACTGTAAACAGCAAAATGTGCTGTTCTTTGACAAAACAATAAATAAATAAATGACCTTTTGTCTTCATGTTGTAATGATGAGCACGAATACGACTTAACCAATGATTGGACTCTATTTATAACTATAGCGCCAGTTGGCTGAACCTCTGTTAAATTAGGTCAGTGACCTTAAAGGGGGGTTAATATCAATGTTGCATATTTTAGTTTGTCATTATTTTTGTAGAAAATATTGAAGGGATTTATTTTGTTGACTAAGACTGATTTATAAAAGCAATAAAAGCAATTTACACAGACTATGTACAAGATGTTTTGACACAATAGATCTTTTTTTTCTCCTAAATGCCTTTAATATTGAAAAAAATTAGATAATAAAGAAAATCAAAGATTATTATTTTCTGTTTCACTTAAAGAAAAATCTCAAGGTACATACAGTGCATACAGGGATACAGCTGTGGGCGTCCTGTGCTCAGCTACTTATTACAAGTCTAAAATACGCATGATACAGCTATGTCGAGGACAGTTAGATATGACAAAAATTACGACTGGTCAAATATTTGCAACATTAAAAAAATAATAATAATAAAATAGATGTCAAATATCCTCCAGCAATGCCAATTGCTAATAATATGTGATGGATATGTGATGGTTCCAGCGTATCATCACGTTATGGCGCTATTTGGATGCTCTGGGTCTAAAACCAAAAGGCAATGCAGATTATATTTGCTACCTGTTCCACAAATTGTGCGGGACCGAGATGTCTGAGTGGGTGAGATAACCAGCCAGACTGCTGGCAATATTTTTACATCAAAAACTAAATGAAAAACGCCATGAATAAACTTTAATGTGCTTGTTATTTAGCAGACAAAAATTAATTTCAACAGACAGAGACCTGAAAACCATCAGTAGCCATCGATATGTATGGCTACTGCTGGCTGATTGGCTTTTGGAAGAACAAAGAGGAAAAAAAAAATTCACGCAATTATTTTTTGACCTGAGCAAAAATGATCCGCTCTACACAAAGTATGGGTGTGATGGTTTATGTAAGGCAGAGCTTCAGGCTGGGATTTAGAGGAGAACCAAGGTGAAGCAACGATGAAGTTAAGCCATTAGTGAAATTAAAAGGTGTTTGATTAAGCTGGATGGACTCTGGAAAAAGCAAAAGGTCAGACTATTGAAGAGAGACAGAAAAGGAACAAAGTATAGTATGAAAAGGTTAAGGAAGACACCATCAAGCAGGTAATAGAGGTGTAATTAAACAAAGGAAGTGAACAGGATAAGCTGATGGGATCACTGCTGAGGAGGAGGGAATAAGAGAAGAAGAAGAAGAAGAAGAAGAAGAAAAAGAAAAGGCCTGATGGGGTAAAAGGACAAAAAATTGTATCAAGATATTCAGCTGGGTAGTGATGCATGTTTGGGTAGATTACTGCTCATGATTACTTAAGCAAAAAAAAAACGCATATATACTATTAATGATATTGCTATATATTCTTTAGTTAGGTTCATAAAAATGTTGGCGCATAAAAAAACCTTTTGGGTGTAATGATGGATCCACATTTATGAGAAGAACACATTTTAACAATATTTTTGGTCAAACTAAGAAAATGTTCAAAAATCATAAATTTTGCCTGAAAGAAGAAACTGCAACATCAAGTTCCGTTGACTCAAGCTCATCTGAGTCATTTAATTTGTAGCAAAGTGAACATTAATCATCATATTTGATGTATATTTGCTTGAAGATTTTGATGGCGGTATTTGACAAAATGTAATGTTTATTGACTGTTTCATCATTGCTGACTGTATTATGATTTTATGATGTAAAGCACTTTGAACTGCCTTGTTGCTGAAATGTGCCAAACATATAAACCTGAATTGAACTGAAAATTATTTTTGGGATTTTCAGAATAGAATAAAGAGACATAAGATTTCATAAATCTCAAACTGCGGAAGTAAACACTAGCAAATAACATTTGACCAACAGATAAATCAGTGTGGCCTGGATCTTTCTGGGCATTTCTCCACACACTGCAGCAGTCCCATCCCATGAGCAACGCCTATATGCAGCATCAGTGCATATAGGCGTATATATTGCAAAAGTGATGCAATAATAACACCAATTTATCTCAAGTTACACTTTCAAAGTGGATTCTATCTGTATACTGCTGAGGTACATAAATGTAAAAACATGTCCTATATTTTTTCACTTTAACTTTGGACATCAGCCGTAAACATACAGCAGAAGATTCAAGGGATTGTATCCGATTTCTTCCATCTCACACCAATGAAACAGTTGAAAGCACTGAAAATAGTCATTGACATGCATTTATTTTATTCCAGATCAATATTCCAAACATTCTGCTTTTAAATTAAATGAAGCGAGTATCACACAAAAGACTACCTGATTTATCATGAAGGAAAGTAGAAAGGGTTTCTGCCTCCAGCTTAGCCTGCCTCCTGTCCTACTTTCTGAACCTCTAGGAACCGACAGAAGAGCAGCAAAGCTCTGTTAGGAACATCTGGACCAATAGGATCTCTGATGTATGACGGAGCTGATTATGAAGGGCTTTATATGCGCGAAGGAGAATTTTAAATGGAGCCAATAAAGAGAAGCTAAAACAGGAAAAACATTTTGCCTCTTCGCTTTTCAACAGGATTCCTGCTGCAGCATTTTGCATAGGGTCAAGGCTTTTAACTGATCTTTATGTAACTGGATATAAATTGGCTCCATTTGTTTTCTAAAGTGCCTTAAAATGACATTTCCTGTGAAATGGTGCAATAAAAATACACTGAGATTAAATTTAGGCTTTTCCGTGTGTGTATTTCTGCCACTCCACTGGAATAACTTCTAGTTATGAGCCTCTTTTGTCTCCATAGGTAACCGTTCTGTTAGTTACACTTCAAAATCTCACCCCTCTCTGCTTTAGGTTGCCACCAGTTTCTGTCTCGCATCTTTGCTAATTGCTGCTCATCTGTTGTTCAATCATCATTAGTGTCCTCAGTACACACAGCACCCACCACAAGTATTGGCACTGCTGGTAAAATCCATCCAATAGCTGAAAATAAATAGTTGTTATGGAGACATTACTTACAAGAGGACAGACTCTGTTGCAGTTCTCTAGCGTGGATCAGGTGCATCCTCATCCATCCTTATTCGTCATAGTTTTTAGTTGTCTACAGATGCGGTGCAATTTTAGACAAACAACTGTACACTGTCCATTGCCTGAGGTAAAGATCAAAACACATCTGCCTTCTTGAATTGTATGTTCCATTTCCACTATGTCTAAGAGAAACTGCCCACCGTCATACTATGTTTGAGATCCTCCAACTTGAACAGAATAAAATATGTGAAAAGTGTCTAATAGTTATTTTTGAAGGACATATTAGGAGTTTTTATGGTATCTTTGCTTTGTTTAGTTTTCTTTTTCTTTTTATTAGCTTTTTGTTTCATCTTCAGCACAATATCATGTCACCTTCTCTGATTGAAAGCCCTAAAATTGGGAAAACCATTTATGAAGCAATAACAACCTGGTGCAAATTAACTCCTGGTGTAAAGCTAATGCAGAAACAATTAGCTACTAATCGAGTAAAAAATAAGTAGGGGGTTTAATTTTTATATTCAAAGGTTTCTTTCTCTGTGAGTTTGTTCTTATTGCTATTTATGTACGAAAATATATTTCTATATTACTGTCACAACATCAGGGTTTTCTCTCCATGGAATTGATTGTGGTGCACTGTCACACCTTCAGAATAATTTGCTTTTTCAATGTAAACCATGTGAGAGATGTATAAATAAAGCCTATATATGCCAACTATACTAACCACAATCAGATCTTGAATAAAATGAAATATCATATCAAGGAATCCTTAGGTGCATTCACACCGGCCCTGTTTAGCATGCTTTAACTGTCTAGAAAGTCTGGTTCGCTAAGGGAGGCCTGCACAACCGAACTCTGATGCACACCAAAAAAGTGACCTCTGGTCCACCTATAAACCTCAGCCTCAGTTCAGTTGAAGTGAACGGGTCAAATACACAGCCTGTTCTACTTTTTGAACCTCTGGGAAACGGCAGAAATATGGATAGTAATCTTTACAAGAGGAAAATGTACCCCTTTGGTACAACATGGTTTTCTTTGTATTCCCTGTATTCCAGTTTAAAACTTTATGGTCTGGGATGTTTTCCATTTTACTCTGCAGTGTTTTACATTCCTCCACTGGATCAAGACAAGTCCACCCTACACTGACAGGGTATCCTGTGGTTTGCTTGGGGAAGTCTATTACAAGGATGAGTCTTTGAAGAGTAAACACCTTCCACAGTACAGTTAATTCCCCTCAACGACATCCTGTTTTCCCACTGCAGCTGTAAAGCCCCAAATAAAAGCTGCTTTTTCTTTTCTGTTCTTAAACAGTCAATGTGAAATGTAAATGTTCACACTATGGTCAAAGAAATACTTCACTGTCCTTGTTTTTGTTGTTGCCCTGCCCTGTGGTTAACCCTGAATCGTGTTGGACCAATCAAATTACAGTTTATTTTCAAAAGGGGTGTTCATAATTCTCAATGCAATCTTTGTTATCGGTCTGCCTGTCTGCTCTCAGCAATAATAAGCTCCTCACATCCATATTCAGAGTGTCATTGAGACAGCACTGATACCTCATTATCTTCCTCACCATTATTATGCATGGAGTGAAAGTGAAAGTGGAGATGGTGCGGCGGCTATCGACACATGGGAGGAAGTGGCAGAATACAGTAAATGTGGAAATGTGAAAAAGCAGGAAAGGGAGGAAATATGCGAGACCCGAATGCATCAGAAATATGGCTGAAAGGAAACCAAAACTGATTTTTTTTTCAAGTGATGAACACAGCGTCAGAATGCAGCTACACTTTTAGATCTTTTCAATCTGAAAAAAACAATAAACTTTTTTGACATCATTAAACAATCACAGATTCGCCCAAAAAACAACAGAGACTTTGAATTTGGTGTAAGGTCAGGGGTCAACGGTTCACGGTCAGGTCTGGATTACATTTGCAGTAACACCAATAAGGATATGAAAATAATTAAAACAAGATGGAGTGTACTTTCACAGCCTATTGTATCACATAAGACTGACTGACTGACTGACTGATTGATTGATTGATTGATTGATTGATTGATTGATTGATTGATTGATTGATTGATTGATTGATTGATTGATTGATTGATTGATTGATTGATTGATCAAATTAGTGTTTCTGCCTTTGTTTGCTGGACTAAAGATGGATGAAAAGGTTTTTCCCCAGTGTTATTTTGACAACCATATAATCAACAGTAAAAGGCCATGTGTGTACTCAGTTCAGTTTGAATGACTGAAACTTTATACAGAAACAGCAACAACTGTATCGCCACAAATTTTCTTTTCTTTTACAGTCATCATGTAATGTATTACTGCCCATCTCTTTCAATAAAATGCTCAATAAAATGCTCAATATTATATAATGGTGTGTTGGTCAAGAGTACAGGATGTTTTTTTTTTCTTTTTTTTTTGTTGAGGTTTTTTCCAAGGACTGCAGTCGTATCAAATACTGTATCTTGATAAGGTCAAGTAAGTTCAAGTATTTCACAGCAGACGTTTCCATGCATCTCAGTCCGTTTCTGACTCCTTAACTTTATTTTTCCCAAATGTCATCAAAATCATATTCACAGCTGACCTTTCAGCTTCTAACAGTGCCAATGTCAGGCTGAACGTCTGCATCATACAGTATTATGTGTCATGTCGGTTTCTAAACCACTGCAAGCTTCATTTTGTCAGCAGGTTCTTGAAAAGTGTATAAGAGAGACAGAGAGAGAGAGAGAGAGAGAGAGAGAGAGGAAGAGAGAGATGGACTTTATAATTTGCCACATCTTTTTTGGAAAAGCCCATTTGCCACAAATTCATTTTCAAAGACTTCTGAAAAACATAATCTGTGATGTAATTAAAATTTTGTTTAAATATTATGTTTGCACTAAACACAAGAAGCAACGAAGCATTTTGGTTGTGTCTTTGGTCGAGACGTAATTGTGGCAACAAGGTGTATTTTGTTGTTTCTACAACTGGGAGTAGCTGATCAGCATGTCAAAACATCAAGTGATACCTGAACCCCTGGTCTAACATATAATACGGGTGTTTGACACACTTATTAATGTAGCACTTTTAGGCCTGTCTATGTTGAAGTTCAACTATATTGTATTAACAGCACTTGGAGTAATAGCTGCAAATAAAAGCCGACGCCACATGGAGAAAAATGAAGAGAATTTTCATGTTGAGCTTTTCAGGCACAACAAAAGGCTCCCAGCAGCGTGTCTACCTGTCAATGAACCTATTAGGACAAAAAGGGGCCACTGAGCCGAAGCGCATCAAATAAAACAGGATATGCTAATGTAATTTTGCATTAGTTGCTCTGTATCACTCTATTACTCAGCCGAGGCGGTAAACACAGCGGAGCGCCGCTGGGCCCGCCTGTCGGAGCGCATGTGAAGAACCTGCAGTCTGGATCTGCCTTCCGCTGGCTGCAACGACAAAGAGGACAAAGCAGGCTGGGAAAATGGATGAGTGTTAAGGTAATACATATGAGAAAGCCAGACATAGAGGGAAATGTGATGGTGAGGTGTGATTCCATCATGGCAATACCAGTGGAGGATATGTACTTGTGATAAAAGTCTTTCACTGAATTCGCTCAAAAAGTTTTTCAATATAAATTCTGCACTTAATTCTGTCTGTCTATTCCATACAGAAATGAATTCAATATGGAACTGCACAAATTTCAGGGAATTTGTGCAGAATAAACAATATGTGTGAACAATGTTCACAATATAATGTGGAAATTTTATTATAGCTCAAGTTTTTTACCCTTTTTAAAGGTGTGTAGATGTAGCTGAACACAGGCGTAGTGGTGGACACATTTCCACTAATCCTCTGATGCACTAATTCACTAATAGTGGAGCTTATTTTTTGCTTATAGTGCTTTAACCTTTTAACCAACATTGAAAGCATTTGTTCCACATAAATCCCAACCTGCTGATTTACTTGGGTGTTTTTCTGAACTTTCAGGTGAATAAAGTTCAATATTTTAACAGTGATTTATCAGTAGATGTTCTTCACATCCGTCAGACAGAAATTCTGGGCATTAATCCGCTGACAGTGGAGACAATTTTTTTGTGCAATGCTTTAATGGTTTTGCTGACCTTGAATATGTTAAGCACACTTAGCTTCCTCTATGTCACTCTTTCTCAAACTGTGGTCTCTGGACCAGTGGTGGTCCGTTTCCTCTCCACACCTCCTCCACCCATGATGCAGTGCAGCAAATGACATTTATTCTGTACCCAGAATGCATTACTGGAGAACTACAGTAAGCAGTTTAAAATCTACTGATGACTTGTGTGCTTTCTGACTGAAGCCTTGCTTTAGTCAATTAGATACTATGCTGGTGTAGTACTTTAGTGTTTGTGGAGTTAATGCTTTTATTTAGTGCTCTGCATTTAGCACAGCAAACTTGTTAGCTAGCGGTGGCCAACACTGCAGAGGTTAAACCTGCCTGCTGGGGCAGCACACTCCTGCAGGACCCAGTCATCCTTAATTGAACCAAATCCAAATCTATTTTTAGACATTTTTCAGCTGTTCTTTTTTTCCCTCTCATTTATTCTTCTCCTACATCCTTCACTTCCCCTGGGGCACAGAAGTCTCCCCCAATCCAGAAGCACAAACCCAAATGAGCGACACTGCTCAGCGTTGCTTCTCTGTCAGACAGACAGACAGCTCTTGTTTGTTTAGGTTTTTTTTCCTCCCTGTAATCATCCTCTCTATGAGCTTCTAATGAAAGCCTCAGCAGGGCTTCGGGCTTCCCCTGGTAAAAGCACTTTGGCAGAGAGGATGAGGCGCAGCCAGAAGAGTCTACAGCAAATTGAGAGTCATCATGCAGCAAGCTCACAGAATCAGTAATCTGGGCTCTAACTTTGAAAAGTCAGCACTGTGGATCTTGGTCAAAGCTCTTCTAATCTTCAGCTAAACTTGGCCAAACTGGCCACCAGGAATATGATTGGTTTTGTCGCTTTTAAGGTGATTTGCCATCTAGCTCATCAGCATGCAACGTTCTGAGTGATTTTCTCGCCACAGTATGTCTTTCAATATTTTCATTTCTAAAATTTTACTACACAGACTTTTGCTCTGCTGCTGTTACAAATGGTGAGGATGCAGCTTATCCACAACATCTTTTTGAAGGGAGAGAAGGTTTCTCCTAAATCTTTTGCAGTCAGCATGTGTAGGTGGAGTGAGAAGCAACAGTACTTATACCGATAACTGTGAAGCTTCTTTTCTCGGTTGAGAGAAATCTGGCGGTGCTCTGAACTCCACCAGCCTTCAGGCTGCAGTGCGCTCCGGTCTGTGGGGGCTAACATCAATGGAGAACTCACATCCCCACCTCTTTTGCCGCAGACCCCTATCCCAGTTCCCCCCACCCCTTTGGAGTACTGAAAGCTTTGCTCAATAAAAGCATTTTCCAAGGAGTTTGCCTTTTTTTTCCCCAAGGACAACTACCAACAATTTAAGATTTGATTTTAGAGCCACACTGCAAAAACACAAACACCAATTATTTTTGATCTAGTTTCTAGTGCAAATATCTCCGTGTACTTGAAGTAAGACAAAACAACTTAAAAGTAACTTTTCAGCAAGATCTAGAAGATTGATTTAAGTCAATAAATTCCTAATATTAATTTTAAAAAGTACTAATTCCAATGGCAGATTATTTCACCCACAATAAGAGAAAAATGTCTTGTTGAAGTAATCTGCCATTTGAACTAGTATTTTTTAAATATATATAATTAAGGAATATTAAGGAATTATTGACTCATAGATATTCCTGAGAAGTTACTTGTAAGTTTTGTCTTATTTTGTCTGATACACCAAAATACTTGGTAAGATTTTGTGTCTTTGCACAAAATTTAAACATAAAATATAAAAGATGTAAAAGTCATCTGAACGTTTCACTGAATTTAAAAAAAGTCTAATTTCATTGAGTCATCTCATGTATCAAAGCTTTGCAAAAATGTTCACTCGGTGTGGATGAACTTTTCCACACCGAGTTGTATCAGAATTTTATGAACTTGGTTCCTGCACGTCTGAGATGTTCCACTGGTTGAACGCAGCTTTCTGAAAAGCTGCATCCTTCATCGACTCTGACCATTTTGAGACACTTTTTAGCTTTAACCAGGTAACTGTGACATGAGCCGCCAGCAGACGAGCTTTTCTCATTCTTCTCCCTTAAATAAATGTCTGATGCAACCAGGAGTCACTTTAGGTGCTTGTGCAGCTAGGGTAAAAAGACAGTTCAGCTTCTTTCAATTTGCGCTCTTTGAAATGTAACGGAATAAAAAAATTTAAAAAAAGACTAGATTCTTTCCAGGTTCTTAATTATCCATTTATTATTTTAAATTAACTCCAACCCCAAGGGTATTGTCCCAGAAATTAAGCGATAACAGTGGGATTTTGAGACCATTTTCAACTAATATATTTCAACTAATAATGGCATAACAGAAGTATGTAACTGTAACTGGAAGATTTTTGCACAAATAATGCACAAAAACAATAAATAAAAAGAGATTAATCATACATAAAATACATTATGACATCACTAAACAAAAGTGCCTTTCAAAAAATATTAATCATCATGGAAATTATTAAGCTCAATTAATTTATTATGTGATTAATTAGTTGCTTTTTGCAACAGGCTTGTTGGTCAATACTGATATTGACCTGATAAGATATCAGCACCAATCACACATACTTTTATCACCTATTTTGTTGAATGATGGAAAAGTCTTGATCGTGTGACAATGCTCTAATAGAGAACAACAGGCAAAGACAGCAGGTCCCATTTATTACTAATCTCTGGGTCTGTCTGCAGGAAAGAAGAGCTACTGGATGGAACTGCTAGAGCAGACCAAATACTGGATTAAACTAAATACTGCATTAAACTAAATGCTTCATTAAACTAAATGCTGGGGTAGAGTGCCTCCATTAGGTGATTATATCTCAACATTAAATGCAGGTAAATATAATCTGTGCACATTTTTTGCATGATATCTAACCAATTTCCAATATCTATATCGGATTGGACACACCTACTAATAGTCATTGAGCTGACCATAAATTACCAAAGCAATGTACAGTCAAATGTGCAATTTTGTCTGAGAGCCCAAACCAGGTCATACAAACAAAGAACAATTGGCCCAACATTCCTCTGCAATAGTATGACTGAGCTGATCATGAAGGAAATGACAAGTTATTGCTGTTAGAGATGGTTTCTGGGTACACTCTCTCCACTCAGTTTTTCATATTGTAAAGATTAAACTCTTGAATGCAGCAATCTTATTTCATGGATTAAAGTTTCAAATCTTCTGCAATAACAGAACATTTGAGAGAGCAGCAGATGACTGTGAGTTTCTTTCAGTTGTGTATAACTCATATTAAAGCTGCACCATCTCAGCTGAGACATGAACATGCAAATATTCCAGCACAAGGCCTCCGGCGCAACATCTCAGCGTCAGCTCAGCTGGGCCACGCTATCAAAAGCAGCTGTCATCGGAGACTGATTCCTTGTACAGAAAATGCTACGCACAACGTTCTACCTGAAAAACAAAAAGTTTCAAACTTACTGCCAAGCTCTTTTTTAACACAACAAAAGGAGGAGATCAGGACTGTTCCATAGCTCCGCCGACAAATGTCACCTGTATGTCATGATCTTGGGCCAGGCTGCTTACACCATGTTATTGCATAAAGCAAAAAGACTCCCAACTGACAAAAGTTTTCTCAGACAGAGGAACTAGCATATTTCCTTTATTTAATCAGGTAAACCCAGCTGAGATCTCATTTTCAGGAGCATATATCTGTATGGTGCAATTTGAAGATGCATCAAAAGTTGCATTAAGAAACATCTAGCCCTGCTTATTAAATCTGCTGCAAGAGAGTATATAGTATGCATCCTTTAGAAACTCTGGGGAACCAGTGATTGTGACCACTTTAAAAGATCACTAGCATGTCTGGCTGCTTTGAATTAAAGGAAAGTAAATACCCAGTGTGGCTTCCAAGTAAAATTCTGTGTGGCCAAATTTGATGGCAAGAAGAAAACATGTTAGAAGCTGTAGAAGTGTTGTTCTAGCACAGGGGTGCTCAAGTCCAGTCCTCAAGAGCTACCATCCTGCAACTATCAGATGCATCCCTGCTCCAACACACCTGAATCAAATGAATGGCTCATTACCAGGCCTGTTCATAGCTGAGCCTGGTCTACTGGAGTAAGGCTGCAACTAAAAGTTGCAGGACGGTAGCTCTCGAGGACTGGACTTGAGCACCCCTGTTCTAGCAACACATGAAATCTAAATCAAATATAGTGAAGTTCCAGGTTATATCTTCTTAAAAGGGAAGATTATGTAATTTTTTTTTTTCAGCTTTATATAAT
This sequence comes from Poeciliopsis prolifica, assembly GCF_027474105.1. Taxonomy (NCBI): domain Eukaryota; kingdom Metazoa; phylum Chordata; class Actinopteri; order Cyprinodontiformes; family Poeciliidae; genus Poeciliopsis; species Poeciliopsis prolifica. Next base: position 2,656,925 of record NW_026562402.1, read on the forward strand.
TATTATTATTCCCTCATCAAAAACATGTCTGAAGTGTTGCCTTGATACTTTCATGCATGTTTGAGAAATTCTTTCATCTCCATGGCAACCATTCAGCTGTGAAAAATGTGTGGGTGGTCCAAGCCCCGCCTACGAGACAGAGCCCCGCCTACAAGACAGAGTCCCGCCTACAAGACAGAGCCCCTCCTTCTAGATAGAGCCCCTCCTCAGAGCTGCAGTTTCTAAGCTTCCACCTCCGATGGCTGAGGAGGAGCAGAGCAAATGTCACGGACAGAAAGCATGGGAATCGGGGGGAGTTGTCCCGTCAGACCAATGAGTCCCAAAACTACACAAACGCAAGTGTGTGTAGTGCAAATGGTGCACATGGAAAACTTGTGGGGTCCAAATGACCTCATCCCTAGAGACCGTGAGAAGATTAAGAGTCATCCCAATAATCGAGGCGTCCGTACGATTGTCAGAAGGGAAACATTGTGACTGTACAGTGTAACCACCAATAAAGCCTGCTTTCTCAGCAGAGCCAACACAGCCTCTATCTAAGGAGGTTTTTTCCATGTCACACCTTTTTTTTCTCCAACAAACGCTCTCCTGCAGCACTTTGAAGCCGTGACAGCATGCTTTTATCTTGTACCTTGTAGAAAGCAGCTTTATATTTCTCAGGAGCCTGACTGGGTTGTGGAGCCGTCGCCTTTCAGTCCGTCGTTCTGCAAGGCGCCTCACACTTCACTGTGCAGAGGCCAGCAGTCATTAATCACAGACCAAAGCAGAAGGAAATTAGACTCATCAGTACAGTAGCTGTAGCTGTATGATATTTCTGAGCTGTGCTTCTGCAACAATACGGGACGAGGCCTAAAAGCTCCGTGGTGCAGAAACCAATGCCTGCAGCGCAAAGAGGTTAGGAGGGAAAATGTGGCATAATAGGGCCAACGCCCAAAGACACACACACAGAGGAATATATAGAGAAACAGTGGATGTGGATTCTTTATGCTGCTGGATTTCGGAATAAAGACATAACATGAAACAGAATCGGGGGAGGACTGGAAGGAGGAGAACACACATTCACATTTCACTGTCACACACTCTGAAAAGCATGCTTTGCATAAGTCACACACACTCCCAGACATGTGCAACTATAACACACGTATTACCTCTGATAAGTCTAAAAACAAACACGGCAATCACACACTTGTTGCCAGGCAACAGCGACACCAGCTTGGTCGTTCAACCCAAAAAAACGCAGAGCAAGTTGACAGACAGACAGGGAAACAGTGAGGGGGCGACCGGCGAGGGGAGGCTGAGGGGAGAGAAGTGGAGCAACAGGAGGGGGAAGGAGAGGAATTCCAGAAGCACATAAATTATGAAAATATGACATTTACTGCTTCAAAATCACTTTTCCATGGAATTTGCCAACTAAACATATTTACAATAAGCAATCACATCATGATTTAGTGTAAACATAATGTGATAATCCCTATAAATTAAACTGATTTAAGTCTTACATCATCTTAAATTATGAAAATATATTTTAAAAAATGCAGCAACCAGGTCCTTAAAAGTTGGCTAAAAATTATAAACCATATTTCATTTTTTCACACAACCTTAAATGTAAATGTCAACATTGTGTCCTGAAGCCAACAAAATGAAATTCCACAAAACCTGAATAACCAATAAAACCAAGATACCTGATAAGGTTCTTTACCTCATTTGACAATTGTTTTTTATAGTTAAAGTACCAGATTTTTACTTCTATGTTCAGAGGTTAGCACAAAGCAGCTTTTATAAAGACAGAGCAAAAACCTTTTTTTGAAATAAACCGTTCATATAAAGAAACTCAATTGTTCTCAGAAGACCTGCTGACTTGCAGATTTTTTTGTAGAGCATATCTAAAATATTTGAAAGGAAATTGAGTTTGGGAAGCTGAAAAACCTTGGACACAGTGTCACTTAACATGGCTTGTTCTCGCAAAACAACCAATTGAGGAACGTCATTCCTTTTCCTTGGCACTGATTGGCTGTTTCCCCCAGAGCAAGATAACACGGACTGTGTTAGTGGCAGGGTGGTCTCCACTGTGTATATTAAGGTATGTTTGGTGTTTGAACTACTAAACTTGGCAGTTCTAAGCATTTTTTGAGGAGTCTAAAATGGTCGCACACCTCAGCTTTTCACCACGGCTGTGGTTCCTATACACTCCCTCCTTATCAGTACTGATTTCATGGAGCTATAATCATCTCTGCTTTCCTATTTTCATGGTTTATGTGCTAAAACATTTATTTATAACATCCCATCCATTGACAAAAGTTGTTTCATACAACCCTTCTTGTCCAAGTCATAGTTTGTCACTTTTCTTAATTAGAGATGCACTGCATCCACACCTGAAATGGACTGCTTTCCTTTGAATATAAATCCGACCTGTAAATGTCATAGCGGAATATGTTAGTCGCCTATAAAATTGGAAGCACAAGAAGATAAACAACATAGTGGCAATAAATCTCCACTGAACTGCATTTCGAGACGAGGTGCAACGAAATGATGTCAATAAGAGGCGACATCACTACAGAACCGGAGAGCGATATAAGAATAACAAGAAGTTTATTTTATGTGATGACCACATATTATTTTTGATATCTGAAAATGCATCATGAAACTGGTCTTGCACACCACTAACAAGGTCTCAGATTTAAAAGTTGGGGTCAAATACACAACATACAGTAAAGAAATGTCGACAGTGAGACTTGTTCTGAATAAATAAAGTGTGAATAAAATTTCTTATCCATATTTGAACAATTTATTCCTCAAACATCATGAATAAAATTGATTAGTTCTTTGTAAAAAAAAAATACCCAAAATTGTTTTTCTTTTTTACTATTAATAAAAACTGCATGATTCTAAGTGGAACACTAATCCAACACACCAAGAAGTACTAAGAATAAGGGGATGTGTGCAATGGCCAGGTCCTGTTGACTTGTGTTCATAAAAGTAAGTAACAAGACATTACCCAAAATAAGCAACATGTGGACAGTGATCTCAAAAATTCCTTGGCAAAATCGAACCAAACACCACATTTGTTTTGTTTTTGTTTTTTTCTTTTGTCTTGGTATGTGTAACACCATCAAGCCGCCACAACGCCCACGCTCCAATGCCTCCAGTGTCTTTCTCCTCCTACTGGTCCTGTCAAGCTGTCACTACAAATATGTTGGCCTCATTATGTGTGTTTGTGAGTGAACACACACTGTTAGCGCATGTCACTGATTTGCCTTGAGCCAAGGATTAGTTCACTTTCACAAGTACTGTGCTTTGCAATTTAGCAAAACATGCAAACATCAAGGTAGAATTTGTTGTTATTCTTTGGTTTAGTGGTAGATTTGCTTCAAACCGTGTTTCCTGCTTAGGCCAAACTATTTAAACCTTTTTGTGCTTTTTTTTGAACATATTTGCTGTATCCCCATCATGGCTTGAGGCAAATTGCAAACAGAACTTCATACAATGACTTTCTTCCTGTCAGTCTTCTGTAAAATAAAAACATGGCAGGTGCAACTAATAGCTATGATGTTAGCAGACTCTCCAGCTTTCTGCAGCTCATCTAGAGAAGCGTTCTCTGAACCTGGTCCTGAAGAGACACTGCCCTGCATGTTTTAGATGTTTCCTTGATTCAATATATATGATTCAGAGGATCGCAGCTCACCAAACAGTTGTTAAGCAACCGTCAATTGGAATCAGCTGAACTGCAGCAAGGAAACATCTAAAACGCGGAGGGCGGTGCACTATCAGGACCAGGGTTGGGAAGCACTGCTCTGGAGTTACCAAGAGTTTTTTGGTCACTTGTCTGATTAAAGGCTCTCCCAAACTTTGGTTATGTGGTTGTCCGACTCAGCTGTGTACAATGACTTTCCAATTTCCAACCATAAATTTTAAGCCATTTATCAATCTATATTTATCTTGTGGAGAATAATACAAATGTCTGCTAAAAGTTCCTCTAAAGTATTTCTGTCACTTGCAGATCCAAACCTGGATAGTGGCAACAGACAAATAACAACATTCCTGTCAAAGTGCATTTCCACATAAAATATGCATGCACACTTCTGACCAATCACACAACATATCACACACAGCTCTGCCAAAATAGTTTGAGCCAAACCTGGGATTGGAAGGAAGGATCCTCTGGACAGTTAAGCCTCAGATTCAGGAGGAAAAATGTGGATTTAGTTCTGGTCATGGAACACTGGACCAGTTCAAGGGGGTTTTTATGAACTTGGAGAAGAAAGTTGGATTAGTTTCGGGAGGCATTTGTGTTTCCGACACTAATAAACATGACGCTTACATACTACGCTGCGATCCAGATTGTGACTGTGAATAAAATGCAACACAGCGCTGATCTCGCCTCCTTTCTGTCAGACTCAAAGACCAGCGCTCCTAGTGCTGCCCTTCACTGCTTGTCTCATCTGTCTTTGTGAACTATCAGACAGCTGTCCATGCAGTGATCCACTTCCTTTCATTTGAGATTCCTCACTGCACCATGCTCTGATTCCATATAGCAATACCTTAGTGAATTAGTTTCTCTGTATCGCTTTGCTTCTACTCTTTGTACCTAATGCGTTTACTGACAGACTTTCATAGCTTTTGGCTTTGTTTGCTGTTGTATTGACTAGCTTGTTTAGCTGCCATTGTAAGAGCATTTTGCCTGGTTGTTTTCTTCTGCAGAGGAATAAACAGAGCTCTGTTGGCTCCGTTTTGATTTATTGCATTTATGAATTATCATTGCCCAGAGGCACTTTGTCTTTTTAAGTTCCTTTATTAGATTAGTGAGCAATTTAGAAATTTTCTGAACCGAAGCAACTTGATTTATATTGCCACTCTCCACCCTTAGTGATCTGAGACTTAGCCTACGAAACAGGCAACTTGTTGCCTTTGTTCTGGTGAAATGAAACAACACCAGAAGAGTCATATACATCTGACATCCTTACATAAAATGTTTCTTTTTTTCTGTCAACACAGAGAAAATATATGCCGACTCTTCTGTTGCACTTTATTCAAGGTGTCTGCAGGTTTGAGCAAGTCAAATTTAAGACCTTTTAAGACCTGTTTATGGCCAAAAAACTAGAAACACAGGGAATTTTGGGGGGATCTTGTTCTATTATAATCAAACATAACTGATTATTACACTTGACTGTAGTACATGCATAATAAAGCATAATGCAAATATTGTGAAATTTGTGACTCTTAAATTCTACTTTGTGATTTTCACACTGCATACGACTCGTCATGGTCTTGTCATCAACCCAAAGCGATGATGACTTTCATCTGACGGTGTTGTTTGTTGCTCCCTGTGTGCCGGACCCATTGCACATGATAGACAACCAGCTAGCAAGGCTATATTAGCTGCTAGTTGCCAGGAGCTTCAACTGCCTTGAGCCGCAGAACGCAGTGGAAATGTCTGCACACAATGATAACTTTAACCTGACAGAAAAGTCGAGAGAAACATAAACAATATATGAGATTAAATAGACCTGTCACAACAAATTTAAAGACCTGTGATTAACTTATTTAAGGCCAACTTATATTTTATTTAATAAACTTAAGACTCTCCTTTTAGATACACAAACTGAAGAGTTTTTAAGGATCCGGGAACACCTTGTTATCGTATTTTCTATAAAAATAGTGTTTAACTGATTTGCAAATTACTGCATATTATTTTGTTACTAATTGCACACCGTGGTATAAGAGGAAAGCGTAGACTTTAAGTCTTTGAGAGCACTTTTTATCTTGAATTGTTTCTTTGAAGTTAGATTGAAAATTCTACATTTTTAGTCACTTGATCTAACGCTTCAGTGTGTGATGACTGACAAAGTTTCATGTTTTGACATATTTGTACAATAATTCATCACCCCAATCACCAGCGCCTCCAATAACACCATAAAATGTTACTCTCATTAACATTGCACTTAAATGCTCCTGTGTTCTGTTCTTAGCCTTCAACATGAGTTCATTTTGCAGGTAAATTAAAAATAAAAAAAGGCTCATTACAGAGATGTGCCCTCAATCTTCCTCTATTACCTTGAAAGGTCACATTGATTCTTCATTTTATCTGGTTGGCTGGAAACAGTATGCTGCCTGACATGTAAACAGAGGAAACAGCAGGGAGGAAATGCCTCAGCCTGCGTATCAGGCTTCTGGTTCTCTCTCTGCACTCAGTCGTCTGAAATGTAAACACTTTAAACTTTTTTTTCACTTAAAAAATGTTGGACAGACATAGTTTTGTCTGCACAACATGCACTTGGTTGGTTGTTTTCTTCACTCCATCTACATCACTTCCCCTCAATTTGTTTCTTTATTTTAAGCTTATTGCTCCATACCAGCTCACTCTGGTGATTAATGCTTCATTGGATTTTTCACTGGACTCCCAATAAATGCTTTTTTTTTTTTCTAATTGCCCAAATGTTGTAAAGAATCATCTTCATTGAGTTCTATGCAGCGATCAAATGAACAACATACAGCATATATTTTGGAGACATTAAAAAAGGAGTTCTATGTAGGAAATACCAGCATGAATCATTAAGGAGTCATTTTATCATATTCTGGATTTGGATGTCCTATGAACAGTGATGTAATATAGGAGATAAAACTATTTTCAAAACAATGTAAAAAAATATATATATAAACTGCCCATCCATTATAAAGCATAAACCAAAAATTAACTGATTGATTGTTTCAGTAGTTCAAGGACTAAAGCTGTGGAATCAATTCAAAAATATCAAGTCAGTATAGTAATAGTGTGAGTTATATTTATTTATGTTTGTTTTTCTCCTAGAAATATTGCAGCTAAAATGACTTCTGACCCTTTTATGAAAGAAGCCATCAGATCAAGTAAATTTAAGTTGGGCCAACAAAACAAAAACTAATTTGCAGAGTATTGTTTTAGGAAACTACCATAACTTATGCACTTACAGAAGTTTTCATATTCTATAAAAATCCATGTTGTGAACAGGAAGAGTTTCATGAATCAGCATTCACTCTTTAGCCAGCAAACACCTGGGAAATGTGAATTCAGGTCAGACTGCATGCTGATCGACTATTTCACATGAAAAATCCTCTACGACAAGAAAGCCTCAACACAAACAGAGATATATTAGCTGACATATCCACCAATTTCCTCAGGTTTAACTATTGACCAGCTGACAAGCCAGACGCCGGCCTCAGATCTGGAGTTGTGTGCCCCGAGGAAAAAGCTTTGTCACTTATTATGAGCAGCACAAAATCTCAGCGACTCTCAACACCAACCACTTATGAGTGACTTCCACTAAAAAGACACTTCAACCCCTAGAGGCCCTGGTGGGATTTCTTCCAAATGTATCGAATTATTTAGCTCATTTTAGCGTGTCACAGATTTTCGTTCGTCAGTGCTACTGTGCCAAAACAGCTGGATTCTCCACTGCAATTTTTAATTAGTCTACTTGAGGCAATTTGTAGTAATTAATGGATCAAATCCACAGATAAATGCAGATAAACTCATTGCAGCAGCAAAGCAACTGTGATAAAGTGCCTTGCAAACATTGTTCATTTTTTTTAAACAAACGTCACTGCTTTTAATCTTATTATGCATCTGGTTACACTTTTGGAAGGAAGGAGGGGTCTGTGGGTATCGAGGTATAAAAGGGGGTGAGCACAAATGACTGTGATTTTGATTCATTACATAAAGTCTCAATAAAATCCACTGGTGTTTGTGGATGTAGCATTAAAATATGTGAATCAGTTCAAGGTGTTAATACTTTTGCACTCAGACAATTTCAGAACCTGACAGACCCCACACACGACATTTCAAAATCTTGGATATATTTTTGTATTTTAGTCATACAGTGTGGTGTCAATTCAAACAGCAAAGACAACACATCACAAACAAACCAATTTTTTATTTGCTAGCATTCAGATGTCAGATGGGAAATTTCCTAAAACTTTGAACTGAAACACCAGTTTAGAGTAAACAAACATGGCCGACTAGAAGAGGCAATAGGGATAAATGATTATTATATTTAATAGAGAAAAAAACAATACAAAGACGTCTCCAACATTCACCGAACTTTCTGGTTTGTCACGCCAGTTGCTTTGTCTCCTTTATTTAGAATTTCCCTCCATGTTTCTGCCACCTGGCCTTATGATTGGCTACATGTCAGACTCAACAAGTTGTGTCATCGTTTGTCCCTGAGACAAAACCAAACATACTGTAATGTCAGGCCAAGACAATCCAACATGTTGAATATCTTATTTTAGATCAAAGCGGTCCCAACATCTTTCAGAGTGAACAAGATCACTGGTAACACTCCACACACAGAGCAGGAAAACATCTTAAGATTATCTTAAATACCCTCCCGATAATCAGACATCAAGGCAGTTCTAAGAGTTTGAAAGCGATCATTCACTTATTGCTTTTTCAACAATATGACAATGTGATGATTTTAAAAGTCAGCAGACTTTTACTCAGTTAACATCTCGAAAATGTTAACTTGAAAGCAACTTCTCCAACTTATCAGAAGAGAGCAGCTGCATGCAACAGCATCTCAAACACTAATTTCTCCACCTTACCTCTCTCCACGGCGGTGACTCCCATGGAAGGCTGACCTAGACTGGCCTTCGTCTCCCACTTGCCCTCGTCGGGGTGGTACATTTCCACAGAGGCCAGCGGGGTCTGTTGCTGGTTCATTCCTCCGAGCACCATCACCTGTCCCCCAAGAGCTACGGCTGAAGCTCCCGCTCGCGCAGTGGGAAGCGGGGGCAACTGGCTCCACGTCTGGCTCTCAACATCCAGGACTTCCACGCTGTCCAGGGGCATGCCGGTCTCGCTGCAGCCCCCAAGCACGTAGAGCAGGCCCTCGTGGTAGACAGGTGTGCAGTAGACACGGCGCTGCGACATGGGGGGGAATTGCTCCCAGTGCAGGGACTTGACAGGACTCACCGCCATCTCCTGTACAGGCATGTCTCCAGGGCCGAGAGGAGGGGACGCACCATCACACGCCAAGCTGGAGACGGAGAGCGGAGAAGTTGGGAGAAGGACGGGGCGAAGCGGCGTGTTGGGTACAGAAAAGTGGAACAAAGGAGAAACAAGCTGGAGAACAGGCTTGTTTCTGTCTGACTGACTGACTGACTGACCAGCTGAAGTCCTGAGTCCACAGAGGGACAGAAACGTGAGGACGGCGAACAGAGTGAAAAGTTCCTCACTTCCAGATGTCACGAATCTTTCCCTCTTCAAATGTTTTATTCATCCAGCCGTTGATGTTTTGGAGCATGAAAGCCATCTGCCCTACTGTGTCTTTGGTTCCCTCCTCTTCCTCCTGGCAAGTTATTTTCAGGAAAATTGGCTTTAAATGTAGTCCTTATGAAAAAATAAAAGATGTGCTTTAGGAGGAAACCCAGAAGCTTTGACTAGAAAAAACTCCAGAGTCTAAAGAACAAACAGCCCAAGGAGAGAAGTGACCATAAGATCAAGGAGCACTGACCTTTATTCGGGTCTCAAACATGGCAGAAACACTCTTCCAGTCGGTGTTTCAGACCTAAAGGTAAAGGCAATATTTCAACTCCTCAGCATCGGCTCTCAATGTTTATTTACATCCAAACGATGGAGCCAACAGTTCAAGGAAAGAAATCCTTGATAGCTGAATGCAAGTCTTTAAAAAAAAAAAAGCTCTATGGGAGTTCAGTAAGTGCAATTCGTCTTTTCATATGAAACCAGTTTGCGTCACCACTGTAGCTTCCTGGTGGCTTTGGTGAGGATGAGACTCTCTGGGACCTGGAAGGAAAAAAAAAGTTCTGGGTGAGATGGGGGAAAAAGACATAACATTAGAAGACAGATGTAAATATGCACCTTTGCACAAACAGAATTGGAATTTCTTATTTTCACATTTATTCCCCACAAAACCTACCCTGTCATTCTTTATTTAACAAGAGGTAACAAGACAATAAAAAGGCTTTTCTCCTCGCTTTCCGGGTGAGTTGGAGGTTAAATGTCTCTTCATAGGACTGTCCTGCTTTGCATGTAAATCATTTAAGCTTAGGTCAAATGTTCCAGGTGTCCTCCTGCTAATATCTTGTAATAAGAATAGAATTGTTCCATTTCTCTGGACAGGCTTTGTGTCGCTAAATCGGGTTAGAAAGCTTCGGCGGTCACACATTTTTCAGTTTTCTCTACAATTTTTCCATGACGCTGACTTTAGGGGCTTTGAAAAAAAAACCTTTCCAGTTATTAAGTTTTTCTGCCTTTAAGCCATTTCCCCACAGTTCTGTAAATGTGTCACAAAGTGTGCACTTTCTGGATGCTGACTTCAGAGAAAGTCAGCATATATTCACTTATTTGAGGAATTCTGCTTCTTCTGATGCTGTGGAGCAAAAATAATGCAAACTTTGTTTTTCCTTTCTGGTGATAAGAAGAAAGTATATGTCACTTTTAAAATCTACAGTTTTACAGTACAATAAATTGATCCTGTGTGTCCATTTCTGTGAAAGCAGGTCTTTTCACAGTTTGGTCTGATGATGGACATCAGCAATGACCTTAGAAAGGCAGTTGTCTATTACAATCTTTTCAAACAACTTGAAGTCCACCAATCGTCAGCTGAATCAGTTATTTACAATTGGAAAACACTGAAGATGTTTGGCCCAAGTGTGGCCACTTCCTGCCACCACATTTATAAACACTCATTTGTTCATAAATGGTGGTTGGCTGCTATCCAAACTACTATAAATCAGACGTATATTAATAATAAAATCAGTGCCCAAATCTCCACCGGATCTTGATCAGCTACGAAACACTCAGCAGTGCACAGATGATTACTTCATCCCAGAGGGAAGACCTTTTAACCTTCGAAACCAAGAAAATAAAGCAAACTGGAAAACCTCTAATTATGTGAACATTTTATTTCAACCACAAGAGTCACTCCCTCACACAATATTCATTGAAATTACACTCAAAATGATACTTGTGTCTTTTTTCAGGAGCAGCTTGCTGTTTCTCTCTGCATGGCTTGTTGCTGCTGTTAGTTTTAGACTCTGAGTGAGCTGCTTCTGTCTGTAAATGTTAGCTAATGGGAAACAAAATAGAGCTGTGCTCATTCCTGCAGTTAAACTTAGCACATCTACCACTGTGTTGTATTTGCATCACTCTCTGTCAGAGCAGGAGCTGAGAAATAAACACTCCCGACTGCTGATGTCATTTGACTAAAGAGCAGAATATGGATTGGACGCCGTTCCACTGCAGACAAAAGCCACTTATTTGTGTGTGTAAGTGGGATCTGATCCAGTCAGAGAGCAATCTTACTGGTAAATTCCTCTGCTGGATTTTACCCTGAAAAGCTGTAGGGAGAGAAATGAGTGATTCAAACAGAGCCCTTCATAACATTGAACACATCTCAGAATGCTGAGTTTGACTGTGCAGAAGGGAACCTGTGATCATGTCCAGGTTCAGCCCAGAAGTCCATTGGTGAACACTTTTATAATCACATTCGGTCTTTTGGCACCAACGGCATTGGCTGCATTTCCATTACAAGTGTGCATAAAACTGTCAGAGAAAACCCCACATTTTTGCAATTGCAGTGTTTCCATATAAAAATAAAAAAGGCAATTAAAATCACACGGATATGTTTGTTAAGATGATCAGTCATTAGAAGAACATGCCACACCATCGTCCTCCAACTACCTTCCATCGTCTTCTTCATGTTTTGTGTCAGTGGCAAATAAGTCCATTTTGATACAGCTAAAAAAAAAAACAAAAAATAACTTATCATCCTAGCAGCAGAAAAAACTTTTTTACAGCAACAACATTAATTCTTGTTTGTTTTTTTTTTCTAACTGGTGCATTTCCGTTGAGCAAATTTATTTTGCAAATGTCAAATTGTGCAGTTGATGCAGCTATTCTCTTTGTAATATAGATGTTTGACTCAGTGTGCGTGTGTGTGTGTGTGTGTGTGTGTGTGTGTGTGTGTGTGTGTGTGTGCGTGTGTGTGTGTGTGTGTGTGTGTGTGTGTGTGTGTGTGTGCGTGGGTGTGTGTGTGTGGGGGTGTGTGTGTGTGTGTGTGTGTGTGTGTGTGTGTGTGTGTGTGTGTGTGTGTGTGTGTGTGCGTGGGTGTGTGTGTGTGGGGGTGTGTGTGTGTGGGGGTGTGTGTGTGTGTGTGTGTGTGTGTGTGTGGTGTGTGTGTGTGCGTGTGCGTGCAGTAGGACAGAGGAGACGTGGTGCCAGTCAGAGAAATAAAGCAGCACAACGAGGTTCGCTGCTCGGCTGCCCTCACATTCTGTCTCCCAGTGTGTAGTATTACAACACATTCATAATTAATGATGGCCTCCTCCTCGTTACAGTTCTGTCCTGAGCCCAGTGGACAGCCTGACCTTTGCAATGTGTAACGGTAAGTGTGTGTGTGTGTGTGTGTGTGTGTGTGTGTGTGTGTGTGTGTGTGTGTGTGTGTGTGTGTGTGTGTGTGTGTGTGGGTTCGCAAAAAAAAAAAAAGAAAAGAAATGTTATGGCTCTCATTTTCAGTCCAACTGTGGGAAAATTAACCTGTCAGGCTCAGACATGTATGCTTCTGTAATCATGGCGGAGTCTTGAAAACTAAAATAAACAAATTAACCTTAAAAAAAAATCCTTCAGGCATGTTTAATGAATGCCTGAAATGGGAAATTATATCCATCTGTTCAGCTCTTCTTAGGTTTCGAGAGGAAGAAATTAAATTGAGAGCAAATGAAAGCTGAAAAAAGCTGTTATACAAATAGTAAATCTGAGATTTGTTATTTATTTATGTTTGAATGTATAATCTAAAGTCTGAAGAATACAGATGGATAGAAGGGTGCAGACTGCATATTGGTTCATTTCATCTAAAATACAAAGATGACAGTAAAAATTGAGTTTACTAGTAGTGCTGTAGATCTGTCTTGAATCATAATTAAGCATTGATACAAAGTGAACACAAAGTATCAAGAAGAGGAAAGCTAACCCGACCAATAAATCATGTGAAATGTTGCAGATTTAGGATGTCTGTCTTTAAATCCCGAAAAATACATTATCTTAATCCAGAAGTTAAAGATTCTGGCTAATTAGCCTGGGGTGGATGAGAAATGGAAACAAGTCTTCTACTCCAATGAACAATGTACTGGAAATATGGAATTGTTTGAACCACTCCCACTGCAAATTCACAAAAATATACATCTCAAGTCATATTACTATAAAAAAAAGTAAATTTTAGCTGCACCTGCAGTCCAGTTGATCCTAACTAACAAAGAAACAAGTTCAGTTTATTATTGAAATTGGCTGAAAATGTGCAGCCAATTTGCTGGGTTTCTTAAGAAACCATAATTACTCTGACAGAGAATTTGCTCTTGCTGGACGATCATGTAGCAAAAGTGGACAATCACTTGCGTTGTGTCGTTGCCTTTGCAGCAATCCATCATACTGTGCATCAGCAGTGGAGAGGAAAAACTCCCCTTTATCAAAAAGAAACCTCCAGCGGAACCAGAACCTCCCTCATCACAAACACACCTGGAGTGTTGCTTTGATTCTTTCATGTATGTTTGAGAAATCTTTTTATCTCCCATGGCAACCATTCAACTGTGCAAAATGCCTGGGTGGACCTAGCTCCACCAAGTTGAGCTTCCGCGTTACAGAGCACCTCTCACCCCACGACTCCCCCACTTAGCTCCTTCAGACTAGCAAGCAGCAATTAGCAAACACCTGGTGGAGCTGCACATCTGATGAGCTGTTTTACAAGTTACTTCTTAGAAACAACGTTGTTAATGGAGGAGCGATGCTGCGATGACGTCCTGAACGCAGAGTTTCAGAATGAGCAGGAGTTTCTTAAAGAGACAGAAGCCCACTTTCAAGTTGTTGAAGTCATTTTTGATATTTAGAACTTCTTTTAACCACTGGAGTTAACATAGCTACTTGACTGTGCTATAAAACAGCATGTGCATGGCAAATACAGAACACTGGCTCTTTAACAGAAACTGCTCCCACAAAGATCCTCCTGCAACCTGGGAAACAGTTATCTGATCGCAATTCATGTGAAATAAATGGGTTTCTGCTCATTTTATAACTTAATGCTTATCACAGAGAGTACACACTCGCCCTCCACTAGAATGGAAATATCTTTTTTTTGTTTGTTTGCATAAATATGTGATGATTTAAAAGCTGAAATTTTAATGCAGGCTCCGTCTGTGCTACTGTATATATTTATTTTAGGAATCTAACTGAGCGCGTTTATGACATAATACCAGTAGAATGAAAAGTACACATTGTTCCACCAAAGCTCAGCTGCTGCAGATTATTGTATTCTCTGGTAATCAGCTGTAAATGGTGTCATGTTAGAGCCAGCATGGCAGATGTGACTATGACCAATAGTCCCTCAGGTCTTCTGTCCCTGCTAGCAACACATGCTGCCAGCCTAATATAGCCAGTCCTCACTGCAGCTAAAACCAGGGGAAACTGACTAGCAAGGGAAAAACTGAAGTAAGGACAAAAAAACAAGATAATGACCAAATCTATCAAGTCGGCATCCTGCCAAGAAAACAAAAAACTTGTATACAAAGTGTTTGACTTTTCATTTCTTTTTAAAGCACTCAATTTGCTTTAAATGGAGTCAACAACAACAAATGCTGACTCACCTCATTATACACTGTACAACTATAACACTGAAAATTATTGATTTAACAATAAAGTCACTACAAACTTTGTTGGATCATCACATCCACTTAAACGTGCTGTGCAGATTCCGAATCAGTCCAAATTCAATTTATAACAATCCAGTTTATTCTGAAAAGTATCCATTCAGATTCGGTGTCGTTGAAACAGACGCATACAATCCCACAATATTCAGAGAGAAAATATGTAGAGGTTTTTAATTCATCTGACTTCAATTAAAGCTCAGGACGCTTTTTAGTACAAGTAAGAAAGTTTTAGACAATTTTTGAGGAAAATCTGAAAAAAAAGCCAATTATTAGTGCAATAAAGTGCAATAAAGGGATTTGTTGATGTTGCATAAATTTCCACAAAACTGGAGGGACTGATTGATATAATTTGGCAGTAAACAAATGAAAAATGCATTGATTTGACTGATAACATAATATTTAAGCACACTTAGTGTTTTGTCTAGATTCTACAGGGCCACTTAAGAAGCCTTGAGTTGGACACATGTTCTAAATGATATGTAAAGGTTTAATAGAATTAATTATCTTGATTGAAATCTTGTTTGGTTTCTTTATTCAAACAAATGATGAATAAACACATCACTTAAAAGTTTTTACATTAGCATGAAGCAAAAGATAATTATTATTTTTCTTCTTCTGCAAATAAATTTTATTTTGGATTATCACCATGATGTGAATGAATGATTTTCCTGTAACAGTAAGTTGTTGATTGACAGCGCTAAGCCCCTCCTTCTGGCTCTGATTGGTTGCTCTTGCTCTGGAGCCATGCATTTCTTCAGCAGTAGTAGCTCAGAGAAATCACTCTTTTCACAGATTATCTAATAAAAAACTGTCATGACATGGTGACAGTTTTAACAATTATGTAAGAAACACGTTCTGTATAAGTTACATTCTGCAGCTTTAACTTGAATGTACCTTTGGCCGGCTCTGACTGTTCCAGATATGATGTTTCTAGAAAATAAAGTCAAGCTCTGAACTTCCTACATGACTTTTTTAATCAAATGTTCTGAATGTTTGTTTACCAGTAACTAATGCGTGAAGTGAGTCAGCGAAACAACAACACGGAAACCTCCTGGTCGGTTCCTGAGAGGCTGCACAGCAGCAGAGCTGCGGTCGGTACAGCAGCCGCTGAGCCAGAACCGACTTCCTTCTGTCTGCAGCTCAGCCTGAAGCCACTCACTACATTATGCTGTACAGATGTGTGGACAGGAAACCGTTTATCTGCTATCAGAGCGCAGCAGAGCACAGAGGTCCACAGAAAACACAGTTCAATAGTTTGATTTTCGGAGTTTTCCAAATCTCTACTGAGTTTGGCTATAGTGGGGCATGTCTGCTGCTGATAAGCCAGAGCTAAATGATAGGGGTCAGAATCACACCTCAGTTGGTGCAGAGAATATAATGTGTTAAAACGCCTCTTTAGCAACGAGGACTGTGGAGATATTTCAACTGGTTTTGATTTCTGCTTTTTTTTTTAGTATGCTTTTGTCTTTTTTGTTGTTGTTTTTAAATGAAGCACTTGGACACATAGAGAGCTTCAGCAGCGGAGCTCAGTGACGGGCTGTGAGAGGATGTCCAGCCATGAAATTTCCTCATCATTTATTTGCTACCATCAGCTGTTGGTGGAATTATGACACAGTGGAAATGATTGCGAACAGCTCTGCCACGCAGCGATTAGGTGAGGTAGAAATCAGTGGATACTGAGATGCTATAACCCCTTTTCCATCGTCAAGTCTCATTCATGACCGTTAAAAGTTTGATTTGTTTAAAGCTAAGCTGGATGTGTCTCCACTGGCAGCTTGGTCCTCGCTATGTGGCAGGCGTTCTGTTGAAACTGTGATGTCATTTTGTGTATGCGCCCTTGAGCGGCTTTTTTCTTACGACACTCCACACTCCGCCTGGTGGCTCAAAAGCTGGTACGCAAAAAGGCAACAACAAAACACCATCGTCAGCTGGTGTCGAGTATTCATCACCCAATCAACGTAATCACAACATGATGCTTTGACCTTTTTGAATTCTGCACCACATGAACCACAGCATGAAAAACATAAAAGACTACTACTAAAAAACAAACTAAAACCACTACTATAATTAATAAAAACTAAACTAAAGCGTAACATTTAACTAATAATAACAGATAAAACTAATAAACACACTCTAAAGACTAATTAAAACTAATTGAATTAGACAAACAAAATGTCATAACAAAAACCATAATTACTAACATATAACTAATATAAGGCTGGTGATCATTCAGTTGCTCAAGCAGTTCAGTGCTCCTAGTTGTGTTTGCTTCATTAACCTCCTCACAGTGTTCTAGTTGATTTTTCCACTGCTATCTTTTAAGCAGACTCAGCACACAAACAGCGTGCGCCTTGAGAGAAAAAGCTGCAGCTAATTCTCAATTAACTTTCCAAAGTTTGTCCCCATTTTTCATACAGCCCAAAGCCTGGCGCCAATAAAGGATCTCTAGATGAGCCAAGTTCTCTCCAAGTTTCTCTCTTAGGCCCTGTTTACATGACAATAATCCAACAAAATGAAATTTTTGTTCCATTTCTGTTTACAGGAAGACATTCTAATTACAATCTTTGTTTACACAATAACGGTGCACATCAAAAAGGTGTAATGCCCTTTCCAGTTGGTGCTAGGTTCTTTGAAACTAAAATTGTACACAGGTAAGATTGTTGTTCTTCCATACCTCAGACATTCCACTACAATCCTCTCTCTACTCCTCCAAAGCTGTTTGGCTCCTCGGCCTACAAGCATCCCTTTGCTATAAAAGATTTTCTCTCCAACCTCTCAAACGGAGTCAGAAGCCTCGTCATCTGGCTTAAACTAGCTGATCCTATCTGGAGACGTGGCGAGTGCCAACCTCTTGAGAAATCTGGTGCCACGCAAAGGTCAAAACTGTTTGTGTTTCACTTCCCACAACTTGAAACCAAAGAGGCTCTCCGTGCTCAAAGTGTGAAGCAAGGAGACGGGCGTGTAATCACAGTATCTGCTCTTCTTTCCTCACCTCCAGCTAGGAATATTTAATCCCAACATAATTTTGCTCTTGGCTATTTCATCAAGAGTCTTGCTTTTGATCTTCCTGACCAAAAACAGCCAAAGCAAGGTCCTCTCACAAAGCCAAAAAACGTACTATAAGGCGGTTTACAGTTCATTCTTATTCCCAACCTTTGCTGTTTGCTTACATAAATGATTCGCTCTGAAACTTTGATGATGTTCATTGATAATTTAAATGTTCCTACTTTTCAATTCTCTCTAGGATCATCATAATTTTCAAACCGTGCCCCCGAATCCCAGCTGCTCCTTTTACAGCCATTGTTAGAGCATGCATGATTCACTTCAATAAATCAGTTTAATTAATCTCATACAAAGAATGGAAGGAGGTGTGTAAAATTTGAAATGTACCGCATCTGATGTGGGGCAAACTTTCAGCAGGATGAATGCTTAACGTACTACATTAGTCTGACAAATGTGCATGTCGTTTCAGCTTTCATTCTTCATGATTCGTTAAAAATGTCCCTGTTGCTTAAGACAAGGGAAGCTAACAGCTACAGCAGTGAGAATAGCTAACCACTGTGTTCACCAGGGGAAATCATTTGCAGCTTGATAACAGACAAGGGAGAACTTCAAAGAGCAGCACTATTACTGTATTGATAGCTGTGCCACAAAGTGATTGTTTACCACACAAATAGGCCTCATGCTTATTAATAAATGTTTTACTATTGCTCATATCTAACAACAGCAAATGTTGTTGCCGAGACAATATTGGGACTAACTGGATCAGCCCCAATAGATATTAGTATTGGATCGGTGACTCTAGTTTCTGATGTGCTTCATCTTCTGATGTTTAGAGAGAATGGCGGCACTTTTAGCAGACCTGTGAAGAAACTGTTGGAATCAATGAAATGGACGAGTTTGTCTCAACCTTGCTGGAAAATTCTTGAGTTGATAGAAGACCAACTTTGTAACTGTCTTTATATGACTCTGAATGTTCAGGTCTGAGACCATCACCACACCTATTTTGGGCCTGTTTGTAGTTGTGATAACAGAAGCTGTGTGTTGACTCTAGATCGATCCTCTTTAGGTCCAAAGATAATTACTTTAGTTTTGTTTCTGTGGAGATGGAAAAATGTATGCTTAAAAAAGAAACTCTAACAAGAGAACAAAAGCATGAGCACAGAAAAGAAGATAAATATACATATAAAAAGACACACACATCCTGCCACCACTACAAACATAAGAGAATTAATGAGACCTTGTGCTCCCAGTGCTGCTTAACCCAAAATATTACAGTGTGAAAAGAGAACAATGTGCTTCCTTAATAACCTGGACTCTGGCGTTTTCTGGAAATGTCAAGCATCTATTCTGTTTGTGTTTCCTTCCTTCTGTAGACTCATTTTGATGAGGAAATATCAGCTCCATCCACACAGTGCGGCATTTGATCAGAGACATGTTTGATCAAATGAGAGGATGAGAGGCGGGAAATGCCTCAGAAGGAAGCTGTGTTAGTTACATAACACCATCTCTGAGCACTTCACAGCAGCTGTCTGCGATAATGTGATAATTCTGTCAGTCTGTCAACGTGTGTGTGTATCTCACTTGGAAAACACAGTTGGCATTGTTTAGAAGTCATGCTTACTCAGCCTCCCGTGGGGTTAGGAAAACAGGATTTTATTCTGAAATTATTTTTGAACTGAACTGAGTAGAACTGTAATGCAGTATTTACTAGTGTGCCCAAAAAAAAAAAAAAAGAACTGTTTCAATCCAAGTAGAAATTCAGATAAACGCCATAGATGACCCTAAATCCAGAGATATTCTTGATTATAGTAATAACACACTGGTGTTCAGAGTGAACTCAGCTAGAAATGTTATAACATTACGTTTAATTCTAATAGCTTACAGTTTTCATGTTTTTATTTATTTCTATTGGAGCCTTGCAAAGACATTTTGCTCAATATATACATTGTAAATATGGGACTGAGAGTCAAATTATGTCTATATCTGACATAAATAAATGAACTGATAAGTTTCTTGAAATGCTACATGCAGCAAACTATAAATCTGTTTAAGATGGCATATAATTTAAACAGTTACATGCCCTAAGTATATTAAAAATATTTAAGGCAAAAAGGTCCAATTTTGTGACATTAGGCCGATCATCGGGACGATAAATTGTCCCGAAATTATTGCAGTAAATGATCATATTTTTGTTTTGGAGACAATTTTCAAGCACTATATTGATAATTTTACGATAACGCAAGCTCGCTCTCTCAAGATGAATAAAATGTAATTTTGTAAATAAAACTAAACACTGGAACTGGAAGATAAAAAACTGGAAGATAGTTTCTAGCTGAACTGGAAGATTAAAAAAACAACAACAAAAAACAAATAGCCAACAATTAAAATGGAAATAAAAACCACCCACACAAACACAAATAAGATTTTGAAGTCTGTAAACAAAATGATCCTTCAAAATATATTAATCATCAGAGTGGAAGTTATTGAGCTCATTTTAATTTGATTTACCGGGCAATTAATTGGTCATAGTGATACAAGATCAGCTTTAAAAACAATTCATGCAGCCGTAGTACAATACAAATAACCTAAATAACCTGCAGATTATAGGTCAAAATAACTGTTAATGATATATTTGCCAGCAATGAAATGTCTTTATAGTCCAACTTCAATTGTTCAATATTTGGAAACATTTATTTTTACTGGATTGTATAATCAATTCAACCATTGAAACATCACAGTATGCTTAGATGTGACTCGCCCTGTTCTGTAACCCTGAGTCACTGCTAGTCAGAGAATATACAACCATAACGGTGGACATTCAGAGGAGGACCGTCCAACAATTGGAGTGTAAAAAAGGGTGTAGGAGAAAGAAATGTATGGAAATATGCACATGTACAGCTGAGGCTTACATGTGTGAATTTAAGACACAGAGTGGCGAGAAGATGGGAGGGGATTTCAAATTGAGTCCGAAGGCAAAATGCAATTGCAATTTGCATAAAATAATGCACAAAAATAAGCTGATGAAGAACTAAAGGACTACACAGATACAGAGTTGTTAGAAGTAGATGTGATAGAACGAAAAGGAAGCAGAAAAACTGAAGCCTGAGCGAGGCAGAAAGACAAAGTGGAGGGAGAGCAACAACAGTCAGAGTCAATGAGGCACAGAGGAGCAGAGAAAAATGTGTTTGCATGGGAATTATATAAACGCAGCCTGTCAACCAAATGAGAGCGTTTCTCTCTGGCGCACATTTCCCATCAGTCCCACTAAGAGGAACAGCAAGCCTGGTTGGCGCAGATGCCCCCGAGGTTAACTGTCCAATCAATCGCTCTACTGACCGTCTCCACGGAGACAGCCTGCGTGACATCACCGCCACCAAAGGCCGTCGGAGTATCAAACTGATAGACAACGACGTCAGTAGCATCTTGTATCTACAATACAATCTCTATTGTGGTGCCTTGTTTGTCTTTGGGCCATTTAATCTTCCAGGTTGAGGCCAATCCTTATGTCTTTCTTCTTCCTTTTCCTGAATCAACTGATGTTGAATGGTGTGGAAAACAAAAATGCAAAAAGGTATGTAAATGGAAATAATAAATACAATTAGCCTATAATTAAAAAGACTTTAAAGAAATATGCCCTTTGAGAAATTAATACATCTTCTTTCAGAAATGTTCTGCATGAAGCTCTATCCATCTTCCTTTGACTCCAACTCACTTTCTTGTCCCGGTCCCTGTGGAGTGCTTAGCAGGACATCGTTTGCTAGTTTTCTGCCAATTACCCTGATATACGGGATTTATATAAAAAACTAAATGCCAGGATGAATATTAAAAACAATTGTACTTGAGTTAGAGGGATTCATGTAGTTAACAATATTTTTATACAATTAGAAATATTGTATAAAGATCAAATACGGTAATGTTTGATTATGATTTCTGTTATGAGTTTGTCTACAAATGTAGCTGAAATTCCTTGGAGAACACATAAAGCTGTTGGATTGGCCTTAAGTACAATGTATTTTTCAGGCACATGGCACCTTTGTATTAGCCAGGAAACTATGTTACCTTCATCTGTATTTAAGTCAATTTTGACATAAAAGAAATTTGACTTTGTAATTTGACACTTTTAAATTGGGCCTGTCTCTTTAAGAAACTCCAGGTCTTTCTGAAACGCCGCCTTCAGGAAGTCATCACAACATGGCTCCACTATAAATCCTTTAACAACTTTTTCTACCAGTGTTTCACTCAGAAGAAGCTTGTGCAATGAGCATGCCACACTATTGAGATTTTTATTTGATAAAGGATACACATGGATTCTTTTCCTTCCATTGACAACCAGTAGAAATTATTTTATATTGATCTTTAATGAATCCCAGTAAAGTACAAAGAGGAAAGTTCAAGCAGTGTGAATTCTTTTGGGAGTTTTTTCTGTAGTTGCAGCTTTTTGGGGGGTAAATGCAACAGCAACATAAGATCGTTTTTCTAGTGAGGCAGCAGCGCACGCAGAAAACACTGCAGCGTTTTGCACTGCATTCAAACAAACTTGTGCGATGTCTCCATTTGTCATGGTGAATGCACACACATGCTGAATGTAGTGAGCTGGAGAGAACATAAAAGATTCACTGGTTCAAAGAAAAGTAGGAGGTTCGATTTACTCTTGATGTCCTATGACTTTGAGGGCACGGCTTCATTGATCTCTCTATTTCTCAGATCGAGCAACAACGCGCACCCTTCGGTTTAGAGAGAAAAAGAGTTTGATTTTTTTCTATTTTTCATCACACTGGACACCCATTTGCTTCCACTTCACAACAGCTTCTGTGAAAATGTGAATATAACTCATGCCGAAGGCCTGGCTGTTTCATACTATTCTCACCCTGCGGTGAGTATTGAGTGATGTGGTATTCTGCACAAGCTGGTCAAAGTGATGTTGACAGCTGGTATGGCTACCGCTGTTTCCTGAGAACACAGCAGTGCCACGGAGATGGACAAACTGACTACGAAGACGAGAAAATAACTGATAGGACGTATCGTGAGAAGAGGAGTGAAATCACAGAGGTGAAGTTTGGTAACCTCAAGATTAGTGGAAAACACCATCCATCATCTTAACAGGTGGTGTGCTAATGTTATTTTGAGACAAATATAAACTGAGGAACTCCAAAATGCAGTTTTCAAATGTTCATCTTGTCCATTACAGCTGCAATGAAAAAAATAAATCCATAAATGTTTTCCCCCATATTTGTTAAAACTTTAAGCTTGTTGTGACAGTTTGCTATGAGACAGATAATCTTGAAAAGATCAATCTCCTCCACCTCCCTGGCCTACTATTACCATCAGAAGCAATGCAACGCTCCCAACAACAAACAGCCAGCGCTAAGAGCTAAATATGCTGATGGCAGAGAAAAAATTTGCTCAAGAGCATCAGTCCTTCATGAAAAACTTCAAGAAAACCTACTGGGAGAAGAAGCAGTGTGGAAACTTTTAAAAGCTCCCCAGTACTAACTGAAACAGAGAACCAGGAGGAAGCCCTGGCAGCTGGAGGTTCATTCACCAAAACTGGCTTTGAGAAGCTGTGTGTTAGGGAAATGATGCACAGCACAAACTGAACATTAGCTGGCTGCTTCAGACTTGACCTTGCTATGTGACATGCTCCATAAAGACTCTTCAGTGTTTTTCTCACAGAGGGTTGTTTGGAGGGTGCACTACAGAAACACCTGAGGCAAATCAGTGACTGAACTTTGAAATACTCTGGTTTATTCACTTCATGCTTCCATCAGCTACTGAAAGCAAAAGAAAATCCTCATCCAGTCTGAGTTCATTCAGTGCCAGCCAGAGCGAAGATGCTCCTACCGCAGATCCCAGCATGTACAGCGATACCCTGAGGGGAAGTCCTCTCTTCAAGGACTAGCATGTTACATTCTCACCAGGAAAGCAACTTGTTGAATAGATTTCTGTTTTAGTCCTTCCAAAGATTTTTTTAAAGATCTTATATAAGGTCTTATAATTAACAGTCAGTTCATGGTATATTATTATATTGCAGTTAACAATAGTCACTCCAGTGTTGCTAACTCAGCAACTTTCTTGCAATATTTAGTAACATTTCATACAAAAAAATGAGTATCGACCAAAATTGGAATCAACAGGTCAGGTGTTTTATAGATCAATAATCGGTAATCGGACAGAAAACTGCAATCAATGCACCCCTCAAAGGTCAACAAGCTGGTCAAAGTGCAGCAGAGAAAACTGTACATCTTCCCCCCTGTCCACTCACTCACATATACACAGTGTCCTCTTTACTCATTCTGTTGCCCTGTCCATATCTGTTCATCTGCACCACTGCCCTCTGCTTCTCCTCCCTTCCTTTCCCAGCATGAGCCAAAGAGAGGAGGTCTGCTGGGCCATTTAGCTTAAGCTTTCCACCCAGCCCGGCCGTTTTCCCAAATGACACCATCAAGACCGAGTTAAAAGAGGAAGCCACAAAGTGAGGGAAAGAGCAGCAAGCGGAAGGGGAGAGGTGGAAAAAAGAAGAAGAAACACAGGGAAAACCATTTTTTCTCTATTTTTAGCCAGTGGATGACAGTGGAGTTAGATGATGAGAACCAGAGCAAAGAAAGAGCTACATGATGACTAAAAGAGATTACCAAAAATAAAAAATCAAGTACACCATACAGTTAAGCTGATGATTATTCATTTTATATTAAGGCATATTAAGGTTAAAAGTAAATTTTCAAAAAAAAATAAATAAATAAATGTTGTAACTCATATCATCCAAGTATCTTCACAGTGGGATGGTAATGCTGTGAGTAGGGAGAATCTGCATGAGCAGTCAGTGTTCCAGTCAATCTGAAGAGTCCTCTGGCTGAAGCACATTGCCATTAGCATATTATGACCGTCATGACACGCCAACAGCTCAATTCCTAGGCAAGAGAGAAGATATTCTGCATTAATGTCCGGGATGACGTCATCATATGGCTGGACAATGCAGCTGAAAAATGCATCATGATATCAGCCAATGAGGCACAGTGGCAAAACATGAAACCGCTGCTGCACAAGTTACTCACTCGGTTGTTGCAAGGTAACCAAAGAGTAAGTTAGTGGATGCCACCAACCTTGCTTCGGTTGCCGTGAGAGGTTGAGCAGCTAAATTCTTTCCTCTGCCTTTGATAAGTGAGAACAAGGACAGAGGTACTGTAACATAGATCCTGCTTCAGGCTTCACAAATCTGATGAAGGCTGCACTTCACTGGAAGCATACACAATGGCTACTGTGCTGAAAGCCAAAATGCTTTTGTCTTGGCTCTCCAGCTGTTCTGCAGTGACTTACAGCTTCTGCATTCTCCTCTCTACCTGAATGACTGCCTCCTCTGCAGCATATGGAAACTCTCAGGTCAAAATGCTACTAAATTAGTGAGTAAACAGACATATGAGCTCAACAGCAAAGATACTGCAATTTATCTTCTTCAACCATCAGATCGGTGCAAAGTGGTATTCCACCCATTCAACTTTCAGCGTTCCAGGAAGTCTGGATCATTAATTAAACTTCTTTAGAAATGTGGACTCTGGCATTAATGTCGGGGACGTCTGTGCTGCTGTGTACTTTCACTGATGGGCTAAATCCTTTTTGCACACAGCAGGTCTTTTCCAGCGTCCCATCAGATCATTTGTTGGAGCAAAAATGAACCCCAGTGGGCCAAGAGCTAGGGCCGCAAAGAATTCTGGGAAATGTAGGCAGAGAAAAGTCTCAACCTCTCACAGCCAGTCAGAGGTTGAGATTTAGCTGATTGTTCTCCATGTATATTTAAACCCTCCTGTGTTCCTTGTTCTTTGTTGGGTCTTTATCTCGTCAAGCTGTCTTGTTGGTTCATGTTTGCTGTCAGTTATTTATTTGTACCAGTGTGGAGCATTAGCCTTCTGTTCATTCTGTGCTGCCTGGACTTTTGGATTTTGTGCTTCATTTCATCATTAAACAATCATCACTCACTCTGAGCAGGATCCATCGCGTTTCCTCACCACCTCTCAACCGCAAATCATGACAAACATGACATGGGTAGAGAGGGGTGTCTGAGCACTGTGTCATTTTGTCCCTTTCATAGGACAAAATGACAACTTTAGGTTAGGTTACATTCCAAGTTATGATGCCTGCTTGTGCACCTCTGCAAAAACCACTGGACTGTCCCAGCAACCCTACCACTGGGTTTGGCATGTTTTCTGGGGGAACCCCTGCCGTCTAAGGCCGCAACAAGAGTTTCCGTTTCCACCTTTCCAGACAGAACAGTTCAGCTTCTGTGTGACCTCTGAAAACTTCCCTTGACCACCACATTCTGAGTGCGGTGGCAGCAATCAAACAGCAGTGACTTTCCACGAGCGTATGTGTCTCAGTGCCTTTGGCAAGCCTACAATCATATCTACAGCTCCATGTGGTGGCAGTCACAGCAATCACACAGAGGTCTAATTTCCACAGTATGAGGCTGTGCTTCTGGAAAACATAAAAATGGAATCAATCATAAAGGGAAATAAAAAATTTTAAAAAATCACCCAAACGGTTCGGTTCCTGCTGAGCTGGGATCTTTTAATACTGCGTTAATACTTTAAGCCATAACACTGATTACTCGATTAAACCTTCCTACACATTCTGCTCCTGGCTGCAATAAAGTATCAAAAGCTTGTTTTTCCGTCTCCCCGGCCTATTAGTAACCTGACTACCACCTCCATGGGGAGATCTATAACATCTAATCAGTATGTAATCAAAATGACTTGTTATAATCACCATGGAGATTTCTTTCTTCTTTTCTGTATGTGTTGTGCTTTGGTGTGCTGCTGTTACCAGAGAGAACACTGGAAGTCTGCCTCAGCTTTTTTTTTTTTTTTTTTTTTGCAGACTCTTGACTGTTGCAGAGTAATACAGCACTCCAAGTCATCTGAACATTTGCAAAGGTCTAGCATAGATGTATGCAGCTTCATGAAATGACAATGGAGACATCTGTCTGCTCTAAATGGCTGACGACTGGATTTATCTTATGAAAAAGTTGAAGTACGGAAGTCACTGCATTGCTTGTTACAGATTAATCAGCAGCACTGATTGGCTGATTTGCATCAACAGTCAGGTGAAAAAATTAAGGCACCATGCAGATCATTTCAGAACATTTAGCAAACCTGACAAAACATCAAGTCAAATAAATACTTGAAAGTGAAGCAAAAACGTTTTGGAAATTTCTGTAAAATATAAGAATAATGCAATTTATGATGAGGGATTAATTAGCACAATACCACATTTAGTCCCAATTAAAATGACTCAAATCACACAGAGTTGAGTCACGATTTTGATGAAGGTTTGCTCTGTTAAAACCTGAGATATTTACTTTGGCCGCCTGGTGACGGTTTGATTCAAACTATTTTTCAGGCCTTCAGAAAGAAGTTGGAGCAGCTAATTAGCCTCAGAAGAAGGTCTAAGGAGTTCTCCAAAGACATTGTGTGGTAGATTAACCCTCCTCCACTCAGTTCCTTCAGACTAGCCAGCAGCAATTAGCAAACAGGTGGTGGAACACCACATCAGATAAGCTCATTTCATAAGTTACTTCTCATTGTAATGCTTGTAGAAATGTTGCTAGTGGGTTGATAGAGGAGTGATGTGATGAGTTCCTGAAGGTGGAGCTTTAGAAAGAGCAGGAGATTTTGAAGAGACCCAATTTCAAGGCATTCAATTACAGTTAGGGCCAGAAATATTTGGACAGTAACACAATTTTCGTGAGTTGGGCTCTGCATGCCACCGCATTGGATTTGAAATGAAACCGCTACAACAGAATTCAAGTGCAGATTGTAACGTTTAATTTAAAGGGTTGAACAAAAATATGTGATAGAAAATGTAGGAATTGTACACATTTGTTTACAAACACTCCACATTTTAGGAGCTCAAAAGTAATTGGACATATAAACATAACCCAAACAAAAAAGTTTTTTCTCAATATTTTGTTGTGAATCTTTTGGAGGCAATCACTGCCTTAAGTCTGGAACCCATGGACATCACCAAACGCTGGGTTTCCTCCTTCTTAATGCTTTGCCAGGCCTTTACAGTCGCAGCCTTCAGGTCTTGCTTGTTAGTGGGTCTTTCCGTCTGAAGTCTGGATTTGAGCAAGTGAAATGCATGCTCAATTGGGTTAAGATCTGGTGATTGACTTGGCCATTGCAGAATATTCCACCTTTTTGCTCTCATGAACTCCTGGGTAGCTTTGGCTGTATGCTTGGGGTCATTATCCATCTGTACTGTGAAGCGCCGTCCGATCAACTTTGCAGCATTTGGCTGAATCTGGGCTGACAGTATATCCCGGTACACTTCAGAATTCATCCGGCTACTCTTGTCTGCTGTTATGTCATCAATAAACACAAGTGACCCAGTGCCATTGAAAGCCATGCATGCCCATGCCATCACGTTGCCTCCACCATGTTTTACAGAGGATGTGGTGTGCCTTGGATCATGTGCCGTTCCCTTTCTTCTCCAAACTTTTTTCTTCCATCATTCTGGTACAGGTTGATCTTTGTCTCATCTGTCCATAGAATACTTTTCCAGAACTGGGCTGGCTTCTTGAGGTGATTTTGGGCAAATTTAACTCTGGCCTGTCTATTTTTGGAATTGATGAATGGTTTGCATCTACATGTGAACCCTTTGTATTTGCTTTCATGGAGTCTTCTCTTTACTGTTGACTTAGAGACAGATACACCTACTTCTCTGAGAGTGTTCTGGACCTCAGTTGATGTTGTGAACTGGTTCTTCTTCACCAAAGAAAGTATGCGGCGATCATCCACCACCGTTGTCTTCCGTGGACGCCCAGGCCTTTTTGAGTTCCCAAGCTCACCAGTCAATTCCTTTTTCCTCAGAATGTACCAGACTGTTGATTTTGCTACTCCAAGCATGTCTGCCATCTCTCTGATGGATTTTTTCCTTTTTTTCAGCCTCAGGATGTTCTGCTTCACCTCAATTGAGAGCTCCTTTGACCGCATGTTGTCTGGTCACAGCAACAGCTTCCAAATGCAAAACCACACACCTGGAAACAACCCCAGACCTTTTAACTACTTACTTGATTACAGGTTAACGAGGGAAAGGCCTTTGAGTTACTTGCAGCCTTTGAAGTCCATTGTCCAATTACTTTTGGTCCCTTGAAAAAGAGGAGGCTCTGCATTACAGAGCTATGATTCCTAAACCCTTTCTCCGATTTGGATGTGGAAACTCTCATATTGCAGCTGGGAGTGTGCACTTTCAGCCCATATTATATATAAATTGTATTTCTGAACATATTTTTGTCAACAGCTAAAATAACAAAACCTGTGTCACTGTCCAAATATTTCTGGCCCTAACTGTATGAAGTCAAATTCCTTAAAATGGCATCATGTGCCTGGAAAATACAGAATATAGTGCCGTTAACCATGAGTTCTCTTGAATATGTTCATGCAAAACACTAGAAGACAAACTGAGCCTCAGAGTCCTGTGAAAGTACCTGGGAAAAAAAAACGGACATTATTATTTACTGGGAAAATTATCAACTTAAAAACGTTAGTAAAGCTAATCTAGAGCTCAAGAGTTAAAACTGTAATATGGTGCTTTTTAAAAATATATATATATTATAGACAATTTTTCTCTTGAGCATCCTGTAGCTGTAACACAGACTGCTACAGGAGTTCCCTCCTGTCCACAGCCATCAGCTTCCATTTTAATTCTGAATAAGAGTTACAACAGGGGAATAATTAATTCCTTTAATTCCCCTCTGGGATTAATCAAGTTTTGGGTGTGTTTTGAATGAAATATGAAAAAAGTGGGGGGGCGGTGGGAGGGGTGGTTATAACTGTGGCATTTGGAGAATCAATAAACAATAAAAGGTGTAATAATCTGCCTTTACACAAGGCATTAAATATATTATGTCCAAATGTAACAATTTGTGTGCACAACACAGAAGTCTCTGAAAGGCACATCCAACTCAATTCTTTAGGCCAGAACACAAAAATATGCATTTTGTGACTTAAGTTCAGCTGGAGTTGCCATGGTTGTGTTTCCAGTAATCCAGTGATAATCTGAGATGCTGCTCTAATGCTTGTTAATCTAAACACACGGCTGCTTCCTGGTGAAAGAAATGATTTGTTTTACCTACATGTGGACCTCTCTGTGTTCTCGCTACACCCCTGGGACAGAACAATTCAATGTTTGTGAGATCGCCGCTGTCCTACGCTTCTCTACAATCACAGTCCCGGCAGCAGCTCCAGGTTAGCGCGCCTAATGAGGGGAAGCAATGCAAACAATAAACGGCGATTAAACAAGGCAGTTAATGTTTGTCTGAGCTATGAAATGTTCTTGAGTGAATCTTAACTGAGCCATTTTAATTAGCACGCGTTATCCTGCTGCTGTGAAGCTTGTGGAGTTGAACTTATGCTTGGACTGCCTGTGATGAGGAAAAACAAAATCTCTAACCAGCTTTCAGACAAACCCTTTGAAGATTTTCTTTCCCCCCAAAACTAGCTGGTTATTTTGACACACTTTATCCAACTTCACACAAACTCTAGCTCGATGTGGGGAAAATAAACCCCAGAACGAGTGGATGCCAAAGATGTGGTCTTGTGGTGTTAAAGGAAAAGTAATAGCTGTGCCCCAAAGTTCAGAGTTGTTTCCCATTTGTCCCACACAGTTTCAGATTTTGGACAGAACCAAACACCACACTCTGCTCCTGACTAGAGACTGTGAAGAACAGGGAGATTTTTTGAGCACTTGTGGAACATAAACAGTCCCTCCACAAATTTCTGCACCTCCTTCAGTCTTGCAGTGGGCCTTCTCCTCTTTCCACCTCGTCTGTTAAAAACATCCCGTTTCTGTGACGTTCCCATATTTTATTTAAAAAAATTTAGTGACTGTCTTTACAGCATCTCTGTGCATTAGGGCTGGGTAGCAATTAATCAAATTTTCTGTTTTTGGAGAGGATTGAAGCAAGAGTTTTTCAAGATGCATTCTCATTTCTACAAAAATTTAAGAAACAAAGGGAGAGAAAAAAAAATCAATTAAAATCAGAAACTGAATGTGTCATTTTATTTTTAAAAGGGGCAGTATTATGTATTCTACAGACACATACTGCCATTTCATAGCATAAGTAACTATGTTACCTTAAGTTGTTAAAAAATGTTACATGTGCCAAATGTGACCCAACAGATGGTCACTTCCTGCTTCAACTAGGCAGATATGCTGTGAGGAAAATAAAACATATCAGACACTTTCTAATAAAACACTCATTATCCTCTTGTCAGTTTGAAGCGCAAATAAAAATGATTTTCCTGTCACGCACCATGCTACTTTATTACTTCCTCCTGCTCTGACATATCCCCCAGGATTAGAAGTTCCCATCGCTGCGGCTGAGTGTCCAAACTGTCTTCAGTAAATAGCTCTCTTAATCCCCTGATGAGAATATTGGCTAAATTTCACACCTCCTCTGTCCGGTTTAATGTCTCTGAGAGAACCAGGACCCCGTTCTCTGTATGAGCGCGACAACCACCTTATCTGTCCCACACAAGCTACTCTAATTACAGCTAAAGACATTTCACACTCTGCTCCCGTCCCGCAGAGTACAGGAGGTTTGTTCATCACGAGAGACACAAAACACGTTCCAGTCCATCAACTGTCTGCACCAAAACTGGCAACTTCTAAGCCCAAGTAATGACGCACTGCAAAAAAACGGTGAGGAATGTCAGCTTTTCCACCTCAATCTGCCTGCAAAGAACCAGCCATCCATATGGCCAAAAATCAACCTGAGTTGAAGCTATCATAGTCAAGGAACAGAATTGTAAAGAGAGTCAATGATCCCTTTCATGCATCAGTATCTGTTGATAAAAATCAAGAAAATAAATTTAAAGTTAATAACCAACATTTTAGAGTGGAATTTTAGAGTGGCATCAGTGTACATGATGCCATGGAACAGGTTCTGTGTGAACACCGAAACGGTTCACACAGGTATGGTGCAGATGATGAATGATGCTGCAAACTGCCTGTGATGACGCCCATGGGACTCTTTTACAAATTACAGCAAGATCAGGAGAACAAGCATCAGTTCCTTAGTCCTAAACAGAGAGGGACATAAATAATCTGTTATCTTACACTATTTATTTGTTCAAAAACCCAAGACAGCACATGCAGAGTGAAGTCACAACAAATATCTGTTCCCGTTTCTGTCAAAAGTAAAATTGTAGCCTCAGGACTGGGACCTCCTGCGGATTGAACTTCAAGATTAATTTAGCAAGTAGGTGGGCAACTTTGTTTCTGCAGCACAAATCCAATGAACTAAATCAACTAAATGCTTCATCCTCCTCATAGAACCAAGACCACTAATGTAAGAGAAAGCAGAGTGGACTGCTGCATCCCAGGTGGAGGTGGGATTCTGCTGGCCCTCAGCACCACTACTTGTCCCTGCTGTATCCGAGGAGACAGACGCAGACGCTGCGTGTCACCTGTAATCCTCATAATAAAATATGAACTCCCAGCACCTCAGGCGTTATCATCAGAGCCCAGATGGGAAAAGTAAAGAGAGAGATCTGAGGAGTAATTCAGAGGAATTAATGAAAAAAAAAACGAAAAGAAAAAAGAAACAGAAGAAGAAACAGAATTCTCACAATCCAAACTCAGGCTGAGGACCGATGAGTTTGGACGATAAAATCAGTGGTAAAACATCCAGATGTTGGCCGGCGGGTTAGAGATTTTGTAGAAAAGATCCATGTCATGAAACAGCTGGATGGATTTTCTGTGAATATAATAGAAAGCTTTGCACTCAATTAGGAAGCAAAACCGGAAGAAGGCTTTTACCTAATCCTGAGGCAAAGAGCTTACTGCTGCTGCAGCACTGCTGCTGCTGCTGCTGCAGCACTGCTGCTGTTGCTGCTGCTGCTACTGCTGCTGCTACTGCTGCTGCTGCTGCTGCGGCTGCTGCAGCACTGCTGCTCCTGCTACTGCTGCTTCTGCTGCTGCTGCAGCACTGCTGCTCCTGCTACTGCTGCTGCTGCTGCAACCCAAACAGCTCAACTACTGATGGTAGGCAGGTTTTGTTGGAGGATCACATTCCAACCATCCATGCTGCTCTGCATGGAGGCCAGAAGGTTCAATCATTATCTCCTCTGTCTTCAGTGACAAATGACTACATAGTGAAGCTCATTGTAATGTTGACTGGTAAATCTTTTTCCTCTTAACTCTTCCTTAAAGGCCAGATCTGTTCAGTGCAAAACTTATAGTTGTCATAACAACAGTTTCTCCGACCTGAGCTGTGAACATCTGCAGCTCCTCCAACGTTTCCATGAGTACGACTGTGAACCATGGGAAGCTAAAACCTCTGCCACTTCCTGATTTCTGGGTACAAAATGTTTTCAAAGATTTTTTTTCCATCTTAAGTGAAAATGTATGTACTTTTTTCTAGGGTTTTGGCTTGATTATTTGTGTTATTTTAGCAGATCACATGTGTTAGAGTTCGTCCAGCTAACAATTATTTGATTACTAAAATAATTTCAATAATCTGAATAACTGTTTCAGCAGTGCTACATTTAATTCTAAGGTCTCAGTAAAACTAAATCAAACTGTAGAGTCAAAACCAACACTGGTTTGCAGTTCTGTCACTTCCAGACTGTAATTAAATGACACACAGGTGTATGAGGAGTAAACAACTAACAGCTATAGTTTGGTTTAGTTAGGAGTAAACAACTAACAGCTATAGTTTGGTTTCATAGAGGGGAAAAAAATGTGGGAGTTCATATTTCAAAAGTCCCACATTTCAAATGTGGGAGTTTGAAATATGAACTCCCACATTTTTCACAAGCTAAATATTTAGCTTGTGAATTAAATATTTAGCCACATATTTAGTTCCAAACTACATATTTAAGTCACAAGTTACATATTCAGCTTTCAAACTAAACATATAGTACAGACTAAATATTTTCCAAATTTGAACTTTGAACTCCCTCATTTTCTTTCTATTACAGGCTAAATAAACCAAATTGATGAGACTTCAGCTTCCTAAAGGAGCATTCCTTTTTTTTTAAATTTGTGCCAAACAAAGTGGAAAGTGGGGCAAACCCAGAGAAAGACATTCTGTGTCTGTCTCTTCATCTGGTCTGGAACACGCGGTGACGCGACCATGATCCAGCAGCCTCTGTGCGCCAAGCTGCTGCGCTGCGCTGCTGCGCCAAGCTGGAGCGCAAAGCTGCGGCGCAGCGCTGACCCGTTCCTCCACATCCACACCGCGTGCCGATTAATCGAGCCCAAAAGCAACACCTGCGCGCTGCTTACATGCACGACGCAAGCGGCGTTTAAAGTTCTCCGTAAAGCTTTTACCTTACCTGTTTCAGGAGCCCGCGGTGCGTCGGAGTTCGCCGGAAAAGCTCCGGTGAACACTTTGAAAGCGCGTCGTTTCCAGCGTGGAGATCCCACTCGTGTTCTCTCAACGACCAATCCGAGGGACAGAAAACCAAAAAACATCAATATTTCCTCTCCTCCTCTTTCACGAAGCGCTCCGCTTTCCCTCGGCTCTCAGCGTCCCTCGCCTCCCTCTCCAGCGCGCATTTTATGCAAAGGCACGACAGCAAGTCCACGCTGTGTGCCAGCAGTTCCCACGCTGACCTCTGACTAAAGCAGACGATTCTCCTCTGCTTTAAGCTCAGCTTTTAATCCCGTCGCGTCGTCGTGCGGCCCGGAGCCTCGGAGCTTCGGCTGCAGAGGTTCCCGGGACTCGACCTGCAGCAGCAGGTAAACTCCACACTCACCTGAACCTGAGGACGCTGCCGCCCGAGGTGAGAGCAGCTGAAACACAGCAACGCTGCCCCCATGTGGTCAAAAAGGAAAACTCCGTTTCCACTTGTAAATCCCAAAGCACATTTATTTGGCCATCAATGCTATTGGAAGACATTGATTGCCGATCTATAAATGCATGAAAAAGATGATTTTTGAAACCAAAAATGGTTCAATGAAATAATATAAAATAATGAATAGACCCTACAAATCAAAAGGAAAACAGCAGCTCTTGGTATAATCCCCTCTTTCTGCTCCCCCATTCACTACAAGGTTAGAGAATGCAGCTTGCAACCACTGGGGGAGAAAAGGCCTATATTAAATATTAAAATTAATACCAGACCATTAACAGACTAAATCACCTCTTTATAAAAAGAAAATGGCAGCAAGGTTTAGGTTTGCCAAGTCTTAATGAAACTATAAACCTCTAAAATAATGTTATTTAGATTAGATGTGTGCAAGAGGAAAATGTCTGACAGTAACGCAGAACACAAGTCAGAGGAAAAAAAACAACACATGCAAAAGAGGAATACAGGACCAAACATCTCAACCATGATGAAATAGAAATGAGTCATCAGAGTACTTTAGATTCTTCTGCCAAACTAGTAAGTACCAAACTATAACTATATTCATTTTGTCATATGTGTCATAGGAGCTCTTTCAGGTCATGACCTGGTGGTGAACCCCTTCAGTGTAGGTCCATATGATGATGCTGTGTTTGTTGTCATCATCACCTGCTGCCTATCTCTGTAACACATGAGAAGTTTTTCATACCGACTGAGTATGAGACTGCATGCTGGGGAATCTCCCACCAGCATACTTGGACAAGTGAGATTTTGTTTATCAGCCGTTACACTGAGACTGGGTCCCAGCAGGCATGTGATTGTCAGTCCATCCAAACATCCAGACGCCTGTCGACTGCTCTCATTCCTCAGAGACAACCTCACCATACTCATTGAGACGATGACTGAGGACCCATCAGCAGAGAAAGTTGGGTTCTGATCCAAGCTGCACCTGAGGCCTATAAGACCAGGGCTGACATTTCCATGAACCTGAGGTGGCAATATTCTGGGTTACTCTACTTCATACCCATTCTCTTCCCCTTTCCCTTTCTCTTCAAATATTTTGATTGATTTGATGTCAAATAAATACATTTGTGTACACATGTATCAGTTTAACCATAACAAATGTATCCTGTCATTCAGTGATTATTCCACTGTCTTTGGATAACATGTCCTAAAAATAAGTCAGATGGCCTCAGGTAATGCTTTTAATATTTTCCTGTAGACACATTGCTGAAGTAATTTTTCAAGATGGCCGCCTTTGTGCTTTTTAATTTAATCATTGCAAACAAAAATATCAGTTTTCATGATGGGTAAACTTTATGTTACATCATACTCATCCTACTCATACAACTTTAAAGTAACACATAGAAAAACCTGACAACTGAACAGGATATTTGCAAGACACAGAAAATAGTTTAAACAGAAGGAGGCGTTACCGCCACCAACTGGCAATAGCTTCAGTTAATTTTCCAACAAAGTACTTTTTCTAAACAAAGAAAAGGTCTAAGTCCTAAAATATAACCCATTAAATATCAATGATCAAAAAATTAGTTTCCGACAATTACAGCTGGCATAAAAAAAGACAAACCGGAAAGGCTGTTGGGGGCCCCTGCTGATTTGGAGGACATAAGCAGCTGATCTGTTTGTTTTCCAGGCAGCTGCCCCAAGATTTTAACAACTGAAAAACTAAACTTCCATCATCTTTTATTTAGTTGGATATTCATGTTTTACATGAAAAAAAAAAACATTTAAGAAAACTTTTTTGTTTACACTTCAAGTTTTGACAAGATAAAAATACACATCGAGGGCGACGCCTTCCAGCTGCTGTGGCTTGGTTTTTTGACTTCTAAATATTTCAGTAAATTGTTCCAGGAACAAACCATTTCACTAACAACCTCAATCGCTAGAATTCAAAACTTCAAATCTTCTGAGGAATAAAGGCAGGTTTTCTTCCACATACATGAGGAAGATCTCAAAAAACAGAAATAAACTCTTCAAAGGACCAAACCCTAACACCTGGGATTCAAATCTGTTTGAAAAAAAACACCTGGTGAAAAAAAACAAAAGTAATTCCAGACAACCTTAGAAAAAATTGTAGTAGTGGAAAACTCTTATTCCTGTCAGGAGTCAACAGAAAAGCAGCTTTTATTGTCTGACTCCTTCTACTCCTCCAAGGATGTAACAACAGTTTACAGAACCATGAAATATCTTTGCAGTATTTTAAGATTTTTACAAAAGTAAAGAAAATTGTATGTTTAGCAAATGAACTTTTATTTCTATATAATTCAGATATGTACAGTACAGTTTAAAAAAAAAACAAAAATAACATCCTGAGACTAACATCAACCATGCAATTGAAAGCATGGTTGAAAAATGAAAAAATGAAAGCTAAAGACAAACCAAAGTCATCATGGTTGCATAGAGCAGTGTGTTTTCCAACAATGGTCCTTAAGGCTCACTGCCCTGCATGGTTTAGATGTTTCCTTGCCTCAGCCCAGGTGATTTCAGTAGACAGGTGTTTGTTGAACTACAATCAGCTGAATCAGGCGTAGTAAAGCAGAGAAACATCTAAAACATGCAGTGAGCCTTGAGAACCAGGCATCATCATCACAGTTCTGTAATCAGAACTGTGATAATAATAATAATAATAATAATAATAATAATAATAATAATAATAATAATAATAATAATAATAATAATAATAATAATAATAATGGAGGAACCGGGTTCCTGTCTAAGAAAGAAATTCAAATAATTGATTTTTACTAAAATCAATTATAAGCTACATTATCAGCTGCATTTGTGTAGCTGATAATGTATCAGCTACATTTTTGGCAAAGAGATAAAGAGATGAAAAAGACCCAAATATATATTAGCTTTTTATTTGTTTTTTTATCTCAACATCATAATCAAACACTGAAAATATTTGAGAACTTTTAAATATGATGTGACAAAGCAGATCTTTTTTTTTTTTATTTTCTTCTATGCTGAAGTAGGATTCAGATTTATTTTGCAACCACACACCAATGAATCTTTGACCTCAGTTCACCTGGTCACTGACAGTAACTATGGGTGGCTTTTTCCCTTTTAACTTCATATGTGAAGATAATTTACTGACAGCATCAAACAAATAGATAAGCTCCACCTAGCGTAATGCTAGGTGGAGCTTCTTCTCTAATTCCTAGTCAATTGTATATTAACACATTTTAAAGCCATTTATGTTTAATAAATGTGTAATATTTTCTTTCTCTGACTCAATAATTATATATTATTTCAATAATATATAATAATTGATTATTGAAATAATATAATTTTATTTCAATAAATATATCATTTATTGAAATAATATAATAGTCCTTATTTGGCAGTGTAATTATGTTAATATAAACTTTTAAAGGAGTCTTCAGTTTGGGTTATGTAATATAAAGCCTGTCCTCAGCTACATAAAAACACTGCAATTATCTGCCTTCACGTGCAATTTATACCATCCTTACTTAAAGTGCTTTTATGTTAGCTCTTCATTACCTCATTACCTCACCTGTCTAAAACCAAACATTAAATATACTCTAAAATCTGTAAAGAAAGCTTTAAAAATACTTCACACTAAGTGCTTTAAAGAATAAGAGAATAAGTCGATGCAAATGAAACCCCAACATCGTCCCAGTAGTTTTATTTAGACAAATCTGCTGAGGAATGCTTGGTGAAAACCTTCTCCTAAAAGCTGGTTCACACTGTGTGATCATGCTCCATTAGTGGTGAAGGAAGATTTCTGATCTCGATAGTGACTATCGACATCAGATTTAAATACCAAGCTATGTTCAAAATGTCCTGCTTCAACAGATTTTTGTCCTCTCTGGGCTTCCATCAGTCTCCTGTTCTTTAACCGATTCTGTTGACAATAGCGCTAACACATGTAACTTGGTGTCCAAATCCCATTGGAGCTTTCTGATGTGATTCTGCTAAACACTATCTTACACCAAAGAGTGTTACAGTAGCAT
The DNA here is from genome assembly GCF_027474105.1 of Poeciliopsis prolifica. Classification (NCBI taxonomy): domain Eukaryota; kingdom Metazoa; phylum Chordata; class Actinopteri; order Cyprinodontiformes; family Poeciliidae; genus Poeciliopsis; species Poeciliopsis prolifica. The sequence continues at coordinate 2,695,458 of NW_026562402.1, forward strand.
ACATGTACATTCAGAATTTCACAGTATGACGCTTCCACAGTGCGACATGTTCAAGTCTGTTCAGATCCACTTCCATCCAACTGTCCTGCATGTGTGGTCAGGGGTACACCCTGGTCGTTTAGCCGGACAAATAACCAACCACACACACCGACCTAAGTACAACTGGGATACACCAATTTACAACTGCTACGTTATGAATTGTGATTCTTAAATCACAATTCATTCATAAAGCCACATCAGCATCTAATTCCTGTGACCTAACGATAACAAAAGTTGAGGTAAAAACTTTGGGTAAAAACCCAACAGCACAAGTGGCTTTGCTATGTTTTTGAAAAAACTGTAGCTGTTTGATACCAATTTCAGACTCAAGTATCTTGTGAAGAAACATTGTTTACATTGTTTGATACATTTGGAGAGATATCTGTGGGGCCATAATTTTGAAGCTACAGCCAACATGAACAGATTGTTGTAAAGCGGTACGACCCTGTAGTTTGTCTGGTAAATAAATGAAGGCTACCATTTCAGAATGAAGTATGAGCATGTAGACCTCCAAAGCATACACTACTTAAAAATTTAAAGAGAACTGTCTAGGAGACTCAAGTTCCATACAAGTCAAGTCTCAAGTCATGAGAGTTCAGGCACAAGTCTTTGTTTTTGCGTTTAAAGCACAACTTAAGTCCAAGTCTGACAGTCAAATTATCATTTCTGCTGTAAAAGTTAACCCAAAACTCCTGCCAGATTTAAGTTTGCCATAATCAAAAACCTTTCTCCTCAGTGAAAGTAAAGTTTTGGAGTGGCCAAGTGAACAAAGTTTTTTTTTTTTTTTATCTCAATATCACTGTTCGTCATTGGCATATTGTGAAGAGCTGCTTGAATTGCAAAAGGAAGAAATTGCTAGTTATTTAAGTTCCATCCAGTCAGGAGTGGGTGGCACTCATTTACTGCACAATGAAAATGTTTTTCAAAGTAAAGAGGTGGTAAAGAATCTACGACTGAGGCTACATTCACACGTCGGGTCTTGATGCTCAATTCAAAAGTTTTGCTAAAATCTAAATGTTTTTTTTCCTTTTTTGTGTGTTCAATCATGCTACTAATTTAATATGATCACAACCAGACTTCTCTGTGTGAATGGAGACAAACTCCTGATACGACTCCCATGTGCAGAAGCAGAACGTTGATGTCACACAGCAGCGGTCTATTTACAGATCTAATAATGAATGTCTATGGATTTTAAACTTGTTGAGAAACTGAAGTTTTTTTTCCATCGATTAGTGTGTGACTGTAAATCATGTTTGTTTGGTTTTTTTTTAATAAATAAAACTGACAGTCATTTTACATTGATTTCATCAGCAAGACAAAACTAGATAAAAATGTTAAATCTGCCAGGTGTATGATAATGTCGGGTTGGTAACTGCAAGAACTCTTTGTATAAACTGACAATCTTTTGTGAATCCCATATTTTATCAATGATAATTACAATTTAAGTAATCTCAGTGCTACACTTTTGATAAGTCCATGTACTGCTGATGAATAGCTCACAACCCTCCAGCACAGTGAGCTGCTGGACGGTGACCCAACATCACACTTAAAGTGGCAGTGACTCTTAGTGAGGTGGGATGGAAGTGTTGTTTAGTTGACAGCTGCACTGCAAACTGCAGATTGCATGGACAAACCTCACAGAAACCTAGAAGTTATCTTCTAGACTGTCCCATTCCAGAGGTTTCTCTCGTAGTTTTCCAGGCAGATGTGAACGCGCTGGGTGAAGTAGCTGTGATCCGAAATGGCTCGCAGGAGGTCGGTCTGGACCAAGGAGATGTCGTACAGCTCCGCTGTGGATGCTGCACGGGTGTCATGGCCGCCAGGCTCCAGGAACACCTGGCCCGTGTGGAGACAATGAAGAGGAAGGTGAGCGGGGGACACAGCAGACGGGATGAAGATGACATTCTTACTGCATTTCAAAGTCGAATGAGTATTTTGGAATGGGTAATAATCAATGGGCATATATTTTTTCCAACACACCCTAGAGATAGCTCTGTCAATATCTGCTGTTCAGCAGCTTCTGAAAGACTCAGGCAAACAAGCATTTCCCATCTCAATTCACTTTCCCTGCCATTTGGCCCTCAGATTTTATTTCACAGATTATCTGTCTCATTCTATTATGACCTATATGACCCTAGGTTTTAACTAATGTAAAAAAAAAAAAAACATTTTTGTAGAAGTTGCATACACAGATATAGAATATACTGTTGCTTTCATCAGTTAGTTCATGATACTTTCATAAAATAGCCACAAACAGGATCAAAACTAATTGTGTAGAAGTTTCAATTCATATTTGAACTAATTAGGACATTAGTGAAACCACATTACCTTTGGACTAACAATGGTGTCCTCATCATTTTGTCGGATATTGTCGTCTATAAAGACATGCTGAACATTCTGGTCAAAGGGGTCAATCCATATGGGCTTCCCTCCTCGGATGGAGAAGGTGTTGGTAGCCCACCTGCATGCAGACATAGATTAAAATAGAAGGAGAAAGAACAAAGTAGTGTATGTGCTGCAGCATCAATTTGTGTACCAGTCAAAGTGGTCCTGGAAACCACCGAGACCCTCCACAGAACTCAAGTACTGGTAGAGTCCTCTCTCTCCATCACGAGTGGACACGCGCTTTTCAGCCCGGCTCAAGACGACCCCTCGCTTGCTACAGCGGATCTTACCTGGAGTCATATCCACTGTGAGCTGAACCAAAGCAAAACAGAGAGCAAAGGTCAGAGTTAGTAGAAGAAGAGGGTAAGAGAAGAGAGGTTTAAAGAAAGCAAGTCCTAAAGCTTGATTGTCTAAGAAGGAACCTACATTAAATGAAGACCAATTTTCTTCATCAGAGTGTCACACAACAGCTGAGTGTCTTCAGTCAGAAGCATCTTCAAATCGTTTGTTATACAGACTCTGAAGATATCTGTATGATACAGTTTACAGCAACACCAAATTTAACTTTAGGATTAATAAAGTATTTTTTTTTTTACCAAATTTTAGAGTTTTAGTTTCCAGTTGAAAATTTAAAATGTTTCAGTTTATAGCTGATAATTTAGTTTGGTGTCAAAGAGGAAATAATTCCTAAGGAAGATAACACTGAACCATCGCTAAGCACCTAAAACAGACAGCTACACAAAAAATATGTAAGTACAGTTAGATCACTGTGTGGTGCTTTCAGGTTCTGTTTGTAAATCACAGTTTGTAAATCTGTGAAGTATCACAACTTCACAGCCATGCTGGAAGTTGTGATACTAAAAAAACATCACCAGCGATGAATAAAACGGTTTTAGTTTTGAAACTGTTTGATTCATCTTCCTCTAATCTTCTATGTCAGCACATCCAGATGTTTACATTAATGAGGACAAATAATCTACTGCTAATCACTGTTTCACCAAAATTATTTTTTTATCATTATTATAGCAAAATTAAGTAACTATGTTCACTTCAGTTGTTTTAAAAATGCTATATCAAATATTACTTAAAAGAAACGTTACTTCCTGATGTAACACCTCGTTTCTTTAAAAGCTCCTTCTCTTTCTGAAACGCCGCCTACAGGAAGTCATCGCAAGATGCCTCCTCTATTGACCCTTTAACAACATTTATATCAGCATTGCACTGATAAGTATAATGATCTCAGCAGATGTGCAGTTCCACCAGGTGTTTTCTAATTGCTGCTGGCTAGTCTGAAGGAGCTGAGTGGATGAGTCACAGAGGAGGGCTGCTCTAAGATCAGAAGGTTGGAATCTGCAGCAGCTTACAGGCAGAACATGGTTAAACCAGGAGTTTTAGACAGCTGAACAGTTGCCATGGAGATCAAAGGATTTGTCAAACATGCACAGAAGAATTAAAGCAACACTCCATGAAAAAGATTTATTGATGAAAGAATAACATTATAATGTGATGTAAAGCTCAAAAAAGTTGATTTTACATAACACTGCCCCTTTAAGGTGATTTTCTGTCACCTGAACAGTTAATAGGCAGTGTTCTGCAAGGCAACACTGAAAATCTAATATTAGTTGATGTTTAGGAGTGACCCTGCCTCACCTTCAGCTCAGCCAGATCAGGGAACATTGGGTGAGCTCCCTCATTGACTGCCTGAGACACGGCCTTCAGCACCCGAGGAAGGTCTGTCCCAAACGTGCGGAAAATGACGGCAAACTCCCGTCCTTCCCTCGCCAGATCTCTGATCAGCTGGAAGAAGGAAGGGAGGATCCAGTGGTAGAGTCGACCATCTTCTCCTTTAACAGTCAGATGCTTGTCTTCCTGTGGGCAACAGCGTTAAAATATTGTGTTTGCATGATGTCGACTAATTGCAAAGAAATCAAGCATGTCCAACAGCATCCCCCCTTTGACATCAAAAGTAATGTAAACCCAAATTTATTCTGGCCTATAATACATCTGAGTGTAGCTAGCTGCACTGCTCAGAGGGGAGTCATCTTCGTCTGACAGCGTCAGGAAGGTTTCTGTGATCGCTCACTTGCCTTGACGCCCTCAGGCCAGCGGAGCAGCTCCAGATGTTCCTCCAGCAGCCCTTTGAAGCGTCGCCCAGCAACAGAGGTGAAGCCTGGAGAACGTCCAAACTGAGAGTAGTAGCTGGAGGCGTCGCTGCAGGGAGGTAACAGGGAGGCGGAGTCACTCAGCCATTCCCATTTTCCTGCAAGAATTACCCAGCATGCAAGAGTGTCAGAGATGGAAATGATGTATAAAGTTATTCCGATTAAAAACTGTAAAGCTGGGGGTCGGCCTGAAAAGTCAATAACTTCTAAAAAGGTTTTCTCATCCAAAGCAAAAGTGTCTATTCTGCTCACAATTGACTATGTTCAAATTGTCATGTTATTCAGTTGAGTGACATTTAACATCATAAAATAACACAAATCATATTTAGTGCAGCATAACAACCTACTAATCTTTTCCCACCACAGGGGAGACTGGTTAATATCCCCCTGTGTTTACTTGTGTTGTTTCATTCTTTTGCTCAGGATGAGAACATCTACTGTCATAGAAGTAATTTAATTCAAAATGGCTTTTCAAGTATGATTTGAAATGTGTGAGATGACGTGTTTTTATCATTGGAATAAAATGATGGGGTGAAATATAAATTTAAAAGTGACAAATGTTTTTATAGATGAACTAAAAAGTAGGTAGATAAATATTTTGCTTATATATATATATATATATATATTATATATATATATATATATATATATATATAGTCAATATAAAGTCAATATTACCCTAACGAGAGGTATTCTGATTTTTATGTCTTGCTTAAAAATGTTAGAACATAAAAATACTAATATTTAACGTAGACACTTTCAGGAATGATGTCATTTCAGTCTTCCACAGAGTGGAAATGAAAGTGGAATCAAGAAAGTAGTTCTTAGTCACTACTTTAGTGTTCATATGACTTAAAATAAATAGATTAAGTCAATATAATGCTGAAATGTTTGAATACTTTCTAAACAGCATGTCCATTCATTTGTTTCCACGTGTGTTCTAGAATCAGAACAATAATCTCCCGGATCAGCTGACAGCAGCTGGACTCCCTGCTGAGTGTTTACCGTGTTTGCTCATCTTCCCCCAGGTGACGGTGGTGAGGAAGTAATCCAGAGCAGCCACCGTCCCCTGTCCGGTCACCGTGTCCGAGACCAGGATGGTGTTATTCAGGTCCATGTGTACAATTAACTTTTTCCTCGACGCGTGGTCTTTTTCCTCGGCGCGAGGAACCGACACCGGCACACAGACACTTCCGCTCTCCGTTCCTTCGTGTTCCTCCGCCATGACAGCTCTGCGTTTACACAAAGGGAAACTTTCTATCTCCCCGCCTCAGCCATGAGTCAGTTACCAGCCGGTATCCACCAAACACACGGAATATCAACCGCTAACTGCTTCCTGATTCCCCGCTATCCATCTTCTTCTATCTCAATACCAGGCGAGTTGGTGACGAAGACGCCAAATAGCGCCATCTTCCTGTGAAAAAGTTTTTCACATGCCTGTTTCATTTCGTTACAAATAAAATTGTCATTTTGTTTGCAGTGATTAAACTAAGTTTATTGTCTCACAGTTGACGCCTTTGCTACACTGATGTAATGAAACTGATGAAGCCAGATGGAGATAACTAGAATTAAGACCCGCTGTAGTGCAGAGAGGACTGGTGGTTGAGATATAAGGTAGAAAAACCCAAATGGGTGAATAACAAGTTGCCTGTATGCATCAAAATGTTTTTAATCTGTATAGGTGGTCTGCTTGCGACACAGAGGAAAGAGAAAAATCCAAAATATTTTTATTGACCAGAGCAAACCAAAGCAAAATGCAGACAGGACATTTTGAGATTTATGACAGCAAGTTCAATGAAAAGGAAGTAAAACAAAACAAAAGAAAAAAAAAAGGAACAGAGAACATGAGGACTGAGTGAGCAAAGGGAACTAATCCAGCAGAATGTGAAAGAACATGAGGAGCTTAAATAAGAGCTTAGTTACTGGAGAAAGAAGACTGACTGGAAACAGAATGCAGCTCTGAGGAGAGACCATGCAGGCAGGCTGAGAGACAGAGAGATAATAGAAAAGAAGAAGAAGCTGACTGATCGATCGAACGATTGATCGATTTATTGATTGATTGATGATGATGATGATGGTGATGATGATGATGATGATGAAATATATTTTTATTTCTTACCTTTTTTAGAAGAATTTATTGATTTAATTAGATTTATTGATTGATTGATTGACTGATTGATGATGATGATAATTATCATGAATAAATCATGATAATTATCATCATCATCATTAAAAAGCTGAGAATTTTTTATTTCTTAGTTTTTTAGAAGACATTGATTGATTGATTGATTGATTGATTGATTGATTGATTGATTGATTGATTGATTGATTGATTGATTGATTGATTGATTGATTGATTGATGGTCATCCATCGATGATGATGATGGTCATCCATCGGTGATGATGATGATGGTCATCCATCAGTGATGATGATGATGATCCTCCATCGGTGATGATGATGATCCTATGATTCTTATCCATCGGTGATGATGATCCTCATCGGTGGATGATGATCATCCATCGGTGATGATGATCCTCATCCTTCGGTAATGATGATCCTATGATTCTTATCCATCGGTGATGATGATCCTCATCCATCGGTGATGATGATCCTATGATCCTCATCCATCGGTGATGATGATCCTATGATCCTCATCCATCGGTGATGATGATCCTCATCCATCGGTGATGATGATCCTATGATCCTCATCCATCGGTGATGATTATCCTCATCCATTGGTGATGATGATCCTATGATTATCATCAATAGATGAAGATGATGATCATCATCATCAATAGATGAAGATGATGATCATCATTATCATTGAAAAGCTGATGAATTTTTATTTCTTAGTTTTTTTAGAAGACATTGATTGATTGATTGATTGATTGATTGATTGATTGATTATCTTGATGATGATGATAATCGCCTGCTTAGTTCATACAGGCAAATTAAGCAGTCGAACTAGAATTAATATAGCATTAATGTTTTAATGCTGTATTATTTGGCATTAATAATACCAAATATTAATGTCAAATAATGTTTAGCATTAACATTTGGCAAATAATAAAGCAAATATTATTTGGCACAATAATATTTCTGCCAAATAATTTGTGTAATTTGGTGTAATTCGTAATTTTTACAAATGACACCAGAGTGAAAGGGGACCAGCCTGGGACCTTTACTGCAGGGCACTGTGCATGCTTAGCTTTTCTTCAAATATTTCTGACAAATTTATTGTAATAAACCCGTTTAATCATTTTCTATTATTATTATTGGCCTTTGCAGCTGTTCCTAACTGTTGCTCTTGGTCTCCACTGGTCTCTTCAGATCTTCTATCACACAAGACCTGAAAAAACTTGTCAGCGGTTTATCCGAGTCTCCCTGGTTCAGGTTTTCACCTGTACTCTTTTCAAAAATGTCCCTGAAAATTGCTTCGCTGAGCTCCTCCATCCTTCCCAAGGACAACATGATATCTTTGTCCCGAACTTCATTCCAGATTTCCTGGAACATCATGTCACAGAAGCCATCAACATGTTCAGTCTGGAAGCTACAAGCTGATTCTTCAATCATTTTGCTCACCAGACCTTTAACGAGTGTCTGTAAGGCCGTTTTTATCTCGTTCTCTGCTCCAGGTGTCTCTTCAGGGTGATTCTCGGATGTGCCTGCAGCTCTTGGACGAGCTGCGATCTCTGGGATGTCTGTGGAACTTCTAGTTATTGCTGCTTCACTTTTTCCTTGGAGAAATTTCATTTGAAAGCCCCCTCCGTCCATCATCATACCTTCCATACCGGATGACTCTAATGAATCAGAGTGCGACCAACATTTTATTTTTCTATACAGGTCACCTATAAACTCATGACATCTTTCCACCGTGCTAACTCTCTTTAGCAGGTATTCCTCAAAACAGGACAGAATTGTCTCTTCAAACTCTGGAATTTTCATGACTAGTAAAAACAAGGCGTCTTTGTCGGTGCAGAATATTGCGTTACAAAGCCTCGAGAAGATTTTTTTAATGTACTTCTTTCTTACTCTTGAGCGAATTTGTATTTGTTTCCCCTGAACCCGGTTCCAGACCTTCTCGAGGGTCCATTTGTAGATGTCCTGGAAGACGTCAGAGTAGCATATCTTATCTGATGATTCCAGCGCCTGACACAGAACCAGCCCAATAATCTTGCTCACATATTCTTTAGTGGACTGATCCTCTGAACTGAGGTCCCACGTGCTTTTCTTCTCGGCTGTGGTCAATTGTGATCGATCAGAGAACTGATGGTTCTCTCTCTTAAAACTGTTGTGTTCATGGGAACACTCAGTTCCAGATATTTGGACTCTTCCATGGGATGGCTGTTCTTTGAAGTCAAAGTCATTTGATAACAGTGATCTCTCATAATAATGGGCTTTTCCACTATCAACTAACATCTTTACAAATTCCTCTGTGTCTCCCTGAATGGTGTATCCAAAATAGTTGAGTTCAGCCAACATTTCCTCCTTCTGAGGGACTTCGACGATGGTTGGTAAGTCGGGGATACCCTTTCTCAACCAGTGTCTTCCCTGACGGTATTTTTTATAAACCCCATGTTTCCGAGTTACTTGGTTGGTTGGTTTTATCAAGACAGGTGTTTGAGGTCTCTGCTGGTCAGTTTGATCAGCAGTCCTATTAAATAGTTTATGAATGCTTCTCTTGACCAAAAAGCCTTTCTTCACACTGACCGTGTTACTGGAGGATTGGATCCTCTTGATCACTTCTTTGGCAACTAGTTTCTCCAACTTTTTAACGGCTTTCAAGTCAACCATCTCTGGAATGCCCAGGAACTTTGCGAGAGCTTCTGAGAGTCTGTTACCCACAATGGCTCTGACGACCTTGAGTGTGATAGACGTCCACTGGACTTTGTTCAAGACCAGAGCGGAAAAAAGATCTGTCGCACCGACAAGTACATGTTTCTGTAGCCATGCTTTTTGTCTTATATAATCGCTTGACAAAAACGTCCTCCAGTGCTTCTGCGAGATGCTCTGAAACACTTCCCTGAGCTTGGCATCCATTTTTCTAGAAGACTAAACCAAGATTTCTTCGGGATATAAAATTATTATTATTCTGTTGATCCCAGAGAATATCTGCTCTGAAATTTTTAGAAGTTTGATTTACAGCAAGACAGCGACGTTAGTAACAATGAACAATCTGTGACGTACCTTTGTTACGTCACAGCATGGAGGCGAGAGGAAGAGGAGGCCCGGGGCTTGATGCGGAAGCAGCGTCTGACGTCCGATGGGCGGGTTTCATCCGGGACATTCACAACGCCGTCACAGGCTCACTCCATCAACTCTGTTTACTGACGAAAAATATTCACATTCCATTCATTAAATATAGATCGCCTTTTTTTTTTTTTTTTCGATTTTAATGAGGCGTTCATGATATTGTTTAAGCTCGCGCCCCTTAAAGATTTGAAGTTTGCGGGGCTGATCCTGATTGGCAGGGCCGGATTTAGGAGGTTGTTGGGCTGGAGAAGGTTTTGGTGCCCCGCCCACTGAAGACTTTCCAACGCAAATTTCAGAACATGAAAATGTCCGATGCAACTGAACTGATGGAAGGCAGATTTAAAGGACAGCATGTTGCAAAAAAAATTACAATAACTTCATATATTTAAATACTTGAATATTGTTTATATTGCTAAAAACCCCAAAATATTAATATAACTTACTGTGATATGGGTTTTATTTAAAGTACGTATTTATGTGTTTTGTCTGAAAAGCAATCTCTAACTAACATCTGGCTTAGGGGATTGTTCTCAAGTTTCACTGCAGTTCCATTAACCACTTAGATGATTTGGTGAGCTCAATGATCTGCTAAAAGCTGCAATATGTAACTTTCATAAAGTTTTGTTTTTCTTTCAGATTTATAAAAACCATCACAATGTTGCAACAGTATAGTCCAAGACAAATCTGTAAAAAAAAAACCAAACCAAATTACTGTCAATCAATGACTTACTGTCCCAGGAAAACCATTTATCTGCTGTGATCCGTGGCAACAACTGGCCTGCAAATTCACAGCACTGTGGTGTGGGCAACAATCTGCTGCCAAGCAGAAAGAAAGACAGAGGTCTATATTGACACCACAGTGCTGTCAATATAGTGTCAGTTTTAACTAATAAAAAAAACATTTTCTAAAATACATACTTAGTTACTTTAATATTTATTGGACTGCCACATCTCTTGATAGTTTTGTACAGTGCTGTAGAGGTGTATTCCCCCAATTTTTTTTTTATTTCTTACATTTCCATGTTTCAGATCAAACAAATTTTAATATCAGTCTGACAATGATTTTTTTTTTTTTTTTGTAAGAGAAACGTTCTGTGAAAAATGAATTACCAACTGGGTAAATCAAACTGACCACATTTTCTGGATCATAACTAGTTCTATTCCCACTATTAGGCCTAAACAAAATAAAAAATCAGAAAAATAAATGTCATGATTTAAAACAACACTGAAGTACTGACTTGTTTTAAGAAGTCTAATCATAATGCTTCAAATAAAAGGTTTTTAGAGACAAACTATGTTGTTGGTTTAAGCAAAACAACCTGCTGCTGTTCAGTTGAAATAGGAATTTTACAAGTTAAAAAAAATAAACATGACAGGCTCAAATATGAATAGTCTTCACTAGTTTTATTTAAAGATGCATTTTTTCAGATATTCCTGAATTGACAAAGGTCCAGGTGAGTGAAAACATTGCAGGCTTTTCCATCAGCAGTTTTATTTTAACCAACCATTTATAGTTTCCACAGCAGGATTAATAATCTTTCTTACTCTATATATGCAGTTTATGACAAACGTTGCAGGGGTTAGACTGGACAACTCAAGACAAACCTGCAAAAGTGAACAGGAGCAACATAGCATTTCAGCTCAGAGTGGGCGATTACAGCCTGTACAAAAATCAAGTCATGCATATTTCAGTTTATACCAAAGCCCTCTAACACTTACATCCACAGGATCAAATATTACAAGAAAAAAAAAAAAGGCAAAATCTTTAAGAAAACAGACAGAAAACTCACATTCCCCCCTGCAGAAAGAAACTAAGCAACTGACTGGAGATGCTGCAGCAAAACAACTCAAAAATAATTTACACACATTTTAAACGAGCACCAATCAAACTCTACAGAATTAGCCTGAAAGTCTAAAGCGTCAGTCGGGGATGGTTCAGTCCCGTCCAGGTTTCAGCTTCAGACCGGCCCTGATGGTTGGCGACAGCGTATCCTCTGACTCAGTTACATGGCTGCACGGTTAAACGCAGGTGTGGAAGCCATGTTGCAGTGGATGAATTAGACGGCGTAAGCCAGCTTATTGAACCCTAATGCGCCATATTTAGAAAGTCACTACTACTCTGTGAGTCGAAGAGAAAACAGTTGAGACCCTGGTTGACCACATCCACAACTGAGCTTTGGAAACCCTCTTTTTTTTTTTTTTTGGGACGCCACGGCAACTAGTCCACCTCCTCCATGTTACTGTAGGACGGTGCTGCGCACTCCGTAGAGTGAGCGAAAATGTCAGCTGGCACCTCCGGGGTGAGGGTGGGGGGTCCTTCAGGGTCCAGGTCTGTCCCAAACAGTGACTGGCTAGAGGCCTGGAAGATAAATCACCAGTTAAAACGAAGGCTCCTCACATTCACTAGTGAAACAGGAAAAACAAAGAAACGCTTTTAGTCAAGGTTGTAGTGCAGATTTATTTAGAAAGCAGCTTTAATACAGTACTGGAAGGAAATGATAAGATATTCCTTTGATTTTTATTACTTTACAGGTGGCTTTAAACTACTAAATCAGATTCCTTCTGTCTCAATCAATGCTGGATCATTTCAGATCAGAGCAGTAGTGATTGTGCTCCCTGCATGAGGATATTGCAACCTTCCTCATAGCTTTTCACATCAAGCTCAAAATCAAGTGTAAGTTAAATGCACATTGAAACGGGACGCATTGCATATATCAGTCATGCATTCATATACCTTAATTTTAATTTATAAGAAAACATTTGAGGATAACAGACTACCTAATGTTGCTGTAGTACCACTTTCCCTGAGACTCAGAAATGCTCTCAGAAAAATCATTAAAAAAAACGTCTGCATAAAGAAGGCAGAAATGTAAAAATTGTCAATATTGCTGCCATTTTGCATTTTATAAATTCAAATTGATTACATTAAAATATATATAAATATATATATACATACTGAGTTACAAAAGAATTTTTTTTCAAAATATATAGGTACAATTTCGCATAGTGCTTTAAAATACAACAAAAATATATAGTCAGAATGGAACAGAATTATGAAATTTGAAGCTTATTCTGCAGCTTTGACTAAAAAAATATTGCTTACTACACTTCATTCCAAAATGTAAAGTATGTTTGTGGCTTTAAATAGATTATGTGAAAATATATCAAACAAATTATGACGTCATGAGCTGTTATTAAGCATGGGATCATTTCTAGAATGAAGGTAACCGCACTGCTCCTCCCCCACCTGTTGCTGAACACAAAATTTTAAAAAGTTAAATTCAGCTAAAGGAGCCCCACCTTCTATTCAGAAAATGGAAAAAAATGGCAGATAAATCACGAGAATCCTCTGCTCACTACAGTGGTTTCAGTCAGAGCTTAATCTTCAGATCATTTACATTCATTAAGAAGAAACCTAAAGAGTTTGAGTTCAAAAATTTATGTTGTGGCATTTCGAACAAACCAGCCCAGCCCATGCCTAGATTATTACATAAAAAAACATTACAGTGCAGAAAACATACAGGACATGTAAAATACGACATTGAAAGGGACTGAACAGGATTTTTTAAACTAAATCCACTGAATAAACCAGACAAGAACCAGGCTGCTCATGGATCAGGAAAGAGCCTTCAGGTTGCAGCTTCACTGCTGGAGCCCTGTGCAGAGAAATGAAGGTTTCCTGTAGCAGCAGCAGGCTTCAGGCTAGCTTTCTTACTTCAGTCTAATTAGCCCTCCTAATGTCACTGACCCACAAAAAAGCCTCGCAGACAAACTGCTGGTTCCCAATCAGGAAGAATCAACGAAACAGTTCCACAGCTTTTAGCTCATCAAGTCTGCTCCAGGTAATAATTATTACTGACCTCAGATGACTTAGCAAAGAGAGCTTATTAAACCTGCAGAATGTAACTTTATATATATATAATTTATTTTTGGAAACCATCACTGAGCCATGACAGTATGGAATGAGTCACAAAGCTCCTCTATCTTCTCTAAGCATTATCCAGAAACAACCAATGAGAGCCAGGAGGCGGGCCTCAACAGTGCCAATCATTTTCATGCACAGGCCTCTTACGACACTCTGCTTGCATAGCCTGTAATGAATGCTAAGGCTAGTTAGCATAGCTGCCGATGACAGTGGACAAAGGATTTTTCTGTATTAGTAAGTTGTTTATCAGCCATTAGCACATTGAATACATGAGCTTGATTGACAGCGCCAAGACGCTCCTGAGTCTGTTTGGTTGGTTGTTTCTTCAGATGGCAACAGCAGCTCAGAGAGGAGGCAGAGGACATCGATCTGTTCAGAAGCTTTCTAACACACAGGAAACTGTCAGGACATGGTGGCAGTTTTAATGAATATGTAAATAACTTTTTTTTTCTTGAACAAAAGTTACATACTGCAGTTTTAAAGCTGTACATCTACCTTAGCCTCGACAATAAAGACTACTTCTGTTTATTACTGAAACATCTACCAAAGTCCCATAGAATCCTTTCAGAAACCGTGTAGTGCAATCTTCGTTTCAAATACCCCAGTTATTAGAAAGGTATTTGTCTTATTTGAAAGCATTATTATTAAAAGGTTCATCTGATTTTGTAAAGAAAGGGATAAACTAAATTAACAAAGAGAGCGATGACTGCAGTGAGCGTGGCCACCACTAGATATCGCACGCAGTCTTCGTCGGGATAGTCTGACATCTTGTGCCTGCGGCGGCGGCGTGCGCCTGCCTCTTCCTCGCCTCTGTTCCTCTGTGCTTGTCGGCTTCGGAGTGCGGAGCGGAACAGTCCGCGAGGCCCTTCGTCGGGCCCCTCGTCTTCCTCCTCCAGTTCCCGCCATATTAGAGAGGCCTGCGATTGGCGGAAACCGGGTGTCAGCTTCTGGGAAAAGGCGAGTTTCTAACAAACACTAAGGTTACACTCGGTGAGCTGCCTGCCGAGCAGGATGGACGACAGGCAGGCCGGAGCGCTTAACACAAAGTTTTCGTACCCCTTAGACGCCGGAACCATAAGCTGAAGTGTCATTTATGTGTCACGGATCAATACATGGGAGTATGGAAGTGAAGTGGAAGGAAAAGGGTGGAAGGTTTTCAGAGATTACCACACCAGATCCACAGTGTGGAAAATGGTGGTGGGAGGATCATGCTAAAGCAATTGGAATACAAGTGTAAAGATGGTTGAAGCTGTAAATGCAGAAAAAATAAATGAATAAAAAAAGAATTTTAGAGTGATTTGTCTAGGGTGGAAAATGAACAGTTTTATTCATAAAAATCTTTGAAAACCACAAATCATTTTCCTTGCACTTCACATGCTGGCCTATTGGATAAAAACAACAGCCAATTCTATCCACAGGTACATTGAATGTTGCAAGTAAAAATGTTACAGTATCTTTTTAAAGTAACTGACTTTTTGGTTTGTTTGTTTTAAAAAGAAAAGGCTAATTTAAAGAAATTATATCATGTGATGTCACCATTTTTTATGAACCGCTCCATTTCTGATTTCCACAGATTTTGCAGCAAAAAAAAAAAAAAAAAAGAAAAAAGAATCCTTTCACTTTTCCAATGTTAACAGAGAATATAAATGCAAAATGCTCACAGTGGCACAAATTGACTTAAAAATTAAATCAGATTTCTTTTTCTTACAAAACCTGATTTCTGATTATAAACTATTTTTTCCCCTCACTTTTTCTTATAAAACAAAATAAATGACTAAATACTTTCCAACCCTTGTTTCCATCATCCCTTCTAGGAGTCCAAATAAATGCAAGCTTGACAACTCTGGCTCTTGGTGGGATAACAATACTCAAGTATGGAAACACAAGGAATACATTAGTGGAAAAACAACCTGATTTTCCAAAAATTACATTTCCAAAAATATTAAATTGGATTAAGTGATAAAATGGATTTATTGCCCTTACAGGTGTTATAAAATGCACAGCTGCTTTTAAAACATTTTCAGTTGTTAAAAGGAGACCTTTGCAGGTTTGGTTTCATTCATCAGAACTCAGAAAAATCTATGATGAGTGGGTGTTGTTTCTCTGACATTTCACACACATGCTTCTGTTTTGTAAGCGATTAAAAGCTCCTTCTAGTGGCTGGACCATTTATTCCACCAAATCTCTGAAAGGTAGATGTGAACATCTAATCAATGTGTTATTGCATGGCACTATTTAACATAAACAGCTTCATTTTATGTTACTATGGTTGAAGAAATGATCAGCCTTTCATTTAAAGTACAGCTCAGAGCCCAGGAAACAAAAGCAAAGCCTCTTTGTGAAGAGGACTCTGTGGTTTCTTATGTTTGTGGCACCCTCACCTGGCTGGCAGAGGCTCCTGTGGCTGTAGCTGACTCGGCTCCGGGAGAGAGGAAGCGTGGTGGCCTCTCCACAGGGGAGTTCCTGCGGCGGTAGAACAGAACGTAGGCGTAACGCGTCACCACCTGGCTCTCCTCCACCATCGTTACGGTGCTGTCATCAAACAGTCGCCACCCTGGAGCCACACATGGAAGACAAACTCAGAATGTGATACAGTAAAGGAGCACATTTACAGAAAGAAACGAGTGATGTTTTGAAGTGAATCAGTCACAGCATTTTTACAGGGTATCTGTGGGTTTCAGCAAGCCAAATTTAAGACTTTAAGACCTTCCTAATGCCACCTTGAGTAAAATTTAAGACAGAAAAACTATAAATACAGGGTATGATTGGATAAACTTTCTGAATTACAATCAAAGTAGTAAAACCGTGGGAATCTGGATTTGCGCTCATAACAGATGCAAAAAAATAATAATAATCTAGCTACCTAGCATGGGTATATCAGCCTGGCAACTGGTTGGCAACTCAAAACATTCTGTGCCTTGAGTAGCAGAGTGCAATGAAGATGTTTGCATGTGACTCAAATTTTTACCTGACAGAAAAATCTTGCAAGAAAAAAAAAAGAAATAATCCAGCCATGACAAAATTTAAGGTTTGTAATTAACATATTTAAGTTCACCTTAAATAATCTTAATGAGATTAAGACATTTAAAGGTCTTAATTTTAGACACTGATTAAAGATTTTTACATAATAGCTTTTTTTTTTAAACTCCTACGTTAAAGAAAACAAAACAAAATCACTATCAGAGTTAGCAAAAGTACACAGATACATTTGGGAAGAAGTAAAACTTACCAACGTCACTGCGCTGACTGTTCTTGTCACTGGGCAGGCGAGCGTACGCTGTGTAGTGCCCTCCAATCATCCCCCCATAATGGTTGATGACTGCATAGAGGTCGTAGATGGGGGCCTGCTGCATCTCGTCCTTCTGGCCAATGCAGAACTTACTCAGATCCAAGTTCCTGAAACCCAAAATTGTTTAAGAGGTTTAAATTGTCACTGATGCTTCCCTTTTCACAAGCATCTCATGCTTTCACATGCTAGACACTCAGATCAGTTCTCAGCAACTGTGATTACCTGACAGGAAAGTCGACCATGTCATTGATCTTGTCCCTCCAGATGAAGCTTCTGAAGGAGAAACGTTTGAGCTGGATGATTAAAACGTTCGGCAGACGCCACAGCAGGAGTTGCTTGGAGGCCTCTCGGTGCTGCTGGCACTTTGGACAGTACCTGGACAAAGAGCAAGGAGGAAAAAGAGCAAGCGAATTCAGCAACAAGGAACACCAGTAACTCCAGAAATGTCAAAGAAAGATTACATTTACAGACATTTCTTTAATTACTGGTTCTATCTTCCAGAAAAGTGTCAGAAAAGGGGAAGATTCAGATTTAACGTGTAAAGGGTAAAATAAAAAAAATTATTTTGTCCTAGTTTGGTCACAAATAGTGATAAAACAGAGACGTAGTTGCACCCAATCGAGGCAGTTGATAAACTAAGCCTTTCAGAAATTAAACATACAGTTGGTTGAATGGAAGGTAGTGTGAGGTACAGAGACGATGTGCTGAAAATAAAACCTCTGAAAACTGCAGATGCTGCTAAGCTGCATGCCGGAGTTGTGCTGGGTGAAGATAAATTTTTATTAGCCTATTAGTCATAACATTAGGAGAATGAAGTAATTTTATGAGATCTCCAACATGAACAACAAAAAATGTAAGTGTAAATAGTTTCTATAGGTAGAATAATGTATTCTTGCCTGCGTTCTGAAGGCAGCATGAGCAGTAGAGTGTTTGCTGGCAACGTAATGTTGACCGATAAGTCCTCTGTAGGATCTTGTTTAAATAAAATATTTCCTAATATTAATGAGAAACTACTAGTCCCACTGTCAGATTATTTCACTTATAACATGGAGAAAATGTCTTGTTATAAGTGAAATAATCTGCCAGTGTAATTAGTACATTTTAAAATTAGTAAAGAATGTTTTACTTAAAATAACTTCCAGTATTTTGCAGAAAAGTTACTTGTAAGTATAGTCTTATTTCATATCTTAGTGAACTAAGATATGTCCAATAGAAACAACACAAAATACTTGGCAATCACACCTCTTAGTTGCAGTGGGAAAGATGTTTTGGAACCCTAAGAGGGACTGAGGTGTTGTAAATGTTTGTTCCTACCAGGCCTCTTCAGGTGCCAACACCTCAGGCTTGGTGAAGAGATTGAGGCACTGCTCCAGGGTGAAATGTCCTGCTCTGGCCGTCTCGCTCATGGAGCTGGGGTCGTCCTCGTACTCCAGCTCCTTAGAGCTGACCAGCACGTACTCCTTCAGACGCTCATTGTTCTTCCACACCAGCTCCAAGGTTGCTTCATCTACCACGTCCGCGAGAGCATCCTCTGCAGAGAGCGTATGAGGGAAAATTAAAGTCAAGAAACAAAGTTGCATTCTAACTAAAATCCAATTAGAACTGATGATCGTTCTTGTACCTTTCTCGTCCAGCCTTTGCTCCTTGTTGTTCGAGTCCATCAGACCGATGTAGAACTGACTGGCATGACCCGACGCTGCCTCGCTTGGCTGTTGATACCCTGTTACTGCAGCTTCAGATCAAAATCATAGAAGAAGAAGCTCTGTTAGTGCTGGCCAATAAATTTGATCAAATTATTGAATTTTGGTAGATTTGATTTTTGGAAAATCAGGTTGGAGGCGGGTTCAAGCAGAGTCATCACTCGGTCCTGATTCAGACCGAGGTCCACCATTTAGTGATGCCTGATGTAAAATATAAAGACTTTTTGTTGGCTTTTACCTTCTGGCCGCACCGCTTTCTCACATGTCGTCTCTTTCTCGGCTTGCGGGTCCAGAGAGCAGCAGGAAGTGGAGGAAACGGACTCGGAAAACCCAGAGTCTTTAGTCCGTGTGCTGGAGAGGGAGAAGGAGCCCGAAGCTTCGGAGTGGATCGTCGACACCTGGTTGTATTCCCCCTGGAGGTCAGGCGGCAAAGAGGGGCTCTCCAAGTCGGCATCGCCAGCCTGTACATCACCACCCGCCTCCCTGGCCTCGTCTCCGGCTCCAGCACCGTCAGGAGAACCGAGCGCCATTGGCGGTACATCTAACCGGGACTGGGGTGTTTCAGGAGACGTTCTGCCTGACTGGAACGGTGGTTGGAATACGTTTACAGAAAACCTGCAGGGAAGGAGAAATGCCAGGTTTTAGTTACAGATCAGTTGGTTTTATCAGGCTTCACACAGCCCTCTGCTTCTTTAGCTGATGTGATGGTACAGATTGAGTTTTGATGTTTATGCAACACGTCTACAAAATTTTGACTCCTGTTTCGTCTTTAAACTTTAATATGAAAATGATCAGCAGAGGAAGTCAAGACTAAAAAGAATCAAATAGGTGAGCAGCTGAGGTGGTGTGATTACCTGGAGTAACCCTCCAGCAGCTGGGCGAGGCGAGCGTAGCACAGGCGGGACTCTGGGACGCTAACGAGGAATGGCAGGCCTACGTTCTCAGAGTTGGGACGACATAGACTCTTGTGACTGGGCCAGTGAGTTTTCTGACAATGTCTGGGGGGACAGAAGAAAATACAGTAAAAGCTGCAGACATTTACAGTTCAACTCTGAGACATCCCATGATCCTCACTGATTGCAGTAGCCCACTCGGTAGCAGCGGGTGCACCGCTTCAGTTTGTCTTCCTCAGACACTGGAGGTTTCAGGCAGGCAGCGCACTTTGAGATGGGGATGTTGGGCACCTGGAGTTTCTGGAAGGCAAAATGGAGCCGTTCAGATCAGATCAGATGCGTTAGCTTGTTGTTCTCAGCTAACACACAGAACAACAAAAGAGTTTTCTTCATTACCTGCTGCACTCTGAGCAGCACCACTCGTTCTTTGGCCAGATCTTTGGAAAGCACCTCGAAGCAGAACAACATATCAGACGGCGACACGGTGTCCAGAGAATGGGATGGCAGGAAGATGCGCTGGAAGCGATTTTTCGCCACCTAGCAGAGGGGAAGAAAAACAAGGACTCCCATCAGGAAAACTTCTCAATTTGTTGTATGATGGTCCTTTTAGTAAACTGATTATTCTGATAATTAATTGGATAAAAAATATTGGTATAATCTGCAAATCTTTCACATACCTACTCGAGTTTATGTGATACAATATTTGAAATATATTAAAAGATGACAATTGAATCACTGCTGTTATTAGATTTTTATTTTAGATGCCTAAAATCTAACAACAGCATCCCTTTAGTGACGACTTAATTATTTCGGACAAAAGATGCATCTAGAGCTAAAAAAAAAAAAAAAATCTATGAAGATGTGAAAAGCTCAGCCTTTTCTGCTTGACGTAACATCAAGGATTTACGCACTAATAATCGAATAGCAGAAGATGCTTAAAGTTTTTTCTTTCTTCTTTTTTAACCAAGCTAAAACTGCCACAAAGATTTTAGGGTAGAACAAATTTACAGTTTTTTTTTTAATGCAAAATGTGTTTCTTGTAAAGTTTTGGTTTAGCTACTGCTATTAGTGTGTTGTTCTGTCGAGTCTTTTTACAGTTAATCGAGGATTGAATTAGTTGACCTTTACTTCAATAATCGATTCATCACGATTAATCATTTTAGTACTATGTGACAGGCAATTAAAGTGGTGTCAATACATTTTTAAATGGCGTTGCAAATGTTCCCCTATTGATTGTATTCAATGGCTGTTTTTACTTTAGTTGGCACCAACTGAATTATTCCGCTTTCTGCATTTACATGATAACAACCAGATTTATTCAGTCTCTCCAGGATTTCACAATCATTTTTATGATTCTTTTTGCAATAAAAAAAATCACTGATTTTAAGGTGCCATTTTAGAAATATTTTTTAGGAATTTTGCCATCTTTTTCTTTTTAAGCCCATCTAAAAATATTCAGATGATCAAGATGAAGAAAAAGAAGAGAAGCACATGGATTTGGACACACAATTTTTATTTTTAAACTTAATTTAATTTTTGTTACTTGTTCGCAAACCTTAACTTGAGATTAAGTGAGGATGAGGCAGCAGTGTAGTGAAAATAATTACTGCCACCTGCAGGTGGGAAATGGCATCACTTCAACGAAATATTTTGGGTCATTTGTGTGGAAAATTCAGAATAAACATAACTGGGCCCAAAGAAATGCAAGGACCTGTAAACTTGGCTTGTATTTCTGAAAAAAAAAAGGTCAAAATTATGTGTATAAACAGATGTTGAGAATAAAAAAAAAGAATAAAGAAAATCTAACCTCTGCCAGTCTGAGGTTCTCAGACTTGACCCTCACACTCCTGGAGATAGATTCCAGAACCTCAGCAGTGCTGGAGTTCTCCTTGCTTACACTAACCAAAAACTACGACACAAAATGGAAAAGTGTGTTAAAAGGGTGGGGGGTCAAAGTGCAACTTGGAAACCAGTAGAAGCAGAGAACAAATGATCATTTCACCTTGATTGGTTTTTTATGAGGTTCTTTAGCAAAGTAGAAAACAGAGAGCACTTTTTGTTTTTGTGGCAATGGGACTGGGAGGTACAGGAAGGGGTCAAAGGTGATGGAGACCTGTAAAAAGAAATAGTAGGGAGCTTGAGTCGGGGTAAAGCCAGACCTGTCATCCCATGTTTTAATGGAGCTGAATATTACCTTGGAGCATGTGGGGCACACTAGCTTGGATTTAAACTGGCCTTGGAACAGATCCACAATAAACGAGTCGTTTCTCATCTTGTGCCGCTGCCATGCCTCCTCTGCCACCACCTACAACAACAGAACAAAAAACAACAACAATCCATTGAAAGCAAACTTCAACTTGGTTTTATTTAATAGAAAATACTAAGTAAATATGCCACGGGTCTAATTTTTCACGACCAATCAACCTCATCAAGACGTCCGTCAGAGTCGACCGTCTCGGTGTAAGGTTTGTTCTGAATCCGGTTCAGGTCCTCGTGGAGTCCGTCCAGGAGGAACGCCATGAACTCCTGCGCATCGTGCTGAGCATAACCTGTGAACTGGCTGGCCTTACTGGCCACGATTGCCTGCGAGATCAGAAAGGAATGCAGGATATCAGATGTGACTTATGAAAAGGATCGTTTGAAAGAAACAGAAGAAATGTTCCAAACAAGCTAGAAAAATCCCACTTAATTAGAATACCTTTAATTTTGATGGTTGGAAGGCATGATGAGTCCCTTTCCACAGAGCCCTGAGCAGAACAGCAAAGCCGATGGCCAGCCTGCCTCCGGTTCCCAGCGGATTACTGCAGTTGATCTCAGATTCAAACGCTCGGTCTGACAGGGAGGGAAAACTCAGAGATCAGGAGGTTTTAATCAAGACAGGAAAACATCAGCACCTTTTAGTAAAGCTCCAGACGGTTCAGAGGGCTGGGATTTAATGTTTTAATTTTGATTAAACATAGAAAAGTCTCAAATTGGTACCTTGGTAATCATATGTTTCTGGCATACTCATAAATTTGAAGCACAAGGGACATTTGCAAACATCAATGGGCAACAACACTGCTTTTCTTGACCGAGAAAAAAAATATTATCTGGTGGGATGCTGAAAAAGACTGTCGTTGAGCTAAAATATGCTAAAATCAGTTATAAGCTAAACTGTTAAAGCCTAAAATAGCATCTCAATGCTAAACATGTAGCAGCAGCACAGACGTCCCCAAAGTTAATGTCTGTGTCCACTGTGCACATTTCTATAGAAGTTACGTCAATGATAAGGGCTTCCTGGAACACCGAAAGCTAAATGTCTACAATAACACTTTGCACCAATTTGACGATTGAAAAATCCAAACAAATTAAAAACAATAGATACATCTTATGTTGAGGTTATATATCCATTTATTGAGTAATTCAGCAGCAAAAAGGGTACTTGATTGAAATTCTTACTTGTTTTGTATAGTTTTTGTTTAAAATGCGATAAATTAATTTCAGTTGATTAAATTAACTCGATTACAAATTTGAAGTCTCACCACAAATTTCTTCACAAGATAAATGACCCTTAAGGACAAGCTTGTTCTGCATTAATCACTAGTGTTTTAAAGCTTGAACAGATAAAAATGATGCAGATAAATTCTGTTGATGTTGAATAAAGGTTCCTGGAGCAGTAATGTGATTGCGTTTACCGTGGAAGTAATCCCTGAGTTCTCTGGTGTTGGACAGGGATTGGATGACACTGTTCATGAAGCAGGTGTTGCCCAGGTTAACCAGTCCTGTGAATCCAGGCATGCACACCTTCTTCTCCTCCTCTTCCTCGTGGCACTCGTTAGCAGCAGGTGGTGCATGGGTCATGGGCTGCACCATGCAAGTAGGCTTGGGCTGAGGCGTGAAACACAAGCGCACATTTCCTCACTTATCTTAGTTTATGTTGCTTGCTTGAGCTGAAGTAACCTGTTGTGTCTTCCCCTCACCGTAGTTACTGTGGGCTCCGCCTTGGTGATATTAACGTGCTCAGAGACGGAGCGGGGAGCTACGGTATCCAGACCCGTTTCCTCCACTCCTCTGGGAGATGTCTTGGTGGGCTCCTCTCCAACCCTCGGGGGCTCCTCCTTGGCTGGGAGGCTGTGTTGACTGCTGCCTGGTTGGCTCTTCTCCATGCAGGCGGGGCTGGAGGGCACAGCAACCTTTGCACCACCCACTGCACCTTAAACAGGACAACAAAGCTTGTGGTTAGAAGATCATCAACAGACTCACTGTGAATTGTGCTAAATATAAATTAGAGATTTCCTAAAGAAATAATTTATTTTGCTTAAAAACAATTCTGGAGAAAGCTAAGCCTGCCACAATAAATTTTGCTGGACAGTAAATTGGTCCAGAAGTTATCCCGATAAACAATAATATTTTTTATTACAAATATTACTTGTTTTCATTTATAATAATGCAACACCACATTCTGAAAATAAATAAATAAATAAATGAATTTAAAAATTCCAATGAACATTCAACACTGGGACTGGAAGACTTTTTAAATATCCAAAATAAACAACAGAAAGAACAAATAAAATGAATTATGAAATTCTTTGAAGTCTTTGAGAGAACTAAATGGACTAAATAGAAAGCTGGCAGCAGACCTTGTGAGGCCGGGGCCTCCAGGCCTCCCCAGCGCTGGCTGTGTCTCTTCTTCAGGGTGATGTCCAGGCGGGACGGGGTGAAGGAGTAACTGCACTGCTCTGGCTGGATCAGGTTCCTGACACACAGGAGGTCACATCACACTTTTTTCAAATAGCTCACATTCATGCCATCAACTTCATACAGAACTTTTTTTAGACCTTTGTTTCAAAATGTTAGTAGTATTAGTTGGAAATACCAACTTGACACTTTCTTTCATGCCGTTATTAACCAGTTGTAAGGAAGTCAGAGCAGAGCAGCTACCTGAGTTTAACTTGCCACTTGAACATCGTGTTTGGCCCACAGCCTGAATGAAGCCGAAGAAAGTTCACATCGCTGTCAAAGAGCAAACAATAAGTGATTAGTTCTGATGAAAAAAATAGGCAAAGCTTCTGCTTCTTAGCAGCATATTCAGGTGAAGCACCTTGTCTGGAAGATGAGGGTGAAGTCCTGCTCTCTGAAGATGACCCTGGCCGTTTCCCTGCAGACTCCCTTCATGTAAACATTAACCACCATCAGGTCAGTGCCCTTCTCGTACGAGTCGTTTTTCACCAACGGCAGGTTGACCATCGGCTCCGGGACTGCAGGGGATTTTTATAGACAAAAAAAAAACTTGAGCCAACAAGTGATGAACAACAAGAAAATGCAGAATGCTTCCTCAGTTTCATTTATCTGGACGAGATGTGATCAGGGTTTAGCCCCAGGGTATTAAAAGCCTGGCTTTACCAGGTTTTACTTTTCCTCCCAACAGGCTGTTGTTTGATTATTAATTTTAAATTATTATTTGTTTTACACACCAGTAAAAGTAAGGGCAAAGACGAATAAAGCTGGGTTTATAATTGATACACTCGACTCAGCACAGGTTACCGCATGTCAGCAATCCAAAATTCAAATCAGTCTGTTTGGAAAATACTCCTTCCAAACCAGCATTCACATGATCCCTCTTTGATGATCCCTCTTTGAAGGCTCATTTTGGAGAAGACAGCACAAATGTACATATCAAATATCAAAGTCTTATGGCAAACTGCAAGTATCGATAACAATGCAAACAAGGGGATGCAGATTTTAGGGAATTTGTCCCAATCAGTGCACTGCAAGGGCAGACACAAAGGGAAGGTTGCTGATCTTTTAAAAATTACTGCAGAAACATGGACTTGGCATTCTGCTCCACTCATATTCACATCCAGTTTAACAATAAAAGTTGGTATGACATTCAACACACTCTGTTGGTTTCAGATAGTGAAGCATCAGTAATCTTTAGCAGTATTATTTACTTAAAATAGTATTTGATTGTACAGAAACACTAGGTTTTTTAGTCCACTGCTGCATTTTCTTTGTTGTCGTTTCACTTCCAAAAGCACAGCTTAGGATGTTTCCTGGGAGTGTTTCTAACTTTCTCAAACTAATGGTAATGATTAAAGAGCTGGAATAATCCCAGCTTCCTCAAAACATTTCCATTTAAACTGATTCTGCATTTTTAACCAACCTTCCTGTTGCATCATCTCCAGAGTGGGCTCTTCCTTTGACTGGTCCCGTTTCTCCTCTCCGTCACAACTGCTTGACTTCGGCGTTAGACCTGCTGATTGACTCTGCCTGTGAACTGCGCTGCCAGCTGGTTCTGATAGTGTCTCTGTTATCCCAGGCTGCTGGGATGTGAAAGCGTCCTGCTGGGATTCACCCTCGGTGGATTTACCATGTAGCTCAAGCACAGCTCCATCTCTCAGCATCTGTGGAGAAGAATCCGTGTTCTTGTTGGATTTGGCTGGGTTCTGGAAGCAATCGGTGATGTCAGGAGCTGTTCGATGGCCGTCTGTCCCAGGTATTGTTGTTTCGGACACGTCTGATGACTCATCTGTCTTCACCACCTTCACACAAAAAGACAGACATTAGTGTTCTGGAGGCAACAAAGACATCTGTTAGCGTTTCATTGACTTCAATGGATTCTTTCACTACTTTTCTTCTGCAGAAGAAAACAGGTAACTAAATTCCAGTTTAAACCAAAGTCATGCATAAAATGATATCAGCATTTCCAGAAGTCTTCCTTATCCAGGCTGCAGTGAGATACAGTACAAAGAGATATTTTTTCACTATAATAAAAAGTAAGAATCACCTTTTATGTTAGTGATAAAGATCTCAAGCACACAAGGCTGAACAAAAAAAAAAAAAAAAAGATTAAACAAAGAAAGTGAAAAAAAAAATCTTCCAGGTTCTTACTCACTGCTAGATCCAGCCAATATTTTACAACTTGGTAAATAATAAAAACAATAATAATAAAAAACACATTTTTATTGACCAAGAGACTTCTCTCACAGCAAACACTTGAGAATCTGAAAACTTTTCTTTCTTTTTGAAACAATAATAAGTGGTTCTCAGAACAAAAATGAGCAGAGGCTTTAAACAAGCACTGTCTCACCTGAGCTCTGTCTCCAGCAGCCGCCCCTGGTGCTCCAGATTCCTGGCTGCCTCCCTCTTTCTCTTCTCTGTTGTCTTCATGTCTGTGTGAGCTGGGATGATGAATTTTACCAGCAGTTGCAGTAGAACTGTCAGAGGCGGGCTCCCCTTCTGGGTCTTTGCTCATGTTGGGAAGCCGCAAAGTGGTGCGTGCAGCGTTGTGTTCCTGAGATGGCTGCTCGCCTTTTGCGGAAACCCTTTGCACGATGCTGTCGCCCAAACGGTCGTTGGAGCCCTTTTTCACCTGGATCGAGTCCGCGGCTGCCTTGTCACCCGCTTTGTTTTTGAAGCAGCGCTTGAAGCCGCGCTCAGGCCTGCCAGTGCTCCGGCTCTGCTCGTCATGTGCGGGTGATGAGGGAGGGCGAGGCTGCAGCTGCTCTAAAGCTAATCTTGCTTTTTCTGATGACTGCAAGGTGGAAGGTTTGGTTTCATTTCTAGACTCGGATCGGGCCACATCCTTTTCCTTCTTATTTGACTGAAAGAATTAAGAAAAGAAATGAGGCCATTTAACAAACGCAAACATGGTGAACTTAGCAATTAGCTTTTGAAATTAAGTAACTGCAGAGAAAAACTTTTTCCTCTGGTCGTCTTTCATTTTAAGTGGTTTTTTTGGCCTCAGTGGTTCCTCAAAAAGCCACAGCGTTCATAAAAGGAAATATAAAGTTTTTGTTGCTTTGCAATAGAGATGCAGTTATAAATTGTATCTCTATAGACTCACAATTCTGAGTCCTGGGAATTCTAAATTGATTCAAAATGTTCAAAAGTCAGTTTTAAAATGTGTTCAAGTTGTACGCGTTTGCTGCTCTTATTTGCGAGTATACTGCATACCGCATTACGTGTCCATCGTAATGCAGTATAGTATGTAACGTTATGGAAATGTTTTAAATTAATGTTCCACTTCTTTACACCGTCTCTTCATCTTGTCAGTCATATAATTTCAACAATATCTCCAAGTTGTTTGAAAAGACAAATTGGTTTCTGAATTAAAAATCGGAATCGTTACCCTAAAAATGGAATCAAAAGACATTTTTGATCAAAATCAAAAGACACTGCTTTTGCATTGCAAAGCATCTCTGCTTTGCAATTCCACTCACAACTTTAGACAGAAGCATATTGTAATTTCAGTAAAACTAAAGTAAAATGTATTTCTGTCTGAAGTTTCAACGCAGATGTATTTTAAAGCACAGCAAAAAGAGGAAGAAAAACATTGAAAGTGACTCACCTTGAGAGACGGCCAAATGTGAAACGGAATCTTCTTGTGCAAAATGAGATGCAGAAATCCACCTTTCTCCTTGTACTGTGCTTTACTGCAGGAGGCCTCGATTTCCTCTTGCAACTGACAGCTCCACTGCCGCCCATCTGAACAAATTGGAGACAAACCAAAATACAGTCAAAAGGAATATTTACAAACAGCTGCCTGAATCCATTTCACTTAGTTGCAGCTATTAAGGTTTTAGCAAAGCCAACCTGGGAAAGACACGTTGCAGTGTGTGTCGGTGAAAGTTGTATTGATGTCCTCTACCCTCTGCACCCCATCTCCACAGCGCAGTCTGACCGTCACTTCATTCACGTTCTGCTTCCAGTCCACAAACACATCTAGGAAAAGGTTATTGATTATAGAATTGAGCCAGTCTGTACTGGAAGTAAATCTGTACACAGAAATACACATGACCATCTGATCTTCAGAAAACATGCTGCTGAGGCATTAAATTGTTAAAATGGTCGTAATTAATTTTCACGTCTATAGAACTGCAAGATCTGAATTGTTATTGTATCAAAATATAGACAACAATTCAGAGGTCTAAAAAAAAACAAACAACATTCATCTTATGGAGGGAGAATTTTAAAAAATGGCATGTGGAAAAAAAATTCCACACATAAAAACACAAATGTGTTTTTATGTGTTTTCATAGGGATACATTCATATCCTTTCACAGGGATACTTTCATATCCCTATGAAAGGGATATGAAATATACTTTCATGTCCCTATGAAAGTATACACTTGCTATCCAAAATGTTTAACAGAAACAGTTAGATGTCTTGCACACATAATTGGACATCGTTTACATTTTAGAAAATGTTTGTACTATTAGAGCACATTTCACTGATAACTCAATCATTTTCAGTTTGAACTTTTCTAAAGGCTAAAACAGACAGTGAACCTCAGAATAACCATATTGTAACGCATTCCTATTTTCTACAAACTCTTCCAGTTGAAAACATGTTATATATACACAAACATAAATAGAACAAATACACAAAACCTATCAGAAAATCAAACCCTTTACTAAGAAGATTTTTAAGCTCTCTTAGAGTCCACTAAGTGATTGTTCTTGTTTTTGAAAATTCTTTTAAAAAAATATTTTTTTGAGTCATGAATTAGCTGGGTTTCCATTAACCATAAATTTGCGCAAACCTAAATTATGAAAATAAATTAGTGTAACTGATGCCAAAAAAAAAAATAATTTTTCAATGCGTTTTTGTGCTAGGACAAGGTAATTTTTCAGCCCTATCAAAACAGATGTATTTTGCAAATTTGCAATGGAAACACATTATCGCATCACGAGTCATGTAATCAACAGCCAAATGTTACTGCTAGTGAAAACATTGAAGATGACGACAGGAAGTGGTAGAACGATCTTTTCTTTTTTCTGGACAGCTCCACCAGAGCTCTCACGGCATCAAGCAGCTCATAAAAGGTTGTGAGCAAACATCATGTGTTGAATCCAGAGCTCTCCTGTAAGACCAATGACTACAATTTCTCCAAAATGTCAGCTGCACAGCCACTGACAAGTATAAGGGCTCTGTTGCTAAAACACCTGTATAAGACACCTTCATCTCCTCTGATGGCTGATGGATGAAGAGAATATGTAACTATCCACATCTATTACTGTCATGATTTTAAATGATTTATTGCATGAACAAGCTTATTCGTTCATGATTTCAATTTCATTTATTATTTGACACAAACACTGTAATTGCAATTGTGTTTTGTTTTTTGATCTCAGCAGAATATAAACAAAGAACTACACATATTTGTAATGGACACACAGCAAAAACACACTGAGGAGCAGCACTGCAGCACCCTAAGTTATCCAGTTATTATCCACAGTAATTTTAACCAGTCAAATAAACTGGCTACTCCAACAGCAAGAGCATTTCATTTATTCTCACCTTTCTTGACCTCTGCAAGAACATCATCCAGCACCGCATTGGCTGCAGCTGCAGCCCTCTTGGCCTCTCTGCTCTCCTGGTTGGCCTTGTCCTTCTGTTTCTTCTTACTGGTGCTGCTGGTCTGTTCTGAGCTGTTTTCCCTAGCGCCTCCTCGTTGTTGTGCCCCACTACGACGTCCCGCCGTCTCGATACCAGCTACTCGGTCCCCCCCGCTGCTGGCCATCTTCAGGCACTTAGCGCTAACCGGCCGCCCGTCGCCAGAATCACTACCGCTGCTGGGCTCGGAATCTGAGGTGTGTCTCTTCCTGCCTGGCCCGGCTATCTTGGCGACGATACTGGTATGAACTTTCCCACAACAGAATCAGGATGCTGGATGCGATGTGGGAACCTGCAGAACACAGAGGGTATTTCTGAAGCAAAATAACAATAACAAAGGAAAGCAAATATGAATGCTGTTTGCAAACTGTGGCACAATTAAAAGAACTTGAGAAAAAAAAACTGTAAGTTAACTTCTACTTGCATAGATCAGTAATGCTAAAAAGCATTAACCTCTAGACAGGAAGCCCCTTTGCAAACACACAGATGATGCTACAAGATATGTAAAGAAAAATAAACTTTTAGAATGTTTTTTTATTGGCTATCTAATTATTATTACATTCATTTAGCATAAATTCTGCCCCATTCTTTTTTATTTTAGTTGGCTATGAGTTCTATGGTAGAAAGTCTTATCAAATAATATATTGTGACTTTATCAACAGATAATACAGTTTTCCTTACAATCTCCTCTTCTGATGAGAAAACATTCAATGTTTATACTAGTAATCCATCTTTTTTTTTATTTTACTCACATCCTGTGGTTATTTACAGCAGAGTTGATCACACTGATAGCATACAGTGACTGACCGACAATCAGCTCTGAACTTTCAGTGCCTGTGTGTGTGTGTGTGTGTGTGTGTGTGTGTGTGTGTGTGTGTGTGTGTGTGTGTGTGTGTGTGTTCATATATTATAAAGTGCTTATTGTTTCAAACTGTGTTGGGTGTAAATTTTAATTTCAAGAGCTTACTTACCATTTTGAATCAGTTTGTATGCAGCAATACTTCCAAACCGTTACATTCTGCTTTGTGATCATAATATAGATTTAATTTATTTTGCTTGTTCCATAAGCACATCTTACCATGCTGTTTGTTCACTGATTTTTTTTCTGGATATTTACTGAGATTAAAATACACACAAAGATATTAATTATGCGACATAGGAGGGCAACTGACTGCGCTTGATGGTATTAAGGGCAACAAGTTGAATACAAACGCTGACCACAATTTTTAGATATGAAAAAAAAAATTATTTCAAAATTATGCATTAGTGTGTGTTGGCTTTTCACATCAAATAAATTGTGGTTGTAACATAACTTAAGACCAAATGGTGTGAATACCTTTGGACGGATCATTATGTTTGTAGTGTTGGATTTATATCGTTGAGGCTCCTGCTCTCATCCACTTTTAAATGTAATTTAATCGCTGAATGCATTTCTGAAGAATACATTCATTTCTGGACTTTTTATGTCAGTCATCTGACTTAGCAAATATTTTATAATGTATGTATGTTTTAGAACATCCAGGAATAAGTTAGTGTTTCAGGCATATAAATCTGGGGCGAAAAGAGTTAGAAGCTCCTTCACATACAAACATTAGGGTGATTCAAGCCAATTAGGAACAGGTTTCAAATGACAACGCTGAAGGGGAACACAGCCATTACAAAAGCCTGGCCTCTTTTCCTTAGCCTAATATAACATTCAGCAAGTGCCATATGATTAAAAAAGTAAATAATAAATAGAGCGACATAAATTTATAGGAGTTTTAGAGCGCATTTATTGAGATACGAACCCTGCTCATAAAAGCAAATGGCTTTATTAGACGACTCGCCCTTACAATTGGCAGCTCAGCAGCTGGTGAGCTAGCCACCGGAAAATAATAGCATTTAATGTCCTCACGTCTATTAAAAAGTGACATTGAACTACCACGACTGCGGTGTCCCAATGGACAACATTTAGTCACTAGACCTAACCAAAACGTACATGTGTAAACAAAGTTATTATTCACCGGTGCGCTAACTACTCCTTTTCGATAATTCCACTGTAAAGGTTGCACTGATCTGTTATCATTATTATTGCATCAAGTCCATGGCAGCTGCCAGTGCAAACAGTTCATCGGTGAACCTGATATGCAGCAGCATTTCTACCCGCAGAGAGCAGGAAAGGCTCAACGGCTAATGTCATTAGCAACATGCTAACTGTAACTGAAACGAAAGGGTTGACACGGCTACCAGATAATAAATAAACGCTTCCTGACATTTCGTGACATTAAGCTTCCGGGTGTTTTAAACCCTAATATTTCCTATCACAATGAAACTGAAGGCCTACTTACCTTTAACGTGGTTGTAGTTCCGCCTGAACTCACAATAGCGGGCGACTCCTTTAGCGCACTCTCCGGCTGCTGCTAAGCTTCTTCACGGCCTCGGGCTGCTGCGCTGTTTCTGGCCGGACTCGAAACCCCCGCAGTCTACGGTGTTTCTAGAATGTTCTACATCTAACCAGGACCCATTTCTGTCAAACTGACACGGCTTTTCCGATACTAAAGCAGAACACAATGTCCAAAATTGAACTTACTGCGTTTGTGTCATTGTCTTCGGCAGGCAGAACCGACTTTGTGGGAAGCAAAATATACTACTGCCTCAACAGACCTGAAATGACTGCCAGTCTGCGCTACTTCCTGAATAACACGCACACGTGATGTGAATACAGTCTCTCTCTCTCTTTATCTCTCTCTCTCTCTGTGTGTCTCGCTCAACTTGGGGTCCTGCGCGCGTGAGAGACCTTTACTTTACAGCTAACAAAAGTCTCAGTCATTGCTTTTAATTGACAACTCAACAGTTCAATTTGGCAAAGTAAACTTTACAAATAAAATACATCTATTAACGTAACTAACGTCATATATTTTCAGATCAACAGGAAAAAAAATGAATCGTTCAATTTTTGAGGAAAAATAAATAAATTTAAAATACACCCGGTAATTTGCCATTCCAGTTAAATTATGCAACCAAGGCCCCAGTGGAAATATCCTGCCTCAGCAGACTCGTTGACAGAAACATGGCCTCAGAAAACTCACACCTAATCAGGAGAGTGCTTGCATTAAAATCAAATGTTTTCAACGTGGCCGTATACGATTATGGGACTAGAGGACACAATGGGCAGGTTTTTACAAATGTGCAAAAAAACAAAAAAAATGTATACAATTGTTGTAAAACAAAAACAAAACAAAAAAGCCCCAAAACAAATGTGTGCTAATCTGTACGTCTCAAACAGATTATGAAGAGACAACTAATCCGTGAAAAAAAAAAAAAATCAAGCTCCCCTGGCTTCTTCCAGTGCTCTCAGTGATAACTAGACTCAAACAATAAAAAGCCAGGAGGGTCATAACACTGTCAATCACGCTTGCATACCTGCTACTTCGCAACAGCATCTTCCCAGAGTCTGCCAGGAATGATAAGGCAAGCTAGCATGGCCACCAGTGACAGTGAATAAACATCTTTTTCTGAAATAGTAAGTTATTTTTCTGCCTTTAACACATTTAGCAGTGTGTAGATGATTGACAGCGTTACGATGCTCCTCCCAGCTCCCATAGTTGTTTGTGATTGGGAATGGCACATGTCTGTAGACAGTAGTTGCAGCTCAGAGAGGAGGTGGAAGTGCTTGATCTTCTCAAGGCATGATGACTCTTCTAACAAGTATGTAAAAAAAAAAACCAAAAAAAAAAAAAAAAACACTGTTTATGCTGCAACTTTAACACTCCAAACATAGTGGATTTGCCTTATCTGTCATATAAAGTCCAAACGTAAAGTTCCAGAGCTATACATGGAACTTCTCTGTACTGAAGTAAAATATATTCTTATCTTTTAGCAAACTGACAGACCTGTCCAGAAAAGGAGTGGGCTCATACAGATATAGTCACATGAACAGGCGAGCTGACTCAGACTAGTTCCAGTTGGACATGAACTATTTTTAGAAAACAGCTTTGTCCCTTTTGCAGCTGGCCAATGAGGCCAACGTTATTCTTCGTTTATTAAAATAATGCAGTTTTGTGGCGAGTTAAAGTTTGCTCTAATGACTTTGCTTTAATCCCAGATACCTTCAGGTAAAGCTATTTAAAATGTTTCTGTATTTCCTCTTCTTTGCTGTTAATTTGAGCTTGCATGCTGACTGTCATTTCATCCTGCTGCCTGTGTGTTACCTTTCTAACACACATTTAATAAAAAGCTGACTCAGCTTTTCAGATGGGATGCTGCTGGCTGGAGGACTATGAGAGCAACACATGCATGTTAGACCAGCAAAAACAACCATCATGGAAGAATATTTATGCAGACAAAAAAAAAATCAGAAATGACATCATATTCATCTTTATTCAGAAAACTGTAAAACTTAACAAGGTACCTTTGGTGTTTCCATTGCCAATGACCAGTCATTGTTACTGAAATATGTAAAAAAAAAAAAAAAAAGTATTTGTGCACTAGTCACATTTTGCAAAACTCAAACTCACATGCACAATGCCAATGTATATATCTCCACAATACTGACAGCATAAGGCACTATTAAAACCAGTATTTCACTTCTTTAACTTCGGTAGAGATCAGTGACTGCAGGTCCAGCTTGTTCCGTCACAAAATACTGTATGTGAGAAACATTCAGTGTCTCAACAGTGTCTAGTGGGGTTGGCCTTTTTTTCTCTTTAAATTCCAGGTTATTTTAAAAACAGCTTCAACCTTTATACTTAAGGGTCACATACTCCATTATATTATGTAAATGTTCTATCTGATGTTACGTTTGCAAACATTTTTAAACAATGTCAGGTTGATGTTGACCATATTCCATCCATCCATTGCTTAGCGACAGGCGAGTCCACCCTGAACAAGTCACCTGTCCGTTGCAGGAAAACACAGAAACACACAAGACAACCATACACACACACACACACACACACACACACACCCCCACACACTCACAATTCAACAGTCATGTTTTTTCAGAGTGGGAGGAAACCGTAGAGAACTTACAAATGAACAGGCAGATTATGCAAAAGACACCAGGCTGGGATTTGAACCCAGGACCTTTTTGGTGCAAGGTAACAGTGCTACCAACTACTCCACTGTCCAGCCTGCTAACCACATTTTTAATTCTGTACACTTCAACCTTCCAGCACAAGTCTGACTTTTGTCATCTACAGAAATACTGAGATGACTGAGGTTGTTGGGAGTATCAGAGATGGACAAGAAGCTGAGTACAGAGATGTGCTGGACCGCTTTGTGGCATGGTGTGGGAACAATCATCTCATCTTAAACAAAACAAAGGAGATGATTGTTGATTTCATGAGGAACAAGATCGAGTTAGATTCTATTTCCATCATGGAAGAAGAAGTGGAGGTAAAGGAATATAAATACCTCAGTGATCACCTGGACAACAGACTGGACTGGAGATGCAACAGCCGTCTATACGAAGAGACAGTAGACTGGACATCTTGAGGACGCCAACACCCTTCAAGATTTGCAGCACGATGCTGCAGATCTTCTACAAGTCTGTTGTTGAGAGCATAATTTCTTCTCCCATCAACTGTTGGGGCAGCAGCATCAGAACCAGGGACCTAAAAAGGCTCAAGAGCCTGATAAAGAAACCTGGTTCTGTTCTGGGGTGAAACCTCTGAAGATTATTATGCAAAGAAGGATTCTTCACAGGATCAAGAAAATTATGAATAACTCTGACCATCCTTTTCATGATACTGTCTTGGCAAGGCAGAGCAGCTTCAGTCAGAGGCTTCTTCAGATTAGTGCAGTACAGACTGCTGCAGAAGATCTTTCCTGCCAACATCCATCACTACCTTCAATAACTCTTGGAAGAATCAAAATTAATGAGTTATAACAACATTTATTAATCCCAAAGGGAAATTAAAGTATTTCTGAAATAAATGGAATTGAATATTTGTTGTTTTAAATCTGTTTTCATTTAAATTTATCCTGTGTGTTTTTATCCTGTTTGTTGAAATACTGGAAAGCTATTCCAATGACCATTGTGTGTTGCCAACAATGTTTTATATAAATGACCACCACTAGGTCTCTAAACAGTTTTAACTACACTGTCTTTTTTAGGTTCATTGTCACCAGTGAATAATTCCATTAATTCATCTCAAAAGTAGTGTGCTGTGCAGAATTTTTTGCATTATTCGAATTTTAATCATGATGAAAATAAAATCTTATTTTCCGTAGCAGAAACATAGTGCTGAGCTCAGCTCAGAATACACTTCCAACTTCCGCTCAACCTCACACTGAAAGAATGTATTACAAATTTAACTTGTACTTCCAGTCTAATTATTTAGTGAGAAAATAATGCCATGTGAAGAAAAAATCTGATTAAATAGCTCACATGGTTTCTGGAGGATTGTGGCCTTGGATGTTTATGGAAAATGGATTTTGGATCCTGTGCTCCATTTCTGTGTTGGTTCGGCCAAATATAGATAATTAGCCTTCTGGAAGTCCCAATGTGAAACTGTTTTCAGTGTACTGGAGGAGTTGACCTGATTTTTATTTAAGATTTTTTAGCCATTTCCATGGGTTTGATGATGTAATGCACCAATGGAGCAGGTCCACAGCATCATAGCTCTTTGCAGCCAAATTGTTGTTATGGTGATTCAAAGATACCACTTTTAGTTCTATAGTGAACTCTGGAATAATACATGTTGGTTGTGAAAACTTAAATGCAAACATTCAAAGTTGTGTTTCAGATTCAAAGCAATTAATAACCACAAGCTACATGTGAATAAAATATGTGCTCATTGACAAACTTTAACATACGTAGCCATTATTATGTTTTTTTTAAATGTAAGAATTATCCATTTCCATTTCAATGGAAAACACTAACTGGGTTCACCACATGGACACTGGCTAGTAGAGTGATTTATTTTCCCCTGAAAGCCTATCACCATGTCTCTATATATCTAACGTAAATCGTAAACTAACAGTAGTGGACGTCTTTCCTTGCGGTTTTGAAGGGGCTTGTTTACTGGCACGTGTTGTAGATCTGGATCTGTTTGTTTATGTCGTTGAGGATGCTCCTCATCTTGTCCTCCAACCCGTCCAGCTGCCGGACTTTCCCCTCCAGCTTCCTCTGGTTCTCCTCATAGTTTTTCTCCAGCTCTGGACCAACCATAAAGAAGAAAAACAATTTTAACCTTAACATGACACTTTAAATCAACTATACGCTCCATTTTCTTCTTGAAATGCAGGCAAATCTTCGACAGCAAAGTAGCACCTGCTAGTTTTTGTAGCTTGTTCTGAGCATCGTTGAGGAGCTCCTTGGCTTCCTCTCGGAGACTCTCTGCCTTCTTCTTGGCGTCCCGCACGACCTTGGCCTTAGTGTCCACTCGTTGTTGTACCTCGTTGAATTTGTCTGTCAGCTGGCCGTCTAGAATCTGTGCATAATGTGGATCGTTTAATAGAATAAAATAGAACAGAACATATTTTATTTATTCCCAAGGGGACAGAGGTTATTTGTTGGCAAGCTACTCCATCCAAGATGTTAAATATTGGTAAGTACAATATTTACCAATGTTTAACAATGTCTGGCTCGACTGAAGGAACGGAATGTGGAAGTTATGGGGAAGGAACCTTGGAAGCTCGGAAACTGCAGGTCAGAGAAGGAGGCGGCGCTAAGTCCAACCCGGTGTTTGCACAACTGAATGGTTTCCATGTTAGATTCAATGATTTCTCAAACATCCATTAAAGAATCAAGGCTTCTCTCCAAGTATGTCTTTGATGAGGGAATGACATTATAACATGATATGAAGCTCAAAAAGGTTGATTTTATGTAAATCTGCCCCTTTAAATGATACTAAGAGTGTCCAGTCAGACACATACCTGCTTGGCTTCATTTGCCTTGTCCCGAGCCATGGTGGCCGTCTCTTCAGCTCGGGCTGCGGCCATGCTGTTGTTGGCTCGCTTGGTCTTCAGCACATTGATCTCCTGTTCCAGTGTGTCAAGGCGACCCATTGCATCATCCAGGTTCTTCTCACTGTTGGAGGTTTCTGTCTCAATCTGTGTAGAATACGAGTTTGCAAATGATAATTTAATCACACACAATTTGGCTCTAAAGGAGTTCACCTGGCTGAATCATTGTTGACATACTATGGACACTGTTTTCTTTTAAAAATACTGAAAATCACTGGTGACCACCAGGGGGCAGCAACCATCAAAAAGTAATAATATGGCAATAGAAAGATATACTTTCATACTTACATTTAAAAACTTAAAGTGCTGATCCATGTGTGAAAAGCATTAAAACAAATATATATATATATATATATATATATATATATATATATATATATATATATATATATATATATATATATATATATATATAAAATTAAAGTAGCATTATTTCATGGTAAAAATTAAGAAATAATCAACCTTTAATTAGTTAAGAAACGTTAGAAGTACTCTGCCACCCAAACAAGTAGAATCATTGATACTATTAAGAATCACTTCAAAATATATTTTGGTTGGCAACTGAATCAATGAAGATGGATAACAGTGGAAAAAACAGATTTCCTGAAATGTGAAGTTATTTCTCCGCCATTAGTATTTTAGAAATGTAGATGCGTTCCTAAATGTAGGTACATTTAGAAAAGTACTAATATGGTGCAGCCCTTTTAGAGATCTAAGATGAAGCATGCTTTACAGTTTGTAATTTGTTCCTGGGTGTTTAAACTGATTATATAAGTTAAACTGAGAAATACACAGTGTATAGACTGATTCAAAAATATTGTCTAGACCTGTCTTTGAAGGCATCTTCGGTAATCATGACTGATCTGATTATGAGGCAGTGACCTTAGGAAATGAAAGGCTTATCTGCAGAATAACCAAATGTTATCAGTTTAAATTTGCTCTTTACAGCAGCAACCAGTTTGTATTTCTCTTCAAGACTCTGAATCTAATGGCAAAACTACTGGAATAAAATGTAACTTTATGTATATATATGTCTTAATTGACAGCATTAAGACCTTCCTCCTGGCTCTGATTGGTTGTTTTTGACCGGCCAGTACATTTCTTCAGACAGAGTTGGTAGCACTTGGAGGATGTGAAGGACATTTATCTTTTCACGGATTTTCTGTCCCATACTGTCACAACATGGTATCACTTAACAAATATTTAAAAATACTTTTTAAATAGAAGTTACATATCACAGCTTTCTGTCTTTATTTCTTTTTAAAATATCTTTATCTAGAATCCAATAAATGCTGAGCAGCTCTGATGAACATTTTGTTCTATAAAATTAACATGAGATGCATATTAAAAATCCTCCATGCCTGTCATTTCTTCCTCATTTCAAACAGAACCAAGACGACGCTGACCTCAGCCAGTCGATTCTCAGTGTCTCTGATGTCTGCCCTGGCATTCGCTATGGCTTTCTCAGCTGAAGTCTGGGCTGTCATAGCACCCACCAAGGCCTGCTTCACCGTCTCCGCTGTGCTTTTCAACCCCTCAGCACGATGCCTTCAAAGGAAACAAGGAACAAATGTCAGTAAATTAGCTCATTTATTTAAAATAAAACTTCGCCTCAAAAAACCAATCTGACTCAGTTATGACTACCTTGCCCTCTTGGCATCCAGCAGCAGTTTCTCTGCTTTCTGAACGTCATCCTGTGTCTGCTGCAGGATGGCGTCCACGTTGGACAGGCTGCGGACGCGGTCCTTGATCTCGTCGGCGAGTTGCCTGATCTGTAGCGGTGAGGCGGGGATGGAGAGCTGCAGCACGTGGTTCGCCACCGCCTCGATGCTGTCTGGATCGGCGCCCTCCTCTGTAAAGAGATCATGGAGTCAGGGCTAAGCACAGGAGGCTGCACTAACAGCGACTGCCGTTATTCAGCAAGCGTGGACTCTTATCGAAGACTGACGAGTGAGGAAGTCCCTGATCTGTTTGATCAGGTCTCTGAGGTTGTTGTTGGAGCGCTCCACTTTGCTCTTTGTGGCCTTCGCTTTATCCAGAGCAGCTTGGGCTTTACCCTTCGCCTCCTCTGCCTTGGCCTTAGCTTCCTTTACCTGCACAACAGACAGGCAAGTAATTCATAGTCCTATAGGCAGCAATAACATTTCACAAATATTACAAGAATAG
This sequence comes from Poeciliopsis prolifica, assembly GCF_027474105.1. Classification (NCBI taxonomy): domain Eukaryota; kingdom Metazoa; phylum Chordata; class Actinopteri; order Cyprinodontiformes; family Poeciliidae; genus Poeciliopsis; species Poeciliopsis prolifica. The sequence goes on from NW_026562402.1 coordinate 2,735,599, forward strand.
AAATTCTTGTTGACAAAGCAAACTTCAGATTTTCTGAATGAAAAAAACTTTCCAAAAATATAAATGTGGACATTTTAGGATACAGTACCTTTCAAAAGTATTGATAATGGTTGAACTTTTTTATATTCCGTCATAGCTGTGGGTATTTTTCATATCATTTATCATTATAAATGTCTTAGAAGGATTAAAAAAAAAATCAGATTTATTGTTGTCATGATAAATTCCAAACAGTGAGATTTAAAACCCTCCAAAACTTCTCAGAATTGTTTGTTTCACAAAACAAAAACAAAAACAAAATTTTTTGACCCGAAAAGGAAATGAAATGCTGCCACTCATATGATTTAAGATATTGTAGCACACCTGAAGAAGCCTCTGACTGTAGACAATCTTGTTCAAAGACAGTATCATGAAGTGCCTAATTTTCTTGATTTTATGAAGAATCCTTCTATAGAATAGTCCCTGAAACAGAACTGGCCTTTTTTATTACATTTTTAGCCCTTTTTAAATATCTGGCTCTGATTCAGTACCTGAAACAAGTGTTTTTCAATCTTGTGCTGTACATTAGAGAGCTCTAGTGAACAAAACGCCTGACTCGTGACAATAATCAAATCATGAGATTTATGATCTCAACTCATTGACTGAACAGCATTTATCTCTCTTTTTTTTTGTTGCCTTTTTTGGTGGCAAGAAGAATTTTGAAATGAAGCTCTTTGAAAACCAGTTTGCAGTTAAGCACTAGCAGCAAATGTGTAGAAAGAGATTAACTCATTTATATCACCAAACCTGACAGGCAGTAAACTAACCCTACACATTGTCATTACTGCAAAACACACTGATGGCAGCTAGATGCTGTGGGGACAAAGAGGAGTGACACAGCTACAAACATGGCAACCCACACCAAAAAACTTAGAAACTGTAAACTGTAAATTCCTGGCAGAAGTTTACCTTACCCCAAAGGCTTGGAGCTGTTAATGCTATGAAAGGAAAGTGAATACTAATTTTTCAGATTTTTATTTAATACCAGGAATCATTTTCCTTCCACAACAGTTATGACAACATTTCCAACGATCTGTAAATCTTTTTGTGCTGGATTAGGGGTCTGCAACCTGAAAGTGGCTCTTTGGACCTTACTTACTGGCTCTTGATATTTGGCAAAAAAAAAGTTCAGACAATATACATATTAAAAAAATGCAGATTTTAGCTGGGGACTTTTTGTGTTTTATTTTGCATAAAATAAATCCTGCATAGATTTTTTTCAACAGAATGACACAGGAATCACCAATATTTATAAATTTTGTTCTCACTCATTATGTTGTAAACTTAGTGTATTTTATTTACATAATTTTCCACATTCCAGAAAATAAATCAATAAACTTTTTGTAATTTTTAAAAAAAAGTTTTTCTTTGTTTTCAAACCAAAAAACAAATAAAAAAGTGGTTCTTTAAAATGACCACAGACTTAAGCTAACATCCAACATACAGTATGTGGCCTGAAGTCAGTTGTATGTAGCTGGACTGAGAGTGAAATCTTCTGGTTGGTACAGGTTGCCTATCATGTGCTAGCCTCTATGTTTGCTCCATATGTAGTCTTACCTTGGTGAAGAGTTCCTGCATCTCCCCCATGGCTTTGTTCAGCTCCTTCTCTGCATGTTTGCCTCGCTCCAAAGCATTGTCAGCTGCAGCCACTGCTCCGTTGCAGTTCAGGCCTCCGCAGTGGCGGTTCCCTTCGTCGTCACGGCAGCCACTTCCTCCACAGGGGTTCTCCGTGCAGGGAACATCGTCTAGAGAACCACAGATCTGTCGCCGCAAAGAGAGAATATTAGCAGAGCTTCAAAGCTGAAGCAAAAACAGAATACATTTGAACTTTCCTCACTTTTATGCAACTTTAAAAGTGTTATATATGCTTGTTGTAGGAACATTTTTTACTGGATGATAAATTCTCCCAGAAATATTGTGATAAACAATGTTGTTTTGAGACAATTTTCAACAAATATAGTCATAATAATGCCAGTTCACTCTCTCAAACACCAATTAACTTTAATTTTTGCGGGGAACAAATTAACACTGGAACTGTTACATATTTTAAATATCCAAAACGAAACACCAACCAAAACATGAAATGGAAATAAAAGCCACAAACAAAAGAAACCATAAATAAAATGTTTGTTTTTTTCGTGTTTTTGTAAAGAAAATTGCCCTGAAAAATATAATAATCAGAATAAATTATTGAGCTCATTTCAATAAAGTCTATTGTGTCAGGCTTACCGTAATGTAAAATATTCTCCAAATTTTCATTTTAGTTAGAATTACTTAGGAATCCAAGAGACCAAATAAAACTACTTTATGTCAGTGCAATTTATTGGCTGATCACTGATCTTTAAAAAACTTCACCTGCCGATTCAGAGTTTGGTCGACACCAATTTTTTGATTGCTGAACTGGTAAAGATGGATTGACTGCAGACGTGACCTGGTGGGCGGGTCCGTCAGTCATCCCTCTCTCATGGCGGAGAGAAATAAGACAGTGGCTGAGATTTGATAAGATCAGTTGGCAATTTCCGATCACCAAAGAATGAAGGAATTCGGGCCGATTTATCAGTGCATGGGTTTAAAAAACATCTTGTGGTGTCAAAAATTTTAAATCAGTGCTTCAAAGAACGAAGCGATGGACCCAACCTTCTCATTGAGCATTTTCATGTCCAGACCCTGGGCTCGGGCCTTCAGCTCCCCCAGCGCCCGCTTGTTTGCTGCGTTCTTCCGGTTGAAGTCGTCCTTCTTCGCAGCAACGAGGCGTTCGGTGCGGCGGCGAGTGTCTGCCGACTGACTGACCGTGCTAGGCTTGGTGGTGGTTGACCGGTTGGCCTGTCGCTCAGCATCTCGAGACATGTTGTAGGAACTCCGGATGCTGTCATACGCTCCTGGAGGAAGAAAAAGGATCAGATCATTTGGGGTATGTTAGATGAAACAACAGCTTTGTCTGAGCTTTGCTTCATCCCACCTAAGAAGTTTGAGTTTTTCAGCATATTCAGTTGATGCTTTAGCTGCTCAGATGTGAGATTCAGTTCTCGAGCCTCCCGCTCCAGATTATTCAGCTCCTTGCTTGCGTCAGAGTTTCGGTCCTGGATGATTGTTAAATCTCCCTCCACATGGTTCAGGGCTTCGGTTGTCTCACCAATTTGTGCCCTTTGATAAACAACAAGGTTGAGTAATATTAGAGGAGTTTTTTTATGCTTATGATATATGAGCACTTATGAATGACAACTTTCTTTATCTTTACATTGATTATTTATGCTGTGACAGAGAGAAGGATGTTTTAAGAAACAATGTTCTTCAGTGTATCAGTGTGTGTTACAAGCTACACATATGAGCCAGTTTTAAAAAGTTTAACTGATTGGAAAATACAACGATGTGTTTGGGCCACTGTAGATTGATAAAAAAGAGAAGGAATACATTTCCACAAAGAAAAAAAACTCTGAAATTGTCTAAAAAAAGGAACTTTCTGAGCTCCAAATGTTGAAAAATGTTGACTTTGAAAAGTAAAAAATTTGCAAGAAGTAAAAGAAAATTTGAGAATTTCAGAAATCCTCTAAAAAAACCTGGAAATTTCCAAATGTTATCTTTTATTGTCTGTCAAAAATAAATAAATGAAATTGTATTGGTGTGAAGCAGAAGTACCTGAGGTCCTCAATAAGAGCCATCAGAGTAGCCACAGCTGCAGTTGTGGCATTTCTTGCATTGACGATGGCCTGAGCTTGAGCCAGTTTTGCCTCCAGGTCTTTGAAGGTTTTCTCATAAGGTCCGATGAGCCCAGTGCTTTGAATCTCATTGGCTCGCTCCGCCAGAGTCTTGGTGCGTACCGCCAGGTCCTGATGATAAGAGTGAAAACAATAATTTCTCACATTTAATTACAATTTGTTTGAGGATTAACTCCTTTGTTTTTCACTCAGAGCTGCACCTGCACTATCCGATCCCAGTCCCCGAAGCACTGGTGACAGGGCTGGCAGTTCGGAAACTGGCCGGCAAAACCTCTGGCACACTGGTCGCAGCGAACGCCTGACACCCCCTGCCGGCAGACGCAGTGGCCGGTTGCGCGGTTGCACTGAGACGTCTCAATCCCACGCCAGTCACAGTCGCACGCTACAGAGGGAAAACACAAGAGGACGAGGGCAAGGGCTGCTTAATATTAAAGAAATATATAAATGGGAATTATATTGGTCTGTTTTTATCTTCTGATCTATGTTTCCTACTTGGCCTGTTGCAATAAACAATAAATCAATTAATCACATGAAAAAACAAGCTCAGTAATTTATTGCATTTTCTTTCTCTTTCTACCTGAAACTGGATGATAAAAGTCTTCAGCCTGGTGCTTTGGTCTCAACTAGCCATTTTTTGAAGAACAATTTGATTTACTGGGACTTCATAATTTATTTTATTTGTTTCTTTGTTTATTTATCTTTGATATTTTAAATGTCTTCCAATTCCAGTGTGAAATGTTCATTAGAATTTAAAGTCTAGTGGCTCTTGAGAATCTGTTCTTGCATTATTGTGCCATTAAAATTATATTGCTTGAAAATTGTCTCAAAACAACAAGATTATCGCTTATCGTAATAACTTCTGGGACAATTTATTGTCCGGCAAAAATGTTGTATTGTGACAAGCTTTTGTCCTGCAATATGCCTTTAACATTTTTGGCCATGTCAATTATGTCTACTGGCTAAATATAGCACTAGCATGAAAAATATAACTTTGGAGCGCTTAAAGTTTATTAGCCAAGAATTACTGCATTCCAATATAATATTGTCCTTTACAATATGATTATTGCACACACACACCCTGACAATGCAGTTGTACTGTCAAGTACTAGTGAATGGTAATGGCAAAGATTATTTAACCCTCTCCAGGCAGGTGTTGCAGATTTGCAACAACTTAGCCAGTCTTTTCAAGTAATTTCAACACAATGAATAAAAGATATCACAATATTGTAATATTTACATTTGCATTCTGTTACAGGGCTCTCAAAATCCATAATTTATTAGATTAATCATAATGAATTGATTATTGGAAACTAATTTAGTAATCAAATAATCATTAATCGACGCTAAAACATGCAGTTTCAACACCGGCAATGACATTTACGTTTATTTTCTTATTTTAAAAAGTAATTGAATTATTTGTATATTTGAGATTTTTATGCATTTTTTCAATATTAGCGGTTGAATAAAACATCTGCAGAATGTGCTAAAATACCGAGTTGCAGCTCTGACTATGTGTACTAAGACACTGAATCGTTACGTTTCTGACCTCTGCACAGCGTCCGGGGGTCTCCCCAGAAGTTCTCCTCACATTCTGTGCAGGTCTTTCCTCCAAACCCTTCTCGGCACTGACACTGCCCTGTAAACTGTGGGACAGAAAGCAAAAGAAATACAACTTATTAGGACTTTAAACTTACTTTAAATTTCCTTTCAGATCAAAGGATCTCTGTCCATATCTTTTCTTGGCTTCCATAAACACCTTAATGCTAAAATAATTCTCACTTAGCGCTTTAATGCCCATAGCTATATCACTCACAGGCTGCTTCTTGACAAATCCAGAAATGCATTCATGCTTTTTTTTAACTATTTAAAGCAAAGTTGCACCGATTGTCATTTTCTGGCCGATCAATGATCTTCAAAAAGCCTGATGTGCTGATTCTAATTTTGGTTGATAACGATGTTTTAGTCTGGAAAGTCGCTATATATATTGAGAAAGGAAACAGTGGGGTGACTATTGTTAACTGAGTATTTCAGACAATGTGCAGCTGAGTCCAACAAAGCACTCACAACATCACGGAGTTCATAAAAAGTTATGTTATTCCCATGTGTTCAATCTATAGTTCATCTGTAATATCAGACTTCAAAACCTCAAACACAGAACACTTTGCAATCCCAAGAATGAGGGTCTTGTCGCTCCAATGCCTGACTAAGACTCTGATGACTGACAGATGAGGAGCGCTAGCGCCTTTATTGAATTATGAATATAGTCTCATGTAACTGTTTACATTCATCATTGCCATTATTTGTAATGATTTATCACATGAACAGCTTATTCACATGTGATTTTATTTCATGAAAGCATCACAATAGTTAAATTGTATTTTTTCAACATTAACAGAATATAGGCAAAAAAGTGCACACATTTATAATGACAGTGGCAGATTCCAGTCATTTTCAGTGCTGGATAAGATTGATTTTGCATGCAAGCATCAGCCGTGATTTCTCAGTGCTTCCCAAATTTGAAGAGTTTACACTTTTTTTTTTATCCTTTATCTTATATGTGGCATACATCCAATGTCAAGCAACAGGAACTTCCACAGCACAGTGCTGAGCTCCATGCCTAACTTACTTCATTGCAGGAGGATGTGACAGAGTTGTTGGGATCACAGTTGCATGCTTCACAGCCATTCCCACTGGCCAGGTTCCAGTGGTTGGGGGCGCAGTGGTCGCACGCCAGACCTACGACATTTCTCAGACACTGACACTGGCCTGTGGCACGTTGGCAAACGCAGTCTTCACGCTCCATGCACTGGCTGCGCTCCGTGCCCAAAAAGTTGCATATGCACTCTGAACAAGAAAAACACAGTCTGACCATAAAGCAATCTATTGTCTTTTATGTTTTATGTTTTAGAAAACTGTTACAAACTCCTGCAGTTGCGTCGAGACGCATCTCCAAAGTATCCGCTCCTGCAGATGCCACAGTTAGGGCCCTCTGTGTTGTAAAGGCACTTCCTGCACTCCCCCGTCCGCCTGTCACATGCGTCCATGTCTGACATGTCTATGTTATTGTTGCACTGGCATGGCTGGCAGCGTCCTCCCGGCTGAGAGGGGTTGCCATAGTAACCTGGAGCGCATTCTTCACACCGGGCGCCTGAGTTGAACAGGAGGAGGAGCAAACAAATTTCACTGAAAGGTGCACTTAAGGATTTCTCAACTTGATTTTAGGGTGGATGGAATGGGGGAGAAGCAGGGATGTTGTTAAATTTGCAGCAGAAATGGGTCATTTTAGTTTAACTGTGTTTTTTTTCCTAATATTAAATTAAGACTAAATAGTTATAGTCAGCCATTTCCTTCTCAAAAAACAAGTTTTAAAAGGATGGAGATAAACATATATGGAAAGTTGTGTCACCAGCATCAGCTTTAGTTACTCATAGCTAAACATATCATAGTGAGGAGGATGCAGTGCCTTTAAAAAGTATTTGGATATTTTCCTGTTTTGATGCTTTTACAAATCAAACATTATCAAAAACTACCTTTTTTTTTTTCCAAAAATTTACACTACTAATGACAAACTAATGACAAATAAAAATGATCATCCTCAGAGTAATCATAGATTGTTTTGTTATGTATTTTTAAACTGACAAGTTTCAGCAGATTGCATCTCCCATTCTGTTGTCATGGAATGTGATTTTATGTTAAAATTATATAAAACCGCATGATCTTGTTTTTGAATTAAAACGGAACGTTTTTTTTAGTAATTGCTCTTTTACGCAACCATTATGACTTTATCTCAGCTTCTGGTTTATATAGCTACCACTCACAGTAGAATGGTTAAAATTCAGATTTGGAAACATCTTCAATAAACTCTAAATTGACTATGGGCATGTTAAAGATTGCAAAAAACAGAGATCAGAGCTCAGCCACAAAAGTTGTCATTTTTTAAATTAATTTATAAATTTTAACTTAATTGTATGACATTGGTATTTTCCTTCATCTAACATTTTAACAGTGAACAACCACAAAACAAGGACTAAAATGCTTTTTAAAATGACATCATTCAGTCGTGCATCAACTGCTTAGCAAGACAATGAACCAGACTGAGGAACAGCCAGTTTTATTGACTGTAGAAAGATTCTGGGTCAGGTCTCTGTTTGATGAATATTTACACTGACCTGGCTCAAATTTGGTTTTTGCATCATTTAATCTGCGTTTGTTACCTTAAGTGCAAACATCACAACACAGCCAGTGAGAGAAAACACTGAACAATTTTTTTGAACCAGGTCTCACATGGAAGTGTGTTGTAGCACAACGGTGCTGATGGGTTCATGCATGGGTAGGACTGGTGGGGAGGATAGTACGCTCGGTGGATTAAAAGAAAAAAATATAAAATAAAAAATACGGGAGAGGGTAGCAGGAATTGGAGGGGGCCAACTGTCATTACTCACGCTTAAAAACGGTCGCCCCGGAGCGTTTAACAATCCCTGTGCCAGTAGTACAGGAGGAAGGAAATGAAAACCATTACCATTCACTAAAGCCCACACAGAAACACTAATGTTGTTACCTCACTGGAACTTTTTTCCTTCACAAAAAGTGCTTGAAAATTGCTTGGCCCTTATAGATCTGCTCTGGTTCTGCTTTTTTGCAATACTAAAATGTTTCAGATTATCAAGCTGATTTTAACATCAGGCAAAGAAGATTACAAAAAGCAGGGCTTAAAGTTAGGGTTAGAAGAATATCCAGCTGTCAGGTTGTGACTGAGATCTCAACTGCACTGAGCTTATACAGCAGCAGCAAATCCTGTTTCATTGCATTAAATTGATTAAATCAATTTAATTTCCATCTATTCACACTTTCATCATTGCAACTTTTACTTATTTGATGCTCACCTGTGTAACCTTGGTTACAGTTGCAGATAATTTGTCGATTGCGGTTGTCCTGGTAACAAGATGTGGCAAAGTGGCGTCCACTGTGGGGTCCGTCTGGGCATGGGCACGGGCGACACTGACCACCAGATGATATACCCAAAACTGGGTTCCCATAATAACCATTGGCACACCTACAGGAACACAAGTAAATTTAATAGAACTTTTAATGTAAAGTTAAAAAAAATAAAAATCATGGATCATAGGATATGTAGGTTTCCTAAAACTACAAGGCTACACTTATATTCACAGTGAGTTAAACACATATCATTTTAACTGATACAGAAAAATTAAATGAAATTATATCTGAATTATTCTGGCAGGATTTAGGAACTGTTCACATAAATAAAAATTTTGAATGAACATTTTGTTTTTTTAAGTGAAAAAAGGATTCCTTTGACCTGATTACAGGAGACGCAAGAAACTCATTCAAAGAAAATGAGAAAAGAGTTTAGCCACAACTGAAGTTAGTTCAAAATGATCCCTGGCTCTGTAGGTGGTGTACATAAAATCTTACTGCATTGCATAATTCAATGCCTCATTTAATTCGTTCCAATAAAGTTTTGACCAAACGTATCTGGAAAGCCACCTGTCACAACTGTCCCCTCCAGTGTTATCTCTGCAGTTGATGCAGACTCCGCTTCTCTGGTCACAGTGGTTGGCATGTCCGTTACAGTGGCAGGGTCGGCAGCTGGGGAAGCCCCAATGGCCCGCCTGACACCCGTCGCATCTCTGACCAAAGGCCCCAGGACGGCACTGGCACTGCCCGGTGTACTTGTCACAGAGTCGAGTCACAGACCCCTCTAAGCTGCACTCACATGCTGCCGAGACAAAGCATAGGATGTGGGGCCAGGAGCAGTAGATTGGGTGGGGGGGAAAGAAGGAAAGGCAGGGAAGAGAGGTTTCTTTTATAAATATTTACTTAGAAACAGTAGAGGGCGCCAACCATAAGCCTTTCAACTTTCTAAATACACATTAAATCCTATGCAAAGATTTAACATATTACATTGTCTTGAAAATGAATTTATACCCATTAAAATTTTCACATTTCACCACGTTTCAAACATAAACTACAACATATTTTATTGGATCTTAACTGAAAAGAGTAACAGACTAAACATAAGTTATGATGTAGAAGGAAAATTATATAATTTGTGAGATTAAATCCTGAAAAGTGTGCAGTGCATTTGGATTTGCCTCCAACCAGTGACTCAGTACTGTTACTTCTACCATTTTTCCTGTGATTACAGCTATAAACCTTTTTGGGAATGTCCAGTTTTGTAATGTCGACAACTAAAATAAAATATTTCTGCTAATTCTGACTTGTAAAATATCTCAAACTGTGTCTAAACAGAAGGAAAGCATCTGAACAATAATTTTCATGCCCAGGTGATGCTCTGGTTTTCTCTAACAGGATTTTGTCTGACTTTCTTTTCACCATCCCTTTCTTCTCGACATTCTTCCATAAAGACAGAATTGTGAAGTGCATGACTTACAGTTGTCAACAAATTCACATATTTATAGACCAAAGGATATACAAAACATGGATATTGCTTTCTAACTTTGAGAAAATTCACTACATTCTTAATCTTAAAGTTAATTAAAAGCCCTGTCGAGGAATCAAGGAAGAAGACATTGTGTGACTTCATGCGAGTTCCTCACATATGCAGCCTGAGGGTCCGAAGCCATAGGTTCCTGGTGCACACTTGTCACAGCGCCGACCAATGATGTTGGACCTGCAGCGACACTGGCCCCCACGGGGATCACAAAGGGAGCTGATAGACCCCTGAGGGTCACAGTTGCAAGCTGATGGAGCGAAAACATGAGCATGAGCAAAAACAAGATATGCATACTTGCCAAAGTTGAAATATATACATGTATATTTATAAGTGTATATTACGGTTGCCAAAGTTAACGGGTTAGTCACACACCATTAACGTTTTTACTGTGAAATTATTACACAGGTTTCTGTACTTTCTGGATCTTGTCTCTACAGTTTGAACTTTATCTTCTTTGTTTCAGCTGTTTCTTTAACGGGCTGATCTCTTGTTTCTTGAAAAAATGTCCCTCTCTCTCTCCCCTCCAGCCTACCTCTCCTGTTACTCAGCATTGTCTGACATTCTACTTCTGAGAGGGAGGGAAACAGGAATAACCTGGAATTATTTTACTTTTGCAGACAAAAACAAAATTTATCATTATTTTGCATGCAGTGATTCACTACTGAAGCAAAATTAACTTGCATAAACAAATAAAAACCTGAAAAACTATAATACAAAAGACATGAAAAATAACTCCATCTTCAGCCTTTTACATCTGTCTGTTTCAAAACAATTTACTTTTAACTGAATTTAACTGAATGTAAAACATTTGCAGACCTTTGGTTCTAATAAGCTCCTCTTAATGAATCTTCCTCAGGAAAACAAAACTTGTCATGTTTATATGGGTCAGTTTCCCCTATATAGTCAGATTTTTTCTGTTATTTTTAGAAGTTAGCAAACAAATCAAATGGAAAACTTCACAAAAATAAGTTTTATTCTAACAGCACCTTAGAAGATGAGTCCTACTATTACACTCCGCACTGTTACATTTCATGCATTGCACTTTATTTGTTTCCCTTTTGTAATCCCACTTAAAATCCATTCCCTTTTAAAATTTACCTTCATGACAGGTAACACATAGTTATCTTGTGTATGTATATTTCCTCACCCAGGGCTCCATCATTAATTACGGCTGACATGCTGCTGATGAGTTTAGCACAGGTATCACTGATTTGTGGGCGGATCACACTCCTTGCTCCCTCGTGGCACCGGTACCGCTCAAAGGTCTGCTTCCTGACGTTTGAGGCAAGATCTCCAGTGTTGAACATCTCCATGGAGGAGTGACGTGGCATCAGCACAATCTGGAGCGGAGACAGCTATTACAGATTTCCCCAGAGACTAGAACTGCAGATCTAAATACGCAATTTAATCTCACAGAGTCTATAAGGATGACAGCGTGGTCTGCTCCGTTGAGGATACTGTTAGCATCTTGATAACGTGTGAACTCCAAGCGGAGGGAGTATGTCACACCTCTCTCCAAACACACTGGCTGAGGAAGAACCACAAACCTTGGGAAGACAGAGGTAGCACTCAGTTCCCATCAACACTGAAAGAGAAGCTCACAAGTGTTGGTGCTTGGATGGGAATATACAAGTGTGTAAAGAAATCTGTAAGTGTGAAATTGGTTGTTTGCATGAGTCGCACACCTGGCTCCGGCTGGCAGAGGGACGGTGAGTCTGTCGTCATCTGGGATGGTGTTCCCACAAGGGCTGCTCGTGGGAATGGAACCTGGACGGATCACAGTTATCTGCACCTCCTCCCAGTCCCGGGGCATCTGGAGTTCAGAGGGTATACATTTCTTGAAATGGTTCCCAGGTAAATAAACTAAAAAACAACCCAACTAAGACCAATGTACAGCAGGGAAAATAAGTGTCAAACACGCCAAAGTGTTTCTTGTTAAAAACATTTATAACAAAGCTATTAAAAGGAAATTCACAACAGATGTCAGTAGCAACCCAAGTAGTCCACGCATACCAAGAAATCAAAACTAAAGAAGCCAAACAATTTTGTTATTTGTTAGGGAAATAATACAGGGAATCATTTTTGAACATATGAAGACAAGAAGGCAGGATAAAGGATTGAGTTTAGAGATACATCAATAAATCCCATAGTTTTGGAAGATTGGCGATGTGCAACTGATCCAGTCTATTGTAAAATCAGCCACCACCCCATTTTGCTCCATTTGACAGAAGGCTGACTGACAAGATACGTCTGTAGGTCTGCTGTTAATAATAGTCACCCCACTGTTACAAACTTAGCAACGTTTCAGACAGAAATATCAGTATCGGCCAAAATCATAATCCACACAGCAGGCCTGTGAAAATCCCAGGCCATATTACCTGTTAACAACATTTTATAACCAAAATGTATGAATGTATTTGTTTACCGTATGTGAATTAAATGGATTTTTACCAACATATAGAGTGGATAACACATCACGAGCCCAATTTGAAAAAAAAAATGTTCATGTTTAAGTTATTTTAATTTGATTCAGCATTATAGATAGTCTAGATTCCATTCAACTTCTCATTCATAGCAGAGGAATACACAACCAAAAAAGACCTCAGATTAACATGAGTCATAATGCACACCTGGGATTCATAGCGGATGACTAAATCATATTCCATAGAGTAAGGTATGTTATTTATCAGAAACTCCAAAGTGCCGCCTTGAGGGACCTGAGCGAAGCCGATATCTGTCCACTGAGCGGGGCGACCGGACTGATGTTCCCTGGTTTCTAAGGTGCAACCCTGAGAAAATGCATCCAGAAACAAACAGATCAAATATATCAAAGTTTAAAAAGTTTCTGTTGAAAATGCTGCAAAACTCACCTGCCCCATTTGAGCAAATTCAGCCTCATAAACGAAGTGATCCAGAGCCATAAAAAAATATCCAGACTCCACCTGCGTGCAGTCGCGTCCCGTTATGTGACTGCGGCAGCGGCACTGACCACTATCCATGGAGCATCTAAAAAGAGTGCATACACAGTGGTATTTAGGACTAATGTTGCCCTACAAATCCTTATGTAGCGAACACTAACATCTTAAGGAGGTTAGGAATTAATGGATGAACATGTTGCTAAATATCATGTACAGTCATATAAAAAAATAGAATATGCATTCTGATGAAACAAGTTTATCAAATAAAAAGTATTTTTTTTAAATGGAAAGATCTAAGCAGATATTAAACATACTTTTCATTAAGTCAGTTTTTCTGTATTAGAAATAGTTTTTTAATGGTGTGGTGTAATATTCTCATTTTAAATGTCCTGTTTGTATAAGCTGAAAGTTGAAGATCCTCATAAATAACAGAAATAACATGTTTCAAACATTCATCTCTGTGTGTAATTAATTTATAAATGTATTTCACTCAGTGATAAAGTTCAATAAATTGACTTTTCAATAACACTGTAATTTATTGCCAGGCTTGGTAGCTCATCTCTTTTTGTTTAGCAGGAAACTCTAACAGCATGTAATCTTGTCATAATTCCTTCTAACAGAGGGGCAGAGCTGAACAGAAACTGTTGGAGCTATGGGACGTTCTGGCAGTGAAAAGTACAGATCAAAGTGATTAATAAGAGTTCACTGAGAACTCTTATTGTTATTTGTGCAAAAGCTGTGGGTAAACCCTTTACACAGCAATTCTAATTGATATGTAAGGGTGAAGAAATTACCTAATAAGAAACACATTGTGGAGTTCTTTTTTTAACTCTGATAAGGTCTGCGTTTACAGGCCATTAACTCTTGATTACAGTTAAAGTGTTTAAAGAGGATATTTAGACCTACTGTTAGCAAAATCTATAAAAAACAAATCTACAAAGAGAAAAAGACAAAGCTCCCTAAATCATTTAACTTACATGGAATAACATCAGGAGAGTGGGTACAAAATCGTTTAAACCGAATACACGATTCATTATTTTATTTTATAAGATTGGTTTAAATGGGACAGTTACAAGTTAACATACATTATATATAAACTATGTTGACATTTAAAAAGAGACAAACATCAGATAGAAATACTACAGTACAAATACATCATGAAAGGTTTTGCCGCTTTTCCATGAAGCTTTCTTCACTGTTGTTAACCAGGCACATGCCAGCTAACAACATGTGTGACGTGATCTGGTGGCCAGATCTGCCAGGAAAACCTCTCTCACGGCAGAGCAGAAAGGGACAGTGGCTGATTTTCAGACCTTTGCGGAGGTAGAGGACATTGGTGAATAAGATTGGTTTCACATTCAAGTATCGGCTAATGGGCGATCTGCTAAAATTAGGAAAACTGATGCAAATTCTTTGGTGCACCCTATGCTGCAGAATAATTCCAGTGAATGTAAACAAAATTCAATTTATAGAGAGAAATCAAGTTTAATTGTTGTATGTTGGAAAAAAACATATGGAAATTGTTCAGAACCTGAATGGAATCGTCAAAGATTAAATTGACATCCGAATAAATTTATGGAGCCACTCACTGGTTGTCGAGCGCCCCGCCAATATCACATTCGCAACCTCTGCATCCATTCAGGTCGTGGCTCAGCCCCCAGTGTTCAGTCTGAAGTTATATGGTGATAGAGAGAAGGCAATGATTGACAGACACAAAAAGAAGAAATAATTGAACAGCTGCAACACTTTTCCTGCAGTGAGACTTTAAGACAAACAGAGCAACAATAAGACTTTACCAGGATGTAGCGTCATATAGTAGATTTCAAGAGAAGTCTACTTTTCTTTCCGAGAACATTGTTAAAGTTTCTCTTTTTTTTTAAGAAAACAAGAATAGTTCACAATATGCAGTCACCAGATTTTCATTGTACTTTGCCAAATGATGTGAGTTTTACAAGATGATCAAATAATCACATGCTCAGTTCAGATCTGTAAGAAAAGACCATAAATCAGGTTTATCAACCAGATCCACACACCCGGAACACATCAAGGCCTGACCATTTTAAGGCCACTGAAACTCACACCAGTCGGACAAACCTTAAATCCCTTGGCTAAATTTAGACCCATGAACCAGGCAGGAGCTCAGATTCCTGCCTATGCTATTCCTGGTTGAGTAGATTCAGGACAAGGTTGAATTATAACAGGAGGCTCGTCACTGTTTAACAGCTTGGGTTGCTAGGCACACAAAAATGTCTACATGATTGTTACAGTGTCTTGAAAACATCTTCACGACCCTTAAACTTTTTCACATTTTGTCTTTTTAAAAAGCATAAATGTCAACATATTTTTCTGGAATTTTATGAAGTGAAAAGAAAAGTTTTTAAATTTGATATAAAAAAATAAAACTCTTGCAGCACATGTAAAGACTGCAAATTCTGTATGATTTTCTTTGCAAAGGAACAGGAACTTGATGGAGAGAGAGCCTGTCGTGGACTGGGGCATTTTAAATGGGTGATATCCTGAATTTTCCACACATATAGTGTTGTTTTACAACACAATCAGATATCTATGTCACCTTTAGTTGTTATTAAAATGCTGCATAAATCAAACATGGCCTAAAATAAATGTTATCCTTTAAAATTGGTTTCTGTCGCTTTTAGAAACTCCTGCTCTTTCTGGTGTTCCACCTTCAGGAAATCCCCAAAACAATAATTTTACATGAACTAATTTTCTACGCTGTTAGTAAGTAGTTTAAGAATTGCTCTTTGAGACGAATAGCTCAGCTGGACACTGCAGGTTCAAGAAGGCGCTTTGGGTAGATAGGCGACGCTTTGGGGTAGAGCCCCTGCTAAAAAGCTTCCTTCTGTGCTTTTACACACTTCATTCAACACCAACCAATTTAGCTGAATGTGCTTCTGTAGTTTACAACTTTTCAGTCTACCTATCTTAAAAAAAAGTATTAATAATAAAGGTAACAAAGGAATTATTTTTCAAAGATAAATAGGCCTACCCATAAACAAACAAAAGCATTTATCAAAAATTACATTACTTATATTATTGATGACTAACGACATCAAAATCCAAAGCCTGAAATATTTTTTTGTGTTATCTTACTAGACACTGGTCACAGAAGCGTCCAATGACAAGTCGCTTGCAGATGCAGTCTCCACTGAATGGGTCACACATGGAGCTGCCCGTCACGGTTCCTCTGGAGTCGCATCGACAAGCTTGAGGTTGAAAAAAAAATATGGGGGAGGAGAAAAAGTCATAGATCATAGATAGATGACTAGTTAAGATATTTTTTTTTACATTACTTGCAAACACAGTCTGCCTATTTTACCTTCACAGACACTTACCTTCACAAACAAAAAGCAAAAATTTCTGCCACTACAAAGACAACCAAATAAGAAAACTAAGACTGCACTCACGTTGGCACCCCACAGGGTTGTTGGCGCTTAGACCAAAGAAGCCGGTCTTGCATTTGTCGCAGCGTGGCCCTTCTACGTTAGACTTGCAACGGCACTGGCCTCCCACCATGCCGAGCGACAGGTCAGTGTGGCTGTCACACAATCCTCCATTCTCTGAGCCATCTGGGTCACAATCACAAGCTGGAAGGGTAAACGTGTCCTGGTTATTATTATTTGTCAGTCAAAACTGTAGTTTGAGAAAACCCAAAGAACTATTCTATTTTTTACATGCACTTAGTGCGTTTGCCACTGGTGGTAGTATTTTGGAGTTGCTCTGATATGTTAGTTCTGTTTCGTTCTTTCTGTAGAGTATTGTTCATAATTTGTTTGGTTTATATGTTGGATGTTTGGACAATTATTCCTTCTGGTCTTAAATGCTGTCCAGTGGGAATTATCTCTGTTCTTTCTTCTTCACTTTTGGACAGTTATTAAGATTTGTCGCCGTGGTAACAAGGTGTATTTAAAATTGATTAGCATCTCAAAAGCTCAAAACCTGAACTATCATTCTGAATCTCAGAGGAGTTGGAAAGGAGGCTTCATGAAGGCAGAACAGGACCAAAGAGCAGAGCAGGAGAAGAGGGAAGTTCAAACCAACTCATCCACTGATCATAATGGGCAAGGATTATGTGCCCAACTCTAATATCTCTCTGCCTGCCTTTCTAAAGTATACATCCAGATTTATTAACATGTCATCCTTCCAGACCGAACAGAACAAAGTGTTATACTTTGAGCTTTTGATATTCATCTGGAATGGATCATGCTGGATTTAGAGACTAGCACTCTCAGAGTTACGTTTTAGTAATGTGATGCATGCTAACCAAAACTCCTCCAATCATCTAGCTTGTTTTAAACTAATTATGAAATCCTGTTTCAAAGAAACCTTCCCTTTGCCTTTCAACACATTCCTGCTCGATTCTCATCTCCTTTCAGTGCTCAATTTGGAATTACTCCCATTGAGCTTGATGTTTCCAGTAAAATCTCAACTGGGCCAAGCTAACAGATGGAAGAGTTGTGAACAATGATGTCAAGATTCTATGCTGTTTTAGAATTGTACCCTGCCTATTGTTAGGCAAAGGAAGTGACAGAAGCCATTCAGTCT
Source organism: Poeciliopsis prolifica (assembly GCF_027474105.1). Lineage (NCBI taxonomy): Eukaryota > Metazoa > Chordata > Actinopteri > Cyprinodontiformes > Poeciliidae > Poeciliopsis > Poeciliopsis prolifica. Next base: position 2,753,310 of record NW_026562402.1, read on the forward strand.
GAGTTGGCCATGCTCACAAATATTAAGCACTTAAAGTTGGAGCAAGAGAAATGTTTAAGACATTTTATTGCTGGTAAATTTGTCATTTGGCTCAGTACTTCTCTTTGCAGTTGGGGATGGTTGTTTCTAGCAATTTCTTGGAAGCTTCATAGTATATTACATGCATCATAGCCAAATGTTAGCGGTTGGGTGAAATCGAATCCAGTCGTTTCAAACTTCAACAGGCAGCATAAATGATATTCATATTCAACGATATCTTTTTATAGACCCGTTACAAAGTATTTACCATCCACACACTCACCTATGCAAACACGGGGATCTCTTATGTGCCTTGTGGGATCTTTGTAGAAGAACGGTTTGCAGATCTCACAATTTCGCCCCATTGTGTTGTGCTGGCAGTCATCACACACCCCTCCACTTATGTTTCCCGTGGCCAAATAGACCGCCATGTCAAAGTGACACTTATCTGAATGGTCGCTGCAATCACACTCTGAATGTGAAGACATATTTATTCAGACAAAACCAAGCCATAGCTCAAGAAATGTTCCCAAGATTTTAGTATGGCAGACACTATCATTTATATCTACAGTAAAGACTAACTCTTGCAAGCGTGTGTGTTGCGGCCTTCAGCTGGCCTCCAAGGCTGGTCATTGTAGAAGTCACCGCATTGCTCACAGTTCAAACCTTTTGTGTTATGGTTACACACACATCTGCCATGAACCTTGAAAGAGTTGAGATGGACCCGAGTAAAAGTAAATTCAATCAATATGGAAGGGGGGAAAAAAGCCAGTTGTAAAATGCTTGAAATGTTTTAGATGTAAATCGTCAGCACTTACCATTCCTTCTATGTCATCCCTGATGCCTTCAATGGGTGCACACTCAGAGGCATGGCCATAGCAAAAGCAGTTTCCACGTACAACAAGTTCGTATATGGCGTAGTAGTATTTCTCTTTAATTTCAGCTCTGTTGTCCACCAGGGTGTCTCCAAGTGTGTGAAGTTTGGTGAAGTTCAGTCTTAAGTTAGTGATCTTCAGTTGGTCTGAAGGAAATAATAGATTCAGAGAGTCAGAAACATCTATCATGAGACAACATTAAGATTAGAGTCGCACCAAAACTCCTGGTGCCATCCCATGTTCCGTTGCAGAGCCATTTCTGGAAAGATAGAAACCTTCACAGAGACAGCAGTGGAATTCTGTCTTTCACTCACTTATGCAACAATCTGCTCTTTGTCCTTTTGGAGAGAGAAAGCCAGAAATATTAAGTTTATCATATTTATACTCTTTCACTCTTTGAGGGAAAGGAGTGAGACTTTTTGCTGCTATAGTACAGCTGTTCAGTCCAAAAACCCACAATCTTTCTGATCTCCTTTAAACTATGTCATTTCTGATTCCACCCTCTTTTGCAGGAATGTACGGTTCCATGGTAAGACCAAAAGATGAATGTATGTTTGATGCCTGATTACAGTTTGCAATGAACAAAAGAAGCAGGACATTTGGAGACATATTGTGTCGACAAACAGGGGAACCTTGCAAGCCAGAGGACACCATGCAAACTCTGAGAGGCAAAGTCTTAAAACATCAACCAGGAGTTTAAAGATGTGAAGAAATGAGGTTTCTTACATTTTATGTGGGTTAAGGCAACAAAGTCAATGTTTTGAAGTGACCATCACAAAATACTGATCCCAGGCCCACAGAAAACTTTGAGGACTTATAAACGTTGTAGCTATATTTAGTGCCCTTTCAGACAAAAACGGGCAGGTAAGGCTTTTTAAAGATTGGCCAGAAAACCGCACCCTTTATAAAATGTAGTTCGTTTTCAATCCTCTTCTAAACTACTGAGTTTCCAAGCATTAAGAATTTGACTAAAAGATTGTTCTAGGTCTAGGATGACTCTCAATGTTAAGGACAAAAATCCTGATCTTGGATGAAACCAAAACCTCCCGTCATTCCCTTTTTGACACAGTTCTTCAATTTCAATAATAATAAAACTTCAGTCAATAAGTTAATGTAATCATCAAGCAAACTTGGCCAATTTCGAAACAAACAGGAATACTGTCCCATAAGGCCTCAACAGGACACTGACTAATTGTACCACATGCCCATAAATATGGATTTATTTGAGGTGAGGGGGTTAGAGGACTTCCTGCGTGCCACTTCCAATGAATTATTTCACAACAGAGGATGACAGGCTCGGCTGCTGTGCTGGAAATAAAGCAGGGGTTTCTGGGAACAGCTCTTAAGTCCTGCCAGTTTAAACATGAGGGCTGTGTGGGAGAGAAACAGCTGCTTTTCCCATCGCGCCATGTCTTCAACACAGCAGGAACATGTTTCACAGCCTGAAGAGACTGGCTGGCTGTCTTTCTGTAATGTGTCACAGCCGGATGACAGCAGCTATATGTGTTGGCTGGAGTTTGACTTATGGTGACAAATGGAAACACAGAAAGGAAAAGGCAAAACTCCTCAGGTCGGTTTTCTCTGTGGTCTTCCTACGTTCTGATACAACTTTAATGAAGACAATAAAGCTAACTTTTATTTAAAATATTTTACATATATACTGACACATTATTATGTTGTGACAGGCTAGTATGAGACAGATAATCTGTGAAAAAAAAAAAATTCGCACATCTCTTTGTGCGAATTAAAAACTACCAATCAGAGCCAGGAGACTTAATGGAGTCAATCAAGCAAATTTGTGAGCCATTTTCTGCCCTTGCTATCCTCTCCAAGTTTGTTGGTTGTTAGGGTTATCTTTTCACAGATTATCTGTCACATTATGAGGACTTGGAGATAGTTTAACAAATATGTAAAAACATATTTTTTTCACAAGAGTTAATTACTGCAGTTTCAAGTCAACATAATCAACACATTTTATTCTTCTAAATGTTTAAAAACCCCAAACATTGATGGCTTACAATGGTGTAAAATGGTTTGAAATGTTTGATTTAATGTAACTTATTCAATTCTAATATGTATCACATCAATTCTCAAATACAGCTATTTTATTTTATCCCATAATATAAGCAGGAAGTAGGACCTACTCTGAATGTTGGGGCTGTATGGGTCCTCAATCTTGATAGCTGGATCCAAGACTCTGTAGATTACCTAGGTCAGGAAAACACAAATTATCCCCCACAAATGACTGATAGAGCTAATTTACGCTATGCACCATGAGCCCAAATATTCACAGATCCAGATAAACATAAATGGTACATTTGATCTGAGCACAAGTGATGCTGGTTATGCTTTGATATGCTTAGGGCTCATTTAAAAACGAAACTTTTTACATGTCTTCTCCACCCAAACAGTTTAATCTGGTATGTTGCACTACTTAATAGCAGAAAAAGCAAGGGAAATAAAATGTACTATGTTTTAGGAACATAGTACTAAGTGTAAGTTCAATACCTTAAACAGAAGAACATAAGGCTTTGTGCTGAGGTAAGCAAAGAGACATGGGACAGAAAAGCAACTCCCTAATTTGTCATCAAGACATAAAGTGATTCCTTCAAGTTATGTTTTAAGAACGCAGTAATGTAATTGACAAACAATTGTATGGAGGACCAAAACTGAAAAATAAAAACAGAAATTTATAAATGACATGACATACACTTAAAGTATACAAATTAATTGAGAAATGAGAACTTTACTCCATGATTTGTCATTAAAAATATATTTTTAAGTTTAGTTCCAATTAATTATACATTTAGGAACATAAATCAGACAGAATCAGCATTCAGCTTCTATACACCACAATTCTGGAACAAACTTCATAAAGCCTGAAACACTTTGTTTCTTTGAATCAAGGATAGAACCTCACATGTTTAGAGTAGCTTTTGATTTGTTATTAGAACATTAATAAACATGCTTAATGTATATTTACTTGATAAACTTGATGATGGCAATTAACAAAATGTAATGTTTATTGTTTGTTCATAATTGTTTGCTATTTTATGTTTTTATGGTGTAAAGCACTTTGCCTGCAAGTGCCTTGTTGCTCAAATATACTTAGCAAATAGAAAAAATACAATACAATAAAATAAGCTAAACAGTTTTTAAAATAATGTTTTCAAGTTTTTCCTTTTACTTATAGATGCATTTATGTGTTAACTTCAACAAGTTGACCATTGTCCATTTTATTAGCCTTTTCCAACTGCAGAAGCAGCCTAAAACTGTTGTGAAAACTGGCATAAATTGGTAAACTTTCCAGCTTAACACAGGAAACAGATCATAAAAGCCTGGAAGACATAAGTAATCTTCTATTTTGATTTACTGATGATTATAAAAATAAGTAATCTTGTATTTTGATTTATGGATGATTATACAAAGAGTTTGATGTAATAAAAAGCAGATCGAGAAATGAATAACATAATAAAATGGTGAAGAACTCAGATGATGATTAAAAGGAGTTATGTTTGAAGAATTAAATTGATTGTTTAAGATGATTGTTTATAAGGATTTATGTTGATCATACAGCATATATAGAATTATAACTGAAGTACTCATACATTGTGTAAAGTATATTGATGTAATTCTCAGACTGTGTTATAATTAGAGCAGAGGTTCATGGCCAGTAAAGGGTCTGAGCTGAGCGTGAAGACAGGGGAACTCGAAGGTTTTCTACGAACCAGATTAAACCAGATGGTCAGTGGACAAACAACAATAAAATGAGAAGTGAACAAGGCGTTGACCGATATGGAAAGGTTTGGTACTTTCCACGAAGCCATCGAACATTCAAGAAGTCACATAAGCCATCACCCCATTCACAACTGTGGAGTGAAAAGGTATGAAAACCCATGAAAAGAGGAACAAGTGGTTCTTAGTCTCCAGTGCTAAAGTCAAGCCAACAAGAAGATGCAGACACTGAGTGATGAAGATCTGAGTGTTCGGAAGACAACAACCAGTTTTGCTTTGCTTCTATTCAGAAGAGGATTTTGCCGTACAAAGATAAGACGCTAAGCAAGAATATCAAAGCCCTCTGTTGAAGCCAAGATCATCCATCATCTGGGTATGAGTTGATCTGCACCCCAAAGCCTCGCTCAGTAAATTAGTGACACGGTATAGATGCATTAAAATTCTAATGAGATTTATGGACAGTGAAATTAATTGAGTCATCTATAGTATTTTTGGTTCTTCTAATTAGTGTAAAACCTATGAACATGTTTCTAGAAATGAGGTGGCTCCAGAAGTCTCTTCAGTGTTGGTAAAATAATGACCTTGGGGCTTATGTTGAGTCACTAAAAATTGTCTAGTCTATAACAATTGCTCGCTGTTGATAGGGAAAGAACTACAGTAAACAAGAGCAGTTATTGAAGTTATGAGGTTGTGAGGGCAACTCAGCTGACTGTTTCTTAACTGAAAAAGGTCATAACTTTTGGAATGAAGCTAAAGGCCAGATGAGCTAATTTCGACACCAGCATAGACAGATTATCTCTCCTAGACCTGTCTCAGGGTAAGACTCAAAGGTTTTAGATATTTTCCGGACCCGTTGGATGGAGAGCTGGTCAGTAGTTAGTCCATGGGAATTGTGATGTTTAGGACAGGGCTGGCTATTGCGCAGTAACAAAACTAATTTCTTAATAACCACAGCAACCAAAAATAATAGTACCCTTGGTTGATGTAAACTCAAAAGCCAAAGAAAATTAATAGAAAGGTCCAGATGTGCAAAATACTAAATACTGAACATCTGGGATTTGGGATTTTTCCCCCCCACCAATAAAGATCCAAATCCAAAATGGCTGCCGCTATCATAAACAGCCGTATTTCCAGCCTTCTCATTCACAGCAATCCAATGGATATAATCCCCTACCAATGCTACATCTACATCTGGAATATAAAGGTAATATTCACAACTGAATGTATCTAATTTACATTCCTAGGACAACCCACTGGAGGCCATGCATGGCTTCAACATGTAAACATGTTTTTAAAAGCACAAGTGGAAAACAGATGCCTTACCTCGCCCTCTGTCGATGGCTCCAGGTCAGAGTAACGTGATTCACAAATCACATCGTTGATGTTTTGCAAAGGACCCGCAGAGACTCCAGGGAAAGAAACAGCACAGTCATGAGCAAAGTAGCGATAGATCTGCCAGGTTCGACCAAAATCTGCTGATCGCTCAATAAGCATGGCAGCAGGGCGAAAAGTCTGCAAGAAAAAAAACATGCAATGCCTTTTTTCTTATAATTGAGCACTAACCCTAATTTGTTTCAGGAAAGTGAGTGAAGTACCTTGATCTTACCTTAAATGTCATAATCAGATGAGTAAAATGAAACTCTGCCTCAAGATCCAACTCAATAAAAACATTTGACTTTCCTGAGAGAAAGAAAACATTAGTAAGACAGGTAAAGCTATAACGTTTCTTCCACTCAAGTAGTTAGAAATTTAAATTGGAATGGAAATTACACTGCTTTACATCTGCATCAGACATTTCTCACTGATACAGTGAGAAACTGCATCAGATTAGTGATTAAAACTATTATAACTATTACTATTTGAATTACTAATCATAATAGCTACAAACTGTGTGAAAACAGTCTGAAAAAAGACTGGTCAGCAACTTATATCCATTAATGTTGGGTTTCTAATAGTTTTTTTATAAGGTGGTATGTATGCAGCAAATAACTTAAAAAAATTAAAGGGGCAGTATTGTGTAAATTTAGCTTTTTGATTACAGTTTGATTATAGTTATAATGTTATTCTGTCATCAAAAACAAAACTGGAGTGTTGCTTTGATTCTATCATACATATTTCACAAATCCTTTAATCTCAATGGCAACCATCCAGCTGTGCAAAACGCCTGGGTGAATCTAGCAACACCTTTAAGGTGTAGCTCTTCTTTGGAGCTGCAGTTTCCAAGCTTCTGAGCTTTCCTCCCTTTGACTCCCCCACTAAGCTCCTCAAGACTAGCCAGCAGCAATCAGTAAACACCTGGTGGAACCATGCATTAGCTGAGCTCATGATAAGAGTTTCTTTGGGATGCTGGTAAAAATGTAGCTAAAGAATTAATAGAAGAACGATGTTGTGATGACTTCCTGAAGGCGCTAAATAACAAAGTCAAATTTCTTTTAAGTCATATTTGATATGTACTGAATTTTTCTCACTGAAGGCAACACAGTTACTTGACTGTGCTATAAAATGGCACTATGTGCCTGGTAAATACATATTACTGCCCCCTTAAAAGTAGGAATCAGGGGCATTATTTAAAATGATTAGTAAGACAAGTTTGCACAAAGCTTGTTCAGTTCGTATTATAAATCTGAGTTCCCATCACTGACCCAGTTTTTAGGAACGACCCCACATTTTTAAATACGTTCTGATGTTCACATAGGATCATTTTTATGGTTCATTTATGTTTTTATTTTCTTATTTTTCTTTACTTCACCTATTAATCACACCTGATGCCAACACCATGTTGCAACAAAAAGAAGAATAGAAGCAGAAAGCAACTGAATGAGACTGAAAGGAGCACAGGAAGTGTAATCTATTTATACTACTGCTTTTCCATGACAGCTGTGTGCACACAGTGGGCTTATCTGGTATGACAGACAGAGATTTCATTGTGACGTTATAGTGAAGCACAAGAGAAAGAACTGCTAAACCATGCAAGAAAACAAGGCTTAAAATCTAAACTGCTAGAATCTAAACTGTTTACCGTTTTGGGGTTTTTTTCTGTTTGAGATCAGCAAAAATTTTTATTATTTTGTAACATGTTAGTTAAATATACTTGATGTAGGTCAAGCATAGAAACACATTTTTTATAAGGAGGCATGTCATATTGGAAACAGCATCTGCACTATTTGTAATTAATCTATTTGGTCGGGTGGATGGATTAAAAAAAACAATTCAAAGGAAAACTGTATTTTCTACAAAATCTATATAAATTGAGGGTGTGTGAGAAAGGAAAATGGTCAGCAGATTACAGGAAGAATAGAGGGAGTGCAGCAAAGCTGTTCTATTTTATCATTTCAAACTCTAAACTGGCTTTATAAATTTGATCAACTCTGCAAGCTTTTGGAAACTTAAATATGTGCATTCTGAAGGAAACACACATAGAGGTTGCTGTGTTAAGAATAGGCTAGCTAAAAAATATTGGAATAAGTTCCAATGGGGTTTGTCAAATTAAAAGTTCTTTTTGAAAAAAATAAAAATAAGCAGGTATTAAACATATTTCCCACATGTTATTTGGTGTTAAATATAAAATCAACATAATTAGCAGAAATAAAAGCTCCAATATGTCAGTCTGTATGGAATTAATAAACATGTGTTCCACTTGTGAAGTGAGTTACTGGACAAGATGAACTTTTCTATCTTCTAATTTACTGAAATGCACCTTTAAAATATCAGCTTTATAATTTAATTACAGTGGTTTTTATAAAAGAGACATTTTAACAGTGATTACTCTTAAACCATTGAATTGATTTTGGGCCACAGAATTTAAAATATTTTTTTAATACTGTTCTTATATCTTCTAATATTATCGTTTTTAAAATAATCAGAATCAACACAAGTCTGTTACAGGAGATCAAAACTTTAAAAAAATGGAGACTGAACACAAGTTTTTTCAAATATGCCCCTCTTCACTGTCTAAACAGTATCTAACTGTTTCTTAGTTACATACTAAGAAACGGTATCTTTCTAATCTAGAGGAAATATTTCCTCTAGATTAACTTTTATCTTTCCATTGGTTTTAATCTTCTTTCCTCCTTCCCTTCCTCTGATGAGATGCCACAGCTGGGCCTGCTCTGTTATTAGGGTGAGCTGAAGCTCCAGGGAGGATGTTGGCCACAGTGTCTTCATGTGGAACCGTTCTCTAAAGCAACACGTTGCTTCGGATTTGTGGTTGTAAAATAAAGTTTCATCATCTTTCCCCCCAACCATTTTTATCCATTCTTATATTTAACCTCTGGTACCCAAACGTAGCCACAAAATCAACTTCATTTACCACTCCCTGTGTAATTTACAAGGATTGGTTAAAACACAAAACACAAGCATCCATTGACCGTTTTCTGACTGCCACCAGGACTTTTTCCGATGCGGTTTGAAGGTGGTGATAACATTCTCTATCCGGTGATTAATAGTGTTGTAGACAGGGTCGTATGGTCGTCTGGAATCACACTCAAAACATTTCTTCTCATCCTGTGGCAGGATAGGATAGCATCAAATATAGTGACAAGAAGAGAGGGAGTTCAGGGATTGAATAGAAACAAACAAAAGTAAAAAGATCCTATAGGCAATGTCATAAATACTCACCTGCAAGTGACTGACAATGCAATACCGCTCCTTCTTTCTCATGCCACAAGTGGATGAGGCCTTCAAGTTTTTTTCCCTTCCAACCAACAAGTCCCCAGTTGCTGGATAACAGCTGCCATGGGCACAGCCATGGGCTTGGTCTGGTTCCTGGCCAACTGTGGCAACCAGGCCTGGAGGGATAGAAACCAGCCATGGATCAAAAAAAGGAAGGAGACAGTACTGGTGTCATTTGAAAATTTATGAAATTCATGAGCTGGCAAATAAAGTACACCTAATGAGTGTTCTCCTTTCCACTCCAGTGAGGTGAAACCTCAGCAGACCAGAGTTGGTAGGCAGACTCTACAAAGGCAGAGTCTTTGTAGAGTCTGCCTGGTTGAACCAATGCAGTTCAACCAATTTGAACCGCATTGGTTGATGTGAACTCCATTGCGGTTCAAATGCCTGTATGGAGGCTTTCCCCCAGAGTATTATAACCCTGACAGGCCATCAGGTTTTACTTGCACTCCCACCAGGCAAAGCATTTTTTGTTTATTTACTTTATAAAGAAAAGATGGGTTAAGAAATCTATTTGATGAAATGGTTGGAAATGCAATGGAAATGCAAAAACAAAATTAATCAGCTGAGTCCAACATTGACAAGGTATTTAAGACTCTGAACGTGAAAAAGAACACTTGAGAAGTCTTTTTGGAACATAGTCACGAATAGGAATGTACAATATGGCATAAAATTTAGTAATGATATACCACAGCAACTAATATTATATTGATATTATACTAAGTATAAAAATTACAATAGAAGAGGGTAAAAAAAAATCACATATTAATTGAGTGGAATGTATGCACGATGAGTAAAATCTTATTTTGTTTTTGTGGATGTTATTTGTTTGTAACTTTAGTTTTATTTTGTTGTAAAGATAGGCAGGAGCATAATTTCAATAATGACTTCCTGGATAAATCAAAGTTAAATAAATAAGTGAAAAATATATCTATACAGAAAGACAATAAATTTAATGTAATGATATCTGTGTTGATTCCTGCTGTTTCTCCTAAGGGTTCTGACTGAAACTAATAGTCAGCTGCATTGCTGGTATTTAAGTACATGTTTTGTTTTAAGGTGCTAAAACAAATTGCTTGTGTTTCCTCTTTATATCCTCCTGCAGTCTTAAAAGACAGGGTAACTTTTTTTACTCTGTGTGCAGTCCTGCGGGTTCCACTGTGCACTTTTACAAGTTTGGTTATTTTTATTTTTGATTTTTGTGTGTGTGTGTGGTTGTGGAAAGTCCATCAGACCGTCACCCTGTCCCACAGCGCTTTCTCACTCTGACCATGACATTTGCCTTGCTCCTCCTGAACATTGCATTAAGATGATGAAAGTGGTAAGAAACAGGGTCCACTGGACTCAGCTTTTTATGGACATAAAATAAGAAAACATGTCAGGGGTTCAACTGACATTTTTATGTTGTTGCTTTTTCCTTATTGACCACCAGGTTCTACCACTTAATGAAGTAAGCCAGAATGCCTAAATCAAAACCCGCCACTGTCTACACTTTGACAACTACTGTCTCATAAATGTGAGACAACATCCACTACTATCTATCAGTTTGATAACCACTATTATCTGGGGTTATCAAACTGAGCTCACAGACATGACATGGATTTAGCCCAGTTACCAGCTAAATCCAGAAATATACCAAAGCATATCAAAGTGAGATAATATAAGTCCAGTAAATTTGGCCATGACATATCATACTGTAACAGAAACACCAGGAATGATATCAGTGTTGAACCAAAGTGATGGGAGTCCCACTGGAGCCATGGTGTGACGACATAGTCGGGCTATGTGTGGGAGTTAAAATAAACCTTATAAATTTTCATGACAACCAGCAGCAGCTGTCACACATTCAAATATATATCCAATTGAAATATATCCATTGTTTATATATTAGGATATATAAATATTAATATATAAATATATACACACTATGGATATAAATCTGAATGTATCCTCCTGTAGGTCTGTGTGTGTGTGTGAGAGAGAGTTAATTAGCATAATTAGAAGTCAATCTAGAGATTTTTCCAGAGCAGGTGTCTCTTATCTTAGCTCTGGCAAAAATAAAATGTAAGCTTCTGCTATGCAAACGATTTGACTCTGAAACATATTTGACAATCTTAATACAATGAGATCTCCTCTGAAAGTGCCTGAAAGGTTTGAGAAGAAATACTTCAAAGCACACTTCTACTTTATTTTCACCAAAATGGCAACATTTCTAGCCACAAAAAAGGGGATGGGACTTTATGTGATAGACCAACACAAAGAATGTTTGCGAAGTAGAAATAAATGAATACATGGTTTTCAAAAAGGCTTTACAAATAAAAATCTGACAGTTTTTATATTTGTGTTCAAGTTTATCATGTTGAAATTTTTTTACCCACTTTTGAAAACCTTTTGTCCTTCCTTGACCAGGTTTGGTTCTTTACATTCACCGAGCAAAATATTAAAGCCTCTTATGGAACAAAGGATTTCTCAACCAATCTTATTTAATAGAAACTCCGTAATTTCAAAATAGTGTTTTTTCAACATCAGTGAAAAGTAGACATTTGCATACATTTGTAATGGAAATGTGGCCAGTGTCTGGATGTTTTCTGCAGATCTATGCTCTCTGATTAAAACACAGTAGAACACTGACTTCCACAGCTTGGCAGTGCAAAGCAGCCAGCTGCAGATACAAAGCCTGCTGAGAACAGTGCAGAGGAGGATTTCACATCCACTCACACAAACACCCTTCAACAATCCCGACACACACTTTGCAACAAGCTAAGTCTCAATCGGGGCCAGGCAGATGAAGGTAGCTCACACCGCTGCCCACCTGTGCATCTATGCAAACACACATGCTCCACTTCTGCTCAAAGGCACGCTCATTCCTAATTACAGCGTAACCACTGATGCTCCCTCATCTTACTCAATGCAAACATCAGGCTTCTGCTAGCTGACTCCACAAAAGATGCCTATTAGTGGTTATGTACAAGACAACAACCAAAGCTGCCAACATTTTTTATTATTATAAGCAAATACTACAGCAAGCCAAATGGTCCACGTAAAATAGATTGTTCCTCCTGTCTTATCTGTCAGTGTGTGAGAAAAAGAGTGGGAATCACCAGTAGAACAGGGCAGATGCCTGAGAGAGAACAGAGCTTCCCCTCCAGACAAAGGGCTGATCCATCCAGACACAACATCAAATCTGTCCTGGATACTGCTGGCCGGCACTCAAAGGTTTAGGCCCGAGTGTGTGTGCGTGTGTGTGTATGAGAGAGAAAGAAGTAGGCAGGTTGGGGATAGAAGCAGATATTTTATGTTTGTGTAATGACCATGTTTTTCATTGTCTTCTTATCTGGGCAACTTTTTCTTTTTGTCTTCAGACTTCTAAACATGAGCCGTGACCTGAACTGCACGTATGCAGAAAACGTCTTTCCTTCAACTGTATCATTATAATAATAAAGCAAGACATTTTAAGCCAAGTTGGATTCTGACAATTACATTTATAAAGCAGGGACAAATAGAAGAAGCCAAAGGTTTACATACACTGCATAACAAGACATGTGACTTTTCTTTTATTCTAAGAGACATGCTTGACTTCATCCACCTTGAATAAAAAACAACACAGTTCCATCTAAAACGCAAAATCCATATTTCTATTTGGGTAAAGTGGGGATGCGAACATATAAATTAATTAAATTGTGTGGAGAATCTGAGAAGTCACACAGAGCCGCTCTGGAGTTGCTAATGGAAAATGAATCTGGCTGGACCGGGACAGCACCGGTTAGAAGGGGTCTAGTGGAAAAGCAACTTTAGAGTCTGAAAGTAACAAAATGGGCTGCAGGCAGTGCTGGTCTCAACCCCAGTGCTCACTTGTGGGATCAACTAGAGAATGTTGTTCATGGTAGAGTGACCGAAACAGCCACATTAGCTCACTTGCAATAAATGCTTGTTGAGAAATGAGATTTCATTCCACAGCAGTGTGTGACCAAGCTGACCAGGCCATACTGAGGTTGTGTAAATATCCCCCAAGCAGTAATAATGCCTCCATTTGTTAAATGAAAAAAAATATATGACTTACTAGTATGTTTTTGTTATTCAAACTTCAATCACCGAATAAAAAAAAAATCAATGAGACATAACAAGAGTCCAATCCTGGTACTTCCAGCAAATTGTGATTGTCCTTGAGTTTTTGTCTGATCAGAAGTGATTTCTTTCCTTATTTTTACCTCCACTCAAACCCAGCTGCTGCATTTCCTTAGCAAGTTTTACACTGTAGCCAAATCCATCAGTTGAATCTGTCAAAGGAGCTAGTTCAAAGCAGAATTGCATGGAATTTCCTTTCCACGCAATTCTGCTTGATTCTCATCTCCCTTCACTGCTCCATCTAGGCTTTCTCCCATTAAACGTAATTTTTAAAATTTCAGCTGGGCCAGTCATGGAACAAAAGGAAAAGTTGAGAACTATAATGTTTTTCTGCCTGCACTTTTAGCAATGGCAGCAGAGGAAGTGAACAAAGCAGTTCACTCTGTGTTGGACGCGCTTCCAAATATTAAAAGTTATATTAATTGCTGCCTCGTTCAGCTTGGTATTTCTCTCTTTTGCAGTGGAGGATGGTTTACAGTGAAGGCAATTATTGGTAATGTTCATAGAGTCAAACTTACAGACATCGTAGACAAACATTAGTGACTGGGTAAAATCTAAATCTTCAATAGAGTCCACGCATCCAGCAACCAATTGTTTCTCACTAGCTGAGGATCCAGGCTCTCTGTATGAAGCAAAGCATAAAACAAAGGACTGTTTTTTTACCACGGTGGGTCTTGGCACCTGCGATCAGGGAAACCCCACTTCCTTGAGATTCTGTGGAAATTTTTGTGATGTAAAGCATTGGTAACAGCAATATTTTCCTTGAAGGTAGTTGTCAAAAGAATGATGTCAAGTATCACTCTTTTTTAAAGCAATCATTTAATCATAACTGTATAAGAATGACAGTAACATCTGCTGTCGTGACCTTGTTTTCCATGAGCTAATATAAGATCCACTAATATTACAGGTCTCTTTGTGGTACTGTTTAAACAATGCAAATCTTTGTTTAATTTCAGAACTAACTTCATTTCCCGAAAAGGATAGATTTATACATCACCATATAACAACTGAGGTAACAAAGTTTGTGACAAAAAAAACCAAACCTGATTTTTGTAAGTCTCAAATTGTGGCGTTAATGTAATTTCTCTGTCCATTTTGAATAAAACAAAGAAATGTTCTAGCTTTGGAGCAGAAGGGAGAGAGATGCAACATCCATGTGCCAGATTCCTCTGAGACAGGCAGGCAGGGCCAAGTTTGGTTTCACATTTACCAGGTAATGCATCACAGGAAGCAAAGACTAACAGGCCAACAATAAGACTAGCATTAGCACCTAAACACACAGATACAAAAGGAGGGATACGAAGAAGAAGAATATAGGGCAAACATGGACATCATCAGGAGAGTGTTTAGTTCCAGGTTCATTTTAAGAAATGCAATGAGCTGACCACCTGACTAAGATGGATCTTGAACTCAAAGGGAGTAAAAATATCAGAAATTGCATTCAAGCTCCTATTTTAAGACCCCAGCAGAAAAAGTCATTTTTTTAACCTTCTCCCAGCTAATTAGTTTACCTTCTCCCTCTCATGGTCTCTGGTCTCTTTGCTCTGCACTTAGCTGATGCATGGCTGACTCCCACACCCCAAAAGCCAGCTGTTCTTCTCCCTGTACACCTTTTTATTACTCTCAGCCCTTGACTCCCGTCTTTCTTTTCTTCTAATAACCACTGAATCTCCCCCGGCCTACTCTGCCCTTGTGTTCACCTTCCTCACTACTGCCATCCTCCCTAAATCAGACGCTAACGCCCTTTTGATTAAAAAGGGGGGCACCAAGGGGGTAACAACTCATTTTAGAAAATAAAGTTTTTCAAAGATGGAAGCATTAAAAAAGGTGAGTAATGTTTTCGGCAAAGGCACAAAACAAACAAGCCTTGTACAGTTTGAGAACTAATTTTTACTTGTAAAATGCTTTTGGATACTTTTTTGCAGTATCCAACAATCCTTTTTTGCAGGGGAAAACTTTAACTTTCGTGAACTTTAGTGAAAACTAATACAGAGCAAAGGATAATCCATGTTTGCTCTTAAGCAGAATTAAACTAAGGCATCATCACACAGATGCAACATGATAAGATAATAAGATATCTTATGCGACTCATGTCCAACTTTTTTATGGCAGTGTGAACAGCTCATTTCCTATCGTTGCATACCAAAAATAAAAAATCTGATTTGTGACGCTTCAATATGTGTTGCTGAATTGGATACGTACAATTTTCAAAGCGTCTGCAGCCAAAATGGTCATGTCACATTTTATCCTACTTTTATGCCATCGGCGTGAGACGTGCATCATAATTTTGCACCAAATGAAACACTATTAGTTGTGCTTTCTTTTTCAAGTGTGCTGCTTGATAGCACCAAAGTTAACAATATGTTTAAGTTTAGATGATTATTATGATTCAATGTAACATTTTATCCCACTTATCTCTACATTTTTAGTAAGAGTTGTTTGAAATAATTAAATCAGCTAAAATGATGGGAGAACAACTAACTATCTGTTAGTGTCCTCTACTCCACAAAGCTCAGTGATAAAACACATTTTTACTGCAGTTAAAGGACTTATGACCAACTTTACAGAACTACACAAAAAAAATGAAAGTTTCCCTTGAACATCCTAGGTGGAGTTTGAAGTTGATTTGCATTTCATTCAGGAGAGTCTGCACTGAATCTTAGCACCAGAACAGGCCTAAAGAATCAAGCAATTCTGATTTGACTCTTTTAGTTACAAGATTAAAGGTCTGCTAACTATTACTTGAGAGCACAGGACATCACAACTGAGAAAAGCAAGCTGATCCTCCCTCAATGTGTCAGCTGAAACTATGCAGCAATCTGTATTATACAAAGTGTCAAAAATTATAAACCCCATTAACTATGACTGACTGTCTGCCTTCTGGTCAAACCGACAGTATCACTGACTAAAAACCAGACGTTTCCTATTACACTAATTTTTAAGATAACAAGGCTTGGCTCTGGGAAGGAACTAGTTGCATTGGAAGACACTTCCACATTCCTGCCTGACCCTGGAAATGTCTGACTCACTTCACAGTGGATAAGTAATATGGAGTGAGACACTGACAGCAACAGGTGGTCAAAGTGAAGCCAGTTATGTTTGGCATTGCTTGAACGAACTGTATAGGGAACCTAAAGGACAATAGGTGCCCGTGCTGCCGACTTATAATTACCAATCACTCAGATTTCATGTGAAACAGGTTTTCTAAAGATATACTGATGATAGAGGTTAAATGGCAGCAAGGCTGATTGTGGGTATGTGGGGATACACATGGCCAACAGATGTGTCCTGAGGTCAGACAGCCTGTCCAAAGAAAGCAAGTTGCTGGCGACGTGGTTAGTAACCCTGGTGCTGTGTGTTTGCCCCGGCGCTCAACAGCTGCTCAGGGAGTCCGAGACCTCTGATGGGAGTACTGCTGTAGCTACTAATCAGAACCACTGATAAAGAAGGTCTGCCTACACTTAGAGGAAACCACAGCACACACAAGCCTGAGAAATGGCATGTGCACAGCGTCCTAGATGCCCTTTTTAAAGAATTTATGCAACGGTTGAATGCATTTAACTACAAACAATTATGGATGTGTATTTCTGATTTCGTCTGTCTTCCTGTGTGTATGTAGAACTATGTGTGCAGGATAATTGTTGTGTTGCATTTAGCTGTTAAATGATAAATTTGTCACATCTGTATAATGAAGCACTTTCCTCCTTTCTCCAGCACGAGCAGCGTGCTGACCCAGAGGTCAGCACACTTGGAAATGATTGAGAGTACACCAGGGAGTACTATGGGAAGTGATTTTTTTTAACAAAAGATTTGAACTGGTTATGACCCTGTGTGTACCCTGAGAGAAGAGAATTGTTTCTGATTTCCCTTCATGTATCTATTAAAGTCTAGACAGGTTACTGGCTGGAAGAATGCACTGAGTAGTGTTCTAAGAATGAACAAGAATTGTCTCAGTGTAACAACAAAGCTGCTTCATTTAGGAGCTTAAAACATTGAGACAAGAAAGGAGACATAAAGTTGCAGTCGACTACTTAATTAAAGTCAAGAGTGAAGAATGGGAGCTGCAACAATTTCTCTGCAACAGTTGTTGGATCAGCAGAAAAATGTGCATGACATAATCTAGTTTTTTAGACATCATTGTAAAAAAATAAATAAATAAAAAAAAGGGTACACAAATTGTATTTGCACTGCTACCTGGATTTAAGCATGAAATAATCATAGACAGTACAACAAAAACAGCTGAATGTACAAACTACACATTTAGCTTCAAATTAAACATCTGGTTTGCAGCTGTATGTTTTGTTTAGAGCAAAGATAGCTAAATATTTAGCTTCAAACTAAATATTTTCTTAAAAATAAAAGGAACACTGACTGGCTAATATTTAAAGGTTTGAGAAAATGGAGCAGTGAAACAAATGTACAAATGAAAAGCTCTGCCTTCCTATCTGTTACTACAGTTTTCACTATCAAAAAAAGTAAGCCTATTCAAGACAGCTATGGCGAGAGTAACTCTAAACTGTAGTTTTCTATTGACCTATAATTGGTACATTTTTTCCAATAACTCTGGTATAAGGACTTTCTCTTTAAAGCAGAGTACCTGTTCTGGTGTACACTGGCGACTACAGTCCAGTTTAACACTGCGCCAGCCTTTCCATTGTTTTTAGAGACCAGCTCCCTTCATCCTGCCCCCATCAGTCCTCCTCCTCTGCCTTTTTATCTCCACCTCCTGTTTTAATCCAGAAAAGCCCCTGTCAACAGGACGGAGAAACCTAACTCACCGTTCTTTCATATACCAGATCCTTTCTTCTTTCTCCAAAGTCCGTTTCTTTTTTTCCTCTTTGTCCTGACTATACAACCACTTCTACTCCCCCCCTTTCTATGTTTTTCACCATCTCTCTCTCCCTCCCTCTGCCTCTCTATTTGTTTCTAGTGTTGCAAGCTACTAGGCTTTGCCGAACCATTGTTCTGGTATCCGCACATTTCCGGAGGCTGACGCTTGCAAAGGAGTCAAGCTCCCGCTGCCTATCCCTCTCTTACCTGGCCACACACACATTTCTAAGAAGGCTGTCTGGCGTAAAGAAAAAGAACAATCCTAAACACACAGTTGCAGATATGTACCTGAAAGGGAGGTAGTAAACTGAGCAGGCACTTTAGGTTAGAAAGCAAACCCATTGAATGAAGCATAACCAAGAAAAAGCAATGCTGTTAAGGTTACTGTTGACATAAAAAAAAGCTTTATGTTTAGGTCCCATTCATGAAAACTTCTTTTCAGTGAAATTTTTACCTCTCAGAGAGACACAGAAAAAGGCGAAAAAGAAAAGAGAAGCATGGCTGAATTATTTTTCATTGTTGTCAGGCTCGGCCTCTTCATCCTCTGAGTGTTTCTCCTCTTTCGTCAAACACACACACGCACACACACACACACACTGGGGTGCACCAGAGGTCCTAAAAAAGAAACATCTGCAATCTTATCTGTGTTCAGAAAGACACAGCAGCCAACCGGGTGGGAGCGTGGGATCTGTCAGAACTTTTATATATCTTTTAGGAATAACAGGTGAGGACAATGAGACATGACTGAGAAATGAATGAAACTGAAACAGAAGTTAGGCTTTCCACACAACTTCAGAAGATCACGCTGGAATACCTCTCAGATGAGCAAAGCAGCAACATTAAGGCTTATATCATCTCTAATTTGACATATATGCTCCATATTTTCCAGAGACTAATCAAAGAAAACCCCGTGACGTGGAGATCCCGTTGACTGGATCACTTCTGAGGATTTGTTCTGCAGCAGAGACCCACTTCAAAGCTGTGTGAACAGTCTACTTACCGCAGAGGAGCATTAACAGCGCGGCTTGCATCTCTGAGCGCTCATCCACCCGGGCTGCCTGCCTGCTGCCTGCTGCCTGCCTGGGAAAGGCAACAATTTGGGTTCAAGTCAATGAATATCACCGCTATAGGAGAGATTTAATGGTTTACATGACACATTTGTTTATTTACTCAAGAACATCACTTTATGAAGGAGTTTGGCTTCTGTTGCCTTTCTTTAATGAACTCTAAATGTCACAGGGAGACATTCTTTTAATTTTGTGTCTTTTTTTTTTTATTTGTCCAGCTCAAACTTTGGAGACTCGGTGTTTGTAAGAACTCACTTCTTCCATAATCGCTCCATTTACAACAAATGAGCAAGAGACTGTGTACAATATGTCTCTAAATATTAGCGAACACAAAGGTGAACGTGAACTCACCGTGTTTGTCCGGTTTCAGACGTTCGCAGTTCTGTTTCTCCTCCGTCCACTTGTTGCGGAGCTCCGTGGTGAGGGAGCCCTCAGCTCCTGCGCCTCTCTGTTGGAAACCCCGGAGCTGGACTCTCGCGGAGCGGAGCGGAGTGGAATGGCCAGGTAGTAAGGGAGGTCCTATGGGTGAAGGGGGTGTTAGAAAATGACTCGAAGGAAGACACAATGAGAGCAGGGCTATATGGCAAGCCGTTTTAACATAAATTCGCTTTGCCATTTCAGATATCTCAAATTGTTTTGTGACTAGACGTTTTAGCGATTTAAGATATCTCTAATTACATTGTGATTTGTCAAAATGACATCAGATTTCCCACTGGGTTTTATGGAGACTTCAATTCAAGATGTCTTCAATGGATTACTGACTATCTGAAATACACATTGCAGATATCTACAATTCAATTATGACTAGTCATAAAGCAAATTTAACCCTCAGGCTCAAATTACATGCAAAGACTGGCTAAGTTGTTGCAAATCTGCAACACCTGCATGGAGAGGGTTAAGATATCTCGATTTTAGTTTTGACTGGTCATAATTCTAACTAAAGATAGCTCGAATGACAAAATGATTCAAGATATCTTAAATTTAATTTTGGATAGTAGTTTTGACAAGTGAAAACTAAATTATAGATATCTTAAAAGCAAATAATCACAAGACAAATCTAAATAAATAAGAGATGTCTTGAATTACACAGCTTTTCTATCTAAGATATTTTAAATTAATATTCTGACTGTCAGAATGACATCACTGATATCTTGAATATGTGTTCTGTATAGTCAAAACGTCCCTGACTTACGTGGCAATTTCAAAGTTTAATGAAACAATGAAAAGTAGAAAAAACTTAAAAAGATGTTTGAAAATGCACAACTTTCATGTTGAAAATGCTTTGACAATAGCAATTTTAGCTCTTTCAATGCTGTTTTTAAGTGCATTCTGTTTAAATGAACAGGAAATTATTTTCAGATTTGAAAATCAGTTTTATAATTGTTGAAGTTATTCATTCTTCGCATATCCAACATTGCCAAGCTCTTCCTACGTTGTGGCATTTACTGACAATTTTGTGCAGGAAACATAAAATTCTGCAGGCAACTGTTTGGACAGCACATGAGGACTTCCGCGCAAGACACAGTGAGTGGACTTGGGGTTAAGTCAGTTCTTTCAGTAAGTCAATAAAAGTAATTCAGAAGTCCAGTGAGATAGCCAGGTCAGGGATAAAGTCGTGGAGCAGTTTGAAGTAGTTTTAGTTTGTAAATCAGTGTCCCAAACTATGAATATCAGATGGAGTACTGATCAGTTTATTATCTGAAAATGAAGAGTATGGTACCACTGAAAAACTAGCAAGGCAACCTTTTAACCTAATGGGATGTGCAGGTAAAATATCATTTGTGTAAACGACCAAAAGGCCCATCAGAATTAAGAGAACTCTTCAGATAACTCTTAATATATTTTACAAGTAAATATGTTACTTGGAAATGTGACTTTAACATATTTACGAGTCGTAAGGGTCCAAAGTCTATACCTAAATCCAACAAAAGGTTTGGCTGAATTTAATGTTTTACTAAGCCAAACACAAACTTTCTGAAGCATAGAAGTAGCTAGTTTTTTTTTTATTATTTGTTTGTTTGCGGGATTTTAAAGTGTAAAAGTGGGATTCCATTCTAATGCTCAGACAACAGCCCTCAAATGTCTCCAACAACGTTTAATGAACGTTTAGTGAACGTCTGCAGACAACGTTCACCCAATGTAAAAATAAAACCTCATAAAAAGTCCCGCAAACATCGAGCTAACGTCCAGCTAATGTTCACCAAACTTCCATAGACAATTTCTATGTAATAGAGCTTCATTTTGACATTTGGCAAAATGAGCATTGTATGCAAATGTTCACTAAATGTGTCCCATTTGAACCAACGGGATTTTTTTTTTTTTTTTAATAATAGGCATCCATCAGTCATTTCGAAGACTGTGAAATTCCAGCAAACAAAAGTGAGAGTGATCAGCCACAAATGGAGTACGCATGGATAACTTGCATTACTGGCCAACCAACATTACTCCAAGAGTGCTTCAAAAAGTCATCCGGAAGAACTTGGAACAACGTCACTGTTAATTAAATCAACAGTGATATGAGTGGGAGAGCTCCAAGATAAAAGCCACTGCTGATTAAAAAGAGCACAAAGGTCCAGCACTGAGAACATGTTTTGCAAATTGATGCAATGAAGTAGAAACATCTGGGAAGGTTTATTCTCTGCACCACCTTCTAAAACTAACAGAATTTAAGAAAAAATGTCATACCATTATCATACCATGATGACTAATGCCATTACCATTAGTAAAGCAAGTGATGGTCAGGGGTACCTTGCTACTGAAGGGCCAGGACAATTTGTTAAAAATGATGGAACCATAAATTTTGCTCTCCAGCAGAAGAATATGACGTCCATCCATCCATCCATTGTCCGGTCACCCTTCTCCCTAACGGGGTCAGGAGGTGCTGGTGCCTATCTCCAGCTGCGTTCCAAGCGAGAGGCGGGGTACACCCTGGACAGGTCGCCAGTCTGTCGCAGGGCAACACAGAGACAAACAACCATGCACACACACCTAGGGAGAATTTGGAAAGACCAATTAACCTGACAGTCATGTTTTTGGACTGTGGGAGGAAGCCGGAGAACCCAGAGAGAACCCACGGATGCACAGGGAGAACATGCAAACTCCGTACAGAAAGACCCCGGGCAGGGAATCGAACCCAGGACCTTCTTGCTGCAAGGCAACAGTGCTACCAACTGCGCCACTGTGCAGCCCAGAATATGATGTAATATCTGGAAATATGTTCATGACCTTAAATTAAAGCTTATTTGGGTTCGTCAGCAGACGAGTGATCCACTCGTCTGCTTCAAACTCGTCTGCTTCAAAAATTACACTTGTAATTTTTGAAGTGGCCTTGTCAAAGTCTGGTCTTATATGATGAAGTTCTTTTGGCAATGTGGATGAGATGAACAAACCTCTGCAGAGCAGTGGCCCATAATTCCTCTGCAGTCATGTACCAGACTCATCACACAAAACACGACAAATATGTCAGGCAGGAAATATTTTCTTAGTATTATAGAATGGTCAGTCCTGACGACTAGGGAAATATTTACAAAAGGATCAGGCAACCTATGTGGAAAATGAATTCATTTTGGTTGTGATTTCTTTTGCTATAAAGCCCCATCACATGTTTTCCAGTCATCCAGTGTGTGTGTCCAGGAGCAGGAATGCGCGCTCCCTGCTGGATGGATTAAATTCCCTCTGATTGTTCTCAATGAGCAAACCACGAGCACGCTCAGGTCTCAGATGCTCCGTTTGGCCTCTCACTCTGAACCGTAGGCCGGTCTTTCAGGTGGATGACATGAGTTGTATTAAAGAAAGATGAGACAGCTTTCTCTCTCTTATATCTGTTGCTACAGAGAACGGAAACCCTCTGCACTTGTTGGCCCCCTGCATTTTTTCTTTCTCTAAATCAGAATTTGCAGAAGTTAAATAGAACCACTTGTGATGTCAGAATTGAAAAGTTAAAGGACTGGGTTGGTAACAAACCTCGACTTTCACAAACTATTTTTAACTTAAAAATCTTCTAAGTAAAAATAAACACTTAAATTGCATTTTCCTTTTTTATAGCTTTTTGATATGTACACATTAAAGTTCAAGTCCTGTTCAACTACTGTTCGTCACCATGTCGGTATTTGGAAAAATGTTTTTTTAACAATGTGGTAGCTAACTTTTGATTCAAATGTTTGAGGACACACATGATTCTGCAGCCTTTACAGAGAGTTGTAGCTCTAACAAGTGCAGGTGTTTGAGCTTAAAAACAAAGCCCTCTGTCATGTTACACATTCCCTGTACAGCTCGAGGACAGCCTCTCTTTGTTAAAACTTAGAGAGAAAAGCACAGAGTGAGAATAATAAGGCAATGAACCAGGTGACGAGTGAGAAGCTACGTCTGCTTCAAGGCTGCCTCTGTCAGTTTAAAAAAAAAAAAACAAGCAGAGGTCAATGTCAGTAATTAGCTCCAAGTTTTCTTGTTGCTGCACTCACCCACACACACCTACACACACACACACACAAACACACACACACACACACACACACACACACACACACGCACACACACACGCACACGCACCCACACACACACACACACACACGCACACACACACGCACACACACACCCACACACACACACACACACACACACACACACACACACACACACACACACACCCCCGCACACACACACACACACACACGTTTGCTTATCGTAGAAGCTGAATAAGTCCAAAACTTCTGGGGAAAAGATACACATTCTAACCAACTCCCAGTCCACTTGATATCTCAGTTACTTTTCATAAAGAGCAAAACTTACATGAAATAAAAAGCTGACTGGAGGAAGGAAAACATACCAAGTCGAAAAGTATAACAGAATGCTCAGGCGAAAAGATACAAAATGATGTGAAATAAAAACCAAAATCGGAAAACTTGTGGGAATAAAAAAAGCAAAAGAAATAAAGACAAAATAAATACATTAAAAAAATAACAGAAAATACCCATTCAAATATCAAACATTACCCACAATGGCAAAGATTCAGTGTTACGTAACACACACCAGGGATTGTGGAGCCTTACAAAATCCCAAAACGCATCTATTGATAAGCAGCAGATCAGCATCATGGATGTTCAGCAGTGGCTGCCATCCTGGCTCCTCAGTTCATCAGAAAACATGAAGAGAGGAATCAAACAGTCTGTTTTTGGAACAAAATAAGTCATACAGAAGCACTGAGGAATTCACATTGTGTTCACAAACATCAGGCAAATTGTGTATTGACAATTACCGTTTATTATTAACAATTACTGCCATTTTCAGAATATCAACAACCCACCGACTTGAATTTCTGAAAAGGTAAAAGTAGGATTAAGTTCTTCACCACCGATTCAAAAGGAGGAAGAAATACTTCTTCATTGATTCAATAATCAATTAATCAAACATGTCTATGTATGATGCTGTAATTATTGTGAAGGATTTTGGCCACCTGAGGCTGTCTTATATGTGCTATGTAAGTAAACTTCGACATGACTGTTTTTAGAGAACATCTGCAGGTGCTCAGCTATTAGCATGTAGAAATGCACTGCCTGCAATGATAACCTTCTCATTTCCCAATCATGAGGAAAGACACCTGCTGGGTGGTGGAAAAAGTGTTAGTCTGTATGAGAAGGGCCCAATCATTAACATGCACCAGAGGAAAACTGAGTAGCTGTGTAGCCATAAGAAAAATCACTAGCTGGTCAAGTCTAGGTCAGCTTCTCTACCTGAAGATGCTGAATAACAAGGTCATTTCTTCAAAGGATTTTCTCTTCCATTTGGACGGCCATCTTCCAGGATTCATAAGTGGTTCATCGACTATATGACAATACTTTTAAACCTGGACTGCCTTTTACAGAGTCTGGACCTTAACCCAATAGAGAATCATAGGGATGTGCTTTAGAAGGATTTGCTCAGTGGTCAGACTCTTCCATCATCAATGCAAATATTAATGCAACACCAGATGCAGAAGCTTATAGAAAACAATGCCACAGTGAATATCTGTTCTAGTCAAAGCTGATGTTCACGCAGCAGAACGTAAGACATGTAACTTTTTTTCTTGTGGTGACTTTTTTGGCCGTGCAGTGTCATATGCAACCAAATGAAAACTGAACTGGCTTCTCCCATCTCACTTGTTTACTGGTACGTGTTGAGGACTGTACAATTAGATGTTCCTGACATGTATTCCTGTTTTCTCTTCAGGACCAAGAAGCAGGAACTATATATTGAGTCAGCAACAGAGACGTGAAGCAGTTCTTAGAAACTGACTCAATATTATTCCAGTTATTTACAATATGGTAAAATCTTTGAACATGTTTCAGTTCATACAGTAAATAAATACAATTATTACTGGTATTATTTCAAACTGCCTAATATTTCTTCACCTTGGAAGAGGAAACTTTACTTAAAAAACAAAAAAAAACAAACATTTTTAATCAGATCTTAATAACATTGTGTAAACATTCCTCCTCATCTCTGGAATTCATTACCATCTCAATCGATTCACAACTCAAAACACATTTGTTTACAACTGCTTACTATATCTAAAGCCTTTTCTCTTTCTGTTCAAGTGATTTTATTATTTATTGTTGTATCTTTTAATTGATTTTGTGTAAATTTTAAGGTGTTCTTGAATGCCAAAAAAGACTTCTACAAATAAAATAAAAAATATTACTATAAACTCAAAGGGAGTGAATAGAGACCCAGCCAGATGGACCTGCTTTCCAGTCTCACTGACCACACATGCTTTTTAAAGGTTAGGGCGCCCCTTAATGGTAAGATATAGAAATTACCTCTCTGCAACCTCAAAATGTAAGAAACTCCATTAGAACAGGGAGAGACAAGTTTATATTGCCAGATCGAATTTATTCAGCTACCCAAATACATCTCAGATGAAATATCTTATGAGTAAAAGAAAATTAATTCATTGTATTTTTAAACAGAAAACATCAAATTTAGTTAAATACAAAGCTTTCTCATATTTGTTAAATGTAATGTTCTGATACATTCGGTGAAAATAACTTTCCGATAACATATTTGATATATTTGTGAAGTTTATTAAACATAACTTGGAGAAAGTCGCTGACTGTGGTCTGTAAATGACCACCATGAATAATCGGCTTATTGAAATAGCTTAAATACAAAATATCAAACACTGTATAGGCGATAACCAGGAGAAAATAGTT
Organism: Poeciliopsis prolifica; assembly: GCF_027474105.1. Lineage (NCBI taxonomy): Eukaryota > Metazoa > Chordata > Actinopteri > Cyprinodontiformes > Poeciliidae > Poeciliopsis > Poeciliopsis prolifica. The sequence goes on from NW_026562402.1 coordinate 2,779,818, forward strand.
CAGTACATGAATAGCGTCATTTATGTGATGTAACACTATGACAGGTAGACGGTAAAACTTGAAATCCAGTGATCATATAGGAGGTAGCTCCTGAACAGCTTTTCTTTGTTAAAGGTGATGTCTGCCTGTTTCCAGTCGCAGCATCGGACTGCGCTCCTCCACTACGGCCACAAGCAAGACATGTAAGATTGTGACATCATCACATGCAGTTACTGTATTTCCGCACTTCTTCCTGAATTTGGTCTCTCACATCAGTGGCGTTTTGCTTCAGGCCCTCCAGCTCCTCACGCTGCTTCTTCATCCGCTCCTCGTTGTTTTTCAATAATTCCCCTAATTCTGAATAAAAAACAAAAACACAAACTGGCATTTTACAAGTTGGACAGCAGGACACACATATGTCCTGCAGGCACACATATGTCTGCAGGCAAGAATTCATGAATAAAAAAGAGCACAATGATCTTCACAGCAGCTGCAACTTTGATGCGGATCGGTTGTATTGATTGACAATGGAAACTAATGAGGCCAGATTGATTTGAATAGTTTCATCTATAATAAATTAAATCAAAGTTTGAAAATTTGATGTTGTACTTAAATCAATTTTGCCTGCTATAAAATGTTGTTTGACCAAAAACATTGAAGTGTGAAAAATCTAAAATAGAAGAACTCTGTATTTGGTAAATACTTTTCACAGCACTAACCTTGAGCGTATAAAAGACAGCTCAGCAATTTGGTTCACCGTTTAGGATTAACAATTCTAAACATATTTATGTCAACGTATTGGGGAATTTTATCATGCCCACAAGACCGAACAAAAAATCTCAGAGAATCTGTGGCAATCTTTATTCGCACAAATCTGCAAATAAAGTTGATTTCCGAATTTTCAATACACCAATTTAAAGGACAATTGCCAAGTTCTAGATACTCACTGTCAAGATCATTTATCCCGTTGTTGGCTTTACTGAGGAGATCTTCTGCAGCCTTCGTCATATCTTTGACCTTCTGTTGGATGTTGTTCAGATTTCCAGAGGTGCCAAGAGACTCCATCTTCAACTGCAGCTCACGGTAACGTTTCTCTGTTACATTTAGCTCCTGGCAGAACACAGACAATAATAGTTTACTGGGAAAATTGAGACTTTATTTTGATTACGTGTCTCTTTGTTGGTGGACGATATTAAAGAATTTTATGTTTCTTTTTAGAGCAAACTATTTATTTAAAAACTGACTTAGAAAAAAGATTATGTGGTGAAATTTTGGCTTCTTTTTAAGAACATGCTATGAGAAAAAAACATCTTTGCAACTTTGAAAGCAAATTTTTTGAAAAAGGTTCCAAAAAACTAGTAATTTTAGGAAGCAACAGCCATAAAAAAACATTGCAACATTCTGGAGGGACACATTTTTTTCACATTGGTGATATAATCACAACATTAATGTTTCTTTACTCTTTGAACCGGACCTATACTTGACTCCTTCTGTACTTACCTGCTCCAGTGTGGATGCCTGGTGGGTGGCGTTGTTAGCCAGGTTTATGGCGTCCTTTGCCATTAGTCTGTTTGTCTCTGTCTTGTTCTTTAGGGCTTCCACACCTTTGGACAGGTTGGTTAGAAGGATCATGATGTCCATCTGCTTGTCCTCAAGCTGCACCAACCTCTTTTCCACCTGCAATGCCAATTGTCCCAATGGAGAAGACAAATGAAAGGATGTGAAGAGACATGCTAAAACTCTTTGCAGCAGTGGGTAAAAGACCCTGCACAGATTGGTCGTGCTGTACCTCAGCAGTGGAGTTCTTAGTTCTGTTCAGGTTGTCCCGGGCCTCCTTCAGGGCGGCCTTTGCTTTCTCTATCGCCGCCTCAGAGACATTTAAAACCTGTTTGGTGCTGTTGACGAGATCCCTCACACCCACTGCTTGTCTCCTGGACAGGAATGACAGAAAAACAGTTCAAAGTCAAACTATTAAAAACCTTAAGCTGCATTTTGGTCCACATCAAGATTATTATGATACTACTTATTTTTTGTAATTAAAATTGCAGATCTTGTGGTGCTAATTTAGAAACATTTGCAGTGAATTTGCAATATTTGTGCTTCTGAATGACAGTAAATGTCACTTTTTGCTACTCTCCATTGTGATCACAGACCAGGGGCGGCGCCAGGAATCTTGGGCCCCCTGACAAAAAATTAGATTGGGCCCACCATGCAGCTGCTGTTACAATTTTTTCTCTGTTTGACCCGTAAAAAGCGTCACAATTTTAAAGGCTTGCAAGTGTTTTGCTTTCTTTGGTCCAATACTGATAACAATATTTACTGCTCATGAAATGAAATGCAACAGTTTGCATTCAGTATGCAAGTAGGTTGCATACTGTGGGGAGTGACTGATGTAATTTGGCTGCATATAGGTAAAAACTGCTTTGGTTTGATTTATAAAATATTATTTGAGCGCACAGTTGCTATCTTTGATAGTCTCTTTGTGTCCCTCTGGAATCTAGAGACCAGATTTGGACCCCAGTCCTTGAGTTTGACACATGCGGTATAAAGGAACAAGACATTATGAAGGCTGGCATGGCCAAAGAAGATAAGACCCAGATGACAATAAAGTGTTTGTAAATGAGGACAGAGGCAGGGTCACAATGCCTACAGGAATCTTCTGGAAATGCAACTCACTCTGCTTCTTTAGCTTTATTCATCAGGTCTTGAGCATCGTGGATGAGCTGCGAAGTTTGATTCATAATGTCCTGGACGTTGGTGAGATTGGCAATGCTGTTGTTGATCTGGTTGATCAGCTTGTCCACAGTGGTCCTGTTGAGCGGCAGCTTGATATCTAAGACCTGCTGGGCTACCTTCCGGATGCTCTCAGGATCTGCTCCCTCCTCTGCTCAGCACACCAGACAGACAGACCCCAAAAGAAAGACTTTGTTTATGTAACGAGCATCAGGGCAAAGTTCGACCTGAAAGCCTCCATCCACATACCTGTGAGGAAGTCTTTGATGGTCTTAATGAAGTCTTTAAGTTCTTTATTGCTTTTTTCAAAGTATTCTTTCTTCTTCTGGGCTTTCTCCAGAGCCTTCATTGTCTGGTTCTTCACATCCTGGGTCTGGGAAGCTATGTCCTGAAGCTGGGCCCAAGGAAGAAAACAATCAAATTCACCAGCCTGTAAACTAACAGTAGGTAGGATGGTTACTGAAAGTTTTACTACCTTCTTTGTGACGCCCTGCAGCTCCTTCATGGCAGCTTTCAGACTGTCTGTTAGTTTTGTGGCATCCTTCAGTGCAGTCAAAGAAGAACTCTTTGTCCCATTGCATCCCTCTCCCCCACAAACAAAGTCACCCTGACTGTCATGGCAACCACACCGGTTGTCAGAGCAGCTGCCATTTTGGCTGGTATTACTAGCACCACCACACACCTTAAAGGAGAAATTACTTTTAAAAGAAGTTTGACTACAAAAATAAAACATGTCTTAAGGTCAAAATTTAAAGCAATATACACCTTAACATTTGTTTAATTGGGTTAAAAACTGTATGTGAAATAATCTGCTACAGGAACACACACACTAACTTAACAATAAATATGGTTATTAGAGATTATTTTTAATATCTCTTCTTTCAGGTTAATCTTAAAAATACCACACTCCCACTGTTTACCAAAATATTTTATGACCTTCGTAGAAACAACATCAGGATCTCCTGGAAATAGTCCCTGAAACCACATAAATGTTTTTTTATATAATTATATCTTTTCTCTTCAGCCATAAACACAAAATAGAAGGTTTGGAGGATTAAATTCAGCCTTTCGGGAAATTAGAGTGTTACCAAAGAATATTTAAAATGCTATTTATTTTAATTATATAATTTTTGATTTGTTTTGTTTTTGTTTTTTGCCAATGTACTTTTAACAGTATGGACCTGATTAAAAGGTGTTTAAAAAACGGATCGTTTCAATTAAAGTCAAAATTGCAGAATGAGATTCTATTTTGGGTTTTACATTTTTGCAGTCAGAGTCTCGCCAGTAATGAACCTCTGCACAACCCACTTTTCAGTAGTCTCACATTTCTGTAATAAAAATCAGATCAGTCAGTTTCATGTAGCACCAGATATCTGAAACTGAATTTTGGGGTTTTCTGATAGTTGTTGTGGTTATCAGCCTCCTCCTGAGTGACAGTCTGCACTGTTTACCTTTTGGCTGAGATGTTGGACCGTCTCACTGAGGTTTTGGGTCTTCTGATGAAGCTCATTTAATGAGTTGTTGTGAGCAGTTAGATTCCGGAGGAACTCGTCTTTTGTGGCGTTCAGCATCTTCTCGGTAATCTCTCGATTTTGTTTGGATTGTTCAACTGGACTGGTAGGAAACAACACCGAGGCGTTGCACCTCTCCTCAGCCTGCTGTGACTCTTGGTAGTACTTCTTCACTTTGTCAAACTGATCTGTTGGAAAACAGGAGCAAAGATACGCCAGCTATGAGTAATATTCCTAAAACATTTAGGTAATTTTGAATAAGAAAGCTTTAATTAATCTGATAAAGTCCATTTCTTATTGAAACTTCAAAAACTCCACATTTAATCTCATTGCAGTGGGTTAAATGTTTCATGTTAAGAAACAAATGCTAACAAAATTTCCAGTTACACATGGAGGAATGACACTGCCAAAATTTGGAATAAATATAGAAGTAAATAAATGGCTTGATAAAATAATTCATGTGTCAAATATTGTATCCAAAATATAAAAAGTTTTCCAAACTTACGTGATTACACATTGTGACATCAATTAATAATTGATTAGCATTTTCAATGGTATCATTTTAACATTTAAGTTCCAATTGTATTGGTTTATTAATTGGTTTCCTTTCGTTTTTCTCATTTTTTACATTTACTTATTTAGTAGTTTTGCTTATTTATTCTGATTTTTTATGAACTTGCATTTCTGATTCTCTACACTATCAGTAGGAAATGATAGAGTCCAATGTCTATATCTCACTTCAAAATGGGAAACATGTGGCTACGCAAGTCACTACAACTTTTGTTGGATGAAAAATGGTCCCAGTAATTATCACAATAAATGATAATACTGTTATTATTTATGACCAAGTGTTATATTGAAAGACCAATACAGTTTAATGTATTGGACTCTTAGCACAAACTGAAAGATAATTTAAATATACAAAATAAAACACCACTAAAAGCAGTAAATAAAATGGAAACCAAAACCATAAATGGATTATAATATCTCTGTAAACAAAATTATTAATCTTCAAGCTTACTTAGATTGATTATTAATTGATTGATTGCTTATTGAAAAAGGCCTGCATGTGGCTCAAGTAAAGCAGATATATGCTAGTGATCATTCAGGAAGCAGCTACCAGAAAATACTATTATAAAACCACACTCAGCTTCTCACAAAGACCCATTTGGTTTGAGGTTTTGCCACCAAACCCAATGAGCAGGATGGTAAACTAGCTGAATAAATCTCTAAAGCTCACTTTGCTCTTAGCATTTTAGATGCATCTAAGATGCATCTTAGCAATAAGATGCTAAGAGTAGCACCTTAGTACCAAGTCTCCATAATAACCAGCTGACCTCATTAGCCTGTTAGATGTTAAAGATGAATACCAGAAGAAGCCCATCAACACTCCAAGTGGGGTTGGTGAGAAATAAAAGAAAAATATGTAAAAAGTTCTTCATCATCACTATAAAGCATGCCATAAAACTGAAATAGGGTCAACAGTGGTTGAATTTATTTTAGGGGCAATTACACATGACTGACAGCGGGTTGCTATCGTTACAAATGAAGCTGCAGGAAGTGTGGTGTTTTTTTAAGATCTGCCAGTTGATACCTGAAAATCCTGAGGTGAGATACTTGTCCAGCAGCTCCTGTTTGTGAGCCAGCGTAGCGTTGACATCCATCAGATCGTTCTCCAGGTCAGTCAGAGCGCCTTTTAAGACCTCATCCGCCTCTTTAGTTTTGTTTGTGTCTTGGTCGATTCCCGTCAGACGTGAGTTAATGAGAACTATCTCAGGTCTGAAACACAGCTTTAGCATTTAGAGAACTGCATGTGAGTGAAAGTCAGTAGATAAGTAGCTTTAGTTGCCCACCTGAGGTCATCGATGCTCTGTCCAATCAGCTGGTGGATCTGTTCCGTGTCCCTCGTATCAATCAGGTCTCGCACCTGGTTCAGCTTCTGCTCAAGCTCCGTGATGCGGTTGGTCCCGACTCCGGACGTGATCCCGTTCTCCAGGATCTTCTGGACGGCGTACTGGATGTGCTCCAAGTCTCTTCTGATCTGGCACAAGTGGTCGTCCGCCTGATGGAAGCACTCATGACACGGGACACAGTTGGGGAAGACGCCCGTGAAGCCGCGTGCGCATTCATCGCACCGGGTCCCCGCCATCCCGTCCTTGCACTCGCACTGCCCTGTCACTCGGTTACACTGGCGTGTCTGTGAGCCCAGCGGGTGACAGCCGCACTCTGGAAGGAAGCATATGATGGTAATCAAAGCATTTTAAGTTCAGCGGTGCACCGATTGCTGTTTCCTTGGCTAATTCCAAAGAAAATTTTTAGGGTGAAAACTTAAAAGTTTCAAATATTTTTTCAAAGAAAAAAAAGCTTCATTTTCTATAAAAAAAATTGGAGGAGGGCATTATTTAATTTCTGGGAGTAACATAGATGATATAAGTTCTCTATGTTACCCCCTCAGGTGCAGCAGGTCCTGATTGATGCAGGGGACACAGAACCCCTGCATCAAACCAGAACAGAGCATCAATTGTAATTGAAATGCAGCTCATGTTACCTCAAGTTGATATAAAAAAGCCGTACAAACTAAGCATGACTTAAAAGAAATTTGACTTTGCTCCTGCTCTTAACTTAAAGGTGTCTTTCCAACACCTCGCCTTCATCACGTCATCACAGGAAGGTTTCCCCATTAAACGTTTGTCAGAGCTCTGGGTTGAGCAGTAGTTCATATGACGAGCGCTGCAGTTTCACCAGGTGTCTCCTTCTGTTTTCCGACTTACCTCTACACTCCACCTCTGGATCGCCCCAGTGGTGCTCTTGGCACTCGGTGCAACGTTGTCCTCCAAAGCCGGGCCGACACGGACACTGGCCTGTGAACTGCAGGGGTGATGGAAACATGCACATCCTCGTGATGTTTTTCAAACATTTCAATTTTTATTTTTTTTGTGCTTTTGCTCTTCCTCACCATGTTGCACCAGTCCCCCTCAGAATGTCGCTGGTCACAGTTGCACGGCTGGCAGCCTTCTGGCTGACCATAATTCCAGTGGTTGGGGGCACACTGGTCACAGTTGTTGCCCATCACAGACCCCCTGCAAGGACAGACCCCAGTGTAGGGGTCACAGAGACACTGTCCCTCACTGCAGGCTGATTCCACAGTGCCAGCAGTCACACAGATGCACCCTGGGTAAAGGCAATGAACAGATAAGGAGAAGATCTTGGGGTCTACTTTTTGTCTGTATTTCCCACATATGCAGGATGTTATTTTTATAAGCAAGCAGAAATTTAATTTGCTCGAAAATACATTTTTAGGAGATCTTATATGTGTGTTTGTGTGTGTGTGTGTGTGTGTGGGGGGGGGGGGGCGTGTGTGTGCATGAGAGAGTTTTTTTTTTTCCAACTTGATTCTTCTGACGGGATGATATTTTGGAAATGTGAAAGTTTCAGAAAGATTCAGCAATCTGGCTACATGAGCTAAAGGTTCACTCAGCCAGTGATCTTGGTGGTTTTCTTTGCATGAGGAGAAGGGGCCAAGTATTCAGTTACATTAAAAATATTTTATCAATCCTGCAGGAAAATTTAATTTTCTGTGACATGTTTGTGGTTGTATATTTAATTAGAGTTCATCACTAAAAATGAATTTTATAATACCAGTGTAAAGATGCAAAAAAAAACTGGATAGCAGTAATAAGAAGACACTGACTGCCAATAACCATATTGAAACTGGTATCCAGATCAATTTTTTGTATATGCTAACACGCTTCTTGCCTTTGTCGGAGGAGTGGATGTGTGTTTACTTCCATCTACCAGGTCTTGACAGGTCGCTCAGTGCTTTGTTTTAAGGAACTGTGGTGCAGGAAAATGAAATACTGAAATTCCAGTCTTCTGATTGGCTGACAACTCCTCTGTCGACAGACCCACCTCCTCCACATAAAAAGACTTTTATACATCCAGGAGTCTCTATGTCTATCCAGATTGTTCATGTGTTTTAATAATAAAAAGGAAATTTACCTCTGGCCATTTGCTTTAATACCAAAGACAGAGTTAGCTTCCTTTAAATCACGGTGTTGCATGAGTTTGTATTCTTGTGTTTATGATGTAAAGCACTTTGAAATGCCTTGCTGAAATGTGCTATACAAATAAAATTTGATTGATTGATTGATTGATTGGTAACAAATGTTAAAGTTGCTGTATGTAACTTTTATGAGAAATGTATGTTTTTACATATTTGTTAAAACTGTCATTTTATTGTGTCAGCATAGTATGAGATATCTGTGAAAAAAGAAAGTGCTCCTCTGCCTTCTCCCAGTTCTCCAAAAATACTAACTGCAGACAAACACCGCTCAGCCAGAAACAACCAATCAGGAGGATTGGTTGTATGAGGAGGAGGAAGCTGCCAGGAAGACACAGGAAGATGCAATTTTATATTTTGTAGATTTGTTCTAAAGAAGTATGTTCTTTAGAACATACTTCTCGGAGGGTCTTGGGTTAGACCTCAATCATGCTTGTGATGGAGAGTGCATTTCTGAAGATTGGAATAGCAGCACTGGGAGGAGGAGATAGATTATTTGTTCCCTAGCATCACAAAATAGCGACATGTTTGAGCAAATATATATATAAAAAAGAGCTTTTCTAAAAATGGCATACTACTTTAAAGAAACAGCGTCAATCGTATAATTATTATTTCTCATCACTCACGTCTGCAGTCCCTGATCAAAGCGTTGCCAAAGTAACCTTCCTCACACCAGGAACAGGACGGCCCGTCCGTGTGGTACAGGCACCTGAGGCACTGTCCTGTCCTGGGGTCACATGACCCCGGATCCTGGGGGTCAATGTTATCATTGCACTCGCAGCGGAGACACTGTCCACCGGGCTGCTCTGGGTTGCCGTAGTAACCTGGAGCACACTGATCGCAGCGAGGACCTTGGACAGGAATAGACGGTCATGGTGGTTCATATTTAATGAAGCTATATAAATGTTTTCATATGTATTTCTATGATACACAAAGCTAACAGCCAGGATACCAGGGATATTTCTGCTATGTTGAAATCATTTTTAACTTTAATTCTTTTAACTTCAGACTGCTGTCCACTGCAGAAAAGATACCAACAATGCCACAAAATTCTAATTCAGAAAAGCAAAAGATTTTACTCGCCTATCTCAAAAAACATTCCATCTCAAAAAGAATGGAATGTTCTCATAGTTTGAGTTCTTCAATTTTTTTTAGCTCTTGGAGGATCATATAATCGGGCATTTTGTCGAACAGCCCATCGGTGGCGGTTTGGTTTTGTCTCTTCAAAACCAAAACCCTCAATGTACGCTATGTAACAAATGTAACAAATCAACATAAAGCAGAGCAAAAATGTGAAATGGAAGGAAAATGATACATAGACAGATTATGTACTTAGCAATTCAAACACATTACATTTAATGGGGCTTCGCAGACCTTTAGCAATTCCCTGTGATTGGGGTTTGTTTCGAGCTATGCTACAATTTGATTGTAAAGTCAAGAGTGAGACAGGAAGTGAAACACAGTGGTAAAGTAAAACACGTCTGTTTTAGGGGAAATACAAACTGAAATATTTCACTTGTAATAAAAAAAAAAACATTGTACTTAGAAAAAAATGAAAGCGTAAAACAACATGATCATGCTAATGTTCCAGCTCACCTGTATAACCTGGTTTGCAGTTACATATGATCCGATTGGAGGTGTGGTCAGTTTGACAGGAATGGCCATTAAAGTGGTTGGAACCAGGGTTTCCAGGGCAAGGGCAGGGGCGACAGTGATCCCCCGATCCAAGCACTGGGTTGCCATAGAAACTTTCCACACAGCTGTGCAGAACAAAAAGAGGTATTTATGCATCTGGCAACAGGAAATTAGGAAGTTTTTTTTTTAATTCCCACCGTTCGCAAAGGTGTCCCGCTGTGTTGTCCCTGCAGCCTCTGCACTCTCCTGTCTGGGGGTCACAGAGGTCGGCGTGGCCGTTACACTGACAGGGTCTGCAACTGGGGAAGCCCCACTGGCCCGATTGGCAGTCGGAGCACTGGCGCCCGGTGGCTCCCTGCCTGCACGGACACTGACCTGTAACCGAGTCACACTGGTGGCTGAAGGAGCCCTCTGGGTGGCAGTCACAGGCTGAAAAACAGAGAGGGGCAGGAAGTTATGCCTCTTGTCACTTTAAATCCAAATAAGCTGCTGCTGCTGGCCATGACCCCAACTCAACAGTTACACTTGCACCTGAAATCAGCTGCAAACCGATGTGCAATTATACATGGTAAATCTTTGAAAAGCAGAAGTGGAACCTCCTGCACAACCAATGCACAATGCAGCAAGTGGTTTAGTCTCTTCCAGCAGCCGTTGTGCAATGGATACAGTGGTACAGTGTACTTTCACCAGCAGCTGATCAATCGTGCTGAAGCTCTTTGGGTTGCTAGGTGACAGGCAGAGAGCAGCTGGGGTATCTAGTTGAGGGGCGGAGTCTGGTGATTTGTGACGTTACAATCCAGAGATTTTTTTTAACTGCCTTAAATGTCAGACACCAAAAAAACATTAATGTGGCTAAAAACCACTTAAGTCAGGGTTCCCAAAGTGGGTCCTAGAGGGCTGACATCCTGCATGTTTTAGTTCACTCCTTAGTGGGAGTGACAACCTTTTCAGAATGTCAATGCTCTTCCTAAGCCTCTAACAAGTCATCATTTGATCCAGGTTCGTTAAATCAGGGAGAGAACTAAAACATGCAGGATGCCGGCCCTCGAGTACCCACTTTGGGGACCGATGAGCTAAGTGCTTAAGTTGTTTTTACTGGTAGAGACTCAAGTGGAAACACAAAAATGGTCAACTCAGAGACTAAATTTAAGCCACAGATGTGTAGCCAATACATGTCCTGTCATATGGATATAAGGCATTTTGGGGTTTGTTTTTGACATAAATCCAACAGCTGCATGCGTAACCACGCATAAGGTGTTTATCCTGGGTCAAAAGTCAGTGTCTGTGCGCCCTCATGTGTAAAGGTGTTTACTGGACCTTTTCTGACCAACAGAGAGCCACATTGTCAGAATGTGTCAAAACTGGATGTATTTCTTCAGCAAAACTACACAACTCACCAGAGTGGATGATTATGACCGTAAGAGTGCCGACACGGTTTGAATCTGAGAAAACCGAAAACATTTAGTCCTCCGCTGCTACAGTCAGAGCAAGGTGGTTAGAGCGTATCGTAAGAGGAGGAGGAATGGGGGAGGTGTGTTAGCGTACCATTACAGTGCAGGAGAAGGCCAAAGTAGAAGGAGTGGGGGGGTTACCGTTCCAGCGAGAGTGGGGGTCGGTGCGCGAAGGAGAGAGTGGTGCCACCTCCGTCCCTCCCCCACTCTAACCGTGGTGGTAACCTGCTAAAAGTTTTCCATATTGTCAGATCCAGAACTTGACAGATATGCTATTTTACTGATATAATTATAAGTAATATCCACTATCAGTAATAATGTGTCTACCACAGGATTTCTCTGGACATTAATTTTCATTAGAGCCTCATTGATGACTGTATGTTGAAGCACTGAGGAGTTATAGTCATTTGAAGTTTGTACATCAGCTGTTGTCCAAGTGTGCCATTTGGACACACCAAATGACACACACCTGTACATCCTCATAAATCAGCATGCCCAAAATGACATTTCTTTTTGTGCTATCTTGATCAGTCTCCAAATCCACGAGCAGAATACTTTATTCTATAGATTTATTGTATTTCGAAGTCCATACATTCAACACTCAATGTGCATTTACAAGAAATAAAAATGAAAAATCCAGATGAAGCAGATGTGTTACTAATGTAATAACTACAAACTACTTACATTTTCTATTTTTGACTACAAAAATAGAAAATGTAACTTGTCATCTTCATAAAGAAACCAGGCCATTGCATGTACTCCAAATTGTTCGAGGACAGCAGCTGATTTAATTGGATTTTACCTTTTCAGCCATTTTTGGTGCTTTTAGTACCACCATTTTAATGGGTTAATGTCTTCCTGTTTATCTTCAGTATGTCTTCTTTAAAGTGGGCAAACATTCTTTTCCAAGAACTGAAGAGGGCTTACTATGAGTTTTTATTTTCAGAAATCCTCCTTGTTGGTTTCAGAATGAGAGACAAACATTCAAATTTCTCTTATTCATTTAAGTACTTATTATTATTGCTTATTATTGTATCCAGTGTATTATGTTGAAGTATATACCAAGGTCTTTCATTCAGACTAAAATGCAGCCTGCTTATAGAGAAAATTCCAGAAAAAAAATATAATTGCTCATGCCAAAGTGCCTTCCTCTCAAAAAGTTCCAGATGATTACTGATAAAAGCCTTTTGTGTTTCTATAAATAATTTCGTCTAATTATCGACCACAACTGAAGGCCTGCAGCTGTTAATCCTCACAGTCTCCAAGAACAGACGCACCGTTGCAGCCGTTCACTCCGAAGCCGTAGGTTCCTGGGGCGCACTGGTCACACCGCCGCCCAATGACGTTAGCTTTACAGCGGCACTGACCTCCGACCTTATCACACTCGCCGCTGATGGAACCCTGAGGGTCGCACTGACAGGCTGCACACAACAGACAATAAATACATTTATGCTTTGCTTTGGATCTGCATCTGCTCAGTCTAAGTCTGCGGTGCGGTTAGTGTGTCTGCTTACGCAGGGCCCCATCGTGAATGTTGGCTGAGATGCTGCAGATGAGTTTGGTGCACATCTCAGCCAGTGCTGGCATCGGCGTGATCATAAAGGAATCCAGGCACATGTAGCGGATCATGTCCTCCCGGTGCTGCTCTGTGTCCGGGTCGCTGCCGTGGAAACCAGGAAGTTCGGTGTACTTGGGGATCAATACCAGCTAAATGGGGAAATGAAAACAGCAGTTCACAGAATTACAAGGTCCCTGTGAATAGAAGGATGATTCAACAATCTAACCAGTAGCAGAAAATTTGATGTTTTTTTTCTCTTAAATATTAAGTTGGATAAAGCGTTAAGAAAAACAATTTCTTGTGATACAGCACATTTTTTCATATTTAGGTATGCAAAAATGCATAAGTTAATTGAAATAAACTTTTAAAGAAAAGAGATTGGTGGTAACAGACATCACAACAGAAATTCACCCAGGAAACATCTTGACTAAAAATGGTAACCCAAACTCACTTTTTAAGAAATGATAATTGAAAGTGAAAACTTTAAATTCCAAATCACCTTAATGTCTAAATTTGCATCTTTCTACCACTAGATCAGGATGCCTGTCTCAGCACACTGAGACAGGCAACAGGTGCAGGCATCCTGATAGCACAAACTGATAGCACAGTGTGTTCTATCAGTCGCACAAACTGATAGCAGTCACTCAACATAAACTTCTTTATTGCATGATTCAACCAGATTCAATATATATTTTTTTAAATCTGTATTTGTAACAATGATAAACCAGTTCAAACCTGCATGCCTGCCTGTGAACAATAAGGAGAGCTGGTTTATGGTTTCTTACTTACTGAGTCAATCAAGATGAAAGCGGTAAGGTGTCTGTAAGCGACTCCGTGTCGCTGGAACCTGATTGCTACCACATAGCGATTACTGGGCTCAAAACAAAAGGGTCTGGACATCAGGATGTATCTGGAAGAATGCATTACAGTCAGTACTCAGGAAGTTACTAACACTGCAACAGACTCTGAGCAGCTCGAATAGCAAATGATTTACAAGCCATCAGTTGTTAATATTCATTTAATTAGGAATGTGAATAATATAAAGAAATACAGTAAACAGCCATATGTTCTGACATTTGTCTGACTCACACCTTTAATTATTTTCAACTAGATAAGCCAAGCAAAAGCTGGCTTATGAGAGTTCCAGTCTGCACACCTTCTCTTTACAGTCAATGCTGGGGGCGAGTCCAATGCAGAGTACTGTAAATGAACGGCCTTTGTTAACACCAAATGCAGTGGCTACTTATTCGTTTCAATGTAAAGCCACTATATAGTTCAATAAGGTTCAGTTCTTGTTTGTTGACGTTCATTAGTTTGACTCTTAGCTGATGCACTTCTGTCCCACAATATGCTCTGTTGCATCTCTTAGTGAATTAAAGAAGTACTTACAAAATCCACACAAAGTCAGACGAACAATGAACATTACTTTTCTTTGAGCAGATATTATAAAGGATTCTTTGATCTTGCACAGCATTCAACATGTAACAGCCAAAAAGCTGTGTAGAGCTCAGCCAAAAACATTTTAAAAAATTCTGAACTAACGTGACAGCACTTTTCAAATATGTTCAATTATGTCCATTATGTGGCGCTTTTCTACAAAAAAAAAAAAAAACATTCTAAAATGGAATCTCATTGTTAAGAAAATATCTAAATATGCAAAAGGGATACACAATAATAAGCAACGTTACAAACTGACATTTTTGGCTCTTACATCAAAGTTCTTTTGAAACTTTGAGGTTTGTTTTCTCACTAGTCTTGTCTCCAGGAAACACTGACATGACCATATCTTCATTTTATCATTTTCATGTGTTTGACATGATTGAGAAACTTAGAATCCAGAGTTTATGAATATGTAAATAACTTCAAACACCCCCAGTAAGGTGGCGTTTGTTGTGGCCTGTCAAACATACATATAACCACTAGGAGAAAATCATCAAGTGCATATAGAAAGCATATTATTATCTTGAAACTTGTACTTAAGGAAGGAAAACATGCAGTGAGAATGTGCACAAAATGTCCCAAGTGGCCTGCAGTTCCTCTAGAGGTCCTGCAGAGAATCACAGCTAAGGAGGGAGAATCTGTCCACAGCACAATAGTCAGTTTTGTACTTCACACATCTGGGATTTATGGAACCATATCAAGAGAAAATGTGTAAAATATTTAATTTGCAGATAACCTCATGTTGGGAACACAAAAAACATATGAGGGAGCTGACAATTTTTTTATCTAAATGCAGGATCATCACAGCTGACTGTTCCACCCAAGATTTGTGCAGGTCTAGGTTCAGGAAAGAGGCGACTAACAACTCTGCAGATCCCACACATCATGGACACAAACTGTCCAGATTTCAACCGAATTTAGATTCCATCTGTGATAAAAGTAAACAGGATCCTGCCACCCTTCTATATCTAAATATTTAGCGTGGAGCTAAATATTTACTTAGTAAACTAAATATTTAAATTATTTAGCTTGCTAACTAAATAATTTGTTTGGAGCTAAATATTTGGCTGGAAAACTAAATATTTCGTTTGCTCATTAATATTCAGATGGTGGAGAGCTTTTTGAAGAGTTTAAGACATGAAAATATAACAGAAAAACTAATTTAAAAGGATAAAAAAAACTTTTATTGTTCATGCAAATGTTTATCATCAGCTATAAGTAAAACAGGAATTAGCTTGAACACTTAGCACACAAAGAAGAACCACTGGGAGTTGCACTTTTGGATGTTTTAAGAGGTATGAATGTTTTTGGCCTGTATATCAACATAAAACACCAAACAGAATCAGACCCCAAGCAAACTCGATGAACTTTGCACCAAATTGAAAGGTTACCTATAAATTAAAGCCTTTCAGTCAGATTACACCTTCATCTGTTTGTTCTGCAATTTTCCACAATCTGCACTACAGAAAGGAAAGCTGCAGTCTTCCTGTATCTGTTTCTTACAAATACTCTGCAGGTTGTTTGCCCATCTGTGTCTCACAGCACGTACAAGCCTGGGCAGATATAAGTGACAACAGTGATGCAATGTTTTTTTTCCCCTCCTTGCTATTTCAACAAACATCCAGGCGCTCCTCCCTCAGATGTACACACACATACACATCCTGGTGTGCATGCAAATATCCATGATTAGTGTTGGTACCTGTTGCGGTGCAGCAGGGTTTCAGTGTAGAGCTGTTCGGTCGGAAGAAGGTTTCCACATCGGAGACTCGAGGGCAGCTCAACAGAGGTGATGCTGACTACAGCCTCCCAGTCCTCTGTAGACTGCATCAGGACACAGTGAGACGACCCGTTCACAAACTGCATTTCCGTTAACCGTAAAATTACGCAAATTGAAAATACAAAAATAAATTTGCTTAATGGACATGAATCACATGATCAACACCCAGATGTTACTACTGGCAGAAACGACAAAGACAACAGGAAGTAGATGTATGGCTGACAGATGATAAGCATTAGTGGCATTGCTGAATTATAAATATATCTCATGTGACAGTTAACATGCCAAGATTTTAATAACTTGATGTGTGAACAAACTAATTCACACATAATTTTAATGTTATGGAAATACAATTGAAAAGTCAACATTAACAGAAAATAGAGAAAGATTTTGCACATTCGTAATGGAAACGCAGCTACTGTCTACAAATAAACACACCTCAGGCTCATAGCGAATCATGACTTCGTACTCCATGGCGTATGGGATGTTGTCGATGGTGAACACCAAGCCGGCGCCGTCTTTGACGCGAGCAAAACCGGGACCGGTCCAGGTGGCGATGTGGCTGGGAGCGTGCTCTCTGTGGACCGTCGTGACATCCGGCTGAGTGGAAAGAAGACATGTCACCCACATGAGTGTCAGACTCACTCTATTATCAAGAAGTAGTCTTATTTCCCTTCCAGTTGATAGTTATGTACTCATTTGTGTTTGTCAATCTGCTGAGCAAAACCTTCAATAAAGGTTAAGCGGTGATTCAGAATCCTACTGTCTGTTGAAGCTGCCGGATGCGTCTCAGCGCTGCCTGAGACTGCTGCAGGCTTGAAATGCGCCGGTGTCGCCGATGCCTCCTCGCCTGGTTGCTGAGCTGCTGAATGCAGTCGTCTGCTGCCTGCGGGCGGACCTGGCCCTGAGGACAAGATGGAAAAAAGCTCCATGTTCATCTCAGCATGTGGGAGATTTGGGATTCAACTTGGTTTTATTCATTGAAGCTCCCTGGGAATGATACATTGCAAATGTACAACAGTGGTTTAGTAATTCCAAAGATGCCTTGTTTTATGATAGTCATGTCAATATCCTCACAGTCCGTTGAAGTCTTGTTTTAAAAGACTGAAACAATTTGGAGAATTTTTTTCTCTCCACTGCTGCTAGAAATAATGTAGACGAATGTAAGAAAGCTAAAAAAAAAGGAACATTTAGTCTGATTTAGTGTCAGGCAGGTTATGGATTGTATTTTCAGTGATATCTAGTTCCAACTGCATCTGCTGCATGTTTATGAATCTTTATTGAAGGTCTTTATTTTCCCTCCGGGAGAAGTCTAACAAGCAGAACATAAAATTGTCACGCTTCACAAAGTGCCTGGCACTGCAGCCTTTCTTCTCAGGACATTCCAAAGTCACTGAACTCAGTTCTTCTCACATTCCTGCTGCAGAAATGTTGCAAGTGTGGACTGTCAGATGTTGTTTCTAGGGGTACATGTAGGACACAGGGGTTGAACGACTTCATGTTTTTCAAGGTCGACTGCATCATGATAATAGTCGAGTCGATGTGGACTAGTTTTGGTGACATCATAGTAAAGTAAGCACAAAACACTTCACACCTACTTGGAGGTTTTGTTGGCAATATTCATAGCAAATATTGACAGCCCCCTTTTCCTGCTTTTACTAAGTCTATTATGTAGAATTAAAAGAGCAAAAGTCCATTGCACATATTCAGGTCTGACTTTTTTCTCTTTTTTTCAAACACCGGCTGATACTGATGATCTCTGGATGGCTGCAGGAGTCAAATTATTTCACTGATCACAATGGTCCTTTTGGAACATCACAATCCAAACTTATTATGAATGGATCCTGTTTGGTTACAGTTGAATTCCAGGAAGCCGCCTGTTGCGGCCCAGCAGCCGCATCGGACCCAGCGAGGTGAGGAGGTGATAAATCGCCTCTGTCACATCCTCAGGATGAAGCTTTAACTTCGTTTCTAGATGTTGTCAAATAGTAATTTTATAAGAGGGTAAAGCTGCCAGGTTAAGAAGCTTCAATATGCAGGGTGACACTGATCAGTTGGATGGATAAAAAAAGCTTGACATCATGCTGCGTTGTCACACATTATTCCTTTTTTAAGGATTTTTTTTGACACTAGTTTATTTGACAGCAGTCTGACTGTAAGGGGGTAGAGAGCGCGGAGTGAGGGAGAGAAGCCTGGGCCCAGCGACCTGAGGACCGGAGTTGGACTCCAGAATGACCTTGAGCTCTGTAGCTCAAGGTCATTTAAAGGTCTCTATATCGGGGGTGCTGGCAAACCACTGCACAACGCAACAACCCTATTGCAGTAGCCTATGCTGGAATTTTCAGTTTCTCTTTGGTAAATTATTTACATTTTTATACAATTTGAGCTTTCTGACAAGCTCATCTAGTTCACCTTCTTTAATTTCCTTGGAAAAATCAGTTTTATCATGTGATTGCGACAACTCGACTGCAGAGAAAACAATCGACCAGTCGACTAATTGGTGCAACCACTAGCAGGACACAGACCAAGTAAAGACAAAAAAGACAAAGGAATGGGTGAAAGCAGTTACAGAAGTGAGAAAGGATTAAGAGAGTAATATGAGACTACATCATTAGCTATAAACAGTGATTCTGATTATCATCTTCTCTCAATTTAAGTTTTGTACCCAAACAGATGGACAGACAAATCTGCTGGTCATCAGATCTGAGTCTTTTTTTCTCACAAAGAAAACCTTTTAGCATCCCTGTCACTTTCTCCACAGTGCAGTGACTGTGGTGATGCTGCTGAGCTCACCGGCAGTGAGGGGTCAGTGGGCGAGCGCCCGGCAGCCTCTTCAGCCTCGTATTTGTAGTAGTCGAGCGGAGCACAGAAATACCCAGGCTGCACCTCCGAACACTGTCGACCAATGAAATGCCTCCTGCAGTCGCACTGCCCACTATCCATCATGCATCTTATTGCAACAAGAGAAAAATGAAAAAAAATATTTTGGTAAGTGTAAATTCTGACAACTAAACCTCTATGCACCAAGCCATGGGGTTAATATTATGGACACATGCTTTCTGAATTCACAAGCATGTTTTATCCATAAGGTCAACCTGTTGTTGAACGCTCCACCGAAGTCGCACTCACAAGGTCTGCAGCCACCCAGGTCATTACCGAGACCCCAGTATTCAGGCTGCAGAGACAGAAAACACTCAGCTTAATCCAGTAGTAGTAGAAAATTTGTGTTAAACTATTTATTACAGTTTAAACGGAACTAAAGTATAATGCAGAAGTTCATTAGACGAACAAGCACATTGCACTGCAGGCACAAACAGCCCCACCCTGCTTCACCCCAAACAATCACACATCCCAGATGATTTGCCCCTGACTCACCCTGCGGTTACAACGAGCGATAAGACGGAGCTGGAAGACACTAAGCAAAAGCTAAAAACAAGATGTTACACTTCTTACTAAAATTATGGATGGAAATTAAAGCAATAAAAGCTTTTTCAAATAATATGTTGGATTTGCTTCAGACTCATTCCTGTAATTAATATTAATTAGTCGGGTCAGATCAGGCCTGGACAAATCTAACTCTAGTTTTCGCCTCTTTTTTACTATCCTCTGTCTTTACATTGAAATTTAACTTCTCCCTTCTCCTGTTTTTTTTTTTTTTTTTTTTTTTTTTGAGGATCAGCAAATAACTTGGTGTTTTACCACCACCTGGTAGGAAATGTGGCTTAGACATTGAGTTGCACAGCTTTCCAACCCAGGAGGAAAATCCAGCAGAACAATGGTACCGGTTTGAAGAATCGGCATCAAGTTTGAGTACTGGATGCTGATACCGGGACGCCGCTGGTAATTATCTCTATGGTTACCAAGATATTTAGCTTTGGACACATGTCTGGAAGAGAAACTTTCTACCTCAAGTTGAAGTTGCTATTTTAAGAATGTGACATGAACAGAATTCAGGTGTGAAATGTAAAAAAAAAAAAGAAAAACGGCCTGATTTATGACTTCAGATTACTAACCAGACACTGGGTGCAGTAGCGACCTGTGACGTATCTTTTACAGGAGCAGTCCCCACTGATCTGATCGCAAGGAGCATCCATCAGTATGATGCCCCGGGGGTCACAGTTACAAGCTGATGGCAAAATACACAAACACACACACACTGAGCCCCAGAAAGAAATATTCATTTCCATCAAAGCTGCCTAAAGTGGAGATAAACACAGACACATACGTTGGCATCCCAGTGGGTCGCTCTCACTGAGTCCATAATAACCCGGCTTGCAGTCATCGCAGCGCTTGCCCTTCACGTTGTCTTTACAGCGACACTGTCCTGTGATCATCCCCATTCCCAGGTCGGTGTGGCTATCACACACACCTCCCTCCAATGATCCAACCGGGTCACAGTCGCAAGCTGGAATTAAAGTTTTCAGATTCAGGTTCATTCACAAAGGAACTAAAGTTGTTACCCATGCTGAGCGAGGCCTGTCACAATAACATTTGCTGGACAATAAATTACCCCAGAAGTTATTGCAATGAGCAATATTATTGCTGCTTTGAGACCATTTTCAGGTGATATTATGTTAATGACATAAAAAGACAAAAACACATTTTGAGAGATTAATAAACTTTAAACCTGTTTGAAAACTGGAACCTTAGTGAAACCCTGGATCTCGTTACAATTTATTATGTGATTAAATGTATTGTAGCACCTCCAAAATAAAATTACTAGTGAAAATTAGGAGCTTGGGTAAAAAAATATATAAAAACTATAATAAACAGCAATTATTCCAAAATTAATATGTCAATAATTCATCTCTTTTGGATGACATTTTTGTTACAACTGTGTTACGGTCACTGACCTCTAGGGGCTCTCTTCATGAGAGAGTCCTCTCTCTCTGTGTTTCAGATGCACAGGTGAAATGTGTTGGAGCTCATCAGCCACTCCATAAAGAGCTTCATACAACCAGTGTTGGATCCCTTCTTGTTTGGGCCTTGACCTGATCTGACACTTTACTGGTGACTGAGTGATTTTGGCTGTGAGCCTTTGAAGTGTGTCAACCAAAACCTGTTGTTTTGTTGTTTTTTTTTCACAGTGGAAGCTGGTAGGGGTTCTCTGCCATTTGTGTTCAACCATTTTTCTCCTGTTTTGATGGCTAGCCAGGGAGTTCAGGTTTTGTACTTTCTTTTTCCTATTTACCATTAGAAAGTTCTTTTTAATTTCTTAGCTAGACAGGGGGGTGGGGGGTGTTTTGTTTGTTATTTTGGCCTTGGAGACCCTGAAGATAAATACTTCCCTGTGTTCTGTTCTTTGTTTTAGTTGACTTACCTGCACTGTAAATAAATTATCCACATTTTGCTACAGACAACTGTTTGTTTTTTGTGTTACAACCAGCGCCAGATTTTACCCTTATTGGTCTTGGGGGGGGTTGTAACATAAGTGGGGGCTCGTCCGGGATTATTTTGTTTGTGTATGGCGCAATTTAGTTTGAAGGAGTTTTTAGATACTCCAACTGTACAACAGTTTGATGTCTGTAGAAAGGATGATTTGTATGAAATTGCTTTGTATTTTGGTCTCCATGTCCCTAAGTCTTTGCTCAAACGTGAACTGAAGTCTCTTGTCTTTAGTGTCTTGGTTGAAAAAGGTGTGCTCTCAGGAGAAATGGAGAAGGAGGACACCACCTGTTCTGAATCTGCTGATAGGCCTGAGGAGGTAGAGAAGACACCACCTGTTATCAAGCCGGATGAAAAAAAACCACCAGCCTCTCTCCCACGGTTTGAGCCCTTCTCTATTGAATCAAGTCCGACTGTTGATTCACGTCTGAAGGTACGTCTAGTTCGTCTAGAACTTGAAGCTAAAGAACGAGAACGGAAAGATGAATTTGAATTCCAGCTTAACTGCCGGAGAATTGAAGCTGAAACTGCCATTAAGTTGCGTCAGCTGGAGCTACAGTCTCATAAGCCAGCCACTGTTCACACTACAGGTTCTGGTGACAATGAAGACATCATTATGTCACCAGATAAACCTCCCTCTTCTCTAGCGTCGTCTACATTTGACCTCAGCAAAAATATTTCCCTGGTCCCACCATTCCGGGAGACGGAGGTGGAGGCATATTTTAATGCGTTTGAACGTGTTGCTGTTGCCCTTCACTGGCCCACAGATGTCTGGTCTCTTTTGTTGCAGTGTAAACTGGCTGGTAAGGCACAGGAAGTATGTGCAGCACTCACAATTGAAGACAGTCTTGTGTATGACAAAGTTAAAGCTGCCATACTCAGGGCATATGAGTTGGTGCCTGAGGCCTACAGGCAACGATTCAGAGCCTTAAGAAAATCCTCTACACAAACATTCGTTGAATTTGCAAGGGAAAAAGGAATGTTATTTGACAGATGGTGCCAGGCAACTAAAGCTGCTGATTTTACCTCACTACGTGAGCTGGTATTGTTGGAGGAGTTCAAAAACTGCCTTCCAGACCGCACAGTTTTATACCTAAATGAGCAAAAAGCCTCCACCCTACAAGAGGCAGCTGTCCTGGCTGAGGAGTTTGCCCTTACTCACAAAAATGTTTTTGTGTGTAAATCTGACCAACCGTCTCGTGACAAGACATGGAAAGATGTGCCACCATCTCCAATTAAGAACCCTCCAATTTCCAAATCAGAAAGACAATGTTTTTATTGCCACAAGATGGGGCATATTGTTTCTGACTGTTTGGCCCTGAAACGTAAACAGGCACCCCAACCACCAAAACCAGCTAAGGGGGTTGGCCTAGTCAAGACGCTCAGATCTTCCCCACAACTTTCAAACCTGAGTGAACCTGATGACTGTTTTAAGCCCTTCATTTTTGATGGTCTTGTCTCATTAACAGGTCGTCCTGAGGATGAGAAACCAGTGAGAATACTGAGGGACACGGGTGGTTCCCAGTCATTCATCCTGTCTGGTTTTCTGCCATTCAATGCTGATACTTCCTGTAATGCAAGTACAGTGGTACAAGGAATTGGAATGGCTTATGTACCGGCACCTTTACATCATGTTCACCTAAAGTCCAGGTTGGCCTCTGGATTCTTTAAAGTTGCGGTGAGAAACTCATTCCCTGTTCAGGGGGTTGAATTTATAATGGGGAATGATCTTGCTGGAGACAAGGTTCTTCCTGTACCTGAGGTGGTGGATAAACCCAGTTGCATGATGGGTGAAGATGAGTTGTTGGAAGCCCATCCTGATGTGTTTGCTGTCAGTGCTCTTACCAGGTCCCAAGCCCGTAAGCTGAAGGAAGTGAACTTGGAAGACTCTGTTCTAGGCTCTGCTTTGATGGAGGACAAGCTGCCAGCAGATGACCTTGTAGAACCAGCACCCCTCAAGGAGGACTTCACCCAAAAGTCTGAGGTTTTTATCCCGCAATCAATGTCGCGTGAGAGTTTGAGCCAAGCTCAGAAAAGTGATGAAACTCTCATTAAATGCTTTGAAAGTGTGAGTGATTCAGTAAATAATAAGGCCCATAAATTTTATGTTGAGAATGAATTACTCATGAGGAAATGGATCTCAAGACCTGCCTTGCAACAGAAAGGTATTGGAGAGGATTGGGGAATAGTATATCAAATTGTTATTCCTCAAAGTTATCGTGAACAAATACTGCAGATGGCACATGACCACTCATGGTCAGGTCATTTGGGAATCACTAAAACCCATGACCGTATTCTGCAGCATTTTTTCTGGCCAGGCCTGAAAAAGGATGTTGCCAGGTTCTGTAGGACATGTAAAGTTTGCCAAATAGTGGGTAAACCTAATCAGAGGGTACCACCTGTCCCTCTTAAACCCATTCCTGCAGTTGGTGAGCCTTTTGAGCGTGTCCTAGTGGACTGTGTAGGTCCTCTGCCCAGAACAAAAGCTGGTAATCAATTTCTCTTGACTGTCATGTGTGTTGCCACTCGTTTCCCTGAAGCCATTCCACTGCGGAAGATTACAGCGCCCACCATAACGAAAGCTCTTCTGAAGTTTTTTGCAACTTTTGGTCTGCCTAGAATCATACAAACTGATCAAGGTAGCAATTTTCAATCCAAAATCTTCAAGCAGACACTACAGTCTTTTGGCATTAAACATGTTCCCTCAAGTCCGTACCATCCCCAGTCACAAGGTGCTCTAGAAAGGTGGCATCAAACTATCAAGGCCATGATGAGAAAATATTGCCATGAAACAGACAAAAGCTGGGATGAAGGCCTTCCTTTTCTGCTGTTTGCAGCCCGAGAAGCTAAACAGGAGTCTCTTGGTTTTAGCCCTGCTGAACTTGTATTTGGGCATGGTGTAAGGGGACCACTGAAGGTTCTGAAGGAGCAACTCCTGTCAGCTGAGACGCAGCCACAATCTAATGTCCTTGAGTTTGTCACACAGTGTCGGGAGCGTCTATACCATGCTTGTTCGATAGCAAGAGAGTCTTTATCAGCTGCCCAAGGGAAAATGAAACATCTATATGACAAAAAGACTGTAAAGCGGTCATTTGAGCCAGGTGATAAAGTGCTCATGTTGGTGCCCACACCTGGCCCATCACTTTCAGCCCAATTTGCAGGCCCATATGTGGTAAAAAGCAAAGCCAATGACACTGACTACATTGTCCATACTCCTGATAGGAGGCGCAAAATGCGTCTGTGTCATATAAATATGTTGAAGTTGTTTCACTCCAGAGAAGAAGACAAGGACACTGGTCGTGAGGACTCTCCGCAACCTGCATCAATCTCTCTGGTGTCTGGACATACTCCCCATGATGGTTTGAAGAAGAATGATGAGGGCCAATGTGGTAGGCTTTCGAACTCTGTCATTTTGGATTCTTTGGATGCATATTTGTCCTATCTTCCCCAGGGTGAGAAGGAGGATGTGGAAGGACTGATCAAGCTGCACCCTATGCTTTTTGGCGATGTGCCCTCTAGGACCTCAGTACTGGAGCATGACATTGATGTGGGTAATACCCCACCCATTAAACAACATGCGTACCGTTGTCCCCCAGTCAAGAGGGAAATGATGAAGAAAGAGGTTCAGTACTTACTGGAAAATGGGTTGGCTGTACAGAGTCATAGCTCCTGGAGCTCTCCATGTCTTCTGACACCAAAGTCAGATGGTTCTCAACGTTTCTGTACAGACTTTCGAAGAGTAAATGCAGTTACAGTCCCAGATTCACATCCATTGCCTCGTATGGAAGACTGCATAGACAGTATTGGTGCAGCATCTATATAACAAAATTAGATCTGCTGAAAGGGTACTGGCAAGTTCCTCTGACTGCCAGAGCTTCTGACATTTCAGCTTTCGTCACACCAGACCATTTTTTGCAATATACCGTGATGGCATTTGGAATGCGAAATGCACCAGCTACCTTTCAGCGACTGATGAACGTTGTATTGGGAGACATTAAGAACTGTAATGTCTACTTGGACGACATTGTAATCTATTCATCAACCTGGACTGATCACATTAACACTCTGAAAACTGTGTTTGCTCGTCTAGCTCAAGCCTCCCTCACCTTAAATCTGGCAAAGTGTGAGTTTGCCAAAGCGGTGGTGACGTACCTTGGAAAGGAAGTGGGCCATGGCCAGGTACGTCCGGTGAATGCAAAGGTGGAGGCTATCCTAAACTACCCTGTGCCCACCACAAGACGTGAGCTACGCCGTTTCTTAGGATTGGTTGGCTATTATAGGTGTTTCTGCAGGAACTTCTCAGTGGTGGTGGCTCCTCTGACAAATTTGTGTAGTCCAAAGATGCCATTCAAATGGACTACTGCATGTCAACATGCATTTGACTGTGCAAAGTCCTTTCTATGCAGTGCTCCTGTATTGGCAGCTCCAGATTTCAGCAAGACCTTCAAGCTGGAGGTAGATGCAAGTGCCACTGGGGCTGGGGCAGTGTTGCTCCAAGACGGGACAGATGACATCAGTCACCCAGTTTCCTACTACTCAGCTAAGTTCAAGCCTCATCAATTAAACTATTCCACAATTGAGAAGGAAACATTAGCCATGCTATTGGCTTTGCAGCATTTTGAAGTTTATGTGGGTTCAACAAGTCCTGTGATAGTCTATACGGACCATAATCCACTGGTTTTCCTGAACCGCATGTATAACCACAACCAGCGGTTAATGCGTTGGGCTTTATTGGCCCAAGAATACAACCTAGACATTAGGCATAAGAAAGGGGTGGACAATGTGATAGCTGATGTACTATCCAGGATATAATGTTGTTTATCTCACTGTGATATTGTAAGTTGAAGAAATGTTTTATGTAGGATTTTATGGGGGAGGGTGTTACGGTCACTGACCTCTAGGGGCTCTCTTCATGAGAGAGTCCTCTCTCTCTGTGTTTCAGATGCACAGGTGAAATGTGTTGGAGCTCATCAGCCACTCCATAAAGAGCTTCATACAACCAGTGTTGGATCCCTTCTTGTTTGGGCCTTGACCTGATCTGACACTTTACTGGTGACTGAGTGATTTTGGCTGTGAGCCTTTGAAGTGTGTTAACCAAAACCTGTTGTTTTGTTTTTTTTTTTTTTCACAGTGGAAGCTGGTAGGGGTTCTCTGCCATTTGTGTTCAACCATTTTTCTCCTGTTTTGATGGCTAGCCAGGGAGTTCAGGTTTTGTACTTTCTTTTTCCTATTTACCATTAGAAAGTTCTTTTTAATTTCTTAGCTAGACAGGGGGGTGGGGGGTGTTTTGTTTGTTATTTTGGCCTTGGAGACCCTGAAGATAAATACTTCCCTGTGTTCTGTTCTTTGTTTTAGTTGACTTACCTGCACTGTAAATAAATTATCCACATTTTGCTACAGACAACTGTTTGTTTTTTGTGTTACAACCAGCGCCAGATTTTACCCTTATTGGTCTTGGGGGGGGTTGTTACAACTGTTTTCCAGTTGCTGGGTAACTTTAAGCTGGCCATTTTTTCCAATTACTCAGGAAAAGATGAGAAAGATATTTGGATGAACATATGTCGAATGAGACCTGGTATACGATGATTGGTAGAATATTTTCATAATTTCAGTTCCAGGTGCTCCATCATCTTCACCACTCTAAAACTAGATTGATAAAAGCTCAGGCAGGGTTTGAACTCTATGCGACACTGGCCACATGGAGGTCAATACATCTTTCTGTATTTTTGAAACGTTTCTCCAAAATATGTGGCACTCCAGTTGCAGTCTGTCCATTTCTGTTTACGAGTGGGGACTAGTAATTTCAGTCTAATTGCTCTCTGCCCTCTGTTGACTGGGAGAAACAGCGCTGTTTGTAACAATCATTTCTCAGAAAATAATATTTTTACTGAAATGGAAAACAAACTCTCCCGCCTGCTCATAGGAAATAAGTTTACTTGGAAACAATCAGAAATGCTGTACCAGGAACAATTCAAACTTTATAAAAACTCCAACCTTTTTTCCTCATTTTGAAAACATGGATACCGATATTACTTTATTCATTTTATTTTTGTTCTTTTGCATTATTTGTAATTTATTTTATTATCTATTTATTTTTCTGTGTTAATTGCGTTGTGGTGGAGGACTGGAGTTTGGGGGAAGAAAATAAAATAAAATTAAAAAAAGCTTATTAATATCATAGGTGTTGTTGAATACAATAAAACATGTTGATCAAAAAAGACAGAACTAGAGTGTTAGTATCCCAAACATAATTAGATCAAATTGTCTCACCAACACAGACACGAGGGTCCCGAATATCCCTGTTGGGGTCTTGGTAGTAGAATGGTTTGCACATCTCACAGTTACGTCCCATTGTGTTGTGCAGACAGTTATCGCAAACTCCACCGCTGGTGTTGCTCATCGCCAAATACACCGCCAGGTCAAAGTGACACTGGTTTGTGTGGCCGTTGCAGTTACACTCTGCAGAAGAAGGTAACATAAAACATTAAATTAATATTACATTTCATGAATAAAATAAAATTACATTTTTTTTAGTATATATATTTGTGTGGTCAAAGAGAACCTGTTCCTGGAGCGATTTCCAGATGTAACAAATAATATATAATGATAAAATTATTTATATTGCTATTTTCATCCTGTGGTTTGTACTATAAAGTACCTATTTTTTATTTTGCTTAACCAATTCTGATGATTTTTTCTTCAAAATCACTGAATTTTGGCATTTTCCCATCAAATACTCAGAAGTGCTGCTGGTGAGGCAGCAGTGAGCTGAACCTCACCTGGGATTGATCAACCTCTCACTAACTGCACAGGCTGCTATGATATGGGAGCATAGTCCTCCTGTCTGTATGTTGTCAATAAAAGTTCATTTATTGTATGAACTGATTTTTCATAATTTAGCTTATGTATATAATTTACAGTGTTTTTGTCACCAACTGTGTGTGTAACGTGTTTCGTCTGCTGAGTAGCAATCAGAAATGGCAGAGAACAGATTCAAGGTGAGGCAGGCAGTTCTCTTGCTTGGTGGCAGGGGGCGCTCATGATCCCAGATATTGTGACTTCACAACTGCAGAGTAAGAGACAGTAAGGATAGCCAGCCATACAGTAAAGTGAAGAGCAGCAACATATTTAGTTTTCTCCTATTACCACAGCAATCACTTATTAATAATGGCAAAATGAATGTTAAGCCTAAAACTATTCTACTGCATCAAACTGAATGTTCTGTTCTTTGTGTGCAAAATATTTTCGTAATTTTTTTGTGTTTTTGTCAGTTGCTATGGCAGCTATGCGTAACTGCACTAATACAGAGCAAGAAAGAAATGGTTCTGAGTTGTACTTTAATGGTTTTTGCTTTTGATGTGGAGCACAGCACAAAATTAATAATACCTACATTTCCAGGTCTCTTTGACTTAGAATTATTCTACCGTGGCAGCGGCTATGGATGTCATATAAAAGTTCTGGATATTGATATTGGATCAAATTTTCATATTGTTGTATTCCTAAAGTAGAAGAAAAACATAGTTTTCACGTAAAGAAATTCACCTTTACTACTTTACTATTGTACTCTAGAAACTGACAAGGGAAGAAGAAAGCCATCATTGAAAGAAAATCAAAAGAAGTCCAGTTTATTGCATCTAAGGAGTACAGCAAACAGGAGGAAGAAGGACAACAGGTCAGATGAACCTTTTGGACTCCATGCAAAGTGATGCAAACTAAGTATCACCCTAAAAACACCATCCCCACATGGAAACATGGGGTTGGTAGAATCATACTGTGGGTATGGTTCTGTTCAGCAGGGGACATGGAAGCTGGTCCGTGTTGATGAGGAAGTGGATGGAGCTGCAGGACAATCCTGGAGAAAAATCTGTGCTGGGCTACAGATTGATAAAAGCTCAGGCAGGGTTTGAACTCTATGCGACACTGACCACATAAAGGTCAGCTTAGCTCTGTGTTCAACTGTTAGGCTTGCAAATACAAGAATCACATTTCAACATTTCTCAAATAACATTAAATGTCAAGAAAGAGGAGAGCTGAAGCTATTTATTCTGTTTGTTTTTGATTTGTATTCTGTTCTGAGATTGTGTATGGACAGTCTACCTCTGCATGTATGTGGGTCCTCTATCTCTGCTGGTTTCCAAGGTGAGTCGTTGTGGAAAACCTTGCAGCGCTCACAGTTCAGACCTTCAGTGTTGTGTTTGCAAACACAGCGGCCATGGATCTAACCAATGAGAGTATAAGAGAATTATGAGATAAAAACGCTACAAGAGGCTGGAAAAACAAGATCAAACGAGACTTATTTCATTAAAAACTAGAATAAATATTAGATTTCTTTTGTTTCTCTTCTGGTTTCAGGTAAAAAGACTATTTTTATTTAAATATTTGATTGTAAAAAAGATCACTGGTTTTAAACTGTTCAAAATGCAATATATAATTTAATCTAAGTAGTATCTACAATGAAATGCTGTAGAATGCCAGATAAAGACACTGGACTCTTTGTGAAAGACTCTTTGTGGCTAAATATAAAATACATTTTACTAAATTAGTGTGTAAATTGATAGGACATTACATGTAAGCAGTGTGAATGCTTTTTAACAAATACAAAACATTCTTTTCCCCAAAAATTACATAATGCAGCTTTAAGTAGCATTTGGGTGTTGGTCTCACTTCAACACACACAATGCATGCAGTCTGTGCTAGTGTATCAGTCTGTTCACCCACCATGCCAGTCTCATGGGTGTTTACCCCCGGCACTGGTGCGCACTCTGAAGCGTGTCCGTAACAAAAGCAGCTTCCTCGGACCACCAGCTCGGTAATGGCGTAGTAATATTTCTGCAGGACATCTGAGCGGCGGTCCAGCAGGTCGTCTCCCAGCGTGTTGAGCTTTGTGAAGTTGATGCGCAGGTTGGTGATGCGCAAAAGTTCTGAAGAGAAGAAACGAGATGAAATTAAGAACTTTTTTAATTGAAAGCAAATTACAGTGGAAACACTTAATAATCAAAACAAAGATTATCTGGAAGGAAGCCAATAACAAAGAGTATTTTTCATACCATTGGACTTTACTCAGTTGATATAATTCATTCTTAGGTGTGATACATTTCTTTAACTCACTTTTCTTGTGTCTCCATATTAATATGCCTTAGGAACTAACTTTTTTATGAGTGAAAAGCAGGCTACTTGTCTCAGTTTACTGTAACATTATTTTTTTTTCTGTTTAAGAAAATGTAGTTGCAACATATGGATAAATAGATGAAGTTGAGTCTCATTCTATATAATGCAGTTTGGCTGGTTAGATTATTTTTTTAATCAGCTTTCATCCTTCTGGTTCATCAACCTTCAGGATTGTGGATGTTTTCTCTTGTTCAAACAAGTCACTGGAATACAGGAAGCATGCTAATAGCAGGTGTTAATGAGAAATGAAATGTCAAGGTGACATTAAACTCTGATGATGTTGTTATTGTTACATACACATAAAGTCTTCACTGACCTTGAATGTCCAAGCTGTAGGGATCTTCTACTGGAATTGCTGGATCCAGCACTTTAAAAATGACCTTTATCACAGAAAAAAACAGTTTATGGAAAGAAAGGTATTTCACAATCAGAGCTAATATCTACCTAAACGACAAAAATGTTGGTTCAACTGTGTTGTATTAGCTTGTTAGCTAGCTCCCCACATATAATTGTGATCTGTTTGTCCTGTAAAGGGCCCGAAGTCGTAGTTTTCTTTATTTGAGTTTGTGTGATTTTGAGTTTGTGTGATTTTTGTGTGATTTTAGTTTGTGTGATTTTAGTAAAATCAATCA
This sequence comes from Poeciliopsis prolifica, assembly GCF_027474105.1. Lineage (NCBI taxonomy): Eukaryota > Metazoa > Chordata > Actinopteri > Cyprinodontiformes > Poeciliidae > Poeciliopsis > Poeciliopsis prolifica. The sequence continues at coordinate 2,811,147 of NW_026562402.1, forward strand.
TCTTGGAGGGTCCCAAATTTTCCAGTGTACCTCTCCATCTTTAGAGGGCTCAATATCAGAGTAGCGTTCTTCGCAGATGACGTCGTTGATATGGTGCAAGCCGTTGGCGGGGATTCCAGGGAAAGTTCTGGTGCAATTCTTGGCGAAGTAGCGGTAGGGACGCCATGTGCGGCCAAAATCAGCTGATCGCTCTATGATCAAAGCTGCAGGGCGAAAAGTCTGGAGAGGTTCAATGAACACAGAAATTATTACAGCACAAGTCAAAGTCAGTCAGTTTTGTATGACACAACAAATACAAATAGGAATTCAAAGTCATTTGTGCCATGAGATCAACTTGTCTCAGTGATTTGTCTAAAGCTTTTGCTTTATGGTTGATCTGCCAACAGATAATGAGGTGTACATAACAAACAGGCCTGAGTAAGTCTCCAGCAGATACAGAACACTCATAGACAGAAAGGCAAAGGCAACTTCAGTTTGGGTTTAGACTCTGGATCTCAAACTGCATTCCTCAAGGGACGGTGTCCTGTAACCTTTAGATGTCTCTCTGCACACCTTCATTTTACAGCTCTATGTAGCGGTTTGCTTTGAGTTTAACATAATTTATTTTCACTTAGCTTCGGAAAGAAACGGGTACATTTCAAACCACATAGAATTATAAGGATGGTACCTTAAACTTCATGATGAGATGTGTGAAGTGGAATTCTGCCTCAAGGTTCAGTCTGATGCTGACGTCCTCCTTACCTGCAACGAACACAGGTAAGAACACAGGTAATGAACAAATGGCAAATCCTTTAGTCTCAGCTGTTGATCCTGACACAGGTACCACGAGAAAACAGAGGCAACAAGCAAACTGATCGTGTTTGTGTTCTTCGTTGAAGGGTAAATACGCACCATTGACAGATTTCCAAAAGTTCTCATTCCCATTGAGGTCTGTGAGGTAGATCACGTTTTCAATGCGGTGGCTGTTTCTGTGGTGGTGGGGATCATACGGCCGACGGGAGTCACACTCGAAACACTTTTCTGGATCCTGATGAGGCAAACAATATAGTCAGCATAAGAAGAAACCAGCGAAAGGATGGATTTGGGTCAAATGTTATGCGCTTCTTATTTCAACACCAGCCATGACAGCATATTTTCTTGACATTTGTATCAAGACTTGAATGAAAGCTGATTTGGGATGAGGATACAGTATTGCTCTTGTGGGGTAAATAGGGGATTCATTTGAGAAGAGGCCTTGAAGAGGGGCTCTATCTGGGCTGCGTTTAGCCCCAGATGGAGCAAACTGGGGCTGCACAGAGAAACGAGGGGAAGTTGGCACAGAGAACCAGTGGATTCCAGGGCAGCGCCTCTTAATTAGGCTGTTGTCAAGGGTGATTAAGCTGGCAACCACAACGTGGCTGTGACATGGACTCAGCTGAGCTGGGAAAAGGAAGCACAGTCATGGATGTGCACGCATGTGAACTTTTACATGCCTGTGCACATATGAAAGAATAACACCCACCTTATTAATACAATGTTCCTCAGAACCTATCAAAGTCAAACAATTTCAAACATCCTACCTATAATATAGAAAAACTTACATTCAAAAATACTTCTTTGACTTTGAAATGAAGACATATCAGCCTGATCCTAATTAATCTTGTCTTTCAGGCCCTGTGCATCGCTGATGTTGCCCTACAGACCCTTCCCTCCTCTTCTCAGCTCTCATTTGTCTCCCATTAGTCAAGCCTGGTCAGCTTAACTAAAGGGTTTCACTTCAACAATGCGCCGGTTAAAGTCTGCAGCTGATTTGACAACACTTTTCTTTGTCGTACTACAAGAAAGTACGTTCCACCTCCCTCATTTAGTTTCCATTGTGCCTCAACTCAGGCTGTGAAACTGAGACTTTGCTGCTGTTTGTCCCTCAGTGATCGTCTCTTTTCTTTGCTTTGTCATTCACGCCCCCCTTCCTCACATTTCTCGTCTTTAATAGTCGAGAAAAAGCAAATAATATGTGCGGTTTCAGCTTAAAGGAGAGATAAAATAGTAGACGACAGCCAGCTTACATACCACAGCACTGTAGAAAACTAGAAAAAGAGCCTGCAATCTGATCCTGGAGAGCAGAAAAAACAACCCAGAAGACACACATCAAACATGAGTGACATGATAGTGTGGAGATTTGAAAGCTGGATGACAAATGTTTTCCGTGGGGCTCTGAAGTGTCTTCAGACATACCAGGCTGTCACAATATCCTGACCCGTACTGTAGTAAGTAAGGGTGTAGAAAGCACAGAGCGTCAATTATGTTCACCTGGAAGTTGACAGTGCTTAATATTCCTGCTCTGAGGCAGTGGAAGTGCAGGCACAAACATGCAGGCGTGCGGAAATGCATGGATGTGAGCTGGATGAATGTAAACATGACGGTGAACCCGCCAGGATGAGTGCAGTGTGTGCAGGATGTTTTAGCAGAGTGTCCCGCTTCAATAAGATGTGGACAGAAGCTTAACCCAAACATACGCCTCTCTTACTTTTCATTAAATAGGTTTGAGATAGTTTTCTGTTTCCCTTTTCAGTTCAGTGCTCCACATTCAACTGAATTGGGAGGATACATTAAACCTACTGCTGATGGGGGTGCAGTGGTGGCAAATGGACATATGGAGGTCTTACTCCTCAACACAGATGTCACAGGTTTGAGTCCCAGTCTGGTGACCTTTACCCCATGTCCTCCCCCTCTCTCTTTCCTGTCTCGCCATTCTCAAATAAAGACCAGCAGAGCCAATAAAACCTTTGTAAAAAAAAACAAAACTTCCTGTTGATGAATAGGGATACTCATTCATGTCCCATAGTTTGCATAAGTAAATGATTTTTTTCTTTGTGAACACTGCACCAATGGCTGCAGTCCAGGGGTCCAGATCCTTGCAAATCCTGCCCTTGATGCAACACCTATTTCTGCTGGAGGAGCAGAAGATGAGGAAGCTCCAGTATTTGAATGAATCTCTTCTGTCTAAACTTGCTAATCAACTAGTTTATTTACAGTGGACCGAACAGTGTGAAGGTACCCTTAGACAATATTTATAACAGTATTTCACATGTTTATTTTTCTCCTGTGTTGCTGCAGGTAGTTTTAATCTCCTTATATACTGGTCATAATCTTTAATATCCCACTAAATCAGTTCATTTAATTCAGTAATTCTCTTTGTTCATCTAGCATCCCCTGACTTTTTCAATACATATTCAAGTGTACCATTTTAATATTTCAGCATATGGATGAAATCTTCAATAATATGTAGGCTTCAGCAATAACACGACTCTGCATAGTGAAACCAGCAGCTACACAATCAGCCTCTCTACGGAAATAAACTGATAAAGTCATTAGTGAAGTGCAACCAACAAAAATTATACACTGAAATCTTGCTTTAATTTTGGACTAATAAGTCCAGCAAATAAAGAAGAGAAAATGTGACAAAAACAGAGTGTGTGTTTAAAGAGGGTGGAGCTAATCGTGAGTTAACACCTGGAGGGGCCTCACTCATCAAAACTGCAAACAAACAGACAGATGAACAATTATAGATGAAGTAGTGGTGAGTGACTGATGGAGGAGCATGAAAAGAGAAAACATAACTGCAGTTTGTCTTTTTCTCCTGACAGCATAGTTCCATATACCCTGGCTTATAAAAGCATTTATACCCCTTGAACTTTTCCATATTCTGTTAACACAAACATGAAAATATATTTTCTTCAAATTTTCTGTGAAAGACCAACATAAAGTAGTATACAATTATGGAATAGAAAGAAAATTATACATGATTCAAAACATTTTTTGCAAACAGAAAAATGAAAGAGTGGCGTGCAAAATTATTCAGCTGCTATTTTCTCTGAGGTTAAATTATCTTCACAGGTTGCTGGATGACTGCTAATGACTAAATAGATTTCACCTCTGTGTAATATAATCTACACAATACACACAACTGTACTACCAAGACAAGGCTGTCCACCTGCACTTCCAGGCTGAACAAACAGAGCACTGAGCAGAGAACCAAGAGGTCCATGGTGACTCCGGAGCAAACATAGAGATCCACTCAGGTGGGGGAATCTGTCTAAGGGACAAGTATCAGTCATGCACTGCACACATGTAGTCTTTATGGTAGAGTGGCAAAAAGAAAGCCATTGTTAAAAGAAACCCATAAGAAGTTCCATTTGTAGTTTTCCAGCAAACATGTGGTCGGACCAGACTAAAACTAAGCTTTTGACCAAAATGCAAAAAGCTATGCGGCAGAGAACTAACACCGTACATCAGTCTGACCACACAATCCTCATTCTCAGGTATGGCAGTGGCTGCATCATGCTCTGTGGTGTCTCTCTTCAGCAGACGCAAGGAAGAAGGTCAGAATTATGGAAAGATGGACAAAGGCAAATTCAGGGCAATGTTAGAAAGAAAACCTGTTGGAGTCTGCAAAAGACTTGAGACTTCTCACACCGCACTTTTCAGTTTTTTATAAGTAAAACTCATGCAGAAAATCATGCAGAATTTTCTTTCCACCTTCACAATTGCATATCACTTTGTGTTGGTCTTTAACAGTAAATCCCAGTGAAATATATTCATATTTATGGCTGTAATATGTATAAATATATGTATGTATTCATACTTTTGCAAGCCACAGTAGCATGGAGTACCGATGACCTGATTATCAAGTAAAATTCAGGATTAAAGAAATTCATTCAAATCAGCGGCTCATTCTGAAATGTCATGCACAGTAATTATCAGCTAAACTACCTGAAATGATCAAAACTGATTATTCTGTTTTACTCCCACTTTTTTTGCTTGGCGTTTTCCATCAAGGTATAAATTTTGCTCCACTCTTCCCGGTGACTGTGCACTCATTTACTCACCTGCAGGTAGCTGACGATACAGAACTGCTCCGGTCCGTCCAGACCGCATGTTGAGGTGGCGGTCAGGTTGACCGCTCGTCCAATCAGGAGGTTTCCGGTTGCAGGGTAACAGCTTCCCTCAGTGCAGCCGTGAGGGCTCGATGGGAGCTCCTGTCCAAGTGCATTCAGAGCTGCAGACACACACACACACACACGCACACACACACCCCCACACGCACACACCCACACACACACACACCCACACACACACACACACACACACACACACATGCACACACACACACACACGCACACACACACACACGCGCACACACACACATACACACACACACACACACACACACCCCCACACACACACACACACACACACACACAACACACACCCACACACACACACACACACACACCCATGCACACACACACACACGCACACGCACACACGCACACACACACACATACACACACACACACACACACACACACACACACACACACACACACACACACACACACACACACACACACACACACACACAACGGCTGTAGTCATTCTACCATTACAAGATTCCTCCATTTATTAATATAAGATTGAACACCACAAGAAAGAAAGATGCACAGGAGGGTGTAAAACCAGTAATTAAAGACCTAATTGAGGCAGGAGTCATAGTGCAGTGTGAAAATTCTCCATGCAACTCTCCTATTTTTCCTGTAAAAAAAACAGCATCCTGGATGGCGTCTGGTTCAAGACTTGCAAGCAGTAAACGATGCTGTAATTCAGAGAGCACCATGTGAACCTGATCCGCGCACATTGTCGAATTCTCTTAGATCAGATGCAAAAGTATTCACAATCATAGACAGCAGTAATGTGTTTGTTTTTTTTCAGTACCAGTAGACAAGGAGAGTCAATATTGGTTTGCTTTCGCTTTTGAAAGCAAACCAATGTAAGTGCTTATATGTGTAGTATAAGTACTACACATATACCCGACTGCCCCAGGGTTATTGTGAAAGCCCTACAATTTTCCCATGAGTGCAACTATGTCGACTTTTCAACCCCCAGGAGGGAGCCAATTTTGTTTTATGTAGATGATGCTTTATTAGCATAGCATCTCCAGACAGGAAAACCTGTAAGCAAGACACTTTAGCGCTTCTAAAACATTTAGCTGAAGAAGGTCATAAGGTCAATAAAAATAAAGAACTGTGTAAAGAACAAGTAAAATATTTGGGTCATAATTTGAGTGAAGGAGGACGAACCATGATCCATAATGGAGGATAAAAAAACAACAATTCTCCAAGTTCCCAAACCACAAACAAAGAAACAGATGATGCCCTTTTTGGGGTTAACTAAATATTGTCAAAACTGGGTACCTAATTATGCAGAAATTGTGGCCCCTTTGAACAAATTAATGTATGAAAAAGATCTTAAAATGTCCTCCCCTTTGATGTGGGCAGATAAAGCAGAAGAGGCAGAAGAGAATAAAGCAAGCCTTCATGTTAAGTACTGCACTATCTCTACCAGATATATAAAACCTTTTGTTCAGATGGTGGATTGTAAAGGTCATTTTATGACCTCAGTGCTAGTCCAACAGCATGGTGATAAAATCAGACCGATAGCATATTTCTGTTCCAGACTTGATAGTGTGGCGTGAGCCTTAGTGTCTTTTTCAGATGAATTTACACATAATGCAAAACGCCACCAACCACACCATTTGGTATTGATTGATTAATTTATTGATCTATATACATTTTCTTTGACGGAAGAAACTTTTTATCTTGCTTGTATTGTACTCTATTTAGGTAGAGTTACTACAGCCAAAGCTCTTTAGAGTAGAAATCACATCACAGGGAAAACAGTAAAACAATAGAAATAAAATGTAGAAGTTGTTACTGCATATAGACCACTCCAAGTTATTTTCAGTATCGATTAGGTGTTTAAAATTAAGCTTTATGAAAATATAAAAATATGTTAAATTGAGAATGTACTCTTTTGAGAATTTACACAAAATTGCTGCTATTGTAAAGCTAACCACTATTTTGACTCTGCTTTTACAAGCCACTAGATCTGAAATGAATCTTTGTTGTAACACAATGATGAAGATAGGAAAGGCATCTACTGAAGTTAAGATACTGACTGTTCTTAAGTGCACAAAACAACCCCACTTTGAAGAGTTTTCATTCCAAATAGTCTGAATGATCTAAAAATTTCTCTGCTATTTGATGGATTTCATTTTGTTTAGAGCACAATATCTTAGTTTGACAGATGTAGTGACAACTTCTGTTTTCTGTCACAAAACAACATTTTTCTTGATTAAATCACTCAAGTCCATCTCATCAGCTCATGTCTGACTATTTTAAGTTTCATGATCAACTGAACATCAACATACTAAGTATCTTCTTTCAGAGAAGGTATGAAGCAAAGAATTACAGACGATGGAATATTTTCAAAGAACTTCATCTGTTGATTTGGAGACAGATGAATAGAAAGACTGACATGCTGAGGCATGATGGGAAAATCATGGATGGTTTCAAATGGAATCAAAAGTATCTTCTGTGAAAAAAATTAAATACTGTAGCACTTTCTGTGCTCATCAAGAGCATCTCTCCTCAGTACGGTGAGAATTGCTTTCCAATGTGTAATTTATTGTAATAAAGATAACACAAGTAGCATAAAACATGCTTAATGAGACAATATCAGTGGGTTTTTTTGTTAGTTTGTTTCTTTTGTTTTTATTGTACTTAATTCCTGGTATCGTCACCTTTCATCCTCAACACTTTCAAAGTTCATTATCTACTCTAACTCTATTCTCTTTTCAGATGGATAGAGTGAATAGAAAATACAAAATATTTTTTTAACTTTAACAGCAACTGTACGAACTCTAAAAAAGATTTAGTTCTTTTCTCATTCTCCCTTTGTTCTGCTACATCCTACTAGCCAAAACATTGGCTTGTGTAACTTATGGAAGCAAATGTTGTTGACATTTTGGGTTCCATTATAAAAATTACATACTGTTCTTTTGAAATGACCTATTAATTTTGTTCACTTTTTCCCAATAGCTGCCCTTCATAAAATAACCCAGTTGACTTTCACAGCCTACAGGAAGCTTATTAACAGAGAGAGCGTAACCATCTGCTGAACCCTGAGTTGCCAAAAAATATATATATATATTTTTGTTTCTAACATAATTTTGCTGATTGCCTGCTCCCTAAGAGCAGACCATCACCGCTTTTCTGTCAAAGCTAACTATGAGTGGTTTTACAGAAAAGTGATCAAACTCAGAAGAGGTGCACGTGCATTAAAGTGGGAACACCTTATGTAACTCTCGTAGAGAGGCACATATTGTCCAGCTACCTAGTGCCATTTCATAGCCCTAACAAATAACTATGTTGCCTTCTGTTGTTATAAAAATGCTGAATGTATCAAACATGTCTTATAAGAAATTTGACTTCCTGATTTTTTGCCTTGAAATTGGGCTTCTGTCTCTTTGAAAACTCCTGCTCTTTCTGACACTCCTCTGTTAACCCTTTAACAATGTTTTTACCATTATTTTACTGAGATGCAGCTCGTATAATGAGCTCAGAAGAAACCCAGTTCCACTAGGTGTTTGCTAACTACTGCTGGCTAATCTGAAAGAGCAGACAGGGGAGTCGTGGATAAGTGAGCTCTGTGAGGCAGAAGCTGCTGTGAGCAGGAGCTTTGACCTCCAAGGTGGAACTAGGCCCACCCTGGTGGGTTCCACTGGGAGAGAGGCAGAGCGGCATGAACAAGTCAGCAGTCAATCACAGAACAACACAGAAACACACAGGGCAAATAACCCACTGTGGAGGTAAGATGAAGAACAATTGCAAACTCCACGTGGAAAGAGTCCAGGCTGGGATCAGACTGGGATAGGACTTTCTTCCTGCATGCAATAGTGCATGCATTATATTATTGTAAAATATGAAGAACCAAATTTCCACATGTAGATCACACATTGCTAGCAGCAAATCCTTAGAAACTTTTTAAATGCTTTGTGGGAGCCATTATCTAACCTGGTACTGGATAAATAAACTTAGCCTTTTTTCGGAGGAGTTATGAATGGACTACAGTTGCAAAGCTTTTGGAGCATGCACAAATGCAGTCTAGTCAACATTGTAAATTTACATGGGAAGCTTTTCCCTCATGTTAGGTACTGCACTATCTCTACCAGATTATATAAAACCTTTTGTTCAGATGGTGGACTGTAAAGGTCATTTTATGACCTCAGTGCTAGTCCAAAATCAGACCAATAGCATATTTCTGTTCCAGACTTGATAGTGTGGCGTGAGCCTTAGTGTCTTTTTCAGATGAATTTACACATAATGCAAAACGCCACCAACCACACCATTTGGTATTGATTGATTAATTTATTGATCGATATACATTTTCTTTGAGGGAAGAAACTTTTTATCTTGCTTGTATTGTACTCTATTTAGGTAGAGTTACTACAGCCAAAGCTCTTTAGAGTAGAAATCACATCACAGGGAAAACAGTAAAACAATAGAAATAAAGGTGTAGAAGTTGTTACTGCATATAGACCACTCCAAGTTATTTTCAGTATCAATTAGGTGTTTAAAATTAAGCTTTATGAAAATATGAAAATATGTTAAATTGAGAATCTACTGTTTTGAGAATTTACACAAAATTGCTGCTATTGTAAAGCTAACCACTATTTTGACTCTGCTTTTACAAGCCACTAGATCTGAAATGAATCTTTGTTGTAACACAATGATGAAGATAGGAAAGGCATCTACTGAAGTTAAGATACTGACTGTTCTTAAGTGCACAAAACAACCCCACTTTGAAGAGTCTTCATTCCAAATAGTCTGAATAATCAAAAAATTTATCTGCTATTTGATGGATTTCATTTTGTTTAGAGCACAATATCTTAGTTTGACAGATGTAGTGACAACTTCTGTTTTCTGTCACAAAACAACATTTTTCTTGATTAAATCACTCAAGTCCATCTCATCAGCTCATGTCTGACTATTTTAAGTTTCATGATCAACTGAACATCAACATACTAAGTCTCTTTCAGAGAAGGTATGAAGCAAAGAATTACAGACGATGGAATATTTTCAAGAACTTCATCTGTTGATTTGGAGACAGATGAATAGAAAGACTGACATGCTGAGGCATGATGGGAAAATCATGGATGGTTTCAAATGGAATCAAAAGTATCTTCTGTGAAAAAAATTAAATACTGTAGCACTTTCTGTGCTCATCAAGAGCATCTCTCCTCAGTACGGTGAGAATTGCTTTCCAATGTGTAATTTATTGTAATAAAGATAACACAAGTAGCATAAAACATGCTTAATGAGACAATATCAGTGGGTTTTTTTGTTAGTTTGTTTCTTTTGTTTTTATTGTACTTAATTCCTGGTATCGTCACCTTTCATCCTCAACACTTTCAAAGTTCATTATCTACTCTAACTCTATTCTCTTTTCAGATGGATAGAGTGAATAGAAATTATAAAATACTTTTTTTAAACTTTAACAGCAACTGTACGAACTCTAAAAAAGATTTAGTTCTTTTCTCATTCTCCCTTTGTTCTGCTACATCCTACTAGCCAAAACATTGGCTTGTGTAACTTATGGAAGCAAATGTTGTTGACATTTTGGGTTCCATTATAAAAATTACATACTGTTCTTTTGAAATGACTGATTAATTTTGTTCACTTTTTCCCAATAACTGCCCTTCATAAAATAACCCAGTTGACTTTCACAGCCTACAGGAAGCTTATTAACAGAGAGAGCGTAACCATCTGCTGAACCCTGAGTTGCCAAAAAATATATATATATATATATTTTTTTTTGTTTTTAATATAATTTTGCTGATTGCCTGCTCCCTAAGAGCAGACCATCACCGCTTTTCTGTCAAAGCTAACTATGAGTGGTTTTACAGAAAAGCTCTTGTAAAGAGGCACATATTATCCAGCTACCTAGTGCCATTTCATAGCCCTAACAAATAACTATGTTGCCTTCTGTTGTTATAAAAATGCTGAATGTATCAAACATGTCTTATAAGAAATTTGACTTCCTGATTTTTTGCCTTGAAATTGGGCTTCTGTCTCTTTGAAAACTCCTGCTCTTTCTGACACTCCTCTGTTAACCCTTTAACAACGTTTTTACCAGCATTTTACTGAGATGCAGCTCGTATAATGAGCTCAGAAGAAACCCAGTTCCACTAGGTGTTTGCTAACTACTGCTGGCTAATCTGAAAGAGCAGACAGGGGAGTCGTGGATAAGTGAGCTCTGTGAGGCAGAAGCTGCTGTGAGCAGGAGCTTTGACCTCCAAGGTGGAACTAGGCCCACCCTGGTGGGTCCCACTGGGAGAGAGGCAGAGGGGCATGAACAAGTCAGCAGTCAATCACAGAACAACACAGAAACACACAGGGCAAATAACCCACTGTGGAGGTAAGATGAAGAACAATTGCAAACTCCACGTGGAAAGAGTCCAGGCTGGGATCAGACTGGGATAGGACTTTCTTCCTGCATGCAATAGTGCATGCATTATATTATTGTAAAATATGAAGAACCAAATTTCCACATGTAGATCACACATTGCTAGCAGCAAATCCTTAGAAACTTTTTAAATGCTTTGTGGGAGCCATTATCTAACCTGGTACTGGATAAATAAACTTAGCCTTTTTTCGGAGGAGTTATGAATGGACTACAGTTGCAAAGCTTTTGGAGCATGCACAAATGCAGTCTAGTCAACATTGTAAATTTACATGGGAAGCTTTTCTAGATAAACCATGAAAAAAAGCCAAATCTGATTGGAGAGGTTTGGAAATTAGAGCACTGGATGTATCAGCATGTCCCTCTGCAGAGAGAGTCTTCTTTTATGATGTATCTAAGCAGGAATTTATACAGCTGTGAACATCAAGTGATAAATATTACAATTACAGCGCACAGTAAAACACTGAAGCAGTGAAATTTATGAAAAAGACTCATATTGTTCAAGCAACTCGACCACAACATAAAGAATGATATTCTGAAATATATTCTTTCTAGTCCTGTGAAATGTTTTAGACAAATGTCGATGGGATGCCATTTAAGTTACAAAGTGAAAAATAAATAGTTATTTTTCAAAAATGGAGATAATTTGTCTAAGTATTACTCATTCATTAATAGATGTCACAATTTCAAACTAAATATTTTTCTACAAACTAAATGTTTATCTATAAGCTAAATAGTTAGTAGCTATTGTCCCTTTGCACGTGACATCATGCTCTTCAGAACGCAGCCTGCTCTGTGGGCGTCAAAACAACCTATGAACCCTTAAAAATCTGTCAAAAAGCAGATAACAAGTTGCCTAATATCTCTTCTATAATTTCATTTTCTAAATGGTAATAGGATGCACAGACAAGGATGCAGCTGTCAATGTTAAAGACTGGCAGACCTTGGTGGGGATTTTCAGCAAACACTTTTTACAAGTTAACAAGATTAACATTCATATACTTTATAAGTAACTATGATTATAAAGATATCAAATGTGGCATTATGGAAAAGGTAGGCTTTAGTAACCATGGAGAATATACCATCATGTAACATGTATGTTAAAACCTGCTTAGCATTTAGTCTTTTATATGTTTTTAAGTTTCCTCCGGTGTAAGGAGAAATGCTGTCTGTGAACCCCAACCAGGTGTGCTTGACTCCATAGAGGCCATGGCTAACTTGACAAACACAACTTGGGAAAACAAGTTCCCATATAGCATAAATATTCATCTTTGAGCTAAATTTAGCTTCCAATAGAAAAGCTGGATCTTCCAAACCTCTTTATCCTCCTCCAAAGTTATTGTCTGTGGAATGTTTTAATCTCTTTCACAATGCTGAATAAAGAATTTCTTCAGCCATTCAGAACAAACACACACACACACATGTGTGTGTGCGTGCACCCAAGACGCACGCACACACACACACACACACACACACACAATTGTAAATGCCTTGGCTGGTATTCAAGTACAAGGTTCAATGTGAAGGATTTTTTGAATTCCTGTGAAATCATAGCAGTGGCCGACTGACTGGAACGACTAACGATTCTGAATCACCTTTCAGGAAGTAGGACAAATTCCACAACATTGGGCAACAGTGTACCCCAACTTCATGAGCTATCTATTTCAAATGAAATAATGGCCAAACAAGACAAAAAGCTTGTCTTGTTACTGACTGCAGCCAAGAGACACACAGAAAATACAACTCAGTGCAGCTATGAGACTTCAACAGAAAATACAGACACATCATAACAAGGTCAGTTAAAATGTTATCAGTGTTGAGGCTGGAAGTATCGTTCCTTGGTCCCTCCCTTCAATTCAAACAACCTTGACAAAGATTACAGAGCGAGAGTGAGAGCTACAACAGAGTGTCACCTGACCTCACTCTATAGGTATTACTTTACACAACAGGTTCATTCTCTGGTCAGACTAGCCTGGTAAAGCGCCATAAAAATTACACACAGACAAATATCCACGAAGATAGAAAAAAGTAGATTTTTTGGGGGGGGTTGGTTTATTTTGTCCACTTTTTCACACAACCAAGACAATAAATAAAAGACAGTCACTGAGATTATGATGTTTATAAATAAATAATGAAAAGTATGCTCAAAACAAGCACCAGAGAGTAGAAGAGAAGCTGTGACCAATACTAAAAGTATCCAGAAGGCAAGAATTTCTTTTTATCTTGGCAATTAATTTAATTTCTGATTTAGTGCCTTCATTACTTCTGTTTGTTTTGCATCACTTCAATTTTTCACCACCACACAGGTTGTTTCTGGTGGGAAATATTCTCACTGATTGGGGCAGTGATAGGGGTATCCTTCAGATGTGTTGTGATCTGTCTGTGCTACTCTGTCTAGACACGTATCCCTCAGCTATTCTCATAAATTAGCCTCAGTTTTAATCACCGACTGAGTTTATGTTTCGACACAGACCACACACTTGCTGAAAGTATGCCTATATTAGAAGGTTCGTGTCTGTTTTTGTCTAATGGATTTCTTCAAATCTGCTAGACCGAGACATATTTGAATAGTGTTTGAGGAGGTAATTATGAGGCTAAACCCCTGTGAAACTCCCATAAAGCTGTTTTTATTCTTTGAAGCGAATTTCTAGCTCCTGAGCCATCAGAAATGGCTTCAGGTTTAAAATGTTTTTGTTATGACAACTTGTCATTAACCAAGAAATCATCTGACATAAATTGCATGACCAGGTTAGTCCATCAATGGATTTTTCTTACCTGATGGGACTTGGACATTCCAAAATGATAGTACCAAGCCTTATTGAGCTTAAATTATGGATCAGTCACCAGAGCCAGATTGGGAATCTTTAGGATGTTCTGGAGATGACTTTGTGCAGGTGAAAGAGGTTTTTTCCTATGATTTCTTTTCTGAATGCTCTAAAATACATAAAAACTTTTTCCACCTAACTTTTCATATTGGGCAAAAAGGATTTGGAGGTCAAAACAAACTCTAAGTAGCTGTTTAATTTGGCTTGTCTCCAGCAGTGTGCTTGAGACCATCTGGTCTGTCAGAGCAGCATGTGCCACTAGAACATATCCACCCAGAAAAAGTCACACATAAATACATCCTAAGTCATAACCCTCGTGTCTACAGCAAGAATGCAAGAACGGAAGAAAAAGTCACAGTCACTCATCAGAGGCACAATTCAAGGTGTCAGAGGGCTGGACAGAACTTCTGCTTCTTTGGCTGCTCTATACTCACAGAGTAAAGATTGTTCCAGGTATCTGCACCAACATTCTTTGAACTAAAGTCCAACTTTATTGGACTTTACCAGTATAAGTGTCATTAAAGTTCACTGCTTCTATCTGTACACAAATGCAGCCTTCTTCTATCCAGTTAAAGATTAATGTAAAAGCTGAAAGAAAAGACAAGTGTGTGCAGGTGAGTATGATCAGGTGAGCTCAGGTCTTCAGATTTGATCATGTGTTCTTCAAGAGGACACATGCAATGTTCAACTCATCAGGTAAAACACATTAAAACACATCAGCATCAACATCAGTATCGACCGAAGGGTGAAGGGAGGAAGTTGACCATGTGGTATTTGTTTGGTCATATAACAGTGGTTAATATGTATTAAGGATGCATTAATATATATAACATATGTAAATATTGGTTGTTGTTCATAGCAGCATTAATATCAGACATCAATACTGAGCCAAATTTTCATATCAATGAATCCCTAATCAGATCATCTTATCTTTACCTCTGAACAGAACATCCCAACACAGTCTCCATATGCAGTCACACAAAGATGAGGTTTAAGAGCAAACCTAAAATAATGACAAGCATTTATGAGTGCAACTCACCCAGCACCAGAAGGCTCAAATGAATCATTTTGATGGGCATCTTAATGGCCAACAGGATGGAAATCTGACTGTCTCTCTGTCTGCAAAACACACAAATAAAGCAATAAAGTAAATAATACAAAGAAAAAAAGGATAAGGCAAGTGAAGGTATTTTTTTTATTATTCAGAGTTGCTGAAACCAGTTTGTGGTATGAGATAACATGAATGTATATTAAAATGCAAAAAGTGATGAGATGACCCATATATTATCATCCTTGCAGGGGGGATGGAGGGCTAACGTCGCTTTCTGAAACATTGGGTGAATTATCATTGGTACCGCCTGGACAGAAAGCTCATCCATCACACAGTAACACTGAGATGCACAAGAAAAACAGCCATGCACTCACTAATAGCGGAGGACTATTTAGAGAGACCAATTAACTGTAGGAAGAAGGAGGAGGAGATGCGCTTTTGGTCTCTCAGGCTGTTCTGCACAGCTGAATGGTTGCCATGGAGCTTAAAGATTTCTCAAATATAAATGAAAGGAAAAATGCAACATTTCATGTCTGATTTTGATGAGGGAATGACATTATAGCATGATGTAACGCTCAACAAAGTCTATTTTACATGTTACTGCCCCTTTAAATGGATTTGAACTGAACTAAATTGAAAAAGGACATAAAACTGTATTTTACTCTTGATCAATGAAGAAACATAAATTTTGATCTCGAGCAAAATCAAATTACAATGTATTCTAAATCAGTCTTATGTCCAAAATGCAGTCATTACTTTAGGTTGTTTTATGTAGCTTAAAGCTTCCTGATTGTGACAGCAGAAATAAAGTAGACCACTCCTTAATTAGAGTGACCCTGTTGTAAACTCTACCTCCCCTCCTGCTAAACACACTGTGAGTGAACAGCATCAGGGTCAAAGAATGACAGAACCTGTCTGTGATAATAGGCACCAGAGGCTCCAGAGCCATAATCCCATTATGATATCTCCATGTTTCTATAGTTCCTTTAATTAAACAACAGAGATTAGTCGAGATATACCATTTGATATAATAACTGTTCAAGCCAGTAGCTAAGAAAATGAAGTCAAAACAAAAAACAGTTGCTCTGTGAAAACACTATTGTTAAATTTTAACAGCTACATGGTTAAAAGTTTACAGTTTAGCTCCACGTGACATAAAGGAGTGGCGACAGCACCAGGTCAGGTTTTAACCCTGAACTCACAGCATCAAGCTGCAGAACTGACAGGAATATGGAAGGTTTAGCAGATCTCCAGATAAACATCAGCAACGAATGAGAGCATACTCACACAGCGGCGGGTCACCCCACTCTGCCCTGCGTGGTCAGGAGCTCTCCCTGTGTGTCTCTGCAGCCCACCGTAGGTTCTCTTCAGCCTATGGTCTACCAGTGCACGTGTGCAGGTCCTGGAACCCGGTATGCGTGCATTTACGCGTGCATGAACATGCGCCCCAGAATGTGTAAAACCAACTTCAGAGCATAACTGGTGGCAGCAATGTAAAAACAGAGGGAATGCTGCTAGCCAATGGGAGCACAGGGTACCGGACGGGACACCCCCACCCACCCGGCTTGTCACTGGGGCACAGGCGGTGAATGGGGGCCTATTCTTATTCTAATTTCTCTGTCAGTCTCTGGGGCACTGCCTGAAAGAGGGGAACGGTCTCCAGGCCTTTGGAATGCACCACCCTTTTCTTTGGGACACTCGGGCAGAGGAGGCTTGTGAAAAACAGAGAAAGGAAGTGAAAGGATGAGAGGAACAGAGACTAAAAGGAGGAGGAGAAACTAAAAGCAAAACTAGAATTAGAGAACATAAAAAGAAGAATTACACTTCTGAGGCCAACGAAGGTGAGCCTCAGCCACAGTCTCAAGTCTTTTAGAGCTTCCAACAGGTTTTACATTTGACTCCATCCATTGTCTTATTTACAAATCTGCCCAGGTTCCAACAAGAAAAGTACTTCCACAGTCTAATGCTGCCAACGTCATCAGTCATTGCTGATTTTGTATGTCCAGGTTGATATGCATTCTTACTTTATTTAGTGTTTGCCTAAGTTATATGAGGTTGAACCTCTCTAGTTACAGGTCAGTTAGAATTACTTATTTTATTTCAATTTTAGAGATTTTTTTGAAATTGTCCTTGAATTCAAATATTTTCATACATTTGGTGAGCATTAAGGATGAGTGTCTTAAACTGTATGACTTGGGTCAAACGTTCTTGGTTCTCTTCCACAAACCTCTGTAAACAGGTAGTTTCATCTATACATTCTGCCACAACCAGCCTTTTGAAGACACTCATGATCTTGTTTTGGCCCGAGATAACAATTAGTTTGACACCCCTGTCATAGAGACTGAAATGCCTCCTTGCCATCACCTTAATCTTTAGCCCCATTCACAGTCTTTATCAGTTAACTGAGGGTAACTGTCCAGGAAATATAAACAGTTGTAACTTAAAGTATGTGAGTTCAAGAAACAGCTGGCTGAATTCACATGTCAAATAATTTTGCTTAATTATTCTTTGTCACTTACATGAAACAAAGTTAACCTGAACACCCAGTCTGAAAGCAAGGTCAGCTCTTTACAAATGTCAGAGAGTTGCTGCTTCAAGCTACACAAAACCAACAAAATAAAGACTAAACAGTCAAAAAATACATCATTTATTGCTCTTTAAGTTTAGCATAATCATCAATAACAAAAAGTTGTTGCAGATCACCTGAGCTGTCTGGTAAACACCAAATCTGTTGAAGTCAACTGCATGAACTTGGTTAGATGAATTGATTAGACTGGTGCATGTTTGTTTACATGTGTTTAGCATATTGCAATATATGTTGTTGCAATGCATCATGTTGTGGGTGTGCGATTAAGCAGAAAACTGGGGAAAAAAACAGAACAAAGCAGCACATTCTGCTCTGTAGCGATGTGACCTTTGGCATCGATTAAAGTGGGACATGGAGGCTCAATGTGTCACTGAGCAAACACACAGGAGGAGAGAGAAGCTGTCTACACAAGCTCTGCACATTAGCAATGGAATTATCTCAGCAGTGAAGTTTTATGTTTCAACAATATATGAGGTGGCCTCAGGCCTCATTCAGAGACACTGCAGTAACAAATCTTAGGAGTTTTTAGTTGAGGGCTAAGCTGTATTTCTGCAATGCCCATCCATCCATTGAGTGTCTACACAGGTTGTACCTGCAGGGTAGCGTGGGGGGCCGCTGCCTAACTACAGCGGTCAATGGGTGAGAAGTGAACTCCCAGTAGGGCAGGAGAAGCGGCTCTATCATTTATTGATGTTATTTGCGGATGTTGTTTGTGCGTCAGATTTACATACAAATACACAGATTCCAGTTCTGGACTGGACCATAAAAAAAAAAAAAAAAAAAAAAAAAGCAAATAGCAAATTCACAAATGTAACACCTTAATATTTATGTAAGTACCTAATCAAAAGTAACTCATGGAAGTCCCACCCCTACATTTAAAGGGGCAGTATCATGTAAAATTGACGTTTTTGATCTTAATTACATTTTCATTCCTTCATTAAAATCATACCTGAATGTTGCCTTGATTCTTTTATGCGTGTTTACAAAATCCTTCAATCTCCATGGCAACCATTCAGCTGTGGAAAACGTCTTGGTGTATTGATCACAGACTTCCTCAAACTTGCAGTCTTCAAGCTTCTGAGCTTCTGCCTTGCAGAGCAGCCCCTCCCCTCTGCAACTCACTCCTTTAGCTCCTTCAGACTAGCCGGTAGCAATTAGCAGAACTGCACATCTGCTGATCGTTGTACAAGCTACTTTTCAACTAAATTCTCAAGGAAGGGTTAATAGAAGAGCCATGTGATGACTTCCTGAACGCAGAGTGCCAAAAAGAGCAGAAGTTTCTAAAAGAGACAGAAGCCCAATTTTATTTTATTTTAAGTCATATTTGATATACACAGCATTTTCATAACAACTCACAGTAACATAGTTCCTTGGTTGTACAATAAGATTATACTATGTACCTGGAAAATACATAACACTGCTCCTTTAACATATTGGTCAAAAAATGCATTATGAAGAGGACAAAAAACATGAATATGTCGCGTCTAAATACAAGTGCAAGATCTATGATCTTCTTAACAGTTCGTTATAAATTACATCAAAACCATGTAAAATGTGTTGCCTTAAAAAGCAGCTCACATACTTGTGCACAGAATGAATGACCTTAATGACTGAACTCAAGTTTTTATTCTGAACATTCTCCTTTACATAAATAAGTAATTTATTCTAAATCAGAAGCATACATGTCACAAATGTTGAGTTTTCACAGTGCCTACTCGTGTAATATTTGCAATGTAAGAAAATAACGACTAGTAAAGCAAGTGGTGGACAGCAAAATAAACTGAAGACCATTTATTTCACTGTGTGTAGGCTAAACCTTTAATCGACAGAATAATATATAAAAGTATGGAAGATGACACTAAGACATCAACATTACAACATTACAAGAACACCAGGTTTCATTCTGGGAACTTGAGCAAGAAGATGAAGCAAAAATCAGTTGAAGGTTCAATATCATAGTGGTGGCATCTGCTTACGCATCTGCAGACGCATCTGCAGATGCATCAGCAGACGCATCTGCAGACACGGGCTCAGACAAAGCAAGCTAATCTCAAGTCTCTAGTCCAAACAAACCACAGGCACCACATCCATAAACAGCATAACCCGATAAAGTTGGCTTTGTGTGCGTCTCTCTCTTCTGAGCTTGTCTGCAGACTTAGCAGATGAATGTACTGAAAATACTCTGCAACTGAAGAAACTGCCAAGGTATGGTAAAACAAGGCTGGGCAGGAAGTGGGATCAAATCCTACAGATGAGATCATACTGGAAGTTTGCCCTTTTCTTTTTTTATAGGATGATGACTCAATTCCCTGGAAACCTTTAGCTTTTTCTCCATTGCATACAATTAACACAGAGACATTGATATTTCCAGTTGCTACCTGAATTATTTTTGACAATAGTAAATTCTGCTTAAAAAAGACAACTCTGATCATTTTGTCTTTGTTATTTAAAGGGGCAGCACATAGTGCCAGTTTATAGCACAATCTAGTAACTATGTTTACTTCAGTTGTGATTAAAATGTTCTAAATATCAAATATAACATAAATGAATTTTGATTTCTTCATTTAACACATTTAAATTGGGTCTCTGTCTCTTTAAAAAAAAATGCTTTTCTTCTTGAAGCTCTGCCTTCAGGAAGTCATCACAACGTGGCTCCACTATTAAACCTTTAACAATATTTTTACCAGCTTTTCACTGAGAAGTAAAATGAGCTCAGCGGATGTGCAGTTTCACCAGGTGTTTGCTAATTGCTGCTGGCTAGTCTGAAGGTGCTGAGTTGGGGAGTTGTGGGTGAGAGGCGCGCTGTGAGGTGGCTGCTTGGAAGCTTGGAAACTGCAGCTCTGAGGAGAAGCTGTGCGTCAAAGGTGGTACTCAGTGTCCCCAGGCATTTTGTACAGCTGAATGGCTTCCAAGCCTAAAAGATTTCTCAAATTTGCCATGAAAGAATCAAGGCTATACTCCCAGTATGTTTTTGAAGAGGGATTTAAAGCTCAAAAAGTACATTTTACATACTGCCCCTTTAACAGTAAATTCTGGTATGTAGTGGCTCCTTTTTTTCCACATATACTGTGTGACGTCACCTCTGCTCCTAATATCAAGAAATATTATATTAAAATCAATCAAATATTTAGACTGCTGTTAATTAATCCAAGCTAAAATCTCAATCAGCTGAAATAAAATTCAGCAGGTCGAAGTTTTGTAGAAATAAGATATCTAAAATTGGACATTTAGACAAACTAAACTAGTGTATTTCTAACCGACAAGAACACAAGATGTTCTTGTGTTATAACCAGAGACATGTGCATCAGAAGTGTTCATCCATCAACTTTCAAAAAAATATGAGCCACAAGAGCCACAAAAACCTTGGAGATAAAATAAAAAGATGAGTTCATGCATAACTATTATTACATACATGGTACCGCTGCTTTCACTGTCCATTAACAAAAGAAAAGAAAAAGAATGAATGACAAACATGACATTCACTGAAGACAATCACCTGAAGTATGGCATTAAAGGTTTCCTAGAAACAAACTGTCATCTGAAAGCAAACAAAAAAGAAAGAAAAAAAAAACACAGGCATCCATCTGCTTTTCCCCATCTCCACAACATCACAACTAAGGAAAACCAATAAATTACTCTTTCAAGCTTCCATTAATCAATTTACCCAGAAAATGTATTAACATATTGCTTTTGTCTTCTGTTGGACATCTTGGGAAACATACAAAAGGATCATTCAGAAAGCATCAAACTGCCTAAACCAGTGATGTCCAAACTGTCAAAAAATTTGCAAATTTAAAATACTCAGAGGTCTTTTAGATGAAAAGTGCAATATCTCCAATAAAACAGATCAGAAAAGAACAAATGATTGTAGGTCTGAAAAACTGTGTCGCACATTGGTTTTAATAAAGCGGTACAGTCTATTATCTTTCTGGGTCACACGTTTTTTCTATTTTATGGATCAACAAGTTGCTGTCAATATATTACCAGCAGTAAAATCAACAACTTTCTCTGCTAAGGACCTTATTAAATATATTTACGGAATGGGTATGCCAAAATTGGTCAAACCAACCAAACCCTTTCAAAAACCTGCTCAATGCCTCTCCTTTGGTGGCGCTGCACCAAGAACCTCAGGAAATGACATGAAAACCTCTGACGAAGACACTGAGCTCAACGTCTTTATTCACTACATGAAAACAAATTTGAGCAGCGTAAAATTTTAGCAATTGTAGGATTGCATTTTGTCTTTCTACAGATTAAAAACATTTGTTCCAACATCAAAAAGATAAACATGGACATGTTGCATGTCTCACGTTCACACATTGCTAAGTAACATGTGCTACGAAGGTAGGACATGTTTAACATGTTAAATATGACACAAAAATATAAATAGCAGACAAACGTAATTATTTTCTGTCAAACAACAATTACACACTACTTACGGACAAAGATACTTGAGATTTGAAGAAAGGTTCAAACATTGTCTCTCTGCCTTATTGCAGGCCAAAAACCTAACTTACAGTAGAACAACAGAAAATCAATACAAACTTCTCTAAGAAATCTTCCAAGTATCTCAATAGGAAGACCATGAGCCGTTTATTCTGCTTGTGCTAAGCTAACATGCTTGCTTTGATTGTATTTAACCAGAATGCCCTGAATGTCTTGCCGATGGAGCGGTCTATTAATAATAGTATTTCGTATAAACTTCAAAGCCCCAGATCACACTCTGGACTTTCCTGGTTTAAGATGACATCTTTCAATGTAGAAGAGAAACAACTTCAAACCAAGTTCACCTGCTGGATGAAGGAGATCCTCCTTATCGGAGGCAGAGTCCAGCCTCCCCACAGAGGAAATTCATCTCAGATTTTTTGGAAACCTTTGTCCAAAGTGAAGCCATTTTGGATAAAAAGATGGGCTAGAGAACCATGAGCTTCGCCATGTCATTATTACAGAAAAAACGACAGAAAGAAACAAAAAAGGAGAAAATAAAAAGGGCGTGGACCACCCAAACACAGCGCAGCTAGATAAATATTTCAGTTTAGAAAAAGTGCCGACAAGAAAAAAGCTTTCCTTCAAACATCTTCCTAATCCTCTGCACACATCGATGGATCACTTCCTCGGAGCCAAAGGAAATCCAATAATTCTGTTTGGATGGTTGCTTAATGTCTGCTGGCATCATATAGCCTAGAAGGGCTATGTAAGAGAATTTAAAGATTTCAGAGAGAGTTTAGTCTCTCACTGAGCTGCACACAGTCATTTCCCTTGGAACTTCAAAGAAAGAAAAGTATATCTAACATCTCCTTCCGCTACCCACAAAACCTAATCTATGCACACAGAAGAACTTTTACAGATTAACATACAGTATTTAGGAGGGATGTTCTGAAAGAAGGAGGAGAATTTAGTGACAGATCATAGACAAGATCACCACCAAGAAATTCTTAATTATATTGCATTCCATTTGTATGAAACCAGTCATTTCAATAACACTCCCCCTCTGTTATGCCACAGCATTTATGACAAAGCCTGTCATGAATGATAAGCTTGTTAGCATAGCCACACCGGACAAGTGGGTTTCCTGTAACGGTAAGTTGTTCTCCACCATTAGCAAATTTAGCAGTATGTACTTGAGAATGACTGACAACACTAAGACCCTCCTCCAGGCTGATTGGTGCATTTTTTCAGACGGCAATAATAGAACTGTTTTAGTTTATTGTTTGTGTGAAAAGGTTACCACTGCACTGAAAATGAAACTCTGGATCTCATGGAACAAGGGGCTGGTTTTTGCCAAACTAATGTGAAATAAACACAATAAAATATCACAATGCAGTAATTTGAGAAAAGCAGCTGTTACTGCCCATCACTCTGGGAGGTTTTGAAAAGCCATTTAAAAAACAATGAAGTTCCAAGACTCGTCTGGCATGAATTATGTTCATTGCACCCAAATGAACCACAAGACCTCTGGAACAATACCTATTGAACAGATGAGACTAAAGGAAGGTGTGGCTAAAATGAACAGCAGAAAATCCATCATATGAGCTCAAACACTTTAAGCCCATTGTCCAGTATGGTGGTGGAGGGATGGTGATTTGGGATTGTTTTGCAGCAACATGACATGGGTACATTTCAGTCATTGAGTCAACAATAAGCTCCTTTATATAGTCAAATGTGTGGCCAGTTGTCCTACAAGTAAAGCTCAGCCTAATTTAACATCAGACCTATCAAGATACTGAGGTGGGATCTTACCAGAGCTTTGGAGATGAAAGCATTTCAGAAACTATTTTTATTTATGAAACTTCCTTAGCTTTCATTGTGGTATCTAAGACAATATAGTCAAAACCCAGCCAAAACCCAGCCAACAGGTGGTCTACATACATTAGAGCAGCCTGTCTGAAACAGTTACTGCTTATCTCCTGCACATGAGCAGTTGAACCGCTTCTCAACCTTTCAGAGATCTAGGCTGGACTTGATCGGAGTGGTAGGGTCACAAACCAGATCCCTGAGCTGATTAAAGCCGCACTAAGCCCTGCACAGCCACACAAACACGCCTCAGTACCCAGAGAAGTTGGTGAAACAAACTTTGCAAGGTACAATATGACATTCTATTCAAATAAATGATCTTTTCATTAAAAGGAGAATTTAAAATTTACACTAATTGTACAGATAATGACTTGAAATACCTTTAAGATAGAAAATAACTGCCGCTTTTTGTGGTGGTAGGAAACTGTTTCAGCAACATGAATCCATCTACACTGTAAAAAAGGAACCTCAGGGGTTATCACATTAACAAAAGAATATCATGTACTGTTAACTAAATAATTGCATGTTTGAGCCAAAAACATGATACAATCATGTTGCATAAACAAGATATTCCACAACTTCAACGTTTATAAAATTGAATCATGTTGAGCGAACATGATTCATTATAGTCAGACCGATCCTATGCTGAAGACCACGAGTGAGATCACGCGATATCACGCAAGTTCACGCAAGATTACGGGAAATCACGGGATATCACGCGAGAATACGCAAGACAATCGTTTTTTTTCTCGCAAATGGAATAAAATGTATTCAAGGTGAGATAACGTGATTCAATTACGTCAGCTAGATCTTCCGCCAAAAAAAAAGAACGTCGGGGCGTATTACATTAACAAAAAAATATCATGTACCTTTCACACAATAATGTTGGGTTTGAAGCGAAAACGTGATAAAATCATGTTGGATAAACAAGATATTCCACGACTTCACATTTATAAAATTGAATCATGTTGAGCTAACATGATTCATTATAGTTAGACTGATATTGTGCTGACGACAAACGAGTGAGATCACGGGATATCACGCGAGAACACGCGAGACAATCGGTTTTTTCTCTCAACTGGACTAACGTGATTGAATGACGTTATCTCAACTTGAATACATCTAATTCCTCAAGCTCCCAGGCCTCTACCAGAGGCCTGGGAGCTTGAGGGTCCTGCGCAGTATCTGCGATACTAACAATATTCAATATCAATATTTGTCAAAGTTAATCTAATAAAAAAAAACACAGTGACGTCAGTTCCAAAGCGCTATTGTGTCAGACTCATCTCCCGCTGAAGAGGATCCAGCGACATCAAGAGATTACGGAAAATCACGCGAGATAACTGGCTTGTTGGGTTTTTTCAAGGGCAGAGGGGAGATTCCTGGCGTGCATCTACTTAATTTGAAGAAGGTAAGAGTCAAACTATTTTCATCCAAATCCATATAAAAATATGTAACTTAAAATTTCTCTACCATTTGCACCATTTTCTACTTGTTCCATACTTGTGTCACATTATTTCATGTTCTGTAGATTAAGTCGGTTAGGTTAAGGCAGATAGCTTTTTGTTTACATTTATCGCCGCACCATGTTAGGTACATTCTGTGCGAAAAACTCTGCAGAGCCATATGTAGTGTAAGGGTCACAAAGCTGCTGCCAGAGACACAAATGGACCCCAGAAATGTCACAGTTTTGCTCCTCCTGAGCTCCTGGAGGTTTAGAGGATTTTTAACACACGGATCTAACATCAGTCTATTTCTAACTATTTTAATTCTATTTCAGTAATGTTACTATGGAGGTAAATGTAGATACACACACTTTGGTACCTTTCTATCATCATCGAGATTCTTAATTAATTATGGTAATAAAAAGTCCTACATTTCAGTCGGTGAAACCTGCAGAAAGCATTGCTTTCTGAGCTTTGTTAAATACCTGTTAGTTATGGATTTCTAGTATATTTTGTCGGGCTAAAACTCTCAATGGATTATCCATTATTACAGACTTGAGCTTTCTATTTTTTTTCTTTAAAATACATATTCCTCTGCTGTAAAGATGTTGTTTTTTTTTGACTCTTCTTTGTTGTCCCCAAATAATTGTAGCTCAGAAACAATATTGAAGTTCATTGGTTTAATTTTGAAATGTTGATGTTTTTTGTGTTGATTGTTTGTGCTCATTTTGACCTTTGTTACTATTGCTTTCTACCATGTTCAATTCACCATTGTTCTGCACATATGTGCTTGCATGTGTCCAGTGGTTATATTCATGAGGCATTCAAGGGACTTGTACTAAAGATACAACTCAGTTCAGTATGAATTGCATATTTTAATGGCTGAAAAATATATCTGATCTCTTTCAGAACATCACCTGTCTGTAATCCACCTGCGTAAGTACTGGTCAACGGGCTCATCAGCTATCAAGTTATAGATTTCAGTGGCTAATAGTAAGTTTTGCCAGATCTAAAGTGACTGAATGTAGTGTTAGAGAGCTTATAAAGCTAGAGTTCAGCTAAACATTTATTTGGCCAGTCTGTTTTATTTGTCTTTATTTGCGTGGGGATGTGGAAATGTAAGGAGTGTAGTCTCTCTCTGTCTCGTAGATATGACCTGTTAAAACATTTTACACTTAAACACCGGCATATGCGACGTTATCCATGCCCACACATAGACTGTCCATGTACTTGTAAGACATGGAATGCTTTGCATATTCACGTAAGTAGAAGGATATAGACTGTGTTGACCATTCTGTACTTTTCACATATTTCTTTTGGTGATATATTCATGTCTTTATTTAAACATCTAACAGCTTCAGTTAGATGTTTAAATGAGATGTTAAACTCAATTTTAGTCATGGCATAATGAAGGGATACTAACAATTTTAAATATCTTTCAAATAGACTGCAAGCCACTGATCACTTTTGTTGTGACTTCCTTTGAATGTAGCTATGTTTTCAAGTGTGTGAACCTATACTGTGGAGTTTTGAGATTGTTCTCATTGTTTTTTGATCTGCATATTTAGGAAGACACTGCTGAGGTCAGACGAGAGTGCATCCTCAAAGGTCTGTGTGTACCTAAATGAAGATCCAGAGAAGCTGGTGAGGGAGTACATGGTATGTTAAATTCTCTTTGTGTTTACAATAGAACTCCTAAGAGTTGTTAAAATACTTTCACCAACTAAGGTCCATGAGTGACTCAATCAATGTCAGTCTTAATTTATTTATTTAATTACATGTGAATTGTCTCCCCCCCAATACCCTTCCCTAACTCCCTTAGGACGTTGATGAATGAAATGGCCAAAGCCGAGACTGTCCTCGGAATCGTCATTTGAGCAGAGGGTGCAGAGGCTGCTGATGCACATCTGGATGTTGGGATTGTCCTGGAGGAGGTGGAAGTTATGAACAGCTTGGGCAGTGTATCTTCTGCAATAGTGATGCTGCTGGGACTAATCTACGCACTAAACTTGAGCTACACTCAAGTTTAGTGCGTTCAGCACTCAACTTGCTCAGTAACTCAAGCATACCTTTGAAGTAATACAGAAAATAATAATGAAATTGGATGGAAAGAACTTATCAAAGAAAGCACAAGTTCTCAATATGAAACTCACTGCTAAGTTGAGTAAAGTTTCATATGGAAAATGAGTGTTTAAAGTCTGCAGTAGAAAAGATTTATATTGTTACAGTTCTCTAAGTTGAGCAACTATACTGACATGTTTTATGTTGTAAAGAATTGGCTGGGAAATGAAACTGTAACCTTTTTGTAGTTGTTTTCTATTTCAATGTCCAACTCAGCTGTGTTTTGTGCTGTGTAAAAAAACGATGTATAACAATTCTGAAAATACAATTGTGTTGTACCTTTTCTAATTGTTGAGTGTTCTTCCTACACTTTCACCTAGTGCTATCTTAAAATGCTTGATTAACGCTTGAAAATATGTCTTTGAATTAATATCATGAAATAATGGAAAGGATTTCCACATGATTAACTAGCTGTCTTTTAGCATGAAGCATATTTGTTGAGCTAACTTGCTTTTAGTGAGTTGGACCTACTGATCATCAGTAGTGTGAAGGTACCACTGTAAAATAAGGTGGTTTCAACTAGATTTACATTCATCTTAATGAAGTAACATCAATGATTTGGTCCTAAACATTGCAGATTAGTTGGGTGGGCTGTATTGCATTACACTGGGTCACGCTATAGTAACTGAGTTAAAGGAACCTTTAAAGCATATGTTGAGCCAACACATTTCATTGAATTTGAATAACCTTAATGAATGGAGTAGAGCCAACTCATTTGATTTACAATCATCCATTGCATTACCATAATTCTGGTTAAGCCAACATATTTGGTTTTAAATTAGAACAACCTTAATGAATTATGTTTTGCCAACTCATTTTGTTTATATAAGAATAACCACATATATTACGTTGAGCCAACATGTTTGATTTAGAATCACCCATTGAATCACCATTGTAACAAGTTGAGCCAACACATTTGCTTACATTGGAATAATCTTAATAAATTAGGTTGACCTGACACATTTGCTTTAAATAGGAGTAACACAAGTACATGGTGCTGAAATAAAGCAAAGTAATCAGGTGGAAATCCTTTCCATAATTTTTTTATGTTCATCCAATGACTTATTTTTTTCAGTGTAGAGAAGCACAACCTAACACCAACACTTTGGTTTTTTTAGTGACCTGTTTAAGCAGAACATATTCCTCAAATTATCTGGTACACCTGCTTTTTGATGACTTATTAAAGAATTTTTTATTTCTTGTGGCAATGTTGGGGAGTTTCTCTGGTGATGAGGTGAGCAGAAGATGTTTAATGTTGCTGTAGCTGCAGATAATCCAGCTGCATGAAGACACAGCAACAGGACAGACAATTCAAAGGTTTCATTCTCCTGAATGTATTGAGAACTGTCTTGCTACGGATTACTCTGAAAAAAGTCCTGATATATTTTATTCCTAGAGGTGGATGAAACACATTACTGTATTCAGGAGAACAAGCGGAGACTCGATATAAGTTGTTCTTGAGGAAATGAAAGCATTCCTGATGTTTTTTGGACTTCACGATTAGGGTTAAGGTTTCACAATCAGGCTTTACTTTTTCCTTAAGGACAGATGGCTTTACAGCAAGATATATATATATTTAGTTATTGTATCAAATGGTATATCTTTTATGATTTTAATTCACCAACTTAGAGTATTTTGTGCAAATTAATCAAAATCACATTTGAATATAGCTTGTACTTTACCAAAAAACAAAAAAGAGAGGTGAAAACTTTCTCAAAGCACTGTAACTATTACTCAAAAATGCTTATAAAGGTGTGAAGCAGAAAAATACAGCATATTTTATGATAGTGAGTTATATCTCTCCTTGTTGAGATTATTCTGTTAGTATGCAGTACTTGCATCACCACAAAAACAATTCTCAGACTATGTGCTTTAATTTTATGGCTGTACTTGGGAGTTTTGTTGTATTTGGTTATGATCTGAAGAAATAGCTCTCAATGTCCAGAGGTGTAAATACTTTAACCCCACCAGGAATATAACTGATTTCTCTTCATGAAGGCCCACAGTCAGTAGATCTAAGCCACAGAATCATCCTGCTCTTCCCAGCGGTCTGTTCATGTTGTGCATGTTGTGTTTCCTGGATATCACACAGTAACAAACAATATGACTGATAGAAAACTAAAACTAAAACCAGAAAACTCACCTGTTCTGCTGTGTGTTGGACCCCTCTGCATCAGCCAGCTGGGCAAAAAACACACAGTCAAACTTTTTTTCTTTTGCTTTTCTGTCTCTTACGCACACAGAAACTCACTCTGTTCCACACACTCCGACATGCCCCGTCCCGCCGCGGCAGCACGCCAGTGTGAGCTCAATCTCCGGTTCCGCTGCGGAGGGGAAGGTGGAGGGATGGGCCCCCACTGCAGGAGGAGGGCCCATCGGTTCGTCAGGTAGGCACCACCCACGATCATGCCGAGCCCACTGACCTCAATCATCTGCAGAAATTCATTGGTGCTCAACCAGAACCAGTCTTTTTTTCAGTTTTTGAACTTGAACTTCTGAGGAGAGATATAAACTTCTCTCCTCAGAAGTTTATATATATTTCATTGAAGAAGGCTTGACAATAGACTCAGATCAACAAGAACAGCACTTAAAGTAACTAAAGAATAAACCTAACTAGAAACACTATAAAGGATTGAAAATAAGGAAAGCAATGAGACAATTCCAATTACATAAAAGACCTCAAATAATAAGGGCTAAACTAAAGTGAACTAAAACATGAAGCTAAATAAAATGAAAAGCAAAACCAACCCAAAAACCCAGAGTTCTGACAAAAAGAGTAAATTGATATAAACCACAGAAAGCTGTCACTGACAGCAAGAATGAAACAATTTGTGAGCCAGTTAACTTATTTTTCCAATTGTCATTAACATACTTCTACAAATACCCATAACACTGAGCATTTGCTTTTAGATTTGATCTGACTGGGTTCGTTTTCACATGTTCAGATTATGTTGATCATGTGTTCAACATAACCTGAGATGTCAGTGATCACAGCATTCAGCCATGGTTAGGTTTAGGTTAGGACGATGTCTTGGCTCATCACGGAGAGGATTTGCACCCTGGGAATTATCAAGAGACGATGACAGTCTCCATCACTGAGCTCATTATGTGGAGCCAGCCAGCTCAGCTGATATCCTGTTTCTCTGTCCAGCGGCTGCCTATAACATGACAGGTTCCTTCGCTCACAAAAGGTCCCTGTGTGTTTATGTGCTTCAAAGTCCGGTGGGTTTAGTTCTTGACTTACACATGATCCGACTGTTGTTTACTTCTGAAGGTAAATAAAGTTAGTAATACATTTATGTTCTTCCCTCTTTTGGGAGGGGTAAGAGTTTTTTCAACATATATTTGGAAAACTTTTTCAGTCTGAGAACCACTTAACCCATTTGACAAACACTCAAGGACCACCTGCCTTGAAATGCTCCTGGAATAATAAAACATGTTAATGTACACTACCTGAAATGAAACATTAAACATTTGAAATAAATCAGTCTGTATGTAATGAATGAAAATAGTTTTTGAATGAAATTACTTATTTAAATCAACGTTTTTATAATATTATAATTTTATGACCAGAACCTGTAGCTGTGTATTTGATCGTGCAGAACTCGTTGTTTATACGGTAAAAAGAAAAACACTAATTGCTCTCGGACGGCCCCTAGTGGCCGGGGAAGAGGGAACAGAATCTGATGGCTATATTTCACCCAGCAGATGCCGTTCCCCCATTTAACATATAGGGGGAACGGAAACTGCTGGGTGAGATGGAGCACTAAATTACTAATGCATATGAAAATGCATTATGGTTATAATTCATATAGCACTATAGGGTCGGGTTGTAATCTATCTATCTATCTATCTATCTATCTATCTATCTATCTATCTATCTATCTATCTATCTATCTATCTATCTATCTATCTATCTATCTATCTATCTGTCTATCCGTCCGTCCGTCCGTCCGTCCGTCTGTCTGTCTGTCTGTCTAATTTAATATCTATAACTAAATAATTATTTTCACGCAAACGTGAAGAAAGTGTCACAACTTTCACGGTGTCCGTGGTTCTCCAGATAAGCGCGCTGAACAAGCGCGTGCTTGCGACGCGCGTGTTTTCTCAGTGCTCAGAACGAGCGCGCGCGCCTGAGCGGGAGCGACGCGGAGCGGCGCGACGAGAAGACTCAGGACTCAGGAGGGAACCGGATCTGATGGGCCAAGGCGGATCGACGCAACACCTATTCTGACAGAGCTTCTGGAGAGATTTCTCATAACCTGTAAGTTTATGTAAAAAAGGTTTTTTTGTTTGTGCTCAAATGAATTTAATCAGAGAATGTCCTGAATATGTATTCCATCATAGGCTGCAGCGATTGCAGTTTTCTGGCTGATCACCAATTACAGATCTTAAAAAAGCCTAACATGCCGATTTTGATTTTGGTCATACTAGTTTTCTTTGTCTGAAATGTCGCTAAATATAACAAGAAAGTCTGTGTTGGCAAAGTGGGATGACTGTTAACTGTCATGGAACAGCAAACAGGACAGTGGATGATTTTTTTAAAAACCTTTGCTGAAGTAGATACAATCTGCAGATAAGATCGGTTCCACATGTAAATATCGGCTGATCTATGCCAAAATTTAGGAAATCAGTGCTGATAAATCGGCAGGATGATAAATGTGTCCTATATGATACATGCATGTAGGATATGATGTAAACAGAATTGCCAAAGCAAACAATCCTCAGGATTGCTGCAGTCAAGAGACAATTGACGATTAAATAATTCGCACACCTATTATAAACTTATTGCATCTCTGACAGTGTTGTTTACATTATATCCTAGATGCATGTATACTATAGAAAACGGCACTGTGCCGTTCACTGCTGAACGTCTCTGTTCAAGGTTGCTGTCAAGCTAATTTTCTATTAGCAGCCCCATATAAACGTTACATTATCAAAACACACTAAACCTTACCTTTCTTGTCTTTTTTCTATTCTTCCTCTTTCTTTTCTCTGTCCTTTTTTGCAACATTATTTTTCTAACTCATCTTCCATCTGTGCTTTGGAGGTTGGGATGCACATCGCACATTGCAGCTCATATTATTGGTGACCTCCAATAATATGAGCTGGCCACCAGGGGGTCCCCAAGAGCAATTTATTTTTTTTCTTTCTGTCCATAAAAAGAAAACAAATCACAGCTTTATAATAACATTGTGTGTTCTTGTTACTATAATGATATAGAAATTGTTACACACAAAAAAATCAGCTCCACTGAGGGAGACCACAGCAGCTGCTTAGTTTGCTTTGCCTTGGGCTGGCCCTGATCAGTAAAAAAAAAAAAAAACAGCTTCCGGTCCAGGGAGGCTGACGCTGGCCAGGAAACACGCCCCCCAATGCCCACCCATTCCACCGGACCTGGATCAGAGTATAAAGGTGATGGCTGGAGGCAGAGGAGAGCAGACAGAGCCTGGCAAGCGGACACAGCTGATTGAGATTATCTTAGTTCTTTGAGAGTTTACCTTGATGGAAAATGGAAAATGTTTCTGAGGCGCTGATTTCACAGGCAGAAAACATCAGTTCTCAGTGCCACTCCAACGTAACAGACTGGCGTACAGAAGGACACCTGATCCAGTCCACCCTGTCTCTCGGACCAGCAGTCCCCGCGCTCATCTGCGTTTTTGCTTTTCTTACTCTTTTCTCCTTATTGGCCAACCTGTTCATTTTGTACACCATCGAGCGGTCGGAGGTCTTGTCCTCGCTGCCGCGGTTCATCCTCTCCAAAAGCCTGATCTTCAGCAACCTGCTCCAGACCGTCACCTTCGCTCCCGCGATCATCAACTCGCTCGCCCGGCGCCAGACCATGGCGTTAGGCATTTACTGCTACTTTCAGTACGTCGTCGGTGGAGCCACCATCTTCTGCAGGCTCACCACCATCACCTGCATGGCGCTCACTGTAAAAAAGGAACCTCAGGGGTTATCACATTAACAAAAGAATATCATGTACTGTTAACTAAATAATTGCATGTTTGAGCCAAAAACATGATACAATCATGTTGCATAAACAAGATATTCCACAACTTCAACGTTTATAAAATTGAATCATGTTGAGCGAACATGATTCATTATAGTCAGACCGATCCTATGCTGAAGACCACGAGTGAGATCACGCGATATCACGCAAGTTCACGCAAGATTACGGGAAATCACGGGATATCACGCGAGAATACGCGAGACAATCGGTTTTTTCTCGCAAATGGAATAAAATGTATTCAAGGTGAGATAACGTGATTCAATTACGTCAGCTAGATCTTCCGCCAAAAAAAAAAGAACGTCGGGGCGTTTTACATTAACAAAAAATATCATGTACCTTTCACACAATAATGTTGGGTTTGAAGCGAAAACGTGATAAAATCATGTTGGATAAACAAGATATTCCACGACTTCACATTTATAAAATTGAATCATGTTGAGCTAACATGATTCATTATAGTTAGACTGATGTTGTGCTGACGACAACGAGTGAGATCACGGGATATCACGCGAGAACACGCGAGACAATCGGTTTTTTCTCTCAACTGAACTAACGTGATTGAATGACGTTATCTCAACTTGAATACATCTAATTCCTCAAGCTCCCAGGCCTCTACCAGAGGCCTGGGAGCTTGAGGGTCCTGCGCAGTATCTTGGCTGTGCCAAGATATATATATATATATATATATATATATATATATATATATATATATATATATATATATATATATATATATATATATATATATATATATATATATATATATATATATATAAGCTCCCAGGCCTCTACCAGAGGCCTGGGAGCTTGAGGGTCCTGCGCAGTATCTTGGCTGTGCCAAGACATATATATATATATATATATATATATATATATATATATATAATATATATATATATAATATATATATATATATATATTTTTTTTATTAGATTAACTTTGACAAATATTGATATTGAATAAAATAAAAATAAAAATATATATAATATATATATATATATATATATATATATATATATATATATGTTTTTTTTAAAAAAAAACATATATATATATATGTTTTTTTTTATTTTATTCAATATCAATATTTGTCAAAGTTAATCTAATAAAAAAAAACACAGTGACGTCAGTTCCAAAGCGCTATTGTGTCAGACTCATCTCCCGCTGAAGAGGATCCAGCGACATCAAGAGATTACGGAAAATCACGCGAGATAACTGGCTTGCACCTTGTTGGGTTTTTTCAAGGGCAGAGGGGAGATTCCTGGCGTGCATCTACTTAATTTGAAAAAGGTAAGAGTCAACTATTTTCATCTAAATCCATATAAAAATATGTAACTTAAAATTTCTTTACCATTTGCACCATTTTCTACTTGTTCCATACTTGTGTCACATTATTTCATGTTCTGTAGATTAAGTCGGTTAGGTTAAGGCAGATAGCTTTTTGTTTACATTTATCGCCGCACCATGTTAGGTACATTCTGTGCGAAAAAACTCTGCAGAGCCATATGTAGTGTAAGGGTCACAAAGCTGCTGCCAGAGACACAAATGGACCCCGGAAATGTCACAGTTTGCTCCTCCTGAGCTCCCTGGAGGTTTAGTGGATTTTTAACACACGGATCTAACATCAGTCTATTTCTAACTATTTTAATTCTATTTCAGTAATGTTACTATGGAGGTAAATGTAGATACACACACACACACTTTGGTACCTTTCTATCATCATCGAGATTCTTAAATTATGGTAATAAAAAGTCCTACATTTCAGTCGGTGAAACCTGCAGAAAGCATTGCTTTCTGAGCTTTGTTAAATGTTCCTAAAATACCTGTTAGTTATGGATTTCTAGTATATTTTGTCAGGCTAAAACTCTCAATATATTATCCATTATTACAGACTTGAGCTTTCTATTTTTTTCTTTAAAATACATATTCCTCTGCTGTAAAGATGTTGGGGGTTTTTTGGACTCTTCTTTGTTGTCCCCAAATAATTGTAGCTCAGAAACAATATTGAAGTTCATTGGTTTAATTTTGAAATGTTGATGTTTTTTGTGTTGATTGTTTGTGCTCATTTTGACCTTTGTTACTATTGCTTTCTACCATGTTCAATTCACCATTGTTCTGCACATATGTGCTTGCATACAAGTGTCCAGTGGTTATATTCATGAGGCATTCAAGGGACTTGTACTAAAAGATACAACTCAGTTCAGTATGAATTGCATATTTTAATGGCTGATAATATATCTGATCTCTTTCAGAACATCACCTGATCACCTGTCTGTAATCCACCTGCGTAAGTGGTCAAGGGGCTCATCGGCTATCAAGTTATAGATTTCAGTGGCTAATAGTAAGTTTTGCCAGATCTAAAGTGACTGAATGTAGTGTTAGAGAGCTTATAGAGCTAGAGTTCAGCTAAACATTTATTTGGCCAGTCTGTTTTATTTGTCTTTATTTGCGTGGGGATGTGGAAATGTAAGGAGTGTAGTCTCTCTCTGTCTCGTAGATATGACCTGTTAAAACATTTTACACTTAAACACCGGCATATGCGACGTTATCCATGCCCACACATAGACTGTCCATGTACTTGTAAGACATGGAATGCTTTGCATATTCATTTAAGTAGAAGGATATAGACTGTGTTGACCATTCTGTACTTTTCACATATTTCTTTGGTGATATATTCATGTCTTTATTTAAACCTCTAACAGCTTCAGTTAGATGTTTAAATGAGATGTTAAACTCCATTTTAGTCATGGCATAATGAAGGGATACTAACAATTTTAAATATCTTTCAAATAGACTGCAAGCCACTGATCACTTTTGTTGTCACTTCCTTTGAATGCAGCTATGTTTTCAAGTGTGTGAACCTATACTGCTGGAGTTTTGAGATTGTTCTCTTTGTTTTTTGATCTGCATATTTAGGAAGACACTGCTTAGGTCAGACGAGAGTGCATCCTCAAAGGTCTGTGTGTGTACCTAAATGAAGATCCAGAGAAGCTGGTGAGGGAGTACATGGTATGTTAAATTCTCTTTGTGTTTACAAAGAGAATTTGTGTTTGCAATACCATATCACTGGTCAATCTATCGATGCAATACCATATCACTGGTCAATCTATCGACCAAATTGCTATAATTTCCTTTTGTGTTGTATTTATATTCTTTGTTTTGTATTTAATTTGTATTTTTTTGTATTTTGTGTATGCTTACTGTGTGCCACATTTTTGCCTGTGAGCTGCTGGTAACTATAATTTCCTGAGGGAGTCTTCCCAAGGGATCAATAAAGTCAAGTCTAAGTCTAAGTCTAAGTCTCTAGAACTCCTAAGAGTTGTTAAAATACTTTCAACAACTAAGGTCCATGAGTGACTCAATCAATGTCAGTCTTAATTTATTTATTTAATTACATGTGAATTGTCTCTCCCCCAATACCCTTCCCTAACTCCCTTAGGACGTTGATGAATGCGCAGAAATGGCCAAAGCCGAGACTGTCCTCGGAATCGTCATTTGAGCAGAGGGTGCAGAGGCTGCCGATGCACATCTGGATGTTGGGATTGTCCTGGAGGAGGTGGAAGTTATGAACAGCTTGGGCAGTGTATCTTCTGCAATAGTGATGCTGCTGGGACTAATCTATGCACTAAACTTGAGCTACCCTCAAGTTTAGTGCGTTCAGCACTCAACTTGCTCAGTAACTCAAGCATACCTTTGAAGTAATACAGAAAATAATAATGAAATTGGATGGAAAGAACTTATCAAAGAAAGCACAAGTTCTCAATATGAAACTCGCTGCTAAGTTGAGCAAAGTTTCATATGGAAAATGAGTGTTTAAAGTCTGCAGTAGAAAAGATTTATATTGTTACAGTTCTCTAAGTTGAGCAACTATACTGGCATGTTTTATGTTGTAAAGAATTGGCTGGGAAATGAAACTGTAACCTTTTTGTAGTTGTTTTTTTATTTCAATGTCCAACTCAGCTGTGTTTTGTGCTGTGTAAAAAACGATGTATAACAATTCTGAAAATACAATTGTGTTGTACCTTTTCTAATTGTTGAGTGTTCTTCCTACACTTTCACCTAGTGCTATCTTAAAATGCTTGATTAACGCTTGAAAATATGTCTTTGAATTAACGTCATGAAATAATGGAAAGGATTTCCACACGATTAACTAGCTGTCTTTTAGCATGAAGCATATTTGTTGAGCTAACTTGCTTTTTAGTGAGTTGGACCTACTGAATCAGGTAGTGTGAAGGTACCACTGTAAAATAAGGTGGTTTCAACTAGATTTACATTCATCTTAATGAAGTTACATCAATGATTTGGTCCTAAACATTGCAGATTAGTTGGGTGGGCTGTATTGCATTACACTGGGTCACGCTATAGTAACTGAGTTAAAGGAACATTTAAAACATATGTTGAGCCAACACATTTCATTTGAATTGAATAACCTTAATGAATGGAGTTGAGCCAACTCATTTGATTTACAATCATCCATTGCCTTACCATAATTCTGGTTAAGCCAACATATTGGTTTAAATTAGAACAACCTTAATGAATTATGTTTTGCCAACTCATTTAATTTATATAAGAATAACCACAATATATTACGTTGAGCCAACATGTTTGATTTAGAATCACCCATTGAATCACCATTGTAACAAGTGGAGCCAACACATTTGCTTTACATTGGAATAATCTTAATAAATTAGGTTGACCTAACACATTGCTTTAAATAGGAGTAACACAAGTACATGGTGCTGAAATAAAGCAAAGTAATCAGGTGGAAATCCTTTCCATAATTTTTTTATGTTCATCCAATGACTTATTTTTTTCAGTGCTGGAGCGCTACCTGGTCGTGTGCGAAGCCCGCCAGTACGTGGTGACGGTCACCCAGGAGCGCGTCAGGAAAGTCCTCGTCCTCATCTGGCTGTGCTCTGCTGCCGTCGGTGTCGTCAGCTTGAGTCTGGTTCTGAGTGAAGGAAGGCGAGAGAACATCCCGGACATCACCGCGGGGCTGCTGTGCGATCCGGACACCCTGGAGCAGCACCTGGGCTCCCCGCGCGCTGCTTTCCGAAAAGTATCCAGTTTCCTCACGATGCTGCTCTGCCTGCTGGTACACATCTTCTCATACTTCAGCATGGGTCGCGACCCCAGCAACGCCGTTGTGCCGTTCAACGAGAGCAACGCCGCGGCGCAGAGGTCCGTCCTTTTCTACGGCCGGATGCTGTTCCTGCAGCTGCTGCCACTGCTGCCGCTGCTCGTCAAGGACGCGCTGGGGTTGACCGGGGTCATCGAGCTGCCCGCCGGGTCTCGGGAGGACTGTCTTGTCGGTCCCTCAGCGTCCGCTGCGGGGTTCCACGTGTCCCTGCTGGCCATGCTGCTGGTCCTGCCCTGCATCAACCCTCTGGTGCTCGAACTGTGGAGCGTGGAGCTCAGGATGGCGCTGGTCAAGCTGCTCCGCTGGCGCGTGGAGCACAGAGAGAACCAGGAGCAGCCGCGTGAGATGATGAGGTTCAGGAACATCAACCTTTCTGACGGGGATTAGACAGGCAGGAGACCAACAGTGTACAGAACCAGAACCCATCACTGATGGGTTCAAATCTATTTGCAAGGCTAAAGTGACAAAAAGTAAGAAAAAAGTATTTATTTTAATATACGTCAGATACATTAAATAAAAATATCTATTTAATTAATTTATTTATTTAAGTATGCGCATAATTTATGAAATGCACAATCAAATAATGCTTAACTCACTTTATATCAGTTAGTGATAACTGACTCATCTCTGGACACTCAAACGCTTTCAAATGAAGCCTGGCTGCTTCACACCGGGGTCAGAAACCCTAACGACCCCCAGGAGAGGCCAAAGGTCACAGCGGCTCGAACCCGCAACCCGCTGATTACAGGATGATCGCCTACCTCCTCGGCCACCGTCGACCCGAATGTAATTTAATATTGGTTGTCAAACCAAACATCTTGACGAAGCAGATGTCACTTTATTGAAATAATTAAAAAGAGCACACTTTGTAATTATGGATGAAAACAACAATATTTTTATTTTACAAATTTCTAATTCAAATATTTCTAATTATAAACAAATAATTTGCACGTAATTTTTATATTTAAAGAATATATTTCTAATTCTATACAAAGAATCACAAATATATATGCATTTCATATCAGATTTTTAAAAATGATTAGATTTTAAAAACACTACTATCCAGCATTTGCCTTGTACCAGTATGGAAGTAAAAATACTTAGTTTTTTATCAAAGAATGAAAATGAGTCATGTGAGAAATGATTTTTGTTTCTCACCCTTAAAATCCATCCAGTGACAATGGATGGATATTTAAAAATGCCTTTTCTGTGCACAATAATAATAATTGTTGCATAACAATCTCATCACAAAATGTTTTATTTAAATTTAAATTTTAACCAAAAAACATACAACACACACATTTACTGTGTTGCGTTGTATCTTTGATCACCAAAGACCTTCATCATCTTATTTCAGCTTTGATTCGTTTCTCAGCTTGTATATACTGACTACAAAGAAATCTCCTGCATCCTCTCATCGTTCTGTTTGGCTCTTTACGGTCTAATAGTCCAACAAGACGGGCATGTTTTTCTGTTTTTCTTCAATGTATGAGTTTTATAATGGAGCCCTGTTAAAGAAGCATTTCTTTCACCTTAAAACAGACAAAATCTATACTAGAATTTTTAAAACATGCATGCATATCCACTCACCAGTTAATTCACATCATTAGGTTAAAATCTGTTGACACTTTGAAGATGCAAATGTGACATTTTTCAAACACAAAGCAATTTTATGGCTAATTACTCCATGTGTAATCCACCAAAACAGACAACAAATTGTAAGTGTTGCACACTAGTACATTGAATGTAGATTTTATATATTGCAGCATATAATTTCATAACCGCTGAGCCTCAGCTCTCCACTCACTCGGAGCAGAGCTGAATTTAGCTGGTTAGTCTTGAAGTATCACCTGCATCGACTATTTAACTGGTATGCTGGGCAGTGCTTGAAAAGTGGAATATTAAAACATTCTTACAGTAGTGGAGGTTTCCTTACTTTCTACCCAGTGGCCATCTGGCTTCTATGCAACCTCAAATGTGCCAAAGTAGCTAAATTTGTGTTTATCATGAGCAAGAGAGAAATGTAGCAGCTTTATATTACTCATTAATTTATGCAAAGAGAAAAAAAACTGTTATAGCACAAAAGCATAGAAGTATACTTTTATGATCTTATTAAAAGAACTGCAAGCCATAGAAAGAAACTTTCTGCATTCATGAATATAGTCAAGTTTAAAGTAAGAGAAATGCTTACATTATCAATGTCAGGTCCCCACAGAGACATAAATGTAATTACAGCAT
Source organism: Poeciliopsis prolifica (assembly GCF_027474105.1). Classification (NCBI taxonomy): domain Eukaryota; kingdom Metazoa; phylum Chordata; class Actinopteri; order Cyprinodontiformes; family Poeciliidae; genus Poeciliopsis; species Poeciliopsis prolifica. Next base: position 2,852,204 of record NW_026562402.1, read on the forward strand.
TCTGAACCAGATATGCACACAGACACTCAAACGTGCACTAAGTCACAGAAGTTGCCAGATTTAGTTTGGTGAAAAGTTTCTGAGTTTGTTTCTTTTAGTCTCTGAAATAACAGGAAGAGTTGTGTTCAGTTCAAGTTCATCATGTACAAAATAGAACCACTATGTTAAATGTTCTCCTAAAGGTGTTTTCTGCTCATGAAGGTGTTCATTTGTCAGGCACAACTCTGTATACAGCACTGACATTAACATCATGATGATGAGCAATTTTAATGTGATGATTTCTTATTTCGTTCTCAGGTTCAGTGACGTCTCAATGCTGTGTGGCATTTTTGTGTGGTAGCTAAAAGAAGCAGCTAAAATAGAGACTGAAAACGTGTATTTTCACAGCCGTGTTTTAAAATGTGTTAGTGTTGAAATATTTTAAATGTGAAGACTTTGAGAAACCTGTGCATTTGGTTTGAGAACTTCAGTTAATTACAAGTTATGTTGCTTTATGCCAGTGGTTCCCAAATCATTTCTGGGGCCCTCTATGGATTAAAATAAAGACATAAACTTATACACATGTTTTGTTTTCAAACTCCACTGAAGTTTATTTCACACTTCAGGTTGCAACAAAACAAACTAAAAACCATCTTTACAGTGAAACATTTTGATGTAACTAGTTTTCTTTTTTCAAGAGGGGCACAATGGCACTGTACCCTCTTCGGGGGCGCGCCCCACACTTTGGGAACCACTGCTTTGTGCAAACCATGAATGTAAAACTGTGATAAAATCTTACTGAAGATCCTGTTTACAGTCATGCCAAGAATCTGCAGTTATTGTGATAAAATTGTCTTAATATATGTGAAAAAAAGATGACAATATTGGGTGTCTAAACTCTTAATTGTTGTGCCAGTGTAAACCTCTTAACTTTGTCTTAGTGATTTAGTAGATGTAAAGATTTGTGATTGTAAAAAAGAAAGTGGTATTGTGCTGTCTAATTTAAATATTTTCACCTTGGAACTCTTGGTTTATATGTGTTTTAGTTCAAAATAAAAGTGAAAATACCTAAAGAATGAACATAAATTCAGCTTTTGCCAGTCATTTTTAAAACACTAACGACAGAGATGCGAAACAGAATCGTTCTTTTTGCCTCCACCTCAGACACTAAGATTCACACTCACTGAAATGTTCTTGTTCTCCTCAGAGATCTTGTCATGCTATGAACTGCAATTAGAATTGTGACAATGATAATAATAATAATAATAACAATAATAATAATAAATAATTGTTGTGGAAATTCAAATGATTGATTCAAGAATCAGTCATGTGAAGGATGGAAGCCTATAAGGCCTTCTCTGTAGGCCCAAACACTATCAGCAAATATCTACAATCTAAACAATAATGTTTGTTCAGTTAAATGTTCATTTACTTCCAGTAGTCGACTCTTTTATTGTAATGTTTCTTTTGACTTCGCGTCCATATCTGTGCGGATTATGGATGTTTTGTTTTGTTCAGTCAGGTTTCAGCCTCTGCTCGCTGCAGGCCCGTCTGATCAGTGCAGGGCCTCAGCAGGCCTCCAGCTGCAGCGCTGCGGTTCATTGGACCAATCAGCTTTCAGATTCGCCTCACGCGCCTGTTCCACTCGGAGAGGTGAAGGTATGGCAAGCCGTTTCAGCATAAATTGGGTTTTACCGCACTTCCATTCCAGATATCTGAAATTGGTTTATGACTAGACGTATTAGTAAATTAAAATATTTCTATTATAGTTTTTGATTAGAAAAAATACATATTTGAGATATCTCTAATTAAATTCTGATTGTCAGATGTACAATTGATTTGTATGGAGCCTCCAGTTCAAGATATCTACAATGAATTACTGAAGCACATATCTCAGATATCTGCAATGAAATTGACTAGTCACACAGAAAATTCAAGGTATCTCGTTCTTAGTTTTGACTGTTTTTTCTAATAAAAGATATCTTGACTGACACCATAATTCAGCTATGTTTTAGACTCCTGTTCTTTCAAACCAGAGATGGAATTAGACTAGAGGACACTTCTCCAGCAAAGGTAGTTTTCATACTTTATGTCAATATTAGATTCTTTTTCTTCTCTTGCTTCTTCTTTGGTTTGTCATTTTGTTTGCATTTCCTTTTAATTCCTATAAAGCACTTTATATTGCCTTGTTGCTGAAAATGTGCTATGTAAACAAAATGACAATGCATAGTCGAAATTCTTTTTATATCTCCAAATAAATTTGAGATGTCTTTAGTTCGGCTGCTTTTCTACTTAAGATATCTTAATTTAACATTCTGGTTAATCAGAGTTACTTTACTGACATCTTGAATTGGTATTGGTTGGGAGGATGAGTTTTGGGTTCTGTGTTGGGTTCTCATTTCCCACACTTGCCCGGCAGCAGCTGATCCATTTGACGGTGGACTGGCTGCGTTATCAGAGGCACCTGCCATCCAACAGCCTGATCCGCCTGAGAGTCAGAGGAGCCTGAGTGTTTGCCATCAACGGTATTTCAAAAAGACTTATTCAACATATTCAAAAGAAGTGTGAGTTTTATTTTAAAATGTTTATAAAAATTGGTTCAATTTCTATGAGAGGCTAGATAGTATATTGTATTAGTTATTTTCCACTCTTCATGTCTGCTATTCCTTTCTCTATGTAACATTTATTAACTTTGCAGATGTCCCAAATTCAGCTTTCTCACAGCTTTTTCCTCAAACAAAGTTATTTCAGCTCTCTTGACAAAAATCATGTTTAAATCTGAAGAAAAGTGATTTTGAGACACAACACTGTCACCACTCGGCCCAATACATCCTTCATTCAACCCATGAAAGACATTATAGATAAGACAAATAATAAAAACATGGCCATGTACGAGTGAGGCTCAGTTTTTGTTTTTTATTTTTATTATTTAAAGGGTAATTTAAAGGAATTTGAGATACCGTGCTGACATTTGGCAACCTGATCCTGGACTTCTAACACAATTCCGCTTGATTAACATCACACTTCACTGCTCTGTTTAGGCTTTCTCCCATTGAATTGGATTGCCTCTAGTAGAATTTTTACCAGGCCATTGTGCAGAAAACCAACCTTGTGGTTGATATTCAGAATTGTGGTCTGCCTGTAGTTTCAATTGGAAACAGGAAGTGAACCAAGCTGTTAGTCCCTGTTGGTCACTCTTCCAATTGTTGACTTAATACCAACAGCCGCCTCGGTCTGCTGGCATTTCTCTGATGCTTGTTTACAGAGCAGGCAATTTCCTGTAAGCTTGTAAGAATCAATTTGTTGTATTACAGATGTAACTGGGTGATTGGGTAAAATTAAAAATATCAGAAGCCATGCCTCCAACAAGAAATAGAGTGCTGAGCACATCCACATGGAAAAGAGTCAACTTGACTGAATCCAAAAAGATGATGAAAGAAAGAAATGTGTCTCAGCCTGACAAGCTAGGCGTGATTCAGAGTACTTAGACTAGGCTGTAAACACAACATCAATTTCTCAAAGCCTAAATACAAATCAGACATTTCGCTTCCCCACTTCCTGCACGTTCTACTTGATGCCTGCCACCATGTGGATCCACCAGTTGGCCTGTACGGTCCAGCCCAGGTGTTCACACTCTGCGATCCGCTGGAGGAAATGCTCCTTGGCCTCGGCCTCGGTTTGGTCCTCCTGCAGTGCCTCCCGCAGGTAACGCATGTCCTCGGCGGCACTCAGCTCCGGGATGCCGGTGAGCAGCATGAGGGAGAACAGCGTGACCAGCAGACGGGAGTGGGAGCGTAGTAAGAGGTAAGCCTGAGTGCAGGTATCCTGATGCAAAAAATTATATGGAAAAACATACAGAGAATACAATTAACTAGTCAGCTTTGATATGGAACTGACATCAACATTCTAACATAGACATTTGAAAAGCTCTTAACTTCAACACAATGTATGGCTCTTGTCTATTTTTTTTAACCGACTCATCTTTGAATAGCAACAAATGCTTAATGGGAAATTTTATTTATTTGGAGGAATTTGAACCAGAGGAACCTAAAACTGTCATTTGTTGTTCACAAAGTGTTTTTAGTCTGAGGTACAAAATGTATAATTTTTTTGTGCAATTTTAGGTTAATTACTGTTATAAATATGTTCTTTCAACCATGAGCCATTTGTTAAGTCGGGATACTCTAGTTAGCAATTAATTACTAACTAAATTAACAATTATTTTAATAATTGATTAATTGTGACTAACCCGATTAATTGTTTCAGCCCTAGTCATTCATTTGGAGATATGTGCACATGAAAATTGAATTCATGGGCAGTATTTTACATGAACTATTCAATTATTTTAATGATATCAATTTAAAAAACTATGCTTAGGTCCATTTCAATCTTTTTCACATTCCAAATAGAAGTGAAATGTATTGAAAGACATTTAAATGTAGAAACAAAAACAAATCTTTATTATTGCTACTCAAAAGGAAGTAAAGGATGAGACCACTTCTCATTTCTTTAAGTTTCAACATTTTAAGCACACAGTCACACACTGGGTGAGATCTTCATACCCTGAACCGCTGAAAATAGAGGCTGTTTCGACCTTTGACCCTGCCCATCACATATAAGAAGTCAGGTGTGAGGACAAACGGTGCCCGCTCCCTGCTCACTCCCAGAAAGTGCTTCCTGTTTCCCAGGATGTGACCAAAGTCGATGTGGAACAGATTTCCTGTGAAGAGGAAGGACAAAGGAAAATCCCAGTCTGGTTTCATCCATCACAGAGCTTCTTTCATCTATCACTGTTTTAAAACGACTTTAAATAAAAATCTAATTAAAACATTGTTTTTAATTTACCATATTTTAGCATTGCACAAACATCCAACAGAACATGCTGCTCACCTTGGTCTGTGATCATGATGTTGTCATTGTGTCTGTCTCCTATTCCCAGGACATAGGTGGCCACGCAGTATCCTGCACAGGACTTCACAAACCTCTCCACTGTCTTATAGTGCTGCAGTCACAAAAACATGAAGCAGCAGGTCCTCCAACCTTCTTCAATTGTTTTCTGGTAACAAATTCAATTTCTATATGATCATTCTTTAGGAATTAAGCTGAATAGGTATCTGCAAAATCTAATCCTCTGGTGCTCATGCCAGCAAACTGTGCAATCCAAGAGCCATTTTTGCCTTTAGTCTAGCAAAGTATGATTGGTTTAGAGCGAGGCACAAGTGTTATTTGACATTTTTCTTAATTAATTTACTTTTAAAAAGACAATTTGACATTTTTTGATAAATAGCTCCTTCGTAATTTAAAAATAAAACCAGTAATGTTTTTGTTTTTTAGTTTTAAAACAAAGAAAAAAATCATTTGCAGAAAATAATTAGGTTCTTTCTGTGAGATGTTTCAATTTGTGGAAAACAAAAGAAAAACATAATGACAAAATAGATTTAAAATGTCACTGGAAAATGTATGTGTTACAGGTGAAAAAAACATTAATAAGCATTTCTTATTAAATTTACATTGAAGAACTTTTATGTTTAAAGAGCCACTTGTGGCTCGATGCTGGCGAGCCACATCGCTGCCATTATTCAGTAATTTAAAGCTCAGCTGGCTCTTATGGAGCCCAAGGCCATGTTATAAAAAAACCCATTTAGAAATTAATTGGATGATAAAATTACATTCAGATGTTTATATTCCAGAGAGAAAATGACAAATTGTGGACAGAAATGGGTTTTCCAAATGGACTATAAGAAACATCATTTCAGCTGGAAAGAGAAATGATTTGGAGAGGCTTGTGTTGGATCGAACAGATGGAGCAAAAGGACACACTTTATATAATAAATATAATAAAAGACAATAACTGACTGACTTCAAATTGCTTGAAATTGACATAATTTTTGTTTTTTTTGAAGATTTCATTTATGAATCTCCACTTAATAGTTGGAGTGGAGGTGGAGACTCAAACATGACCTGTTCGTTTTCAGAACCTTGCAAAAGTATTCACACCCTTAAAATTTTACTGTTCTATCCTTTTTATATTTTTACGTTATAGACCTATACAAAGAAGATCATTGGTATTAATTAGAAGGCAAATAATGCACAGAGTTAGACTTGTTTTATTTTACAAATAAAATCTGAAAAGTGTGTCTGAATCTACTGGACTCGGACACCATCAAGGCATGGAAACCCCCTTGTAGTTTTCAAATTTTGCACAACTATAATCAATCAAAACCTAAGTCAGGTTTCACTTATTAGAAAATGTTTTGATTGTATCAAAAACAAAAAGTTTTGCCATGCTTTCAAATCTATAGTGAAAAATACTTCTGCTTGTGTTTCACTCACTATTTCCTGTAGTGGACATTTGGACTTGAGCCACTCAAACAGAGCATCGTTTCTGAAGGCTGCAGTCGTTCCGCCGTGGCTTCTCTGCACTGCAGCAATGGTCGCTGCATTCCTCACTATTTCAATCATTCCTTTGGAAAGAGATGATTTAGAAACGCTTTGAAGAATCCATTTGTGTCAATTAAATATTGAATTTAAGAATAAAAATTTCTTTATTTGTTAGGTGTATTTCATCTCTTTCTGACTAGTTGGGCATATTTTTTAATCTTACTTCTCTCTCCATAAATAAGCAATCAACATTTCCATGTGCCTCAGAGAGGAACAGCAAGCATTCTTTCACAATAGAATCATCTAGGCATAAACAAATATACCGATGTTGTGTCCTGTGGAGATGCATCCATATGGAATCAAGTTAAGGTCCAGAGATTGTTCCTGCCAGATGGACTCCATCACCACCAAGGTCTAAACACGAAGGCAAACAAATCCACAATAATTCATTCAAATGTAAAACAATATCCTTTAAGAAAATGAAAGCTGCAGATGATCTGTGTGACCTGGATGACCAGCATGTCCTGCCGGAGGTCGTCTCCCTCTTTGAAGATGATTCCGACGGGTGTGCTGGAAGTGGGCGACGGCATTGGTGAGAACTCCAACCACAGAGGCTTCTTCTTTGAGGCCATCACTTTGCATTTGTCCAGCTGCAGCAGGAGGATTCAGAAAAATCCAATTAGTTTTTTTCTTTGGGCTCCAGTTCAGCATCTGCTTCATTTCAACCACTCTAAGATGCCGGCACAGACCAGCCAAGTTCCTAACCCAGAAATCCTTACTGATCTTCTCTGAAGGATGACATTTTTTAAATGTTTCTTTTACCAAGCAAATTATCAGTTGTTTGGCTTCATTTGTTCTTTTTTTTGTCTTTACATCCTTTAACAAATGTTTGCCTGAATATTAAGGATTGACTAAAGCTCAGATTATCAAACCTATTCAAGGAACACAGTGGAGAACTGATGAGAAGAATCCTGGATTTGCACAACTAGGAAAAGATTTTTAGAGCTCATTTCTAAACAACAGTTGTACATCATACGAGTCACCACTTTACCATGATCTGGCAGAAAACCCAAACTCTCCATCCTTTAATACAATCAAGGAGCATTTGGCTTTTGATTTATAGTGTTTATATTTTAAATATTTCCTTATTTGTATCAGTGTAAATCTTACCATCTTCTATTCAGTTCCCTGCATTGATTATTGTTCCAAAGGTCTAAAATGGAACAATTTCAATTCAATTGAAATTTGTCCCAGAGGGGCAAGTTCAGTTCCTTTCACACAATTCAGACCTGATATTGGCCACATGTTCTGGGTAAAACTGGGCTGTTATGGCTGATTATAATGCTAAAGTCTAATCATCTTTTGGTAAAGTCAAAAAATAAAACCACAGGACTAAAAAGTGTCAATTCAGCACGTCATATGACACGTCACCTCATTTTCTAACACAAAGAAACCCACTGCAACAAGACCTACCAGAATTGTTCCCACTTTAATGCGGGGGTCAAAGGGCAACAGGAATTCATTTGGCAGATTACTGCTTTTGAGGAGCTCCTGCAGCTTGAGTGGAGCTGAGAAAAACAACAACACAGATTCATTTCAGAAAAAAAACATTCATCAGCCTGTTAGTATACGTTCAACACATGCTGACTGTGTTTTGCAAATCTGTGGTGTGAATAGCAAGAAAGAAAGAAACCAGGAAGGTTTGCTGTCAGTGAAGATCTGGTTAAAGAACACAGTCAGGAAAGTAGTGCCATGATTTCACATCTTCCACAGATCAGAAGAAATGTTGTCTTGGCCAGTGGCTTTGTCCTTTGCTTTAAGAACGGCCTGTTACATTTCAGCTGTCAGTATTTGTGTCACAGATCTGAGGATTGGTTTTTGCTAGGAATGGGAGGATTGCTGGTGGTTCTCACAGGACCTCTCTCCTTCCCCCCTTCATTTGCCAAGTGTGCCCAATATATTGGGTGGCACAATAATAATGTTTTTTTTTTGCGCGCTGTTGTATCCAATAGGTTATGGAAGTTACGGCTGTCATTATGTGGTATTGGTCCAGGTCGCGGCAGAGCTGGCTCTTCCTCCACGATTTGTTTCTTCTCTTGAATCGTGTCTTGCATTTTTTTGTTCCACTATGTGTGTTTGTCGATGTACTTCTGCCTTGGTTTTGCATTTCCGACGGTTGTCTTGGCTTCCTGACGCCTCTGCTCCCTTGCCTCATTCTGCATCCTGGGTTGTGGTTACATTGAAATCCATTAATCCATCTTTAAGTTCTTCCATTTCGCCTGTCTCCATCGGTAACCATTTAAATGTCTTTTGATGATTGCTGGATGATTTGCTGACACGCTCTGTCAGCAGATAAATTTCTTCAATAAGAAACTGAAACGTGCTTTTGCTTCACTTCAATCCCATTAAATCTGACTTTCAGGTCACTAAATAGAAGCTATAATCATTGAATTAAAAAAGCTTTTCTTTTTGTCTGAATGAAAAGATGTCCTCACAAACTCTTTTCTAATAGCCTGGTATTAAATCTGGCATTCCCAGATTTAATGCCATTATTATGGCACCTTGGTCATAATAATGACAAAAAAGCGCTTCCAATAATATTGGTTCCAATATAAAACTTTATGTTTTATATTGGAATTTGTCAAACTGTTTGTGCCAAATGACACATCATGTTCAACATATTATCCTCATGGTAAAAACAAGTTGATAATAAATAATGGGAAGACAGATGGGACAAGACAATGTTACAAGTTGCATATTCAAATGGGTAGAGCTGCAAATGGTCCAAGTTTTATTCACTAAATGTGATGTACCTTTGAGACACTTTTCAGATTTCTATACAAAACGTTCTGTTTCAATTTATAATCTGTTACTCTCACATATAAATCAAAAAATATGTTAAGATGAATGCTGCTCCGAGTCAAAATATTAACTTCAGAAAACACAGATACTGTACCGCTTCAGAAAACTGCCAAATCTATTGCCTTATGATTTAAAGTTTGAGGTGCTTTTCTGAGGATTCACACACTGTATTTATCTTAAAGCTCATGTTAGCAAAGAGGCATAAAAGCTTCCAGACACCATGAGAAATATATACATGATTAGATCTCCAACCTGAGGAAGGAAGGTCTGTTTTTTCTGGGTATAATCTCTTGATAATCATTGCGACTTCCTGCAGGGCCTCCACTGCCTGCACCTGCTGGGTGAAGCTGTTGATCATGGCCTGACCACAGCCCAGCAGGTAGGCCTCCAAAATCACTGCCATGCGTTGGCGGAAGTACGGGCACCCTGCAACCTCGCTGCGCACATACCAGAAGAAGAAATGTCCGATTCTCTTGCTCTGGAGAGAAAGAAATAAGTAAGATTCTCAGAGAAACAGTTGTGTATGGAAAAATTTTCAACACTGATGTATTTATGGGGGGGACGCTGAAATATACTTTTGTTATTCCTGACAAAGTTCCATGAGAATTTCCTATGCTTTTATGCAAATGTTTTAGTAACATCTTCATAAAACATAGGCCACTGCCTTTTTTGCAGCAGAAAGCTAGAAGTCACATCTCTCCTCTACTAACCCTTTCAGAACGTTTTTACCAGCGTTGCACTGAGAAATGACTCAGATGAGGAGCTTGGAGCTGCAGCTCAGAGGAGGAACTACGCCACAAAGACAGGAGGTCTACCTTAGTGCTAGCATAGCTGAATGGTTGCCATGGAAACTCAAAAGATTTCTCAAACATGTATGAAAGAAATCAAGGCACGTATGCTTTTGACGAAGGAATAAAGTAGAATAAAGTAAAACTCAAAAAAGTTGATTTTACACAATGTTGCCCCTTGAAGATGCTGTTAATTACTATTTCTCACTTTACAAATGATTGCAGTTAGGACCAGAGTTTAATTTATGCCTTTTCATTTACACATCAACGCTCAGAATGTCATGAAGGCAGTGAGTAAATGCTGCTTCCTCCATTAGACAAGTGAAAACACCATGTGATTAACTGAGCTGGTGTCTGCATGTCATAATCTATTTCATTATTCTGATAAAGAACAAGAAACACCCAGAAATTCTATTTTGACAAAACAGAGATCTAGTGTTAATCAACATCTGTCTCAAAAGTTGACATCATTTGAATAAATGTCCCTGATTTAATTACGCAAAGCAAGAAAGAAGAAAAACAATTCTAACCTTTTAAATGTATAACGTATTCTTAACATTGTGAAGGTTTTGTGATAAAAGAAATTCACATTCAGGTGTTTTGTAAAGACAAAACCATGATTTATATGTTAATGAGAATGCATACAATGTAATCATTTTCTCATAGTGTGGTAATTTTTATACACTATAAATCTAAATTCACCTGTCTCACCAGAAAACTACATACTTCAGATGACATCGGCTTCTTTTTCTCATGTAAACCTCACAGCAGCTAAAGCTTAAGAAAAAAATCCATGGAAATATACAGTGATAATAATTAAACAAAATGTTGGTTTTGAACTAAAAGGAAAATAAATACATTTTTAGCGAACAGTGATTGTAAAAAAAAAAAAGGGTCTAATTATGTTCAAGAGGGTAAGTAGAACCTCAGCAGGATCACGTCTGTGAATAGAAGAGCGTTCAGCAGCTTGCTGCTCTGGAGCAGAAGCACATGTTAACAGAATGTAATGGAGGCAATTACTAAACAATGACTTTAGAAATTAGTATGATGTCCATTACTCTGGTAAGGCCATTAAAGCCGTTCAAGTTCTGTTATGTAAAAAGATTTAATAATGGATCATTTTTTTCTTTTCTTGTGAGAAAAATATTAACAATGACAGAACATTTTAGACAGCTGCTCATCTTTATTGAAGTGGCTTTCAGATTTACCCCGAGGTCAGCCACTGACATGCATAGGAATGAAACAGAAAATTTAACTCCATCTCATGTTCTGCCTGGCTTATTCCACATGTCTTTAAAATTGCAGTTCATGGCAGTCCATTTAGAAAACATCAGGTGTTCTCACATCTGATAGTCCTGGAGACTTGGTTTGATTGGGGACCAGAATTGCAACTTTTATTACGTTTTCAGCTGGTGTGGTCCACTTTCACAATGCAAGGGTTCAGATTATCTAAACCCTTTGTAAAGCCTGTTCGTCTGCAGTGCCACTGCACCAAGAGCTACTGAAGGAATCAACAAGAAAACCTCAAAAGAAGTGGCTGAGCATAACTTCCTTCTTTGTCACATGTAAACAGAAATGAAGTGGTGTCAGATTTTAGCAGTTGTAGAATTTCTCTTTTGTCTTTGGTAAAAGATCATGAGCCATTTCTCTCTTTATCATTACACTGGCGTGTTTGGTTTGGTTACATTTAGCCAGAATGTTCTGCAGTTTGTTTGCTGCGTTTGGATTAGTCTAAGGTCCACTTGCCGTTTGCATCTGCATTTGCATGCACATTCACACCTCCCAAAATGAGCTGGACTTTCCAAGCAAACAAACTGAAGTTTGATTAAAGTGGAAACATGGCTGGTGTGAACGCAAACATCTGTTTTCTATTATCAGCCATCTTTAGGAAAATTACTAAGAAAATTAAAGGTGTTAAAACATTGTTAACATTGTTTTAATTAATCTAACTAATGTGTTTAACTTGGTGACAGAGTTACTGAAATAAATACATTTTTCAATAATATTCAGATTCTTATTGAATGAGTATATATATTCAGGTGCACTAATAGTTCAAAAATTAAAGTATTATTGATCAAAGCAGAAGGTTATGAGTTTGACATAAAATTATGTCATTATCAAGGCAATGATACAAAACATAGTGGAAAATCCTCAACAGAAAGGCTAAACATAGAATCATGGTGTTACAATATTTCAGTTGAAGCATAGACCAAAACTAAAAAACATGAAGCCAAAATGTATTTTATTTTTTATCCTTGAAACTTAACACTTTAACTAGATATTTAGCTGAGTAAACAGAAAAGAATTCAAAGGTCCAGCAGCAATGAATCTACAAACTGTTGCAGAGTTTCATTTGATATATCAAGTGAAACGAGAAGTCACATGACTCACCCGCAGAGCTCTTTGAATAAGATACCGAGCAAGAAAACTGTCGTGGTAAGGCTCCACTTTTAGGGTCTGCAAAGACAGAAAGCTTCTGATCACTTCCTGGTTGTCATTCAGCAGATTCCAATCTAAAGAGAGGACAGAGCTGTGTAACTGCATTTTTCACACAAAGATCACAAACATACCTGCACCAGCTGTAGCAAATATTTGAGCACATCATCATCTGGTAGAGTCTCCAGTCTCTTTACTGCTAGTTTCCTGACAATCTCATCTGGGAAATCCATATTTAGCAGCTCCAGCGCCACATGTACATCCAGTTCCCCAGGATCCCAGAGTCCCAGTAGCCAGTGCACGTCCTCCACCACCCTGCGATCCAACCAATTAATATTACGCAAGAAGTGGGGAAGGTTGGAGCTATACTGGACACTCTCCTCCCGAAACCTCTTGAGGTAATCCCTCTTGGTGTTAAAGACGGGTGATGGAGACCTCAGAGTTACCTTGTCAGTCTTTGGAGACTGAAGAAATTTCCCATGTGGAGAAAGAGAATCAGTGACAGGTGAAGTGCACTGGGTTGAGGAAGTAGATTTGTCAGGGAAAAGGTCCGATGTTGGACTGCCAGACCCGTCATTGTGGCTGAAGGTGTTTGGGAGAACCACAGGAAAGCTGTAACGGTCTAGAAGGAAGCTGATGGCCATGGACTCATCTATATGTGGGTTTGTAGCGGAGGACAGCTTATCGGCTTGGTAGGTGATGGCTCCATCCTCCAGGTCAGGATAGGACCACATGTGCAGGGTGTAGGGACCCTGACTCAGGAGAGACCTGGAGGAACGGACAATCACAACAAAGTTCACAGGTTTTTTATAAACTGTGCTGTTCACGTGCATTTCAGTACGTTTTGACAACAACAACAAAAAAAACATTTACTATAAATTCTCATTGAAACTCAGAATTTCATCTCTCCATCTACATTGTCATGCTCATTCTGGGTGGTGTTAATGTATTTCCAGTCTTACGGGAATGTAAAGTTGCTCCAGTTTCTCAGTCTTCCTGGAGTTTTCCTGTTAGCTAGAAGAGCTTTAGTAAATGGGCATTGTGATCATAAGCCCAAACCAGCTCAGTTCATTCTTTTTGATGGAAAAGACTGAATCTACTCCAGGCTCTACTATGATGGTGGAACTCCTCTCACACTGTCTCTAAACCTGCAGTAGTCATCTTAACAAGTACGCTTATTTCAGTGGCTTTTCCAGGATCTTATTCTTTTGATTTTGAAATTTACCTCAAGAACATGTCTGTAGGTCAAGACCTAGATGGACTGATAAATTGACACTTTTGCCTTTCGGCTCAGCTCGTTCTTCACGTTCGTGGAATGGATAGTGACTTGAGTTTGACAATCAGTTCAGAGTTAAATCACAAAAATAAAGACTTCTGACTTGATTTTGACTCCTGGCTTAAGACTTGACTCCTTCAAACATGAGAACACGCAACTGTTGATTTTTTATATAGATATATATGTAAAATCTTCTTTAATATTCTGTATTTTATTTTGTGCATGTCTTCTTCTTGAATGAAACCTTCTCATAAATGGGAAAAAGACGTCACTCACTTGTTTAACTAGTTGAACAAGTCATCGTGTTATGAAAAGTGGTGGCAGGTAGTGAGGCAGATGCTTGAGACCCAGGTAGAAATGAAAGTAATAGTGATTTTAATGATGGGCAATCCAAAACTAAACAGTCCAAAATAGTCCAGCATCCCATGCAGCATGGCTGAGCGAAAGTCAGAACTCAACCCTGGTAGCAACTAGTGTTGATACTTTTCTATCTGGTTTTGATGGAAAAGTATTGTAGCCCCACATTTACCAGACTAATATACAACAGGCACAATGTGTTCATAGTTCTCATTATTTACAATTTAGATGCCAGATTAGAACCTCTATAAAACGTACACTTCTTTTCCTGCTGTCTGTTGCATACTAGAGAGTAGTCACAGAGGCAAGGCTGCCATACTGAGACTACACCAAGATGTATGACCACCACCTGCAGGTAGGGCGAGTGAAGTATTTTCACAGAGGCAGACGGAGACAGGATCAAACCAGCAACCCACTGACTGCAGGTCAAACTCCTACCACCGGTGTCACCATTGTACAGCGTTTTAATGCAAAATACAGGAAAATCTAAATATTTATTAAGAGAAACACAATATCATGCTAAAGTTAGTGTCTACAAGACTGAATTAACTCTAAAAGTTAACTAAAGTTCTAAAAAGGTACTAAAACTCACCGGTGATCTATGAGAAGGAGGTTGACAAAGTAAAGAATCTTTGTCTTTCCTTTCTGGGTGTCTGGATGCTTGTTGACTGAAACCTTGGAGTCTCTGGATGATCCTGGCTTTGCGTCCTTGGTTGTTGGAGAGACATCGCTACCACAGGCATTAATGGTGAAGCCCAGCTTGACTCCACGAGGCAGGTCCCGGAGGAGAATGTCAAATTCCAGCCACTCATTCCAAAGTACTTCATCTCCAAAGACCTTGGGAAGGGAGGAGACTGAGCAGAGGACTTTGCCACCATAAAGTATGGATGCTTCAACATAGACAGACTGAGGGGGCTTGTTTGGCAGTTGTGGAATATCAAAGCCAAGCAATTTCACTCTAAACTTTCTGCTGCAGTCCCACAAAGAAATCATGAAGATGTCATCCAGATCTTTGCCTAGCAGACTAAGATCATCATGGGAGCTGAACTGACCACTGAAACCATCAACAAGTGGCCTGTCTACAAATCTGACAGTATCTGCAGCAAGTTGTGAGACGGGAACAACAGAAAGGTGGAGATCCTGATTGGCTTTCAAGCACTGTCGAACCCAGAGGAAATCACAAAGACTGTTTTCACCGGACAAGAACTCCTCCCTCCCTGAGACCTTCAAAACCAACTCTTCAGAAGTGTTATATTCGACCTTTTGATCTGCCATAACCCTTCTAAAAACCTCAAGAAGAAGATCTGGAGTTGCCTGCAAATCAACCTGTATGCTGAAGCTAATCTTGCTCATGTAGTGGAAGGTCAGACAAAACTTCCTGTTCAGCCATTCTTCCAGCTCATTAGGAAAGGGTGCCTGGGTAACCCAGGGCTCTGTGGCATATAGAACCTCATCCCGATTCCTCAGCTCCAGCCTTCGTGGAGATGCCAGCTTCCTGCGGGTGAGTGTAAGTTCACCAAGTCTGTCTGACGCCTCATTGTCCAGGTCATGTCCAATCAAGTAAGTCAAACACTCCTGTTGACTTTTCTTTTGTTCTGAATCACAAGCCTCCAGAGGCTTTGCTACTATGTGCGCCACTAGACACAGAGAATCATCATGTGACCATGGGATGTCTAATGTCCGGATGATCTGACAGTCATCATGGGCTTCATACCAGTCGTCCCCTCTGGCATACAACAGGATGTATTTCTCTGGATCCAATATTGCAAATGGATCAGGATGGCAGTTTTGTTCTTGTGCCTGAAAAGATGGAGTCAGATAGTTCATTATACACCAGATGTAAGTAGCCAAAAGCCATACTCAAGTAATAGTATGGCTTTAAGTAATAAACATTACTTAAAGTCATGTTTATTCAAGTTAAAGCAAAATGTAGGTGTTCGGGAAAAGTATGTGTAATAAAGTATTTCATAAAAAGTCTCAAAAATCAACCACAACAGTAAATATACCTTCATGCAGATGCGTAGCCTCAACTGGCAGATGGTGCACTGTGCAGGGAGGATGACAGTCACAGACTCATAATCCCTGTTTACACTGTTGTCTTCATCAGGCCTAAACTCGCAAATAAACTTCAGGTTGTTTTCTGAGCCACCTTGAGTTCTCAGTTCAGTTGAGGAGCCCACACATTGTGGAGGAACCGTCCAATCTGGGAAGACTGCTGTAGCCATTGCTATATTAGAAAAACCTGAGGAGAAACAAAAAGATATTCAAAGGTTAAAGTTGATAAAAGTTTTTCAAATGTTGAAAACTGCGTTGCAAGAAGAAAGCACAGCAATTATAAGATTTTAACCTCACAAAAGCTGCTGCTGAGTCCATGAGAGGTTCCACCTATATGTTAGTGAGAGAGTGTCTTCCTCTTTTTGTTGCTGCTTTTGAACTTCCTCATTCCTCTGCACAGAGGTAGACACTGATAATCATTTACTGACAAAATACAGCCGACTTCCTTCTTCTCCTTTAACAATTAAAGCAAAGACTAGGACATTTTGACGGCTACAGGCATAAAGAACACAACTGGCCAATTGGAAAAAAGCGGAAAATCTAAACTTCTGTAATTCAGCTTTAAATAACATGTAAACAGACCAGCAGTCCGCCGAGATTTACTGGAATAGTAGAAAAACCTGTTTAAGCTGTTTGGCTCAGTAGTTTGTGAAGGTATGACCTAATGTAGCTACATTTATGCTTCATTTGTTTTGTTATTTTTAATTTCATAAATGTGTTTAACTTTTTTTCATTTCTAGCAGACAACAATAATGGACACAACTCTGACCACACAACATCACCCCTGACCATTCACAACCCTGAGCAGATGATCAGCAAGCCAGACAAACAACAAAGCAGAGCATTTTAGACGGTTCAGTAAATCTAAACATCCTGTTTTGCCATCTTCAAACTTCCTTACTATGAGGATTTAGTGTGAGGTGGCTGCAGGGCTGTAGAGGAACCCATTGATATGTGTTCATTGATATTTACGATGAGTTTGCTTACAAATTCCATGAATGAGGTTCACATTTTCTAAAACCCCTCAACCTCACAATGAAGCACCAGAGATCATCCACTAATTAGAGATTTGTCCCTGAACATGTTTTCCGGTTTAGAGTTGTTGCACATTTAGCTTGAGACAAACAGTGACTAGTTTTTTCTTATGTATTTTTTAATTCCTGATTAAACTGATTCATCTTTTTATCTGTAGTAGCCGTTGAGTCTGTAGACTCAGTTCTTGTTTCAGGAAAGCAATTTTTGGGATCCATACACTATGATGATTTTTTATGGATGAAGAGTGTAAGGATGGTGGATAGTGTGCTATAGAAGAGAGCTGAGGGGTCAGATTGCCTGAGTAAAGACTTGAGAACACGTTGTGTCTAAAGATGGTAGCTTGGCAACAGAGCAATTAGCTCAGCTGAACTTATTGCTTCAGAAATAGAAATTAAACTCTCAGTGTTTCTGAATAGGAGAGCAGATTACTTATACCTGGAAATCCACATGTATTTGTAGACAAAAAGTAAGAGCCTGAATGCCTGTATCCCTGGCAACACATCTGAATCCAGATGGGCATACCAATATGAAATATGCATAATCACAACACTTTGACCTTTTTGAATTCTGCACCCACTAATTAACCAGAATTTGAAAAAGCGAACGACTGTGACTAATAAAAACTAAACAATATCTAAATAGCAATCAGCTTCTATACTTCACAAATCTGGATCAAACACCCAACAAACTGCAAAACAGCTGAAACACTGAGTGCCTTCCAGTCTCTACTGAAAACCCGCCTGTTGATAGATCCTTTTGAAAAGCAATCAATGAAACATTAATCAACATTTTGATGTGTTCTACACTTTTGTACTTTTTGTGAGTCTTTGTAATGATCTACAGCACTTTGAACTGCCCCATACACATAAACTTGATTGATTGATTGATTGATTGATTGATTGATTGACTGATTGATTGATTGATTGATTGATTGATTGATTGATTGATTGATTGATTGATTGATAAAAACCAGGAAACACAAAACTAATTAAAACTAATTGAATTAGATAAACAAAATGAGTACTGCAGCACTTATAACTCGAGAGTCAAACAGAGCTGCAAACCAAAGGCCCCAGGAGGAATCAATGTCACGCCCAGGCACGGATGGACACAGGGACTGAACAGTGAATACCAAACCAGACATTTATTGGGAAATTGCTTATTCTTGGTCAGACAGGCCAGGGTCAGAACCGGGAATCCAAATCGGGATCAGGCAGTCTCAGGGTCAGACAGACAGGGGGTCGAAGCCAGGAGGTCCTTATCCAGCGGGGAGAGTCAGGGATCGGGGACAGGAGAGGAATCTAGGTAGAGACAGACAGGTTAGATACTGTGCAGTAGCTCCAGTTACTACAGCAGGCCTGAAGGTGTTACCGCTGAGGGTTTCACAACAATCTGACGCCGTGCAGGAGGAGTTCCGTCCTAATATGGCAGCAGCTGAGGATCAGGCGGATGCCGATCAGGTGCGAGTGGTCACAGCTCAGCGGCAGCTGTGACAATCAAAGAAAAAAAGGCTGCAAAAAACATTGCTATTATGCTTGTAAAACTTCATACAATCATATAATTGCTGAAAGAATATTAAATCTTTAAAACATGTATTTCTGTCTCTTGATTTTTCTCTTCCAGTGGCCTCTAAGCAGGTGGGGTTTTGAGCTTGATATAAAAGAATTTGGTTTTACTGCTGTTTTCCAGTTTTCTGCAAAACAGTTTGTTAGGCACAGAAGCTGAATGCTGCTTCTCCATGTTTGCTTCTGGTGCTGGGGACACAGAGCAGACCAGAAACAGAACCTGAACACCTGAGTGGTCTGGAAGGTTGATTCGCCAACAGTAAATTCTTAATGTATTGTGGTAATAGGAAATTCAGTGACATAAACTTGCGAAATCATTTTGAAGTCCATCATCTGAGATACCATGAGCCAGTTAAGGACTTTAAAACTGGAGCAATGCGCTCAGTTTTTCTGGTTTTACTTCAGTTTACTTCATGATTCCTGGTGACAATGATTCTGTTGTTGAAAGACCTCCACTACGAAGACAAGAAAAAAAATTACTCAAGGACAGGATGAACCCTTTGAATGAGTTTGATAATAAATCTTTGCAACCATTTCCAGATATACAAAGGCAAGACAGCTGAATTTTTTTTTGTTTGCTTTAGAAAATCACTTTGTGTGAGTCGGTAATCAGAGTTGTTTTGCATATATTTGGGAATGTGGACAGGAAACAAACGCATATATCACAATGCAGAAGATCTGAAATACCACATGTGAGCTGAGGACTGCATGACGTTCTATGAAGTTGAATGTTTGTAAGGCTTCAATTTTTAATTCAAGGATTTCTAATTCCATAAATTTGTAGAATACATCCACAGGTGTTGCCTTGTCCTCCAACATCTGGATAAGACTCTGACATCTCCTCTGATGGCTGATAGATGATGAGCACCAGCATCATGAATGAATTATGAAAATATCTCATGTACCTGTTGGAACTGCTGAAACACAGTTCCTTTAAATCAAGGCTAAAATCACATTTGCTTAGAGCTGTCTTCAATTAATAACTAAACCTGAAAGAATTCTGGTGTGGGTCACAACTTTAGATTACTTTTTCTATTCTATTTATCCTCCCAATGTAAGGCAATGTTTGTTATTCGTTTTGTTTTTTACATTGTGCTATGCTTTTATGATGTAAATGTATTTGAAATGTGCCATACAAATAACCTTGACCTCTTCCCTCCTCAGTCTCAGCAAAGATGTCAGCCATGGATTCCCATGGAGCTCTGAGATGCAGCTTGTCTATCTGCTTTTTACTGAGAAATAATTAATGATCCTCATGTTTTCCACAAATGAAAACCAAGCCATTTCTTAAGTATTTTAGATTTTATTTTTAATTGAAGAACATAAAAACATCCCCAGCAGTACTAATTGTTTATATATATATATATATATATATATATATATATATATATATATATATATACTTCTGAATCCCGTTTAAAGGAGGCTGCTCTTTTAGAAAGGAGCAGACTTCCCCCTGCTGTTTGCAACTAAGAACTGGAGGGCTTCAGTCCAAATTCACATAATAGTGTCACCTCAAAGGAAAGACTTGTCGAGCAAAAGCATATTAGAGGAGCAAAAATGATAAGAACTGAAGATCATGGAGATGAATGGGACGTGAAGCTGCATACCTTTAGTCTTGTTCAGGTCCCTGTTCATCTACAGGGAGCTGCTGCTCTTCGAGGGAATGTCCAGGAATAAGGGGTGAAGGAGAGGGCAGTAAGGACAACAAGAAAAACATTTTTCTCTCTGTCTTTCTTTAACAAATCAGGCCCTCTCACCTGCCCACCCCCCATTCTCTCAACCTGCTGTAGAGGAGGGGTAACTGTAGGAAGTTCTGGGCCAGGCAGAGAGTCAGCTGTCGCCGTCACTCAGTTAGCAGACTGACTCTGAAAGAGGGGGTGACCTCAGATGAACAGAATGGAAGCTGGAGTCCTCTGGGGGAGGTGGGATATGAGTGAGAGAGAAGGTGGGAGTGGGAAAAGATGTGTTGATCAAAAGGTTTGATTAGTGTGAGTGTGCATGCATGTGTCTGTGTTGCCCCCAGGATGGACTGGTGACCTCTCCAGAGTGACCCCACCCGTTGATCACTTAGTCCTCAAGACTCCTCTAGTGATAAGCGTGTATGATGATGGATGGATGGATGGATGGATGGACGGACGGACGGATGGACGAACGGATGGACGGGCGGATGGACGGATGCATGGATGTGTACAAACGTTTTTCAAAGTTAGCAAAAGTGCTAAGCTAAAAATTAGCACATATAAGTAGATGAGCAGACCATCCCTGATACACACCTTTACCATTTTTTTGCAGTGCAATGCAAAAGTAATCACACCTGTGAACTAGTATTGCCACCAGAGTCTATTAGTATGACTTGCATCAGAGAATCCTTTACAACTTCACTGTTGGACTGTTTAGAATTGTATTTGAAATGTAATATGTATGGATTTGTATCTGTGGATATGTATGTAATTTTTTTATTTATTTATTTTTTCCTGTTGTGGGGAACGGGGCCCGACGAATACCCGTGGTTAAACGAACGGTGGAGTCCGGCGGTAACAGACGCTTAAATTCCGTGACAAAAAGAAAAGAAAAAAAAAAAACCCTTGGTATTTTATTCTATGTTGCATGCCTTTGTGTTTTGTGTTTATGATGTAAAGCACTTTGAAATGCCTTGTAGCTGAAATGTGCTATACAAATAAAATTTGATTGATTGATTGATTGATTAAGATACTTCTGACTGAGTGGAAATGGCCACCAAAGGTATTATTGAAATGAAATCTTGTTCTAAATAGAGAAGAAGATTTTTATCCTGTTCCATTGTCGATAAGCACAGAAGCAAAACTGCTAAACTGAGATACAACGTGTGGTGCAGCTGAATGAGAGCACAACACTCCTCAGGTTGCAGAGGTTGTAGAAACAAAAGTAAGTCAGCAGTGTGGACAGCAAAACAGAGACATGGGTGTGTCAACGGAGCTGGAATTGGTTGGGGGATTAAGAATCTGTGCCTATAGAGAGGTGATAATCCCTGCATATTTTGGGAAATCAATATGAGTGGGCGCATCCTCCAGTTCCTGCACAGCATATGAAATCGAGAGTCCAACTTTAAGGAGATGCTCAGTTGACAATAAGCTGCAGCTGTCTGAAGCTTGCCCTGTGTTTCCTCTTTTTTTTTTTTTTTAATAAATGTCAGTGGTCTAAGAATGGAGAGCTGGTAGCGGGTTACACACAAGGGAGGAATAGATTGTAACAGGGCACAATCGAAAGCCAGACTTGATTGGCCAGCTCTGATGAGGAGGGCTTGTCTGGCCCAATCCTGATCACTTTTAATAAAATGACAGGTGGAACACAGGGTATTTATGGAGTGGAAAAAAGAAAGGCACAGTGCCACCTGAACTGCGTGGAGGGAAAAGTTTCCTTTGCCTGTTGTCTCTACAAGTGCCTGACCAGCCAAACCAGGAACCATGGTAAGAACCTGAAGACAGAAGGAGACACGCAAAGATTTTTATTTTCAAGGATTTATCTTGATGGCATTGCAACAAGAAACCAGAAGATGGAAATTATTAACTCAAAAAGACTGTTTTATCAAATTTTAGGATTTCAACTCATTTGTTTTTCTGGGGAGCGGCAGGATTTACACACAAGTTGGGTTTTTGGATGTTGGAATTACTGAAATTCTTTCGAGTTTAAGTTGAGGCACGTCGTTGCTCCAAACTAAGATCCTCTGAGCGCACAACTATTCCTGCAACTTCTCTTTAAAGTCGCCATAACTTTTGATAGCTCTTTATATACAACCTGCTTTTGTGCCCTGCAGTAGCTGAACTACATAAGATCATCATTCATACTGGAGGGAGCCATGCAAATATAAACGTGCACAGCTGAGTAAAGAGAGAAGATGTGCTGTCTTTCTAATTTTGGACAGTCACCTTGAGAAAATCCCTTTCAAATCCTCATCCGAGTCTCACCTTATAAATAGCTCTAACTGAACTGATGGCTATTGGCTCGTATGATCATCTGAAAGATTTTAAAATGCTTTCAGTAAAATAAAAAAATAACTCACTGGTTTCTAGAAAAGTTGGCAATTTAGTTTTCACACTGACTTGAGGTGAGTTATACATTTCTTTATAAAGTAGCTTTCCTGGAGCTGTACAAGTTCCAAACCAAACCCAGTTTGACATTATCTGCCTATTTGATACAAATAAAATGTAAAACAAGCTTTGAAGGATCCCAAGTAAGTTACAAGCTTTAGAATGTAACATGCTCACATATCCCTCTGGAGATAAAGAACAGCAGGTCTGAAGTTGCATGGCGTTCCACTTGAAGAGCCAACGCTGATGGGCTGAGCCAACTGCGGCAGGATTAAAGTTGGCGTCTGGCTATAGAAAGCTATTTTCAGAAACGTCCTGCTCCTTGGTCACTAGTCGCTCCAACACTGGCGTTTTTGTGGTGCATCTTTACTGATGTTACTGCACTGAGAAATCTGAAGGCATATGTTTTTGAAACCATCTAATTTAATATAGCTTTGTGCATAGGACTGATTTGATCCATTCCTTTAGGAGGGGGATTGATTGTAAAACAGACAAATTCATTGATTTCTAAAAATTGAGTATGAGACTCACAAGTTTGACTTCAAAATTATACATTTACAGAATTATATACACTATATGTATGTATAAATTCACTGATGTGTATGGTAGTTAAATATCCTTAAGAAATCTGAAAAGAAGCCATTTGTAGCCATAGACAAGCCCATGGCTGATTCTGGATGTTTGGTCTTACTTCCTGGGACAATATCCAAAGCCTGCATAAATGCTTTTTGTTTTTTGTTGTGTTTTCTTTGCACTGCTCTTGTTTTTATAGTGTAACTGCAGTTGTGGCCATTTCCAGAGATAATATTAGCATGCTTCTGCTTACAGATGTCTGCTTACAGAATTATATCTTTTTTTCTTGCTTTTTGTTGGTATTTTTTCACTCTATATGCCTTCATTTCACTGTCAGTCAACAGGAAAGTGGGTTGTGAGAGAAGAGAAAGACATGCGACAAAGGTCAATCAAACCCATGACAGCCGCGTAGAGGACTGAGATTACATAGGTCTCATGCTTTAACCCGCATCACCACCATACCCACTATAGACTTTTTAAAATTATTATTCCATCCACGTTTCGGAATAGATCACTTGCAAACAAACAGACAAGCAATATAATGCTCTTGGTATCAGGTGAGGGGAAACAGAAAAAAAAATCCTTCTACCATGTCAGAAGGAATAAGTCCAGAAAAATAAGTTTGAGCCAATAGACGTGGTTCTTTAATGAAACCACACATTGTTTAATATGTAATCACAACTCAGCAAAGTTTGACTTGGCTAATTTTACGTAACTGATTATTCAGAAAGCGTTGAGATTCAATTAAAAAGGAAAAACAAGAAATTTTGTTGGAAATTAAATTAGCTGAGTTAATCATTAACTTTAATAAAGTTCTCCTTCTGGCTCTTCTTTTCAGCTTATAGGCTATGAAGTGTTTTTGAATTTGCTATGTAAATGTTGAAACTGACTGAAAAACAAATCAAATCAGTGACGTAATGATGAGGAGCTCAAAGAAGTTGAGTGTGCAGTTGATCTTGTAAGGAATTACAGTTTGATTTTGGAAATGTAAATAGCTTTTTGTTTTGAAGCATCACAATAAAAAGCTTTAAACTTCAAGACTTCCATCCAAACTTCAGACATCTCCCACACGACAATCAGTTATAGCAAAAAGCTTCATCATAATCATTTTGTTAGTTTTTTTTCTTTTATTTGAGTGTTTACCTTCATTACTTTGATGTACATTTTTAATTTTACTCAGGGATAATTTAAGCATCTCTTTCTCTTTCCAGTAAGCCAAAATGCAATGTATAATAATGTCATAACTGCTCCGATGCCACTCAAAAGACATTATAAACACTTTATACTCCTTTCCCTCTTTTCCTCTCCGGCTTTGTACGATCTTCCAAGCCCACTGACGCCCAAACCGACGCCCGCTCCTTCCTGACCGAGGAGATGATTTCAGGTCTGGTTCCCTTGTATAAATTCTGTCAGTTTTGCAGAATAATCTGTTGATTTGAACCAACTGAGATAAAATAATGTCCTTTATGCTGTGCTTCTAGAAATACAGGGACCAGAAAAACTGACATTGCAGCAAATGCATCTTGTCTGAATTTCAATCTTGTCGTCCTGTTGGTCAGAGTTCAAGGCCGCCTTCGACATGTTCGACACAGACGGTGGCGGTGACATCAGCACCAAGGAGCTGGGCACCGTGATGAGGATGCTGGGCCAGAATCCATCCAGAGAGGAGCTGGATGCCATCATTGAGGAGGTGGATGAAGACGGTATGGATTCTGCTGTACTTTGGTTTTACGCCCGAAAATCCAAACAGTAATGCATGACTGCTCAGACGGGGGTGTCATTTATGGTTTGGACGTTTTCCTGCTCCAACACATCTTATCAGAAGTGATGGATGAACTGATCAGGATGTAATAGGCTCTGCAAATGTGGATCATGTATATCAGAAGTGATGAACAAGGGAAACATTTCAGACTTGAAGGACACTGACCTGCCAAAACTGGAGTTGGATGCGTTTGATCTGGCCCCATGAAGCTCAGAAAAAAGACATTAAAATTCTTCTGTTAGTTTGTAAATCACTGAACGGCTTAGGACCACAATACATTGAAGATCTGTTTTTGTTGTATCAACCTTCCAGACCTCTCAGGTCTTCTGGTTCTGGTCTGCTCTGCATCCCCAGAACCAGAACCAAACATGAAGAAGCGGCTTTCAGCTTCTGTGCACCTCAAATCTGGAACAAACGTCTAGAAAACTGCAAAACAGTCGAAACACCGAGTTTCTTTAAATCGAGGCTATTTCCAACCTGTTTAGAGTTGCTTTTGAACCAAAGTAAATGGGACATTGACAAGCATATATGATGGTTATTGATGATGGTAATGATGATGGTACTCATGACAATGTAATATTTGTTACCGGTTTTCTCAATTGGTGACTGGTATATTTTAGGACTTTCTATTTTCTTTTTGTTTTGTTTGTTTTTATAACTTCGAACTGCCTTATTGCTGAAATATGCTATACAAATAAACTTGAGTTATTGATTCTTATATAGGTAGATTCCCAGGAACGCATTTGATTGGTTGGAGGGGTGGATCCATGCACACTGATAAAAAAAAAAAAAGGGAGAAGTAATTTGTTGTTGTACTTTGAGAAAGTAAACTATTGTTTTATCTTATGTAGGTAGTTTCATGTGTTTTGTTTAGTTGAGGGTGAGAGTTATCTGAAGCAGGGTACCACCCCACTGACTCCATGTCTTCTCAGGCAGCGGTACGATCGACTTTGAGGAGTTCCTGGTCATGATGGTGCAGCAGCTGAAGGAGGACCAGGCCGGAAAGAGCGAAGAGGAGCTGTCAGAATGTTTCCGCATTTTCGACAAGTATGATTTTCCCTAAGCTAACCACCGCATTCAGTATGTAAACCCTGAGGTCCGTCAGACTTAAATGTAAGAATGTTAAATACTTAGCGATGTAGAAACACTATTTGATGACACATCTTGTTTGCCAACTGGAGTTTCTGCAGAGTTCAGAGAGTTAATAGCATTAGGCTTGTTTGAATGAATTGTTCTAATGTGATGGAAGAAAGTTTTTGTCTCACTCAAACATTTCAACATATTTTGTTGTTTGCTTGAAGTAAATCACTTTTATGACAATGTTGCTGTTACAACATTGTAATGAGATTCAGTATGGTTCACAAACATTTATTTGTGAACTATCCTGATACAACAATAAAAGTATTGATAAAAAATGACCTGACCTTTAAATATATGTATAAATTCTTTGCTTGTGTGGTCATATGAAAGAAAATAAATAATAAGATGAGAGTTGAACACATTTTCTCTCTGTCTCTGCAGGAACGGAGATGGCTTCATTGACCGGGAAGAATTTGGAGATATTCTCCACATGACTGGAGAGCAGGTCGCAGAGGAAGACATCGATGAAATGTTTGGCGAATCAGACTCAAACAAAGACGGAAAAATTGATTTTGATGGTAAGATTGTTGACATTTTCAAACGGAAAACTACATAGCTAGATTGGGCCATTGTTTTTGTTAAACTGAACAGAAAATTGGAACTGAAAATAAACAGTTTGAAGCTGAAAAAGAGTGAAATAAAAAAAGAATTATACACATCAAAGCTTATGATTGTAAAAACATAAAAACTTTGAATACTTATGAGGTAACAAAAGGTTGAATATTTTGAAAAACAAAACACTGAGATACTCTCACAAACGTGCACGGATTTAATAAGAAATAATGTATGACCGAGTGAATCTGAAAAAATATCTAGTGAATGTGGGTAGCAATCATAACAATAATACACCAAATGTATTTCAACAAAAATGTGAAACTAATGCAATAAATATTCATTATTTATACTTTTATTGCCACGATGTGTGGGTTGTAAATGATGGACTGAACATAACATAAAGGTGCTTAATTGCTCATTGCATGGTCTGAATATATGTCCTGGTATGAATAATGGACATGCTGAACTCTCTTCTTTCCTTTCAGAGTTTCTCAAAATGATGGAGAATGTCCAGTGATGAGCCCAGCTCTACATTCCTTCCTCAGAAATCAAATAAACCCCTCCAAGAAGAAACTGAAGGCTACAAATATGAACGGTTAACAAAATGTACAAACCTAGTTGAATTAAACATCTCCATGCCTCTCCCCCCTCAGTCAGCGCTTCCTCTCTTTCTTCTCATGTAAAACCCAGAGTGTTGTCAAAGATTTCTATAAATATACATTCGGACCTTTTAAGACGAAGACGCGTTCTTACACCGGCCCCTCAGCTGTGCTGTTGGCAGCTGCCGTGTCTCCAGAAATGCAACACCAGCTGGCTTCAACCCCCCACTTTCATCCTGCTCACCCTCAGACCTGAGTCTCTTACGCACCATGACCTCTGCTCTATAAATACACCAAGCTTCTTCCTTACTCTTATTTCCCTCATTTTTCTAAATCTATACCATACAGGTGAGTTGACAGGTTTTAGCCTCCGTCACTCTTCACATCTTACCCACCTTCACTAGCTGTATTTCCATTTTGCTAATATTGTAAAAACACAGTTTCGTAATTGCAGCGTTTCCCTAACATAAGAAATACAGTTAAAATCACGTGAGTAAGTTTGTTCGCATCATCAGTCGTTAAAAAAATGCCGTGCCATTTTCTTCCTATCACTCCCGGTTATTTTCTTTGTCTTTGTTGCCACCAGTTACAACTGGCTGCATGTGACTGGTGTGATGCGAAAAAAATGTTTCAGTTTATATACACTACTTTCGATACGACTGTAAAACCACCTCACCCTAGCGCAAAAACATTTCATAGAAAAATTGCCGCTTTTCCATCAAGCAAATTTAATTTTCGTAATTCCAATTAGCACAATTTTAAGGTAAATGGAAACACTGCTGCTGGGACGTTTAAACATGTAACCTCCTTTTTCTCAGACACGACTGTAGCTGGTCTCACAAAGTCACACAAAGTCTCACGAAATTCAAGCCCCATCTTACTTTGTCTCCACTTTCAACTCAATCAGACCCTCCCTGCTGCACAATCACCTTGATGTACATTAAGGTAATTGTACAATTATTTAATACCTCTGAGGCGTCACATCTGATTAGAATAAAATCTGATGACTTTCGCTCGCAAACAGGTCTCCCAACGCGGAGACCAAAGTCTCAGTTGCTGTCAGAGGCATAAAACAGGCAGTCACAGCGCGGATCAGTCAACATTGGTCTTCCTCAGGGTTTATAGCCTGCAACCCTCTCTGCCCCCACACTACCTCTGAAAAACCCTCCCCTGCTGGCTCCTCTGTCCAACTTCTCAGTTTCCTGCCTGTGAAGTCACCCCCACCTCCCAGGAGCCAAACTTGGAGCATCAGGTTTGGTTTCTCACCCCTTGGATGTAACGGGTGGGGGACTCTATCTCTCTGCACTCCTATTCAGCTGAAAATCAATTGGTTGCGCAAGGCACCCTGGCCTCTGCACAAGTTGAAGGTTGATCATCACAAAACCAACAACCCACTTCAGTCAACTGAAGACCTCCACCTCCCTTGTTGACCCTCATGAGTTTGGAAGGCCTGACCAGAAACCCCAGCTGATCAGAGCTCTGTTATCTTTTTAGTCATCACATAAACCTGTTGCCAAAATTATCAGGATCCACAAGTTTAAAATAAAAAACGCAGAATCCATTCAGTTTGTCTTTGCTCCATCAACTCTTGTCAGCATCATGCTGGGATATGATCCCTCCCTGATGCCTCCTTCGTCTCCTGAGTCTCCGACTTTCCTCTGTTTTGCCTCGATCTCAGAATTGCTTGAAAGGCCTCCTTTGTTCCGAGCTTCGTCGCTTCATGTACCTATGGCGTCAGGCTCCTAGGAGTGATTGGTCTAGCTCTGGCCCCCCAGAACCCTAAAAGTTCAGGATACTAAATCTGGAATCCTGTGAGATGCAGTGGGCGGGGCCTGGCCACCCCCGTTTAAAGTGTGTCTGAACCTTGTCTTGATGTCTAGTCTCTCTGTTGGGGTTCACACGGATTGACCACTCCTTTGGGCTTTTCTTTTCACATCGGATAATTGGGGGGGAAAGCATAATCCACAAACATGGTAAGAGGAATTTATTGCGTAAATGACCATTCTAGGGTGTTCAGTGTTTATCGGTGAACCAGGTATTTAATTGGTCATTAGTCATATTAAAGTTCTGTAGTAATGATGGAATAATTAAAAAGATCCTTCGGCAGAGATGTTGAGATGCAACTTTTTTTCTTTTGGCTTCCAGAGGATGTTTATCTGTTCTTTTGATTAGTTTTTTTCTTTTGCACATAGAATTTAGAATTTTAAATTTTCTAATTTGGATCATCTGTGCAACATTTTAATTGACTTTTTAAAATACGGATTGATTTTGGTCTTAACAGGATAGTCTCCTGCAAATACTCCTAATGTTGAGCATTGCATGTTGATGAGGATCAGGATGGAGCGTCAGCTGAGAAAGTGCAGATTCTGCTTAGGAGTCAGATTCCAGGGGATTGGATGTCTCCAGGCCATATACAGGGAGTGTAATGTGTTGAGCCTGAAATAGCTGGACTAATTTTCAACAAGCTCCATGAAGTCCTTTTGAGACCGGGGCATTTATGATGCACCATGTGAATCACAAAAAAGCAAACTTGACAACAATGTCAAACATAACCTGAAATAAACCCCTCAAACTGACGAGAGCTTAAATTTCATCTCTATAGTAGTTTTTTTTTTTACCCCAAGAATTCTTATTTTCACTACAACTCTACACAAGTGGTAGCTATTGTTTGTATTTCAAGCATTTGTTCTCTCAATCAATTACCTGGTGTCAAAAAATGATTGATAAGTTGTCAGTCTGCTCCACTGCTCTGGATTGAAGCACAATTCAGCTGAACGCAAATTTATAGAGTCCAGAAATGAAGTCTGGAGTGAAGTGACCCCTGTTTTCTTGCAGACTGACGCACAACAAGAGGCCCGCTCCTATCTGAGCGAGGAAATGCTGGCTGGTGAGTACACTGATAAAACAAAAACAAAACAAAACAAAAAGCTGGTGCGACAATTGGGATCTTTGTTTAAATAAGTTAGACTCCAATAAATTGTTGCAATAATGCCTATTTAATTAAATAAATCTAGGATCAGTTATCATCAAAACAAACAAAGAAAAAATAAGAATTTGAGCATAAAACATCAGTGAAATAGTGATTGTGGTTTTCAAGATCAATCTGAGTTTGGCGAGATGTAAACCTCGACAATCACAGATTTCTGGAAACAACTAACAGTCTGAGGGGTTAAGAAAGCTCTGCTGAGCATTGGAGTTAGCATGAGCACTTTGGCCAGAGTCCAACTCTACACTTCCTCCAACACCAGCCTTTTCCAGCCCAGATCTAATGATAGTTCCTTATGTTTTTACAATGTCTAAGATGTCTCAGCAAAAAATGTTAGGTGGGATTTGTTCCAAAAAGAAAGTCGCTAATGTTATTGTTTTCCTCATGTTAAACACTGAATAAAATACTGGGCTGAACATTGAATTCTTCGAATAGCTGATTTTTTAATAAACTGGAAAATATCCCATCATTATTGCTTCAGATCATGAGTACATGTAAAATACAGAAGTAGCTCACAGTGTATAGAATTTCAAGGCAGACAAATGAGGAGCAGCTTTTGACCATTCAGTTGATCACAAAAGACAGCAGTTCATCAATATGTTGCCATAGCAATATGCAATGTTTCTGATAAAATAAATTTAAGAAACACATAATCCTCTTACATCATCATGTCCAACCTTGATGATGTGATGCTTAGAAGTTCTAATCACACAACTAATGAATGTCTATTAGCCAAGTTCTGAGCCCAGATCCCACAATGTTTCCCACATTGATTCCCTCCAGAGTTCAAGGCCGCCTTCGACCTGTTCGACACCGACGGTGGCGGTGACATCAGCACCAAGGAGTTGGGCACCGTGATGAGGATGCTGGGCCAGAACCCGACCAGAGAAGAGTTGGATGAAATCATCGAGGAGGTGGATGAGGATGGTGAGCAAAACACGCAACTGTTTTACTTTTACGCACAAAGGCGTTGCGCTGCCAGTGGCCACTTGGAAAGCAAATGATCAGAAGTTACTGTTAATAAATGTTTTTGATGTGGGTGTTAATAAATTTCAGCTTGACTCTGTGAAGCATTATTGAATATTTTAAAATCTTTTTCAAATTCGGAAATCCAGTGTGTTCAGATGTAATCCAACACAGCTCACATCTAACCAGGCATTTGGGGGGTTTACCCTTATTTTTGTTATTATCTTTATTTTATTTTGATTTTTGATTTTCTGATTTCCTTCTTTGTATTTGTTGTGCTAACCTTCAGGCAGCGGCAGCATCGACTTCGAGGAGTTCTTGGTCATGATGGTGAGGCTGCTAAAGGAGGACGAGGCCGGCAAGAGCGAGGAAGAGTTGGCAGAGTGCTTCCGCGTGTTCGACAAGTGCGTCCACTGCGGCGGGGGTTTGGATCAGAGCCTGTTCACAAGATGCCTTCTCTTTTATGCATATGGCTCCGCTTTTTCTCGTGCGTTCCTGCAGGAACGGTGATGGATACATCGACAGAGATGAGTTCGCCCTGATCATCCGCAGCAGCGGGGAAACCATCACAGATGATGAAATTGATGAGCTGTTGAAGGACGGAGACAAGAACTCTGATGGCATGCTGGACTTTGACGGTACGTGGATGATGGGAGAGATGCCTAACCATGAAATAGTCCTTGTGGAGAAGTTGACCTTGATCTTTGAACAACTAGATTTAAAAGTAAATAAAATAAAATAATAATAATAATAATAATAATAATAATGTAGATGTTTTGTTCTTTTATATCATTTTGAAATTTGCAAGATTAACTTCTTGCTCCAATTGATTGACTTGATTTACAGAGTCTCTACACTATAAAAACTAATGGTTAAAAATAACAATTTGTGGTACATACAACTGCTTTTTTGGGTTATTTTGGGAACACAGTTGTGGTTAAAACATGGCGGTTGGCCGAACAAAACATTGCAAAAAGTGAAATCTAAGTTAGATTACACATCTTAGATCAAAGGGGTCTAAGCTTGCTTCTTATCTTGTAAGATACCTTTTCTCAGTAGGATTTTTGTGCCAGAACATTTCCTTTATTTAAGTGTTTCGGTCCTTCATTGTGTCAGTAAGATAGCTATATCATATGTTATTGTCAACTAAACAATAGAAAACATGAAAAATAAGTGATTTGTGAATGGGTTCAGTCTTTATCTGCTTGCACATGAAGCAATGTAGAAGCACAAACAAGAATGAAGTAATTAGAAACACAGGACTGAATCAATATTGAATTAATACAGCTAAAACAAATGTTATTGTTGAATCACCTGTAAGTGGGCCTAAACATACCCTCTTAGCTTGTTCTGGCTACATAGCAGAAACATAGAATTTGGGTGGAATGACTAAACCTGCAGCTTTTGGACTTCAACTGTTGCTGATCCTGTTGGGTAAAAATTCCTCTTTAATCTCTTTTTCCAGAATTCCTCAAGATGATGGAGAATGTGCAGTAAAACAAATAGGACTCAATGGACATTCCTCCAACCTCCTGCGAAAACCCCTTTCTGAATAAATCTGCACCACGCTCTACCCTTACCTCCATTTCACTGACTCACAAGCACTCACACACTGTCCACCTGTTTCCCTGCCTCCTTCTCCAGCCTTGCAGACATCCTCAACAGACAGCAGGGCACCTCGCTTTGGAGCGGGAGTCGCTATCTGAGCTACATTAATCCCTGACTTGCTGATAGACGCAGACAGTTAGCCATATTTGCTGCTGATGCTGTATCCTGTGGACAGCATGGCTGCAGTGAGGAGATTGTCTCCAAACACCATCTGCATGCATGGCGAGCCCCCCCGCTCTCTCCTCTCTGCTGGTGAAGCTGTGATCTAGATCTAGTCTAGAGAGATAGGCAGCTTGTCACCTGCTGCATAGACCAAGGACTTCAAACACTTTACTGTACAAAGAAGTAACTTGCTTGAACAGAATAAATGAACTAACACATGCTCACTGGTAGTTGGTCTGTCATATTTATGGTCTGTGTAAAAAAACAAACAAAAAAACAACTTTGTTTTGAGGAATTTAAATAAAATCTTTTTTTGTTTCTTTACCTTTGTCAATTTCAGAATTTGTACTCATCCCAGCATACACCGGCTGAAAAAATTAAACGGTGTCACGAGTGTAGAAGTTCAGGTTCAGTGTTCGTTAATTGAGTTTAATGTCTATCATTCTTGGATGTGATCAGGCAGGTTAATCTCTGACTACTTTGAACTCTTTTAAGCATAGAAATTGATTTTTTTATGTCCTTTTTCAATGTCACTTTTCAGAGCATGGGTCAGCAGAAACATCTTCGATGCCAAAGTCTGTTTTTTCAGTTTGAATGAATATTAAATACAATCTGTTGTGTTGTTTCCTAAACCCAGAGTGGCCCAAACACTGACAATAAAAATCTGTCCCGTTGTGGTTTGGAACACCTCAATTCCACTACAAAACACAGATTCAGTATGTTTTTTTTTCCTAAGCGGAGACAAACTTCCTCTGGTTGGAAAAAGTTAAAAAAAAAAAAAAATTCCCCAAAGTAGTTTTGATCTTGTCACCTGCAAAGATTTGTATTCTTGTATTAAATTTTCTGTTCTGGGAATCATATTAAGGCCCACAACTATTTTGGGTTGCAGTAGCACCAAAATATACATTTATGTGTCTCAGGTGTCCATTTTCATTAATGTGCCACACCTAATGTGGCATGCTGACATACAGCAATGATAAATGAGCAAGAGTCTTCATTTAGAACTGTTGTAGTTCAGCATATCACATAATCTGCATCACATAGAGAAATCAGCACAGACTGCTCGTAAACATATTTTTGGCACCAATGGAACCCTAAACATGGCTCCTGTCAACTGCTGTCTTGGGAACCATTTGTACATAGATCGGTCATTTATAAAAGTAAATAAAAAGAACAAGTCATTTACTTTATTTAAACTGTTTCAGATAACTTTATAAAATATATGAGAGATTTTGGCATTGCGTATTGAGCTATGATGCTAAGCCACTGAGAAATAGAGGAAGTCAAGTTGAAAAAAATAAAACAGAGTTCACGAATATTGTAATCAGATGCATCAGCAGTATGTGTCCACATGTGTGTCCATTAAGAGCCATAATTGGCTTCATCGAAAGCTTTCCGGGCTCTCTTCAGCTCCTCGTTCATGGTCAGCAAATCTTTGACGCGGGCAAATTTTCTGGGATCTTTGCGGATCAGAAAAACTATGTCTTCCACCTGGACGCGGCCCTGCCGCCCGATGGACATGGCTTTGTGGGTCATCTCCGTGATGAACTCGATAACCAGGTCCTCCAGGATGTCCACGGACTCTGTGTACGGGTTCTGGTCGTCGCCGAAGCCGTACATCATGCAGCGGAGTTCCTTCGAGAAGAGCCTTTTCCTTCTGCCGTGGCCAGCGGCGTCCACCCCGCCGGAGCCGTCCTCCAGCTCCTCCTCGAAGCCCGGCTCGTCCTCTTCCTCCGCCATTACTCTAGAAATAAACACAAATATAATTAAAGTCAATTAAACTTTTATAAAAACGTAACGAAAAAGACAACTCTTACATTAACTGCCTTGTTCAACTGAAAGCGCGAGACAACAACAGAGCGTCTGAATTTCTACTTCCTGTCTGTCATAGGCTACTTGTAAACAAATTATCGGTGCACTATCGCCACCTGTCGGACTGGAGCGCAGCAGGACATAAACTTGAAAAATCTTTGAGTTTTGCAATTGGTATCGCGTTGAAATGAATCCATTCATTCATTTTCTTACACCCTTGTCACCAGTGGTGCCTGTCTCCAGGGAAACACCCTGGACAGCTCGTTGAAATAAATAAATAATTGTAATAATTTACATTGTCAGTATCTGAACCTAGAGTCAATCAGAATCCAGTAATGGCAGGATGGTAATAGAAATTCTGGGTCACGTTGCAGAAAAGAACAAAGAAATGAATATGGAATCAATAAAACAATTAATTTAAAAAAATAGATCGTCCATAAACAAGGTTGGACAACAGTTAAAATCTATGTTTAAAGTGAACAACCAGAGTGTTTTGAGCTGTGACGTAAGTAGTGGGAGAAAATCTATATTCCTAATGACTGGAGGAATTATTCAGAGAAAGCCAGTCTAAGTTTCACAAAGAGGAACATTACAGTTTAGTTGAACTACTTCCTGTTTGTTTCCATTCTGGTTGACATTCCAGTTCAGAAGGTGGCGGTAATGCACACTTTTGCACACTGTTTGCTTAATCTAAGAAGAAGAAAAAGAAGAAGGAAAAAACAACATAGGCAGATAGTCGCACAACAGATGGTAAGTGCTGTTGAACTGTCATTTTCATGTCTTTAACCTTCTGTCGGTGCGCATAATACGGGAATACATGTTCCTTTCGTGGAAAACTATGTCCGAGTGTCTAACAAGTTACCAAAGCATTCAGTCTGTCTAACAGCTGTTAACACAAACCCTGGTAAAAATGAGTTGGAAAATGATCTGGGTCCGCATCATTTACACGCTGGCGCATCATCGGGATGTCCCGCTCTGTTCCAGAGCGAGCGCGTCGCAATCACAATATTGACTTTATGGTTGCTAAATCTCATAATTAGAGAATTTGGGGGTAACTTGGAGAAAAGGTTCGCTCTGAGGAAGGAAACCCTCCTCTATCGCTCAACTTGTTTTCGGCCTGGTCCTGCGCCGGCGGACTGTAAAGGAGTGGCTCTGCCGTGTTTGACAGTCAGCTGGCGCTAAACATCACTCACTGTGAACTTTTAATACTGCTTCACTCTTTTCCCCTAACTTTCTCCAAACGCAGGTTGTCCCGGTCACAGCGAACAGTAATGGGTGGGTCCAGAGTTTGTGTGAAGACGGTGGTCTGTCTTCATTAGCGGTTCCGTATGGCGTGGCCGGTCCAGTTTCTCTTCCGGGGCCTTCGCACTCTCGGATTGGTTCTCCTCTACTATGTCTTCTCCATGGGCATCACCTTCTATAACAAATGGCTGATGAAAGTAAGAACCTCCATGCAACTTGTGTTTGTCGTTGCTCGACTGGTAACCTGTCTTCCTTTTTATTTGGATGAAAAACTGAGAAGTAAGCAAACGAAGCCACCATCACTTAAAATATATATTGAGTCTTAAACAATAAATAAAACAAATCTGCTTATAAAGACACCAAATAACATGCAAAAGTGGAAATTTATTTAGAAATAAAGAAAGAGGAAGCAGTGAAGGTGCCAGTGCAAACGTAACATCTCTTCCAGCTCTGAGAAAACAGCTGGAAGAGATCTGCAGAGAGATGCAGCTTGTATCTCTCTGCACCTACAGGTAGCAGAGAGATACCACACTGTTACCACACTGTTAGTCAGTTGTCTGAAAGAAGTCCCCTGAACGTTTCTTGGTGTGAAAAGAAAATTAAACTTTGGTATTTGAAAATAATTTCAAATACTGAGAAGGTAGTCGTAACTTACCAGAAGCACAACCCACATACCTTCTAACTACACTTAAATCAAGGCAGATAGAGATGATAAAGCCTTTGAAGCTGTTTTTAGATACAAAATGTGTTATCTGAAAGCAACTTGTCAGTTTCAGGGGAGTTTTTTTCCAACTTTAATGGGCTACTTTTATATTTTACTCAGAATTTGAACAGGGAGTTACACGATGAGCTCATCTTTTAAGCACCAAAATGAGTGTTTGTGAAAAATGGCCTAAGAAATCCCCTAAATCTGTAGATTAAAAAAAAAAAAAAAAGTAGGTATCATGTCGGATCTTAGCATTTCTCACGGAGTGGGAGGCAGTCTAGTTTATTCTGTCTGCTTCTGTTTTCTCAGGGCTTCCACTATCCCTTGTTCATGACGCTGGTTCATCTTGGCGTCAATTTCTGTCTGTCAGCTCTGACGCGGCGGGCGATGCAGTGCTGGACAGGGAAACCTCGCATCATTCTGACCTGGCCAGACTACCTCCGTAAAGTGGCTCCAACAGGCAAGCTCTTGTTACTTTTGGACTCTGAAGCTCTTGTTACTTTTGGACTCTGAAATGTTTTGATTGTCAATTTTGAGAACCAGGGGTTGAAGGTCAGATCTTATCATGTTTACTGATGGATTTTTTTTTCCTCTTCAATAATTATTTGACTAAAATCTAAATTGATAAGTTTCGTCACACATCTAAACATGGAAGTATCAGGTGATGTTAAACCGATCATATCTACCTGAGCAAAGGTCTGAAAATCAGCGGCTGTTCCCTTTTCTCTGCTGTGATAGAGGGTTGACTGATAGACCCGCCCACTTGGTCACGTCATGCGCAGTTAATACTGTTGCCATTTTAACATCTTTGTCACTGTATTTATCAACCTTTCTTGCAAAACAAATCTATAATGGCCAAAATCAAAATTAGCAGTTCTGGCTTTTTAAAAAGGCAGCCCTAAACATTTTTCAGGCACACAGTATTCTTTTATCTCTCAGTCAAGTAACCGGTACCTTCAGCTGGTATAAAAATGTTGATTTGACAGTGTAATTTGTTTAAGTTTCTCTCTGTCGCTTTAAGAAGCTTCTCCTCTTCCCGACTCTCTGCCTTCAGCATATCAAGACAGCAATGCCATTTACAACCATTCTTGGAGTGATGGTCTGAGAAATAGTTCATATGACAAGCTTACAGGTCATTTATTAGAAAATCATGTTTCATTCATGTACATTCCCTCTATATCCAGTGTAATATAGATACATTGGTGGCCATACATACTGTATCTACATGAAGTGCATTTGGCTTGTAATTTTAGAAAAAGTTGTGAACAGGTTCATTTTCTCTGCAGCCTTGGCAACAACACTGGATATAGGGCTTTCCAACTGGAGCTTCCTCTTCATCACCATCAGTTTGTAAGTTAAAGGAAGAAGAGCATCACAGCCTTGTCACCTGAACTGTTGTAATGTCCTGTCCTCATGTCTGTTTCTTTACGGCTGAAGGTACACCATGACCAAGTCCTCAGCAGTGCTGTTCATTCTCTTTTTCTCCCTTGTGTTCAAACTAGAGGAGCCGGTGAGCAAAGATTATTTAAATTTGAAAGAGATTCAAATTATTTTGACCGTAATTGGCCTAAAATAAACAAAGAATAATGTCTTTTAACAGGAGAAAATTTTTTTCATTCTTTTTCTCTTTTAGCTCCATAAAAAGAGGGGAAGACTGTTAGAAATCATTAGAAAACATTTTAATGATCCCAGAAATTTTCATAATGATGGAATAATTTTCCCTCAAATGTCTCCTTTATTTTTGGAATTTTACAGCTTCTTCCTTCAAGAAGTGTCTGTTTCAAAATGATACTTATTTTCTTTTACTCCTTAGTACATCAAATAAATGCTTTATTATCCTGTTAGTGCAAAATAATAACTGAGTCTTCTTTTTACTGCATAATGGACGTTTGAGAATGTCAGTAAAACTTTTCTAACACACAGATATTCCAATCTGACCACAGCGTCTGTCTGCTCCTTCTTTCCCATTTTTACCCAGAATCCCCTCCTGATCCTTGTGGTCCTGCTGATCTCCAGCGGACTCTTTTTGTTTACATTTGAATCGACTCAGTTCAACATGGAGGGCTTCATCATGGTGCTGTTGGCCTCCTTCATCGGGGGAATCCGCTGGACCCTCACTCAGGTCCTCATGCAGAAAGCGGAGCTGGGTCGGTCTTGAGTCATTTTCAATTTCATTTGTGCAATTAGTTTGGAGGTGGACTGTCACTGTTGAATTTTAAAAACACAAAGTCAGC
Organism: Poeciliopsis prolifica; assembly: GCF_027474105.1. Lineage (NCBI taxonomy): Eukaryota > Metazoa > Chordata > Actinopteri > Cyprinodontiformes > Poeciliidae > Poeciliopsis > Poeciliopsis prolifica. The sequence continues at coordinate 2,891,353 of NW_026562402.1, forward strand.
TAAGCTTGTTTGATATTTTGTTCTTTTTCAGGTCTTCAGAATCCCATCGATACCATGTACCACCTCCAGCCTCTCATGTTTCTTGGACTTTTCCCCCTTTTTCTCTACAATGAAGGTGAGTATAGTCAAAGTGACAATTTATAACTTCCATCAAAAATCTATTTCTTTCACCTATTTGTTAGACCGATTGGTAAGCAAGATCTCTCAAACCATATTTACTTAGCTTCTCCAGCAGTACATTGTCATCAGTTTTATCAAAAGCTTATTTTTTAATCTACAAAATAATATTTCTTGTCTATTCTGGCTGACATTTCTTCAAGCATATTCATAATGCAATTATTTTTTTACAAAACACATATTGCTGCTTACTACATAAAATGTTATGTTTATTGATAAATTGATCTAATTTGGTAACAAATATATACTCTAAGATGTTTTGAAAACTAAGGAGCCATGATCCTTGCTCTTTCTGATAACATAATTTGAAGAACAACCTTAAAGAAGGATCCTTGCATTAGGTAGATATCTTGATCTGGTAAATATTGTAATGTATCCACTACATTCATCCTTGTCTTGTTTCTATCCTCTCTCTGCAGCGCTGAGCCTGAGTTCTTCAGAGAAGTTGTTCCGGGTGACAGAGCTCTCTCCACTCCTCTATTCCCTCATGACGCTGAGCGTAGGCGGCATGCTGGCCTTCGGGTTGGGCTTTTCTGAGTTTCTCCTGGTCTCCAAAACGTCCAGCCTCACATTGTCCATATCAGGAATCTTCAAGGTCAGGGTGCTTGAAATCCTTGAAAGTGTTTGAATTTCAATTAGGTGTTCTCAAGGTTTGGAAGTTGTTTCATTTCTGAACAGTTTTGTAATAGAGTGCAGTCTAACATTTGATTAAAAGCCTAAATCTGGAAAGTGTTATTTACGGTTTATAAAAATAAACCTTTTGATTTAATTTCTTGTTGTCTGAAATTCAATCAGACTAAACCTTTCTTGTTTTAAGTTGGATAGAATCAATACAATTATTGCTAAATGCCAGAAAACTTTGCAAGAACATTTTTTTTAGATTTTTTGTAACATTCTGTGTATATTATGATTTACAATTTAATTTAAGAATGAAGGTAATTTATCTTAACATAAATTGTTTGAAGTGTCTTAATGTAGGGAATATTTTTACTCCTAATGGCTCAGTGACATATTGATCTGTGTAATGATCAATAAATGTTCTTTAACGATGTTTAACACATTGAACATCATTATTATTATTGGGGGATGTTTTTGTTCAATTAGTCTTATGTTCTCAGACTAGTCAAATTGAAAGTGTATGTGTGTGAGTGAGACATTTTGTTGCATTTTAGTTTCTCGTATGAAAGAGGATTAGAGCCATTGGGGGAAAAAAATTAAGACTTTTATTTCAGAATTCAAACTGTTTTTCTGAGATTAATGTAAGAATTCTTTCTTTTTCTTTTTTTTCCCAGTGGCCCTAATCCTCTCCCATAACCTCATGCCTACTGTAAAATGTAAATAATACCACAAGATATTAATAGCAAAAATAAATATAAAAATATCAGGTAATAGTGAATTGAAACCGTTGTGGGGTTTTTTTTGTTTTTTTTCTTTTATAGTTAATTTGTATTGTTTTTATTTCCAAAGTGATGTTGGAAAAGTTTGAAAAATTACTTTATAAGTGCTGAAGTGTTTGAATTGAACTTTGTAAGGTACTTTGTGTACAATGTGCATTTTTTTTTTTTCCACGGTGGCATTTCCAAAGAAGTCCCATCAGTCAACGCTCAGCTGTTAGCTTCAGTGTGAAATGCTCACCCTAAACCTTTCTGGAATAGTTTATCTGTCAGTCATGTAGCTGAATTAGTCCAAATACTGTAACGTTAGGATTAACATTCCTGACTGGAGCTTTAATGTTTAATAGTGCATCCATCTGTCAAAGTTATCCAAGAGATACAGCAACGTTGCTGTTTTCTCTTGTTCTTTTGACCTATTGTGGTTTCTGGTCTTCCAGCTGTAATCTAACCCATTTGTACTTATTGCTTGGTGTTTCCTGTAGGAGATATGTATGCTGCTTTTGGCAGCATCTCTGATGGGAGACAAAATGAGCAAACTGAACTGGTTGGGGTTCGCAGTGTGTCTCTGTGGGATTTCTTTACACGTGGGACTCAAAACATACTATTCCAAAAGTAAGTATATAAAAGACGTTGCCTTCCATGTCTAGCTTCCGAGAATGTTGCCGGTCCAGTTTGATTTTTCCTCCTGCATCCCTGCAGGCTCAATGATCCATGGCATCTCCTAGATTTCAATTTAATGTCCATTTCTAATGTCTGAAATTATTCTGATGATCATCTACAAAATATACTGAGCTTTAAAGCTGTCGCTACTACATGCAGATTTCATGCAGGTCATGGTTTTATTCACATCTTATTAGTGCAACTAGGAAACACCGTCAAGTGTTACATTCCTGTAATCCAGTGAAGATTTTTCCATTCGTTATTGAGATCAGAAAGTTTTGCAACATGCCATTCTTTTAATAAAATAAAAATGAAAAATCAAAATTGAAATTTAATTACATTGTTTAACATTTTGAGAAATGTTTCCAATCAAAACGAAACTCTTTTGGTTATGTAAATTTGAAATCTAATTCTGCCAGAGGTAGGAACAATTTTCCCTTTTTGAAATGCGTCTAACCCGTCTTTCTCCCCCGTCAGATAAGACTCCTTCTGTTCGACAGCTCAGCAGTAAAAGTTCAGAGCTTCAGCTGCCATTACTTCGGCAGAACGGAGATAAATGTGAGGATTCAGCCGCTGACGACTGTAACGATGAAGAGGAGGAGCAAGAAATCTCACTACATTGACAAAACCCCACTTGGACTCAGATCATTCCTTAACTTTTAGAAAAGCTCTTCCAGCTTCTTTGTTTCAGTTTTCTTCTATCTGAAGGGCTTCAGTATGACTTTTTTTTTGTAGTTGTTGCTTCCTTGGCTATACATTTCTCTCTGGACTTAAAAAGAAACAAAAAAAAATATTTTGATATTTAATTGTTGCAAATACAGTCAAATATTATGAATTTACAATGTCTGACAGGTGAGGAAACAGTGTCATATCTTTACAGCAATGTTCTGATGCATCAAATGGTGGCACTTATTTTTTTTCTTTTCCATCAGCCAAATCCGAGATATCTTCGATGTTATTCTGATAGTTACTGGAGAATAATTTTGGACAAAAAAAAAGCAAGTAACATAAATCTACCAATTCTGAAAAATATTTCTATTAATTCTGGAAGATACCAGTTTGTGGTTTCAATATTCACATATTTTTTTGGTCTATAATGGAGAATATGAAAAAATAATAATTACAGGTTCTTTGAAGTGAGATATTTGAATCCATCAGAAAATGACTAAGTTACATAATCATCTCTACTTTATGTGTTGTACCATAAAGTTGTCAACCTTTTTCAGATTAATAGGGTTAAGAAGATCCTGTGTGTGTATTCCTGAGAGCATTCTTTAAAAGAAGAGTGCTCACATTTTTTTAGTTCTGATGTACTTTATGGATGGGAGGAAAAATAATTTTTTATTATTCCACTTGATAATTAAGAGAAAGTTAGCCATTTCACATCTCTGGACATTGATTGTTGCATCAATTTTAATGCTTCCATAGGGCTTGACATTAAGCAGCCATCAGATGTTGTAGACCTAAATTTAATGTCATTGTGTTTATCATGATACCGGATACAGGTTAAATGATCATTGACCAATATTTAAAACGCTCTGCCTGTAAATTTAAAGCTTGGTTCAATGTTGGGTGGGTTACTAACATTTTCCAGGCTTTTACTTGTATTTCAAAGCTATGTGCCTTATGAGCTATTTATGCTAATGAATATGTCGATAATTTGCATAGCTATTTATTAAAGGATTTTGATGTGTATAATTTTCAGTAAAAGGATACTAATGAAAAGGGTGTAAAGTGTAATTTTATTAAAATTTTTAATAAATTCGTTTCAGTCATTTGCTTCTATAACTCAACATTCAATTTTTCCGTAAGGGAGAAGAAGGAGAAGGGCCCATTTCTGCTTCAAGAGAACGGTTTCAAGTATCTGGGCGCCATGTTCAGTGATCAAGTGGGGGCTGCATATTGACTTGTTCACCATGAAGAACAAAACCGTCCTCTTGAAGCAGAAATGGGCCCTTCTCCCTGTATGTATGGTCATGGTAAAAGCTGCTGCTCCATCATTATCTCCAAACCAAATCATGAAATAATTGGATCTTCACATCAAGTGAAGTGTACATTAGGGGGTTCCAGGTTGAAAAACATGGACTTACAGACGTTTGCTATAACTGCATAAAAATCTGAAAATGTCTAGTTGAAAGTAGAATTGTTCAATTTTTAGGCAGGATGGGATAGATAAAGCACAAAATGCCCAGGTCCAACGTTTCTGCAGTGTCTTCTCGCGTTGAATTTTCTCTGAATAACTACTTTTCTCACTTCCTGTCACAAGTTGCTGTGTTGCAACATAAATGTGTAAGTTGAGATTTACTTTCACATATTTTTGCACTTACACAAGTGGATTTTGTTTGCCCTAAGAAACCCTATTTGTTCATTACTGTTAGCATTAAGTTTTCAGTTGGGTCAGTACAATTCTAAACGTAGCCTACTCTTCATACAAATAAAAATGACAAAAACAAGCATGTGCTTTATGTTTCTAAAGATTTTTTGTGGCACTAGTGGCCTTTCTCCATCAGTAGTGGGACAGAAAGGAGGGTAAAACGTAGCAAAAGTCCCCGGGTGGGAATCGAACCAGGATCAAACCCTCAGGACTCACCTCCCCAAGCGGTGCGCGTGCTCCACCACTGAGCCGTGTGATTATCAGAGTTACCGATAAGTGTTACTGAACCTGCAGTAAAGTAAAAAGGTTTGGAGCAGAGCCGCGTTTTGAAACTTGGTGTTGACGTTCTGGGCCGACTTTCTCTGACTTTTTAAGACGTTCTTGGAGAGCCACTCCCATGGCGGAGCGGGGCAGCAGGACGACCCAGCTCCGTCTCCAGTTCGGGCACGAGGACAGCTCGTTTCCAGGTTCTGCGGAGTCGTTTTGACATCCCCTCCAGTGGAATGCGGTTTGGAGAGTTTTTGACGGGATAACCTGAAATTCGTCGACCGGGCCAGGTAAGACATCACCTGGCAGCTCCCTGAACAAAGAGCTTCTAAGATGGTGGGACATCTTTATTTTTTTCCGGACCTTTTTTTCAGCTTCCACCGTCTGTTGAAGAGAAGGAAACACCTGAACGGACACCTGCGTGACCGGACAACACCTGAGCTGTAAGGTGAATCCCAGAGGCTTGACCTCTGGTAGCTTCAGGTCAGTTCCCTTTTAGGTTTTAATTGTCTACGTTGAGCTACATTGTTTAAATAAGCAGCAGGCTTACGTAAATAATAAATAATAAAGTACTTATTGTTGTTTAAGCTTCAGAGATTAACTCAAACTTATGCTAAGTTGATTTTCTGACTATGCAACATGTGAAACATGTTTTAGGTTGACTGGGCCTTATTTGTCAATTAAAATCCTTAAATTAATGTAAAATTACATTTGGACTGCAGTTTTAAATAGATCTCTTTTTAAATGTGTACTTTTGGCCACCTTGTCCGATTCTCAAAGTGAAGGTGTGTTTTTAAAAACAGTTATAACTTTTTAAATATATTTGACTACTATGAAGATACTGTTTCCTGTCAAGAAACCAGTTTGAGCTTTTTTAAAGGTTTTCCCCATAAACGTTTCTTAAATATTTCGAATAACTTTTCTGTGGAAAAAATGTTTTTTTTTTTTAAATCATGACTTCCTGACTGTTCTCAGAAGATTTCTTAGAGATTAGTAATTGAGCAAAATCATTCAAGCGTTACAAAGGCCTTTAAGCTACAGGAATGACCTGGTGTTTAGTCTACTCAGATAGTAGGCCCATGTGCTTTGCAGGTGGCTCTTTTCACATCAAGTATTTTTCATTCCAAAATGCTGTGGAATTCCGAATTGGAAGAAAAATTATAGTTGCTTTTTAAAACGTTTTGAAATGTGGCATACAGTGGTATTCAGTCTGACACTAAATAAAACCCAGTTCAGTTGTCTGCTTCCAGAAGTCTTTATGTACTAAAGACTTCATCAATATGCAACCCTTCTCTGAAGGCCTCAGAGGTTTGTTGGAGAACAGTAGTGAACAAACAGCATCACCAAGACTAAGGAATACAGCAAGCAGATCAGAGAAAAGATGGAGATCGTTCAAGTCTAGATGTCATCATGTATCTCGAGACAAACGGTTGTCCATGGGAATGTCCAGTTAGCTTGAGCTATGGATCTGCACCTACCACAGTTATTATGGGACTGCTGTCTGCTTCACATTTATTCTCTTATTGGTTGGGGTTTTGCCATATAATGAATCCCTTCCTAAGCTTCGCCAGAGCTTTCTTTCTGCTGTCTCTGCTAGTTGTTCTCCAAGGCTCAAATCTATTTCTAAAAACATGTGCTAAGATGATTAAAAGAAAAAAATCGAGACAAAGCATATCACCCACAGCCACTACAGCTTTGCTTTAGTCTATTTCATTCACACTTAAGTTTCCAACTTAAGTGTGTTAAGTTGAAACTTAACACTTAATTTAATTTTCAGACAAAATATTTAGTTAGCAAAATAAATATTTAATTCGGGGCTAAAAAGGTAAGTATTTCAGTCAGAGTTAAATGTTTACATTGGAACTAAATATTTAGTTTGCCAATTACCTTGCTAAATATTTAATTTGTAAGCTACTTGATTTGTATTTACGCCGTGAATTAAGTATTTAGCTTGGAGCCCTGACATTGTACGTCACAATGAATAACAGAGTAAAAATATGACTTTGAGAAATGTATACAGTGATTTTTTTTATGACAAGCTAAATTCAGCTGAATATTGCTTTTAATTTTTCACTGTGTAACTTTACAGATGGCACCCCATACTCACATACTCACAACCTGGTTTTCTTGTCAAAGAGAAAGTTCTTTACCATTTTCCTCTATTCTCTCCATTTCACAGTACCTGGTCTATGTATTGTCACATAAAATCTAAAGTAAAATGTGTTGAAGTTTGTAAAAAATAAAAAATAAAGAAAAAACATAAAAAAATAAATACATTGTGTATTGACTCTGTTCACAAGCCTGGAATATTTTTTTTGCAATCAGACTTTTGTTTGCTACACAGTTCTATTATTCACAGAAAACAATCATCAGCAATTCTGAACCCGTTCTGTGAAGGTCATCTGCCTACAACTGCTTTCATTTGATTTCAGTCAGGCTTTTATAAAACTATAAACTCTCCCAACACTAGCTCAACCTGGTTGGATTTTAAGATTTTGAGCAATGTTTTTTACTAACTTGATTTTGGCAAAGTCAGCATATTCAGGCAAGACTTACAAATGAAAGTTCACAGGAGTGTTGACAGCATGCTTGTTGTATTGTTAGAAATCAGCCCACTGAGAAGGAGGCGTGGTTGCTTTATGGGCCCTTAAAGTCCTGAGCGTTTGTCCTGTGTGTCATTAGCTGTCTGAGATTTCAGGGTGTGTGATGGGGCAAGCGCTGACAAATCTGTAGTCTGAATCCTTTCAAGTAGAGTTCCCATGGGAAAAGGTGACGAGTTGGTTTTATTCAGGAAGCAGCTGATGAGGAAGAACATTGTGGTAAAATTCAAATAACAATGGTAGGAAAAAAGCTTGGGGCATTACTATTATATATATTTTGCTTCCAAGATGTTAGACTTTTAAAGTTTTTATTTTTAGTATTTTTTTTTTAGAATATTTCAAAGTGATCTTGATCAGCTTGTCACTTTCTGAGGCATTTTCATTGAACTTTTTTATCCCATTATCTAAGCAATTTTGGAGGAATGTATTTTTTGTCCCTTATGTTATGACAGATGAATCATCAGGCTACTAAGTCTAAAGTTTGCTATTCACACCTAATAAACTTTACTAAATTATTTGATGCAACTCAGCAAAGAAGCCATTTTAATTCAGTTAATTCAGTTTTTCAACTCAAATGGAAATGAAATGTAACTTATGTCATCTAAGCAATGAATATGAAAAACCCTCTGACGGAAGACTGTTACTGCATGACTGCTTCTAACTATTCGTGAAAAAAATTAATACAACTTAACTTAGAAATTAGTTAAAAAGTAAAATAAATAAATAAATAAAAAATGTAAACATTTTATGTAATTCCTCAGGACAGTCAGGTAAACATAACAAAAGTCATAGCAATAGCTTTTATTAAGGGTATTGAACTTGGCAGTTAAAGTTGATACAACTTAAGTGAGTCAAAGACACAAGGAATAAAGTTGGGTCAACAATTTTTTTTTCCTGCATAATGGCTCAATATATCATCTCAAAAGAGATTATATTTGTCCTAGATGACATCATCAGCTGTTGGCAAACACTGCTAATTATCTCATTTGCTTTTGTCGCTCCTGTTTAAGTCTTTGTCCTTTAGCTGGACATTATCCAAACCAGAGCGATAAACCAACTGTCCTAAAAAAAAAACTTTTCCTCAGCTTAAAAATAAAAGTATACAAAAAAAACAAATCTCAGTTAACATAACAGAACTGCTCCAATATTCTGCCACTATAAGCGAATTAATTATAGTGTGATTCTTAAGTGTCTTTCAGGTTGTGTTAGTGCTTTGAAAGGTTTTTTCTGCTTCTTATTGCTGTAGGAAGTTTCTAATAATTAAATGCATCTTTTGTTTGAGAAGAGTCTATTTTAATATTTCAGGACAGCGCTGTTCAGGAACTACAAGTAAAAATGAGTGAGAAATCGACCAAAGTCCAAAGAACTATCTGTTAATCAGAATCACATTGAATATGGTAAGTCTTTGTTGGAAGACTTACCATTTCATATATAAAGAATGAAAGGTGGTTGAAAAGATTTTCACAGTACAGAGAGTGCAGTAAGGCAGCACAGAGATCCATTAACAGGGATGTGTGAAGCTATATGAAGGATGTTTACACTGGAGTCTGTGGCTTTGAAAAGATCATTAAAACCTAAAGGGCAATTTAAGTCCTATAGATGGCCTACAATCCAGACCAGATCACCTCAAAAATGTTATGTGCTTCCTAAGTGTCACCTTCTCCAGACTTTTTGTGATCCAGGTTAGAATCTGTGAGGAAAGTTGCAAAGCTACACAATTTCAATGGTTCAACGACCAGAAGAAACACAAACAGTGCAACCACCAGGCTGAAAATAATCTGCATAAAAACTTACAGTGTTTTTCTTTTTGTACCTCCTGTTTAACTGCAGATAGCATTCACCTAAGTCATTTTCATCATCAGCTCATAGTGCAACCAACTAAAAGCTGCAAAATAACACCATCTTTTATTTTTAGAATTTTACTTTATAAGGACACATTGAAATTAACTGCAGGACCTAAACTTTTTAAAAATCTAACTTCAGATGAACACAGTCAGATTTCATTGTCATTACTTAGTAAATAAATATAAAGTTTCTGCATTTATCAAGCAATGATTGATCAACTTGACCACCTCTATTAAAGCAGGAGTTATGGGAGTTTGTTGGCACAAAGCAAAACAGGTGTAAACACAGCAATACGAAAGTCTGATTAAGTTGTATAAAACAAATATGTTGGGCTTTTGTTGCTGATTGTGTTTCTATAAAATGTTAAATAGTGGGATATGATGTAGAACCGGTTGCTTGTTTTGGAACATTCGAGTTCATTCGCTGTACCTGACAATGAAAGATGAATTGTGGGCATGTTCCTTAACAATGTAAGAAAGAGAAAAAGCAGAGAAAATGAATGATTAATGAAAAAGCATTTGCTCCACAGAGAGAAATGGAGAAGTGTGGACTAATACTTCTTTAAATGATTACAAGAATGTCTGGGAGTCTGTGAATAAAAGGAAAGAAGAGACCAAAATGAAAACAAAACACACTATAAGTCAACGTTGAACATTTATTATTTTATTGTTTCAGGCCCCATCATGTCTTCTCACCTTCTTGCATCCCGACCATCGTCTCTAAGGCTAATGCTGTGTTTCCTGTTCAGTGTCTTCCTGCTGCTGTCCTCAGGAGTTCATGGCCAGGGTAATATGCTTTGGTCCTTTAAAATTACAAGAAAGTCTAGAAAGTTTGATCCCATTTTTAAGTAAATGTACCAATTTTAAGATGTATTTCTGTGTTTAACTGCTTTTCCATCTGTGGAAACTCAGGAGATGATGGTGCAAAGAGGAATTCTTTTAAAAAATCAAAAAAAATTATGGACATTCTCTTCATGAAACTTTGGAAAACAGAATGTCTTCAGTCAGAGGCTTCTTCATATTTGCTGTAGTACAGACCGCTACAAGAGATCTGTCCTGCCAAGAGTCATCAGCATCTACAATAACTCTGAAGAATTTGAATTAATATGAGTCGTAACAACATTTAATTTCCCTTTGGCATCAATGAAGTATTTTTCAAATTTTAATTTTAATTTGAAATTTCCAAACAGGGTTTTGTAAATTACAAAATACATATGAGGTTTAAATCTTAAATCGGTGCACAGATGCTGTTTTCTTCTGCATGTCTGGAAATGCTATTGTTATTAGAGGTTCTCTTTGAAACCTTGACCCTTTCTTTGCAAAGACCCATCAGACCCCCGTGGCCCTCCCCCCTTGTCCATGGATGAAGACGTGCGTAAATCCAAGTCAGAAAAGGAGCTGTTGAGAGCTGGAGGTTCACAGATCAGCTGTAAACAGTCTGCTGGGATTCACCATGCTCATGTTTGCTCTCCTCTGTCTTACTTGTTTCCGCTTTCCCCTCCCTCTATTACACCACTACAAGTTACATTTAGTACACTGTCATACTGTAACTGAGTGATGCTGCTCTGACATGCCCTTTGACCCTCTTGGCGTCCTGTTCCTGTTTCTGCTGCAGTCCAGAGGACAGGGCTTGCTTTGACGGATGGGGGGCAGCTGGAGATGAGGACAGTTAGAGGGCAGGACGACAGGGACATGAAAGACACCACTTGTTGAGAAATCCCTGCTGGAAATTATGCAGATGAAGTCAGAACAAGAGAGGGATTTGATTTGTGTAGGAGGAAGTGAGAGGGGCTAGACCGCCATGGGAGAACAAGAGGAACCAAGATAGCATCCCAATTTGAGCCTTTGATTTTAAAAAAATCTCGAATAATCACCTCAACAACAGACAGAGATCCTTTTTAAATCTTAAATGTTGATCTTTTCCAAATCTTTGTTACCGCCAAGGTCGTCTGAAGCTGACCGTTCTGTCTGAGGACCGATTGCAGATGAAGTGGAAAGAGGCCGATGGTCCCATTCAAGGATACAAAGTTCGGGTCAGAACAATGTCAGGTGAGAATATTTTCCAAGCTGTGCTAAACTGTTGAATGTTATAACTTCTAAGATTCCTGAATAAATATATTACTGGAATAAAATAGTGCTGCAATGACCCTTGCTTTATGTTGACAGTGAAGTCTGTTGAACTATCAAAAGTCCAAGCCTTTCTCATCAAGGCGTAGGAAAGACTTTATCCTCTAAGCTAAGAGATGTTGGTGGCATTAACTAAATCACTGACTCTTTGGTTACCTAGCAACAACCTGTTGAGAAATTTGTGCAGCAGCAGTTTCATTTTTCACTTTCTTGCCCCATAGGCTAACTGCTTAAAAATAAATAACGGTGTGAAGTGAAAACTGCGGGTAAAACAGGAAAGGTTACGTTTGGCAGTATTTCAGATATTTAAAACATGAAACTAATCAATTATCAATCAACTCTATTGATTGATGATGATTGACAATTATTGATATTGACTAATCTGAAAGGCTTATTTTGTGATACATTTTCATCCATATCATCTAACCTTTTGTTGGTCTATTCCATTAAATACAATAAATTACATTGAAATTTGTGACAGTGTGACAAAAAGTAAAAAGGTAAAAACATTCAAGAGATATCAATAGTTTTGCGAGGAACTAAGGAGCTTTCACTGTTGATTGAAAGGACAGCAGAATACAGATTGATGAGTCTTTCATTTTCTTTCTAGAAGAGCAGCAACCAGAGCTGATGTTGACTACCACCCGAGGCCGGGCGACAGTGGCGGGACTGGACTCCAGTCAGGAATATTCCCTCCAAATCTTCGTTCTGAACGGGACGACAGAGAAGCTTCTGGCAAAAAGGCGATTCACTTGTAAGAAACTCAGCATGGATTAAATTACAGGACATATTTATTCAGGACCAGCTTTTGAAACATTTAGAGTAATTTAATAGGATATAATATGTAGAGTTTGAGAGTAGGTCAATTTCATCATACTTTGCTTAAGTTTTAGAATTTCTCTCTTAAAGTTAAGCCAAAGTCATTAGGACATCCATCAGCTAATTATCTACCACACCAAGTGTTCAGTTATTAGTTCTCTGGTTATCACCTTCATCACTTGAGTTTAATTTCTGTCTTTTGTCTGAATGTTTCAGAAAGCAATTATTCGAATGGACCTTAAAAGGTTTGACTTTAGTGGTAAGGTTGTGGACAGAAAATAAGGGGTGCACTGACTGCAGTTTTAATATTGGTGGATAAGATGGGCTTCACATGTAAAAATCACATTTTGTTTCTTCTTTTCATATGTTTTTGTAATGACCTAAAGGAACTTAAACATCTACAGGCCAGTTAGGATGAAAAACAGTGGAAGAAACTCTGGGAATACAGCTTGTTCAGCTGGCAGTTCAGCTGAAAAGCTGAAAAGCTGTGGTTCCATTAGAAACGTGTATAAAACTTTGTCAACTTTCTGCTGATGTCAAAAAAACACAATTTCACAAATGCAGTATTTCCATTAAATGAAATGCTCAAATCCCAATTGGTGCAATTTAGAGGTCAATGGAAACAGCGAGATACTCTGGCAGGACAGCCAAGTCACAAATGAAGATGACTTGTATTCAAAAATACTGTAACCTCTGCAAGTCTGTGCTCCTTTTGTTAACCAAGAATATACAGAATGAACACATTTTGATTACAGACACACCCTTAAATTGATTTTAAAGCTGCTTCATACACTATAATGAGTTTAGTGTCTCCTAGATTGTGAATTATCCATCATGGACAACCCAAACTCAACCTTAATGATGGCCTTTGGCATACACTGTGAGAGGATTAGTAGAGTTGGAAGATATTTTAAGGATTAGGGTAAATGTGACAGATAGAAACTCTACTGTCTTCTTTTACCATCTGCAGAAGTAAAATTTATCCCGATCTGAGGTACATGCCGGCTGATTTCCTCCTGATTTGTGAATGCCTTTCATATTGTATGTTTTTAGTCAGCCTGATGGATTCCTGTCCTGGGGCGTAGTGTACCCTTCAGGTTCTTGGAAAACACGTGGCTGATAGCAGGTTTCTGTGATGACTTGAGCGTGTTCAGGCACATTACAAAGAAAACACCTTGGCTTGGAAATTTGCAGTCCTTGGGCTGGAAGTATGGCGGTCCGGGAATTCCTTCCTGATGTGTCTTTGTCTTTTGGATTTTTTTTCGCTCCCTGGGGACCTTGTTCTTAGTCAGAACCACAGTGACACTGGATTCCTGTTCTTAGGAATTTCTGACCTTTAAACATGTTTTAAATCAGGTGATTTTAAAACAGTTGTATTTTTATGTTGTAGTAATTTTTAGAATTTTTTTTTACTTATGAGCACCTAATGTGTGAGATTAATTTTGGGTAATTACCTTACACTGAACTTTGTGTTCTGCAGTGATGAGTCTGCGAGAGGAGGAGATGATCCGCAGCGGTAGTCGTGAGAACCGTAGGAAGTTGATCCCAGGCGGGTCGGGCTCGGGGGACCCGGACGATTCGACGGCTGTTCTGCTGGACCTGCCAACAGTTCTGTTTCCAGACCCAACTCTTACCACTGTTGCCACTGTCACAACTGCAGGTGTCATGTGCTATCAGATTAAAATAACACTTTGATGAACCCAAAGACTCCTGTCAGAGTAAAATGACTAGAGAACTAACAACATGAGACAAGTCAAAGATTTTAATATAACTTATGCAACAAGACTTGTGGGAAGATGCAATTAATTGGCAAGTTGTTTCATTTTGATTTAGTTTTTTTTTTTCCCTAAGCCTTCCTTACCACAAATAAACATAACATGAACACAAAAAAAGAAAAAAAAAGTGGCAAACACATACAACATGTAAATAACTCAAAATGCAATAAAAGTATTGTAGAGTCACACAGATTCTGGACAATTCATCACAATGAATTTTTCCATTTAACCTAGATCTTTTCACAGAAAGTACTGACATTTTTGATGGTGGACATTAGATGTTTCTGGCAGTTCTGGAACATTTTTTATGTAGTTTTAGCTAAATTGTTTTTGCATGCAAACTTGTGGGATCTTTCAAAAGTGGTAAAAACATACAATGTTAAGACTGCACCAAGTGGAAGATGTGAAACATATAAGTCCAACAAATAAGAAGAGATTTTGTATTCCTGTTTCTGTAAATGACAAATAAGCCATAAATACTGCTTATCTGAAGGGAAAATGTTTATTTATTAGAAGCAAAATCAGGTTTTTTTCCCCTCACTTTTCCCTTTGATGTTTTTCCTGTATTACCCCAACTTCTCTGGGAACAACCTTTGTTTATCTTACTTTAACCCCACCCATGTATTTACCATTACCTCTGGTCCCCAGAGCCCTCAGCCACAGAAAGCACTTCCGAATACCCTGATGACCCCCCAGAGAAAAGCACCAGAGAGAAGAGGAAGAGGAAGAAAGAGAAGGAGCGACATAGTTCCACAGTGGAAAACAAGGAGGAGCATGGGATGAAACAGGGTAAAATGCCAAATCACAGAAAAACAAAAATTTCTGCAGAGAAAATTAAAAAAAAAACTTTTGGAAATTTTTTATTGTACAGCTTTTGTTTAAGATTAAATTATTTCAGTAATATTATATGACTGAAGTCATAACATTGCAAGAAAAAAGTAATATTACGAGAATAAAGTCATAATATAGCAACAATAAAGTCTTTATATTTGGAGAAGAAAGTCAAAATAATATAAGAATAAAGTAATCATAATGAGAATAAAGTCATATTCAAAAATAGACTCATACAAGAATTTGTAATACGAAAATAAAATTTTAATAGGACAAGATCAAAGTCATATGATTATAGGGTTAAGTCAAAATAGTATGAGAATATATCTGTAATAATGTGAGAATAAAGTCATAATATTAGATGAATAAAGTCATAATATTACGAGAACTAAGCCATTATACTATGAGAATAGAGTCGTGATATAATGAGAATAAAGTTGTAATAATATGAGAACAAAATGATATAATTTCAAGAATAGTCATAAAACTGCCAAAATAACATTGTAATACTATGACTTTATTCTAGCAATATTGATACTTTATTCTCATATATCTTTATATTAATCATATTATGACTTTATTCTTGCAATATTAGGACTGTTCTCATTGTTTTAATTTTTTTTTCTTAGCATGGCCCTAGCATGGTAAAACACAGTCTTACTGACAAGCAAAGTGATTCTAAACAAGTTAAAATTTAGTGGCAATCCTTGGCTTTTACTATGTCTAAAAATACATGCTAGAAAAACATGATATTTCAGAGCAGTAAGGGCTGGTTGGGAGCATGATGACAGTGTTTACTGACAGGTGATAATGACAGGCCGTCCTGTGTAGCTGCAGGATACACATGTCCTCTGTCTCCTCTTTGATCTCAGGAAGCTCAGAGACTCCGCACATGCATGGAAACCCACTCCAGCTCATGTATGCAACCTGTCAGCATGTTTTGCTATGCAAAAGCTCACACCTCTTAAGCTTTTTCACAACTTCCTATATTTCAACCCCAAATGTCAATGTGTTTAAGTGAGAGTTAATGTGACAGGCCAATGAAACTAGACAGCATATTATTATGAAGCAGAAAACAATTAACAAATGGCTTTCAAAATTTTTACAAGTAGAAATCTGAAAAGTGTGGGGTGGATTTGCATTCAACTTTTTAATTTAATGCATTCCCTAAATAAACCACAATTGATTTTTTTTTTTTTTTTTTTTTGCATAATTTATTAGTGCAGTAAAAACAAATATATTTATACAAATTACTGTTAAACAGCTGTTCAGAAACAACAACAAAAAACTAAATGCTTTTTTTGGGCCAGAGAAGTGAGCATAAACTAAAACAGAATCATTGGGAAGTTGAGACTGTACAGCTTGCCAGTGGCTCAACTTGCCCCAAAGCTAATATTTCAACTTTATTTGTGCCTGCATCTAAATTACAACACTTTTATTTTTGGTCTATGACTTTGTTCATACTTAACACAATTGATAAAACACATTTAAAAATATCGATTATGATCTAAACACAATTCTTATCAAACTTAAAAAAGACTAAATTCACACTTTTTAAGGAATGAAGGTCTAACCGCTTTGCCCAGGAGATTCTTACCTTCGCAAACTTCATTCAGTGATGCTTTCCTCCTAATTGGTCATATAATTAATGTTTTTCTTACCGTTTTCTAGTAACAAGAGGTAGTTCAACTTATCCCAGTGTCTCCTATGTACTGCTGTCTTAATGTTCTGTGACCGTTGACCTGACTAAATCTATCTTTGTGTCTTGGAGTTTAGGCTTTCCCCAGAGGAAGCCATATGAGTGTGAGAGTGACGCAGCAGCAGACATCATGTTGTTGGTCGACGGCTCCTGGAGCATCGGACGCACCAATTTCAGGCGGGTCAGAGACTTCCTGGAGGGTCTGGTGACGCCGTTCCACATTGGACCAAAGCACATTCAGATCGGTGAGGATCAGGCCAACAGTAGGAATCAACTGGTTCTCTATCTGAAGCTGGACCCTCTAAAGGAAAGACAAATCTGGCAAATATCACTGTGTGCTGCAGGGCTGACCCAGTACAGCGGAGACCCTCGCACTGAGTGGCACCTCGGTAACTTCACCACAAAAGAGCAGCTGTTGGAGGCTGTCAGGAATTTCAGATACAAAGGAGGAAACACATTCACAGGTAGGGAAATTCAGCTTCAACTCTTTTCATGTCTGCCAGTGTGTAACCAGCCGGTTTTTTCCTAGGACAGGCACTGCTCCACGTCATGGAGGAAAACATGAAGCCTAAGGCAGGAGCCCGAGCCAGTGCACCATTTTTTCTGGTTCTGTTGACTGATGGGAAGTCTCAGGACGATGCGATTGCAGCAGCGAACCGGCTGAAGAATGCAGGCGTGGAAATCATCGCTGTAGGTGAGAGTGAAAAACATTGCTTTGAATTTTGAGAGTATCCTGAAAGCATGCACCTTGTGTCACTTTTTCTACCTTATTTACAGTATGTTGTTATTTGTAATATCCCAGAATCACAAATTCTGGGATATTACAAATATTACAAATTTATTTTATTTGTTAAAAATAAAATAAAAAAAAGAAACAAGAAAATTTGATCTACAGAAGTATTCACACTAGCAAAGGATGCTCAGCTGCACCATGTTACCACTGATCATCCCTCAGATGTTTCTACAACTTGACTGGAATATACTGGTACTGAATTACGTACATAAGGTCTTACAGTTTTCATTGCAGAAACCAAGAAATCAAGGCAAAAAAGGAAGAGTTGTCTGTAGAGCTCTTAAGACTACATTCTATCAAATCACATATTTTCTTAACAATACCACAGAGCTTTTTGGGAACAACAAATGTCCCAAATTCCAGATACCCTGTTAGCTCTTATTTAATGACATTATCCCCTGTGTTTAATCTACAATCTTTAGTTTTTTTCAATCTCTAAAATTTTGTCTTACAAACTCTAATTTTAACTCTGCTTAGATGCCTTTTCTTCTGCCAATGAGGTTGATAAATTTAATAAGTTTGTGTTTTTTAGGTGTGAAAAATGCTGATGAAGCTGAATTGAGGCAGGTGGCATCAGAGCCAGTTGATCTGAACGTCTACAACGTAAATGATTTCCCCCTGCTCAGCAAGCTGGTCGCTCGGCTCGTTCACATTCTGTGCAGGAGGATAGAGGACCGCGGCATCTCAAAACGTAGCCCATACTTCTGTCTACCTACGCACAGACTGTGTCTGTGTGCTTAAACTGACTGTACAGTTAAATGAATTGAAAAATATGTCATTTTAAGGTGTGATTTGTTGTATTTTTAGGAATGGAGCCTGCACCCACCACTCAGCCAGGCCTCTCCTTTCCCAGTCCGACTGATCTGCGGTTTTCCCAACTTGAATCCAGACAAGTGAAGCTGCACTGGACCAATCCTAACCAGCCCGTCTCGCAGTACAGAGTGGTTTACCACAGTGCTGAGAGTCAGAGTCCACAGGAGGTTAGGACTACACTTTTACATCCAGGCATGGATGATATACAGGCTTTAGCACTGATATTGGCTGATGATGGTCACTTTGTCAGTATCTGTCTGATGAGTAAAAGTTGGCCAATATTAATCAATATTTCTTTCCATCTTATTGTTGTGTATGTTTCGGGAGGACATTAATCATGTGCTGTTTGCTTGGTCATGTGACTGTAATAGTGATACACCACTGCAGTGTTTCAACTGAAGCAAAGAAGCTGCATAGTTAAACAACTCTGGAAAAAATTAAGAGACCACTTAAAATGATCAGTTTCTCTGATTTTACATTTTATAGAGATATATTTGAGTAAAATGAAAATGCTTCTTTTGTTCTACAAACTACTCACAACATGTCTAAGAAATTCCAAGCAAAAATGTTGTATTTATTTGCATAAAATGAAAAATGCTCAAAATAACAAAAAAGATGCAGTGGTTTCAGATCTCAAATAATGCAAGAAAAATAAGTTCATATTCATTTAGAAACACAGGAAGAGTTCGATATTTGGTGGAATAACCATGAGGTTTTTAATGTAGCTCAGTGGGCGGTCTCTTAATTTTTTTACAGAGCTAGGCTATTGTTGCCACCATTAAAAGAACAGAGTGCAGGTAAGGTAGGTTGTGTTTTTATATAGCTACACATTTTCAGAAAACCAGAACAATCTACACATTTCTTCATGTGACTGTAAAAATGTGTCTGCAGGTGGTTTTATCCGGCTCTGAATCCACTGTTCTGCTCGATGGCCTCTCCTCTCAGACACTCTATCACATCTCCATATTTCCTGTTTACACCAGCAGTGTTGGCTTGGCCCTCAGAGGAACTGTCACTACATGTGAGCATGATATAGCTGAAGCTGATGAATATGGTATTTTATTGGAATTGAAAGGGGCTTCCTCTTCAGATTAGGACAAAAAAAAAAAACAGGTCTGCTACTAGACATTATCAATATGCTGCTGTTTGTGTGAATGGATGAATTGTTATTCCAAGGGTCGGTGAGTCATTGTATGAAATTAAGGACAATTGATTACAGTCTTAATATAATTTGAACAAACCATACCACAAATTCCAAATGCTTTTTGTATTTTAGATATTTTTTTATATACATATGTTAAGCTGTTATGAACTAATTTATATTCTTAAAAATATCTATGCATTCACTGTTTTTACATTCAGCGACATTATTTGCTAGTTTTAAGAAACACAAGGCTGGGAGACATCATGGTTACTGTTTTCAACAAATTGAGGGAAAGAAGTGGATCAGAAAATATCAGATGAGCATCAACACCAGCGTGTTGCTTTGTTGTTAAATTTAGCTGAGATGGTGTGTGTCGCTCTTAGGTTTCCTAGTTACAAGTGGATTTGGAGCTTTTAGAATGATTTTGCTAAGCGATAATAGCTCCCTGAGTGCTATTCCTACCGACCTGAATCAAATGGCTCAATTTGCTCACTAAACGTTATTCAGCTTTTAATAGGCCTGGTAACAAAGGACTCATTTGATTCAAGTGGTTTGAAACAGGAATGCATCTGAAAATTGAAATATTGTACTTCTGGAAGACTGGGGTTGAGCACTCTTATACTAATGCCTTTATTAGGTACATTAAAGGATGTAAAACAACAACAACAAAACAAAAAAATTGATTGTGTTTGGATGTGAAATGAAAGCTCATCCATATCTTTGAATTCTTGTTTGATGCAGATTAGATAATCTTCCTGCACGAAAAGGAATCATATTCTCAAAATCGTATGGTTCAGACTAGAAAGTTACAGTAAAGCTTTCTGTGAAACTCATTTAGCATGTCAGCTGCTTTACTGAAAACTTCAACATTTCTGGACAGAAGGATTGGAATAGAAGGAGAAAATACAAATGATCAAATTGGCTCCATGAAGTCATTCCACAGTAAAACCAATTTTTTAATTATGCTTAATTAATCATTTTCTTATTCAATTTATGCAGAAAAAAGGAAGTTTGAACTACTTAAGGGTTTGGTGATCAACAATTAACACAAGGATAAAATTAAACTAACATAAAAAGTGATTTTATTTAACATTTTGTAAATCTTGAATAGGATATATATTTCTGATTCATAATTTCAAGAGGCTGGTTTGAATTTGGTAGCACATTCATTAAATTACATGTTTTTCATGCCCTCTTTTTCTCTGCGCAGTCTTTATCTGGCTCTGTGTGGTAACTATAGAAACCATTTTTTTCTTAAGCATGTTCAAAACAGTTAAAGCAGACCAAAATGATCCACACAGCTTAAAGCACAAACACAAATCATACTCTATTGGATGCCACATTGTTTTATATTCTGTCCTCATTGTCATTCTTACTGCTTCTTCTTCAGTGCATCTGGCTATGCCAGCCAACTTGGAAGTGACTCCCTCCTCTTACAGTGCTCTGCAAGTAAGTTGGAGTCCAGCTCCTGGTGCGACTCATTACATGATCCTATACTCAGCACTCAGCGACGGAGAGCCGGAAGATGCAAAAGAGGTAAGGAGTGAAAATCTAAAATCAGAATTTAATCAAATCACAAATTAGTCAAATTAAAAAATCCATATTTTAACACTATTATGTATTTTCCAGACACAGTGCCATAACACAATCAGGTAACATAATGTTATGACATAATAAAATTTGGCTTATTTACATTTAAGTGGAAATAAAAAAATTTCCAATGGAATAAGATTTATTACCAAGAAAAACTTTTAACACAAAAAAATATTTGACCAAACATTAAAGATATAAATAGCAATTGCAAATTTACAAGCCTTCCCCCTAAATGTAGATGCTTCCATATCTAACTACTAAAAGGAATAATTGCAGGCAACATGATTCAGCCTTTTGTCAAATCTATTATATTAGTAAAACTATGATTTTTTTATTTTTGTATTTTTTATTTTTGGAAGACAATAACAAATAAATTAGGCTCTAACCCTAATTTAATGTTCTGTATCATTTATGGACAGGAGAAATTCAGCGCAGACCAGACAGTGGTGGAGCTTGCAGGTTTGCTGCCAGAAACAGACTACTCTGTCACTCTTTATGCTCTTTATGATGAAGAGCCCAGTGATCCAGTCACTTCAGTTTCCCGCACACGTAAGTGATTCCCTGAGCATTCTCATGAGCATTTCCATTTTTCTGTCTATTTTTAACTGAAATATTTTTTCACTTCATCCTGTTTTTCCTAAATTCGTGTCCCTCTGGATCCTTAAGTACCCCTCCCAGCTCCGGTTGGAATTCACTTCCCGATTGTAACCCACAGCATGATAAAGGTGAGCTGGGTCCCTGGTGCTGTGGATGTCCCAGGCCACAGAATCACCTACAGCACCAATCATGGCAGTGACACCAAGCAGGTAAAATGGTATTGTGTTCATTTATTTTTCAAATTTAGGAATACTGCTTTTCTTGTATATGTCTATATATGAGACATATACAATTGTGTACGTACAATTGCTCAATTGTTTTTACATTGAGCAACTTTCTTTGTTCATACTAGGAAAACACAAGGCTGTGCGACATCGGAAGAACAGGGTTAATATTTTAATGGAACAGAAGGGAAACTTCATATGAGCAGCAATACTAATGTGTTGCTTCATTGTTAAAGACTTGATTTAACTGAGATGGAGAGCATTACTCTTAGGTTTCCTAGTTCTGAGTTGTGAAGAATAGATGCAGAAAAGTAGAATTAATGGGGTTCCAAACAAAAGAAAGGAAGTTACATGTTACAGAGGATTCTGTGCTTTTGTAATGTTTTTTGTTAAAACAAGCATGCACAATGGATATTACTGTCAATGTACTTCAGTACAAATAATTTCATGTACATCTATCTCCATGTGGGAAACCATTATCTAAGCAGATAAAAGGAATTTCACATCTTCACTTATCATCACCTATCACTTGATTCCTGTGAAAGTGATACTGAACAATAACACAGGGTTTGATATAGAATGTCAGGCACAGTTGCTCTAATCTTCTGTTGTAGTTCAACATTTGAAATGTAAAATTATTGGCATTTTTTCCATTTATGCTGAAATATTTACTTTTCTGAGTTTCAATGGGGGTCTATGACTCCTTATAGAAGCATAATACACAATTATGCTAGTTCATAGACAGTTCGGCGTGTGAAAATGTTTGAAATTGTTTTTTTCCCAGATGGAGGTAAAAGGCCAGAACTCTGTGGTGCTGCAAAGCCTTTCATCTCTGTCCCGATACTTGGTTTCAGTCCAATCCCACTACCCACAAGGCCTGTCTGCCACACTCACCAGTAACGTCACAACACGTAAGTCAACATACACACACATATCTAGTCTCTGATTCTTCTTTGTGGGGTTTTCTTCACCACCTTTTTCCTCTCTGCCAGTGAAGGTGCCTTCTCCATCAGATCTCAAGGTGACTAATTTCTCAGGCAGTGAAATTATGGTACGCTGGGCGGCAGCAGCAGATGATGTGGTCTATTACCTCATCAAATGGATCTCTTTAAGTGAAGGAGACCTGAGGCAGGTGAGAAGGGAATATATATACTTACATACATATGTATATATATGTATGTATGTTTAGGTGTTTGGGTTCACGTGTGTTTTAGCTGAAGGTGAATGGAGATAATGAAGGAGCGATCCTGGAGGGAGTGGAGGAGGATAAAGAATACCAGATCTCTCTATCTGCACTCTATGGAGATGGAGCTCAGAGTGAGGCTGTTGCCATTCGATATAGTACCTGTAAGTCCAACAAATTTATCTACACACTTTACTGTGAAACAATTATAAACTACCCACTAATTCAATTTAAATCAGTTTCCTAATGTTTATTAAGTTTGTGCGCTTTTCTAAAAAAAAAAATTTAAATATTTTTTACGTATTTGAAACATAAAATGTTGCAGGGAGAATAGAAACACACATGACATGATAAAGGTTAAAACAAAATTTGGGGGTATTTTCTACCAAACAAAATGTAGATGTTCAGGTTTTCCACTCAGCTTGTTTGTAAAAACAATTTTCTCTTTTTCTGTTTTGGGCAGAATCTGAAAAACCTATAACATGTTGTTTGTTGCTGCAGTGTCAGGCGGAGGCCCGTCCGGTCTATCCGTGTCAGAAGAAACTGCAGTTAGCATGTTGGTCAGCTGGGTGCCTCCAAATGCTCACGTCCTCCAGTACCGGGTTTCTTACACACCACTAACCGGAGCTGAGACCCAGGATGGAAGTGTGAGTGGGCTCTAAGTGTTACTCCTGGCTTTTTTGGGCCTCGTTCCAAAGAATCACAAACCACTGTGGGTCAGAGAGAAACTCAAAATCCTCCTGCCTGTGTTAGCAGTCTGAAAAATTGTGTTGCTGTCTCCAGGTGTTGGTCCCCGGTGGTCAGAAGCAGGTGGTGCTGGAGTCATTGCAGCCAGATACACGTTACAGCATCTTAGTCACTGCAGAGTATCGCAACAGAGAGGGAGGCAGCGGCTCAGCTCAAGGCAAAACCAGTAAGTGAATTTGAGCCTAGTCCAATCAGCTGTTTCCTTCACACGACAGTCAAGATACTAAAACTCCGCTGTAGTTTATTGTATTTTTGCTTGTTATTATTCATTTTGTCACCGCTCCATAGACCCTCAAAATGCTTGAGGAACTCTTAATTATCACACCACTTTTAAAACATGGTCACTATTCTTAATATACATTACCTAAAAAGTAAGAACATTTGCAAATGGTTATTTCTGTGTTGTAACAATTATCCTTGGGAAAAACTTTCGTTAACACCGGAAGTATGTTTAAGATTCCACTAAAATGCTTTAGTGGGTGGCCAGCAGAAGCAGAGGCTGTGGGCTTACATCAACAATTCCCTGCATTTTTTCACTCTAAAGCATGATTGAGAGTTTATTGCAAATTCTTTGCAAAAATGATCTTAAACAAAAGATTTATAATCACAGCACAGCAGAGGTTCAGTTCCACAAACAAAGAAACAAACTCTGTTCAACAGGACACTAAAAATAATATATAAAAATTTTTCAAACACAAAAGTTAATTTTAATAAATTTTTGCAAACAGGTTTTGCAAACATTTTTATTTGCAGTAACACCAAGATGTGGCTTATTTAAATTGGGTATATTAACAAAAATGACATTAGTTTCCATAAACTTATAAATGAAAAAACAAGTAAAAATGTTAAACTTCTATGAGTTCATTCTTGTCCTTGCAGGTTTCATCTGGTTTTCTACTTTATCTGTGGCCTACTTTCGTTTCCCTCCACTGATGATCATATTTGTGTGTCCATCCCTGCAGCCAGTCTACGTGTGAGCAGCATAAGCGTCATCAGGTCAGACCACTCCAGTATCTGTTTGTCCTGGAGGCCCGTGTTGGCGGTTGATGGATATCATGTTGTCATTCAGTCAGTTAAAGGTGATCTACAAATATTTACAGACATTTGTGCTCAACATGTTTCTGAAAACACATTAGCTGGAGTGAACATCTTTGTTGGTTCTCTCTCGGTCTCTAGATAAACAAATAAAACAGGAAACTGTGGATGAGTCGACCAACAGCTACTGCTTCAACTACCTGGAACCTGAAACCCTTTATCGCATCAGCGTGCATTCGCTTCTCGGCTCTGCAGAGGGCGCTGCTGTCTCTATTCTCCATCCTACAGGTGTGCAACAAACACAGGGCCTTGCAAATGTCGTCACTCTGCTTGAACTTTTTCACTGCCTGTCATGTTCCAACAGTAGATTGAAATAGCCTACCAGCAAGCTATAACTGAATGGTTTATATCAAAGCATACCCATGTGCTAGAATGGCCTAGTCAAAGTCTGAATATAAATCCCATTAAGAATCTGCAGAAAGACTTGAAATAGAACAAACATGGCTGCAATTGAGATATTGTGCAAAAGCAAAACATTTCTTTTGTGGGGGAATGCAAGAGATTCATTAACTGTTGGGCGATAAATGTAGCACATGAAAAGGCTAATTTATTATAATTATGTATCAAAATCTTAACAGTCTCATTAATAGAAAATATTTTCTTTATCAGTCTCAAAAGATCAATCATAAGATTAAACCCTCTTTTTAAAAAGGGATTTATATATTTAGAAATATATTTATTCAGACTAATTATTTGTGTTTGTGTTTAAATGTCTAATTTTAATTTGACTCAATACTAGAGATTTTACTGTGCGTATAAACAGCAACCGACAGCTAATATCTCTGTTCAGTAAAAGGGATTTTTTTATGCATTAATCAAATGAATTTACACAAAACTTTGAAAGTCTCCAAAATAATCAAATTAAAATACAAAGTAGTTATTCCAGTGATGCTGCATGCTACTTTGATTTATCTTTTCACAGCTCCAGCTCCAGCCAGAATTCCCGTTCCTCCCCGGATATATCCTGTACACAATGAAGGTGAATCTCCTTAAACATTGCTTCTTTTGCTTTTAGAGGAGCTCTGGGTTTCTTTTAGTCTGCAGCCTTACATTGTTTTACATATAAGAAGACGTAATCCAAAGTTTTTGCAAGACAAAACATATAACAATTACAGTGCTGTCAGATGTTTACTCCTCATAGAGAATAATATCACTATAAAGTAAGAGTTTTCATTTAAGCTGTTCTTTTAGCATGTACAATCATAACGCCATGGATTAACAACAAGTTAATTAAATCTTAAGTCTCAAATTAATATGGCATTCATGTCCATGGCAAAAGTTTGTCAATTTCTGACCAGAACTGAATGATATATATGTTTATTTTTTCTTTTTGTGAGCTGCTTGTTTACTAATGCTTCTATGAAACCATCCAGGAAAAAGACAAGTGTGCTCCAGGATAACATCCTTGCTTTCTTCCAAGTCTTGTTTTTGTTCATGCTATGGAAAACTATTACCTGTGATATTAAGAGTATATTTTAAGATTATAGCTGGTTTTTCAGTCAGTTAATGGTTTTGACCCATCTTCTATTTCTGAGCGACTCAGTCATTACACCACGTATCATTAGACCACTCTCTTCAATGTCCTAAAATAAACATGCAGTGTTTGGTTCACTGCATGTTTATTTTATTTATTTAATGGATTTTAAATTTTTTTGCAATTTAATGTAAAATACTTTATAACTCTGTCTTTTATTCTGTTCAAACAAAACTGTATAATAATAATAATAATAATAGTGATATGAAACTTTGCTGTCCTGCCTTTTCATATAATGTCTCAACTTTGTCCTCTTGTGTTGCAGTCTGTCCTGAAGTCACCACCCAGAATGGCATTGTTAAAGGTGAAACTGACTGTCTTCACAAAATGTTTCTTTTAATAATGAGGGAAATTCACCCATAAACGTTCTGCAGAGCATTGTGGTTTAATTTATTGGTTCAGGTTTTAACATGATGGAAGCATTTGGTCTGACACGGAAAGCTCACTCATCAGTGGAGGGAGTGTCACCCGAGCCCTTTGTCTTCAACAATCTGCCTGCCTACACCGTGTACAGAGATGTGCAACTGACACAGAGCACCAAGTGAGGCTTTCTGATTTTACATTTGAGTTCAAAAGCATACTTTCTACAGTGTCGTCTTTTATGCATTTATGCTCAGCAAAAATTATTACAGAATGTGTTTCCTGCTGTTTTGCCATGGAGTAATTTCTGTTTTGTGTTTATGCAATAATTTAATTTTTTTTTTCTTTTTTACTTATTGATATTGGTGTATTCACTGCTTACTGTGTGGTGACCACAGTAAGCAGTGTTTTGCAGAACTAGTTGTATTTTTCCAAAGAAAAATAATTTCCCTCTTCTATTATGACAGTGTGCTTCTCCCGATCCTCCTTTTTTCAGGTTCATTCACCCTGCCGGTTTCTCTCCAGAGCACACCATTGGCATCACTTTTCGCCTGCTGCAGGATACACCGAAAGAGGCCTTTGCTCTCTGGCAACTCACTGACATTGACTTCCAGCCAAGGATGGGAATTGTGATTGATCGTGAGTAATGCTTCTGCAGCTTTTCATTCAATAGCACCTTCAATAGCAGGGTTGTAGAAAAACAACTCTTGGATTTTGCTGTGGCTTCCTTATGCCATGACTAATTTTACCTCCTCCTAATTTTATTGAGGAGGCATTTTACCTCCTCAATATGCTGTTCTGTGCTCTCAGCATATTGTGTACTTCTCCATTCATCCAGGGTTTTCTACTTGATAACACTGACTCATCCATATTAAAGCTCTGGGCTTCAATGTGGATGTTCTGTCCATATTCCAGGTTGTGCATTCAAAACAATCTTGTTGAGCCTCTCCAGCACCATCAGTCCCCACTCTCACTTGTTTCACAGGTGGAAGAGAGTTTTCATTTCAGTTTGATAAAAACCCGGCCATTAAAACGTCCTCAGGATGAGTGCTTTTTAGGTTGCTAATGGAACAGCAGAGACTATTTACAGCCTCTCAAGGGCGAGCACTCAAGGATAAGGGGAGTTGCAGTGAACTCTCAATGTGAAGAATATCACATCTCAGGCCTGTTGATTATGCTATGAAAAGCAACTATATGCTATGAAAAGCAACTATATGCCTGGAAGTGGAAAATACATAATGCTGCTTCTCTCTTTAATATATTGTTATTAGTACACTGTGGAATGTTGTGTTGTAATCAAAGGTTTTTCACCATTATTTTTGCAGGATTTTGTACATCTGGTGCAATGGAAGTTGTATATTTCAATGTTTTTTCTATTAAAAGCATGCATGTAAAGTTTAAAGAAGAAGTTGTTGTCCTGTTTTATAAACTTTTCTCTAAGTCTTCTCAAATATAAATTGGAGTTTCAGCTACACTCTATAGCTATTCCCCACACTGCCAGATCAGACCACATTGCCAACATGAAATTAAACCGGGATTCTCACAGCAACTTTTTAAAAATGTCTTTTTAGAACAACACAATAAGCTTTTTTATGATGAAAAGATGACTGTTTTGCATCTTTTTCAGCTTCTAACCAATGTCTGATGTACTTCAGCCTGGACTACAGGGGAGAAGTGCAGGAGCTCACCTTTGATCAGCCACAGGTCCAAAAGATTTTCTATGGAAGTTTTCACAAGGTGAGATAAGACCCACCAAGCTCCTTAATGTTGAATCAATGTTTGCTTTTATTTAGGAGCAAATCAGATGGATCTTTGTTGCAGCTCGCTATTTCACAGACAAGAGACAGATGTGTATCAAACACACAGAGAAGAAATGGTTTATATGTAGCTCCAGATACATATGCCAATGTTCCCTACATGAATAGACAAAAAAGCCTATTTTTGTACTTATTTTTTTCCAGAAATTTCACTTAATGACCAGATAAGCTTAGTATAAACTAAACTCAGTTTCTACGAACTAAAAGAAAAGTAGGGGTGCACCAATGAATTAGCCCCAATTTTCTTAATTTTGGGTGATTGGTGATTGGTCGATACTTAAATGTGAAAACAATCTTACCCACTGATTTTATTTACCTCTGCAAAGGTCTGAAAATCAACTGCTGTCCCCTTTTGCTTTGCTCTGATAGAGGGTTGACTGATCACCAGGTCACAACTGCATGTACTCAGTTAATAATAAGTCACCCCACTTTTTCCAACTTAGTAACTTTGTTGCTATATTTATCAACTTTTCAGACAAAAAAAAATGATATCAGCAAGAATCAGAATTGGTAGGTCAGGCTTTCTACAGATTGGTAATCAGCCAGTCAACTGCACCCTTAATCTGCCATCATCATTAGCAGTGTTTGTGTTTTAATTTGGTTCTGGCAGGTTCACCTGTCTGTCAGCCAGGTGAGCGTCTCCCTGTCTGTGGACTGTCAGCCTGTTGGTGAAAGGCCAGCCCGTCCTCTGGGAAACCTACCAACCGATGGATTTGAGATGCTGGGAAAACTGGTTAAAACCAGAGGACCTAAAAGCGGCTCAGCCCCAGTACTTACATTTCCTCTCTGAGATTAAATCAGTTGATCCTTCAAATAAAACAATGGTGCTCACAATGTTTTGTTGTTTTTTGTCTCTTTAATATCTTCAGTTCCAGCTTCTGTCCTTTGAAATCATCTGTAACAACACATGGGCTTCAATGGACACCTGTTGTGACCTGCCTGGAGTGGTCAGTGATACTGCCATCTTTAACCAGCTTTTTTTTTTCATTTTGATGTAGGGACTCTGTATGATGACAGACTGAAATGTTAATTATGTGCTGTATGTAAGATATTTGTACTTAAACAACACATTTCCCTCTTGGGGAACATACTAAAGCCTTTGCTGACTATGTCTCAGAGGGATGAGGAGAGCTGTCCTGCTCCACCGTATGCATGTACCTGTTCCTCCAACATTCAAGGAGCTCCAGGGCCCCCTGGACCAATTGTATGTCTCTACATGCATATTTTTTTATTTCTTTGTAATATTTTGTGATATAACAAGCACCAAAGCATATTTCTAAAGATTATTAAAATGTTAATGTTGCATTTATATATTTTTTTTCACAGGGGAAACCAGGTCTTCGAGGGGAAAAAGGTGATAAGGGAGAACAGGGCTCAAAGGTAAGATGACAATGATCATTCTTAACAGTTAAAATTAGCAGTAGGTTTAACAGCTAGTTTTCTTTCTTCCTTTCTTCTAGTTTGTTATCTGCTAATGGACAATAATCCTCTAACAACCAGAAACATTTCTTAGTGAGTGCAGTTTCAGGGACACATTAATGTGGCAACAGTAAGAAGAGCCCTTCAAATTCTCTAACTGTGGAGAAAATGAACTTCAAGTCTTTCTTTATATTAAAGTTCTATATTACAGTCTTAATTTCCATACAAATTACAAAATTACAAAAATACAAAATCCCTGTACATACATGGGTTCTTTCTGTTCCACCCACACTTCAAAAACAAAGAAGCTAGATTAAGTGATTCCTCCAAATTGCTCAAATAGAAGAGAAAATGTAGTGCTTTTCACTTTCAGCAGTAAAAAAACGCTGTATTTGGTCAGGAAAACACAGATTTCTTAGTGTAACATGGTAGAAATAGACACATGACTCATTGGGGACAGGAAGCAAACAGCAACTACAGCTTTTGTGAGCTGAGCTGGGTCTCAGTCAATGCAGAAAATGCTTTTGTTCATTATAAAGCCTATAGAGTTGGCTGTAACTATTTTTTTAACATGCTTCAGATTCAATTTTAGCCTGTTTTACATCCCAGTACATGTGTGATGTTGTCGTGGCGTCTACTTAGAAATGTCATTGTCTTCCTTTATACGGATAACTGATCAAAGATTGGTCACAAAAGAAGGTAAAGTAATAGGTAATCTGGTTTTGATGCTATAGTGACATCTAATGGCTTAAATTGGCAATTACATGACAACTTAACGTGTTTATTTCGTCAGTTTTGAGGAATTTTTTGGAGGAAAAAAAAAAAAGAAAATCTAAACTCATACATGAAAATTTTGTGATGCTTACTCTGTCAGGGAGAAGTGGGCCCCCCAGGTAAGGCTGGATTTGAGGGGGGTCTTGGACCTGTGGGCAGCATTGGCCCCCGAGGCATAACAGTCCAAGGGAAAATTGTGAGTCCTATTTTGACATTTCCTCTCTTAGAATGTGATTTATAAAGACATATATATGTAAAAAGAACATATTCCTATGTTTTTAACCATTTTTCTTGATCAGGGTCCACCAGGAGCGAGGGGAGAAAAAGGAGATCCTGGCAGACCAGGAGTGCAGGTGAGTTGAAATCAGATAATGGTAATCTCCTTCTTCATTCTTTAGCTGTCACATAACAGTAATATCTTCATTCATAGTGTTCACAAATGCTACATAGAATCAATAACATAACACACTTAAAGTTCCCTATTCGACTTTCTTGTCTGTTCTTCCTGTAGGGTTCACCTGGACCTCCAGGTCCAAAGGGAGAAGAGGGGATCCCAGGCCCCAGGGTGAGCCACTTGATCCCAGCGAAAGGTAACAGGTCCTCTTCCAGTATAAATTTCTCTCAGTCCTCCTTTCTTGCTTTCTCTTTTCCAGGGTATCAGAGGGGTGGAGGGAAATATTGGTGCCCCAGGCATTACAGGCACAAGGGTAAGAAAGTCCTCTGTGTATTTTTCTAACAGCCTGAGCTGAACAAATCAACTATAGGGACATTTTGTTTCGCTGAAATCAAAACCCCTTTTTACCCTTCAGCTTCCTGGCCAGCACAGTTTGGTCCACTGTCTGGATGCCCATATAAACTGTTGTTCTGTTTTCACCTAATATTTGATGGTGTTTCCATTAAACGTTTTCTGTGCTTCAGGGTTTCCAAGGACTTCCGGGATACCCAGGACCTGTTGGGGAGAGGGGTCCCTCTGGACCTGTTGGACCAACGGTAAAAACTCAATGACAAACACAAAAGCTGCCCAGCTTGTCTTCATATATGGTTATCAACCAGTTCACACTCATGTATGTTTAACTCCACAGGGTCTGCCAGGAAATAAAGGGGAACGAGGTGAAAAGGTGGGTAACAGGGCAAATTATATATTTACCACCACTCTGAGTTTATGTTTAAAGAATCATGCTATTACATCCAGTTGACCATCAGCCATGGAAGTTCAATATGATTTTTGTGAGGGTTACCTTCAAACATGATGGAAAAATCCTCTAAATAAAGGCATAACCCAATCAACAACAGGATTAAATACATTTTTGTATTTTTATATTTGTATTTCAATGAATATTTCAATACACCACTCAGTGTTTTTATATGCACAGCATTCCAGAGTTTTATGGGTGAAAGCATTTCTGTTATTGCAGAGTAAAATGTTGCAGGATAAGATTTTCTTTGGTGTTTTAAAATATTTTTTCTTAATTAAGGCTGAATTGATTGATTGGTCGATTGGTTGATTAATTTCTTCAGGCTCACTGGCTAGTGATCTTTTTCAGGGGGAACCGCAGTCTATGGCCATGATCTATCAGCTGGTGACACAGGCTTGTGAACAGCTAGTTCACAGTGAGTACTGTGATAAAACCAACACACATGAGTTGTTTGTTTTCTATGTCTCTGCAACACAATGGATGTCTACAACATGCTGTGATGTCTTTTGTTTTCAGAGGAGGTTTTGAAGCTTGATATGTACATCAATGAGATTAGTCAAAAGCCTGTTCCTATTGAGGAGCCGGTGGGTCCCCCAGGGGAGCCTGGAATACCAGGATCCAGGGGCCCACCTGGTGCAAGGGGTAACCAGGGGAATGTTGGCTCAAGAGGGAGGCCTGGGAGGCCTGGGTATCCAGGAGAGCAAGGTAAGGTTTGATCTGATGTATCATCAGACACATCAAGACATTCTGTTCAATTGCTTCTTTTTTCTCTGCAGGACGGCGAGGAATCCCTGGAGAAAAAGGAAGTTTGGGGAATAATGTCCAGGGGCCCTCAGGGATTAAAGGGTTTGCAGGTACCTCTCCTTGACCTGTGTGCTCCATTTATTACTCCACTGTCTAACACACTATCAGGTGTGATTAGGATATGTGACAGTTGTGCATTTTGTGTGTGCAGGTCCTCCAGGGGAGTCCAAGCCAGGGGTCCCAGGTCCAAAAGGAAACGACGGTAAACCAGGGCCACCAGGGACCACTGGGCCTTCAGGTCAGCCAGGAGAGATTGGACCACGGGGCATGTGTGACAGCAGTGGAGGCTGTCGAAATGTTCCCCAACAAACAGGTTAGCTGCTAAGAATGGCTGAATGATGATGCTAAGCCTGGGAAATGACCTTTGTGACAGTTCAGATCTGTTTGAGCCAAACTATCCTGGAGCAGGATCAAATTGGTTTTTCGCTCTGTCTAATTTATAATTGAGTATTTTATTCAACATTTTCTCTTTCGTTGTACTTTCTTCATCCAGAAGACCCTTATTACGGCTACGAACCCTGAGAGGAGAAAGCAAGCAGTCACCAATGAAATGACTCTCCTTCAGAGCTGAGCAGAAGTGTGTTTATCAGTCACCCTGTTCCAGTCTCCATTCTGTTTGAAATGCCCAGAGAAATGAACCTAAGACGAATCAGAGAGCTTTCCAGGATAAACCAGAATAACTGTTTATAATAAAGAAATCTCAGTTGAATCATTTGAGTTCCATATTATACAGTTTAGCACTGAAAGCTTTTCTTTATGTTTTCATGTATTCATGCACTGCTTAAAGTACCAAGTTAAGCCTTTGAAATATTTTTTTGTTTTCATTGAAAGCCTTGATGTCTCTAAGATTATTTAAAATCCATATTTTGTGGTATGAAAGGTTCTTTTTTACACTATATATAAATAATACTGTGACTGCATTTATTATATGTATGATAATTTGTATATGTTTTGTAGTATTTGCTGCATCTTCTTTAATTCATGTAAATTTGATATGTTCTGAATTTCACCTGGAAGCCCCTGTTTACATTTTCTGATGTCTTAAGTTTGGCAAATTGTATGATTGAGAGAACAAAAGTGTTTAAATATTAAATAAAATCTTTGAATTATTGTCAAAAGGTATTATGTTCAGATAAAATGGCATTCGATTGATACTGCATAGATTGTTGGTGTGAATTTCTACCACTGAACATGTCAAGCAAGATCCAGGTAGGAACAACTTTGAAATGTACAACCGGAAACTAACTAACTGTCTGTCTAGGATTTAAAAAGTTTTCAATTTATTTTGAAGTCTACGAACAGGAAGCTGGGTGGTTTTGCGCCTGCGCAGAATTATTACTCCATTGTCACGTCCGTTTTCGTGTCTGGTCACGTCAACATGGCGAGTAGAAAGTCTTTGCAGGCAAAGAGAGCGAACGGAGACAAGTACTCTGTCCTGTTACCGACATACAACGAGAGAGAGAACCTTCCTCTGATCGTGTGGCTCTTGGTGAAATATTTCGGGGAAAGGTGAGTTTGTTGTACTCCTGATCTGCTCGGCTATGCTAACTGATGCTGCTGCTGGCAGCGCTGAGCTGAGCTGAGCTGTCACTTAACCAGAGCTAACAAGAGGGTCAGGGCTGAAATACAGATGGAATATGGATCATCTGAGATGTTAAAACTCCTTTAAAGCAGGTTGTGATGTGAAAACTTGGGTAAGATTCTAGGTTTCATAATCTTTAAAGTCTATAATCTTCTGTTTGCTTCAAAACCACTATACTGTCTTTACAAGGGGAAGTGTTGGTGACCCCCCCAGACTTAGAATGATGCAAGGTTTTAGTTTTCATCAGTATAATAGGAGAAAAATAATTAAGATTATAAGAAGTTGACCTGTTATTCAGCAAACAGAGCAATTAATGGAAAGCTGCTCTCATTTTCAGGTTCAGTTTCTTGCTTGAATTAGTCGTGCTCAGCATCACGTGTATAACTGCTCTAACTAATGAAATGCATCTTTTAATTTGTACATCTTGCAGTGGGTATGATTATGAGGTCATTGTCATTGACGACGGAAGCCCAGATGGGACACTGGAGGTGGCAGAACAGCTGCAGAAAATTTATGGAGCTGACAAAATAGTAAGCTAAGAAGCACAAGTAATGTATGCATGCTAATCTGAGGATGTATAAATTGGCATGAAAAATCAAATTATGTTCTAATTACGCTTAATGCAGTTATTCTTTGTTGCCTGTGTAAATGAATAACTTTAACTCAGTGCTAAAAATGTGTATGAAAGGTGACTCACAGCTATGTGAAAAAGATAATGAATAAATCTCGTTGTTTTCCAGCTTCTGCGACCGAGAGCAAAAAAACTGGGCCTTGGTAAGCTGTCAGCATGCTGTGTCCACTCTCTCAACTTGATCTTTTAGTGACGGCGTCCTGTCTGCTTTTTAAAGGCACGGCCTACATTCATGGCATGAAGCATGCTACTGGGAACTTCATCATTATAATGGATGCAGATCTCTCCCACCATGTGAGTGGAAAATGTTTGGCATCCTTCATGGCCACAAAGTGTCACCATTGTTTGTGTTTGAGAAATTATTTTCTTTTAACTCTTAATTTCTAAAACCGCCAAAAAACATTGTGATGTTAGTTATGTTCAATTTCATATTTCATGACTGCTGCTTTTGCTTTCAGCCCAAGTTTATCCCGCAGTTTATCAAGTAAGTATATCTGAAACACTTAGGTTTTTATGAAGAGTATTATAAAGGGTGGATTTATTAGTAATAGAATATACAGAAGTTTAAATACACTGTATAAAAAGGCATTAATTCAGAGAGAATTTGTTCTGTTTCAGAAAGTTTGACCAGCTCCAATTGGTAAATGAGAATTGTTGTTGTTATTATTATTATTATTGTCCTCTAAAGTCAGGAGTTTGAAAGCAGTCATCTGCACAGAAATGTGCAAATGCAAGTATGTTCTTTGAATTCACAGAGGGGAAAAAAAAGCTTTAAAATCTGTGTAATCAATTGGTGGAAATAAACACGTTAGACCCAGGCATAATTTTAAGGTGCAACTCAAACACGCTGCTTTGCCGTTTGACGTAGTTAAAAAAAAGAATACCAATATATCAGGAGGAGAATTAGTCTAGTACAAGTTTCAGATGCATGGGAAGGAGATGGGTTCTGTGTGTTAGAGGCAAAAAATCTGCACATTGACCAAAATACAGACCAAAAGCAAAGCTCCTGGTGAAGAAGCTGGTTGAGTGTCATTATCAGCCATGAAACAAAGATTAACATGAGTGAAAAGGTCACTGTGCAAGGAAGAAGCTGAAAGAAAAAAAAACAGATTAAAGTTACCCACCAATCAGGGAACACAAACCTTCATTTTAGTGTCACAGGTAAAGCTGAAACAAAAAAGATGACATTGTCAGGAAGGGACAATATGTGGAAACGTAGCAACTTCTAGAACATCAACCAGAGAGATCAAACTTAGGCCCAAATGCGACAACAAGCTTGGTTTAAGAACAAAACCACCACAAAGTGCTAGTCTCAGGTGTGTAGAGGATTAATGGACACAGCTGAAAATATGTGTGAGTGAGGCATCAATTCTGTCAGGAAGATTGGATTGGAATTCCAGCAAGGCACTTCCAGCAAATATCCAGGAAGGTACATTAACATCTGAGTTGAAGAAAACATTCCCCATGTCGTAATCCTGACTTTTAGCAAAAAGAATCGGACCTGAAGGAGGAAAAGTTTTGTCTGATTTAATCTCTGTTCATGTTGTTTTTATGCAGTGCATGTAAACTTCTGGTTCCCACCATAGGTTAAATAGATATTTTCTGATTGACAGCAGAATGTTATATTTTTCTTGAGTCTGCCTGTTTTAAGCTTCATTATTATTATTATTATTATTTAATTCAGAAAACAGAAGGAGGGTGATTATGATCTTGTGTCTGGCACTCGATACCAAGGCAGTGGAGGTGTGTACGGCTGGGACTTGCGCAGGAAGCTCATCAGGTGACACTGCTCAGCACAGTTTGTTTTGTTTTGTTTTTTACAACTGCACCGATGTAAAGATTTGGGCCAATATTATATATATACATTGCATATCAGCCATATTAATATAGCTAATATGTATAGGATATCAGCCATATTAATATTGGCCCAAATCTTTATATCGGTGCAGTTGTAAAAATCTATCTTATAGGATCGATATGTTAAAAAATGACTAACATCGGCTTATATCAATATTATTGCTGATGCATAGTGTATTTCTTGTTTTTGTTTTTCTCGAGTTTACATCCACCTATTTTGGCAGGAAGCTGAAATTGAGTGATTTATCTGTAAGCTTTCTTGTTTATTTCTCCCGCTTTCAGCCGGGGAGCCAACTTTTTGACCCAGGTGCTGTTGAGACCCGGCGCTTCAGACCTCACAGGAAGCTTCAGGTGGGTGGAGCGGGAAGTTGTCTTCTCAGCATCAGTAAGAGACGACAGCTATTTTCTGTCTTCTTCTTTTCCAATGAAGAAGAAATTGGAGTGTTTCTTTTTCATTCTTCATCTTTTTTTCATTCCTCCTGCATCAGGTTATACAAGAAGAAAGTGTTGGAGAGTCTGGTTGAGCGGTGTGTCTCCAAAGGCTACGTTTTTCAGATGGAGATGATCGTCCGAGCCAGGCAGCTTAACTACACAGTGGGAGAGGTGAACCAGCCTTAGAGTTTTACTCAGCTGCATTTAAAATGTTTTTCTTTCTGTATTTAAAGAGCCGACTGAAAATATTTGGTTCCTACAACAGATATCTAAGGATTAGCATCACCCGATTCGATACAGAAAAACAGCTGAATTAACTTAAAACTTATCTTATGGCTCAGGCACCTTGTCACTGATACCCCATTTAGAATTTTTATCAATATCTAGATCAATACAGATATTCTTACTGGATCTTATTATCAGACAGAAACCTGTTTTCAGCAGGAAATGAGTGACTTAATTTATTTTTCTACATGACAAAGTGCCTTGGTTTGACTTGGACTAAGAATTAGTTAGAATTTGCTCCCATCAGATTGACGCAGCTCTGAAAACGCTTCCAAAATCATAAATAGGACAGGGAATATTTTACAAAAGTTTGACCAACTATTAAAAACAATTCTATTTCGATTTTGCCTAAATCATTCTCTTCACTTCTATGTCCTGTACCAAAGGTGCCCATCTCCTTTGTGGATCGGGTTTATGGGGAGTCCAAACTCGGAGGGAATGAGATTGTTTCGTTTGTAAAGGGACTGCTCACGCTGTTCGCCACGACGTGATCAGCGACCTGCCTTCACTTGGCGTCTCTTCAAAGTTCCAGCGTCAGACCAGAAAGCAGATATCTGTCCATACTAGGCATTGAACGAACACTGAAGGAAGATGAAGCTTTACATTCCCATTATCTTGAGTCTGATTTGGTGCCTCATCGCTCCCATCACTGAATCTGAACCGAACCCTGATTTGTTTGTATATAATAAATAGTTTGTATTCCTGCCACTGGTTTGTTATGCGAGTATTTGATTTATTTATTTAACATTTAATGATGTCATGATGCCTACAACGTTTTTGTGGGCATGTCTATTCTTGGGTTTTACTCAAAACACCTGAGGCTTAAACGGTCTCTGACTCCGGGTCAGTCGGATACACAGTCATTGGGAAGACTGCCGTGGAAACCTGACACAAGCTGGTTGTTCACAGCATCAATAAAGTGTCAAGCTGAACCAGAATCAACACTACAGATGACCTAAAGACAGTTACCTAAGGGACCTGGGATTCCATTACGCCTGAAGAAATAATTCACAGGCTGGTTGCCTCTACACCTCACCCCTCATTAACACAGGAATTCCTGCAAAAGGACCAAAGAATCAAGAACTGAGTGGATAAAAATGAACTTATGTTTCAGAGTACATATATTTGCTTAAAATATCCTTTTATAGACCTCATGTTGCAATCCAACTTTCTGAGATGGTATTTTAGGTATTTCATCTAACATGGAAGAAATAAAGGTTTGGAATCTTTCACCCCATGAATCTATGTAACACGAGCGAAACTTTGTGAATATAGAACTTTTACTCTAAATTTCTCTTTAGATGTACTTGCATCTGCTTCCTCATTTTCCATTTATTAATCCAACTTTACATTGATAATGCTTTTTTTCCATCCATCTATTTTCCCAAGCATTAATCATGTCTATTCATCTCTTTGGATGAATGAAATGTATGGATGCCATTCCATCATCCATACGTTTCATATACAGTATATCTGTATTCCAGTGGCTGGCTTTGCTTCATTATTAATAATTTTGAACAATGGTACAGAATCATGTACACACAAGAGATATATTAGGTGGTGCGTGTTTAAGGCACACATAAAACTATATAATGAAAACAATATGGCTGACTAGGGCCACTAGTTCCCATCAAATAAATTCAGTTCATCAAGTAACTAGCAGTTTCAGCTTCCACTAACTGGGAAGCAACGGAATCAACAGCGCCATCTAGTGTTGGCCCGACCTCCACCTACGTGCTGAGGCGCTGTGTACATCCGACTCCGCAGGGAGGAGTGCGCAGAAGGACGCCCGCTGTCGGAGGGTTCAGGTAACTGCTGCGGGGTTGTTTACCCCGTTGAGTCCAACACAGACGCAAAATAAACAGTCGAAGAAGAAAGACGGGATGGATTATCTGTTGCTTAATTGGCCAAACTGACTGACAAACCAATCAGGAGTTTTAATGAGATGATTTTTTCAGGAGGCCCTCACAACGAGATAATTTATGCTAATGAGGTAGATGTCACTTCCGCTTCTTTTATTTGCGCCATTTTGGATTGGGCAGTTTGCGGGCTCGCTGTGTATTGTCCGTCAGAAGAGAATGGGCAAAACGATTCTCACTACGGGGGAAGTATAAGCACAGCTAAAGGTGAATTTCTATTTCGGGAGTAAACCAGCTAACATGTGTCCGCCCTCAGCGCTCCGCGGAACGGCCCTATTGGTTGTCCGGTGAAGCTCGGAGCGCTCTCCGTTTCCGCTCTGGCCAGAGGAGACAGGATAGCCGCCGCTTGGTGAGGGACCGTCTGGCTTGGGGAAGGAAGAGCGACGGCCGATGATCCTCCTAAGACACCTGGGAGGACACAGCTGTGCGCGCTAGAGAGTGAAGACACGGCCTCGGTCAGCCTGAGGTGACACGGTTCGCTCAGACGGGAGTCCTGGATGTGAAAGCAGGTAAACCCGGGAGTCATGACGCCGAGAGAGCAGCCGCAAATATTTGGCCGTTAACCGTGCTCTACCTGCGGGGCTGTGATGTGAAGGGTGGCGGTGGGACCCTGGCTATTGTGTGTGCGTGTTTTGTTTTTGTTTTTTTTCCGTGTTTGGGAAGCTCACCGCAACTCTAATACCCGTTAGCTTGTCTGTAATGGATCAGTCTGGTTGAAGCAAGGCGTTGAATTGGGAAGAATTAGTTTTAAACAGCCCATGTTGTTGGGAGCTAGCTTAGCATGCTAGCTGAGCGCGGTGTGCCCGCTATTCTTTGTCAGCTGCAGCAGCAGCAGCTCCTTGCCCATCTCGATCTTACCAGATGTTTTATTGTTTAAAAAAATGACAAAAAAAAAAAGCATCCGAGCCGTTTCGATTTAAACTGTTTGTTTTTGAACACTGTTATTGAGCACAATAGTTGTTTGCGTTTGAGCCCCTGCGGATGTGTTCAGAGTTCAGCCAGGTGACAGTGGGGCTGATCTGACACCAGGTGTTGGATCGGGTCGGGGTGATGAGCCTAAGAACAAACCCTCACCTTCATCACTATATACATTAGACAGGTTTGCAGCCATGTGCTGAATCCCAATCTCGCATTACAGTGGATGTTATTAGAAGTGCCTCCTCCTTCCCTAATTAAGCATCCAGACATTGAGGAAGTGCGAACCTGATCTACGTGGACCAGGTGATCACATCCGGGGAGTTTAATGCCATGAAGGCCAATGTTTCTTTCCCCTCCAGCTCCACCGCAGAACGGGAAGCCTGTTTTCCTCCAGCAGCCTCCTCCTGTTTCCTTTTCCTTCTCTCCCTCTCTTCTCTCCTACCCCCTCCTCTCCTTGGCTCTCCCTTCCTCCCTCCCTCTCATCTATCTCACCCTCTTCCCTTTTCTGTCCCCTCCACCCTCCCTTTCCTCTCTGCCAGTCTCTCTGACCTCCCTGCCTCCCCCTTTTCGTCTCATCTCTCCCCTTTGCCAGCCTTCCACACCCCTCCCTCTCCTCTTGCTCATCCTCTCTCGCCCAACTAACCCTCCCTCTTTCCAAGTCTCTCTCCCTTTCACTCCTTCTGTCCCTCCTCTTCCTCCCATCCAACATCTCTCCCTCCCCTCCCCCCAGCCCTCTTCTGGTGCAGACATATTGTAGGGGCTGCTGCTAACTCAATAGGAGGCGCCATTCTGTGATGGTGCTGCGAGGAAGGGAGGAAAAAAGGGGGCCAGGCAGAGTGTAAGGGAGGCTTACATAATGGGAGTCCTCTGCAGCGCCATCTAACATCTGAGGGAGGGATGAAGGATTAAAAATAAAAAATAAAAATCAGGGAGGCAGAGCGGGTAGAGGTCTGTGTCGAGTACCTGGAACAGTTTTGTGGGAGGACGTTAGCTGGAGCACAGCGGGGAGGGGGCCCATGTGTTGACTGTAATTGTTTGGCATCACATTGCTTTGATATCCTGAAGAAGGTGACCTTTGACCCTTCCTGATTTGAAAAGAGGATCTAATAGTGGGCTACAGAGATTTAAAGTGCTGTCACAATATTTTGTGTTACTGTGGTGATAAGGACAAAAGTGATACAAACAATTGATTCCTTCTGTTTTAGCTAACCAGGTTGCTGTGACTGAATGGCACAGCAATCAAGAGTCTCACAAACACTAATATTACTTTGAAAAACATCAACATTTGTCACATGGTTCTGTAGGACACCAGTCACATGAATACGTGTGCTTTGTTGCACCAAACTTTCACACAGTAAATTCAAGCATTCAAAATGTTTTGATATTTTGTTTGCTGGCTCAGCAAAATCATACCCCCCCTTCAGGGATCAATAAGGTATTATCTTATATAATAGGGTTTAAAAAGCCCTGATAAATAAATAATGACTAGTTCTTTGTTGTGAAAATCTGAATTAATATCAAACTGGTGACATGATCTGTCCCCTTTCATCCAATTTTCTCTGGGGGCAGAACTTTTTGAAATATCAATTAAAAATCATAAGCAGTTTTTATTAATGATAGGTCTTTTATTAATGAATAAGATCACTGTTAAATTAATAGGAGTTCCTGTTAGCCCAGGGAGGCACAGATGTGTTTGGGATTGAGGATGCACAGACACAGATGTGTGGGCCGATATCAATTCATTCCGATGTGGAGGTAACGGACCGTTTACCAAGACAAACCATCTTTGGGAACCTGAGTGGGTACCTGTCTGTACCATGTTTGTAGTCGGGTGAACCATGTTAGAACCCGACTCCAAACAGAACCCCAGTTTCTGCAGTTCAGAACTGTTTTCGTGCAGCGCAACACTGCAAAAGCTTGTGAAATGTTTTGTTTGGACGACGTTCAGATTTTGCTTTGGATTCGTCGTTCTGGGCTATGTGGCGCTGCCTCGTTTTGGAGTTTAAAGAGTCACCCTCACCATGATTATTAGTGGGTAGAAGATGTTTTTCTACATTTCACCTTTTGATTCACATTAAGCTCAGTGTGAAAAAAAACAAACAAAAAAATCTGTCTTATATAAACTAAAGCAAACAGTTGTGAAGAACTGCAGAGCTCCTGATCAAAACAAACCAATCAGAGCCAAGAGGAGGGGTTTGATGCTGTCAATCAACTTGGGGTGCATGCTGCTAAATGTTCTAGCCAAGAAAGGACTTGTCATTCCAGGAACGCCGTTCATAAACTGTCATCGGTGGCCATGCTAAAGAGGCTTAGCATTCCTTGAAGACTATCAGGAAGAAACACTTTTTTGTATATATTTTCCATGGCTGCCGGTAGATTGGTCTGTATTTTAGTCATACTCAGATGTCATTAGTTTCTTTCATTCTGCTCATAAGAAGCTAAAGATTAGCTTAAACTTTAATGTGGTTCTTTGAATAATTCTGAACTTTTTCTTTGTATGCTGAAGGATCTATTATGCAGAAGCTTGAAAAATGAAGCTTCTACATGGTGACGATAAAAGCATGTCTGGCCTTTAATTTCATCTCCAGAAAATGAACAGTATATGAAAATGATGTCTTTAAATAGATAGGAAAAAGAATCCTCACACACGCCCAGAGAGATGCATCATCCTTCAGATCACCTGCGACTGTATGTACATTTTTTTAAGCTAACAGTTCTTTGCATATACTGTGTGTCTATCAAACAGTAGAACTTTCAGATTATTTATTTATGTACCAAAGAACTTAAAATAGCTTGTCTGTGTAACAGGTCACCAGCAGCTCAAAGTCCAACTAAAAGTAGTTTTTTGTTTTGTTTTTTATAGTCAATACAATGCCTTTGATTGTTTTGGCTATAAAGAAAAATTTGCAAAAACTGCCTGGCAAAAGAATATAATAAATGAGATGGCACAATAACTACACACGTTCAGAGAATAACGACACATTTGAGAAAGCTAGAAAGTCATCAAAAAGATAGCAAGAAGCTGTTCATGTGAACAAGGGAACCTTCTGAACACTACGGTCTCACCTGTGGGATTAACAAACAGGACATCAGGAATTTCTGAATTGCTTCTCGTCAATTGATGTGATAAATTTATGAATTTTTCAGAGCTGTTCATTTTTCACACTGCTTTGTCTCCATGGAAACCGATGCTTTTAACACAACCTGCTCTGAAGTTAGTTTGGTTTCTCAGCGACGCCATACTCTTATGTACCTGACATGCTAACAGCAGCATGTAGAGTAGACTATGCTCAAATATTATGTCGCGTATAAGAGGTTGGGACTGAAACTTTGACTGACGCCTTTAAAGCCTCTGGAGCGTCTTAATTCACCGAATCATACAATACAGAATGTCAGACTGGTTCACTTGGAGATGGAAAAGATGGCTGTATAAAATATGACTTATAATCAAGCGCAACAAACATCTACTTGCTAAAAGGTTGATAAATGTTGCTAATTTTACAAGGCAATTTCAGCAGAATGATGCGTTTTATCCAATATAAATTCACTTTTTACATCAGACTGTCTGGCTAGAGGTCAGTCATATGTACGTATAGTTTTCTCATGTTTTATAATATTGTTTTTAGGTAATTGTATGACTGTTACTGTGTCAGAGCAATTACAGTCCCACAAACAAATAATGCTCTTATGAAACGTTCCCATTTGTTTTTTGCTTCTTTTAGAACACAAGAACACAATAAACTGCACATATCTGTACTTTCAAATGCATTAATATTTATTGATGTTTTCATCAATAAATACAGTGGAGAAATGAGTAAAATTGCAAATCTTGGCAATAAAACAGACATTGAAGTTTTAAACGTCATTAATAAGTGACAACAATAAATCGAAATGCTTATAAGAAATGTATCTTGTTAAATAGGCCTGTCACAATAACA
The DNA here is from genome assembly GCF_027474105.1 of Poeciliopsis prolifica. Taxonomy (NCBI): domain Eukaryota; kingdom Metazoa; phylum Chordata; class Actinopteri; order Cyprinodontiformes; family Poeciliidae; genus Poeciliopsis; species Poeciliopsis prolifica. Next base: position 2,935,575 of record NW_026562402.1, read on the forward strand.
CATTTTGTTGAAGGACAAATTGTTCCAGAAGTTCTTGCAGTGAACGATAATGTTGTTTTGAGACCATTTCCAAGTAATGGCACTGGCTTAGCAATGCAAAAACATATTCTGAAAGATCAATAGCTAGTGAGCATTTAACACTGGAACTGGAAGACATCTTAAATATCCAAAATAAATAAGACTGAAATAACAAACAAATTGTATGTAATTGATGTATTAAAACTTCATAATTAGTCGTTTAAAAAAAAAAGCGGGCTGGTTGAGACCAACTCGCTGTGGAAAGAGAGAAACGATAAAGGCTGCAGTAGAATTATTTGAGTTTGGCGTGCTGTGGTGGTGCAGAGGTTTAGAGCGACCCATGTTTGGAGGCTTTTGTCCTCGACGTGGCCTTTGTGGGTTCGATTCCCGGACCCAGCAACATTTGCTGTATCTCTTTGCCCTCTTTTCAGTCAGCCTACTTTCAAGTATGAGCCACCAAAACCTTGGAAAAATAGTTGAGCTTGTTTTAATTGATTTATTGCTTATTGCAACAGACCTAGCGATGAACAATATGATAAATGTCCACACTTATTTAAGACATGTTGTGTTTGTTGCCCCCCTCTGTTCAGGCGGGCAGAATGTTCCAGCTCCCAGTCAATAACCTCACCAGCCTTCGGAAAGCCAGGAGAAATGTCAAGAAAGTCCTGGGAGATATCGGCCTGGAGTTCTGCAGAGATCACCTACAGGTGAGCACGCTCCAAGTATACACTGTTAATAATTAGCCTTCATGGCTATATCTACAATAGATGGCAGTAGTCCTTTTCTAAATTGCCACATAAGGTTTGTTTTTTTTTTTTGGGGGGGGGGGGATTCAGGAGGGCTGGATTCATAAAATGGCATATTGAGTTTTATGCACTCAAGAATTTAGATTTTTGTACATGAAGTAAGGCTTCTGCTGCAGAGCTTCTGGCACTGCAGCATGAATTAAGATGATGTATCCTCATTTAAATCTACAAACCAGAACACACTGCACTGTGATTACCCAGGATGAACCTGTATTCCCACTCTAATTATGCTTCACTTAATGTATAAAAGAGAAAAAAGATGCTCTCTGCATTCAATAATTCATCAATCTTTTATTTCATTAAAGCTGGAAGATTTACACTCCCTAAGTGCTATGTGTATATATATATATATATATATATATATATATATATATATATATATATATATATATATATATATATATATATATATATATATATATATATATATAGTCTCATTGTAACTGAAAACTTTAGTATAAGCTTGCTAGCAGATGGACTAAATTAGTGCATGGTTGTGAAGTGGAAGAAAAATGATACATGATGGATTTCAAAATGTCCACAAGATGAATCTGAAAAGTGTGGCACACATGTCAGTTCAGCCTCTTTTGTGCTAAAGCAACTAAATTAAATCCAGTCCATCCATGTGTGATTTAATCTCACTGTAACTCCAGCTGTTCTGTAAAAGCCTCAAAGGTTTGTCACAGAATAATAATGAGCCATCAGCAATAGATGGGAAGAATGGAGCAAAATGCTATTGTTGTGACTTAAAGCTGTAATGGGTTATAAAACAGTTTCCCAAGCAAGGAGTAATACCACCATAGTAATTTTCAGGAGTGCACCAATAAATTCACTATGATTTTCTTAATTTTGGGAGACTGGCTGATCGCATATGAAGCCTATCTTATTTATCTCGGTAAAGGTTTGAGAATCAACTGTTATTCTCTTTGCTCTGTCATAAGAGAGGCCTGACAGACACATCAGGCCTCATGGTTAACAATATTGCCAATGTACTTAGCAACTTTATTGTTATATTTAGCGACTTTTAATCACTGTATATATTATATACTGCCATCTGCTGCTTAAAACCAGGCCCTTTGGATTGAGAGGTGTAGCACACTCTGATGATGTATTGTTCAGATCTACCATAAATATGTATTAATCTGTCTTTTATTTGTTAGGACTATAAAGATTTTAACCCTCCTGAAGTGTATATTAAGCACACAACCTGGGAAGATGTGTGCATGTGGGAACCATCCCATACCAAAGTCCAGGTGGGTGATTCATTCAAATGAAACATGTAATTGTTTTTGCCATATGTGGCCTCTATACTGTGATTTTTAATTTCTTCTTTCAAGTAATTTTTTTTTTTTTTACTTCTTATCTGTGTCTCCAGGACTACAGATCCAAACCTTTTTGCTGCTCTGGCTGCTTATTTTCATCCAAGTATTTCTCAGCATACAAGAGCCACTTCCGCAACGTCCACAGCGAGGACTTTGAGAACAACATTCTGCTCAATTGTCCCTACTGCACTTTCAATGGCAACAAGAAGACCCTGGAAACGCACATTAAACTCTTCCACATGCCTAATAACAGCGCGCGGCAGGGGCCTGGTGCAGTGGCAGCGGCGGGAGCTGGTGGGATTATGATGAAGGACGGCTTGCTGAAGAGGACGGTGGATAATGTGGAACAGGCGGTATACTACTGCAAGAAGTGCACCTACAGGGACCCTTTGTACAATGTGGTGCGAAAGCACATCTACCGGGAACACTTTCAACAAGTGGCCCATCCTTACATTGTAAAGCCAGGAGAGAAAACAAACAGTCACAACGGTGGCACAACAGAGAGCAATACCACGCACGCTGGTAATGCAAACCAAATTCACTGCAAGAAATGTCTGTTTGTCCCGCGGACCTACGAAGCTCTGGTCCAACATGTCATCGAGGACCACGAGAGGATTGGCTATCAGGTCACCGCCATGATAGGCCATACCAGTGTGATAGTCCCTCGACCAAAACCACTCGTTATGTTCCCGGCCAAAGCTCAAGGAGACAAAACAATAATCGGGATGGGCCCCAAAGGAGCGGTGTTGGCCACGCCGCGGTCTTCTGCGTCCCAACAGCTTAGTCGAGCCGCCGCCGCTGCTGTCGCAGCATCAAAGGCCGCATTTAACTCCCATAGTTTTCTAACTGGACTAAAACATGACCCTTTGGGGTTAAAGGCAGGCAGCGTGCAGCCATTCTCTCTGGGTAACCACCACATTAGAGGAACTCTGCCAGGAAATGCTCAGGTGTCTGTGCCGCAGCAGTCGCATGCAGCAAAGCAGCTCATCTCCGCCAATAATTTGCGGAGTCCGCTTGTGGCTGGCGCTTCTTCCTCCCTCAAATCCAATCCACTGGGCTCGCGAGTTCAGGCGGCTGCTACTACGGTAGCGGCTGTCACAGCAAAGAAAGGTGGCTCCTCGGTTCTCGGCACGTCCTACACCCAGAAGTGGAAGATCTGCACCATCTGCAACGAGCTGTTCCCAGAGAACGTCTACAGTGCTCACTTCGAGAAGGAGCACAAAGCAGAGAAGGTGCCTGCTGTGGCCAACTACATCATGAAGATTCACAACTTCACCAGCAAGTGTCTGTACTGCAACCGCTATCTCCCCAGTGATACGCTGTTGAACCACATGCTAATCCACGGCCTGTCCTGCCCGTACTGTCGGGCAACGTTCAACGACGTGGAGAAGATGGTTGCCCACATGCGGCTGTCGCACCCCGAGGAAAAGGTCGGACCTCGCACCGACTCTCCACTGACTTTTGACCTCACTCTGCAGCAGGGAAACCCCAAAAACGTTCAGTTGATTGTCACTACATATAACATGAGGGATGCTCCTGAAGAGTCAGTTGCATTTCATGCCCAGAACAGCACCTCCTCCATCTCGTCAAATCTCTCTGCTTCCCTGCTAGGGGGGAAAAGGTTGATACCTCAGCAGCCATCTAAAACATCATCGGGCCTCTCAGACATTCCTCAAATCAAGAGCGCACCGCAAGCTTCCGTTCCTTACAAGAGAGACGTCGGAAAGACTTTGTGCCCTCTCTGCTTCTCCATCCTCAAGGGCCCGATCTCAGATTCGTTGGCCCACCATCTAAGAGAGCGGCACCAGGTGATTCAGACCGTTCATCCTGTAGAAAAGAAGCTGACTTATAAATGCATCCACTGCTTGGGGGTTTATACAAGTAACATGACTGCGTCTACCATCACGCTCCACTTAGTACACTGTCGAGGTGTGGGGAAGTCGCAGAACGGACAGGACACCAGGGTCGCCCAATCTTCTCGCATCAGCCAGTCTCAGAGCAGCGCACTGAAACGGCCTGGTTTCAATAGCTCTGACACCAGCGCACCAAAACGAAGGAGGCCAGGACCTCCTGGACAAAGGGCACACCCTGGGGACCTCAACGGTCCATCTTACTTTGAAGAAAATCCAAACGAACCTGTAGTCCTTGCTCTTGACCCCAAAGGTCAGGAAAGTAAGTCATACGAGTCTAGGAAAGAGTTTCTGACGCAATATTTCAATCGTGCGCCATACCCTACCCAACGAGAGGTGGACAAGCTGGCATCTAGTCTCTGGCTGTGGAGGTCGGATGTCTCTGGACATTTTGTCGGCACAAGGAGAAAGTGCGTACAGGAGTGTGAGAGCCAGCGGCCCAGTGTGTTGCTGGGATTCAGCATGCATGACCTCAGCAAGCTTCGCCACGACCTGGAGTTTGATGCAGACGCTGCTTACGAAGGCAAACATGGCAAGCAGCGGACTTCCAGGACACGCATGGGTGTATCAGAACAGGCTCTGCAGAGACACAGGGAACTCATGGCTGCCAACGGTGGAGTTGAGCAGCCGCAGGAGGGAGAGTTGGCGTGGAAACAGGAAGGTTTGCTTCCCAAACCAAGTAATGTCTGCAGAGACCAAACCAAGACAATCAGCAGCACCTTACCACAGAAAATGCCTCTAGACCTCTCTGAGCCCATCTCCATAGACTCTGAAAGTGATGAAGAGGAGCAGCAGAGGAATGACAAGAAACCAGGGGCAGCAGCACATATCCATGGTAACCAGCAATTTACTGGATCTCAAGAGAGACTGGACACAAGGACAGACATGAAAACAGTTTCAGATCTGGACGACATGTCTGATGATGACGACGAAGATGATGACGACGATGATGACGAAGATGATGAAGGGGAACATGTAGAGAATGGTTTTGGCACTACTGAGAACTCAGGAAGAGACAGTCTGCCCATCATTATCCCCAAGTTTGTCCCGTCGTCCGCAAGAAACCAGAGAGACGGAGCCCAGCTGGGCAAACAGCAGTCCTGACTGCATCAGTCCTGACTGCATCAGTCCTGACTGCATCAGTCCTGACTGCATCAGTCCTGACTGCATCAGTCCTGACTGCATCAGTCCTGACTGCAGCAGTCCTGACTGCATCAGTCCTGACTGCATCAGTCCTGACTGCAGCAGTCCTGACTGCAGCAGTCCTGACTGCAGCAGTCCTGAGCAGTCCTGACTGCAGCAGTCAGACTGCAGCAGTCAGACTGCTCATCGACTGAGCAGTCCTGACTGCAGCAGTCCTGACTGCATCAGACTGCTCAGTCCTGACTGCAGTCTGACTGCATCAGTCCTGACTGCAGCAGTCCTGACTGCATCAGTCCTGACTGCAGCAGTCCTGACTGCATCAGACTGCAGAGTGACTGCATCAGTCCTGACAGTGACTGCAGTCCTGACTGCATCAGTCCTGACTGCAGTCGACTGCAGCAGTCCTGACTGCATCAGTCCTGACTGCAGCAGTCCTGACTGCATCAGTCCTGACTGCATCAGTCCTGACTGCAGCAGTCCTGACTGCAGCAGTCAGTCTGAGACGATCACATCAATAAATCTGCCTCACCTGAATTAAAGGACAGCTGCACTGGTTTACTGGGGTGAAGCAAGTGGGACAAATAAGTAAATAAATTTAAAGAAGCCATTTATTGATGTTAGAACGCAGGACTAAGCAAGCAGTTAAAATCTACAGGAGACACGCAAAGATGGGAAAATTACACCAAACAAAAATGGGAAGTTTTTGCCTTCTATATTCTTTATATCTTTGAGATAATAAAGTTATTAACATTGCTTTAGCCACTGAGCTCCTCAGTATTCCTGAAGCAATGTTTGGGGGTAAAACTTTTAGAAACTGACCATATAATTCACCATTTTCATGTAGGTATACTAAGATAGGTAGTGTAAATTTGTACAGTCTTTTAAACATGTTTGAACAGACGTTGCTGTACATGTATCCTTAAATATCACCTGTGTGTACGGTAGCCTCATGTTCTCCATTGCTATGCTTAAAAACTAGGTGTTGCTTTTGTGGACTGGCATTTTCATGCTTATTTTTTTAACTAAATTAGTTTTTTTTTTTTTTTGCCAAATAAATATATATAAATATAAATGAACTGAACATTTTCTTTTATTGTAACTGTTTTATTTTGTAATTATTTGGCAACATTGCTCTTTTTATTTCTGTTGGCATAAAGGATCATTTTATCCATCTTTGGCATCTATTGCTCTTTATCTTTCACTATACTGTGCTTGTTTTCTATTTTCTCAGTCAGAAATTGACCCACAAGACTGGAAAGTAACTGGGATACTGGCAAGAAAGCTTCTGGTTTTGCTTCCAAAGGACATTATTGTGTTCACCATGTGTTCTCTGAATTGTGTGTATTTTATTTTTATTTTATTTTTCACCCAAGCATTTATGAACAATAAAGTGCTGTAATTGTGACTTTTTACAGGGCCGGATGCTTTACCAGACCCTTGGTTTAAGAAATTACTAATCTTTGTGTACATCTTTTAACATTTTCCTGAAAATTGAAGCTAAAATGAGTTTGGAAAACCGCAAAATTCAAGTTGGTGGAATACAGCTCAGGGGTGGCCAAGTCCAGTTGGCGAGAAGTACCATCCTGCAGCTTTCAGATGCAGGGATAGTAGCTGAGATGACCATAGAAGAAGGTTTGTTTTTGATTCTTTGCGGATTTGAATCATTTCTCTGTTCAAAACAACCAGTTTTAAAGGTTCTTTTCGTTCAGTAAGTTCAGGATGCCGTTCAGTATGCTGAGGTTTTCAGGGCCGCAGAATAAATGGTCCCACAGCATCAGATTCCCCCACTGTGGTAAACAGTAGACATGATGTTTCAACCAATAATATGATGACTGACAATATACTAACGTTTCTAAGCCCATAACATTTTGCAGATAATGTAATAAGTTACTATGGTGGTCAGTTATTGCTGTAGTAGCAGAAACCAAAAAAAGGGGAAAAATATATATATATATATACGTATTTCTAGCAGCTTAAAAGTTAAATGTTTTGTAAATATTTTTAAAATATGTACATTTTAAGTATCTATTATGCAAATTGACATACCGACAACCGGAAGTGGACAGCCAAAATAAAAGCTGTGAATCTTAACTCCTGCTGCCGATGAGCCAGCGCGGCCTCCGTAGCTTTAGATTCACTGTAACGCCTGCATTTCTGTTAAAATGACTCATCTCCTGTTTTAAGCTGAAATGTTGTACGTGTTGAGAGGAGACGAAAAGAAATGATCATACAAAGGTGACCTGAACCAACAGCTGAATCTAATCAGGCACACCAGCAGAAATGTATACAAAGGTTTCAAGTCTACGCTTTTATTTTGGTGATTTACTTCCGCCTACTGGCAAGCGAATACATATTCAGCTCTGAGCTGAATATTTTCAGCTTCAAACATTTAGCTTGAAGCTAAATGTGTAACTAGCTAACTAAATATTATTATAATAATATGACTTTGAAAATGGATCGTTTTTTTCTCTCTTGACAAACTAAATAACCCAAATTATTGTTCATTTCTACTTGAGTAACTTTACAAACGGAATCCTCTTGAGATGACTTCCTACACAGAGTTGTCTCTTTCAAAGATAATCCGATATTAACCATCCAACAAACAAAAAGACACTTTAATTTCATGTTGTTTTTTGTTCTGGTTCTGTTAGCTCTATGATTGTTCTCACGTTTTTCACAAGTGACTAATCAGAACTGAATCAGGACTGAAATATGTGTCTATGTCTTGTTATTTTAACAATAACAAGATAGTTAAAATTAAAATAACAAGACATAGACTTCGAAAATGTACTATTTGTCATAGAAAAACAGGAATATATATAAATTGTATCCATTGGAAATCCATAATTAGATGAAGGCAACTATTACAACAGTTACATGTTCAATATTAATGTTAAAATGTTCTTTATTAACTTGGGTGGGGGGAATCACAGAGGCCCAATCAAATTGGAAATCGCTGTGGGAAAGTTTGAGGTTTCTCACCACCTGCGACCTCTTAATGTAATATTATTATATTGTAATAATAATTAAACACATTTAGAATATGTATGCATTGGAGATGTTTGTATCTCAGTAAATCTTTCACACACAGTACTGTACATTGCCCTATTGGGAATATTTTGTTCTGGTTGTGGCCCTCCCACTTGGCCATGTGGGCAGTTACCCAGGGCAGCATCAGCAATGATGGTGCACAGGCACCAGATACTGCAATTGAATATAAACTTTCTCAGAGTCAGGACATAACTCCAGATGTTTGGTTGGGTTGGCAGGAGGCAGGGCTCACATAGAAGTACCACTGTTTAAATGTGCAAAAGACAACACTAAACCCCATCCTGTCGTTCTTGAGGTTGCTCTCTGAAAAAAATACAAAACTATCTCTAACTTTCCTCATATCAGTAACTATATATGGAAGAGCTGCTGTGAATCTAAACTTATTAGTCATGCTCAGATGAATCCTATCTTTGCAACTCAAGTTTCTTATGAGAAATTGGATGAACATCTTTATATCATTATTTTCATCACAGTGTTGTCCTTTGCCCCTGTGGAATGAATAACATAAGATGGATGGAAATTACCCCAGTGCAAGGGAGAACCTTGGCTGGCCAGGCCGTGTTGCTATGCTGCTGCAAGGAGGGAGAGGGAGAGAGAGAGGCCTGGGAGTCTGTGGGGGAGGCGGGGGCCTCATCTGCAGTGCTGTGTGCAGAAGGAGTGCTTAACACCACTGAACGGGGGAAGAGAGGAGAAGAAGAGAGGCGAGGGGGAGGCAGAAGGGTGGCGAACGGAGCTGCGAGGGGGAGGGGAGGAAAGTGGGAGTCGGAGAACACAAGAGAATCTAAGATGGGTGATAGGGAAGGAGGAGATAGAGGAGATGGCAGCAGTGGGGGTGAGTCCAAAACTGCGCCCCCTGTGCATGGAGATGTGGTACAGCAGGGGATAAATAAGTGTGATCTTAGACACAATGAAGGCCTAGTTAACTGGCTGGACTGGTCATATCGACCAGACCAGCTGCCCAAATCCACCTGAATAGGGAGGGAGGGTAATGAAGTGACAGTCAGGACAGCAAAGGAAGCGGGACATTTCCACAGATTGTCCTTCACAAGAGGAGTTAATATTCCCCATCTGGACAAGCATTGGTAATGGGTACAACTTCATTGACAATCACATGCAACTATAAAGGACATGTGCTGTAGATGTAATCCTTTATTCATACAGGAATAATCTCAAGACTCATTGTCTCATTTACAAAAGAGATGTGTGACATCACAGAAAAACAACCCATAAAAACAATAATACTAAACAATTCTACAAATCAATACTACACATTGTCAACAGAAGGGTTGTCAAAGATCAGGGTGCAACGAAAACTGGGACAATAAGAGAGGGAGACAGACGAAGGGAGGCACGCTGCGAGGACTCCTCCTTTGCAGAGCTGGGTGATGGAGGCTGAAAAAGGGAGGACTGGGGTGGAGGTGGGTCTAGGGAACGCCGGGGGCCGGTGGACAGGGACTGCTGCAGGCCTGTGCACTGCATGTCTCCTGCAGTTACATTGGTCTTGCTGCACAATACAAACAACACAGGGGAGGAGGAACGTGTCAGGCCGAAACATTGAGGAGGTAAAAAAATACAATAAAATGGAAATGTGGTAGAATGGAAAAAAAGATGTGTGCTTTTAAACCTTATTTTAGTAGGACTTACATTTTTGTCCATCCCTCTTTGCAAATGAGTCTAGTCCAGTCAAATTACATAAAAAACATCTGAATATTCAAATCTTGGCACAGCTTCTCAAATGGACTTAGTCCTAGACTTTGATTCTGTCATTCTAACACACAAATCTGCTTTGATCTCACAGTTCTACTGTTGATCTGCCTGGATGTTCTAGTTCCTTTTTCTGATTTAAAGATGAAACTCTTCCAGAGTGATCTGCAGCCTCCAGGTTTTCTTGAAGGACCGCCATGTTGTTAGTTCCATCCATCTTCCCATCAACACTAACCAGCTTCCATGACGCTGCCACCACCTTTCATTGTCAGGTTGATGTTTTCATTTAACTGGAATTTGGACAAAACTATTTTCCCCAAACTTCATTCCTGCTCTCATTGTCAACAAAAATAACTAAAATTCCCCCCCCCAAAAAAAACTCTGCCACTTCTTTTGGTCTTCATAATTTCAAATGTGGGCTTTGAATCTGAAGTAGATGGTTAATAAAATGTTTTTTTGTTAGTTTTTTTTTTTTCAAATTTGTTAAAAAATACCACTTTGTACAGTAGACAAATTTTTAAAAAAATCTTTTTCACATATATTCTAATAGTTAAATAAAACAAACACAAAACCATCCATCCATCCACCCACATCTGGCCATCCAGATGTGGGTGGATAGGGAGAATTTTAGAGACCAATCAACCTGACAGTTCTAATTTTGGACTGAAGCCAGAGTTAACATGAAACTAAAACCATGTGCTATTTTTTCACTTGTTTATAATAATCTATGCAATGCGTAGTAAAGCACAGCTAATTTAATTTGACTTACTTTTTCACAAAACACCCTGGGTTTCACTTTGTGATTTTTTTGTTGTTGTTTTTTTTGTCAAGAGCAGCGACTGTAGTTTCTGGCCAGGAGGTGGCACTCTAAGAATAAAAAATGTGGTTAACAGTTCCTGCCTTTTTAAATCAATATTTTTATATCATATTGAGATTTGTAATTTTTTCATGATAAGATGTATACAAAATAAAAGTTATTTTAGAAGGCAGCAGACATTAACCGCATTTCATCCTGCCTTCATAACTATTATTTTTATCAGAACTACTATCATTATATTCCTGGATGTCATAAATAATGATATTTAAATTGGTAGTAATATAAATTAAAATATAATTTCCTAAATAACGTTTTTTTTTCTTTTTATTGTAGTTTATGTTGCAAAGATGAAGTTTAAGTGTACTTCGTTGGTTTCTTGTTCAGTCTTATTTTGACAGGCTAAGAGTTAGCGGCTTTTATTTTGAAGCCTCCAGCTCTCCCAGTCCTGAGAGGAGACAGGCAGCCGGAGGCAGAGACCAGGCCAGCTCAGACACAGCGCAGGCTGCCGCTTGGATAACATCGGAAAAGATAAGAACTATGAGAGGAGATAAGTTCACCAGCTGAGCCGAGCTGGCTGACAGCAGTTGTGACGTTCTCGACACAGACCTCTGAAACTGGTGGTAGCCGAGAGTTCCTGGGATAGTTCGGGGTCCCGGTGAAACAACTTGTCTTTTCGGACACTCTGCGGTGGCAGCAGCGGTCGCTGAAGCGGCGGCGGCGGCTGGAGCAGGGCGTAGTGAGCGGGCTTTGGCGGCGTCGATGGTCCTGGTGCTAGCGAAACATGAACAAAAACCACCGAGTACCGAGCAGCCGTTCTCTGAGTGCCGTGGAGGTGAAAAGCAAGGTGACATATATACTTTTTACTGTCAGTTTTACTTTTTCTGTGTGCGATGCTAACTCACTGTGGTGATTAACATTATTACTCCTGCTAATTTAGCCCGCTAAGTGGCTCGGTAGCAGGTTGTGATGTTCCGAGTACAGACATATAAACCTGAGCTTTCCGCGCGGTTGTTTTGTTTTTACTGTGGGGAGTTCGTTGATAGCTCGACACATTTTGAGGTAACTATTTCGTGGTTGTATCTGCCAAGTTTTATGGCTGGCTAAGTTTGAAGGTGGAGGTTAATGTCAGCTGACTCCGCAGCGAGCTAGTTTCACCTGTCACTGCTCCTTCCGCCGTTCCCTGCTCTCTCAGCGAAGTTGTGTTGTGTAACTAGGATACAAGGCTTTGCAACAAACGGAAACATGTTTCAGGCGTCGCAATAAAACAATTTATTAAATGCCTATTATTTATCTTTTTTTTTCCAACAACCCGTGACTTTAACATATTGGACTTGTGAACTCTAAACAGTCTTTTGGATTATTATTAATACAAACAGAGAGCTAATGTAGTGATGTATTGTGCAATCCACACCTAGAAACATGTGTATTTATCATAATTCAACATTTTCTACAATATTTAATTGTAAATTTAAGTTACATAGAATTTTATGCTTTGAAAAAAAAACTTGCCTCAATTGTTTATTCATTTGTTTATATTGCTGCCTCCCACAATGCTATGCAAATTTACACGAGGAAACCTTTTGAGGGAAAAGGGAACGACTTCAGTCTTTGTAGTTCCAAGTAGAGACAGACGAAAAGCTTCAGGTTGCTCTTTCTGGCCAACAGGTCACAGTTTAATTTGTCAAACCTATAATCAGCAGGCAGAGGACCTATTTAAATGCTTAAATGGTAGACATCATTCTGTATTAATATGGTTAACAACTATTAATTGTGACTTTAACTAAATGTGTGTGAAATTGCTGCAACTTATTGTAAACAGAATTGTTGTAATGGAATGATCTTTCTGGAGCATTTCTATGTTTAGACAAACACTTTCATATTTTAGCAACAATATGTCACCTGTATCTAGGCCTGTCACAATAACAAATCTTGACCTGTCCAGAAGAGAGATTCTCAGAAGGTATTGTGATAAATGTCTATATTGTTGTTTTGTGACCATTTTCAAGTAATAAAATGGTAGTGACATAATAATGCCAGAATCCGTTCTCAGAGACCAATAAACTTTAAATTCAGATCAACGTCTAACACTGGATCTAGAAGACATTTTAAATATCCAAAATAAATAAACAAAGCAACAGAAACGGCAAATAAAAATAATCATAAGCCTCTGCAAACAAAATTGTCTGTCAAAAAAACAATTGAGACCAAAGCACCAGACTGAAGACTTTTGTTATCCAGTTTTTGGTGGAAAGAGAGAAAAGAAAAATGATAAATCCTGCAAATGGAAATTAATGAGCTTGTTTTAATTTTTCATGGAATTAACTGATTTATTGCTTATTGCATCAGGCCTACCGGTATTAAACAAACAGAATTAAATGTTTTTGTTTTTTTTTTTCTTTTTAAATGTTTTTACATGAACAGCAGTCATTTGCTCCTCAGTTAATTGATGCCATAAATTCAGACTGGATAGCTAAAAATTAGATGTAAAAGTCAGACTATTGAAGCAGCCAGCAGTGCATTCTAACTGTTTTTCTCCAGACTTCCCTGTAGATACTGAACAAAATCATTGTGTGCTCTAAAGTCCGACTGCTTTCAACTTAATCTCTACATTGCTGTGCACTGATGTGCAACAAGCATCCAAGTTGGCAGTGAATTGTAGCTTTTTTTTTTGGTCCACCTGGGCAACAGTAACCACAACAAGCACAACTTGTCAACATCAGCAGGGAGGCTTTCTATGTGCTGATGAGATCAGACGTCTATAGTTTGACCCTGTCTGCTATTATGCTGAAAATCAGGTTTTATTTTGTTAAATCAAATTCCATAAGAACACATCCCATAATTTACTGGATTTGTAGTTTGATTCCTCAGAATAGTTTAGCAAAACTCCCTTGATTCCCATCGCACACCTTTTTCTGAATACGTTTCCGCTCTGACCTCTCCGATATTATCCATGTTAATATTCATACTGTGATCTTGTGTCCTGTCCCAGTTTGGCGCAGAGTTCCGTCGGTTCTCTCTGGATCGCTCGAAGCCAGGCCGCTTTGATGAGTTCTATGGCCTTCTGCAGCATGTTCATCGCATCCCCAACGTGGAGCTGCTGGTGGCCTACGCCGATGTGCACGGCGACCTGCTGCCCATCAACAATGATGACAATTATCTCAAGGCCGTCAAGAGTGCCAACCCTCTGCTGAGGCTCTTCCTGCAGAGGAAAGGTAACATTTCATCTACTTCAGGTTCTGCGTGTTTTTTAATGATCTAGCTTAGAAATACAATGCTGGTTACGGAACCGTAACACTTTTACTCTGGACAATCAAAAAGTTATAGTTTTGTTGTATATTTGAAATTATACATACACAACTCCTGGAAAATTTAGCATTAAAATATTTGTCGACCAAACAAGAAATGTTTTATCCAGAAAGAAAGGCAAAATATAATGAAACAATGTTAAAGGAGAGTCAGTTTTTGAAAAAAGTATTAAATGAAATGTCATGTTGAAAATTAGTTGTACTCTTACCAATAATAATGGGAAAATGATTGGCATTACAGCAGTCACACCTTTCTTAGAATTGTTGACCAGGGTGTTGCATGTTTCCACTGGGGTTGTAAGATGAGGGAGATTCAGATGAATCTAAAATAGGAGGAAAATTATTCTGGTTTGACTGTTTTTAACCCTCCCTGACCAGGTTTTCTTCAGTTTGAGTGATTGCTTTCATTTGGCCGATACTTTCACGTAAAACTGATCTTTTCCTCGGATCTTATCAAACTCTGCAAACGTTGCAGTTTATAATCATCACCCCACTATTGCCTACTTAGCAAGTTCGTGGCTATATTTAGGGAATTTTCAGAAATCAAACATTTTATTAGCCAACATTAGAACCAACCATAAAGACCAGGCTTCACCAAAAACTGCAGTCGGTGAACCCTTTGAATAATTATATCTTACATGCTTAATTGAACTCTGCATATGTTTTATTCTTTAGTTCATTTTTGAAATCTGTTATTAGCTCTAGGTCAAAGGTTGCAGGATTTTAATGGAAAATGCCAGGTGTGCATGTGTCACAAAATCCTTCTTGCTCATCTGTATTTATTTACTTTAATTAGGACTCAAATGTTCTTCTCTCGTAGTCCTCCCATTACGGTGCATGACAATTTCCAGCTTTCAGAATATATGATAGGTTTCAGTGAGTTTACTTGTGAGAGTTTTAAAGTTAATGTTTCTCATGTTCAGGCATTGCAACACTTTTCCTGTCTGTTTGGATTTTTAACCCTGTGAGTTTCCAAGTGTGACCTGTTGAATGTTGGGAGGAGCCCACGGTCTGGTGGCCAAGGGGGGCTGGGGAAGTGGGGTTTAAGCTGTCTCCTTGTGCCATATAACCCTATAGAAGCTAAGCCACTTTGTCAGGAGGAGATTAGCGAGGTGAGTGCGTAGCGCTGCATGGGACGCTGTTTGAATTACACGCTCCAGACACAAGCCCCACGCTGGGTTCACTGCTGTTCATAAATGCACCGGAACAACATGAAAACACGGCGGTGGAGCCAAGCAGGGAGTGCACATCACTCACACTCTTAGGCATGCGCTGAAATAAAAACCAACAACGCTCGCCCATCAGTGCAACCACAACCCCCCACAGACCCTATTAACCTCACACTCCTGTCCCCCACCTGATTTGTTGCCCTCCCTGCTCTTCACCCTACCAGAAGGCACCAGTCGGGATTAAGTTCACAGTGTGCGGCTGCAGTACATTCACTTTGTAGATGTTTCATTCATTCAACACTGACTTCTTTTTAAACACCTCAGTGATACCACAAGTGGTTTACTTTGAGTCTTCTTCCCTTTGTCACAACTTCCATTTGAAAGAGTGTTATTGTTACCAGACCCTGTCTGGATACGATGAGTTTTCTGATCATAAAAAGATGAGATGTTTTAGTTTCTGATTAAGCTTGCCGAGATTTTTATTCCTCCTTGGAGCTGGAGTTTCTAAGCTTCCATCTCACAGAGCAGCCCTCCCCAGCAAAGCTCCCTTCCAGCTCCTCCAGAGCAACAAGCAGCAGTTAGCAAACACCTGATGGAGTTATGCATCTGTTGAGCTCATTATAGGAGCTACTTCTCAGTGCAATGCTGATAAAAACGTTGATAAAGGGTTAACAGAGGAGCCTTGTGATAACTTCTCGAAGACGGAGTTTCAGAAAAAGTAGCCGTTTTTAAAGAGACAGAGGCCCAATTTCAAGGCGCTAATTACAAAGTCAAACATTTTTTGAATCATATTTGATACTTTTCGTAAACAAATACATTTTTATTACAATCGAAGGTAACAGATACTTAATTGTGCTCTAAAAGGGCACTATGTGGTTGCAAAAATAAGAATACTGCCACTTTAAGTGATCTTGTTTGTTCTGAAGGAAGTCAGGACTGCTCCGATCTAAAAGTGTGGATATTTAGATCTTTGGATAGTCCTTGAAATCGCAGTGTGTATGTGTTCATTGGTGTTCTGAGGACAAATGACAGTGCAGCCTGTTGAATGTGACGTGTGGGGCAATTTTAAATAAAGAAATCAAATGACTGCCAAGGTGGACTGTAAAGTTTGGTGTACTTTTGAGTTATTTCTATATTTTCTGTTAAATATTGTCCACAGAGGAATCCACTCCTAACCTACTGCTAATACATTTGAGATTCACTTGTCATATTTCTATAAATTGTATAAACTTTTAGACAGATGTGATGTTATTACTGGATAAAGCAAACCTTCAAAGCATTGGCAAAGTGCTCCTCTCCCTTCGTGGAGCAGTGAACTCTTATTAGAGGGCTTAGAAATGTGTTTAGCTCTGAAATATAAACAGCTCTGTCTCCAGTTACGCTTGTTTATCATTCTCAAACTGGCAATTCCACAAGCTGTGTGTGTTTAGTCTCAGTGCAGATCCGTTTGCAGCTAATGAGGATTGCTCCCGATGTGACTTTTTATTCTGGGAGACTGACTCGGGCGTTGTACACTAGCTCGGTGATCAATGGGTTTTTTCATTTCTGCAGACATTTTGATAGATGCACTGATGTGAGGCTGCAAGTTTGTGGCCATTTGCTTTTTCTAGAAAGAGTTTTTTTTTTTGTTTTCCTGTATATCAGTTAATATAGACTAACTTTTAAACTTGCATAAAGTGCGATGAATGTGTTGATGATGACTGAGCTGGCTGTGATGTGTTCTGATCAGAAATGTTTTTGCATGCATTGCTGGTGTTTTCCAACATGTATAATGTCAATTTCTAGTTGTCAAAACTTGCCGTGTTTGGAAAACTGCAAAAACTAGAGAGAGGAAAAAATCTCCTATGTCCCCATTTTTGCTTTGTCTTTGTTTTGAGTATACGCATTGTTTTTTTAATCTTGCAGATTAAAACTATATACATATTTCTGATTTTGAAAAAATGAACTTCAGCTTGTTTAGTTCATATACTCGCTCGTTTTCAAACTTTAAGGGTTGTGAATACATTTGGCGGGTGCTCTTAACACTTTTGACTTGTGTTTTGTTCTGATGTACCTAAACCATAGGCACTTTATTTTTCTAGTTAGAAAAACACTTAAATGAATTATGGATATAGTCATGAAAATTTGACTATTTTAAATATATCCGTACCAAAAAAAAATCTACGAAGCTACCACGTTGAAGTGTTCAAAAACTTACATGCAATTACAAACACCATTTTATCACTTTTAGCTTTCACTTTTGGTGGAAATAGCAGTCCCTGTGGGTTTGAATCCATCTTTTTTCATGCCACCAAGCTTTACTGATCTGCTCATTGGTGTATCAGTGTTGTTGTGCAAAATATAGAACAAAAACAAGAGTTAAAGGCCCTGTCTAATTGGCCACAGTGCTGTATCAACACTGACTAAAAAGCCACTCAGCTGGAAGAAACAATTACTTCAGAAGCAATATAAAAAGCCAAATTACTGTTAATAATTAGTCAGAGACAAATATGTTAGTTTCTGTAGAGATGTCCTTTTGTCTGATAAAATTAAAACCTGGCTGTTTGGTCACATGAATTTCAACCTGGCCATCAGTAAGCAAAAGCAGGAGTTGTGAATGATGACGGTTAAATCATAACCATTGCTCATTAAAGCAGAGGGCAGGAATGCTTGGATTCACAGTCCCTCTTGAGAATGCCTTAGGATTTAATAACCAATACATGCAGGAGTCAGAGTGGGGGGAATGTACACTGTGGTTTCAGTACACAAGCAAAGCAACGCATCAAGTCTGTTGAGAGGCAACAGTGTAGAAGCAGAGTGACACTAATGGAGTGAAAAATTCACATATACAGAGCAAAGTAGAGTAAAATAAAGGTGAAAACAGACAAAACAAGCACAACAAGGTATGTCGTGGTGCAATGGAGTGAAATCTTTAAAGCTTGATGGACATGAAAGTGGCAGGTGTAAAAACCATGCTCCTTCCCTATGTAGCACACACCTCCAGTTCTAAAGTTTTCAGATCAACTTTAATTACTCCCAAGGATGCTGAGGGAGGGAACGAAGGATTCAGAGCACTTGAGGAGGAATGTGTGGAGGAAGCAGTGCATATCTTAAAGCTAATGAGAAAGACGGAGGGATGGACGGGAGGCAGAGTAAACGTATTAAAGCAGGAGTAACGTAGAAGGCTTGTTTTGGTAAGTCGTGTAATTAGTGATGCAGCGAGACGAGAGCGAGGAATCTTTAAGTGTGATAGGAATGCACTAGGAGGTAAGAGGAAGGGAGCAGGATAGTGGGAATAGTATTAGTGAGGGAGGAATGCAGAGAGAGGCCCAAGATAGGGTGGGTGGGAGAGAGAAAGAGGGGAAGAAATGAAGAGTGGGAGGGAGATGGGGAAGCAGAGGAGGTGGAGGCGTTCTGGGTGGTATGTGGCTAGCGTCTGATCACGTCCACTGGGTAGATTAGACAAGACAGCAGGCCAGACTGGACCCTGAGCTTCAGAGCACGGCTCAGTCATCAAGGGCTATAAACGGACAACGAGAGACTGGTGGAGAGAGATTTAAAAGGAGGACAAAAGCTGAGAACTTATTCCTTCTCTTGTGATATCCGACTTACTGAAACTTTATTCGAACTGCAAGAAAATGGAGGCAGGGAGGAAAGGGAGCAGATGGGATACAGGGGTATTAGGCTTGCTGAGTTCGTTTAGCTCTGAAAAGATGAATGAGTCAGAGCAGGAAGGAAAAAGGGGTTGCTGTAGGAAAATCCAATTTGAGCTGCGGTAAGAGGTAAAGCTTAGGTGTAGGGCGTGGTTGTAGAAGGGAAAGTCTTGATCACAAACGATTCATAAGGGATAATCTGCAGAGCAAGACGAATAACGAAGTGATGAAAGGAGGACAGAGGTAGTGAGTGAGCTGGATGTTGTACAGAGCCAGAAGACATGAAGGAATGGTCACAATGTCAGGTGGATGTGTGATGAAAGACGGCTGAACCATGTCTGCTTAGATTCATGTTAGAAACAAAAACTGATGAACTCGCTGGAGAGCTCCTTCCCATTTCACAAGCTTAAAGTCTGTGTTGTGTATTTTTGTGATGAGCTCAAGTGTTGCAAATAAAGCAGTCAGCTTTTATTACATTTGTTAGATTCAGACTGGAAATGATGGAGTTCTTTGCCCATCAGATGTGAAGGTGATGTTTTGTTTTTGCTTTTTTAGACAGTCAAGTTGACAGATTTGCTTCTTGCTGAGCTTTAATTAAAACCCATTTGTTCTGCCCTGTGGCCTTGGTGTCATGCTTGTATTGATATGCCAGCATAATAACTGATATGCTTATCTGTAAATTTCTTTTTGCAATCTGTTCCAGCTTGTTTCATCTGACTGGCTGTTCTCCATAGTCAGCAGGCTCAGACAAGCAGCTTCCCAAACACTGTTGCCTTTCTGCTGTTGGGACACTTTCTGCTTAAGGTTCACAGCATCCAGTTAAAGTCCTCACACTAATTTATAGTAAACTAATTCTAGTAATTATGCAGCCTAGTGACCAATTTTTGATTAACTTCTGTTTATTTTTGTCAGAAAGCATTTTGCTTCCACTAATTCCCCAGACTAAGGTTAAATAATTGAATTATTTGTAAATTAAGAGTTTGATTTGTTTTACAAATTGAATTCATCTAATTTCTTTTCAAATCCTTTATGTAGTCTGTCATAATAGAAGGTGGCTATTAACATGTCACATTATTTTTCTCTGCTCAAAATATAAATCCCTTGTTCAGTGGTGATATAGAGAAACATGAGAAAGTGGTCACACTGAGCTGAGGAAGTCCTGAAGGGTTGTCTTGAGGTTACAGACTGGGTTTATCTATGCCAGACACAGGACATTAATGTTGCAATCACATTTAATTTTACTCTGCAATTAGTTAAGTGTTTCTTTTAAATCCATTTAAAACACTGCAGTAGGTGCCAAGAGGGAGGCAATTACAGAACAAATGGCTAAATGAAGAGAAGATGGAGAAGAAAGCCAAAATAGGAATCTGTTGGATCAGCTGAAAGCAGAAATGTTTCTGCTGAGAGGTGGACCAGAGTGGCCAAGGGACAGGTTGATGAGAAAGAAAGACAGGAGCCAATGCAGGAAGCAAAAATGTCTCTGTCAGCACTACACAATTGATGGTACTGCTTCATACCGCAATAACAAGATGGGAACAGAGCCGGCCTAAAATGTTTAAAACTTGCTCTTCCTTCAAGTACAAACTGGTGAAAAAATGCATTTCTTTTCTGCCCTTTTAAGTAATTCTGTATTTGCTGCTACAGTGCATTGCTTTTCTATCAAGTTCGGGTTTTTATTCAGGTTTTTTCCAACTAGATTAAAAGATAATAAGACAAGACTGATGATTGTAATTGAGAAGTTATGTCTGACATTGTATCAGGAGGCCTGGAAGCAGGATGATCAGTCTTAATGATGAGGAGCCTTAAATAATACATTTGGTCTAATTCCTCGGTGCCAGCCGAGTTACTCATGGCGACTTTCTGGCCTCACATCGCCAGCAGTTGGGCGAACCTTTTCACATCGGTCCATTGCGCTCTACTTCAGTTTGTAAAACCACTGGCCTTATTCCGCCGCCTCCTCTCAGGACTCTCTTTGACCTCCCTCTTCAACTTCTTCTTCCTCCTTATCAGCAGCATTAAGGCGTTTTTATCTAGGAGGTATGCTTACCACACCAGGAATAGTAACAGTTCTGGAATTTACCCCTTTGAAAGCATTTTTATTTCTTCACCATCCCAGTAGTGTTCCAGCTCTCCTGTCTCTTTGCATTATTTGTTTCTGTCTGTGTCCTGTATTGTGTTGTTTTCCACCTTTGCTTCTGCTGTGTGAAAGTACACGCATACACACACACAAACACACACTCTCACACATCCTCCTCCTTCTTTTCCTCCCCCCTCCTCCTCTGGTATCAGCCCGTGTTAGGAACATCATGACACCGGCTGAGTAGTGAACATCCAAGCTTGTCATCAACAAACCTGACTGTTTCCAGAACCCCACATTCTGCTTGTTTTTATTTCATCATGCCCTTCTGATGTCTTATATGTGGCTATTTCAAACTAATTACATAAATAGTGAACACAGTGTGTTCATTTTAATATACTAAATAGCTTTTCCTCAACCTTTTATTTTTCGATGTGACTTTTGTATCTTATTTTTTGCTAATTTAGCCTGGATTTTAACTGGTCCATTCCAACACATAAATATTATTCAGTATTAATCTTTGTATTGTAGCTCTGGCTGTTTCAGATTATTTTCCTGCTAGAAGGGGAGCCTCTGCCCAGACAAAAGAACAACATCCGTGTATCTTAATGCCGTCGCCGCCATAATGTTGTCCTCAGGGTTTCCAGTATAAAGTATAAATAGGTCCTCTTTTAGCTTTCTTTCCATTGTAGCTTTCTTCCAAGGCTGGACAATAAATTTATAACAATTTACGTCGTGATTCATATGTTTGATAGAATTTTCAGTTCTCAATATATAGAATATTCACTGAACTCTGATCGTACCTTAGTACAACTTTCTTAAGGATGTAGCCAGAGGAAGTAATTTACCTGTTCAACCTCGAGCTAAGCAAGGCTGGTTGCACCAACCAGGACACTCACTGTAACAAAAGTGTGCAGAAATTACAGAGTAACTTGAGCAGCAGCAGTTTTAGGTTTTGCCACCATGCCTCATAACCGTGTAAAAATACAAAACAGCCTGGACTAAAAATTGGAAAGTTTGGCTGTGTTTTAGAGATTTAAAACAACAAAGCTAATCAATAATTGTCAATATCAAGTGATATAAAATGCCCTCATCATATGTTTTCCAGCCATATCGTCCAACCCTACTTTGTTCCATGACGGCTGGATTTGTGAAGTACATGAACGATTATTATCTGTTATTCTTTCAGCTGATTTTTCCCTCCAGTGTTATCATGGCTACTTCTTTGTTGATCTTTTTATGAAGCAGGGCACTTTAGGTGGACTTTTTGGTTCTCGTGATGCTTTTTGTTTGCTAATGTTGATGGATGAACTTTTTACCAATTCTGACTATAAATTGATTGGTCAAAAAAAGAAAATCAGTACCGCACGACAATCTGCACATGCATAGTTAAAAATATTCACCCGGCTACTCCCAACTTAGTGACTTTGTTGCTATATTTACAAACTTTTTAGACTTTGGTAATGTCCAAAATTGAAATCAGCTGGTCAGGCTTTTTAAAGACCTGTATGAAAAGGTTGAAGGGGAATGAATGCGTTTGCAAGGCTTTTCATGTTTGTCAGGCTTCCAGCTGTTACTCTGTTGGGCTTCTCATCACTCCTGTTTCTTGTTAATGTTACTCTGCAGATTGTTCTGGCTTCTCTGTTCAAACTGATGTATTTTTAACTAAAATATTATCAAAAAAGCTACATTTGTTGCAGCTGTGAAAATGGTTCTCTTCGTGTGTGTTCTGTCATGGTGAAAACTGGGAGGAGTGTCAAGTTTCCGGAATTACAGGTAGTGAGAAATAATGGCTCATTAGAGTTGTTGCTGGAGATAATTCTGCTGCAGAGAAAGCATCTTATCACTCTGGATCTTTGTAGTTTTGATACTGAATACCAGCAGCAAAGTAGATTTCAAGGAGTGGCTGTAATGAGAGTACCGAGAGAAAGCGGATGCATGAATGCATTGCTGGAGCAGGAAGTATATTGAATTTATTTAATTCAGAATATGATAAAAGTATAAATCACACATAAAAACAAGGAATGCAAAAGACAGATATTTGTACTACATTAATCTTAAAATGATTGAAAAAGGAGTAGGAAGAAGTATGAAACTTATAAACTACTACCCCATAAACTATTAATATTCTCATTATATGTTCTTATGTTCATGTTTTATTGTTTATATTTTTTAAGTTACAAGGCAGTTTCTGTTGTGGGTTCCAAATATCAGGACATTCAGCTGATTTGATCTAGTAAGAAGTGTTTTTTTTTTTTATGTTAAGCCCATGATATAGGTTCATCCAGAGTGTATATAGGACCTATCACTGGGTAATATTGCAATTATTTGAATGTGAAGATGCATCCACTTGTGTTTAAGATAATGGCAGTCCAACACCACTAACCAGATTAATCAGAATTTGGTAGAAATTATATTTTTACATAGCAAATTTTCCTATGGCATTCTGTGCAAGTGAATCATTAATTGAAAGAGGCAATAGCAGCGTGAAGTTTGATCAGTGAGCCATTGTGTGGCTCTTATAAAGGAATAACAGAGACTGTTTGACATGTTGCTTATAGTGCATTCATCTTTGTTTAATGTGGATAAGATTAGTCTTTCCAGATTTTTTTCATAGAGGCGTACTTTGGTTAAAAAGTAGTTTGAAAATGATCTGAAATGGAAACTGAAATGAGAACGGTGTAGTAGTGAAATGATTAACAGTGATGAATCGATTATTGAAATAATCAACTCATTTAGTAATTGATGAATTGTTAACAGGAGCATACAGATTAAAAAAGGCCATTTGCTGAAAGACTGTGCCATAATTAAACCAAAACTGTACAAAATATTTACACATTTTGCATTTGAAATTAAAAAAAAGTAAACCTTTGTCTGAAAATATGTTCTTCCCTGAAATCTTCAAGTGTCATTGTTTTAACATCACCTGTTTCAAATGATGCAAAATTACTTGGTGAATCCAAAACATAATCACTAGATTATTAATGTTAAGTCCAGCAGAAAGGGCTGAGCTTGTCACATGTTGGTGTTAAAAGGATTTTTCTAGCTGCAGATGTAGTCTTTGCTACAGATGATCGAATGTTCACAAAAGGAATAAGAAAAGGAATAAATACAATAGTTGTTTGCTTACCTGGACTAAACAAATTTCAAGCTCAAAGTGAGATGAGTAAAGTGGCTCAGTTATCGGGGTGTTTCTCATACAACGCGATAAAAGCTACATGTGACCTCAATCATGTTTCTGAGGCAAAAATCAAGAAAGGCAAAGAGACCAGGAATGCTGTGTAAAGGTGCTGGTCTGGAATTACTTGTTCACAGGTTGGTCAGCTGCATAGTACACAGATGTGAAGCATCTGTGTACCACAATAATTGTGGTTGAGTTAAGTCTTCATGCATTATTTAATTTACATCAAATGTTTGAGTTGCAAACAGTGTAAATAAAAACTTTCTCTTTTTCCTCATATTTTGCAATAGAGTACACACTATTCCCAATGCATTTGTGGAAATACAATGATTTTGAGCTCTACTCTACTTGCTCACGCACTACCATTATTTCGAACACAATTATACATCCAGGTGACAAACAGGAATCAGCAGAAAACTGAGCACCACCTCATGCGTTCTCCCCGGGGGTCATTTTCTCCTCCATTGATGTGGTTTCTTCCCTCCTCACTAACCCCATTCACAGTGTGGGAAGTCAAAACAACCAATGCATTGCTGGAATACCTAACCTGTGCGACGTGCTGAACCCTAATTCAGCAACTACCACAGGTCTCTGTTTGTATTACTGGCTTGAGCCCACAGAGTGACAAAGGAAACCCACTGAGCTGTTTTCAGAAATAACTTTGGATTAATCATGATTTCAGTTTGGCCTTTTAGTCGAGTCTAATGACTCACAGTGGGGAGTAAAACACAATTCAACATGTCTTGAAGGCAAACATTCCTGACTTGGAAGTCATTTTCATTTTCATACAGTAAAAGTCATGATGCGTATCAGCTTGTTTCATGAAGGGAATGTATATTCAATCCAGATTTGATAGTATTATAAACCTGTATAAACTAGTTTCTCTACTGGTGTTTAATTCTAGCTCAAATTTTGTATATTCAAACTCTAACTTGCATTCTCATTTATTCCCATATTCAATAGCTCAATGTGTACGTAAAATGGAATATCTCTTGGTTGACAAAGTGTAAAAATGGCAAATTTCAGTAGTCACCAATGTCTGCTTACTGTACGGAAACGATTACCTTTAATGGCTTCTCAGAACATCACTTCAAAACTTCTCCTTTAGATTGAATTAAGTTTGAAGACACTACCAATAGAGTGTCTTATGCCACTTTAGTAAAACTCAAAATTCTAATGTTAATGTATTTCCTTAAGTGCCTTTTAAGACAAAGAAAAATCTGTAAGTTAAAATCTGAATCAGCAAATGTTTTTTTTTTAAATATCGCTAATCAGCCAGAAAACTGCTATGAGTGCACTGCAAAAAGCTGTCAGACGGGGTTTTGAAAGGGTTGTAGAATATTTCAAAAATGCTTTTGTTACCAACAGAAAAACATGAGGGCGCTGATGCTAGTTTCTAAGTAGATCTATTTTCTAAAATACTGGATGACAGTAAGAAACCTTTTATTTCTTCCCTCTATGACTGTGCAGGTTAATTATTGGCCAAATATACCACATACCTGTACAGTGAGTATGCACCACACCACAGTCAATCTTTGTAGTGTTGACCAAGCACCGAGTGACTAAAGGCAATCTAATTTATGGCATGAACCCTTAGGCCTTTCTGTGAATAAGAAAACTGATTGTCAGATTGTTTTAGACTTTAATAACTAGCATAAGGATATATAATATAATTCATATAATTTAGTAACCTTCCTCTAGACTTCATCAGGTAATGCTGTGCTCTAGCCAGCTACAAAATTACTGTTTTTCACGGTGTTGAGTTTGTAGACATGAAGTGTTTAAGAGCTGAGCTGTGCAGTGAGAGAGTGTTGGAGATACCAAATTCATGTCATCTGGTCCTGCTTAGTGTGTGTGAGCATCACTGACAGTCAGGTCTCTCATATGCCAGTTACAGACGGGTGGTTCACATGAAAAGACAACTGGTAAAAGTGAAACAAGATGTAGCGCTCAGGCCCTCTCACACGCATGACTGCTCTGACCGAAAAGGCTTTGCGGCAGCGATGGAGGAAAGATGTGTTTGTGTGTTCAAACAGCCAGCGGTAGGTTGTTTAAACATTGCAATCTTGCAGAATTTGCAGCTGACACATTTGTACGTTTTGGCTTTTTAAGATATCATAGGCGTGAATACGTTAAACTCGTGCCTTGTGGGAACTGAAAGGCGAGCCGGCCGCACTTTCCCGGGACAATCGATCCTTTGTTTTGGTTTCGGGATGGAACGGGGAGTGGTGCGACACGTACCTGTCAGAACCCGAGAGCTGGAATTTTTGTCAGCTACCAGAGCGGATACGTTTCGAGGTTACTTTCACACACTCGGAGAGGGGGCAGATATTCAAAAAAGTGTCACTAACGCTCTATTTATAGAGCTCCTTCATCTAAATCGGCTTGTACTGAGTCCCATAAATGGAGAGAATGAAAACTTTGAAGACTTTTCAAAAAATAGTAAAAATAACATCTAAAACCCAGCAGGACATTAATGACACAGCCAAACACACAGATGTTAATGTTTAGCTGCTTGTTACATGCTAGTTAACTATTAGATTCAAGGTTCAGTTTCTTTCAATGTAAGCCATGCTCTGCTGTTGTTTGTTGATAGCGTACACTGTGCTCTGAAAAGCAGTTATTTTATGATGCTTTGAAAGTGTTTTTGGTTCAAGATGTACACTTTTTGTTCTGTCCAAACCAGTCAGAGGGGTTCATTGTTAGTAAATTGTTGGAACATGAAGAAATAGGAGATGATTCCAGGAAACCGCAGAAGGATTAGACTCATACAAGCATTAAACCACAACTCATAATAAGAGTTCTGTTTTCTTTGTTCCTCTTTTTATGATATTCACATACAATAAATAAACTGGCCAGTTTTGCTTGTTTATTTTAATTAACAATAAAAGGTTGTAGTGGTGTTACTTAGTGATTTCAGGTGCATCCGTTCTTCTAGAGTCCATGACAAATCAGTTTAACTCTGTTTGAGGATGTGGTCTGCAGCAGATACTGATCTCTGATTCAGATTGGTTTCAAATAAATGGGTAGGTAACAGATAGATGTGGTTTTAGGATCAATGTGAGTTGTTTGTGATAACTTTGTAGTAAATTTGCGTTATCTGCAAAAGCAACAATATTGTCAAAAGAAAATCTATAGCCAGGTATTGATCAAGAACATTTTATATCTATTGAGTAGTAATTCAGAGTTTTCAGAGTCAAGTTTAGAACTCCATTTTCTGCAAAGTTTTCACATGCTGATGCTAATTAGATAAGATTCAGAATTTTCTTTAATAACTAATTTTAGTATGTAACTTTTATGAATTTGTTTTTGTTTTTTACTGCTAGATGTATCACTATGTCACAACAGTATAATACGAGACAGATTATCTGTGAAAACTTCAAGGTCTTCAACCTTCTCCCTGTTGTCCTACTGTCATACATCGCTTGATCACAGACAACAGATCAGAGCCAAGAGGCGGGTCTTAGTGCTGTTAATCAGACTTGTGCCATTATGAAACAGTTGATCGACATTTCAATCAAAAGACAAAATGATGACATAGAGTTTATATTTTCAACTTTCTCTAGCTTTTGTCTTGAATTAAACCAAAAATATGCAGAAAACATTTGGCAGTAATTTATCCATCAACCTGGGATTCAAACCCAGGACCTTCTTACTGTGACAGTCCTTCCAACTTTCTGATTGCTATTTGTGTATAAATGAAAATAATCTCTCTGCAAGATTTGAAATGAACTAAAACAGTTTCCTTTTGAATTACTTCCTACCTGTCTGCATAATCTGACTTCATTTTTAAACACCTCGCTTATACTAATAAAAGCTCTTGAGTCTTCTTCCATCGTCTTCCATTCAAATTCAAGAATACTTTATTAATCTCAAAGGAATATTCAATATTGTTGAAACTCATCAATTCACAATTCTTCAGAGTTATTGGTATTATTTCAGATTTTGTCATGTCAATCAGGCACTCCCAATCTGTTGCTATGGTTATGCATCATAACGAAAGAGCAAAGTATTAAAAGTATTGGCAAAAATCAGTTCAGCTGCACTGCATCCAAAATGAGAAAGAATGTTTGTAAAAAAAAAAAATAAAAATAAATAAATAACGCAATCCCTCCCCCCAGAAAAGCAGGAATGAAAATTTGAGAAAAGAAAAAAAAATCTGAGATTGGTATGTGCATTCATTGAATAGAAATAAATGGATTTTTGAGTTTTTGGCTACCTGATCAAGCTAGTAATGCTCATTTTCTGGTCAACAAAGCTTTTTCTGTGCATTTCTACTGTGTAGTATCTAAAATGAAATTGAAGATTTTCTCCAGAATCAGTATTGAGTTTTCACATCACAACAACCCTAATGATTTATGAGATTTTCACCGTTTGCAAATTATTTTCATCAGTTAGAATAGAAATTTCATGTGAACAATCCGCCAAGCCAACCATATGCTTGGTAAATAAATAATGCAGAATATCGGCTCACCACATGCACCTGCAGGGTTCGGTGCAGCATAAGGAGGGGATATTTTTGGCTTCAGCAAGACGGAAAAACCTGATTTTCAAAAGTCGACTTGCCAAGCGACTTGTTGGCTGTGGTGGACTTTTTCATCAGTGCGACTCAAAGGGAGCAGTCAGAATCCTTCCTCCAGCAATGCCTCAGGCTGAGAGCAAACAAGAAAAAAACATTGGTCTCAAATTACATGATGAAACAGAATGTCAGGTGGAGAAACTGCTTCATGAGTAGCAGCCTTAAAGGGGCAGTATTATGTAAAATTAACATTTTTTTTAGTTTGTGTTGCTTTGACTCTTTCATGCATGTTTTAGAAATGCTTTAATCTTCCATGACAACCATGTGACTCTGCCTCCACACCTCCCCCACTCAGCTCCTTCAGACTAGCCAGCGGCAATTAGTGATGCTGCACATCTGCTGAGCTCATTAGAGGAGCTACTTTCAGAACAGTTTTGGTGAAAACATTGTTAAAGGGTTGATAGAGTAGTGCTGTTGTGATGACTTCTTGAAGACAGCGTTTCAGAAAGAGGAGTAGCGTCTCACAGAGACATCAGGCCACTTACAAGACGTCAAATTAGAGAGTAAAATTTGATAGCCATTTATTTATTTATATTTTTGTATATATACACTTTATTTATATATTTATATATACTGGGAAATGCATACATAAAAAGAAGTTGCTTCTACACCTGACATTCTGTTTCACTTTTTTTGCCCTCTATCTTCCTCTTCTCTATTTCACCTATTTTTCTTAACTTCCTCTCTCTTGTGTTTTGCAGAGGAAGCTGATTATACAACATTTGGTACAGACTCACTGACCAGGAAGAAGAATACAGTGCTTTCTGCGGTTCTTCTGCGGCCTGACCCCAACAAGAAGAAGCCTCCAGTGATCATAAGCCTCCCGAAAGACTTCCGCCCTGTGTCGTCCATCATCGACGTGGACATTCTCCCGGAGACGCACAGGCGTGTCCGTCTGTACAAGCATGGTCAGGAGAAGCCCTTGGGTTTCTATATCCGTGACGGATCAAGCGTGCGAGTGACTCCACAGGGCCTGGAGAAGGTCCCAGGGATCTTCATCTCCCGCCTGGTGCCCGGCGGCCTGGCTGAAAGCACAGGCCTGCTGGCTGTCAACGACGAAGTTCTGGAGGTGAATGGCATCGAGGTGGTGGGCAAGTCTCTGGACCAGGTGACGGACATGATGATTGCCAACAGCCACAACCTCATCATCACTGTTAAGCCTGCCAATCAGCGGAACAATGTTGTTCGCGGCGGTGGAGGAGGAGCCGGTGCTGCTTCTGGTAGTTCGTCGGACAGTGGTGCCAGTTACCATGGCTATTTACCCCATGGTGCAGCTGCCACCGCCAGGCCGACACACATCATCCAGAACTTCCCTGTTGGGGAGCTGGAAAGCGACGAAGATGATGAGGACCTGGTGATCGAAGTGGGGGGCGAAGCAGAGACCATTCGGCGCACTCCGTCGAACTACAGCATGCCGTCTCTGCCTCGCTATGAACCGCACCTCAATCTTCGCACCACCACTGCCACCAATTCCGGCTCTGCCTTCTCCATAAATGCCAACGGGAACCTGCGTGGCAGCAGCGGATCTTTGACCAACACCAATGCCAGTTCCACCACTCCGTCCCCCGACAGAGCAAAGGAGAGGCGGAGCCTAGAGGAGGAGGGCACAGTCATCACGCTGTAGACTGGGTTTCAATACACTGATCACTGGGAGGTGCAGCAGCGTCTCAAACGCATTCAGTGGCCTCATCTGAGGAGCACATTTACAAGTGTATGTGTTGAATGTCAAACACCACATCGTATGCTGCTCCCTACATGCCAATCATCACGCTGGAGTGCCATAGTGGTGATCAGAAGGAACACAGCACCACAGCTGCTCTCCAGTTCATCTCAAAACCAGTGCAGTTCATAGGTTTTAGCTTTTTAACTGGTAAACTCAACATCCTCATTTGGTCTTCAAATATTTTCAGTGAACAAGTTGGCTCCATGGCATTACAAACACTCTTTCCGATTTTGGTCGATATCATTTTTTAGATAAGATTGGTGAGTAAGATCAGTTTCTTATGCAAGTATCTGCTGATTGCTGATCTCCCAAAATTAAGGAAATCGGGTCGATTTATCAGTGCACCCCTACTCTCTCTGGTTCAGTTATTAGTTGACAATCGCCTTTAATCACCTGCTTTTCACCTATTTACATTTACTTCATTCAAATGGTAAACACCACTTTCCAGGAACCAAGCAAGTCGTGGTTTTGATGGTTTTTAACCACTGTTATTCTTCCTTTTTGAACCTCGTAAGGGTGACTGACTGCAAAAAGAAGGTTATCATTATTATTAGATGGCCTCAGTGAAAACATTTTACTCTTAAACCTGCTTTATTTTCATTGCTATTCATGGAGATTTTTTTTTCCTCAGAAGACCAATTTTGAGTGGTGATTAACTCCAGAATAAGAAATCTGTGAATGAATCATACAATCTGTCCTTCATATTGCACTCCTGCTTCTCATGATTGTTTCCTCTGCCATTTGGTCGACTTGTAAAATAATGTGAATGTGATTTTCATGGTTCTTTATGGATCAATATATTTAAGATTATTCAGCCATTTTCTAAATCATGCCATGACTTCATAAAGATACACTTTTTAGCACCACTGGTGAAGATGTTAAGTGAAACAGATCGAAACGTAAAAGAAACCAAAATTTAAGTCCCCGAAAAAACAAAAATCCCTATAAATAAAATTTTGATATGGAGTGCATGTTAGCATGAACTCTTCAAAGGGTAAACCACAAAAATGTGTGTATGATAATGATTGAAAACATGCCTAAATGCTTCCAGAAATGGGTTTTAGATTAGTGTTTTTTTTTTTTTGTTTTTGTTTTTTTTTTACTAACGGGATTTTCTCTAACTCTGCCATTTACCATCATTCCCAACTAATCCCGCATTTCCATTCAGTTGTAATATATTGACAAGCGTGCTGACGGTCCAGAAATAGCGTTCCTGTAACCATGTTGTTAAATGTTACCTCTGAGGTGAGTTAGATAACGTGTCCATGTCCCTGCTGAGGTTGAGTCACCGCTGAACACACAGCTAGGTACAGCTGACACAAACTCTCTCTCTTTGTTAAAGGTGAGGCCCTGCCGTCATATGAACCACATGATAATTATCCAAGAACCGCCAAAGGAGCCATTTTTGCCCTGTCTTTGTGTTCTCCATTTTCTTTAATTCTCTTGAATTTAACCTCCAGTGTCTTGTATTTTTTTATTTTAAAAAGTCTATATCATCTCAAAAGTAAATGACTAAAATGAAAGTGTTATGGTGATGTAAAAGTAGATCCACAGAGGAAGTACTGTGGATTTATGCCTCACTGAAACTGAAATGACGCATACTCAGCAAATCAAAGTGAAATATCTGCTCATTATGTGGAATAATTATGATAAACATATTGATTTTTGAAGGGTGCACACATTGTAATCATGTCCTTAAACAATCTGATAACATACAGTAATATTTTTCCAGTTCATATACTTCACACCTCAGTTTGACTCATAAACTTCAGTAAAAACACAAGTAAGCACAAAATAATGAATGAAAGATAAAGACTAAAGACTTTAAAATGTCATCTGGGAAAAAAATGACCCCCTCTGGTGGTTCCAGGTGGTACTGAAATGTTGGTGGTTTTTATTGTTTTCACAAAATCTTCAAAATTGTCCTCCTTTGATCTAACATTTCAAATGCTTTTACAACAATATCTTAAAATAATTGAATCGAAAGCCTTTCAATTCCAGACGGAACCATAAACAGCAGGTCCATTTCTGTTGCAAACTCCCTCTGTGAAGTGAGAGCACATGGTCTGGATTTTTAAGCATCTGTTCTCCTTATTGAAGTGCTAAGCCTTACTTTAGCATTTATTTTACTGTTGCACATAAAACCATGGTCCACGCTGTCACTTTTAGCAAATTATGCAAGTGAAAGTAGATTCATTTAAATTGACGCTACGCTTATGTCCATAATTTGTAGCTGTGTTTACAATCTGAGACTTTTAGATTGTGAAATTCCATGACTGATTAAAAGATGTTTTTATAACGGCACAGGGTACTTACTATGTTTGATGTTTTGGCCTTGTGTCTGGTCCACAAAATGCAGCATTCCCAGCACTAAACATAGCAAAGAACCATACTCTAAATGGAATTCTATAATTATTACTTTATTAGCTTTATTTGTGAACTACAGCACAGGACACTGGAATTGTAACTACATCAACATATTTTTTATTTATTCTGTAATCTTCATATTTTCTTTCTTTGTACACATTTTATGCTATTATATTTTTTATAACAGATATGTTTGTTGTGTATTCATGATCATTTCTTTTTTGTTTTTGGTCGTAAATCTCAAGGTACAGTAGAGATTTCTTTAGAATTAATTTCTATTGATTTTACCGCTCTGTTTAAAGCTTCAGGAGAATCTCTGCTAAAAAAAAAATTCAACACTATTTCTATTTTCTTTTCTCATACTGTGAATTATTATTTTTGGTGACAGCGACACAGTCATATTAACAACCACATAGGCAGATGTTTGGTGTCGACTTTTTTTAAGTGATCAGGTAATAACTTTCTTTTTCTAGCCAGATAAATCCTGTGATGTAGATTTGTAATGAAGAATGTCAGTATTTTCATATCAATGCTATATGTACGATGGACAATTTTATCATCTGAAGGATATTGTTATAAGATTGAACTGGAAATATAAGAAAAAGTAGATGCACACTTGTAACTGCTGACTGGCGGAGCTGGATACAATAAACTAATGTAGCAATACTTGCTGTTTTTGTCTTTAATGTGTGAACAAATTACATACAGAGCCTTGCAAAAGTACTATCCCTTGAAATTAGTCGTATTATTTCTTTGTGATTTTTCAGCTGTGGGCAAGCATCTGTTTTAGAAATGTTTTGTTTTTGTTTTTTTTCTGGCCCACAAGTAATTCTGACTGATGAGCAGTGTAGATTAATTAAAAGATTAGTAACAATAGTAGTTTTTAACAATAATTTCATTTTTCTCCGTAACAAAGCAAAGCACCTTCCAATTTTCCAGGAAACGATGCAACAAATCATGAAGAGTTTTGTCCACATAATAAAAGCCAAAGAAAGCCATTCTCAACCTGTTTTTTTTTCAGAATTGCACTCTGATATCTATGACCAGCTGCATAGTTTTTCTATTCACCATTCACAACCATTTTATTTGCTTTTATAAATCCACAAACCCAGAATGTTCAGGAAGATGCCTTCCTGTGTTTTATCGCCCTCTGGTGGACATTTTGTAAAACCTAATAACCTGCGAAATTGTTGAGCGGCTCAGGCGGTGAGAAAATAATAGTGACGCCTTTAGCCAGTTTTCAGACACGTAAAGAAAAGTCGTTCTTTACTCTCTACGCTGTCAAGTATGAATAAATAATTATAGTTAATAGTCCACACAGAGTTCTTCAAAAATGTTTTAAGGAAAATGTATGAGAGGAGCAGTTATTACTTGAGAAAGCAAGGCCTCAGACACCAGCGTGGAGAAATCTGATCTTTTTCCCTTAAATTGAATTGTGAGCAGAATCATAATTATGGAAAATTAATGCTAGCTTTTCAGTGGAACATTTGTTTTTCCTGTAAGGCCTTTTAACATGTTTTCTAATAAGTAAAATAAAAAAAGGAAACCATATGCTAAAAATATTGTCATAAGAATATCCCTGACCAGAACAATCTCCTAAAATAACAATCTAATACAAGAGATTATTGTTCAGATAAACTATTAGAGCCATATGACATTTTGTTTCGACATTTTGTTCATTTAGACGTTTAATGAGTGAATGAACTGAGTATCAACAGACTGACACAATGGTAGTAAATGGGCTGGCAATAGCTTCGCTGTATTTTACGTCGGTTTTTACTTTTACTTCACAGTACTGATTGGAAAAGTTGTAAAAAGTGATACT
Source organism: Poeciliopsis prolifica (assembly GCF_027474105.1). Taxonomy (NCBI): domain Eukaryota; kingdom Metazoa; phylum Chordata; class Actinopteri; order Cyprinodontiformes; family Poeciliidae; genus Poeciliopsis; species Poeciliopsis prolifica. The sequence continues at coordinate 2,970,204 of NW_026562402.1, forward strand.
TTGAAAGTTCGATCGCATTAAGTACCATTTTATTTCGTTTAAACAAAATACTGGACAAAAAGACTGTTTTTGTCCAACTTGGTCTGTCGTTCTGTTGTCTGCCCATGAAAGTTCAGTGCCATGGAAATTCCGGATATTTTCCTGGATTCGGATCATGTTTAACGCAAGCAAGCGATTCCCAAGTTCATTACTTAGCTAGTAGCTAAGCCAAGTTCTGATACTTAATGAGTGTGTTTGTATGCAAGCATGCCAATAAAAGTTATAGTAATGCGTCTTACTTTTTAGGTGCTAATGTAATGTCTAAAAGAAAATACTAAAATATTTTTTTTTGCCAGAATGACTTCCGCTGGAACAAACAGGACATAGTTGTTATTGATTAGGGTGAACAGCAAGGACACAAGACACCGGCTCGGTTTCGAGCGACACACCAGTCGCTGAGCGTCACCATCACATGACGTGACGTGTAGCCAGCATGGCGGCGCTGGAGCTGAGGTAGAACCCCTACTGGACAGACACCGATAGCCTGGCTTTTGCTAGCTTCCTCCGTTACCTGCTTTCTTCGCGGGGGCCAGGCCGAACATGACGGCCTGAGGAGAGGGACGGTTACTCGACCGAGAGATGCAGGAGCAGCGACAGCGGCCGCCACGGGAGCAGCAACGGCAGCACTCGCAGTCGGAAAACAGTAAAACCAAGAGCATGTTTCTGTCCAGGGCGCTGGAGAAAATCCTGTCGGATAAGGAGGTGAAGAGGAGCCAACACAGCCAGCTGCGCAAAGCCTGTCAGGTGGCGCTCGGTAGGTGCTTTATGTGGGCTTCTGGTTCCGACACACCGTTTTATTTGTCACATTTCATATATTTCTTTGTGTCGAGCTTGTTGTTAGGGGGGTATATTGGATGAGCTACCCGAATTAGCCATTTTCTGTTCATAACCCAATTATTGTGATTTGAATCAAATGTGTTTAGAGTAGGTTAATCCACAACAGGTTTAACGAGTCTAATAAGATGTGTTTTTCCAAAGGGAACCCCCACTCCCAAAAAATGAAAACATTGAAAAACTCTCTATATGTACACAAATGGAGTTATGGTGTCACTCAATTAAGCTTTACTTTATGTATTAATTTTAAGCACAATTTGTAATGCATAAAAAAATACAACGCGCACAATGTATTTAGACTCCCCGGGCCCCCCCCCAAAAAAAAGAATTACGAAATAGCCCTTTAATTAACCGTCATATAGGAAGCTAACTTCAGCTTTGTGCACTTTGACGGCCTTCCCTGCATGCTGAGCTGTCAGCTAATGATTAAAGCCAGTGGTGTGTCGCTATGTGTTGCCACCACTCTCACACTTTGATAATGGCTCCCCTCTGGGTGCTAAACTATGACTATTATCATCGGTTTGTAATGTAGCTGTCGTTAGCTCTCCGTGGCTAGTTTAGCCAAACAGACCAATCGGTGCGTTGTACGTAGCACTGTCATCCAGCCAGACAGTCCAGTCCTGCTGCGCGCGCGCACGTACTCACATATCCGCACACACAGACAGAGGAGCTATCTAACTCCCGGATACTCTACCCGGTGTGCTTTTCCATCGAACACACTTACAGATAGTGTTTCACACGTCAGGCTGCTGAGCTCACGGTGTCTTTGGTGTTTATTAGCTAAACCGCCTATCAGGTCTGACGAGAGCATGCTATTCTTGTGTGTTAATGTTTTCTCCTTCAGTCTTGCATTTGTTTACGCTCAGGAGTATTCACGGGATTTGATAACTTGTTTGGTCACCTGAAAGACCAGTTTGAAGTGAAACACTCAATTTACTCACCTAATTTCTCCCAGCTTTCATTGTGGGCATTTTGTCTATTTTGATCATTTAATTTAAGTGTCAGACCCAGATAGTGGTGTTTTAAAGCCTCCATGGCTCTATTTGAGTGTGAATTTAATCATAAATGAGTAACCCACTATCAGAAATGACACAGTGAGTTTATGTTTATTGGTTGATATTAACCAGATAGTGAGGGTCTTTTTAATTTACAGCTTCCTTTGCAGCTGTATATATCTAAAAATGTGCTACTCAGTGGTTTACAAACATTCAATTTAGACTTTCAATTATACATTTCTTTTTTCATGGTAGAACAGTTAAACAACATTAAACAAATGTACTGTATTGATTTGTAATAGCAGGGACTGAGTGCACAAGTTTCATTCTTTTGTAGATCTTCTTAAATAATACATCCAGATTCAAATATAACTAAACACTACTATTATTTAGGCAAATGTTTCCTAGAAAAATGCACTTTGATCAAATGCTTTTTCTTTTATCCATCAACAAGATGGCTGGATGTTTTACTGCTGTTAGCAAAACTTTTTAGTTGGTCTGTTTTGTTGTGCAGGTGTTACTTTCGTGCATAATCCATGAATCTGCAACATCTCTGAGGTCATAGATATCCCAAAAGATTAATGTTAACTTACTTCTGTCTGTTGCATAAACCAGCACTTATGTGTTTTAGGGATTAGTTTAGAGCTATTTCAAAAATATTTTCTCTTAAAGGGAAGTTAAACATCATAGCTCGTATCTTCAAAGAGTCCTTGTTGGCAGGAAGGATCTCGGGTAGCAGTCAGGCTTGCAACAAATCTGAAAAGGCCTCTGACTGAAGACTTTTGCTTTATGATAGTGTGACGAAATGCTAGCAGCTCAATCCCCAGGCAGCAGGGACGATATTCCACAATAGCACGTCCTGGATGACACAATCATCTGGCAAACATCGCTAATCCACCTCGTTTGCTTTTGCCACTCCACTTTAAATCTTTGTGCGGCTGTAAGGTTGGAAAGATGAGGATATGAGGAACTCTGTCCAAGTTTCAACCATCTACCTACTGACATGAGAAGAAGTTGAGTGTTTGACTTCATTACTCTGCACTTTTTGCAGTCACCCGTAACAACTAGCAGAGAAACAAACCCCTCACCCTCTCAACATATTTTGGTCATTGTGGTCAAAAAGCTCAATTGTCTTTGTCTCATCCATATGTATATGTTATGAGCATCTGCAAATTTCACTGATAATCATATTCATGGGGTGACATGAACATGGCAGTTCCTGAACATAATAGCAAATTTTCCATCTTTAAAGTTGAAAAAGCCAAAAGAATGGCCACACACACTGGCAAATATATTCCAGTAGCTTCTTGATGGCTAAAATAAGGATGTGGTCACAGTACAACATGACAATGGACATTTAGGTAATTATTAACAAGGGTGACGATGCATACAAATGAGCCTGAATGTATAATTTTGACTAACCTAAGAGGTAAAACACAAACTATACTACTGCTGTATTTTCTAATACAGTTGTGAATGTCTTCATTTGCCCGTTGTCATCTAAATTTAGCAGTGAACCTCAGCAGTTTTATTCTGGTGTTAAACATAAAAAAAAGTTTTTCTTTTGTTCACTCTTTAGCTGTAGAGAAGTTCTTATTTCATTTCCTCCGTGACCTTGCAGATTTCATACATCATGTCATCTTGCATTCTGTATTTTGGTGTAAGATGGTTTTGTCAAATTTTAGTCTCTGCATTCTTAAATCTCAATGAAATGGCATCATTGCACAAATTGTTATTTTATGCAATGATGTCCTTTTTAATAACATACAGCAACCTCTCACTTCTTTCAGTTTTATTAAACAATAAAACATAATTCTACTTTTATCTACAAGGAAAGCAAAAGGTCCTCCTACTGTACTTAAAAAATATCTGGATGGAATTGGTATAGTTTAAATCACATTTGTGCAAAACATTTAATAATGATTGATACTTTGACACATCTGTGTTATGTGGTGCTAAAAGCTACCTCCTATTTTTTCCTGTCTTAACAGGATGCCTGCATCCTTAGTCTTAAATTGATGTTTCAGTATCCTCTGACCACGCTCAGTCAGGTTACATGGCCTACCACTTCTTGGCTGAGTTACTGTTGTTCCCAAACACTTCTATTGTTCCCAAACACTTCTGTTTTCTTATAATACATTTGACTGTGGAATATTTAAGAGCGAGGAAATTTCACGACTGGATGTGTTGCACAGGTGGCTTCCTATCACAGTTCCATGCTGGAATTCACTGCGCTCTCACTGGAATGGAATTTTTTCACAAATGTTTGTAAAAACATCCTGCTTGTATAGGTTCTTGATTTTATACACCTCTGGCCATGGAAGTGATTGGAACACCTGATTCCTATAATTTGGGTGGGTGAGCAAATACTTTGGGCACTAGAGTGTATGTTAAGCCTTGGCATTAAATATTGTCATGACAGGACTATGCTTTGTAACAGGATTGTGTGCCAGACTAAACCATGTGCCTGGCAAAGAAATGTTATGTTCACCCTTTAACCCTCGGATATGTGTTCTCATTTGATCTTTCTTGTCTCCCCTGTCTTAGATGAAATCAAGGAAGAACTGGAAAAGCAAAAGTAAGTATTCCTACCTGGATGTGGAGGAGCAAAGAACGGTCATATGAATCAGTAGCGACTGTAGCTGTAGTGCATCGGCAGCTCAGGTCTTCGGTATCTAAATCAGATAACAAAGATTTAAGGTTTAAAGCTTAAATTTTGGTTATCTGGATTTCTGCAATGTTGGAACAAGGGTGAATCATATTATTTGGTACTTTATTTGTTTTCAAAATGTTAAAATGAAGAATGTGGTTCTTTGTTTTTGTTTTTCAAGCTGTCTGTGTGTCTTCCAGGGATGGCACAGTGGTCCCACCCAAAGCAAACTACATCGAAGCCGACAAATATGTGCTGCCCTTTGAGCTGGCCTGCCAGTCAAAGTCCCCCCGGATAGTTAGCACCTCTTTGGACTGTTTGCAGGTTTGTTTTTACTTCCACACACATAAAAATGCTTGTCTGGGCAATTAAATACTTAGATCCAAGCTCTTTTTGTCTCCTCTCCACAACAGGTGTTTTTCAGTTACATGTCAGTATGTTGCAGGGGGGTGTGTTGGTGAAATCTTGTTCCACCTGTTCCACATGTGGAACATGCTTGGTGTGCACCTAAAACAAAGACTCTTTCCTTGAGCTCTGAATCTCATCTGACCTCATGGCTTCATTCAGTAATGATTTTATGAGGCACAGTTCTGTGTTCTGTCATCCAGTTAATACTTTTTTGAATTAGTGGTGTGGTAAAAGGATAAAAAATGCATTTATATTTGGTAATATTTTAAGAAATAAAAACTTCAATGTTTCTGTTGCAGTTTCTGCTATGTGGTTGATGTGAAAAGCCTTCTTTTACAATGTGTAGTGCATTGATGCTCCCACAAGATGACAGTAGCTTATTTCACAAAACATGTGCTTTATAAATGAGCCAATGCACCACCCCTCATTACATCCCTAACACACCAAACGATGTCGTCACAGGTGAAAAAGGTGATGCATTGATAAAAATTATTTGACAACCTCAGTTGACAACCAAACCAATACAGAGTTTCTCCACCATTATTATTTGCTTTGTGGGGTTTTGATAGAAATACATTGATCCACTTTTTTCACTTCTGATACCAATATTTGAGGTAAAAAAAACTCAGATACACTTTAAACTGACCTAAAGGGTTTTATTTTTTTATAAACACAGACATAAATGTACTGAATTATTAATTTCTTTGGTAACTCTGCACCAGTACAGCACACTTAAATACACAAACAGCTCCTCAAACTCGATCAAACATGTAAAAATGACACAATTTTAATTTGCTCAATTTGGAGTAAAACAGCCAATGTAAAAATAAACAATAAGGAAACTGAAAGTGACACAAATATGTTGACTACACAAACGTGTAAAAATAAACTGCAACAAACCTTCTTTCAGATAGATCAGAAAGTGCAATTAGGAATTCTAAATATGATGTAAAATAACGAATAAATTATGATGTTGCTCAGACAACAAAGGATAGAATTAGATTGAATAGATCCGTCCTTGTGGATCGGGCACATTGTCTCCCATATCCGAGCTAGAATTTTTATTTATTTATGTTTTTAATATCGGGACCAATACCAATATTGATATCTGATCTTTGCATCTTTAATCTGATGATGTCCATATGGTTGAGGAGGGATTAGCTCATAACCTCTTCAGGATGCCTTTAGTTTAACACGCGTTAGGGTTGCTGCCAGGCCATTTAATGTTCTCATCTAATCTCATTTAACCTTATGTTCAAAGTATTATTATGCATACAACATAAACTCCTGAAGTATCATCAGATGTCCTTTTTTGCTTCTGTTGCCCTGACGTGTCTCCTCTGCAGAAACTGATTGCATACGGTCACATCACCGGGAACGCCCCAGACAGCAAAGCGCCGGGCAAGAGGCTGATCGACCGGCTGGTGGAAACCATCTGCAACTGCTTCCAGGGCCCACAAACTGATGAGGGAGTCCAGCTACAGATCATCAAGGTACGCACCGAACATATTGCACAATGGCTGATATTCTCAAAATAACAATATTATTACTTATCGCAATAACTTCTGGGACAATTTAACATTCATAAAATGTATTGTGATAGTCCTGTTGGTCAGATGATTTAAACTCTTTGACTAAAGCCAACTTAGTTTGATTATGGTGCTGCTGATCCATGTGTAGCAGCATAATTTAGCTTTGAAGATGTAACATGTATCTTATCATTCTTTTACTACTGCAGGATCCTTAAACAGATGCTGATAAGAACAGGATTGTCTGTCATGCAGTAAACTCAGACTTGGAACTATTGACACAAGATTTATAGATTGATAATCAGTATGTTTTTAAGCTGAAGTGTTGCCAAAGACTTTCTATTATATACAAAGAATAAAAAACTTGTTTTGTTTCAGCTTTAAGAGTTGAACACTGTAGCAACCACTCTGAAACTCTAACCAAGGCTCTAAGAAGTCACAGATAAAGGGAAGCACAGTGGTGACTCAGCAGGTGCAGAGGCATCCTGTGTGATGAAGTCTTCACTTCCCGTTTTGTTTGTCCAGGCCCTACTGACAGCGGTGACCTCCCCGCACATAGAGATCCACGAGGGCACGGTGCTGCTGACCGTCAGGACCTGCTACAACATTTACCTGGCCAGCCGCAACCTCATCAACCAGACCACAGCCAAGGCCACTCTCACTCAGATGCTCAACGTCATCTTCACACGCATGGAGAACCAGGCTGTTAGTACACATGTTACTCCTCCCTGAGATCCTACTGACAAAATACACAATTTCTGGTCAGAACCAACCAATCAGAGCCAGGAGGAGGGTCTTAGCACTGTCAATCAGCACATGTTAATTTGAGCGTTAATTGCAGGGTCTGTAGTTAACCAAATTTCAGATTCAACACAACAAAGTAAGCAACATTTTCAATTCAAAATCAAATAAATAATAAATATCATATGAGCGCCACAACAAAGATATAAATTGTTTATAATCTTCTGCTTAATTTCTGAAGCCATTGGATGGTGCAAAGTTCCAGTGTTTCAGGAACCCCTGATCATTTATGGAACTTCTTTGGGAAAAATAGACTGTATATGTTTTCACTTGTATGTCAGAGTTACAGGCATACCAGAAACATGCAGGTACAAAGGATCCCCTCCACATTAAAAACATAAAAACCTCAGCAATTAATTGGATTCAAATGTTTCATGTGTTAAAATCTATGTACTTAATTAATTGACATTAATATGATAAAGTCCCTAAATTAAATTTGTCGCAGAAATGTAACCTAAACACTTAAAAAAAAAACCCCAGAAAAAAACAAATATTGCCTACTCCTGCAAACACGACATTTATAATGATTTAGAACATAAATGCCTGCTAAATTAAGGGTGGCTGGGGGATCTTTGTGTTTTGCAATCATAATTTGTTCCTAAAAGGCAAATTTCCTTCCTGTAAGTGAGGGCAAAACATGTCAGCCAGCTAAAAAAAAGCCCCATTCCTGTTTTTATAATTATTATTTCTTCATTTCTCTGTTACAAATGCCTGTCATTTCTCCCCCTGGTGGTGCCCTCAGGCCCTGGAGGCTCAGGAGCAGGAGAAGGAGCGGCTCCGGCTGCCCCATCAGAACCCTTCCCCGGTTCCAGGCGGCAGGAGGTCTGGCTCCCCCCGCTCTGACCGGACCTCAACCCCTGAGCCTCAGAACTCTCCCTCCCCAGGAATCAGTACCCCCGACCTCAGCACGAACACCGACATCACCCACTCCACCACACCCCCACCCCCAGCAGCTGACCCTGACACAGACAGGCCTTCTGTCAACGGAGAAGCTGAAGACGGAGGTTCAGAGCAGGTCACGCCATCTAGAGGTTCGTCACATACAAGATTAAAAAAAAAAAAAAAAAGCTTAAAAGTGTGGATTGGTTCATGGAGATTTTTTTTATTAATATCAGATTCAGTGTTTGAAGATGAAGGTGTTGAGAAGCATCCCGTAGCAGCTCAGGAAGGGAACAACTCAAACCCAGCAGAGTCTGTGGCAGCAGACGGAGAGCCTGGGCAGACTCACACCGGAACAGGTTTGTTTTTGCTTTATTTTTATTTGATGTGCCGGATGAAGCCTGTTGCAATAAGCAGTTATTCAATTAATCGCATGATAAATTAAAATGAGGTTAATAATTTTCATTCTGATAGTTAATATTTTTTTAAGGGCAATTTTGTTCATAGACATCATAATTGTTTTATTTGTGGTTTTGGTTGTAAGTGGGATTTTTATTGTTGTTTTATTTGATTGTAGTAGTTTAGTTGTGTTTTTATTTTGGACATTTAAAAAATTGAGTTCCGGTATTAAGCGCTCTTTACCAAATCAAAGTGGGTGAACTTACGTTAATATGCCTTTTGTCTTATTTCAAGTATACTCAAATATTTGCACTAGAAATTAGACCAAAAATACTTGATACATTTTGGTGTTTTTACAGCATTAGTATTTCTGCTGGGTCCTGTGTTTCAGATGGTGAGCCCCCAGTTCATTCTGCTCCTGAGCAGACGGAGGTGGCGCCATCCAGAGGCAGAACAGAGGCTCAGCAGATGAACGGCATCATCGAGGATCGCACCTCTGTTTCCTCCGCTGACATTCTGGTGGGGAACCCTTTATTTATTTATTTATTTATTCATTCATAAATATTCATTTAGCCTTAAGTTGGAAAGTTTCACTGCTAAATATGTGAAAGTTGATAGCTTTCTGCTTTAAATGAGACATAAACTGACAAAGTTGTACTAATCTTTTGACAGAGTTCTCAAAAAAACCCTTTAAACTGAAGTTTTAGTGACAGATCAGTAGTTTTGCGTTTCAGGTAGAAACGCAAAATGTGTTAATGTGATTCATTCTGTTAATGAATCACATTAACAGAATTAGTTCTGCAAAATAAAGTGCATGTTGTTGTTCTGTCTCAGGATGCGGACGCTCTGCATGGACCCAACAATGCAGCGCGGTTCTCTCATATCCTGCAGAAAGATGCTTTTCTGGTGTTCCGCTCTCTGTGCAAACTCTCCATGAAACCTCTGGCCGACGGTCCTCCTGACCCCAAGTATACTTTTTGTTTTCTTCCTGAATTCACATTTCTTTATTCTCTTTCAGGTTGATGTTTTAGATGTTTTTCATCTTAGGAAAAAAATGTACACTGTGTTTCTATACTGATGCTTTACAGTGCCCTGCAAAATTTTAACATGATTCACCCAAACACAAATGATTTGAGATCTTATGTAATAAAGCAACACAAAGTGGTTCATTTTGAAGTGGAATTAACTGCTGCTGTTAAGTGAATCAACCAGGGTTCGCGTGTGATTTTGTCCGATGTTGACGTTATGGGTGACTGTCCTAAACTGGAAGCAGAGGTTGCTAAGAATCATAGAGCACAAATTGCAGCCTAGAGTGTTTCAGCTGGAAGTTCCCCCCTCTTTGCTAGAGGTTTGGAGTTCCTAGAAATTTTCTGATTTTTGTGCCTCTGAAAAGGGACAGTCAAGCAAGTGGAAGAAAACATTTGCTACGTCAGAACTTATTGGTGCTTTTTCGAAAAAGCCCACAAACCACCTCAAGAAAGCGTAAAGACGTTGATTGCGAAGTTCAGAAAAATTATTTTGTATTTTGCCGTTTCCATCAACCGTTCAAATGCGAATAAAAAAAGCATTGATGGAAACATGGCTCTTGATAACCATATCATTTTCTTTCAACTTTGTAACAGTGTACTACATTGTGTTGGTCTGAATCATAAAATCTCAGTAAAACACATAAAATGTTGTGTTTGCAACATGGAAAAACATGGAAAAGTTTAATTGAGTTGCAGAAGATTTTCCCTTCATTCTCAGCTGAAACCTCCACTGTGCCTCTTTGTTTACCAAGGGTTGATTTGGCCTCCAGCCTTGCAGGTGTGGTTCTGGTTACTGTAACACTAGACTTCAGGCCAGACGGTGTAAATAGGTCAGAGTGAAATGAGTACAGGAAGTACATCACAAAGCAAACTGCCTGTACCTCATTAGACATCTCACTAAATTACTAGCAAACCAGAATATTTCATTAGTTTGTTTTGGTTGGTAGGTGAATAAATTTAAGTTTGCTGCTCTCACCTGCAGGTCCCATGAGCTGCGCTCTAAAATCGTGTCCCTGCAGCTGCTGCTGTCTGTGCTGCAGGGCGCCGGGCCAGTGTTCCGCACCCACGAGATGTTTGTGAACGCCATCAAACAGTATCTGTGCGTAGCCTTGTCCAAAAACGGCGTCTCCTCTGTGCCAGAGGTGTTCGAGCTCTCATTGGCCATCTTCTTAACTCTACTGTCACACTTCAAGGTCCACCTGAAGATGCAGATTGAGGTACAAAGGCGCAGATTGAGCCCGCTGCTCTGGTTATGCTGCTTAATTGCAGGAGATGATAATGAGCTTTGACCTTCTCCATATCAGGTGTTTTTCCGGGAAATCTTCCTTACCATCCTGGAGACGACGACCAGTTCCTTTGAACACAAGTGGATGGTTATCCAGACCCTGACACGCATTTGTGCAGGTAATGAATACAAAAAAATTCCTTCTACTTACAAATGTGATTTCTTGGTTTTCTATCTTCATTAAATTTGAAAAACACTTCGGAAACCATCTCAGATTATCCCAGGTGAACTGTGTTAAAAGCTTTCCCTTTTGCTCTCTCAGACGCCCAGTGTGTGGTCGACATCTATGTAAATTACGACTGTGATTTAAATGCCGCCAACATCTTTGAGCGTCTTGTCAACGACCTGTCTAAAATCGCTCAGGGCCGGAGTGGGCAGGAGCTTGGCATGACTCCTCTGCAGGTGCGATTCCTCTCACTGTGATCTGTTGTTCTGAACATCAGCGGCTTTTTTTTTTTTTTTTTTTTTTGTCAGGGGTGCCACCGATAAATCAGCTTTTTAGGGCAGTGATATTATGTAAAATGTACTTTTTTGAGCTTTACGTCATGTTATAAAGTTATTCTCGCATCAAAAACACACATGGAGTGTTGAGAAATCCTTTAATCTCCATGGCAACCAGTCAGCTGTGCCGACTTTGAGGATGGAGTTCCTTCTCTGAGCTACAGTTTCCAAACTTCTGACTCCCCAGACTCAGCTCCTTCAGACTAGGCAGCAGCAATTAGCAAACACCTGGTGGAACTACGCATCTGCTGAGCTCGTTATAGGAGCTACTTCTCAGTGCAACGCTGGTAAAAACGTTGATAAAAGGTTAATAGAGAAGCCATGTTGTGTAGGTTGGGTTTCAGAAAGAGCATGAGTTAAAGCGATAGAGGCGCCATTTCAAGGTGTTAAACTTTGAAGTCATATTTGTGACGGTAACATAGTTAATTGATTGTAGTATAAAATGGCACTCTGCCTGGAAAATGCATGATACTGCTCCTTTAATGATCAGTGATTGGCCAAAAAACTGCAATCTGTCTACCCGGGTTTTCTTTATTCATTTGCCATTTTCTGTTTCTTCTGCGCATGTAGTCATTATTTGGAAATTTAAATCTTAATCAAAGCTGACTTGCCCCCTCGGGTTTCCTGCAGGAGCTGAGTTTACGTAAGAAAGGCTTGGAGTGCCTTGTGTCCATCCTCAAATGCATGGTGGAGTGGAGCAAAGATATGTATGTGAATCCCAACCTTCAAGCTAACCTGGGTGAGTGCAGGGTAAATCCACGGCTGGTATGCTGCACAGGGCATACCAGCGCGGTGGTCTGGATGCGCGGTGACGTCAGGCATGTTTTATGTTCAGGTCAGGAGCATCCACCCGACTCAGAAGGAGGAGAGCTGAAGCTTCCTGAACAGACAGCAGGACGCCGGGACAGTGTCAGCTCACTGGACTCCAACTACTCCAGCATCACCATATCACAGGCAGACCACCCAGAGCAGTATGAGGTGATCAAGCAGCAGAAGGACATCATCGAGCACGGCATTGAACTGTGAGCACTTTCTCTGCACGGTTAGAAATTAGCCTTAGGAGCTTTCACATTGGTGCTTCCCTAATATCGGTCAAAATCAGATTCAGCAACTCGAGCTTTTTAAAGATTGTGATTGGCTAGACTACTGCAATCAGTGCAGCTTTAATTATATTAAATATTTCAGAGCAAAGGGATCGAATACAAATACATGCCAAACCTTTTCACTGCTTTGTGTTTCTATAATGCAGAAAATCCCAATATTTGAAACTTGACAATGTGAGAAGGCTTAAGGGGTCAAAAATGTTTCTGCAAGGTTCTGACTGCATCTAGGCCTCCTGGTGTTATGGGGACCAATCAGATCCGTTCCCTTTACAGGTTCAACAAGAAACCCAAGCGTGGCATCCAGTACCTGCAGGACCAGGGCATGCTCAGCTCCACTGCAGAGGAGATTGCCCAGTTTCTTCACCAAGAGGACCGGCTGGATACGGTCAGGGCTTCAGCAACCTTAACATCTGCCCTGATGGATTCCTCGTGTAAGCTAGCTAAATGCTCTCTGTGTGCCCGTCAACAGACGCAGGTGGGGGAGTTTCTCGGCGAGAACACAAAGTTCAACAAAGAGGTGATGTACTGCTACGTGGACCAGCTGGACTTCTGTGGCCGGGACTTTGTTTCAGCCCTGAGAACGTTCCTTGAAGGCTTCCGGCTGCCAGGGGAGGCCCAGAAGATCGATAGGCTCATGGAGAAGTTTGCTGCGCGGTACCTGGAATGTAACCAAGGGTACGGTTAGCCTGTGACGGTTGGAGAATTCACTTGAGCTCATCTGAAATGACTGTTAGAGCTTTGTGGGTTTGATTCTGATGCTCTAACTTTTACCATGAACTCTGTTGTCTTTTGCAGACAAACCATGTTTGCCAGTGCAGACACCGCATATGTGCTGGCGTATTCCATCATCATGCTAACCACAGACCTGCACAGTCCTCAGGTTGGAACTAGTGGCCTACTCTTCCTGCCAACTCAATAAAATCAGCCAAAAGGGTGTAAATAGACCTTTTGGCCATCTTTGGGTCCATTTTCATTGAGATAATGGACATAGTCTCTGAAAGCTTTTGACTTAAGCCACCAAATCAGCCTGGTCTTTATGTCTCTAGGTGAAGAACAAAATGACAAAGGAGCAGTACATCAAGATGAACCGGGGCATTAATGACAGCAAGGACCTCCCCGAGGACTACCTCTCCTCCATATACGATGAGATCGCTGGCAAGAAAATTGCCATGAAGGAAAGCAAAGAGTTTTCAATCACTCCAAAGTCAACCAAGCAGAGTGAGTAATTTAATCAGGGTTCTATGCCTGCATTTACAAGTTTGTTTGAAGACCAGTGTTGGATATTTCTTACCTAAACGATTTAACAGACACATCAGATTTAATTGTATTCCAGTCTTAGGATTTGGATTGTTGACCCTAAGCTTTTAGATTGACGCTGCTCCTCCTCCAGGTGTGGCCAGTGAGAAGCAGCGCCGCCTGCTGTACAATGTGGAGATGGAGCAGATGGCGAAGACAGCTAAAGCGCTAATGGAGGCCGTCAGCCACGCTCAGGCTCCGTTCTTCAGCGCCAAACACCTGGAGCACGTCAGACCCATGTTCAAGGTAACAGTTATCTTCACATTTCCATCTATTGTACAAAATAAAATATCAAAATGAGGCAGCAAAACAAAAAGATCATTATTTTTTTTAGTTAGTCAGAAACTACAGAATTTCAGTGCTTTACATAAATATTCACAGGTAGGGCTGGATAATATGGCCTAAAATCAATGTAGTCATTTATTGAGCAGTTCACTTCGATAAAGACATGTCTGTACCACACACCTATTTCAATTAAATGGTTCATTAGTAGAGAATAATAATAAGTAAGTTTAAAAATGACTTACTGTTTGTTGTAAGTTACATTGACTTTTTGTCATAAAGCCACACAACAAAAAGTCATAATATTATGAAAATAGTCTTTGCATCATAAAATCCTCTTAATATGAGAAAAAAGTCATAGAGCTTTACCGTTGAACTAATATGAGAATAAATTTATACTGTTAATAGAAAAAGTCATAATACAAAGAACTAAATAGTAATTTCTTAAAAACTCCTACAGGAAAAATAATAAAGTAAAATGAAGAATGTTGGGCATTTTGTAAAGTTATATTTTGGTGTCCGCTTCAGAAGTAGGACATACTTGTAAAGTGTTTTAAAACATCAGGATCAAATTATTATCATCAGCAGAACTTTGAAACAATTGAAGATCCACAGACTAGATAAACTTCTCACATCGGAGCTTCATAACTCTATAGAAGCTTTGAATTTTCTTGTAATTTTACAACTTTCCTATGATAGTTTTGTGTCTTTACTCTGCTAATATTCTTGTAATTAAAATGAAAATCATTTCATCTGGACCTAATAGCCTGTTGCTAAAATGCTTTGGGTAGTTAAAGGTATTCTGTATTTCCTGCTAAGTAAAGTGAGTCGACCTCTGATGTGTGTATCCCAGCTCGCCTGGACGCCACTGCTGGCCGCCTTCAGCGTGGGACTGCAGGACTGTGACGACCCAGAAGTGGCCTCGCTGTGTCTGGAGGGCATCCGATGCGCCGTCAGGATCGCCTGTATCTTCAGCATGCAGGTCTGCTCACACTGTCCCCACACACACGCAGCGGTGAGAACATTACAGTGAAGGTAATGACTTGAGCTTCTGCTCTCAGCTGGAGAGAGATGCCTACGTCCAAGCCCTGGCCCGCTTCACGCTGCTGACGGCCAGCTCCAGCATCACCGAGATGAAGCAGAAGAACATCGACACCATAAAGACGCTGATCACCGTCGCTCACACTGACGGGAACTATCTGGGCAACTCCTGGCATGAGGTGCAGAAACCTACACATAAAGTAAAGCTCTGCTGTTTTTCCACCTTAACGATAGATTTTTATTTTTGTTGTTGTTATAGATACTGAGATGTATTAGTCAGTTGGAACTGGCCCAGCTGATCGGCACAGGGGTGAAGACGCGCTACATCTCAGGAGTGGTCCGAGACAGAGAGGGGAGCATCAGGGGGCTTCCTCCTGGTACGGAGGAGTTCATGCCTCTGGGACTGGGTAGGTTCCCCCCAAAATGGGGATCTGCAGCCTGCAGCTCTTTGGACCTTCCAAAACAACTTCTGATATTTGGCTGAAAAAGTGCAGAACCAACATATTTTTTAAGGGTATTATGTAAAATCGACTTTTTTAAGCTTCATGTAATGTTATAATGTTATTCCCTCATCAGCAATATACCTGTAGTGTTGCTTTGATTCTTTCATGTATGTTAGAGAAATCCTTTAATCTCCCCTGGTAACCATTCGGCTATGCAAAAAGTTTCCAAGCTGCCACTTGGAAGCACGCCACCCTTCTGTCTCCCTTCTGTCACTCAGCTCCTTCAGACTAGCCAGCAGCAACTAGAAATCACCTGGTAAAACTGCTGTGCTCATTATAGAGCCACTTATCAGTGAAATGCTGGTAGAATCGATGCTGAAGGATTAATAGAGAAGCAATGTTGCAATGACTTCCTGAAGGTAGAGTTTCAGAAAGACCAAGTGTTTCTTAAAGACACAGAAGTGTAATTTCATGATGTTAAATTACAAAGTCAAATTTCTTTTAAAACATGTTTGATATATCTAACATTTTTACAAACATTGTAAAAAATGTGCTATGAAATTGCTATGAACTTTGTGTCTGGAAAACACAAAAGTTTTTAAATAGTATCAATATTTTTGCTTGAAAGAACTTGAACCATTCTAAGTTTTTTTTTTTTCTTCTGATTCTTATCTAAAGATTTTTTTTAAATTTCCTTAAGTTTTTCAACTTTTGGAACTAAAAAGATTCCCAAAAAATTTTTCTAGAAGATTTCTGAGATTAATCTCAAAATTTTTGAGCTTTTTGAAAAATGTTCTGTCTACAACGGCTCTAATATGCTGTCGTACTTTTACGCCCATATTTTACACTGATGTGGTTAATTCTGCTTTCCTGTCTCCAATTATGGCTGTGGGTTTTGATTGAAGTTTAATGCGTTGCTGTTGCAGGAAACCTGGTTGGAAGTCAGGACAAGAGACAAATGGCTCACATCCAGGAATCAGTGGGAGAGACCAGCTCTCAGAGTGTGGTGGTGGCTGTTGACAGGTGGGACAACAGCTAAAGTTAACACTTCACTCCTTGCTGTCTTTTGCTTTACTTATAAATTTCTATGTTCAGGATTTTCACCGGCTCCACCCGACTAGATGGAAACGCAATTGGTAAGCCAACGCTGTTTGGGATTAGCTGCAGGTTAGAAAATGAATCCAAACACCATGTGTCTGTTTCTGTGCAGTGGACTTTGTTCGCTGGTTGTGTGCGGTGTCCATGGACGAGCTGGCCTCAGCACATCAGCCCAGAATGTTCAGCCTGCAAAAAATCGTGGAGATTTCGTACTACAACATGAACCGCATCCGGCTGCAGTGGTCTCGAATTTGGCAGGTTATCGGAGATCACTTCAACAAGGTCAGTGGAACGGTCCGGGATGTCTGGCAGGGTCCTCCTGTTCCCTAATATAGCCCCACCTTGTTCTGCTTCTCCACAGCAAAATCTGCTCTGATGTCTCAACGGCTCCAAACAAATCAAAGTACAGAAAATTAGAAAAAACTAAGGCCATTAAAACGTAATGAGGTAGTAATTTTTTGAACAACTACCCAACTATTTTTCCTTTTTTCTTTTTGTGCTGAAGATAAAATAATATTGCTAAAGTGCCGTGGAGACCAGAGCTAATACCTCGTACAATTTTTAAACCAAAATAGTAAAAAGCTTATTAAAGTCCTGAGTCTAAAGAAAACTACTTACTACTTTGTTTTTAAGGAGCTTTTATTTAATATTGTCATTTTTTTGTTGTTTTTCATTTTAATATTAATGCTGTGAGATTTGAAGATAATAAAATGTTCTCCACATGTGGATTTGATCTAGAACTATAAAATACTGATCTATAGCTCAATAAACAAATCTATATAAAAAATATCACCCATGTTTCTGTCGCACATCAGCATGACAATAAAGGGAATTCAGGTACTTATTTTTTGTCCATGTAAAGCACTGATCCCTGCACTTCTTACAAAAGTTATGTAAATACCTTTTGCTATCAATTTCATACTTGGTTACCTCTGACTGAAAAGGTTACTACTCAAAGTCACATTATTGTTAATCTACATTGTGGTAGTGTTAAATTATTTTTATTTATTTTTTTTGTGCAAATGTATTGAGCAAGTTGATATATTTTCCAGCTTTAATTTGGAGCTGAAAGCTCACTTTCAATAATGACTCTGGTTTTTATTGTAGGTGGGCTGTAACCCCAATGAAGACGTCGCCATCTTTGCCGTGGATTCACTGAGACAGCTCTCCATGAAGTTCCTGGAGAAAGGAGAACTGGCTAACTTTCGCTTCCAGAAGGATTTCCTCAGGCCTTTTGAGCACATCATGAAGAAGAACAGGTGAAGATGTGGATGATATGAGTTCAGAAAGGAGTTAGTACTCTTAGCCCTCTGCGCAAACAATAAAAACAATAAACAATACAATTAGTTGATGATTGAAATAATCGTCAACTAATTTATTATTCGATTATTTAACTGGAGAATGGCTGACAGGACAACACATTCTGAGCGGTAATTCAGCCAAAACTCTGTTCAAATAAAATTTAAACATTTTCAATTTAAAATGAAAAACCTTCTTCGTCTGATACAATGTTTTATCCAGCACATTGTATTTTAGGTCCAAATTAAAAGAAAAAAAATCTATTAAGTACCTTTTGCTATCAATTTATTGATCTAAAAAATCACCATATTAGTTGCATCCTTTGCTACAAATGATTAAGCATTCACTAAAGGGCAATAAACAGTTTATTTTTCCTATTTAAAGAACTGTATTGCTTATTCACATCTTGTAGTGTGTAAAAGAGGATTAAGTAGTTAAATGAAAAACCTGCAAAATGTGCAAATGTTTCATCTGATTATTTATCAGAATAATTGATGACCAGCAAAATCATTAGTTGCCATCCTACTCTGCAATAAATTAAACAGAATTTAGTCTTTGACTTCCCAATAAAAAATGAATGATTTAAGAACAGAGCATTATTTCTGATCTCTCCTGTTTAAGCACCTTGGATTATTTGGCCATCACATCCAGCGCCTCTCTCTCTCGCTCTCTAACTCTCTCTCTCTCTCCCCTCCATGTGTCAGGTCTCCCACCATCAGGGACATGGTGATCAGGTGTGTGGCTCAGATGGTGAACTCCCAGGCAGCCAACATCCGTTCTGGTTGGAAGAACATCTTCTCCGTGTTCCACCAGGCTGCCTCTGATCACGATGAGACCATAGTGGAGCTAGCTTTCCAGACGACAGGCCACATCGTCAGTGAGTGCATCAACAGGGCGGCCATCTTTAAGCTGTGGAGGAAGAAAAGCACCTAAATGCATTACAGGCAGGGTGCGGTGTTACTCCTGTGTGCTCATTTTAAATTTTTTTTTGTCTGTTTCTCTTCAGTGAAAACCTTCCAGGAGCATTTTGCTGCTGCCATTGACTCCTTTCAGGATGCCGTGAAGTGTTTATCTGAGTTTGTGTGCAACGCAGCTTTTCCTGACACCAGCATGGAGGCAATCCGGCTCATCCGGCACTGTGCCAAATACGTTTCTGAACGACCTCAGGTAACCCCTCCCCAGCTTTTATTGTGATAAGTCTGTAACATGTTTAACTGACAAAGAAAGCATTTATATTTTAAGGGGCCATGTCGTGTATTTTCTAGGCAAATTTTTTTTTTAATTACAAAGATTACAAAGAAGGTTGTTGCGGGAACCTTTGTTGAAGATCCATGAGTGATCAGGAGTTTCTAAAACACTAGAAAGCTGAATGGGTAGAATGACACCGTGCACTAAATTGATAGTTTCATAACCCAAATAACAGATTAAAAATAACAATAATTGTTGTTTAGCTCATGTGTCTATTTATTCATTAATTTAACAGCAAAAAGGGTATTTGAATTAAAAAATTACAATTTTAAATTTTAAGTAATTTAAAATTGTAAGTGGTTGTAAACTACTTACAATTTTTTAAAATTGTAAGTGATTGTATATTACTTACAATTTTTTAAAATTGTAAGTGGTTGTAAACTACTTACAATTTTTTAAAATTGTAAGTGGTTGTAAACTACTTACAATTTTTTAAAATTGTAAGTGATTGTATATTACTTACAATTTTTTAAAATTGTAAGTGATTGTATATTACTTACAATTTTTTAAAATTGTAACTGATTGTATATTACTTACAATTTTTTAAAATTGTAAGTGATTGTATATTACTTACAATTTTTTAAAATTGTAACTGATTGTATATTACTTACAATTTTTTTAATTGTAAGTAATTTAAGAAAATTACTTCCAATTAATTGCTCTAATTGTAACCTATAAATATCCTCTTCAGGCACTGAGGGAGTACACCAGCGATGACATGAATGTTGCGCCTGGGGATCGGGTTTGGGTTCGCGGCTGGTTTCCCATCCTTTTCGAGCTGTCATGCATCATCAATCGCTGCAAACTGGATGTCCGCACCAGGTAGAAAAAACGGACGAGCCTCAGGTTTTTGTGTATCACCGACACGCTGCTTCCATGGAGGTAGCCTGCTTAGCTCTTTGAAACTCTTGAATCCACTTCGTTGAGGTGAAAACAGTTTTTTGAAAATAGGTTTTATGACTTCCAGGACAGGGAAAAAAACCAAAACACAATGAGTCATTAGGGTACAGTAGCAAATTGCAATTGTGTTAATATAGCAGGGCTGAATGGAAGTAGATAAAATTTTTCACTTCCAAGTCTGGGTTTTACTAATGCGGTTTCCACTGCAGTAAAAGGCAGACATCTTTTAAAAACATTTAAGTTGTGCAGTTAGGTTGTTTGGCTCATAAAAGGTCACTACAAGCACATTTTTGACTTTTGGAACTAAGAAATTCTTGTTCTATCTACAACAACCCCAACATGTGGCGGTATATGGTGGATGGGAAGAAAGTCATAATAGTCTGTGACCTAATCTAGATTTTATTAAAATGTGGTCAAGTTTTGATTTTTTCAGCCACAGTCTGTAGGTTTCTGCCCTAAAACATTAACTATCCGTATTTCTTTATCATGTTCGCTTCGTTTTGTCACCATAATCCAACAGAGCTGATGTTTGGTGTGTGTTTGCTCTGCAGAGGCCTCACGGTTATGTTTGAAATTATGAAAAGTTACGGCCACTCTTTTGAGAAGCACTGGTGGCACGACCTCTTCAGAATCGTCTTCCGTATCTTCGACAATATGAAACTCCCAGAGCAGCAGACGGAGGTCAGAGTTGAAATAACTAACGGGTTAATAAAAAGCACTAAATAGGTGGAATAAGTTATGAATGACGTTTTTTTTTTTTTTTCTTTTTTCAGAAAATCGAGTGGATGACGACAACATGTAACCACGCTCTGTACGCTGTCTGTGACGTGTTCACCCAGTTTTATGAGCCGCTCAGTGAAATCCTGCTGCAGGACATCTTCACTCAGCTGCAGTGGTGTGTCCGCCAAGGTGATGACATCACGAGTGTCATTCTTATATCTGTGATAGTTAAAGGAATGATCCGCATCACACAGCTGTAGACTTTAAGTTCTAAAAGAACAAATGTTCCTGACTAAACTTTATCAGATGGTGCTAAAACAAATGTATTCTGCATATATTAGTGTTCCTTCACAGCCTGGAAAAGGATGGAATTATATTTCAGTTTTTTCCAGGTTGGGAGAAGAATGGGAATAGAAAACAGGAGTATGGAAAAAAATGACTGAATTATATTGTGTTCATCCATCCATTTGTCTATACATCTATTTATTCATGCGTCCATAAATCCATGCGCCGCACGCTTTACGTCTTGCCCGTGGTCGCCGCTGAATCCCAGTCGCTCTCTGATTGGTTCCTCTGTGCTGCAGATAACGAGCAGCTGGCCCGGTCGGGGACCAACTGTCTGGAGAACCTGGTGATTCTGAACGGGGAGAAGTTCAGTCCTGAGGTCTGGGACGTCACCTGCTCCTGTATGCTGGAGATCTTCCAGAACACCAGCCCACAAGCGTGAGCCGCCACTCACTCACTTCACTCTCACATCACTCACTCGCATCACACACTCATTCAGTTAGTTTTTTGTAATGTGGCCATTTTGCTCATGCGTCAGTCTTGGTGCTGAGGTTGTTCGTTGCCCTCTGTGTAAATCACTGTGTTTTGTCTTTTCCGCCAATCAGCTTGTTGACATGGCGACCGGCTGGACAGGATGAGGAAGCTGCTGAGGGAAAGCACTTTGTAAGGAACTCAATCTGCAGTATCGCTCACAACACGTCCCCCGTTACGTTTTCACCGGTCAAAATGTTTCTGCTGCGTTCGCAGGAGGCCGACTTCGACAGTCAGTCCCAGAGCAGCTTCGACAGAGCTCTGTCCGAGAGGGGGCACAGCCAGATGTCGAGCGACGACACCTGGAAGGGCAAGTCCAGTGCCAGTGAGTAAACACGGCCGCCATCTTTACCCAAGGTCAACCGAAAGACTTCTGAGATTTTCTTTCCCCCGTCCCTCCGTCCTCCAGGAGTCTCGGATCAGAGGTTGTTTGCGGGCCTGCTCATTAAATGCGTTGTGCAGCTGGAACTGATCCAGACCGTTGACAACATCGTCTTCTACCCAGCAACCAGCAAGAAGGAGGATGCCGACAACATGGCTGCCGCACAGGTACGCAGACAGCAACCTGCTGCTTTATGTCAACATGCTGTTTATCTGGAAGCTTTTCAGTCGTTATCAGGATGGGAAAATGTTTCTCAGTAGAAATTGAAAGCAAATATTTTACATGATTGCAACAGAAGATATAGTATCTTGAACTGAATATATATATATATATATATATATATATATATATATATATATATATATATATATATATATATATATATATATATATATTGTACTATGAAACTTGTCTTCTTTTCTAAAACAGAAATTGCAAATGGCAGAAAATATTTTCAAGAACTGGCTTTAGTTTCAGTCGTCTCTTCTATATGACAGCGTTATGACCTGGCTGCAAGAATGCTTGTTTGGTTATGAGAAGATAGTCATAATGTTGGCAAGTTTTTCTTGTAATGTTTCAAAAGAAAACCCTCTAAAAATGATAAAGTTATAATAATAATAACAATATTATTTCAATTAGAAAAAAGCTTCGGTAGAAGAGATCTGACATGACCAGTTCAGATTTGGAATTCTTTCTTTGAAGTAGAAGGTTGTTTGCACAATTATTTAGTCCTACTACTGATAATAATAATTAAAATATAAGATATTTCTATTAAGTATTAAATATTATATGTAAAAGATGCTCAACATTGTTTATTTTAATTTTGTATTTTTTTGTGTTGCAGTTCTCATAAAATCACAATTTTATTCCCCTGATATTGTGACTGTCTTCTTGTAAGATTAATGTTATATTCTTGGAATTAAAAACAATGTATAAAGTCTTAGCCTGGCTCTTTTCGGAGTCTGAATTAGCAAAAGCTGTAAAACACGCTTGTCAAACAAGACGGCACCATTCTGGGACGGAAACTTGTCCCAGAAATTATCACAATAAATAGTAATGTTGTTGTTTGTGACCATTTTAAGTAACCTGAAGGTATTAGAATAATAATACAAGAACACATTCTCAAAGAAAAATAAACTTTAAATTCTAATGAACATCGAACACGGGAACTGGAAGATACTTTAACTATCCAAAATAAATAAATAAACTACAGAAACAACAAATAAAATAAATTCTGAAACATCAAGTTTAATTGTCCCTGAAAAAGAAGGGATGAGTTGAGACCATAGCACCAGACTGAACACTTTCATCATCCAGTTTAGATGATAGTAGAAAGAGAGGAAGAAAAGAGAAACGATACATCATGTAAGTGGAAATTATTGAGATACTTATTGATTACTCCGAACTATGGAAAGTTAATGAGATTTAAAAAATTCATATTTGTCTTCAAACACCAAAAAAGTTCTACATTCTCAGATCATTCTATAAAATCTGTGGCAAAGAGAAAGCCTTTACCCTCAGTGATTGGAGCGAATGTGTTGTCCTTTTGTCCCAGCGAGACGCTCTGGAGCAGTCGGAGGCGGCGGAAGAAGAGCCGTCTCCAGATCAGGGCATGTACCGTCACATGACGTCCGCTCACCTCTTCAAGCTGCTCGACTGTCTGCTGGAGTCGCACAACTTCGCCAAGGAGTTCAACTCCAACAACGAGCAGAGGACGGCGCTGTGGAGGGCAGGTAGATGGAGGCTCTTTAATTACTATCAACAAAACGTTAAATTCTCGCTACAAATGAATATTTTGGATCCTTTTCTGGAAGGAAGATTCCTTTTCAGAACATTTTTTTTCTTTTTTCCTATCAAAATAAGAGCAGACCACAGTTAAACCACCTAACCTTTTCTATTTTGTTGCCTCTAGGATTTAAGGGGAAGTCCAAGCCCAACTTGTTGAAGCAGGAAACCAGCAGTCTGGCCTGCAGCCTGAGGATCCTGTTCAGGATGTACTCGGACCCCAAGCTGCAGGACTCGTGGCCGGACATTCAGACACGCCTGCTGCTGTGAGTACAACAGATGATTCTGATCATAATCAAATCAATGAACAGAACTCCTCTCATCTCAGAATACTGCTGTCAGAAAGAGCTACATACAAGTAAATAACCATTACTGACTGAGTTACAAAAACATGCTGCTGAGTAATGGATTGCTCCATGGTTGTTGCATTAAACAACAAATTTGAGATGTTTGTTGGAAGAATTTTTTTTTTTCATAGAATCTGTGTTCTCCATTCATCTGTAAAGCTGATAAAAGTTTTCAGATACAGAGCAAATGAAGGTTCACTTCTCACTATACTGTTTTACTGAATGACATCTATAACATTTGTTTGAATGTGGAAAATTTAAATTTAGGATGGAAAAGTTAGAGATTCTACAGTCAAGTTTTCTTTTTATTACCAGAAAGAGAGAAATCTGAAGTTCTGAAAACCAAACAAGCTTTCACACTCATTTCTATTCAGACAAAACAACAAGCAGTGACTGTATTGTTTGGAGATGCACAAATTAGTATCTGTATCAGTCCTGATACTGAAAAAAATTCTCGATGGGGTATCAGGAACAATGTGCCTGATCCATAAGGGCAGATCTGTTCAGTCTGATTCTATGCCCTGTGCTCTGAGTGATTTATTTATTTTACACTATACTTAGAATTTCTAGTTGCACTTTCTGAACCATTTGAAAGAAAGTTTGTTGCAGTCAAACAAAACACCTATTGTTTTTGTCAATTCATCATTCATTTTATGTTGACTGTTCTCCTCTTAATTACACTGATAGGACAGATTAAAATTGTTGTTTTTGGCACATTTGACTAAGTATGTGAAGCTATTGATGTATTTAAGTGTTCTATTCTTGTACAGAGTTATCAAATATCTTTGTGAATCAGTTCATTTAGTATCGCAGGTGAAACGAATGGATTGGTGCGCCCCCATAGTAATGTTCTGGTGAATTGATATCAAATTCCTATTTTGGTTTTATGTAACCAAAAACAAGCTTCCAGTGTTTACTGAAGTCTCAATATAATATTTCATATGGGAACATTTCTTTGAAAATCACAACAAGTTACTCCATCCTGTTTAGTTCTAGGTTTTAGCTTCAACACAAATGCTCAACTTTCAATGGACCTGAATGGGCTGATGCCAAATAGCAGCTGTTAGATGAAGTGGAGCTGTTTGTTTTTCTCACACATGTCTCATACCTCATTAGAAATGGATGAGCTGGTGCAGGCAGTGGAATATATTGGCGTTTAAACGCCTGATGCAAATCCTCTCATTGTGTTCGTCCCTTCTCTGACTCACTGATGGAAAGGTGGAAGTTTTTGTCTCAGGCAGCGCCACTGGTGTCTTAATCCTAAGATTTTAAGGAACGCTGCTGATTTTCCTGCCATACCTATGACACTCAGCTGTCGTTAAAGTGTGTGTGTTCGTATGTGTGTCCCGTCTCTCAGGGTGTGTACGGAAGCGCTGAGCTACTTCATCAGCTTGACCTCAGAGAGCCACAGAGAGGCTTGGAACAGCCTGCTGATGCTTCTGCTCACCAGGACACTACGGCTGCCCGACGACAAGGCATGAACACACACACACACACCACACACACACATTTTACCTGTGATTACACATTAACCGTCAGTAAACCTTAAAGAGAGGCTTGGAGAATGAGTGAAATGCCTACTGGTTTTAAATAAGTGGGATCAGAGGTGTTTTTGATTTAAAATGTTAATAATGACATGTTTTTCCATGACTCATGTCCTGTTGGTGTGAGCCCATGAATCATCGATGCGTCACTGCCCCCCAATGTGACTCAGATATTTTCTGAGAATTTTAGGCCAAAAGAGCTACAGTTTCTGTTTCTACAAAATGTAACTGGGGACAGTAAAGTGTTTAAAAGGAGCAAAATCTGCACTTTAGTGAAATTCTTCAGTTCAAATTTAAAGGGGTTAGTATTATATGAAATCTACTTTTGTGAGCTTTTCATTATGTTGTGATGTCATTCAATCATCAAAAACAGATGTTGCTTTGATTTTTTTCATGCATCTTTGAGAAATCATTCATCTTCCATAGCAACCATTCAGTTGTGCAAAACACCTTGTTGGATCTTGTTCCGCCTTCGAGGATGAAGCTCCTCCTCAGAGCAGCAGATTCCAAGCTTCGAGCTTCCTCCTCACAGAGCAGCTTTTCCCCCGCCACTCCCCGACTCGGCTCCTTCAGACTAGCCAGCAGCAATTAGCAAACACCTGGTGAAACTGCACATCTGCTGAACTTATTGTATGAGCCACTTCTCAGTGCAACGCTGGTAAAGATGTTATTGAAGGGTTAATAGTGGAGACGTGTTGTAATGACTTCCTGAAGGCAGAGATAGAGATAGAAGCCCAATTTCAATTTAAAATACCCAGTCAAATTTTTTTATGGTATGTTTTATTTTCATAGCATTTTTAACAACTGAAGGCAACATAGTTTTATTGCATTTCAGCTACTCAATCTCTTACCTACAATTCCACTGATTGGAATGAGATTAAATGTTAAATATGTATAGTTTAAGCTCTGAATATTCTGACTATGAACATGATGCCCATCTGTTCCCCATTTGTCCTCATAAGCATATTTCTGTCTTGCAGTTCAAGCCCCATGCTTCCTGTTACTACCCCCACCTGTGTGAAATGATGCAGTTCGATCTGATCCCGGAGCTGCGGGCCGTCCTCAGGCGCTTCTTCCTGCGCATCGGCTCCGTCTTCCAAATCGCTGCTCCCGATGGGGCGCCCGCCCGGACCCCTGTCTCCTAGGAGACGGTGGGGGAGGAGGGTTCGGCGCATGTCTGGGTTTAGCAAAGGGAGAGAAAACTTTAAAAAAAAAAAAAAATTTAAATAAATGAAAACAAAGTTGACCTGAGGATCAAAGGTGGACTTGATGCATAAACTTTCCTCTCGTCTGTCAGACTGGATTGGATTAGAGGGGAATGGAGGGAATGGAGTCAGAGTGCGTTTCCGGTCTCGTTTCAGGATTCTACATCAGTGTTCAACTTTTCTGTCGTTTCTCAGCCTGTAGAGAAACCTCCATCCTCACTCTCTGGGATAAACAGCACTGTGACTGGCTCTCATCTCTCATTGTCCCACTGACAAAAACTGTAAAGATATAATTTATTGTTGCTAAATCCTCTTCATGTTCCTGGATTGCTTTCTGTTTTGTTGTTTTAATTTTTAAAGCTAATCTAAGAAATTGGGAATGAATCAGACGGGAATCTAAAGGTTTCCCTTTGTTGAAAAATGGCTTTCCGCCAACTGTGCCTGTTTGGACGAGGACGATCTTATCTGTTTCCGCTCCACCTCCATATCTGAGTTGTTTGGGTAGCAACCGATTCCCATTAACAGACTTTAAACCGTTTGCTGCACGCAACACTATCAGAGCTCAAGCAGCTTTACATGGGACTTCGCTTTGTCATCTTTGTTAGCAACATTTTATTTATTATCTTGATTATTTGTTTTTGTTTGTCTTATTGGTTGTTTTTTTCGTGAAAACTGCGACGTTTACGCTGAAAAAAAGGTAATTTTTGTTTTTTGACTTCTTGCTCATTCCCCATCCAGACTAACAGTTAGAGAATCCCTGTTAGCTCCCAAAACTCTGCCTTCATCTCTCAGTCAGGTTTACAGTCCATTTCCACACTTTTTGCACATCTGTATGCCCCTTTCAATTATTAGTTTCGAATGTCCATCAGTGTCGGTTTACTTTAACCTTGCAGTTCAACAAAAGCGTTCAGGATAAGTCCATCAACATCGTTCGACCTCGGTTTGTTCCACGGCTTTTCTGAAGGATGTATGTAATTATTTCAAGTGCATTTAAATATATTTTTTTTGAAAAAGTATTCCTTCCCTTGCAACTATGGATGTCTACTTTTTCTTCCCCAATACCAGGGAGTATATAAATAAATAAATATATATGTATATTATACAGTAAATGACAAAAGTACAGACTGTAAAGTTTTCCATGTAAGATACATAGAAATGAAAGTGCTTATATGGTTCTATACATAATATTGTGATGTAATCTTCCAAACATTTGGTGAAGTAATCAATAAATTTGATTTCTGGTCTGTTCCAGGTACTTTTGGTGTACTGCTTAACAACATTTTGTCTGTCTCAAAGGAGACGGACTGTTCCTTCAATGGATCCTCACAAATACAAAATTTATCATTGTGCTCTTAGTCTCGAGAAACTCAGCTAAGTCATATCCTTCATCAGGTTCTCATTCAGTTCATCCCCGATTCCTCTTTGTGGTCTTCCTTTGCAGTGACAAAGTTTTGAAATCAGGTAACATTTCACCAGTTAGTGGTCAGAATGGGGTGAATCTGAACGTCAGCTGATCCAGCGAACGCTCCCCTCAGCTTCTGGGTTCATATGTTTTCAACGTCTGCTCTCCAATAGCATCCAGATCAAGATAATACTCTGATGGTGGTTTTCCTTATATTGATTGATTTAGTTATCTCCGTGATGTTCTCTCCATAGTAGCACCAAGTGGTCTGATCGGTGTGTGTAATCTGTCAAAATTCATGGGTAACCATCAGATTTTAACCGTTTAAAAAACCTGTCAAAGACGAAAAGTATTCAGCTAACACAACCCCTGAATAAATGGTACTGGTTAAGTAAAACCTTTGGCTCGAAATGTTAATATGTAGATATTGCACTAATTAACTCATTGGAGTTTTATGGAGATTTATGAACTAGTGCACTTAAAAAGTGTTAAATACGTTTTTGAAACAAAAGTTGAAGCCTGGTGAAAATGCCCTCCATGCTCTCCCCGGATCCACAAAGACTCAGTGCCACTTACTCTGAACTGTTTTCAACGTCTGAGTTGATGCTGATGTTTGTTTGTTTGTTTTAAATAACCGCAAAACAATATTTCTGCTTCAGGAATCCATTTATGAGTGGCGTAAAGGTTCTAAAAGAATTTACAGAACTTTTACATTTAATGGAGACATTTTGTGAATGTCAAGACTCAAACTATGAATGTAACTTAAAAAATGCAAACATGATGAGGAAAACAATTCCATCACAAATCCAGTTCAATAGTCTACTTTTTTTTAAGTATGTTTCCAAAACTTGTTTGGAGAAAGAGTCTTTAATCCGTTGGTCCAGTTGTGACAGATTTCTGACATTCTCACTTTTGTCCACACGATGGCAGTGTGGTCTAACTTCTGGTATTCCCATGAGCCTTTGGATTTGGGGGTAACAAAGGTTACTATGGAGACCTCTCACATCTTTTGTTGTCCACTTAAGTGTAAAGGCGCCCGACAGCTGCTACATGGACCCCTGTAAAGCTAATATTACAAATGAAGAAGTAAGAAAATATTAACTGTTAACGGTACGGTTTTGTATTTTGGCTGAGAGTTGTAACTTCTCGTGGAAGCATTCAAACGCTACATTTGGACTCGCTGTTATTCCCCCGTTTTTTAACGACAGTTCGCCTAGTGCAGTTCACAACAACCGCGACTTCCGACCAGGAGAGCCTCGCCGTGGGTTTAAATCAGTATACGGTAGTGAAATAAACTTATTCCACAGGCTGTGGTTTGGTCACGCACCACGTAGAACGGTGGGCGGATCTGTGCAACTGGGAACCAATAAGGAGCTCCGTCGGCGTTAGCCAGGCAGGCTAGCAATGACGGTTTGGATCGCTCCTAGTTCCACCGGGGTTCGGATAGTGTTCCGACAGACATGAGTTTGTGGAGACCACCCTACAAGTAAGAGTTCCAGTTAATCCCACGAGTCTCACTCCGAGCCGTGTGTTCTTTCATTGGGGAAATGACGTGTAAAGGGAGCGCTTTGCCGTGGCTTTGCTTGTGAATCTTCCCACCGCAGAGAGGTCGGCCGATATGGATGAACGAGAGATCTGTATTTTGTTTCTGCCAAGATTGTTTAGGTTCCGTTGTTCCGCCTAAGCCCAAATGTGCTCGGGCGGCTCTGTAAACTATTTGTTGCTTTTTTAGGACACATTTGTTGGCTCGCAGCTTTCTATGAGACGCGGTGACAGCCATATTCTCTGGATCGCTGCCGCTGTTGGGATAGCAGAGGTGGAGCTGTGCTAGTCTTCATCACCGGGTTTAAAATGTCATTGTTGTTGTTAAGATGCTGGTGTGGTGAATACTATTTAAATGTGGTTCATGGTGGCGTCTCAAAGTGGCTTAATTTTCACGTGTCGTGATTAACGCTCCTTTCCCGGTGCGTTAAACCAGGAGAATGGCCTGGTGATGATGCCTTCAGGGACCCTTCGTTCATCCGCAGCACTCTGGTTTTTTTCTTCTTTTTTTTCATTATGAAATATTCGGGACATAATGCGGCAAAAGAAAGTCTATATAAGCTTTATTAATATCGTTTTAAAATAAAATTTGTAATTTCTCCAAAAATTGAATCATTATTAGACAGTACTACTAAGACGGGTAGTCAATTAAAAAATCAGTTCGTTAAATGTTTTGTTCATATTATCTCGTTTCCGTTAATAAATAACACTTCATCGACCTGAGGACAACAAATGTAAGATTTTCAGACAGCGCTGTTTTGATTATTCTATTTTACGGATTCTGGTACATTTTTTGCTCGCAGTAGAGACGTGCGGTCCTGCGCCGATAGGTCCAGCTCACGATTCAAACCACACCGGATGCGTTACCCAACTGTCCGCCGGTGAATGACCCGGCGAAAGCGTTGACGAAGAGGAGGAGGACTCTTCCTCGTCCCTGGAATAGTGTTTGTCATTCTTTAATTGAAAACTCTCCGTACAGGGGCTTGTTGTGGCTCTCACGCGCGGCTAAAAATGAGCTTTTTGTTGACTCGCTCCTCCCCGCCTTTCCCATACCTGGCGGGCGGACTGCCTCGTCGATGACAAACGAAGCTCAGCCACTGAATGCAGCTAATCGCGTCTCTTGTTACGCAACAGGGGAGGGTCCATAAAAGGGGCACATGTTGAAATGTATGTTCAAACCTACTCAACACAGTAAACAGAGTGCTAGTGTTTACATTTAAGCGTTTTGACAGCGTTTCTACACTTCGAACGAGTCGGAAAGAACCATTTACCCTGGAGCCAGGATTTCCCTTTTCTATCATTTTTCATCCAGCTCTGGTAAGACAATCGTGTTAAATCGGATTTATTGTTCTCACCAGGCGAATGTTATGGACTGCTCTGAACATTTAATTTTGAGGCTGTCGTCAAATAGACACATCCAGAAAAAAAAAAGTTGGGCGGATTTATTTATTTATTTTAATACAAACAAACAAAAGCCAGTCCAGCCAACATTCCCCCATAATCAATATGATCACAGACTTTACTTTGGTCAAATTACCCTTACTGTCGGATCTCGTGGAAACATTCAAACGCCACATTTGGACTCGCTGTTATTCCTATAGAGCCTCCGTGTTTACATCTCCACTGCGCCGTTCCAGGCCGAGCCACGTGTTGGCAGCTGGGGACCATGTGGCCTTTGTAAACACTGCAGTCTTGTTGCTTTCCACCCGCCACTCTGGGCTGGTCCTGATCTCTCTGGAACTGGAAGGTTCCGGACGGAGAGCTGAAGTTTTTTTTCCCGACCTTACCTGAAACCTTACTTGCTAGTCAGTGCCTGATTCTCCATTGTGTGATGAGGTGATGCAAGGATGATTTGCATCCATCTGTCTGATACACTAATTATTAGGCTCATGTGCTTAACAGGCTTAAATGGCGTTACTGTTGCAGGAAATGTCAGGTTATCACGTGATAACTTGGAGGTAGTTTGGGATCATCAGCCAGATCCTTTTGTGAAACAAAAAGAGTCAAATGAATGAGAACAGAGTGAAGGTAACTTCTCCCACAGAAGAGTTGTTACAGAATGTCTCAGTCAGATGTTATCTAGCACTTGGAATGTAACTATACAAGTAAAATCTGCTTGTTTTCTTTTATAACAGGGATTATGTTAGTGCGTTGATTCTCATCTGCTAATGACTTTTGTTTCATAATATGACCCAGCGGTGAGTCATTTCTTTTTCCTCTTTCAAAACCTGCCTTATTTATTATTTTGTGTTCAACGATAAAGTAGATTTTTCATTATTGAAAGTCCAAAAGGCGCTTCATAAATCCAGAGCCCATCAGAAAGATGTGATTTGGACTCCAGGGCGTTGTTGGTATTCAGATATACCTCCTGCCAAGAGGTTTAACATTTAAACCGCTTCCTTCAACCAGTGCAGCAAAACAAAGTGTAGAATTTCTCTGTGGGTGTGCAGAGGCTGGCAACATCTGTCATAGTAACCGATCGGGGATGTTTGTTCACTTTGTTCTACTTTCTACATGCATTTTAAGCATAATTGCTTTAAGAAGACATTCGTGTTGTAAAATAAAGCAAAGCATTGACTTTTTTTTATTTTTTGTTTTAGATTTTCAGAGCTCTACATCTCTAAAAATCCAACAGGAGATGGGACAGAGATATCTGTACAAAAAAGCCCAATGAAAACAAGAGAAGGACATCTCCATTAATTCTTAATAAAACAGACTGAGACAAATTAAATATAGAAGTCTGACATCACAAAATGTTTAGCTTATTTTATTAGGAATGCGTTTTGTTTGAGTTCCTCGCTCAGTCACAACTTTCTTTCCATAGGGTGTTGTCAGTCTGTCACTTTAGTGAAATACGCATTCATTTCTGTAAAGGATTGTATTTTTAAATTGTTGGGGAACCAGTTGAGTCAAGTTTCAGCCGATTTAAGTCACCATCTGATTTTTCTGGGCTTCTTTATTTGTGTTGTATTCAAGACTTTATTAATCACTTTCAAGTGGTCCCATATGATGGACTGGCGATGTGTCCAAGGTGTAGTCCCACCCCCACGCTGTTAGGATAAACCAATTTAGATAATGGAAGGATGAATTTACAGTAGACCCCTTCACCTATTCTCGGCTCAGTATTTGTGGTCTTTCCAGTGGAACACAATTTCACTTTATTTGGGAAAAATTTGCCTATTTGCAGACTTTTTTGTAGATTGTATCTGAAATATTGAAAAGAAAAATGCAGCACAGGAAGCTAAATGCTACAGGAAACACTATAGGATGAAGTTGGCAAAGCAGCTAATCTAGAAGCTATGTTTGTTTTCATGGCACTGATTGGCTGTACCTCCAGTATATTTATTGGTCAAACTATTTAAATAATCATTTATAAGGAGTTTTTTGGGGCCTGGGATTAAGTGTTTGTGGATTTTTAGTATTTACGGACAGATGTCGTCTGTACTTACCACTGTGAATACCGGGGGTTGCTCCATTGTTATCGTCATTGCTTGTGAAGATATTTTCAAAAACTTCAGCAGTTAGTGTTTCAAGGCTGTTTACTAATTGGGGGAAAAAAATATCAGATTTTTTGCTTCTGACCAACTGATTACAGCTAAACAGCCTCCCTGCGCCCCCAAAAATAGTCTGATTTAGATCAGATGGAACTGGATCTCTGTGGTGTTTGCCAAACCTTTATTGACAACACACCTTTCAGGCCATGAAGATACCTTGTGTTGGCCCAGGCACACGGGTTTGCACTTGAAATAGTTTGGAAAAATCCAGTTTTTGAAGTGGATGAGTAAGTGTGACACCACACAGATGAGTTTGTGTGAGTTGTACAGAGACGACGTGGAGATGAGGTAGGTCAAACTGGAGGACAGAGGTCACTGATAAGGAGGCCTGTCTGGATCTCTCGCCACCTTCCTGACACTCTCGCCCTCATTCTCTCCTCTCTCCAGCTCTCTTTCACTCCACCGTTGTATCTTTATTGTCGCTGCCATCTGTTCCATATGCGGCAGCCCAATTAGAGAGTTGATCTTTGACCCCACCTGTCCAAATTCAATTTGGAAGTACAGGACTGTCCTCATGCTCCCCCTTCCTCCTGTTACCGTTGCAGTATCTTCTATGGATCGGCTACGAAGACTTTGACCTTTTCCTTGTTATTTTTTCTGCAGGGCCTGATTTGATCCGTCAGCCTTATGTGGGTTGGGTTTTCACCTCCAAGAGTCCTGTGGCTGTCAGCTGACCATGATGGTCTAAACGGAGGAACCCCAGGAAGAAGCACAGTGTGTTTTCGCTCTCACTACAACTAGGTAGGGACCAGAAGACGGGGAGAGACACGGACCAGAAGAAAGATCAAGAAACTTGATTAGACAAAAAAATGTCACGAAACAAAGAACTGGTGCTGTTCTACATTAGATTTAAACTGTCTCAGAGGAACTATCCGATCCAACACATATTGCCCACCGAGCCCCCGGACGGCACGGGTGCCGGGGACGCAGGGTTGGACGACGAGCAGACGTTAGAGAGGTGCGCTAATGGGACTTTTAACGGGACGAGTCCAGGATCCCCTAGGCGGCACCAGGCGGCGTCGGCAGCAACAATGGACGCAGTAAAAGTGGCCCTACGAGACACGGCCCGCGAGTTCGAGCTGCGCTACTCCCGCGCCTTCAACGACCTTCACAGCACGCTGCACATCACACCAGCCACCGCCTACCAGAGCTTCGAGAACGTGATGGACGAGGTGTTCCGGGACGGCGTCAACTGGGGCCGCATCGTGGGGCTCTTCGCGTTTGGTGGTGCGCTGTGCGTGGAGTGCGTGGAGAAGGAGATGAGCCACCTGGTAGCCAGGATTGTAGAGTGGATGACCGTCTACCTGGATGAGCAGATTGAACCTTGGGTGGAGAGCCAAGGAGGATGGGTGAGTCTTCTAAGAACACACACACACACACACACACACACACACACACACACACACACACACACACACACACACACACACACACACACACACACACACACACACACACACAGTCTGTTAAGGCTCATGTTGTTTGCTTGTGCTGCCACACTCATAAAGAATACTTTGATATGCTGGTTTGATTACATGGGGAAGTTCAGTTCAGATTCCCGCATAGAAGATTTCCATGTCGACACCTTTGTTTGTGGAACCCTGCTGGCAGCAATAAGATTAAAAAACAGAAATAGATACCTTCCTGATTTTTGAGCTAGATGTGTGGTTTAGAAATGAAACACTTTTTGCTGATGCGATGCACCAATAAGAGGGTGGAACTGGCTCTGATCGCAAGAAAGCCGATCAGAGCCTCTCATTCAATGCAAGAAAGATGATTGATCTACAAGGGCAAGAGCATGTACTTTGAGTTGATTGAAAGGTAAGGTAATTTTATTTATATTGCATATTTTCAGCAACAAGGCAATTAAAGTGTTTTAAAAAGTTTATGAACATACTGTGTCTAACATAAATGCAGATAATTCTTTATTGTTTTTAAGTTTCTAAACCACAGCATCCGTCAAAGAACTTGTAGAATTATTGTCTGTTCCTGTTATGTCCTTTAGAAAATGTTAATTTACTGATTAAATGTAAAAACTAAAAATAAATGAAATTGGTAGCTGACAGCCACTGTTATATTCAACCACAAAAGTGGCATCAGTCAGACAAGTATGATCGGTAAACAATAGAATGTTTCTTTTCTTTTCAATATAAATGTGATGCATGTTAGCTGAAGATTGCTGTTACAGTTAACCAAGGAATGAGAATAGAAACCAGAAATCGACATGAGCCAGACAAGCGTGATGGGAGCATTCCTTGTGTATCTCTGTCAGGACTACACCTGCTTCACTGTGTAGTGTTAATGTGTCGGATGCTTTGAGTCTTGGCCGCCTGCCGATGTTGACCTGCAGGGCTCGGGTTTCATTTCATCACACGCTGTGTCTCTGCTACCCAGCCGTGAACATGCCTTTGACTCGACGACTCGCCAGGCGTCCGGTCGGCCGCCCTGACCGGCAGACGGGAACAGACGTCCGGATTAGCTGCATTGGTTGAGAGGAACGTGCTGCAGGAGTCAGCACACGGTGTCGGAGAACCGTCTGTGTTTAGAACCCAGTAAGAGCAGGATGTTTGCGTGGTCAGCAGCTGTTTCAGCTGTCCACTAATTGATCAGCATCTGGGAACTCGATGAGCTGGATCGAAGTGGGGGGGCTTAACGAGCTTTGGAGCCGTCCTGCAGCCCGCCTGCCTCAGCGCAATGGAAGTTTTCCTCATAGGGAAAGATGAAGTCCAGGGCTTTTACAGATAGTCCTTTGTTTGTGCGGTCAGTTGATTGCTCCGCGCTTTGTGCTTCCACTCCCTCACCATCTGACCAGTTTATCAGGACAGTGTTTTTCTCTTGTGCTCTTTGCCAAAGCAGCTGCATTCACATGAAAGCTATGCATGCCTCTTTTTTTTTTTTCGGGGTGTAGTTGTCTAGTGCAGCGCAGCACTGTTGTTTTCTTTGTGTTGTGTCACCTCCAGGACAGTCGAGGTCAGCGGTTTTCCTTTGTCCCATCCATTTGATTTTATGATATAGAGCACCAGAGGGAGGAGCTGTTTATAGTCACCCACTGCTGGATAACAACAGGTCAGAGGTCGGTTCTATAGAAACCAACATCTCAGCATTCGGAGGCATGTTTGTGAAACTACAGCTAGGTGGGCATAGCCCTGCTGTTTGTGCACAGAAACGCATTTCAGGGTTAGCTACCTGGATTTTGCAGGAGTCTGATTTAGCAACCAGCTAACAGGGTATGTTTTGTAACCATAAAACTTTACAACATGCTGTTAGTTGTTACATAATTGAGTTCCCACCTTTATAAAAAAAAAAGAAAAAAAAGCATGTGCTGATCTCATGATTACACTCCTGCTGCACTACGTTTTGTTGGTGGTCTGCACTGACAGATTTTAACCCCTGCTAGTGTTAGGATCTCAAGAGGAATTCCATACATACAGTGAATCGTGCATGCATTGTTAAAACCCCGTTGTTAAACCACGAGGACACCAGTCTTATATGTTACCCTCTGGGTAACATATAAGTGTTTTTGGGGTGGCAGTTAAGGGTTAAATTAGACTTAACATGAGTTAGAGGAGATATTCCAATCAGAATTTTGTGACCCATTTTTGACTCTTAGTTTATAGAAAGCTTTATCAAAGCTCCAGATTCTGATTATTCCAATCATTTTAAAACAAATGAGGAAAACAAATAGAGTTGTGATTTTTAAAATGCATCTTGATGCTTTTTGCCAACTATCAGTATCAACCTTAATACCGAATACTGTAAGCAAATGTCTACACCCTGTGCAAGGTTGCAGTTCTTAGTTTTCAACTAGCCGATGGTGCCAAACACCAGCTCATTCCAATCACATCTCGGTACGACTCTAATCACCATGTTTTATGAAGAAGACTGTGTAATCATTGCCTGAAAAAATATTACAACTACTTCAGCACTACATTGTTGGCATACCTAACAATAACTTGGAATGCAGTTTCACATGAGTGATGTGAGAGTGAGTATGCTATTTGGAAACATGAACCATGTGGAAATTTCCCAACATAACCACATGTTAACGTCAGTGTTGTTGTTAATAAACATATCTCACCATTACCAATGAGCTCAAGCTTCCTCCATTTGGCTTAACATAAGCTACATCAGTACTATTTTAGGCATAGATAAGTGGGTGTGGTGTGCTAACCGATTAGCGTGTCAGTGTCACCCGGACTGGGAGACGTGAATGACTTCATTAAAAATTTTGAATGGATGAGGATGATGGATGTTTCCATTTACAGTTGTTTCACTTCTCTCCTGCAACTGCAGTTAGCACATGATGTTGCTTCCTTCCTTTTTTTTTTGTCTTCATCTTATTTTCTAGATCCATTCAGCTCATTAAACTTGTTAGGTTCTGATCTGTTTGTGACAAATCTGGGCCACTTCCAGTGATAGCCCAACTTAAGATCTACTGCCAGGTGTTTTACCGCTGGTGCTGTGACTTTTCCCCTTTCATTTTTTCTTGTTTCTCCTCAGACTCTGCCTACACTTTCTCTGAACTATATCGGTCTCTTGGTGAAAACCCGTATAATACTTTGTTGTGGGATTTTTTCTTTTCTTCTGTCTTTCATTTCCTCTTCTCTTCCTCGCTCTCCTCCCCCGACGCCTCCTCAGAGGAGGGAAGTCAAAGCCGTTGGCAGATGTGGGTATCGCTGTGAGGCAGGTGTGCTCTTACTGTTAGCTGATGAAATATCAGTCTGCCCTGAGAAGCAGCAAGGTCACTCTCTCTGCTGCGCTGAAATATTTCTCAGTCCTTGTACCTGTTAATTCATTGTTATTGTAACAATAGCAATGAGTTAAAGGAATTGAAACTGAAGAGAAAAAAAAAAGTCGACATCATGTTCGATGTGAATGAGTCACGTGAAGCAATTCTTTGTGTTGTAGAAATGCACTGATAGGAGATTTTAGTGAGTCTTTGACTGGCTGATAAAACAGCAAACTTGCTGTAATACATCAAGCCTTTGTGAAAACTCGCCATCTGCTAAAGTCTCCTTCTTTTTTTAAATTGATCCCCTTGGATATACTCCTGCCCTGACTTCAATGTATGTTCTGTCACCTAGCAACTGTGAAGAAACTAAATATAAGCTGATAAAAATGGAACTCAAAATCTTGCTGAAGTTTTTTGTTTTAGTTAATCCATTTAAATTAATTAATATATATACATTTCTTTTAGCAAAAATGATATTTAAAAAAACTACTTGGTCTACTATTACAAGAACAAATCTGGAGAAAAGGACGCTTTTGTGAAGGAGCCATCGATTTTCGACAGCCTTCGTTGTGACATAATCAGCCTTTAAATGTTGCCTTCAAAGGTGCAACTTCTGAATTTGGACTCATCCTTTGGTTTTAAACATATTCTGATGTTTAAAACATATTCTAACAGCTTCCACACTGAAGTATTACTGGCCTTTAGAATTTATCTGGAAAAATTATTTTGGGGAAGCTAAGTGCATTACCTTTTTCAAAATTAGCCAAAATGTTAGCTTAAAAAAAAAATAACTCGGAGAGTAGCGCATCAGCAGATTGATACCACCACTGCAAATGTATGAATTGAAAGTTTCTAAACCACAATGCAACAGTTTTTGAAGATTCGTGGTTCTAAAATTGTTTAATACTTATTTTTTATTTTACCTGATTGAGCAGAGTTTCCTTATTCAAAGTTTTATTTCATCTTTTTAACTGAAAAGTATTTTTGATTCTTCACTGACTGAATGAAAACTCCTCCAGAAGTCAAATAAGGATTATTTCATCCTATTTACTCTGCGACTTTTCCTTCAGATTGAACTGGACTGGTGGTTTTTACAAGCAAGAGTAAGAGTAACACCTTCTATAGAATCTCCTTTTCTTTTTTTCTTTTTTTTTTTAACAAGTTCTAAGTATGAAAGCTATTGATATTTATTTTTATTCAGATGTCGAGAACAGCAGTGGAATCACAGAAGATGGCACTAAGTTGAAATACACTTGCAGTATTGTTTTACTTCAGGGTTCGTCGATTCTATAAATATTAAGACCGGATTACTATTCGAGCACTCAGCCCTTTAACATTATTTTTACTCAAATGTCCAAAACGCTGCAAAATCTCAGAAATCGGAAACAAGTGAAATTTTAATTTTGAAATATGCATAAACCCCGTCTTACCTACAGTATACTGCAATAGGAGGTTGCACTTTTTTGCTGCATATTTCATAAAATGTTCTTCAAAAGACAAAGAAAACAGAAAATCAGATTCCCAAACTGGGGAAATAGTTGAGTTGGGGGCGGGAGGAGGAGATGCATATTGAAAAGTGAAAGGTGTTTTGCACAACAGAGCATCCTCCGCCATGGGGAAAAGTGAAAGCCTGAGCTTAAACGATCCTGTCGGAGCCTATTTTGGAGTCTTCCCTGTCCGGGCTGCTGAGATATCTGATTGGAGCTGAGGATGGGAGATAAATGGGCTCAGCCAGAATTCTCCCTCTGCAGCTCGCGCTTTTAAAAGAAGCAGCCAAGTAAAGCCATATATTGTGGGATAATAAACCTCCTTGGCAGACAGCGGAGAGGTAGAGACAGTGCCACCGACCTAATAATGCCGCTTCCACCAGAGGAGGCGATGGCAGTGATTACTTGGTGGAGATTGAGCTGCCTCAGGGTGGGGGTGAGGAAGGGGGGATGGGGTTATTACCAATTAGAGATGAATAATATCTCAAGCAGCTACTGGGGAAAGCAGTGTTTTTTTTGTTTTTGTTTTTTTTTTCTCCTTTGACAGCCTAATAAAGGCAAACCTCGCTGCCATGGTCTAGGGACGCTTGGCTGCAGCTTGATGGGAACAAGGGAGCGTTTCAGTGGGAAAACGAGAAAAAAAGGGACAACATTACTGCAGGCGGCAGGCTGCACTAATGGTTTCAGTGAGGTCACGGAAAGTTAACTACAAGAGGAACGAGCTTGCATTATTTTTTTATTTATTTTTTGGTCACCTGAACTTCTGTAGCAACTGCTCTGACATGTTCCACATTTAGATGATTTTGTTAAATTTTTTGAAATGTGACAAACACATTTTATTGGCTTTATTTGTGAATGGTAAGACAGGAAAGAGGGTTATGAGAGAGAGAGGGAGAGAGACAGAGAGGGAGAGCGAAGACATGCGGCAAGGGTCATCGACCCGGGACGGCCATGTTGAGGACTATGGCCTCCGTATTCGTGTCGCACGATCTACCCAGACATCACCGGAGTGTCCCAAAGTGTGTCACATCTATCTGTGGGGCTGCATCTGAAAACAAGATAAAAATATTAAAGCTGTCGTTTTGAACCGAAGGGAAAACAACTTTGACTGACCCATTTGGTGAAAAGTTCCCCGTCAATAAAACAAATTCCTTTCTACAAGCACACAGTGTACATTGTGTTTCTCCATTGTCCATAACATACTGACCCACGCACACCGTAGCTGTCGAAAGTATTCTCAACTTGTATATGTGTATCACTTTACCAGAAATTTTGGAAAATTCCCCTTTAAAAAAAGAAGTTCATCTGAGCAAATTATTATGTATTTAGTAGGAACTGACCTACTGTAGACTGAGATATGCAAAGCAGTTTATAGAGCTGGTGTAATACAGTCATGAGCAGATCTGTTGATGTAGTTGCTATGTGATCCTTAGAGTAAAATTATTATTTTTTACTCTAGTTGCATATACGTCAACTTTTTTTAAAATCCTACTGTTCATTTAGATAATAATTGGTACCTCAAGAATCCCTTTAAAATAAATGGAACAAAGACATTTAGACTTTGTGACTTTAATAGGCTTTTACAGGATCATATAAAGTCGCACCGACAAATCAGCACCAACACATGAGATACCTGTGAAACTGATCTTCATTATCTCCTCAAATGTTGAAAATCATCCCACAGTTGCAAACCTTTTGACTTTGTAGCCATATTACTTGACTTATCATAGGGGAATAAAACAAACAAACAGTATTGGCCAAAATGTAAAAATGTGATGCAACATAGAGACCCATTTGTTTTGACACAAGGTTTATTGACGACCTATGACACAACTGGCAAAAAACATCTCACTGTTATAAAGTGCTGCAAAGAGTGACATCTTGGAGTCTCCATAACAACCATTAGATGTCATCTACATAGCAACAGCTTGTTTAGGAGTGATTCCTGTTGCTAACACAAATGGGGATTTGCTCAGCATAAATAATGAAATACCAGAAAATCCCACTGGTAAACTCAACATCATCCACTATGCTATTATATGAATTTATAAATAAGATTACCAGAAGAGATGTAAATAATTATGAATCCCCTTATTTAGTGAAAATGATCTTGGGATTCATTCCTGACTATTCTCGAATGAAATGTCTGATTTTCTTGTTGCTACGACGATGGTATGTCGACACAAGTTTCACAAATTTGAAGGATTTTCACTCTTTGAACTGAGGGTCCTGATAAATTGTGAGTGTAAGCAGGCTGGTTGTACATTAAAGTGGACAGTGAGAATGAGTTCAAAGTCTCCAAGAGGGTCTGTTCATTGACTTGTTTTGACTCGGGGGGCACCTGAGCTTCCAGTGCACCATTCTGTCTGGCAGACATATTTACTGTCTCTCCTCGTCTGTAATTAACATGCACATCAGATGCGCGGTTAAATCGACGGAGGAAATCTCACTCTTGGGATTTATCCGGGTCCCCCCCCCCCACCCACTCCCTCTCCCACCCTTTCTCTGTCTCCACCCCCAGCCCAGGCTTCGTTTTCTTTACATCTCCCCCTGCGTGTCCTTTCCTCTCTCCTTCCTCCTGCCACCGATTGATTTTTGGACTGTGTTTTTCTTTGTGCACCTCAATCTGCATTGCATCATCCTCACGTCGATAATCTTTTTCTGAAGTTCTTGATTTGGCTCCTCCTGTCCCGGCAGTCTCTCTTTATCGTCTTTTGACTCCAGCCACTAAATCCGCCATGGACCCATAACCGCCCACCCTCTAAATTCCACCGTTTTCCAGAGTTTTCTCCCACTGATCACTTTGTTAAATAGTAGATATTGTTGTAACATCCAAAACTGCTTCGACCCTCTCCGGCTCACCATCCTTCCCATCCTCACCACCTTCGTCTTTCCCTTCATCACTTTAACCCCTCCCCACCCCAATCAACTCCCAGAGTTTTGTGTTTGCTAATGAACTTTCCAGAACTGAGTGGGTGTACAGAGCCAGACCTGCAACATTGTTGTTGTCTTTTTTTATAGAAGTGTTTTTTTTTATTGTTTTTTTATTGTATGGTGGCGCACTGCAGAGGGGAGGGGACGGCGCCAAGTCAGACTGGGTCACGTGACTTCTTCAAACAAAGAACATGCGGCCACACACACACACACACACACACACACACACACAAAACTAGAAATTCGCCTCGCCATCTCTTTAGTTATGCCACACAGGTGTGTCACAGCTCTGCAGACAAAGGACCTGATGATGGAAAAGCCAGTTTCGCCTTTGTCTCTTCCTGACACGGCCGTCGGATCAATGGCGGACACTTTTTGTTCAAATCGTATCAATAAGCGGTTCTGTGTGTGCATGGGTGTGTGTGTGGTGGGCGGCTTTATGCAGATAACACGCCCAGCCATGCTCCCTTCTCTATTGTTTTTGCATGCATATATTAAAGCCGAGCATCGGTTTGGTGACATCAGAGGTGACCGCCTGTTCAAGCGAGTCAAAAGTCAGGGTCACAGCAGCAAACACTCTGATTCACTCGCCTATGACCTTATGAGCAATGGTTGTTTTTTTGATTTTGTGAGAATAAATTTCTGTTGCATGTACTGTGGAACCTTCCAAAGGCATTCATGCCTACGCTTCCACGGATTATAAACAGAAGTGCACCAATTACAGTTTTCTAGCCGATCTTTCAAAAGTCAAGACTGCTGATTCCAATTTTGTATGATAGTTGTGACGCGCCGACATATCTGTTCAGAATTCCTTAGTTTTGGAAGCTCAGTGGTCAGCCTATGCTTAAGTGTGAAGCTGATTTTATCCACCAATCTTATTTAAGTCTAGAGGTCTAAAAATCAGCCACTGTCATCTGTTGCTCTGCTGTGAGAGAGGTTTGACTGTTGCTTGGCAACATTTCAGACAAAAAAATTGATATTGGTCAAAATCGGAATCGCCAGAGAATGCAATTGGTGCATCGCTAAGCAATAACAATGTTTTCTTTTCAGAAATGTCCCTAAAATAACATGAAAGTTGCTGAGTAGGAGTGGTAGTTGACTGGATATTGGATGGTTGTGAGTTTCATTCAATTTGTCACATGTTGACATGACACTGGGCAAGACACTAAGACACAAGTCACCTACTGGTGTGTGAATGTGTGTGTGTGCAGCTGGGCCCATCTGTTACCTTCTCCATCCTTTCTTCCTTACTTCATTCTTTCCCTCCCTTCCTCCCTCCAAGGCAGCTTCCTAATCAGAGAGGCCCTGACTTCCCCAGCCAGTTGGACCAGTTCCAGCTGAGAAAGACGATCCCTGCACTGTCCTGGGTCTTCCTCTGGGTGTCCTTCATATGTATTATATACATTATAAAGTCGTATTTTTTTGCTGAAGTTTTTACTGCAGTAAATTTTGCTGGCTGTTTTTATGGTCCCACTTATAAATTGACTTAAAAGCAGAAATCTTAATTGAAGTGTCTGTTTTGTTTTAGGCTTTGGCCTATAAGTAATGTTAACCAGTCTTGTCAGATCAGGCTTCGTCCGGGTCAAACTGGGTTTTTTGTTTTGTTTTGTTTTGTTTTTTTAAAGCCCGGAGAAGATGAGAATGCAGGGAGGCTGATGCAGGAGGCAAAGGGCTTCAGGAAGAAGATGCTAGTGACTCAGCTACGTGAGGAAACAGTATGTGGGTCAAGAGGTGAAGCAGCATAAATGATGCGCTCCGCATGCAGCGCGCATGTTGTGTGACAGAGCGACTGAATGTCTGCAGTGAGCCTCAGATGCCTACGTGCTGCTCCACTTTTTTAGAGCTTAGTGGGAAAATCGGGTCACCAGCGAGAACACACAACCCCCCGCCTCCCATAACCGTTCATTTCTCTGTCTGTGTTCCCCTCTTTCTCACTCTCTACTGCTGGTCGTCCC
Source organism: Poeciliopsis prolifica (assembly GCF_027474105.1). NCBI lineage: Eukaryota > Metazoa > Chordata > Actinopteri > Cyprinodontiformes > Poeciliidae > Poeciliopsis > Poeciliopsis prolifica. The sequence continues at coordinate 3,014,667 of NW_026562402.1, forward strand.
CTCATTTTTCCCACCTTTTCTCTCCTTCCTTTGGGGAAGGATTTTTCTCTCTCCCGTTTGTCTTAATGCAGCCTGGGCATCTATACGCATCCGTTCCTTCCTAATTGCATTTTCTCCCCCCACCATCCTCCTCTCTACCCTCTTCTGTGTTCGTATCCATGATCAGATTATGGAGCATATCATGGGATTAGTAAATCTCCTGGTCTGTATTAAATTTGGGGAACTGAGGGCTGGATAAAGACAGCTGATGAGTCTTTCATGATAATGCAGAGTCCTTCCTGGGGAATAAATGATGCTAGAGAGCATCAGAGCCATCACTGTTATATTCACCAATGAATAGCCAGGGGGAGGCAGTGATGGAAAAAGCTGTAATCAGCAGGTTTCCAGAGAGAGGGAAAATAATCGAATTGGAGAACAAAAAGGAAACGTGTCACTTGCTGATAGATATTAATCAGATATGGAAATGCGTCTTTCAAGTTTTCCAACTTTCTTAGATATGAACGATGCTCTCTGTCTGGGTTTCCCCCTTCTGAGAGTGCATCGCAGCAGCCACGTTTGGTCAACTTTAATCAAACTCCAGTCGGTTTGCCTAGAAAGTCTGGTTCTTTTGGGGAGGTGTGGATGGGTAATCGAACTCTGATGCAGATCAAAAAAGCAATTCTCGTTGGCTTTCTAAAAACCCATTGAAGTGAACTCTGGCAGGGTTCCAATACATGTATGAATGCCAAGCTGACCAGAAACCTCTTCAAAAGCAGAAAGAGAACTACAGCACAGGGCATTCTGGGTAAATACAACCAAATCAAAGTCTAGTACTAGTGGAAGAAATGACTTGTGATCTTTTCCCAATGCCAAAAGAGAAACCTTGCAACCGCTAAAATCCACTCCATTTTTGTTTTACGTTTCATGAAGAAGGAAGTTGCGCTCAGTGTCTTCTTTGGAGGTTTTCATCTCATCTGCCTTCAGTGATTTTTGGTGCAGCGCCACCACAGGCGAGGGGCAGAGGGAACAGGTTTCTTAATTCTTTGGTTTGTTTGACACAGTGCAGAAAGAGAACCACACCTTCTGAAAATGTAGCAAATGTTGCAACTTTGGTCCCAAATCAAACCAAGTACCGGACTATCAGGTGCAACAAAACTCGTAGCTGCTAACTGTATTCCTCCTTTTTTCTGTTTCTTTTTCTGGTTTTATCTCATCGCTGTCTACTCTGCCTCCCTTTGTTCCTTCGTTCCGTCTCTTCCCAGTCCAGCTCGCCGTTCCCTGTTTTTCTCCTTCAGCTCCTCCAGACAGATGGCAGGTCTGTGGGTCATGGTGAGGTGTCAGGGTGGGGTGAAGGCCTACAGGGTGAAGGGTTTTGTTGCTGAACACATCCTTTCCTGGTAGCCTTTCTGTTTTCTTTGCTGTCATTCTCTCCTCTGTCCAAACATCTGCTGTCTCTGCCAGACTCTCTAACATGGTCCAGAGTCCTTAGTGTTCCTGCTGCGTCGTATCAGTGTGCACACTAGATATGTGTGTGTGTATGGGTGTGTGTGCGCGTGTGTGTTTGCTGACAGAACTAGGTTCTGTAGAGAAACAGCCCCCAGAGTGTGGCGGGGAACAGATTGGAGTCTGAGCCTCCTTGTCCTGACTCATTAATCTCCTCTTTAATTCATGGTCTCACCACCGGCTCAGCTCAGGCACACACACACATAGACATGTGCGATGTCGCCTTCAAGGTCCAGAAAGTGGAAGAAAGACTACTTTCTGGCACTTCTTTGCTTGGCATGAACTACCACACGTGTTATCACCGAGGGGAGGTTTAATCATTTAATTTCCTTGTGTTGATGATGCTTTCTTCTGCCTGGAAATGATCCATCAAACTTTAAACCGCCCCTTCCCTTGCCCTGCGCCATTCCATGAAGCCCAGGGTTGGTGCTTTGTTTTCTGATCGCCTTGCCAAACTCGGCACATGAAAGGAATTCAAAAAGCATGTTTCTAAACAACAAAAGTTGACCATAGGACTGCATAATTCAGCGACATCATAGGACAAGAAAATCACATCACACAGATTAAATTATCAAGAAGAAACCTCATGAGATCCACACATGAAGAGGTGGTTTATTCAACTGTTTAGAGACATTTAGTAACAACAGCTCCATCTCCTCTGCTTTCATCTGGATATGGGGAACAAAAAAAGAGATTTGGGTTTAAACAAACAAATCAGTTCTGAAAAGTCCAGGCAGCAAGAGTTAAAAAGCCATTTTTAAAAATTTTAAAAAGGTTTATGTTCTGACTGTCTAATAATTTACACATTTGAGAATAAAGACCAAATGATATGGAAATAAACTTGTAATAATACGTGAGTAATATAAAATGCAAACAAAGTACAAATAGATAGTAAAGGCATGCAAACATCAGAATAAAGTCAACAAGGTCAAAACAATACAAGTAAGTCGATAAGTAATAATAATTTGATAATAGTCGTAGTAAAACGACTATTATCAAAAAAAGTAGAAAGACTTTATTCCCCTACTATTGAGAATAAAATTGTAGTTGTACGAGAATGAGTTCGTAATGACATGAAAAAAAGGCAAAAATATGAGAATAGTCACAAAGTCAAAACAATGCAAGAAAGTTTTCATACTATAAAATAGCAAAAATATGAAAATAAAGACTTAAAAATATGAGAATAAAATTGTGAAAATAAAAGGTGTAAAAATGTGAGAATAAAGTTTAGTATAAATTTACATTATGCTTTAGTTGCACACTTCTGTCTGACATGTTGCTATAAAATGAGATTATTTTTCAAATTGAACCTAAAGATAGCATATGAGTAAAGTAAAAAAAATAGGTCTACAAATTGATCCTTGATGGACACCACAAAAGACATTGTAAAAGTTTTGCTGCTCACATAAAACCACTGCGGTGCCGATCCTTTAATCCCAGCAGCACATTGCTGAAAAGCAATGGGAATGCTGTGGTGTACCGTATTAAAAGTAGCTCTGAGGTCTTGAAGCACAAATAAGACAGAGGTCTCTAACTCAATACAAGATTACAAGTAGATATAAAAGTTCACCGTTTCAAACGGCTGTTTGTGGTTACAAGTAATCTGTCTTGTGGGTTGTTTGAAACTTTTCTGGATGACCCTGAAGAGTTCCGCTGAGTCTCTCCCCTCAAACATAAAATGAGATTCAAAGTTTTTGTCCCACCATTTTATCTCTGGCGCCACTGTGGATTTGTTTAAATATGGAGTTGTTAAAATTCTCAGTTGGATCCTTTTCTGAATGCCGCTGCTGCCTGTCAGCTTTAACGTGTCACATTCTCATATTGCGAGGAGCGCATCCAAGAAATAAGCAGAGGGGAACCACATCCAGGCATACTAAGCAATGGAAAAAGAACATCCGACTTTAAGACATGCACATTTTTGCCATTACAAGCCGAATGGATGCACTCTGCTTCAGGGATCAATAAATCTAACATGCATTTTGTTATATTATTTCTTCACAGTGGTTGGGTTTTTGGGGTTTTTTGACTAGTTGATAGAGCAGTATTAGTCTTTCGCCAGGATTTTTCTGCACCAGTTTTTGCGCTTACCCTTAAAAACCTCTTAAACCAAAATGCCTGAGTTGTGAGGTCAAAGTAGTTTTTCACTCGTCAGAGCTCCGTTCCACTCAAATTCCTTCCTCTGGCGGTCATGTGGGATCTTTGGCATTGGACCTGACGATCTTATCCTTTCAACTGCCTTAGCGATAAGATGCAAACGGGGACGGAAGTCCATAAGGAGGAGCAGGAAGAAATGGAACTCGTGGAGATGATGAGAACATTGATAAGGACACAGGAACAGACCTTTTCATTGTTGGCTTCACATCTTAACTGGACACAGATATGAAGCTTTAAAGACTTAAACAGGCATCCTGAAACCACAACTTGATTGGAACGATTTAAGTACTTGTGGTATAATGAACTTATCATATGATAGTGACGACCCAGTGTGAATAAACATCGCATTTAGGAGGCTGTATGATATCCAAACTGTAACAGTTATTCATAATTTAAAGTCCAGGAAGACGAAGGAATGCACAAAGTAGAAACAATGTGCGTTCTGTTTTGTGTCTGTTTGTATTAGAGCAAGATGATACAGTGGCTAGGTGGGTGGAGCTAAGTGTAAACCAGGGAAGACCCATGTTTAAACTATTCATCAAAATCTGAATTTCAACAACACCGAAGAATCTTCAGTTTCTTAGATTGGCTTTGAATGTTTTGTATGTCCTGTTTCAAGCAGGATTTCCTTTTTATAGATGTTCCCATTTTCAGTCATTGTGTATGAATGTTACCATTCCTTAGTGATTACCTTTCCCAAAAATGTAACATTTTTAGTTAAAATATCATTATTTTGTCCCTGACTCTGTTTTTATTTTTTATTAAGCATTTGTTGATTCTGAATATAACACTTAGTTTGCCACATATCTGCTATAAACTTCAATGTTTTTTAAAATTCCTGTAATTCCCCCCACTCATTTCATCAGTAACCAACTCAAACATTTAGTTACTGATGTGTTTTGTTTTCTGCAGTATCAGTTATTCTGCACAGTAAAAGGTATGTTGTTTACAAAAACAGTCTTGAGTAAATGTTCACAGATAAATTGGCTCAGATTTCCCTAATTTTGAGAGGTCAGTGATCGGTCAATACTTCTATGAGAATCTGATCTCATCTACTGATCTTACCTCCAAAACTGTGCGTGGTTAACATTAGTCATAATAACAATTAACAAGCGTCATCCCATGGTTGCCAACTCCCGAATTAGTCGCTATATTTAGTAACTTTTGGACAAAAATATTCGTATTGGACAAAATCGGCAGATCAAGCTTTTTAATGAACAGTGATCGGCCAATCGGTGGACCACTAGTATTCAATAATCTCATCTCTTGCTCCTGCTGACAATGTTTTTAATTTTGGAAGTTGGATGAAGAGCCAGGCTAATGCTAACATGTTTTCTCACTCATTTTATATTTCAGATTGTAATGTATTTTAATGCAGTTTATAGATAAATCTGGTAGAAAGTTATTTGAATGTATTAAAATTGTACTGTTTCAGCTGCTTTCCTATTTGTACAGCAGGTCACATGACAGACTGAATGCTGCAGCAGCCTATAAATATATATATTACAATAAATGTCATAAATCATAAATTAATGGAGAAAATCCCAATTGTTAATTGAAAAAGTAATTACAATACCTATAATAAAGTTTTGCAAACTTTACGCATGCAAACTTTATTGGTGTATTTTTTTTTAACTGCTCAAAGTGCAAATTCATGATTCATGAAGCCACATACAACAGGTGTAATTGTTTCATAAAGTACTACTATGTAGTAAATGTAAACATACCTTAATCCGGGCATTTCTTCAAGGTGTTTTCCTGTCCAGTTGAGGACATTTACAATGAAAATCCTGTGTGTCTCAGTTCATGCTAGGAGGGAAAAGCTACCCTAAACTAGACTGTGACAGTCCTGGTTTTGGCTGAGCTGATGAATAAACAAATGTGCAGTAATATTTTGAGCATTCATTTTTTTCTCCAGTCATTCAATAAAGTCCAAGGTTTTCTGTCAGGAGTCAGAAGTGACCCCACACACAGTAACAGACAGACATCTTATCATCAAGTCTCACTTCCTTGGCATAACCGTCCTAAAAGTGGGTTGTTGTTGTTGCTAGTGCTGTCCTGGGCCTGAGCTGTATTTTGACAGATGTTTGCCTCCTTGAAAAACTTTTCTCAATAACCAGTTGTGCCCTCTGTAAACATATAGTCTGGCACAGCTTAATTAGCGAGTGTATAGAATAATAAAGGGAGTCTTTTTAAAGATACTGAATTTAAGAGGGTGAACTGTAATTAAACTGTTGGACTATCCCAGAGATAATAACAGTAAATAGAGAGGGAATCTGGGGTTGGATTGAGAAAATCTTTCTCCGTTGTGTGTTTGTGGCTCAGTGTGTCTCCTGGTAATGTTTATCGTACAGCATGTTTATCATCTCAGATACAGTAAGCCAGTCAGAGCATCATCTGATTTGCACTTTCACATCACGTCAGCACCCCGTTAGGAGCTGTATGTGGCTCAGAGCTGAGCAACTGATCCACATCTCTTCATCTTGCCGATCCTTTAATCCCGTCATAGACCGTTTGTCACGGTGTAAATCAGAGGTCGCATCACCTCCCAACCTCACGTCACAATCGGTTTCACCGGGCAGAACAGGGAGTCGCCTCCGTGTCTGTGTGTGAGGTAATGTAAACAGCAGTTTCATCATGCAGTCGGATATGACTGAAACTTTTTTTTTTGCTAAAAAAAAACACAAAAAAAACACATGAAGCAATAGTGTTGCACGCTGCACTCTGGCCCATGCGTTGTTTGCGTGGAAGCAAGCAAGTGTTGCAATTTTTTGGGGGAAAGTGTTGCTCAGCTTTGCAAAGGTCCTTCTGACGAGCTCACTCTGGGTCATCAGGCTTTGGTGAGCTGTGATCAGGCTTTCTTTTGCCCTTTGAGTGAACTGTTCCCTTTATTCTTGATCATTTCAGTTTTAATATCTTGGTAAATAAAGAAAATTTTTTTTGCATTATCCTAATTTCAAAAGAAAGCATTTTATCAATGTATGCAGAAAGAAAATATCAGACTTTGATTCTTGTGACTTGAGGGCTCATCGCTCTCCAGGCCAACTCGGATCTTGTAGACGTGGTCATAATTGATTGTTTGTTTTGGCTATTTATTAAGCTAACAAAATTGCCAAGTGAGAGCCAACATTATTATAGTTAACTAACGAAATAACAAAAATTACAATTAAGAAAACATTTTTAACTGAAATAATCGTAGTTAATGGATAAAAACTTTAACAGCATTTATCAAACTAAAACATATTTAAATTAGAGACATGACATCCTCTGTGTTTCTGTCTATGAATTTATTTATCAGTTTTTTTGTACTTGTGTAAAATATATTTTTTCTACACAATCAGTTGGAAAATCACAGCTCTCCATACTTCTCCTGACGGAACTCGTGCTGTTCCGCAAAATGGCACCGGAAAAAGTTGGGAGAAAACACCAGATTCAGTTGGTTGTTTGACAATAATTGAATCAATTTTTTTTTAAATCGTATATTCATTACCCAAATTATGAAGATACTTGGGTAGTAAAGTATTGCTTACTCAATCATTGTAAACATACATTGCGATACGTAGACCTTTTTGAGCTTTACACCTAAAAATTTTGAAAAAGTATGAAAAAAAACTAAAAATTGTACTATAACTAAACTGAAACAAAGCAATATTTAACTAAAAAAATAGTAATTTAAACTAATTAGACAAAGAAAAAGTCACCTTGAAATGAAACTAAACTATCATAAAAAATCTGAAAATTATTATAACCCATGGTGAGGACACCTCCTGATGGTAAAATAGATTTCGGTTTTGTTAAGGGTGCACCGATTACAGTTTTCTGGTTGATCACCGATTTTCAGAAAACCTCACCTGCCGAGTCCAATTTGACCGATACCAATTTTCTACATATAGGGCTATAGTGGCTTACTTTCAGACCTTTACAGATGAGATTGATGGATACGATTGATTTTACCCTTGTATCGACTGATTAGAGACGATCTGAAGACTCTTAAGGACAATTTTTGCCTAGAAGCATTAGAAGTGATGAGGTCACACCCAGAATTAAGCGGTTCAACTCGTCAATGAAGTAAACTAGCATTTTAGAGCTATTTTAGCAAACCCTTCAGCCCTGCATGTACTTTTATTCACCAGTGCTAACTGTTTATGGTCACCGGTGGCATGCTATGGCTGATTTCAAATGGAAAAAGCTATGCTATAAACAGTTGCAGCTGAGAAGAAACACAATTTAGCATGTTTTTAAGGAGCATGTGAACCTTTTTTTTTTTGGTCCAGTTTAGTGAGAAGAAAGGAAAGTAAAACTCTTCAAATGTTACAGGAGTAAAATAACTCTTTACCAGGCATTATCTTTACAAAGCAAATTTATGCCTGAAGCTCAGTGGCCAGTTTGTACTTTAAGCATCAAATATGGCAAAAAACCACAATGTAATAAACAATACTTTGATTTTTCTCTGCCCAGATAGCTTGTCACTTTAACTGTTCTTTTGAACAGGTTGTTTTTTTTGTTTTTGTTTTTTTGTTTGGTTTCGTCTCCTTCATGGCTGTGACCCAACGCTTTATAAAACCACTTGGATGGAATGAAAACCATCTTCATAGTTATGCAGGTGTGTGTGCATGTGCTCATTGATGGTTGAGCTTCTCTGATGACTTGCATGATGACTTATTGTTGGATCGTTGATTCCTTTCGACTCCCTCCTCAAGAAAATGTCTGCAACTAGATTAAATAAACTGAGATTGCCAAACTCTACCCAATGATCTCTATAAAGGCTCTTCCAACATAACTTTTTATGTCATAAGACCTGGAAGAAAACATGTACTGCTTTTACATTCCTTTTTGTTCTGAAGGCTCATTCCTCCACTTGTTCTGTGGATAGGACTGGTTGATCCGGATTGTATTTTATAAAGCGTTTTTTTTTTTTTTAAATGCAGATAGTCTATAAAAGCAGATGTCTGAGAACATACATGTCTCCAAGTGGAGGAGAAGTCTTTGTCAGCTTGTATTGCAGCCAATAATCTAGCGGGTAAAGCTTGGTTGTTTGGGATTGTTCTCTGCGTGTGACTGACACCTAGAGCATCGCCTTGCCAACAGCTCTGTCAGAATCTCCGTCTTGCAGTCGGTTTGCAGTCAGTTTGTGGTGCATCACGTGCCTTGTGGGTTGTGTCTGTCAAGAACTGCATCTCTAAATCTTATGTTGCAAACAGATGCAGCAACCTGTAAAGATAAAAAACTGAGAGTTCCAAGCACATATGCAGCCAAGAGAAAATCACACCAGAACAGGTCCTCCGACTTTCGATGACCTTCATAAATAGTATTTAGAATTTTTTTTTTCCAAGTCTACTTATCATTTAGGTTTGTTTAATGTGAGGACAGTAATTTCACTGAACAATAGTAACTACAGCATTTTTAAATTAAAATCTTTCTATTTAAGGTGCTAAGTGGCTCAGGTAGAGTGCATGCGCCATGTGCAGAGGGTGTGTGTAGTCCTCAATGCATCGTCTTCTCTCTCCACCTACTTTACTGTCAACTTACTGTTTTAATAGAGGCCAGTAGTGTCAGTCTTTAACAAATATGACCTGAGAGAAATCTGACACATTTCCGCATATTTTTTTAAAACCGACTGCAAAAAAAAGTGGAAAAACTGTCAATTGTTGAGTGGAGTTTTCATACTTGAGAACTTTGACCTTAACGAGTTTGTTTGTAAGTGGTTCCCAAAAGATTTAGGAGCAAACTGCATATTTCACAGAGAAAGAGAGGCAGCATTTTCCCTCAGGCTGAGGCTATGGTCAGCTTAGTGAGGACATTTATTAGCAATATCCTCGTAATAGGCATTATGACTTTCTTAAACCTTTTCTTCAGAAAAAATATAAATGAGCAAGATCTACTTTTTGTAGCGCTGAACATGGTTCAGAATAGTAAGTGGTGAACATAAATCCCATTTAAGCCTGCATAGACTGAACCTAGCACTATTCAGAATGAACCGGTGTCCTTCAATTGAAGGACACCTTGACCAGAGGGCAGTGGGCTTTTTACCAAGATAGTTCAACACAGTCCTTGAGTGGAAGAATGCCTGGGGAAGGCCTTGCTTTCCAAAGAGTGGAACGTGGAAAGATGTAGTTACTGCAGAAGGATAAGAGCAATGTATCATACCTTGAAGATATGGATAAAAATATTAATGCTATTATAGTAGTAAAATGCTAAGAGTCATTTGAGTTTAACCCTTCCTGCCCAGTGAGTGTCCCACTCACAATGTAATGCATCCTGAATATGACAGACCATAAAATGGGCAAACGTAAGGGTCTGTGCTGTGCTGCTCAATAAAAATGAGGCATTACGAAGAGAACAATGACGGAGCTAAATATGTTGAGATTTTTATTTAGATTGACCAAAGTGGACAATATCGGAAACAGTTAAGATGGAAAAATTAGTATACAAAAAGGCAGAACTGGGAAGGTTGGACATGTGCAGAAAGGTGTAACAGCTATACTGAACAAAAGATAGTAAAGATTGCGCTACTGTGGAGGTGAATAACAGGAAGAGCTCTCTCCTCACTGAGGTGTTGAAGGTTACCTTGAATGTTGGTTTTCCTGAAGATTTTGATAAGTTGTTGTTCAAAAGAAAATCAACCAAAAAACTGATAAAACTAAGTAGTAGAAAAAAATACAGTGAACTGCAGAAGTTAATTACTTAGTAGTTCCAGAATTAAGTAAAAGTTAGTTATTAATGTAGCGACATTGAAGCTTTTTTTTCCCCGAAAGACTTGAAGAATTGATTTAAATGAAGTACAGTCATCAATTGCAGACAGTGTTTTTCAAAGCGTCTCCAACTTATTGAACTCCGATCCATCTTCAGTCCTCTTTGGCTTTAGAGGAAGAGGACGTGAAGCGTTAATCAACGTTTTTGTACGCGTCACAGTCAGGAGGTTTCACCATCAGGGGATTTGAGCGTTGCAGCTTGTTTATGTTGCAACATAGAAGCAACAACAAGTCAGGGGTTGATGAATGGGAAGACGCCTCTAATGATCGTTAAAACGCTCCTTTCTCCACACACAGAACCGGGCCATTTATCAGCTGCAGAGTTGGACCTGCAGATCCAGACAACACTCTTGCACATCTCACTCGCTAATCAGCTGCTTCTTGGTAGCCATGGCAACCAGCTAAGGAATCCCTCCCCTCACTTTTAACTTCTCTTCTCTCTTTTTTTTTTTTTTTTTTAATGTTCGCCCTTTTGCTTTCATGAGCTAATCCTTTCTTTATCCTTTTATAGTCTTCCCCAGCTAACAAAGGAAGGGGAAGTTAGAGATGTAGAAAACACTGAGTTAAAAGAAAAAGCAGGTCTGGTCTTAAAGCACTTTGCAGGCTGCTGCCTAGCATCTGATTTCCTCTGGGAACTCAGCTGAGATAAAGGGAAAGAAAAAAGGCGTGACCGTGTGAAAGAGAAAGCAAAGGAGAAGATAAAGATGGGGTTTACCTGTCAGGTGAAGCTTGAGTGAGAGCCTATTACACCAATAGTCCCAACTTGATATGTGCATAGGTAATAGACAGGATAGAAATAAAGCTGGAATCTCAACGGGCCGGAGAGTAAGGCATTCTGAAAGGAAAACACACGCTACTGGTATTTACTTTCTGAGTTAAGAGACGAACAATGGGAAAGTCATGTTTTCAATTATGTCTGCAGAACTATGCAAAGAGGAATATAGCTGCAGGTAATTTGTATTTAAATGTACAGTGTGGCCACGGTGACCTGGTAATAATGATGCTGCCACCGTAAAGGTTGAGCTAAAGCATTTGATTTATCTTACTGTCCACGTTTGCGGTGGTTACACTGAGACCTTGTATATCTGCAAGTGGTAGAGCTGCAGAAAATATGTAATTGCATTACCATTCTAATGATATGGTATATTAATTATACCCCCCATTTTTACAACTCTTTCTTTTCCTTCATCACGATGTCCCAAACACAGACTGTGAGAGTTAGGATCTCTACCACTAAAAACGTACATCAACTGTGGGCATTACAGGTAGAACAGACCAAAAATATTATCAATACAGAATGTGCAGGCATGACATTGAAATATGAAATTCCACTCGACATTACATCCAAGCAGTGCTTTGTGATTTTGATAGTGCACACTTTGATATGGCGTTGATGGCTTTAATTTGACATATTGTTCAGGAATCATATATTTTTCTGCCTAACAGAATGTGTGTCAGAACCTCCAATGGAGAATTGGTTGCATAATTAGTTATATAATTCACCTTGAATATGAAAGAAAATATGTACATTAACATTACATCCTCCTGATATATTATTAGCCGATAACCAATATTAATCAATGCTATATAACCCTACCACTTTAATAATGATCACACCACCAACATTGCTTCTCTGAACCAGTTAAACATCCCACAATCCTGTCCTGCTTCACTGCAACGTTTCCTATATTGTTCATCCCTAATTATTATCATAAAGCCATAGTATCATCTTAAGGATGATTAAAAAGTAAAAGGACTCTAAGAAACTATTCCTGAGGAATGACATATATAGCAGAGGTTGCCATGTGTGCTCTGATTGTATAGTCATTTAGATTTAGTTACTTAATGCCTAAAATATTTTGAACTTATTGTGTTTATTGTTTAAGTATTCTTACTTTAGTTGTGGATCAAACTAAAGCAGTATCTTTTCACATTAAAGTTACAGAAAAACCAGCCTTGTCTAGTCAACTTTAATCAAACTCTGGTCTGTTTGCCTAGAAAGTCCAGTTTGTTGGGGAGGTGTGAATGCAATCAAACTGATGCGGACCAAAAAAGCCAACCAGATCTCAGTTTGGTTGAAGTGAACTTTGGTGCGGTTCAAATGTAAAAGCCAAGCGAGCTGAAGACTTTAAAGGCAGGAAGTGAACTACAGCGCAGGGCATTCTGGGTAAATACAACCAAAATAACTGTGCAAGTGTAGTGCTGTTGGAATTTTTGTTTTGTTTTTTATTTATTTAATTTTTTTTTTTTTACCAAAGATGAAGGAGAAATGCTACAACTGGTGAACTCAACCGCTTCTCCATTTTTGTGAAGAACAGAGTTGCACCCCAGTGTCTACTGAAGAGATTCATGTGTTGCTTCCCTGAGTGGTTCTTAGTGTATCATCACCACAGACCAGGTGGACGGGTTGCTCAAAGGATTTGGTTTGTTTGACACAATCAAGTGTGAAAGACAACATTCGCTGAAAATGGAACAAATTTTCCCCAATCAAAATCGAATACAATTTTGGTCCCCAATCAAATCAAGTCTACCGGACTATCAGTAGTGAAAAACGAATTTTGAGTGACGGTGTCACAAAACAGGCAGACACCTATTATGTTGAATTCTTAATACTACGTTCAGGTAGCTCTTAAAAGGTTCACAAAAATTAGCTAACTTTGTTTCAGAAATGATTCCTTATCACTGACTGGTAACGTGTCCAGGCTTGTCTGTTTCAGAAGACTTCAGACCTTATCAAGAGTTTTACACCCACATTCCTCACATTGTTGTAGAAAGTTTCACAGGGAGAGACCAGGATCAGACTGCCTCTCCTTGACTCTGTAGAGCCAATAGAAACCTTTCTAAGTGCATAGTCATCCATTTGAGCATTCTTAGTTGAATCAAAGCAACGTGTTCAAATAAACATTTTGGACATGACGTCATTTGCTTCCGTTCCTGGACGCCGCCTGCCTATTCACCCTGTCTTCATAAATCATAGGCTGAAGTGTCCGCCTGTCTGATGGTATTCCTCCGCTTCATCCGGACTGTGCTCTGCGTTCTGGTGAGGTGGAAGTTAAATATTTACTTTACTCTGGAAGCTTCCGCCCATAGCCAGAGTAAATAGACCTTTTGATTCCTCACACTCATTACCAGGCCTTGTGGTAGAATGGGTCATGAGTTTTCTTTACTGAGACAAACGGTTTCATTGAGTAAGAGGTCAGAAATGTGAAATATGAAAGGACAAATTCCAGCCTCATGAGCGCAGGCTGTCGATGAAGCCTAAAACCCTTCATTCTGTTCAGATCTGTTACACATTATCACATTCCACAGATCCTAGGTATTTAACCAAGTTATACACTTGACATTGACGTGAGGGGAGAAAAAAAAAAGCTCCTTAAGTGTTCACACACTGAAGAAGTGGTAATATTTTACAGCATAAGTGTTTCTGTTTACATAGAATTAAACCATGAATGAATAGAGCTACTGTTCAACAAGATTAGCTTATTTTAGTATCCCACAAACTGAACTCCAAGCGAATGGCTCTGCTGAAGCTTGAAACAGGGGTTTATGTATTCATCAGAAACTGTCCCAAAGCAACATTTACCCGACTCAAAGTTTCATCTTTTTCTGTACTTCCAAAATAGGGATGGGAATCAACATTAGTGTAATTGTTTGTTAATCAATTCAGAATTGACATACACATCTTTCATCAGCTTCCAAGAACGACAATGTAGTTGTAGTTCCTTCCACTTTGTAAATGTGAACTACTTTATATTGGTTTGCTCCATAAAATCCCAATAAATCTTATTCAGTTTTGTTCAGTAGCAAAATGTGGAAAAAAGTTAAAGTGGTATGAACACTTTTTGTGATGCTCTGCACTGCATAGAAATATGTCTGTGTCTCTTTCTGACAATACGTTGGTGAGATCATGTGCCAGCAGTCTAATGCCTGTGAAAGTTAACTTTGGTTTCCTGAGAACTTTGACATTGCAACACCTACCCTCCAGAGTATGGTATTCCATGTTCTGCCATTATTAGTGTTTCCAGACCTTGAGCAACCAGTGTTTCCAGAGAACTTGAAGGCAGGTTCATTTCCTTTGTAAACGTCGGGCACTTTTCTGACTACGATGAATAGCATGAAAAGAACTACACCTCAGAGATCTGTTCTTGCACAGGCAAAACACCCATGTTGCTTTCTGCCTTTGGTTCTGGTATTACCTTCCTCTATGTCCCGGAAAAGAAAGAGGTGTTCCTGAGAGGCCCCCTCCCTTCACAAGACAGACTCACAGCTCCATCTCCTCATTGATCGTCTTTTCATTAAAGCTCTTTAATTTAAGATTTACATTAGAAAGCCAAGAGTGCCATTGGCTCGATATTACATCATTCTCCACAGTTATCTTTTTAAAATGTCAACATAAGCAGGATGTGTCACAGGTGATCTGGTCTCTCACTTTTAGCTACAGTGACTCTCCTGGTTTAAAATGAGTATTGCATCACATGTGTATCTGTGTGTAATGCGCTGACATCAGGACAGTCCACTATACTGCAATTTACTGTAATTTTCTGCCGATATATTATAATGAATTATTCAGAGAGAAGCTTTATATGCACAGCACACTCTTAATCAATGCAGGGTGATCTCATATTTGTCATGTTGTAATTGGTCGCAGTGATGGAGTATTCGTGTTATACTTACCATAATGGATTTTAATGGAATATTCTTCAATCTTTAACATGTCCCATGTGTATGATATTGCAGTTCCAAGAGCTCAAAGTTGCAGTGCATAACAGTAATGAAGATCTATCAAAAGTTGAAATGAATTTGTTTTTTTTTTTATTACCGTATTCCCTCTAGAGGAATACGGTATAACAGAAAATAATGGTGCGTAACTATACACCGTATCAAAACCTGCATTGTATCTTGCATTGAAGCAAAAGACAAAACAGTTTTTAAGCTGTTCATCAGATTATCAGCAGTTTAAGGCCATAGCCCTGAAAAGTCTAAATCATAAGTAGGACCTCTGTCATTTTATCTCAGAGACTCATAAATGTGTCTGAATCATAAATGAGGCTTCTTGTAAAGACCAATCGCTTCCAATGTTGGATGCAATCATTTTTAGTTTCCTAAAGGATCTGGAGTAATTTGGGACAATCGAATCAAGTAGTAAACCCAAGTAAATTTCACATGTGCTGAGCTGGAGGACGAAAAGACAGATCCCTTACTCAAAGTACTGTCCAATAATCATAAGAAGGCATTTGTGAGCAAAAGTTTAAAAAAAAAACAAAAACCCTGACACAACCGCCTGTCTTTCCACACCTCAAACTTACCCACTTAAAATTTGCAAAGGAGCATCAAAGATTGCACTGTAATGTTTTGTTTAGTCTTCTTTATCTTTGATTTGGGAATGGATTTGTTTTTATTTTTTAGTTTGACTTTATTGAACATATTGTAATTAAAGAATAAACCAAGTCATATACAAAGGAAATCAGTTAAAAAAAAAACAAGCAAAGGATGAACAGTAGTAGAGTATATTTACATTCAAAGCAATGGGTAGAAACATAAACTTAGTTTTACACCATCCCCTCTAACATCAGTAGCATCATCCAATAAATTACTCTTCATGTTGACTTTGTTACAACATTCTTAACTAGTTAGCATTTTCTAAATCTGGTACAATGCATTCATATTTCCATGCCAATGAAATTCTTTCTAAGTCAGTATACCATAATTGACAACTTCATTAAATAGATACAGTGACATTTATAATAGCTGTTATGACAGTAATTGTTTCTCATATGAATATGCAGTGATGACATTGTATCTGTCATTCAGGTTTTTCTGGAAGTGCTTTTATGTTTTTCCAACACATTTGGTAACATGATGTCTCATGGTTTCCGGACCAGTCATGAATCCCGGCGTTGTTGCTTGGAAAATGGCCAGCCCGTCAGAAAAGAATGGTTTTGTTCCAAGGAAAGCTCCAGTGATTCAGCGGATCTCCGGCAATCAGCTGAATGCCTGGGTTTTTATTTGTAAATCTTTCAAAGGACACTTGACCAGCATGGAAAACGATGAGTTGAGGATAAAAAGTGATGTTCATAATCTGAAAGATAACAGCTGGACTTTCTGAATAATAAAGGAAGTTTTGTATTTATTATATGGAGCTCCCTAGAGTCCAGGCTTTTTACCAAAGTGGCCAAAATTTAAGTAATAGCAAACTTGAAAGCACGAGACCACAAAAATCTTAGAACCTTATATAATCTTACATTTTTAAAACTAACTTTTTGTGCCCTTCTTATGTTATCTTTTCAATAATAAACTTTATCTTCTGTAGAAATGGATCAGTAAATTATTGTTGAAGGCTTAGTTTCTCTCTCTTTTTTTCGCTTTTCAAGTGAAAAAAGTAGTGGATGATGAGGAAGCGCATGAAAACAAGCCCATTGATAACCACAAACAGACAGACAGATTTCATTGCCATTAAATTGTAAATTTAAATATGTACATACTGAAAGAGATTTTGTTGCAAGGCACCAATGATTATAAAATAATAATAAAAGTATCAATGTAAATACAATAAAAGATTAAATTAATGGCAATTTAATAGTCCTGCGGCGTCTATGGAATCTGGTTGTTGCAGAGCAGCTTCATCCCTTCATCCAACCAGACCGTAAACACGAGGAAGATTCCACAACTCAAAATTACAAATAGGTTATTTTACATTTAATTTGTCATGTTCATGTTTCAGAGCAGGATGGAAAGCCCCATGGTTGACCAGAGACCAAGATGGAAAACTTCAATGTCTCTTACAAGGAGATATTCACATACATGTGCAAAAATATTTCAACAGGAAGAATTTCCCCAATCACTACTGAATACAGTACTATTGTGATGGAACGTAGTAAGAAAAAAGAACCTTTATGTCCCCAGGGGACGCTGTCGTATTAATGATGATAAAATTACCTTTTATATTCAAGTTTTTGTCCATCTTGCTCAGCATTTGGTTTTCCAGTTATTGTCAGATAAACATACTCATTCAAAATCACCACTGCTCACCCATTTCCAGTTTTCTTTGAGGTTTGTGTTCTATGTTTGTGTGTGTGTTAATTTGTTTTATTTTTTGTGTAACCAGCTTGTTGGGTGCTGCAGATTTCAGCTCAGGTTCCTCTTGAAAATGAGATGTGGATCTCAGTGGTGTTTTCACCTGGTTAAATAAAGAAAATGTACATATAATGTCTGTGTTAATGCAGTAATCTGTCCGTCCAAGAATCTTTTGTCAACTCATAGTATGTTTCCTAAGACATTGTTATTATTGTTAACCTATTATTGTTCCTATCCTATTGTACTATCATAGGAAAAACACCACATTTTGATCAGACATGATTAAAAGTTGCTATTCACGCCATCAATGGTATACATTCTATCAATCAATACGTAAAGTATTGATTGATACCTTATGTTACCGGTGGGTGAAGGGGAAACCTAATTTTAACATTTTTCTCCTTTTTCATCTTTTTTTCAGTGGCTATTATCTTCTTTTGGATTTGTCAGATTATTAAAAAGCACATTTTAAACTAAATGCTGTTAGTTTATGGATCAAATGTTTTTTTGTTTTTTTTTATCTGACACGTTGTCCACTATATTTTATTGGTTCATGCATCACTTTAGAACATCATGACAACGTGACATTTCACCTCCAGTGAATACATTGCTGTCAGCTGAAACTTTGTTTACAGCAGTAAACAAAGTTCCATTTAGACGCTTTTCCCTTTTTCTGTTTGGTCAGGTGGTTTATTTCCTTTTTTCTCTATGCAAGTAGAAATCGTGCAGATGTTGAGAAAAATCACATAAATCCACATATCTGAATGCTTAAAACTTAATCAAGCCCCCCTTGCCCACTCCTCTCCAAGCCCTTTTGCTGAGTTCACTCTGACTAACACTGATCCACCTCAGTCAGTCACTGTCACTGTTGTTTTGGTGATCTGCTCCTGACACACCAGCCCCATAAATCACTTCACTTTGGAAGTTTGGACAACATGAGGACATTAGTATGACTGAACCGGGTCCTTGTTCGTGTCAGCTGATGAAAGTCTCCATCCTGTTTGTGTGTCATTTGGAGCCTCGCTGGTGCCTCTGTGTGGCAAGACCTTGAAACCGCAACTTCTGCTGATTGATTTCCAGGAAATGACAGTCAGTGGGCGGTGAGGCAGTGCGAACTTGGCAGACAGAAGACGGCTGTCTACGACGGTGGCTGTTCTGGAGGGACCTGTGTGGGGCTGACGGGGTGCCAGAGAGGTGGCAGCGGGAAGGGGCGGAGCCTCTTCCTGTTAATTAGCAGGGCCGTGTTGTTAGAGTCCAGACAGGAATCTCGCAGGGGATTTTTCGGGGGTTTTGATTCACCTGCCTGGTTCCACATGCGAGTCTGTGGGTTGTGACAGATCTTTGAGTGTTTGGAGACATTTACAAAGGGAATCTACCGACTTGTCATTTGCAAAATGCGTGTGTGCTTTTCAAAAAAGTGTGTGCTTCCCCCCCCAGCTTTTCACTAGGGATGCACCGGTCTACATTTTTCACTACTGATACTGATGTCTGAGGTTTAGTAGCAGCTGACACACATTCAGTACAAAATATCGGTGCTGAATTTACTTAAAATGTTTCTGCTTTTGAGAAACAGTCACAAATGTACTGATTTAAGTTAATTATTACATTAATATCAAATTAAGTCTTGTTACTCTCTCTTTGTCTTCCAGGAACGTTTCGCTGAGATCTTTGGGGGCAACGCGGCAGCAGAGAGCAGAAGATCTCAGGAGAGCTTCAAAAACTGGCTGCTGCTGGGGATGAGTGTGGTGACGGCCTTCATAGCCGGGTCCATCTTCGCCCAGAAGCGCCTGTGAGTGGAGTGGACAGTCGCCCTCGCCTCGCCCCGCTGTCCAATCACTACGCCCAATGTTAAACATGAAGGTCCTGTTCCTCTCATCAGAACTGCTGATGTGACGAGAATCCAAACTGAGAATCCAAAACGTTGCCAGAAGACTTAATAAGAAAAAAAAAAGTTTTTAGTATTCTTGTTCACTTTTTCTTCGATACGATTTTGTGGTTCTACAAAGACTGGCATGTTGTTTTCATTCACTGAGCCCTTTGTTCCCTTTTTTTCTCCCCTCCGCCACTTTCCTTTTGTTCCTTTAAACTTTTTTTTTTTTTTTGCTGCTCAGATTTATTAAAGATCTTATTTTCATCATTCTTTTCGAATGTTTGGAATTAGTTTTAACACATTTTTTTCTCTGCCATTCTAGTTTTCTACAAAACTGAGTTTAGCTTCAACGGTGACGCTGAAAGCCTGTCGCATCGAGTCGGTGTGTTTTGTTGCCCCCCCTCGCCCCTCCCCCACAGAAAGCAGCTTTGTTTGTGCCATATGGAGAGTGAACTACCTTCTGTAGTTCCAAATTCCCGTCTGCCATCCCCATCATCATCCTCATCCATCAGTCCATACACAGTTTAAAGGAAAGTCTAGCTGAGAAAAGCGTTGTTGGATTTTGGCATAGTGTCGGTGTTTCCGTTTGCCTCATGGTTACCGCAGCGATGTGGTTGGCAGCTTGTCAGGATCTCTTATGAGCGGTAAAGGATCCAGGAAATACCGTAGCGACGCATGACTTACTGGAACACAGGTGAACATGAAAACATCAAGCAGTTTACAACGCCTTGTAAAAGTATTCATTCCCCCTTATAATCATAAAATTCAATGTATTTTAATGTGGGCTTAATGCAATTGACCAACACACATTAGAACGTAATTAGTGAAGTGCAACGTTTTAAAAAAATTTATTACAATTTAACATGGAAATGCTGCTTTAACTCATATCAAAGCATCTTCAAATAGTCACTGTGCACCGGAAGGGTCTCCAGTAGCAGTCAGTCTCGCGGTGAATCTGAAGAGGCCTCTGGCTGGAGTTGAGATATGATTCTTGCTTGTTGGAAGAGATGGTTTAAACTTCCTGTCTGCTTCCAGGAAGCATCCTGTTCAACTCCTCTGGGATTCGGCGTTGCAATTCAGGTGTTACTTGAGCTTTGAGATGATAAAAAAACAATGCCTCGTTGCCATGGTTAAGCATCCTAACAAGCGCTCAAAAGTAAAAATATAACACCACATCCAAAACCAGGGGAAAAATTGTCCAAACATGCAACACGTCAACCAAAAACTCTGGTCACAGTCTGTAGAAAGAACAAGTCAAAACTAACGCGGAAGAGCAGCACCAACAGGCTGCCGCCATCATTAGTGTAACCTGAAAAATACGGCATGCGACACATGCTTGTGCAAATAACAAAAATACTAAACTTACCCTTTAAGTCCAACAGAAGTGTTTAGCCGGCAAAGGTTGGGAGTTGCGGGGCAATTAGGAGCAGTACCTTGTTTAAACAGAAAAAACATGTTTATAACGAGATTAATAAGCTCGTTATAACTCAGAGCAGTCACAGTAAAACAGCAACACCTCTTGGGGTTTCAGATGTGGTCGAGACGAGACGACCCAGGATGAGAACAAGGAGATTACTGAGCCCCTTCATGCATTTTTAACATGTGGTCTGTCTGTAAATGGAGCATCGTGACGAGATTTCAAACAAATATTTTTGTTATGCTAAAGGCTTTTCTTTTGTTTGTTCATTTGAACAAGTTTCTCATAATGAGATGAGTTTCGTCTCATTTTATCTCATTAAAATGAGAGGTTTACATTTCTATGACAAAATAATAATTCTCATTTTAAGGAGTTTTATATAGTTCTTTTCTTTAGAGATATAAGCAAAACTCTTAAGAGATATAAAACTCATTAAAAGGAGACTTTTTCAGTTTTTTTCTATAACGAGGTATAAAACTTATTTCAACTGATTTATCTAGCTTTTTGTCCTTACATGGAGAAACTCTTGAGTTTCTGTTACTACAAGACGTTTTACATCTTAAGATGTAAAACTAGTTAAAACAATACGTCTATATTGTAAGGAGACAAGTTTATGAGTTATAAAATTCATCTTAAAGAGGTTTGTCTCGTAACTAAAGTCTTTTCGTCTTAATAATGAACCTCTCCTAAATTTCTTTCCAACCTTCAGCAGTAAAAAGCTTCCATAAAGTTCCACTGCAAGCATGAAATAAATGAACTAATCATGGTGCAGTAGGTGTCAGACCCCTTAACTGCTGCTGTAAATACAAACAAATGCGTTTGTTGATTTATTAAGGGTAATTAAAAGGCCATAAATCATCATCTCTCTGCAGCCTGCAGAGCTGCACTCACTAAAGGAGCAAAGAGAATTAGCCTTATTTGTATCTGTTTACAGTAGTTTGATTTCTGAGTTGCTGTTGATCTATATTTTTTTAGTGGGTTTAAAAGTGAGCAGACTGTTCCATCCTGCTATCCGTAGCTCTTAGAACAACAGAGGGATGAATTCCTGCTGTCACTTCCAGTAATCGGGTCGCAATGGAGTCCTGAACAAAAGCCCGTTTTGTTGAGCCATTACTCAGACCTGACATTTATCGCTAACAGTTAATATTAGCCTTCAGATTGATGATGTAGCTCCGTCATCAAAACTCCTGTTAGAAAAACGTCTCGCGCCGCAGGACCATGAAACCGCATCACTTCAGGTTCTCCGTGATTCGCTCCCGCAGTCCGCCGTCCTCTCCCTCGTCTTCCTCCGTTCTTCCCCTGACGCTTGGAAGCTGTCAAACCTCGAGCCTTCTCCTCTTCCTCCTCTTCCTCCGCGGGTCCCACGGCTGTCACGCAGCTTACTCGTGTGTGTCACTCACGGCTGGGCCACCTGCCGCCTCGCGCGCTCGGCGAGAAACCTTCCACGGGAGACTTATGAGGAGAGAACCGGAGGAGGAGGACGGGCGGAAGAGCTCTGCTTTGTTTCTGAACATTTATCCAGCTGTAATTCAGAGTTGTTGTCCCCTCGCGCTGCTGGAGTTGGATCCGCTTCCTGATGACGTCAGCGTGCCACCATGTTGCGTCGCGGGTCAAGAATTCCAATAAAACCGTCCTGGTTAATCATTCATTCTCATTTCGTCACAGTCATCAGAACCATTCCACCTCTCACATGTTTTCTCTCACGTTTCCCCACATCTTCTCCATTTCTCCCATAATCAATATCTTTGAGAGAAATCTCTCACTAATAAGCAGAAATGGAATCCATATTGATTTTAAAACACTTGTTCCTCCTATAAACCAGGGTCTGCTGTCATACATTCCAGTACAGTATATTTATATAGCTATTTTTCTAGTGTATGCTCCATTAAGAAGCTGCTCAGTTTTCTCTGCTGTCTGGGCCCCAACTCAAACATCTGTGTGTGTAGGTGTGCATGCGTGTGTGAGTGTGTGTTGGTGTGAGTGTGTGTTGGTGTGAGTGTGTGTGAACGTGTGTTTTTGTCAGGCAACCCGTTTCTGAAGGCGGCACATATGAAGGAACCGTGTCAGCACTGCCACGGCCCTCCAGTACATCTATGGATATGCTTGTTATTTAAATTGATTAGGTTAGTAAGTTAGCTTAGTGACATATTTAAGTAAAGAACTGATGGCATTTTAAAACTAATTTATATTTGATGTAAAAAATGATAATAATAATAGTAATAAAAAAGCATATTTGTGCCCCTTCAAAATGGCCTTAAACTCCATCTTTGCATTGATGTGTGTCGTCACCTGTGAGTTCTTCTTTTCTTTTGTTTAAGGACTATTCCAATGTTGGTAGACAGGAAGACAGGAATATTTGAGTCTTTTCAATGCTGGGTAAACAAGCCGATCAATAAGAAGCAAAAAAAAAAAAAAAAAAAAAAAGCAAAAGAAAAAAAAGGAAATCATATTTATGTCCAATTGTCTCTTAGTATGTCTTTAGAATGCCATTGTAAACTTTGAGATAACACTGAACCCAATAAAACAATGTTTAAAGATATTTTAAGTTTTTCTAGTCTCTTTTTTTTTTTTTTTTTTTTTTTTTTTTTTGAAGTCTTGATGACAGTGGCTCAACTGAATAGGGGCCAGACTGCAAGTGGCCCCCAGGCTGCACTTTGGTACAATGACCCCTGACATGATGCATTTCACTCAGAGAGCTGCGTTTCCGAAATAAATGAATTTTCAGTCTTCTTGTGATCTGAGTGGTTCTCACAGCACACTGCCGTTACTGGGTAGCTCTGGATCCTGACTGTGAGATGATCATGGATTCGGCTCCTGATTGGAGAATTTCTTCTTCAGCTTCTATATATATATATATATATATATATATACATATAAATCATACTTTTAATCTAAAGTGCCCTCAGCTGAGTGTCCGCATGTGAATTTCTGTTTCTTAATGGATTTGTATCTCTATAACAGAAACCTGAAGAGTAGGGGCCCAAGTCTAAGTTGAGAGCCTGAGACTCAGCTGCATCAAAAGACACATTATTCCACAACATTCATCAACGACTGAATGCAAAAATACAAACACTCAAAGCCAGTAAAAGCTTTAGGAACCAGTCGTCTTCTAGAGTGTTTTGCTTCCTCACCATATGGACTCTCCTGGTCCAGATCTGAAGCGGGAAGAAGCAACAAGTACCTGAGGTTTGACGCAGAGCTTCAAAACGCAACACAAACAAAAAGGAACGAAACCGAGCTGGTAAACTGGCTGTCAGAAGATCCAGCCTGGGAAAGACCAGATCTCTGCAGAAATATTTGATTTGTTTTTCTTTTTATTTCTTATTTTATCAGAATAAAAATCCAATGAGATTGAAAACCTTTTTCAAAGGCCGAGAGGCTGCAACAAATCCAACACATAAAGCAGACAAAAGGAAATGTCAAGCTATAAAATAAAAAAACTGTTACATGTCATTGAATCTCAACACTCACTGTCATGTCTCCCTGATGGCAAAGACAAGAAGGATTTCTGTGTCTGAATGTGGAAACATTGTTGATTTGGACAAGCAAAGTCTGTAGCAACAACCAACCACTGCTAAGGTATAATGAACAAAATAATTAGTTCATAAACATCCTAGGGGCTTTGAAGAAAAACAAGATCATTTCACCGGAGCTGAACTGGATGATCCACAGAACCTCAACTGGAACCGTTAGACCGTCCAGAGAGAAGAGCTTCAATGACAGACAAATGTCTATGATGGCCACAAATTCTTCATGGATCACTTAAAGATGGAAGAAAGTTTTTTTTTTCAGATAAGAAAAAAAAAAAAAACATTACTGAAATGAATTAGAGATGTTTTGTCCCAGTGGAAGTCCAACCATGACCTCCAGCCTGGGCTTCACACTGCAGCTGGTGATGACAAATAACTGGTGTTATTGCAAGTGTTTTCTTTGCTGATGTAATAAAATTTAGATTAAAAAAAAGAAAAAGAAACAAACCACAGTTGGACTTGTATCAACTCATAAAATGTGGAGATGAAATCTCAGCAAAATGTTGCTCATTACTGAGGTCATTTTTGAGACCTTGGTCATAGTTTAAATCAACTAATTAAATAACTTTTTCTTTCCATCTGTTTCCTTTTTTTCCCATTATATTATTATATGTATCAAGACTGTAATCAATCAAATAACACTGATAGTATATTTCATAACTATAAAATTGGACTTTTCCATCACATGGCGGATGTTTCTGCACTCAGCCTTTAAGGTGACCTATTGTGACTTCTTGAACAGCTTAGGATACGTCTATGGGTGACACAAAACATGTTAATCACATTTTTTGCACAAATCATTCTTAGATAATGAGATTTGAGTCTGCTCAGTTCTGCCTATTTGGAGCTTCTTTCTAAAAGCTTTCGGGCTTCTGTCACTTTAAATGTAAATAAGCTGCTGCTGGTCTCTCCCACACATTCTGGAGATGTGGAGCCTCCTGCACAACCAATAAACCCACAACAAGAGGTTTATGGATGGTAAGTCAAGAACAAATCACTTTTTCTCTTTTTCAGCAGCCTTGCTTTCATTTACTGCATAAGCAGTAAATCCAGCTGACCAAATGTGCTGCAGCGACGCTTGGGATGCTGGGTAGCAGGCTGGACTTGCTGGGGTTGCTGATTTGTGACGTCACATTTGGGAGGATTTCATTTTCAAGACACCAAAATAAACTTTAACTTATAACCTAGAAACATCTGTGTATTTTTTTGTCTGTTTTTTTTTTTGTTTGTCTTTTTTTTATGCTTTGACTGTTTATAGAAGCAGTAGAAACCCAAGTGGAAGTATAAAAATGTGACAATTGAATTTTCTATTTGTTAAAACTATCAAATACAAACAAAAAACTTGTTGATATTAAAGTTAAGTTTTAGTTTGATGCTGCAGAAAAGACAATTTCATAAAACTCTCTTCACATGTTTGGTTAATTAAAACAAGTAAAACTGAGTTCTCATAAAGTTTTATTATTAATCTGTGATTAAAGGCTGCAGCAGTAGGACTGACAGAAGTCTTCAGTAGCAGTAAATGAGCCTCTGTGGCCCTCAGACTCATTTCCACTGGCCCTTGTCGTAGTCCCACTTGCTGGATAATCCCTCCACAGGGTTGATCCTCATGTCCAGCATTCTCTGGAGCTGCTTGGCCTTCCAGTCGTCCTCCAGCGTCCTGGGGCTCGGGGGGTAGACTGGAGAAAACAACAGGTCATGACCCCGGGTCTCGCCTTTCACTGCCAAATCTGTTAAGAGAGTGAAAACCTTTTTACCGTAAACCCTCTGCCACCAGACCACCAGACCCGTGAAGCCCAGGAAGAAGAGCATTCCGCCCAGCACAGTCTTCCACTCTGCTGTGGGAGCCCTCATCTCAGCGTAGCTCTGGCAGAACTTGAGGCGGTACACTGGAGGGAGGCAGAGAGGAGTCTGCTTTCAACTTCTACATTCAAGATTTAAAAAAACAAGCAAAAAAAACAAGATAAAACCCCAAAAGGGAACAAGTTCAAAAGCTAAAAGTTGAATTCAGTGTTTTATACAATGATTATTTCAGAAGCGTTTGCGTCCGTTTAAACTTTCCACATTTTGTCTTGTTACAACTGAACATTTTAAGGTATTTAACTGAGATTTTAAGTGACTGACCAGCACAAAGTGGTGCCTATTGAAACAAAACCTAAAAGAGTTCTGGTGTTTTGTAAACTTCATTTAGTGGAATTTACTGTGACAAGAATAAATCAAAAATCCTCACCATAATAAGACATTTGTCACAATAAATAATAAACAATATGATAAATGCTTTCCCCATTCCAAAACAATATCTTAAACTCAAAATATTCAATGGAGGCACAACTACAAACCTACCAACACATGGAATGGTTTAGACCAACGTGGTGGATGTGTTTAGAACGGCCTAGTCAATGTCCAAACTGAGTCTGTGGAAAAAGTTCACAGATTCTCTCCAGCCTACCTGACCGAGTCTGAACTGTTCGGAGAGATCTGCTGAAATCTGCAGAACTTCACAAACTGTCACATGAAACTCAGTGTTGATGTGGTCACATGTGAAAAAGATATCAAACTGTGTGAATTACTGAATCCCTGAAGAAAGAGAAGAAATCAGAGGGTTCATTAACAGGTCTGTGTAAATATCTTGAGTTTGACATATTTCTGCATATTTTAGCGTGTCTGAGCCAACCTATGTGTTCTTCTCTGAAGGAAAGTTGGTTTACATTTACAACACAGCGCTGCAGCTTTTACCATCTGATGTAACGGTTTCTATTTTCTTTTTCTTTTTTTTGACTAATTTCAGTTCCCCTGCCAAAATTTTCCCTAAATGATGTATTATTGTGACACATCCAAGTATAAACTGTCTGAGTCATAATCAGCATCACTTTGAGTTGATTTTCAAAGCACATTTAAAACCTGTGGCAAATGATGATTTATAAATATGAAGAAAGGAAATGAAACCTGAACAACCTTTATGTTGTTGAAACCAGTCAGAGGTTTCATCTGACTGGCGTTACTGGTATTAATAATCCGCTGGCTCATTTGGAGCAGATGATGAAAACTCTAACCTTTCAGATTGAGAAGGGGGCGGGACTTACAGGCGACCTTCTCCTCATTGGTCAGCTGACTCCAGGGTCCTTTCTCCTTCTGCTTCAGCTTCTCTTCATCTTCACTCAGCTCATCCTTATAGGGCTTCTCAGGCAGAGGCATGTCCACGCGGTCGTAGTACATCGGCAGAGACATGTCCACTGTCTCTGACACCTCTGGAAGGACAGCAATACAAGAAGATATGGTTATTATTATTATTGTTGTTGTTTTTGTTGTTGTTTTCACAGCCATCTAAAGGACGTGATGTTTTCAAGATGGTGCAACAGTGCTCTCTGCTGGTCCGATACACACTCGTTCTGATGTTTGGATTTGTATTTTTTTTTTCTATTGAAGTACAAATAAAAACATTTGTAATAATAACTCCAGATTAATGCTGGAGATATAGGCACCAGCCTCCCTGTTCAGCCCTGGAAGGATAAACGTGTTGGGTGATCAAAAGAAGCACAAAATGGAATAAGATCAAAGTTTTAATAAGACACATTTCTCAAATCGATATGGATATTTTTATGTTAACAGAGAGCTATTTAATAAAGTAGCTGCAAAACCTTTTTGTACTGTAACAGAAATTTAACATGTTGATTAAATATATGGAACAGTGAGGGAATCAGTATGTGTTTATTAGATCTCAGTGCAGTTTCCTCTGATCAATATTGAGTTTTTTTTATGTTTTCCCCCCAGTAGTTTGTTTCAATTTATGACAACAGGTTTAAGTAAATTTATTCAGAACTCATGTGGGACCTGGAATGAATGAACAAACAGGTAAACAACAAACAAACAAACAAACATAGTTGATTAGTTACCATGAACTAATCTCATTAATGCACAGTGAAAATCAGGACCTTTCTTCATACACAATACGTTATTTAGAGATGATATGAATTCTAGTATTATATTAAATTCTTACCACTCAGAATCAACAAAGAAAAGAAACAGGAATCATTTACAACTTCTTCACATTTTGCTCCAAAATTGAGAAACCTTGCATTATTACAGAAAAAATGCAAAAATCAAATCAAACTTTTTTGAGATTATTAATATGAGTAATATTTGTACCATGGCTCTGCTGGCTCGCCGGCCTCCCCTTGCTGCTGGAGGTCAGGGCTGCTGTGGGACCCCTGGCCAGAAGACTTCCCAGGCGAGACGAGGTCAAGCGCAGCATCTGCAAACACACAAGTGAATATTTTTATCCCTTCTGCTGTTCAGACAGAGCAGTGATTCACTAGAAATCTGTTTCCATGACCAATACCAGAAATACAAGCTTCCTTCCTTCCTTCTTTCCTTCCTTCCTTCATTCCTTCCTTCCTTCCTTCCTAAGGAAGGAAGGAAGGAAGGTTAAAATATTTTTCAAATATTTTAACCACAGATGTTAATAAATTTCACAGCATCTATACACTAGCACCTCTCAGTTCTTCATATTTTAGAACACTGATCATTTCAAATATAGGAACTAAAGCAACGTAATGAGCAGAAAGTTGGATTTTCATCTCAAACAAGAGCAAAAAAACAGAAACCACAACATGGAGTTAACCCTCAGAGTCACCAGATTATAAAGTTAAACTCAACTTTTCTACATGTGTGTTGGCTGTTACAGAGCTTAATGCTTTCACAGACTTAAATAGCTGCTGTTTCTCTTTAAATATCAAAGCTTTGACACGTCATCTTGTTATTTACAACAGTGACACAGACCATCTGCTTCAGAAAGGAGTCCTGGCAGAAACCAAATCCCTTCTTCTCCCGTCCGGCTCTTGGTGTTTATCACACGATGCTGCAATCTACAACCCACCTCGTCACGTTCACTTTCATATTTGGTGTTTCAGGTTTGATCAGTGTGGGTTCTTTAAACAAGGGGCGGCTTTGAAGCAGCAGTGACGATCGGCAGGTGCTGCTGCTAACACAGATCTGTGTTTGTCTGCCTTATCTCAGGCGACACTCCAGATGCTGCTGCTGCTGCTGCTGCCGCCATCGCTGGCTCTGCTCTCACTCTAAACTTCACCCCAATGTCTTCTGAGATTTTAAAGACATTGTGTTAAAACGATTGGATCTTTGGTTTCTTTTTCAGCAAAAAGGCCGTTAAACCATAATACAGAAATCAAACATGTTAGTCGATATTCCAGTCAATATTAAGAAAAGTCAGCTCTAAACAGGAGGGTTTTTAGGCTCAGTTTAAAGGAACTCAGTGTTTTGGGTGTTTTGCAATTTTCTGGAAGTTTGTTCTCGATTTGTGGTGTACAGAAGATGAATGCTGCTTCTCCATGCTTGGTTCTGTTTTCTAGATTTGAATCAGAACCTCTGGAAGGTGGATACAGCAGCAGATCTTTAAAGTATGTTGGCACTAAGTAAGTAGTTCAGTATTTTAAAGTCTGTCCTCTGAGCTACAGGATTTTACACCTGGAGTGGATATCTTCTAATTTATATTTATTTTCCATTTCTGAGAACTTGAGAATCTACGAGTTGAAAATGCTCCAGGGTCAAACAAATGACATAGATAAATTAGAAATGCAAAAGTACATTGATTGTGAATTTCTTTTAGTTTTACCCACAATAAACAAAACATGCAAAATGCTACTGCAAATAACAGAGTAGCACCCAAAGAAAGGTTTGGCTTGGATGTAGGTCACTCACACTTTGAAACACATTAGAGGTCCAAATGTTTGGATTACCAACGAGCCTTTTATGTTTACATTTCTGCTCTGCTGTTTAATCTCTGCAAGGACAAAAAAAAATTCCTAGAATTTGCAGAGAGTCATAAGTTATTTTTTATGTTGCAACTTTTTTCTACAAACTCAGTTCGCCTTTAGTCTTCTCACACTGAGTCTGTCGGGTCAATCTGTGTCCCTGTCTTCCCTGCATGTCCGCCTCTCTCCCCAAGGACTCTCTCTGGGTTGAATCCCATTTAGATTCAACACAGACTGGTTCTGTGTTGAAGGGTGGTGGTGGTAGTGGGTGGGAGTCTATTCCTGGTTTTGTCCCGTTATGCTCCTCTCTATTTGTTGGTGTGAGCGACCAAAGCCGGATACTCACGGTGATGGTGAGACTGGAAGATGCAGCAGGAAAAGCAGCAACGGTTCGTGAGAAAAAAGTCTGCCTCGGCCTTCTCTCCCGTCGCCTCCTAACACTGAGCTGGATTCAACTGGTGGGCGGGCGACAAAGGAAGAGAGAGAGAAAGAGAGAGAGAGAGAGAGAGGAGGGAGGCTGGGAGAGAGATCAGATTTGGACAAATAAACAATCAAGAAGAGTGTGTGAGAGGACTAGCAAAAACAGAGAGGGGGTTCAGTTTCAAGTAAGATGAGGGCAACTTCCAGACTCCTTTCAGGTTTTAATTAGGCCAATGGGGCGGCCGGAGTCCTTCAGGTGCAGCTTTGTGTGGGTATGAAGGGGGACTACAGGTTCTGATTGGACCTGAGCCTTTATCTCAGTATGGCAGCCAAGAGTCAGCCGCAACAGTTGGCCTGGAAAGGTTAAATAAGGACAATAAAGCACAGAAACAGCACAAGTTAACCTTCAGATACTCCTCTGTTGGTCCAACTGACAAGACCAGTAACTTTAGCAATAAACTAAATGCTTAACTACAGAGCAAAATGCTAATTTCTGTCATTTTTGTGAATTGAAGGGAGGAGGTCACTGGTCAGCACTCCAAATGTATTATGTAACTAACCAAGTTTGCCAGTTTTACATGATTCCTGCATCTGCAGCCAACTCAGGTTAAAGTACAACCAGAGCGAGTTTGGGGAACGATTCAACAGTTAAATATCCAGTAGGTAACTTCTACAAATATATTTGTTAAAACTGTCATTCTGTCGTGACAGCATAAAATGAGACAGACAGTCTGCAAGGAATTAAGCTCTCTCCCTGTGATCCTACTACCATCAGCAGAAGTGCAACACTCCTGGTCAAAGCCCACCAATCAGAGCCAGGGGCTTAGTGCTCTCAATTAAGATCATGTGCTGTACGTGCTGCTAAATGTGCTAATAAAAATGGAAAACCGTTGATGTGCTGTCATTGGTGTCTATGGTAACTTGCACTTGTGGTAGGCTATGTTGTGGTGAACCAGCTGTAGCATAGCAGAGAATGAAGGCATGTACATGAGCTTGATTGACAGCGCTCAGCCCTCCTTCTGGCTCTGATTGATTGTTTGACTGAGTGGTTTATTTCTGTGGTTAGCACAGGGAGAAGGCAGAACAGCTCGATGCCAAAACATCTTTTGGTGCTTCGACGTCGCATCTCAGTTTCACAAATATGTAAAATAAATAAATAAATAAACCACACAAATAAAAACATTTTATAAAAGCTCCACATCACAGCTTTAATTGTGTTGAAAAGGAGAGAAGTGCTGAAGATATGCTCTGTTTCTGTTAATACTGTCATATTCAATGAATTAAAATGTACCAATAAGGGCTGTCATTGCTGCATTGGTAACACTGTTGCCATGGAGCAAGAAGGTCTTGGGTTTGAATCCCAGTCTGCAGTTTTTTGCACATATTCTTCCTGTGTATGTTTTGTGTTTTTAACAGGTACTCCAGCTTCCTTCCTAACATGACTGATGGTTAATGAGTCTCTCTGAGTCCTTAGGTATAAATGTGTGGGTGGATGGGTGATTGTCCTGTGTGTCTTTGTGCTGCCTTGAAGGACTGGTGACCAGTCCAGGTCTTCATCCAGTGACCGCTGTGGACAGACAGCACCACACACTCCTCACCCTGCAAGGCAAAGCAGATACAGAAGATGAATGAACGTACGTACAAAAGTTTTCTGGGTGACTCTTGAGTCAACAATGAAAACTTAAACCTTGGTCCACAGTAGGGTTTTGTTAAAGAACTGATCTCTGTGGTAACCAATGTGCTACTGCTAACCAGCAGGCTACGTCTAGAGAGGTGGATCGCCTCACATCTTAATAGTTCATTTAGTGGAGGTAAACACAGCTGTTGTGTTGGGTATCTTTGTAAGCCAAACATGTAAACATGCTCCTCCCTGGAGGTCCACATGTCCAAACAGGATGTGGAGAGGCCTCTGCTTCCTGCTGTCTGCATGAGAAACTGGGCCCTCTGGGGCTGCAGAGACAGTCAACTAAAGCAGTTCTCTATTTTCCTTATGGTATGTTTTGGCCAGATTTTACATTTCAGTATACAAAAAATAAATACCACTAGGTTCCAAATTACACACTGATTAAAGGTTAGTCCTCACTATATGTATTTGTATTAGTCACACAAGTGAGTTAAGCGAGTGCTTAGGGCTCTTATGCCACCAGGGGGCCCCCAAGAACAAAAAGCTAACATGATAAAAAAATACGTTCACATTCTTAATAGCATTGCATAATACAAACTACATGCTATTTAACATGGGTAAACAATTTCGACATTATTTTTGTAGTTCATACACAGATAATGGATTAAATTCTTACAGCTGAAATAAGACATTAAACTTATCTTGTTTACAGTAAATTTTACAGCTGATGTTACTTTGAAATAGCTAAAATAATATGAAGCCCTTGAATAAAACTCTGCATTTCAAAATCTACTCCTGAAATGTTAAAACAGCCCTAGTAACATTAATAAAATAAAAGCTAATTATAAATTATAGAAGGTATGTTACACAGAGTGACCCATGAATAATGAACATCTGACTTTGACTTTTTGCTGTGTGAGGGGCCCCAGGGCCGTGCAGAGACCTTTGGAGGGGCAGGGGCTCAAAGTTAAAAAAGGGCACACAGGGGGAGCAGACAAGTCCAAAAATATCAGAGCAACATTGCAATTAGGTGACGTATTGATGAACAGATCAGATATCTGAGACCTACATACTTACATTCTCGCCTACAACCGTTGCACCAAATCACTTTGTGCCATTTAAAGTGAAAAATAGCAAAATAAGCTGTTGCTCTGCCTGACTGCCTGGTAGGGACCCGCAATGAATTATGGGATATGGTAGGCTGTGAAGGATACACCGGAGCCATCCTTCAAATTTGGGGAAAAGAAGGACGCATTTGAAGGAGTCTTTGAATTTGGACAGGCCTTGTCTCCACGCTATGACGTAATCAACCTATAAATCCGTCCTTCTCAGGACGCAGACCCTGAATTGAGACACAGCTGATAACAGTGCGGTTGTCGGAGGACGGCCCTACTGCCGCCTGGGGGCAGAGCCGGCGTCAGGTCGAGTCTATGTGTTTCAGGTCAGTTTGAAAATAAAAAAGGCAACTTAAACACCAACTCTGACAAATCATCACTGGAGCGGTAGTTAATCTATTAATAATGGCAAAATAAGCATCAAGCCTGGACTGGATATCCGTTTCTTTGTGTGTGTGTGTGTGGCAATATTATTATTACTATTATTATTAAAAAAACAATAACAATGATAAGAATATAAAATTATTAATGTTATTTTATAATACTTTTAGTACAATCATTATCAATAGTAATAATTATCAATACAAATAATTCAAATTGTTATCATTTATTACATTGATAATAATTATTTATTGTTATTAACAATAATTACTATGATTTATTATAATTATTTTAGTATAGTACTTAGCAATATAATTACTAAATTACTAATTATCATATTAATTATATACTATATAATTAATTGTATGTTGATAAACATACTAATATATTTATATTCATATTAATATTGCTAGTTTATTACTAATAATAATACTACTTAATATAAACAAGTTAAAAAAATGTTTCCATCATCCATCTATGATCTAATGCGGCGGTTTTCAAAGTGTGAGGCGCGCCTCCCCTGGGGGGCGCCAGAGCACATTAGGGGAGGCGCGGTGCGAGGGAAAAAATAAACCGAAGAAGAAGCTATCCGCTTGCTGTCTGCAAGCGGATAGCTTGCAGACAGATTTGTCATTTGTCAAAAATGACAAATCTTTAGTAAACGTGTTCATCTCCTTCATTTCAACCTATCTCTGTGAATGTGGGTTTTCCGCACTCGCAATGATAAAAAGCAAATCCCGGTCAGGGCTGCTGGTTGAAAATGATCTGCGGTTATACCGCTCCACAGTGCAATCCCGCATTAACCGGATTTGCGCATCAAAAGTAAATTGTTCCCACTAAAACGAAGGTGAGCTGAACAGTAATGTTGACAATTTAGTTAAAATCATAAATAAAATGACTTACACACGATTCAGGACCGTGGTAGAAAAAAAGGGGTGCGTAAATGTTTGTTCTTTTGTATGCCTCTGCTCTTTCATACAACATGCTCTTTTAGCTCGAGATAAATTGTTTGTTTAAATTGTTTAGATGAGCCACAAAAAGAGCTCCACAATTTTGCAACTGTTTAGGTTTTTGATTTATTTTTTAATTTTAAGGAAATGTGCAACATTTACAGATGTGTTCCAAAGATCTGATCAAAATGTTTTTGTTAAGATGTGAAAACACTGTTGGTATCTCAAACATTAAACTCAGAAGCTCAGATGTAACGTTTGTTTGAGAAAACGGATGAAAAATGAGTTTGGGGTTATTCTTATCATTTGAAAAATGAAAAAAGGGCGTATTTGCCATCCAAAGGCCCTGATAAAATAATTAAAATGGGAGGAAATGTTTTAAAATGTTCATGTGTTAAATTTCATTCAGATAAAGTGTCATTTTAAAACATGAGATGGTTCTAAAATAAAAGCAATTAGAAGGTGTTTTTGTGTGATTGTGTGTGTGTGGTGGGGGTATGGGGGGCGCAGCAGGCATTGTGCTCCTTGGAGGGGGGGCTCACCCTTTCATACTTTGAAAACCCCTGATCTAATGTGCATAAAGTCTTTTTGTACTGTGGGAGGAAGCCAGAACACCCGGAGAGAACCCACTCATGCACATGGAGAACATGCATAAAGAACCCACAACAGTCAGGACTTGTTCCTCCACCTGTACGGGGAGGAAGGCTAACCTCCCATTCACCGGGGTAAACCCCAACGTAACTCTCCAGAAAAACGGAGAGTTACCTTCTGTTTTCCTGTTTTGACATCAGCAAATAATCCAAGTAAGCCCCCGAGATGGGGGGAGGGCAACAAGTATGCCCATTCTTGTCAAGTTGTTGTCAGACAGAGTCAAGTTTTCACATTCAATTTTCCCATTTTCACCGAGAATCAACCGTTTGTATCGTCTGAGGGCAGCGTCTAGCTCAGCATCTACTTGATATTCCGTTTTCTTCCTTGAGTCTTTTTCCCCAGCCCGGGAAGTTTGCTTCACTTCCCAAGAAGGTTTGAAAAGATAAGCATCTATTTCATCATATTCAGTCTCGTCCTTATAACTTCGTATATCAAATTCAATGTCTGGAAGGAGTTTGTTAAATAGTTTTCTCACTCCCGTGGTCACCAAATATCCAGTTCCGAACGACAAGGGAAAAAATATCGTTTTTTTTTTTTTTAAATAACATACAGACATTTTTGAAAAAAAAAATATATATATATAAAACAAGGACCAATCAGGCGTTCTGCCTTGCTGAATGGTTGCCATGGGAAATTAGAGGATTTCTCAAACATGCATGAAAGATTCAAGGCAACACTCCATGTATGTTTTTGATGAGGGAACAACAGTGTTACTGGATTGATAGCTCAAAAAATTGATTTTACATAATACTGCCCCTTTAAGAAAACTCTTTAAGATGACTATGAAAAAATTTCATATTATTGGTCCTTTTTTATTTTGACAACAAATCTAAGTTTATATAATTTCTGTACTCTGTTCGGTTTGCTCATCAGGATTTGATTTAAACTGTTGTGCAGCACCGGAGGTCCTTCACTCTAATGGAACAGGAAACCACCATAGGTCACCTTTATCATGGTGCAGCAGTATCAAATCCACTTGCTCCTGAGAAGAGTATGACTGGCAGTTTAGCGCTTGTGGTCAGGCTGATGACGGCTAGGAAGAGCACCCAGACTGACAGGGCCCCTCCGGTGTCGCCTTTGTTGAAGCATTTTTACTTGGATTTGCATGATGTTGTCTGTCAAACCGTCTAAAAATGTCTCCCAAGGGAAATACTGATGTCATACTGTCAGTACACTTCTGCATTCTTAAAGTAAGCCACTGACATTGACACAACCAGAGTAAGTATTATAGTAGCGGGGCTTAGACGAGGTCTTGTTGCAAAACGTAAGAAGATGACTGAAACAACCCTACTGCATGCAGCTAATAAGATTTAAAGACAAAAAGTGTGATTGTATGTTTCATCATTTATCTTCTGGAATGTGGTTATGAACGCCTGTCGTGAGCCCAGATACAATGTCTGGATAAATATTCACGCCGAGTAAACTTGGGATTTTGTACCATGGTAGCACAGAAGCAGTGCAAACAGCGCAAACTGTTTTGCATTGTTAAAGATTTTGGTTTGACAAATTAAAATCTGACAAAGCCAGCGTTTTGATGGCATAGTCAAAGTCCAGAGCTAAATTTAATTACAGCAAGACTTGAAACCTGATCTTCGTAGGTAGCATGGCCAGCGCTTTCTCCCGTCACTTCAGGGCTCAATCTGGGTTTATCTCACTGAAGTGGATTTTTGTGCTTTCTTAAGTTTCTTTTTGTTACGGTCTCTTCTTTCTCAAGCATTTTTATACCAGTTCTGTTTTTTTCTCCTTGACTCTGGTTATCCTTTATGTTTTTTATACAGGGTACAGAAATTGTGTTGGAGTTTGTTGGTGTCTATGTGAGGGGGCTTTCCCTTTAAGACGTGCAGCCCAGCTGCATGTCACGTGACTTCGGCTCGCAAACTAAGCTGAGCTAGTTTTCATGTTACGCATGTGTTCAGTGAATCCACTTAAATCTGCAATCATCTTTGCCCTGACGAACTATTATGGGTATGTTATGTTTAATATATCACTGTTTATCTTTAGTTTTCCATTATTTCCAGTCTGTGAGGCGATGTTAGATCTTTTTGAATGTGTATTGTAAGAATGTAAAGTGATGTATCCTGTTTTGTGTGCTTTAGTTTCACACTCCCTTGGTTTTAATAAACCTGTGGACAAAGACCAACGTTCTTCAGAGTTGTTATCAAGGAAGTTTAGCTGTACTGTCAAGTTGCATGTCACATAGCGAAGGCAGTATAGTGAAACCATAGCTTCTCAACGGGCCAGACATCGCAGTGCAAGCTGGAAGACTCAAATACGCATCAAGATACCCAGCCAGTGAGTTAACATTACAACATTCAGCTCCCTAAATCGCAACAAGAAAACAAGTAATTATGACAGAGGAAGCTGCAACGTGGGAGACACGATCTCAAGCTTCGTGTTCTTCAGTACAGTCAAGAGCGTCAACCACAGAGTCTGCGGCTGCTAAAGAGCGGAAGCAGCAAAAGCACGCCTCGCCTTTGCTGAAGAATAGGCTAACTTAAAACTGCAAAAGGCTAACTTTGGAAGCATCAATGGACATTCTGAGCATAAAAAAGAAACAGCTGCAGGGGTCGCTGAAGCACTTGAAGCATCTGCTGATATGTAAATAAATCCATCCAGTAATCAGCATAACTGGGAAATAAGCCACCAAACGAACGAAAGGGCACAAGCGTATTTTTCCACAGGAAAAATGGGCATCAGTAGGTTCATTATACAAACAAAGATATCAGGTCCCATATCCACCATTTGGTTATTTCGTGGAGTTTATCAGTCAAGAAGCAAGCGTTAGGAACGACCCAAGTTTCAATCTCAACACTCACAAGGATATTGCTCCAAAGGCTGAGTGGACAGCTTGGAAATTGAGCAGACACAGAGAGGTTTCTACGCACAAAACTGAAGTAACCTCAAACACAAATGAGCTCTTCTCAAAATCTGACGATTGCAACAAAATGTCTTCTGCATAAAAAGCCACATCCTCTGGGCAAATGTCAAGCATTTAGGGAGAAGTCCATTGAAGATCGTAAGGACTTCTTGAAGGAAAATCATGTTTGCTTTAAATGTTGCTCCGCCACACTACATGTTGCAAAAAACTGCACAGCTAAAATCCTGTGCACAGAATGCAACAGCAAAAAGCATCCCACAGTACTTCACTCTGGGCCAGCACCTTGGGCAGCAGAAGTAGACCCTCCATCAAGACACGGCGGGGAGGCTGAAACCCCTGTTTAATCACAGGTCAATGCCCAGTGCACTCAAGTTTGTGGTGGAGATCTCACTCACAAATCATGTTCTAAGATAAGCCTCGTAAAGATTTATCCATCTGGAAATAGGGGACAAGACTATGAGAGTCTACGCCATCTTAGACGAACAAAGCAACCGTTCGTTAGTTACATCACATTTCTTTGAGGTCTTCAGTGACACAAGTTCAAGTTCTCCTTACACCTTGAAAACATGTGCTGGAGTGAAGCAAGTATCAAGAAGAAGAGCTAACAGCTACAAAGTGGAATATCTGGATGGAACTTTCTGTCTCTCATTACCAAGTCTCAGAGTGTAATGACATCCCAAACAATAGAGACGAGATTCCAACTCCCGATGTAACACTCCACCATCCTCATCTGAAGTCACTGGCACACCTGATCCCAGAGGTTGATCCAAAAGCACCAATCATGCTTCTTCTGGGTCGTGATATTCTTCGTGTTCACAAAGTCCAGAAACAGGTGAACGATCCACACAACCTGCCCTACGCACAGAAGCTGGATTTGGGGTGGATTATAGTAGGCAACGTATGCCTGGGCAATGTGCACAAACCACCAACAGTTTGTACCTTCTTCACCACTGCTTCTGATATTGGACGTCCAACACTTTTCCAACCATGTCCAAATGTGTTTCATGTTAAGGCAACATATGGCGGATTTCCAGTCAATGAACGCATTCCAACATGTTTCAGAGGAGTCATTTGTTTGTGAAGCTGACCATCTGGAATGCTCAAGTGTTTCAGAGAACCAAAGATGACAACAAAGTAGCGCCTTCAATTCAGGATGGGTGCTTCATGAAGATAATGCAGGACGGACTTTGCAAAGACTCAAATAATAGTTGGATAGCACCATTGCCTTTTAAAAATCCACGGCTTCCCAATAATAGGTTTCATGCACTGAAGCATCTCACATCTCTGAGACGCAACCTTGACAAGAAGCCTGAAATGAAACAGCACTTCCTGAGCTTCATGGACAAAATGTTCAAGAATAACCACGCTAAATTAACTCCTCTACTCAGGGAAGACGAAGAAAGGTGGTACTTGCCCACATTTGGTGTTTACCACCAAAGAAAGCCAAAACAAATTTGAGTTGTTTTCGATTTGAGTTCCCAGTTCAATGGTATATCCCTCAATGTTGTGCAGTTAACTGGACCTGACTTGAACAATACACTCCTCGGGGTTCTGATTAGCTTCAGAGAAGAAGCAATTGCCTTAACAGCAGACGTCGAGCAGATGTTGTACTGCTTTCTAATTAAAGAAGAGGACAGAAACTTTTTATGTTTCCTTTGGTTTGAAGACAAATGACCTTTCCAAAGACATCATCGAATATCGTATGAGAGTCCATGTCTTTGGCAATAGACCATCTCCTGCAGTGGCTATCAATGGTCTGCACCAGTCTGTTAAAGGTGGTGAATTATGATCACAATGTTTTTTCCGTTGTCGTTCGGAACTGGATATTTGGTGACCACAGGAGTGAGAAAAATATTTAACAAACTCCTTCCTGATATCAAATTTGACATAAGAAGTTATAAGGACGAGTCAGTCGAATATGACAAATTTGATGCATACCTTTTTAGCCCTTCTTGGGCAGTGAAGCAAACTTCCCCAGCTGGGGAAGAAGACTCAATCATTGATTTGAAGAAAAAGGAATATAAATTTAATGCCAAGCTAGAGGCTGCCCTCAGACAGTACAAGCGCTTGAATCTCTAAAAATGGGAGAATTGAGTGAAAACTCAACTCCTTTGACAAAAGCAGACTTAGAAGATCCAGCTATGTCCCAGATGATGAAAGTTTTGAGAAGTTCTTATCATATTTACGTAAGTAGTTTTAAAGATTAATTTATTAAAGTGTGAGACAGTGTAGAAACCTAAATTCAGTTTCTGGGGACATCTTGTGAGTATGCATATCCAATTGTACTTGAAGATTTGGGTTGTGGCTAAAGACGGGAAGTTGGGCAGTTGGAGTGGAGCCCCACAGTTTTTTGACCTCGTCTTTTCTTTCTCTTTTTTATTTACTCTTTATTAGTGTAGAATGCAACATGTTTTACTGTTTTTGTTTCTGAAGTAAACAGTTTAATGTAATAAGAAGATTCCGTCTGTTTTTCGTTTTAGGTTTTTTTTTTGTCGTCAAGTGAGATGAAGGGGAAAGACGGAGAGCATCAAGCTTATGGCTTCATAAATTAGGAACCTATACCATTAATTTATGTAGCCTTTTTTATTTTATTTATAATTTTATCAGGTTTAAAATTTTAACAGCTTTAAAATCACATTTTACTTTACATTTCACTGTAAATTTGCCAAAAATTGCTCTTAAAAAATGTCCCTCCTTGTGGGCCTCCCAGTAATGAAAAGGGATTTTCTCCCATTTCAATACTTTGCTACATTTTTATTATCTTTAGTATCTTCAGATCATTTTTTAATAAAACAGTAGCCTTGCACCATCTGTTTTGTCTTTGTCTTTTTTTCAAAATAAAGTACAGACGTTTTTTTTTTAAAAAAGAATATAAAACAAGTAGACACATACAACCAATTCTCAAACTAGGTTAGCTAACGAGATAGGCAACCTAAAGAACATTGCTAAACAAACAAAAAAAGAACAAGATATAGATAATTCTATCAACTATAGGGGATTTCTAAGTCAGAACAAATCAAATATGTACCAGATAGTAAGAATGCATAAAAAAATATAGAATGGATGGATTTCTTTAGTTGGCAATAACGCAGATGTCCACTTGATGGCAGCACTACATAAATAGTAAAGACAGAAAAAAGTTGGTGGATTTAACTCTGAAGGAAAATGAAAGTGAAAAACCTTTTCAGTTGGAGTTGAAATAATGCCCATTGGAACATTAGCATTTTTTAACTCTTCAACCTCCTCACTGCAGGCATTCAGAGGATTTGCAACAAGCCAAGGTTTTATTAGAAAGAATCTTCAGATCTTCAAAGTAGGTTCTCATACTTGGATTTATGATTGTGTCGAGTTGCACAAATATTCAATGAGCACACAACCATTTTCCTGAAGAGTTGACTTTTCATTTCAGGATTTGATAATCTGCCTATATTGGAGGTCAATGCCAGACTTGTTGTTTTGTAGAGATTTTATTCCTGACATCAGTTGCAGCTCCAATTTTAGAAAGCAGTCAACAGTCAGAGTCATAAAAAAGCTGCCAAACAGGTCAGACTTGAGTTTTTCATCCTGGAAAATCATTTGATACAAAGAAACTGAAACAACTTGCAGCGTAAAAAATGAAGCTTCAGAGTAAATAGAAGCACAGAGTTTCTATTTGTCTCTCCAGACAGAGAGCTGCTCCCAACACGATGTCTAACAAAAGCATCTGTAAACAAGACAGCAGCTGCCAGCTCAACGCATGGCCCAGTAGGGCATGCGCCCCTCATTTATTTATGGAAATTAGCTGAGCACCGTGACAGTGCAGATACCTCCCAAACACCTCCTCCACCGCGCACTTTGTGCTGTGGGACCTGGGGGGTCTTTACCCCTCTTTGACCCCCAGCACCCCACCCAGCTCCACCCCATTTAACATGGAGGTGTTCCTCCATCTCTCTTGAGGAAACGTTTTTCATCCGTCAATTTTCTTCCTTATTGTGTTCATCCCACACCCATCGTCTGTTTTTTAACGGTAAAACAGAAGAACAGAAAAATGAAAAGTGGTAAAGAACTTTGAGTTAATCTGGGTCCAAATGCCACACACCCACAAAGTAACCCGTCTCTTCAAACTGCCCGACGATACAACACATTCAGCCTACTCATGTATATTTCCCATCAGATATCTAGACCGACAGGTTTAGGATGTTTTCACACCTGATAGTCCAGTAGACTCAGTTTGATTGAGAATCAAACTTGCAAAATTTGTTACATTTTCAGTTGTAGTTTGCTTTCACTCTGCACTGGATCAAACAATCCAAAACCTTTGAGCAATCTGTGTCCCACTCACCTGTGGGACCGCTGCACCAAGAACTGCTGAAGGAAACGGCACAAAAACCTCTGAAGAAGACACAAAATAAAAAAAAACTGAAATAGTGTATTTTGTTGGAGAGCTTCTTTTTTTATTTTGGTAAAAGACCACAAGTCATTTTTCCTGTTTGTGTTTTTTTGGGTTGTTTTTACCCAGCATTCTCTATGCTGTAGTCCATTCCCCCTCTTGAAGAGGTCTCCAGTCAGCTTGGCTTTCACATATTTATTTGAACAACACCAGAGTTTATTCCAAATGAGCTGAGTCTGAGATTTGTGGGTGGACCAGTTCAAGTTCACATCAGCGTTTGATTACACATCCTCAAATGACCCAGACCTTCTAGGCAAATCAACTAGTTTGATTAAAGGTCTAATTGGGGCTGGTGTGAATGCAGTCTTTGTCTAAGTCTTGCTAACTAAGCTGGGGTGTTCTGGATGTATCAAGTGTAACTAGATGCCTTTGCGTTG
The DNA here is from genome assembly GCF_027474105.1 of Poeciliopsis prolifica. Classification (NCBI taxonomy): domain Eukaryota; kingdom Metazoa; phylum Chordata; class Actinopteri; order Cyprinodontiformes; family Poeciliidae; genus Poeciliopsis; species Poeciliopsis prolifica. The sequence goes on from NW_026562402.1 coordinate 3,057,536, forward strand.
CTTTATCATTGCTGTGGTGAACACACACTGTTTTGATCAATTCAGTTCAGTTTTTCTGTAGGAAGGAAGCTCCTGATGGTAGTCCTCTCAAACTGTCACTTCTCCAACTCTTGTGCCTCACTTATGTCCATCATTGTCTCACTTATGTCCATCATTGTAACAACAGATCTCCCTCCACTAAAGGACATCCAGAGAGACTGCAGGAACACAGACTGTCATGAGAATGCGTCTGCAGCAAACCATTAATTCCTCTTTCGTTGCAAATGTAGGTCACACTGAGCCAAACCCCCATCTGTGACGGTGTGTGGCCTCAGATCTGTGGAACTGCTGTGTGAAACCTCAGATCTGTTGCTCCTTAACCTCTACAACTCTTGACCTTCCTTCACCAGCTGAACGTTTGTGGACATTGGAAGGACTCTGCAGTATGCTGTTGTCAGCACATGAGTGCTCAAGACCCATCCCTCGAGGCTTTGTACGTAAGTGGGTCATACTCTTGTCTCCCCCGTATCAACGAGGTTTCATTTCTTCCTCTCTCTCTCCTCATTCCTATTGCCAAAGACTGCTGTCATATTCTACCCTGCTGCTTTGTGTTGCATTGGTGGGCCCTGTGTTCTCGCCCCCTTCCTGGCATCTCCTCAAAGAGAACATCCAAAGCATGACTAAGGATGAAAGGGGCCGGCAAGCGGCTTGCAGTGCACGCATAATCCAAAATAGCAACAAAATATGGTTCTAAATCAGTTTTTTTCTCATCATCTAAATCAAGGAAAGCAAAATATGTCTCAGTCTTGAATCATGCAGCTATATAAAATCCATGGAAAAGTGGGTTGATGTTGTTTTGAGCCAGTTATTTTCTAGAAATTTAGACAGCTTGCTTAGATGCTATATTGCCAAAAGTAAAGACTCTCTTAGTTTTACACATATGAACTTATACAACATCTCATTCTTTTGTTTCAACTCACTGTGTACTTTGTTATATTAGTTACATATTAATAATGTGAATCTAGTGCTTTCATTAATGTTCATCAGTTTTTCTTTAAGTGATCCTCCACAGCCACTGGCACAACAGCCATGCTTGCTCACCTTTGAACTAGTAACAGTTTCAGTTTTCCTAAAAATACTTTCGACAAAGTTTAGGAGGGTGCTTATAGAAATTTCTGGGCCTTTTTCCAAAAACACATTATAGTGAAGTTAGACACAAAAAGCTCTACTGCTCTGAATTCCAGTGGCTGCATACTTTACACCACTGCATTGCACGTGGTGACGTGAGGCTTGGATCTGCTCCAGGTATTTTAAAGGCCTCATAAAGTTTGGCGGTCATTGACTCTGAAGGAGGTTGGTGACTTTTTTCAACTCCCATCACGACGCTGCACTGGAATTCACTGAGCTCTTTCTTTTGCACAAGTTTGCAGGAGCAGTCTGTATGACCTCAATTCATAACTTGTTATTATGTGGAGCATACTTGTATATCATAAATAGACAATGAAGGGAAATGGTTTTTCTCTTGTTCAGGGCTTATTGATGAATTTGGGAGGATATCAATTGAAGCAGCAGCTGTCACATCTTAATTGCCAAGGAAAGGAAGCTTTCTGAGAAGTCAGTGTAACTCCGTTGTGAGGAGGGATATTTATCCAGTAGTCTGTGTTCCACCTCCATGTTAACCAGCAGTAGGGATCAATGTGTCTTGTTGGTCCCGGCTGCTTCCATTACTACGTCTAGTTTCAAATCAGACAATCACCACAGCATCTGGATGTACAGTATGTTTCACAGCAGACCAACTGTTTTGTCATCTGGATTGACGCATTCTAACAACCAGCTCGCTGGTGCAGCCTGGAATCAGATGCATTGCACAGGTGATGATCATGTTCATTAACATTAACAGGATGGAGTTGCTCCTAGAAGGTCATTGCTAATGACTCTGCTGCCTATTCTCTGTCCCCCAGGGCATCACATGTGTTTCCTTTGACCAAAAAATCACTTAAATTGAATTGCGAAAATAAATGTGCCTAATGTAAACATGGCAATTTTGAAAACGTGTTTTTGAATAAAGTTTTTACAAAACTGCAATGGATCACAGAAATACATATGTTTTTCTTTGATGTTGGTTTGTACTTTAGCACATGCATTTCTGTGGGAGTGCTAACATGTTTTCAACAGTCTATCTACTTTACTTTCTCAGTAATGCATGGTATTGTCTGTGTTCAGTCTGGTGTGGTGGTATGTGTGACTTCTCCGTGGTGCTACTGCTTCTTGCATACTGTAAGATGAGATAGACTTTATCATTCTGGGATAATGCAGAAAAAAAGCAAACAATTTTGTGGCAGCAGCTCTCTCAGCCTCCAGAGTTTGGTGATAATCTATCCCACAAACCCCAGCATTTATGTGGAAACAAAATCTCTTCAGGGACGGACGCACAGTTGTTTGAGAGCTGATTTATCACCGTCTATGAGCTGTACAGACAACAGGATCACGAGTCCTCACAAAGAACATAAAGTCCACCGAAATTGGATGTTTTCCTAAAGCCCTGAAATGAAAATCAAAGCCTGACTGAGTCAATTTTCTTCTCTTCAGCAGACTCACTGCAACCTCAAAACTCTCTGGTTTCTTTGTTCAAGCAATAAACGTTTCTTGCAGTTTTTCATTCAGATTTGTCGGTCCACATTCTTACGCCGCCAGCCGACATTAGGCTCATGCCGAGCCACACATTATGATCCACAAATCAGCTGCTAAATATCCATTCACCCGATGAAAGACTTCCACTGTTTGTTTTTTTCTGACGCTGACCTGGATAAAGTGCCTCGTCAGCAGTGAAGCTTCTCCTCTTTGTTTCCTCAGTCATGCTCTTATTGTGTCTCCCTCCAGTGCTCCTCCTCTCAGTTCTTCTTCTTTCTAAAGTTAACTCTGCAACAGTGAGATAACATTGTGTGTGAAGGCTCGGCATTAGCATGTTCTTTTTACTAACTATCACAGTCACTATATGTGTTCTTGATCTACAGAATTCTAATGAGGAAAACAGGATTACTTGTTGCATCCTGGCGGCGACCATGAGGAGTCTGTTCTTGGGGACCTGAACGTATTTATAAAACTGAAACCCAAAGTTCTGCTCAGCATTTTGAAATTCTCCTTAAGGGAGCAGCATTATGTGTTTTCCAGGCAGTATAGTGCCACTTTATAGCATGATCAGGTAACTATTACCTTCCGTTGTTATGAAGAATGCTGTATATATGCAATTTGACTTAAAAGAAATTTGATATTGTGATTCAGTGACATGAAATTGGGACTTTATCTCTTTAAAAACTCCTACTCTTTCTGAAACTCTGGCTTCAAGAAGTCATCACAGCATTGCTCTTCTATTATCCCTTTAGCAACATTATTTTTTATCAGCATTCCAGTGAGAAGTAGCTCATATAATGAGGTGCAAAGTGCTTGCTAATTGCTGCCAGCTAGTCTGAAGGAGCTGAGTGGGGGAGGAGCTTCATCAAAGCAATATTCCAGGAATGTTTTGGATGGAGTAACATTATGACACAATGTTATTTCCTAAATATTGTACCTTGAAATGTTCGTAGCGCTTGAACCATCAGTGCTGATGTTCTCATGTTATGGTATTTAAGACAAACAGAAAAAAAGTTATTAAATTAGTTCTAGCAGTTTATTATCAGGGTTACTTGTTCCTCACTTGGTATTCCTGTGACATTGTTTCTGGCTCTGCTGTGTTGGTTGGTCTCCATGGCGGTAAAAGGTCAGTTTTTGTCTCCGTCCTGAAAGCTGTGTGCCTTCCCCTGCATGTCAGGAAACATTCAGTTCCCATGATGGATCACCTGCGGAAACGAGCCTGGGGTCCCGACCCGACGAGGTTCATGACTGAGGACACTGATTCAGTTATTTTACTAATTCTTTAAATCATTGTAAAACACATAATATGAGGGAAATGCAACATATTGAGCAAAAACAATATGTATTATTTGCCCTGCCCTTGAAAACTACACGCTGTTTTGTGTTGGTCTGTCAGATAAAATCCCTGAAGTTATTATCTTCTGACCTAAAGAGGAAGGATCTAGAGTCAATGCACAGCTTCACTCATTATGACTAAAACCAGCGATCAGGCCCGAAACATTCAGAACCACATTAAGTCAGTTACAAAGTCGGCCTTCTATCACCTGAAGAACATCTCCAGGATTAGAGCACTAATGTCTCATAAAGACCTAGAAAAAGTACTTTTCATCAATTACTGCAACAGCGTCTTCACAGGTCTGACTAGCAAATCAATCCTCCAGCTGGTTCTGGTCTCTTCTGCATCCCCGGAACCAGAACCAAATAAGAAGAAGCACTTGTGAAGGCTTGTGTGCTCCACAAATCTGAAACAAACTTCCAGAAAACTGCAAAACTGTTGAATCACTGAGTGCCTTTAAATCTAGACTAAAAACTAACCTGTGCTTAGAGTTGCCTTTGACGCACAATTGATTAAGAATCTAACGATGGCACTTGATTAAATGTAATGTCATGACTGTGAATGAAATGATAAGTGCCAACAACAAGCTGCGGCTTGAATAAAACAGTTCACCATGAGAACCTGCTTGGTTACCAGGTGTGTGTGTTTTATCAGATGGAGGTAAATGTTGCGTGGTGCCCCTTATACTTGGTAGCAGCCATGCATGGGGCGTTTTGGGAAAATTGTACTCGATGTGGCTGAAAAACCGCCTCATCTCAACTCCAAAAACTTTTAACTAAGGACATTTATTTATTTATTTATTTTTGCAATTTCAAATTGTACAAAATGGTCAATGGAGACTCAGCTACATATGAAGGTGATCCACACTTCCTGTAGGAAATTAGACCTGTCTGTATGTCCTCAGATTAACTGGGCTTGTTGGTGCCATCAGACCTCCTCCAACGCTTCTTCATATCTGACTTGAACGTCACGCTGATCTATTCCACTTTGACAGCCTGCAAACACATAGCTGCCTTTATGTAGTTTCAAAATCACGCCCATGTTGCTGATCTTTGCAAAGCAGCCAATCCAGGAGCGCCATTTATTTTCCTTAACACTGATTAACTAGATAGCTTCTGAGATGGTTTCCACAGTTCATGTTGATGCATACTAAGGTGTATTTATTGTTTGAACTATTAAAATAGGCAGTTATAAATGTAAGCTTTTTTTAGCTGTTTGTAGGCCATTGTGGTGTATAACGCCTGCAAATACCAGGCTTCACTGTAATCCATTTTCTAACTCTGTTCTCTGTGGATTCTGATTGCAGAGCAGACAGAATGTTCTCAAACCCAAAACGGCACGTTTGCTACAAAACACTTATTTGGCGGATTAAACCACACCTCCGTATCTCTGCACAGCTTCCTTCAGCGACGGTCATTATTTTTGATTCATTATTCATTTTCATAAGATCCATAATTCATGGTTTCAGTTGAAGTGCATCTCTCTACATGTGAACAGCAGTGGGTCCTTAGGGTTTCCATGTTGCTGCAGTCATGCACGCGCCACACTCCACGTCCCAGATTAGGAATGTAGAGAGGCGAGGAGGTGGAGGAGGCCAGGGGGTGAAACGCAGAATAAACTGTGGGAATGAGAGGCTCACTGGTGACTGGTTCATCTGCTGATGCTGTGGTTTATATGCAGTGATTCTGCAGAGCTGATATAGAGAAAGGGGGTGTCAGTGTGTCAGCTGGAAGACCTGATAAATATTTTACTGTAACATGTTTCAAAATAGGGATAAATGATGAATGCAAACTGTCTTGCTTGTTGGTATATATTTACATCATCGCCTGTCAATGATTTTCTTCAGTGTTCGTATGCCTTACTAAAATAATAGCCTAACTCATTTTTTACCAAAAGTCATTTTAAACCAACTTATGGTAACAAAAAAAAAAAAAAAAAACAGAGGTCGAATTTTTTGAACAAAAATAATTTGGGCCAAAATGACTTCAGCAGATAAATAGTGAATTGAAAAAGAGGGAAGGAAATGTAAATGACATTTTTTACCCCTTTAATTACCTGAAGCTGTAATAAATAGTTCTTTTGCTCACTTGTATCATTAACACCACAGTTCCACAAAATAGTGATAAAACTTTTCAGTCCATGTTGTCCATCCCTACCGGATATAAAATCAGGTGAAAAGAAAATGAGTGAAAACAGAACAAAATTAAATGGTACAGTGCAAGGTCCAGTGGTTTTGTACACATGAATTCGGATGCCATACCAAAGCCTTAAAGGGATTGTTTAGGAGTTTTGAAGACAGCGTCTGTTAAAATACACAAACTGCAACTTTGGAGAACAAATAGCATCATAAATCCAATAAAAGCACACAAGGAATTAAAAACATGGTTATCATCCAGTGGAAATCAACCCAACGTTCTGATTTTCTAGTCATTCGTCATCCTGTCAAACCTCCCCAGATAAGACATGAAGCACCTGTCCTGCCCTTTTTTTCAACTCACTATTTATCTACAAAAAAAATTGCTCTCACAAGACTGCACTAAGCCGTCCTTAGTGCAGCCTTGTGAGAGCTTTGCAGTCCTGCTGTATGAGCCGTTTTCTCTCAGAGGTATAAGATTAGCACAGTGTTGTAGAAATTTCTGGCACATGTGCAAAGCATTTTACATTTTTTAAAAAAAGAGTTTGCTAATGGCTGCTTCCTGTCTGCTGCGCAGAAACAAAGAGAAGTTCTGTGACCTGCTTTTCTCTAACTAGGCAAAATTGATTGAGGCAGCACTTTTTAAAGACAAACATGAAACTTTAGAGGAGGTTTGTGCAAAAGAATAGAGGATGTGGTAAGGCCCTGATGACATAATCGGTGGATTATGAATTATCTCTCTCGTGGATCTGTGGGGTCAGAAAATGCTCCTTCCCCTGGGTTCTGACCTCAACTTTGCAGCTGATATCAACCACAGTCTGTGTGAGTGAGTGTGTGCATGACACAAATCTCCAGAGACTATTTCATGTGTGCACTTTAAAACTCAGTGCAAAAGATGGAGCATGAGGCAAAAATAATACAAAAGATCCCAGGCCTGACCTATGACCTGCAGCATCTAGCTGCACCCACCCTCTCCTGCCCTTCATCATCCTCCTCCACCTCCCTTCATCCTCTTGGCACTTGTTTGTCTAGATGGAGAGGAGGCGCAGCAGCTGCCTGTCAGTGCTACAGGCAGATAGAGGAGTTATACTGAGTGATTCGTATTATGTAGGAAAATTCATCTTCCTTAAGTTTTTTTTTTTTATTGTTTTTGGCACACATTAATGTTATTATCACAACATACGCTTGCATTTCTTACATTTATTCTCACTTTCTTGAACTTGTACCAAAAGTTTGAATGTGACTGAACAGAAAAAATACAGATGGGGCTATTAAAGCTGCAGTGTGTAACTTTTTGTAAAAATGTGTTTTCTCTTTGTTGTTGTTGTTGTTTTTAAACACGTTTGTTAAAACTGTCACCATGTTATGACAGTAGATAATGACTCTGAAAAGTTTGATCTCCTCCACCTCCACCAAGAGCTACTGTGACTATCCAATTAGAGCCGGGAGGCGGGTCTGAGCGGGACCAATCAACCTCATGGATTGACAGCGAATGCTAAGGCTAAATGGCATTTACAACAGTCAGAGCCGTAGTATTCACAGCAGGCTCTGCTGATGGGGAAAAGCTGCACTGTAGCAGAGAGCGAGGGTGAGATGAGGGTTTTGTGAGAGGTGCACTCATGACCATGACTGACAGTGCTGAGAGCCTCCCCCTGGCTGTGATTGGCTGTTTCTAGTTAGCATTTACAGAAGACAGAGGAGCTTGTTTTTTCACAGATTATTTGTCTGTGTAGGTAAGAATTATTCTGAGATGTTCAATTCAATTCCAAGTTATTTCATCAAGTCAGCACATTAAACAATGGTAAAAACAGAGCACATATTGTTTCGTAAGGCTGGTTTTCTAACACAGGCTGGTTTGAAAGATCAAAATTAAAATTAAAGATCTGTGTTGCACACACATGCACACACAGAATTTCTTCAACTATAAACAAGAAAAACATGAAAATGCTTATTAGAGAAAACTTCATTCTCCACAACAAAGCAGGTTGGTGTACATCAGTATTTGTTTTTCTTTTTGCTATGAAAAACTGAAAAATTCCAAGATCTAAGGTCTGCTGTTGTCTTCAAGTAAATGTGAGCAGCTGCGGTAGTCGGCTTGTGAAAGGCTCAGGACGTCTTCTGGAAAACCTTCATGTTGACTTTGTCTCTTTGTCTTCAGCACTCTTACCAAGCAAAAGCAGAGCAGTAAATTCTAAGTTTGAAGACATAAATGTTTGCCGAGTCGGCTGTGGTTGCCATAATGTGCCCTTACAGAAAGAACTACTACATGTTCTTCTGCCAAAGCTCCTGCCAGGATAAGTAAAGCTAATGCAGCATGCAGCTTCATAAAACACAGCCAGACATGAGGGGAAGTTTTCTCAGCATCCTCCATGAGCAAATTTAACCTAGTAAAAGTTTATTTCTTTAGTGAAGCCCATAATGCACACTAATGCTTTGACCTGCAAATAACGAGAAAGCATGATTCAGTTGAAAACCTCTTCACCATCTATTTATTTTATTTTCCGTTTAAATGTCAGATTTTGAGCACTTTCACTCCGTTTGTCTGTTTTTCCAGTCGACTTGTGTGGAAAGCCCCAGGGGTGTCTGGGATGTCCCAGAGGGAACCTGCTGCCGAACTCTAGTAAATCACCATCTGTCCAAATCCTGAGTTCACCTGACCCGAAACCGTCAAAATTGACCTTTACCCCTGTGCCCCCGCACGTGCCTGCTGGCCCATCACCCTGCACACGCGTCCGAATGCTAAACAGGACGACGCTGACTAACATTAGTTAAACCTAACACCCTGCTGTCCAGACGACAGCATTCAGTCTGGATTTTGTCAATCTGCACGAGCTTTTTACAGTTCAGCACCAGCTCTGAAGCAGAACCGATTCATATCTCTGCATGTGAAAAAGATGTATCTGTATGAAGTGGGGTGACGTTTGTCGTAAATCAGCACAACATGATTACATTTAATTGAAGTGAATTGAAGTTTTACCTTTAAAGAAAACATCTAGTAGAAGAAGCTACACAAATTCATCATTTTTCTCTCCATTTATGCAACATCTACCCAGGGCTGGATGTACAAGGATGTGGATCCCTGGGCTGGAGCCGGTTGTGATGTCCTATTCAGTACAAAAACATTCTACTAAAACAATGCACATCATTAATCAATCAATCTTTATTAATCTGTCCCTATGTGCAGGGGAGTAGTTTTATGTAAAATACATTGAAAAACATGCATTTAAATATAAAAAAAAAGCCTTTGGCGCCCCCCAAATGTTGATGCCCTGGGCTCCTTTTTAAAGTCTGGCCCAGTTTCTACTGAAGCCTCTCACCATTAAAACAGAAGTGAATTTAGCTTCTGAATGGTGTGGCATAACTGGAAATCTATCAACACATGGTTGTCAAGGTAAAAGGTTCAATTTGGCATGGAGAAAAGTTATCAAAAAAGCAAACAAGAAAGTCGTGGTAACTCCGGAGGAGCTGCAAAGATCCACTACTCAGCAGATACACCTTACAAAAAATACACCTTACAGTTTTAGATAAATATTCTCTATGTGGCATTTGTTGTTATTTTTAAAGAACCTCCGTATTTTTTTGTTTTTGAGATTTGAAATAAAGAGAAACATACAATTTAGCAAAAAAATGACAGATTTTTTTCTGTGGGATGAAAAATGGTGTAATAAAATAAAAACAAAACCCATATTCATTCCAAACTGATGACAAGAAAAACATTTAAAAGCATATCACTAATATTTTTAGTGTCGTTCTTTGTTGAAATTCATTGTAAATATGATAGGAATAAAGTTAAGAGCTGTTAAAACCTGCATTTGTTATTATGTTTAAACTTAGAAACAACAGCTAAGGTCCAAAGTCCTGCACTAACCATACAGGCTGAGGGAGGGCTTGGTTCAAACTATTCTCATGTATTACAATGGCCTATATGAATATATGTCCATATAGGTGATAAACTACAGCAAGACTGCAGCAAAAAGTTACCCTACAATGCAGTAGATAATCAGTGACTGGTAAATAAATTATTGTGTGAAGAGTCATCAGAGGTAAAGTCCAGGATAAGACTTTCCAACTCTGCGTTGCTTCTAGTAAACCTGCAGTCATTTAGATATCATATCATCCCATTTTATCTGCTCTCACAGAGTCCAGTGGGCAGATGGACAGATGGTTGTAGTTTTCCCGGATTCCCAACCGGAAGTTACAGAAAGCAGAAAGTGCTTTTCTCAAACACTGGGCAGAATGAGGCAACCCTATAAAAGATTCTTACAGACTAAATGTGCCAATGAAAGTGAAAAGGCTGCCTGCAAAGTATAGAGTATAGAGTTATAATGACATATTTATTCCACAGAACAAACTAATTTACATTTAGTGTAAACTTGTAGTATGGCGACTCATGTCTTTGTGGTTGCAGAAATTTGTTGATTTTTTTTTTTTTTTACAAGCTGATAGCACAGAATGCAGTCATTAAACAACTGTTTTTATATGTGTGTGTGTGTCAGTTTTTCCGTTTTTCTCACATTCCAGCGAGTGGAGGTAACACAGCTGTACACTGCTATTAGAAAAGCCAGAGGAACGCTGCGGTCCGCTCCCCTGGAAGCCTCGTCTGCTGCCTGGGCCACGGCTCCGTCCTCTGCACACGTTTTCCAACGGCGTGCCAAGGCACAGAGGACCTCAGTCTGCTTCTCTGGCTTGTTTTTTCCCACAATTTATTGTTGTTTGGAGACATATCCGATGCCCATTGTGTACTTAAAGTAATGTTCCCTCCAATTTGTCTGAAATCAAGCACAGTTTCAAAGTATAATTAATCTCAGCTGGCTCTCAGGGAACAGGCTTCAGAAAAAAAATCATTCTGACTTTGAGAGAAAAAAGGAAATGGCCTCTGAGAAATGTCAGAATTCTGAGAAAAAAGTCAGAATTTTGAGAAGAAATTCAGAATTTTTTGATTGAAGTCGGAATTCCAAGATAAATGTCAGAACTCTGGGATTGAAGCAAAATTCTGAGAATAAAGTCTGAATCCTTTTATTCTTTCATTCCAAATCCTCTTCTAATTCATAATGTGAAAGAAACAAAACCAAGTAGAGTGTCCGAGGGAAAAACCAAATTATAAATAGTCATACATGATTCCAAAAATCCAACAAAGGCATGTTATTTTTGCACATTTACTTCCTGAGAAGCTCCAGAAATATCCCGCTGGAAGGAGATGAGGAGTGTTGGTGAGTGCTTGAATGAATCCAGCAAAAAGCGTTAAAGAGGAAATCTGTCAGCAGTGATGGACGACTTTTTTCCAAGCCAAGCCTTTTCACCAGCAGCGGACTCTGAATAGCAGGAAACTGACAGTATAAACAGTTCTTTGGTGTTACTCTTGATGCACAGAGCTGATCAAAACAACATTAATCAACATTTATGGTCAAATAGGAAATGATTTGCCAGAAAAAGAGAAGATAGAACTTTCCTTTCCTTCAGGAGAAATAAAAGAAAAGAGTTTAGTAGTGAACTTGATTCATATTTTCCATTCAGTTTTCATGTCCAGAGCTTAATTTGTTATACTACAAAATGGCTGTTGTGATAACCTTTAGGTTTCTTAAAAAAAACAATTTGTACTTCATCAGAAAAAACAACTATCTGGGTTGAGTTCGACAGAAAGAAGAGATCAGATCTCAGTTATTTTGTGGGGAGTTCTGTTGTTTGTGCTTGTTTGGGTCACGGCTGTAGCAAAATTCCAGGATCCAGACAACGCTTCCAAGGAATTTTTAGTGCAGGTATGTTGCAATAACACCCTCCTATCTCATTTTCCTGAGAAAAATGGAATCAAGATTTTATCAAGACAACAGATTTAAGGTGCAAAAACATTCGAATGAAAATGTTCTTTTAAGTGATATAGCCTACATCATATTTATAATGGTTGAAGTTAATATAGTTCCTTGATTGTGCTATAAAATGGCTCTGTATGCCTAGAAAACACATGTTACTGCCCTTGAAATGTGTTTCCATTGTGTTAGTGTGTATAATAACCTGTGTGACAGAACCTGATTTTATAATGACTTCCAGGTCCTCCATGTGAGATTTCGTCCTCCCTGTGATTAGACACAGGTATAATCATTTCAGGGAGAATCCTGAATGAAAATCCTTTCCTGACTGAAGTGAGGCAATCCTCGCCTGACTGGAAATGACACACGTACCTGTTAACATGGCCAAGTTAAACAACAGCCAGACAGGCTAATCAACAGGTTCCAAAACACATTATTGTTCATCTTTATGGGGCAAAAGAAGGTTCATTGCATAACGTAAAGAGACCAAATTGTTTATGACTGAGGTGGCGAATGTGATTTTACGAGCATGTTGCTTCGAGCTGTTTTCCCCTATAAATACTTTCACTTTGAGCATTTGGCTTTGGAAGGTGTGTGCTTGTGAGTTGGTGTGTGTTGACGCCAGGAGCCCAGGTACCAAACATAAAACGATAAGATGGTTATATAAGCTGGAAAATGAGGAGCTGCCAAGCCTCATAGCACTGAAGTTAGGAGGAAGTCTGTTTGAGAAGCGCTAAATAAAGGCACCAGCACACAGCCAGGCGCCACGGCTTGTGTTGTTGAGCTGAAGAAGTTTGTCTCGCATTTGAAACCGTAACTCTGTTTATTCTTTGGAAATGTAAAGATTGAACATGTTTGGCATTCACTTTCAAAACCATACGCTTTTTTAGATACAAAAAACAAACCAAAGAGTGTTTCCAACTTCATCTTTCACATCTTCTTGTGTTTTTAGACGTATAATAAAACTCATGAACTTCACTGCTGAGCTGTGAAACAACAATAATTTATTTTAGCAATGTTTTGCTCCAATCTCATATATGTCTGGGATTAAATACATAAAATTAAAAGATTGGCAGAGTTAGATTATTACGCACAATAGTGAAAGCTATTTCTCTTACTGCCATAATAAAAAGTTTTAATGATTAATAAAAACTAAGCACATTCCTGCTACTTCCTTAGGGTTTGAAGACATAACGTAGCAGCCAGACACTACCCTTTAAATACTATTGATTGATATTAACTGTTGATCAATTAGAAACAAGTTTCCATGTTTTTCTGCATGCATTAGAGAGCCGTGTGGGAGTTAGAGATGTCAGGTTCCCTCCCACACTCTAAAAAGTGTATTTGGGCTGCAGTTCATATTATGGACTCATTGACATTAACCTCACTTAATTCTTTTGGTTTAGTCATGACAACTTACCTTTCTGAGTTGAATTAACTTTTTTGTTTTAAGGAACTTTTTCACTTTGCCTTTACTTGAAACAATGAAGTTCAATGCTGCCTTCATATCCTACGTCTGATGACACGACACAAGCTTCAGTGAATTGAGCAAGCCTGACTTAAATTTGTCAAGTTAAACCAACTTAATAAGTTAAGTTGAATTAACTGAATTACTTGTTAACAGCTGAAGCAATTTAGTTAAGTTGGTTCAACTGTTTTCTTTTTTCAGTGTAGCACTTTAGAAATGTGCACCTTAACAACCATTTCTTTCCATTTCTCGCCTCTCTGAACAAGGTCTTTCTTTTCTGGCTACTCAGTTGGGTTGGAGGGTCTCTGAAGGGTTCGTTTAGTTCCAAACTTCTTTCACTTGGAGTTTGAATGAAATCTTTGTTTCATAGCACAAGTTTCTACATTTTTTACTTTCTAGGTCTACAGAGAACGCCTCTGGTTCTAGTGCCTGGTTTCTGGTATTGTTGATATTTTGTTTATTCTGCTTTTCTTGGTATTTTATCTGTTTTATTTATTTTTTTAAATCCCCCTAATTGTTCAGAAATTTGTTTGAAAGTGCATACTAAATAATGTTATTATAATTTGTATTATATGAAGTCTCATTCAGTCAGCTGAGCTTAGTGGCCTGAGATGACGTAGAAGAATCATCCCAAGATGATCAATGGATCCACAGAAGATCAATTATGGGTTTCATGGTAAAATTTGGCTTCGTAGAATATTTTGTGTAGGTTTTTAAAAAAAGAAACATTGTAATAGGTTTGTAAAGCACCATATAGATGTTTTATGCAAGAATTGAACAGCAAATGCTTGAAGGCCTTATCAATGCTAACATTAAGGAATCTGAAAAACAAAAATTCCCGTAGTGTTTACTGCTCAAGCAATTCAGGTCAGAACTCAGAACGTTAACATGTAATAATTATTTCACTGGAGTGCCAAAATATTGCACACAGCTTTCAAATATCCAATCTCTTCTGAACAATTTCACACACTCCTCTTTTGCATCTTGCAGTCTTCTTACTCATGCATAAAACCCAAAGCAAACAATCCACCGTGTACACCTGCTTTTAACCAAAACTAAACAGATTTAAGGTTTCACCTGCACAATATGGAAGTGTTTGTCAGCTGGAGATACGCACAGCGGAAGCTGCAGCTCAAATGTTATGCAAAAGCAGTAATAGCAAACATGATGCGGCATTTGGAATTTCCACAGAGTTCAGTGAGAGGAAATAATTTGTCCTCATGTGAATACCTGCCTTATCAGTCAGAGAAGGTTGATTTTTTTTAATGACATTTAAAATGAGCACAGACAGAAACTGCAGAAGGACGTAAAGGCAACCCAAACAAATAGGAATAGAATCAGAAGTGGATATTTAGAAGTGGGAGCCGAATCCTTTAAAGTCAACGCAGAAATATAACAGCTCATTAAATTTAGAGCTCACCGTCGTTGCATTTTCGTTTCCACTGCAGCTTTGCGAAAAAAATCAATTTTGATACGACCAAAGAAAAACCACTTCATTGTGGCAACAAAACCTTTTTATCAAAAAGCAAAAAATTTTTTCATTAAGCAAATTTAATTTCGAAATGCCATATTGTGCAATTATACGATCAGTGGAAATGCTGCAAGATAAGCTAACATGCATGTTTTTCCACTGTGGGAGTGAATTCACAAATGCCACAGTTAGAACATCCAAACTCTGCACATAAAGACCAGGACTACGACTTGAACCCAGATCTCAGGCGACGGTGCTAACAGAACAACATTTACATTCCCTTCATAAAAAAAAAAGAAAAATGAGAACCACAGTTTTTCTCACGATTGAATTCAGAAAAGATATAAGGCAAGCATCTGCAGCTATAATTTGTGTTATATTGCATCCCATGCTGCTCTTGGCAGTTTTTCTGTGTGGAAATTTTTGCATCATTCTCATTCTTATCAACACACATCCAGACGTTTAGCCTCCTCTCCTTGAGTCAAAGGAGAGCGCTCCAAGGAGTACCGGTTGGGTTTCAGAGGAGAACGAAATAACATTATTCCTCATGGGAACCAGTCTCCTCTGCAAGCACACACGTGAATCAAGGGGAGAAAAACGCTCCTCTCCTCAGAGCTCAGGCTGTCCTGAATTAGTTAATTAAAGCAGTTTGCTGCCAAAGCATTAGCTCATCCCCGCAGCTTGTTTTGTCATTAGTTGAACTTGAGCCCCCTTTGGCCCCCATCTCCACGAGAATCGAAAGGAGATCTATGATGATGCTGAAGTGAAAGAATCTTTCCTGGATGTCTCACCGTGGGACTTGATAGCTGTAAAATATTCCCTTGCTGCCTGGATTTATTTACAGATATGTATAAAAATAATTTGTTTGTTTGCTTTCAAATTGATCTGGAATTAAATTGAGATGATTATTTCAAATATGGCAAATAGAACTGGTTCAAATTGAAGTATTTAGTATGTAAGTTAGGTAAGAAAGTCTTATCTCTGACGATGAGATTGTGGCAAAGTGCTTCCAATATAATCTCTGATATACAAGTTTATGTGTCGTTTGGGTAACTCACTGAACAATCTTCTTGTAATGTTCTCACAGCCTTCTGTTAGTGCGCTAAGATACCAGTCGGCTCTTTGGAAACATTGGTATACAAGTCTTCTATAAGATTTATATTTATTTTTTTATGACTACTTATTGTATTTTATTTTTCATTTTCTCTTGTTTTTTATGTTGTGTTGTTGTGTATCTTGTGGACCATAAGTCTGTTGAATAAAGTAAATTCAATTCAATTCTGGTATGTGCAAATCATTCTGTAGTGATACAGAAGAGCATACATGCGTATACATAAGCATGGGTTTGTATTGGAATTTGCAGCAAGAGTTTACAAAGAGATATGTCAACAAAGCATGAGATTTTCAGATTTTTTTTGCACCTACATAGTTCTCTAAAGGAGTGATTCCACTGGAGGAAGCTATCAGCTAAGAATGTTTTCTGTGGTCGTTACAACCCTTCAACTCTTTATTAGAGGACAATTTTGATACGACCACAGAAAAACCACCTGTTTTAACGAATTTGGGAAAGCTACAGGTCAACATCTGCATCACTCTGAGTGTTCATACCTGGACTGATTTATTCTGATATGACAGTGGATATTTTT
This sequence comes from Poeciliopsis prolifica, assembly GCF_027474105.1. Classification (NCBI taxonomy): domain Eukaryota; kingdom Metazoa; phylum Chordata; class Actinopteri; order Cyprinodontiformes; family Poeciliidae; genus Poeciliopsis; species Poeciliopsis prolifica. The sequence goes on from NW_026562402.1 coordinate 3,074,005, forward strand.
AACACCACAACATGTAAAATATTTTCTCTACTTGTGAAACCACACACAAAAGAATTGTGTCGTTTTACTGCAGTTCACAACAAGCCTACTTTACATCAACCAGATGTAATTCATTTGTCGTAATTAAAAGAGTCGTAGATGTTGATGGGTGTGGGCAGGAAGAATTTCCTTTAGCAGTCTGTGTTGCAGCAACCCTTTTTGAACCTCCGACTGAAGACTGCTGTACAATTCAATTTTTGTTAAATACAATTATTTTCAATCTGAATTTACCAGGAGAACAATAACCAGGGCTTTAACTGAACATTCACAGTGAAGCCAGTGATGTGTTTGCTTCCTGAAGGTGATTCCTGGAATATTTTGTCCACTGCCTGACATGACTGTACAGTGATAAGAGCAGAGAGGGATGTTTGTGGTAGGGTTAACGGTGGGAAATCGGATTGAGTTGAACTTTACTCTTGAATCTGCTGAAAGTTGATTCACAAGCCCGAAGTTTTGAAATTGCAAAACATCATTTTCACACAATCTTTAGTTCAGTGTAGGTTTTATCCATATTTTAGGTTACCCATGTAAATGTAAAAACCTAGAAGTAAATGAACACAAAATAAATAATTGAAATGACATAAGTTTATGTACTTTTTAATTTTGTTTTTAAGCTGTGGCTAACTAAACTTCTTACTGGGCTGGTCTGGCTGCCCCTGTGAAAATGTGTTGGGGGAACCATTTTTATGCAATTGTGGAAATTCACACAAAATCATCAAGTTCCTCATTTATTGGCTCTAAACTGTAATCGTGAGCAAAAAACGATCAACAACATTGGTTTCAAGTGATTACGTTTTTCTCACTTCTCTTACACTGCTGCCTCAGCTTTACCTGTTGCCAAGTTATACAATGTGGCGAGTCACAAAAGTCACATTTCCTGTCATATGTAAGTGCAAAAATTGCAAATACTCCTGAGGTAGTACCAAAATAACAGTATTGTTTTGGATTATATAAAATCATAAAGACAATCACAAAATCCTGTCTTCTACTAGAATCCTTCAAATTGGATGCTAACATCAGCTTTGAATTGATGAAAAAATGTTCCAATGTCAAAAGTGGAATTTGATCGGATTTGTGTTTGCATGGTGCCTGCTGCGTTAGAAGAGGAAGTCCACCTGTGCATTGGAGGATATGCATGTGGTGTAAAGGTCACAATGGGCTTCCCTCCGTAAAGCTGTTGATCTATTTCCACCAGGGGGAGGGAAATGGTTCCCTTTTCTCAGTCACAGGAGGAAGTTGGAACATGAAATGTGCTTATATTACTCAGATGACCCTTCCTGCATTGGCTCAAGCTGTCCTTCCTCAGTAGACTGAGAGTCAGCTGAAAAGTGATGACTATCTGAGAGATTTCCTCACAGCGGGAGTGACGAAGCTGGGCAAATCCCTCTGGAACTGCTCCGTCTCTTCCTCATGCTGTCAGAAACTCTGCTGTAGCTGTCACCCTCTTCAACTCTTATTAACCAGAAAGTGTGAATGACTCTGATATTATCTTCCCCGGGGCCACAGCAACACAAACACACACACACACCACCTAGTAATTTCCAATCTTAATCATTCCCAGGCCGGGAATGCGCATCCTGCTGCCTGGAGAAGTCCGTCTACGTGTCAGCGTGGAGCGTGTTTTACGAGCTTTTGGTGTTGGGAGCGTTCCTCACGGCGGGTTTGCTGATGCTGCTGGAATTCTATTCTGGCTTCTCTATCACTCCTCTGTCAGTATTAGTTCATGACAGAGTTCAGACACTGCTGGGAGAAACCAACAGATTCTTATTCACTTTTGTTTTCAGAAAAATGCAAGCAGATTTTTATTTTTTCCCCCCATTTATACGGCAATGAAATGAAAAGCTTGAAGGAATCAGGGTTGGTGGTGTCTGGAAAGAAGCTTATGAGGTTTTCAGCTCGAGGCAGAGGCCCACCACAACCCACTGGCGTCCCGTTCCCAGGAAATGGGAACTTGGTCCCAGCATGCTCTTGGAACATCTTGTCATGTTGAAGGATTATAGTTTACCGGCAGGGTAGCTGTTTTCCTAACTACTACCCATGTTGGAAATAGACATGTTTCTTTATTTTTAGACAAGTAAATATTCCCTCTTAACAGGGCTCTTTGGGAAAGCATGTCTGCATGGATTTCTTCTTGGAATTAACACTTGACTTCTTTCCTGTTGCTTTCCAGTTACTCCCACCCTCTCAAAAAGGTTCACCATGTCGACAGCTACCTCTTAATGCTTGTGGCGCTTGCTAATGTACAAATAGAAAAACTAAAATATGTGGTTACATTTCGCCTCTCTTAATGTAGAAAAATTTGTTCCTTTACTTTATTAGTAATCTCAGAATAAATCCAATAACTTAAGGTTTTGGATTTCATCAATTTTTATTTACTTTTTATTTGTCCCCCCAAAAAACATATGAAAAAACATTTCTGTTTTTTTTTTTAAGTAGGTACAAGTAGTTTTCTTTTTTTAATCACATGAATATTTTCTGTGAATAAAATCTTTTGAGAATAGAGAGAGAAATTAATTTAAAGCAATAAAAATAAGACGGTTTTTATTAGAGCTCTACCGAAGTATTGGTCCCAATATTGAAATTTGTTTCAGATCTGGTATCAGAGTACAAAGCTTTCCGTGCTTTGTACTGTGAGCGACATCATGCTTTATTATTCATTTTCTGGATCATTTGAAAGAAGGTTTGTTGCAGTTGTTGGATGTTTGGCCAAGGTGGTCAACCTATTTTTATCAGCTAAAGTTTACTTATAATTAAATAAACAATTTTAAAACTTGGTTGCTATACTCCTAACTGGAGAAATTAAAGTTGCTTCTACATGTTGATATATGTGTATTTAAGTGAGCTGTGCTGGTTATTAAATATGAAGTTTGTAATTCAGTCCATTTATTTAGAGATAGAAATGTTTTCAGTCCATTCAGCGCTGGTTTTGTGTATTGGCTGATACTAAACCTCAGATATTGGTATTAGATAGAAGTAAAAAAGGGGATTGGTGCATATCTAGTTTTTATTTTGTTTTGGGCTTCTTTACGTTGTTTTCATTGAGTTTTTTCTTTGGCTGCTTCAATTCTAACTCTTCGCAGCTAAGAAAGAATGTAAGATTTACATCGTTTTATCCGTCACCATGTCTGAGGTTTGGGGAGTGAGGTTTTCTCTTTTTCTCCCTCTTGCTGTTCATGTTTACTCTGCAGTATTTTGGTCCTCCCTTGTGGTGATGCCCTGTTTTTGAATTTAGCTCATCTGAAAAAAAAAAAAAAGAAGAGGGAATCCTTTCTAATTTAGGTTTATGGTAGATGTCCTCTTTGGCATAACAGAGTTATTGCACAGACAGAAAAGCTACAACATTAAATCCCAGCTCTATCATCACCCCACCTAGACTCATATTATAGAGTAGAAGTGTGACTGCATGAGCCTGAAGCCACTGTTGCTCATTTAGTCAGTTGTGTAATAGAAAATGTGTGATTAACTGGAAAACACCACAGACAAATCTTTTTTGACACATTTGGATTAGTGATGTGTTTTTGAAAAATGCAACACGAGGCAACATGGCATCATTGTGTTTTTATGTGCACCACTGCTTGTAGTGCAGAAATACAGCAAATTGCAAAAGTATTTATGACCCCTGCAACGTTATGCACATTTTGTCAACTCAGTCTCTCTCCACATGGAGTCAAACATGCCAATTATTTTGTAAACAGTAAAGAAGAGAATTAGGGAAAAAACAATGCAGACTGTAGTAAGTGTGCCGGGCCTTTCTGTGGAGCTTCAACACTGACACAGAATGACGCAAAAAAACTCAGATCAACAGCGTACCGTCATGTTTGTTGTTTGTGAGTGTAATATGCACACGGGTTACAAGGTGTAACGTCATTGTTTCAAAAAAGATGCTGCTTACATGCACACATTGAAACATTAATCCAATAAATTTCAACACAAAAATGATTGTTTCTGGTCTCCCATTGTGTGGGTGCGCAGTCTAAACCACAAAACAGCTTGTGAATGTGCTAATACAAATGTTTCATTTGGTGCTTTTGCAAACTTTGGAAGCATTCATCATCATCTAAATTAATTTTTCTGGATAAATTCTTAAGTGCTAATTTACTAGGTTGTTTTGTAAATGTTCAGCTAAGCAAAGTTAAACATCTGGGTTGAAGTTCTGGATGTTAGAGTTCTTCAATAGTCGTTTCGATTCATGCTCTTATTTTGAAGCGGGTGAAGACTTCTGCAGCAGCTCCATTTCCTGTCATCATGTTCTCTTGCTTTTATTTCAAAATAAAAAAAATTTCAAACAAGAAACATGGAAGAAGAGAATAAAAAATTAATAGAGAACAAGATATAAACATAAATGCATACAATATGACTGTATATGTAATTTATAAAGAGAAAGTTAAATTGCTGTTTGAGGGTGGTAGTTTCTCAGGATCTTATATTATTTAAATTGAAGTCAGCATTTTATCTTCCACTTTTGCTGATGTATTGCTTGAGTGTTAGTGGAAATAAGGAATGATTAGCACTTTAGGGTTAAGGCAACAAGCCTTTTGTTAGCCTTCGGCCTTCTTTTCTTGGTATTTTATGTGACAGACCAAAACAAAGAAGAACATTAGTGTAAAGTGAATTGAAAATAATTTTAGGTTTTCTAATAAAATTCTCTGTGTGATGTGTTGTCCATCCTGATTTGATGTTTTGTCAAAGTACATTTTACAAACAACTGCTGCTTATGTTTTGTTTTTGGTTTTTTTTGAGGGAATGTCTCAACTGGCTTTGCACATCCGACATTTCATTTCCTATTCTTCTTTACAAAATAGTTCTTAGTGAGATTGGACGGAGAATACACAATCATCAGTTTTAAGCCTATAAGCTATATTTGTCCTGGATTCCCCAGTCTCCTGACTGCAGGAGTTTCCTCCAGTCTTTCAGGCCTCTGGATGCTTGCAGAGACCTGTCCTCAGCAGGAGGACAGTGCCAGGACACTGTGACTTGTCCTGGCAGGTTTTAGTCTCTGTTTCTACAGTGGCTCAGGCCTCACATGCCGACTCACAGGTGTGGATGGCCAGTCTTGTTTGTCCATCCAAAACACTTCAGGTTTTGGTCCAGCTACTACTTGAATAAGAGTTTTTTAATGCGTTATGTAATACAGTTTCATATGTCTGAACAGATCTCCCTTAATGCTTTCTCTTTGTCCACCTAGCGTGGGCGTAGATTTGGGTCTACTGGTATTTGTGTAGCAGGCGGCTCAAATTGAGTCATTATTTCAAATTGGGTCATATGCTGGTTAACCAGACATTTAGGACCTAAATATAGATGACTGCTCAGGTTAAGTGAGCAACATTTGGTACATATGGACTAATTGGTTTCAAATTCTCTGCAGCAGTTGTCTGTAGGCATGCTTGCCCATTTATTTTCACTTGCTGCACCCTTCTGAGGCAGATGACAGTTTGAATCCCGGCCTTCCCCTCCTCATTCCTTCCTTTTTTTTATTCCCATAAGGCCATGCGCCAGCTGTGCACGTGAGACAGACTCTGCCCTGTTGTCATCAGTGCCTCCGGCTGTTTAGAGGTCGTTATCGAGAGACATACTTTGGGTTAACCATTATTTACCCTGCCCCCTCCTCACTGGACCCACTGACCTACTAATCAGACGGTTCAAACAAGTAAGATGTAGCATGTCTATGTTATAGATCCATGTTGCTCTCTTGTGTTGGAATGATTTTACTAGATATAGGTGCACAGTGCCTGGAAACTTTGCTGTAAGCCCAGAAAAGCCTTGAACTTGTGGTATGATGTAGCCTGGTCATCACCTTCCTACGCAATTCTGCTCTGTTATGATCTCTGTTGAAGTGGGCTGTGCTGAATACGCGCAGGGGTTAAGCACAACCCACATATGGAGGCCTCGACATGGCTGACCTGCGCAGACCACTGTCGCAGGTTTTATTCCCAGCCCCGTGACCTTTGCCACATGTCTTTCCCTTCTCTCATTGGCCACATTTCTGTCAATTAACTATCCAATAAAGGCCAGTAGAGCCAAAAAAATCTTAAAAAATAAAGAAAATCTCTCTTGAACTTAAATCCATCCATCTATTTTCTTACGCTTTATCTGGGGTCGGGTTGCTTCTGCAACCGAGGATTGGACCGCCAGGACCCCGCAATCGGCCCCCCCCATCACTTAAATTCAATCAGGGAGAATTTCTACCAGGCGAATCGGCGAACAGAACGAAAAGTTAGGAATAATGAATGTAATTTTTCACGCTGTTTTACAGTCCGCCTGTAGCTTTAGCAATGGCACCATAGGAAGTGAACAAAGCCATGTGATCCTTGTTGGCTATGCTTCCAAATATTGAATTGACATTTACAGCTGCCTCGTTCAGATTGACATTTCTCTCTTTGCAGTGAAGGATGGTTGTTTACAGAGCAGGAAATTTCCAGTAATCTTCATGGCATCGAACCGGCACATTACATGCATCGCCGGTAAACATTAGCAATTGGGTAAAATTGAAAACCTCAACAGAGTTCACCTTAAACTCACAATATTGAGTTCACAAGAATAAGACAGGTTGAGAATTTAATATTATTAAGAAGCCTTTAAAGATCAAATTTATTCTTCATGAATACATTTATTCTGTACTTCTACAGAATAAATGGCAAGCTAAAATATCCAAAAAAGTCATTTTCTTGTACTTCAATTTCATTGAATTACAAACTCTTCAATTCAATGACAACTTCTAACAGTTAAATTACCTGTTTATATAAATTCATGGCCTGTTAAATATTTTTTTTGTAAAGAACATTTCTGCTAGAACCAACCTGTAATGTTTGTTTTGACTGTGAAATTCAGCACACACTGTATATCAACACAGTCTTTCTTGAAATTTGAATCCAGCTCCCATCTATTATCATTCCTGAAATAATTCCAGGTTTATGGCCAAATACTTAGCATAATTTCAGAGTTAGTCTTCAAACCACATGCTCCTAAACTACTCTTGCTCATCTTGCGTGTCCTCGCGCAAGTTATTTTTCCACTGACATTAATATTGGAAGAGATATTAACGTTGTCTCTTCTTTTAACAATTATTTCCCAGGACATTTCGTCCAGTTTGATGCGGGTTGATTTCTCAACCCAGCAAGGATGCGGGGTGTCGCAGGCAGGGCCTGTGGAGGCATGCTGTAATGTGAGTGGCAATGTTGGCGCGCCTTGCATTTCTGGAGTGTGTGTGTGCACAACGTGACAGAGATTATGATTTGGGTATGAGAGAAAGAAGCCAGAGGAACCTAATACCATCACTCTCTTATGGTGGTCTCTATGAAAAGATCAAGGAAGGGAAATAAGAAAAGAGCAGTAATGTGTGTGTGTGTGTTTTGTAAACTTCCATCGCTGTGTCAATATTGACTCATCACTTTATGGGTAGGTAGGCACGTGAGTGTGCTAAATGTTGGGAATCACAAAGTGTTTGGCCAAATGAGAAGGCAGTGCACACTCACACTAATACTTTTAATCCACCTGCCTCCGCTGCGTCTCCGCCAGAAGGTTCATGTTCCCATGGAGTTACGTTACTGCTGCTAGGAGACTTGCAAAAGTATTGTGACTAAAAAAAAAAATCCACTGGCTTAAAAGTTTTGTAGCGTTCATAAAAGATGGGAAAGAAAGCTGATAGGACGCTGCAATTTTGAAGGAGTGAAGGGATCCAATGTTGTTCTTTCAATATTTGTAGGGAAGGGAGGGGAGGAAGGAAAGGACAGGGGTCTGATTGGCACCATAGGTGGTGTTTCGGAATTTGTTGACCCAGCTGAAATGTTTATTGTACACACTATCTACTCCCGCTGAGCTTTTTGGACGTTACCACTGCTTTTATTTTCATGCTTAGCAAAGAGTCCAGGGGAAATCCGCCTGCTGTTTCTGGCGCTGTAGAGGGACTGACCAGTCATGTGGGTTTGATGTGGGGTGCAGTGCCTGAATCTCTGTGTTAGAATGTGCACTATACATGTGTGCTTACCACAGGGAGGTGAGTGTGGTGCACCCCTCCCTGCTGACTCCTTTAAACAAGCAGCGCTGAATGCTTGGACTGTAAGGAGGGAGGGATGCTCGGCAACTGTGTGCAGGAAAAAAAATCTGCTGAAGCTATGATATTGTGTTGGGATTGCAAACACAAAGTAGTGTGTAGTATGGGACGTGCATTTGTTTCTGGCCTTTCTGAGTTCTAGGATCTCATTTTGTTGCAGCTGCAACTTTGTTGACGTACGTTTCTGCTGGGTTTGGCCATCCAAACATTTTTGTCTATTCTTTGCTAAATAATCAATACTCCAGAGCCTGTTTAGAACCTCAATTTTCAAGTCTTGCCACAGAATCTCAAGCCAAGTCAACATGTAGCCGGATATCTGGGACGATGCATATTTTCATCCACATGACAACTCTGTTATACATCACCGAGTGCACCAAGAACCACTGTAAGAAATGACACAAAAACCTCTGAAGAAGACAGTGAGCGTTATAAAATGTAAACAAAAATGGAGTGGCGTGAGTTTTCTCTCTTGTTTTTGGCAAAACAACAAGCTTCTCTTGTTAGCGCTAAACTCGAGCGTTTGTTTTGGTTGTATTTCCCCAGAATGCCCTGCGCTACAATACATTTTCTCCTGTGGGTTTATAAGGCTGGTACATACAGTTATAAAAATTTATTTTATCAAAACGCTTAAGACGCTTAAAGTTTTCCTCATCTTGCCTCTTTTTCAGGTTTTAATAAGGATCCAGAAACATCCAGTTCACAATGAAGTATCAACTATTGTTGGTATGTCACAGGGCATCTCAGTAAAACATGCTGAAGTTTGTATATCTGAACAAGGAACCATATAAGGAATTGCTTACTTGCTTAAATGTGTTGCATTAGTAAAGCTCCTCCTGGATCTCTACTTCCAGGTTTTAAAAGCAGGATACAAACCACACAATGCTTACAGTAATACGCCTTCCTTCATCAGCGGCTCACATTGCGTTTCTTTTCCTAGAATTTTTTTTCCGACTCAAAGAAATTTGTTGGAAAGGGAAACGGCGAAATGTTTACCGGTATTATAAACATGCCACCAAACTGAAATCATTTCTTCCCTTGATTATATTTAGTTGGACTCCAACTTTTTATCCTGAGTTCATTATGTAATCATATGAAAGTGCTTGTCTTCTGGCTTCTGACATTCAGTGTTATACTCTGACTGTTGGGTTATTGAACGACTAATTGTGTTGATATTTACTAGCAGCTTAATCATTTTGATCAGATAAATTTACAGCCCTCAGTGCTAGAAGTGAGTTAATTGGATTCCTCCCAGGCAAATGTGTGGGAGATGATTAGATGACAGCATACAGCCATAGATTCGACTAACACAAAGGTTATTTTCAAACACTGATATTTTTATCTGCTAAGAAGAAGGGAAGTAATTTGGTCACAAATGATCCACCATAAATGTTCATGTACCATACACATTTTTACAACTTTTAATAAGAAATAATGACAAATCAAACTTTTGCTGCCCTCAATATACTTTTCAATTCAGCAGTGTTGCCCCAGGAGGCAAAATGAGGTAAACCCTAAAAGGAAGGTAAAATAATTTCTATTTACACACACAAAAAAAAAAAACAATAACAAAGAGCCAGATCATAAAGTGCAGGGAGGACCATGTGGTTTCTCGTTAAAGCTCTCACTTCCTGCTCTCCTGACTCCCTTCCTGCTTCTAGGCAGAGCAGGGTGGAGTCTTCCTCAGCCAGCGGAGGAAGAGGAGGAGTGGACTGGAGCCTGAGGAGCAGGGAGGCTTTTCAACTTGCTCCTCATTTGGCCTGAACTCTTTCTCACAGGAAGGCGCGACGCCGCTTATAAAGCTGCAGGTTCTGTTACCTGCTTCCTTCAGTGCAGCCCGGGACTCCTGAGCGCTTCCTGATTGGCTACAGTAAGTTCACTTTCTCCATCACGCACGTTTGAGCAGATCGTAGATGTGAGTTCAGATACTTAACAGAAGGAGCCGTCCTGTCGCTATTTTCTCCACTTTAAATTAGTTTAATTTGTCATTTATTGATTTTGTTTTTTGCATTATACTTCTGTCCGTCGAGAAAAAAAAATCTGCATGTAAATTTATTGTGAAGCCTCTGAAAACGTCTGTGTATCTAGAAATACAGATCTAAGAATACAGATCTAGAAATGTAGATCTAGAAATACAGATCTAGAAATGTATATCTAGAAATATAGATCTGGTACCCGAACATGTTTTCATTCTGCAGCGAGGAACTGAGAGGATGTCATAGAAAGGAAAAGTTTTCTCTTATCCCGAATGATGTGATTGTTTTAGACCGAAGAGATGGACTTAGTCAGACTGTTGGCTAAAACAAATAGAAACTGTTTCTGCTGCCAACACCTGACTGTGATAAGAGACCAGGATTTACTAAGGGTTAACTGTAGGAGAATGAGAGCTCTGTGTGTGTGTGTGTGTGGGGGGGTGGGTGGGTGGGTGTGTGTCGAGTGAGGTGAAAGTAGTTGCCTTCAGCCTCTCATTCCCGCTCTACTGTATGGCGAACTCTGTTCTCGGATCAGTTGGGGATTTATCATCTTGTGTTTAGAATCATCCCTGGGAAAACGTAAAAACAAAATCCTAAGCAAAACTGTATCTGTTTTCATCTAGAATCATTGACATTGATGGTAGCAGTGATTTGAATGAACTGCAGGCTTCAAACACAAAACAGCTGGAAAACAGCATCATTTGATCTGGAGCCAATATCTCATAATCTGATTTTGCAAAGCTTTAAAACTGACTTTAGCCAATTATGATCATTCGAAACATTTTTCCTGCAGCAGAGGTGTGTAAATATTTGGAGGAGAGGCAAAGTGACACTGTGTGGATAAGACAGAGAAACGTTGGTTTAGACCAGGATTTTATTGCTATTTTCTAAATAAAAGAAAAGAAGTGGTAGGAATCGGATATTGAACTTTCCAACTTTTCTTCATGTCTAATGTAAACAATTCTCTTGAAATTGGTTTCTGTAACATTTCTAAAGCCAGCATGTTCCATGAACGACAGAGTAGAAACTCAGAGTATTAAAACACAGTAGGCTGCAAATTCAACATTATTACAATGTTAATGTTTGCAATATGTTTTACCAAAAACTACTTGCATTGCAATAAGTTTTAGCTGATTATCTGTGCCAGGCATTCAGGTTCTGTATATCGTCCATGTTGTTTAATGCAGCAGAAAAAGTTTAAGAAGGTAAAGAGATGTTAAGTTATTAAAATAGAAACTATCTGTATTTCGTCTGTAACAACTGTTACACTGAAGAGTGTTGTTGCAGAGGTCTCTCCAAGCTTAGCTATGGTGCATGCACTGATGAGAAAAAAAATCAGATTTTTGAGTTTCTACTCACGATCAAGCTGAGAACCAAGACAGCAGAGCAGTATTGTGAAATAAACTAACAATTATTGTGGTGGCTTCTTCTTTCTCCAAGTTCCACTTCTTCTGCAAAATCTTGCTGAATATCAGGCTGCAAAGAACCTTTTGTCATGAGAAGTAAGAAAGAAACATTTCCCAATATTTTTTTTTTTGAATTTGCTTTGAAAGGTACACTTGTTTCAAATTTCTTCTCTGTTTTCATTATTAGTTTTTTAAGCTAAAATTCTCCTTACTCCTTTCACTTCTAACCAACTCAGTGAAACATGTGCATGCATCAAACACTGTACAACACGAACATTTTTTGTTTGTATCCTTTCCCACCTTTTGTGGGGTGAAGTTCCCTGATGGACAGAGAGTGGGGGAGTCGGGATGCTGCCAAAGAGAGGTTTAAGTGCTAAAACAACCCACTCATGGTTCAGTGGTTGTTTTTGCAGTTAATATAGTTGCATAACTCTGGAGTCCGGTCATGTTAGTTATGCATGTTGCTCATTTCTCATTCCAGGAAATGAGTTCACAGCTCAGTGTGTCCAGCCCAAGACAATGAGACGTGTTGCTGGCTGTCTGTCTTCATTAGACGTCTCAGGTCCCCTCAGCACCCCCACCTAAATTAGCCTTTAAAGGGACGGGCAGATAGCCTTTTGAACTCTGTTTCAGTTTGTCATTGGTTGAAGTCAGGATGTTTCTGTGGGAGAATGAGTGGCAAGATAAAATGGAGCCTGGTTTGAAAAATTCAAATTGGGCTTAGAGCTTTGAATATGGCAGGCATGATAAAAAATTAGAAAGGTGATGTCAGCACCACCTGTCTAAATGATTCTATTCTCTTCATTCTCAAGTTTCCAATAATGGGTCGGTGATGTTCGGTACGCTGTTACATCTGTTTCTGTTCCAAAGCTGATCAACACCGCTGCTTCACTGCTAGTTGTAAGTCCGCATCAGCTTTTGCTTTGTTATTTTTATCAGGCTACAGATGAATTCTTCTGAAATCTTTCAGATGTTTCCAGTGTATTGTTTGAAATCTTCCCTGGAAAATGGCAAGCAGCCAAAAATAGACAACCCATAAAAACAGGGCCATCCTGCAGGACGCAAACACACCCTCATAGCTGAGCACCTTTTTTTTTCTCTCTTTCTTATCGTTATGCTGTTGTAAAATGTGTCACTGTTTCCTGCTTGCCTCGTCTGTCACGGGGAAAACCCTCACAACTCACTGGTACAGGAGTCAGTGTCTGCAGGACCCAAGGCCGCTGTGATATGACCGACAATCTGGCGACACAGAACACACACATGAACTCAGCTTGGCCTCGGCCTTCACTGTGCGGACCTTCAGAAGGCTACATTATCTTTTTCTGCTTTTTCCGAGTAAACTGTTTCTAAAAATATTCAACCCTGCTGAACTTTTTAAGATTTTGTAATGTTAAAACCTCAAACTTCCATGTATTTTGTTGGGTAGGTAGCATATAATTACTTGGATGAAAAATTATTTAAACTTTTCAAAGTTTGCTGTTTTTTTCCCTTAACAGCCTTTTAGGGGCTGCATCAGTTGCAGTTTTCAGGGCAAAAACTCAATGATATCAGCAGAAGAAACTCTGTGAATATGATCCAGTAAACTGTTTTGGACAATATTAACACATTTACTCTTTATATAAAGTTGTTTACTTGTGACATATGAGAAAAAAATGTTGAGACAAATTTTCTTTGTACCATTTTCTGTTTGAAGAGCTGAGATTTGGAAAACACCAATTGTAATTTTCTAGCCTTTCCCCAGTCTCTGAAAAGCCTGCCTTTGGCTTAAACCATTTTTAAAAAAAATATAATGCTAAAGTGGGTTAGCATGGCAGATATGCAGATGTGACCTGGTGGGTGGTTCATCTGTCGTCTCTCAGCAGAGCAAAACGGGACATTATTTTAGACCTTTGCAGTGGCAGATAAGATTGATTTCACATGCAAGTATCGGCTGATTGGCTGGCCGATCAATTAGTGCACACCTACAACCTCATATTGTGATATTTCTCCTGCAAGGCCTTATGGGGTTACCTCTACTGACTTTGCACATGTAGAGGAAAATCGGCTTTGCTCTGCTGTCCTCCAACTCCTGAAGAAAAGCTTGATGCTGCCACCAGCATTTTTCACCATGGTGATGGTGTGTTCAGGGTCTCCATCACACCTGGAGTTGAGTAGAGCTCCATCTGCATGTTTTGACTGTCCCCGACTGGGTATGAACACTTTTTGTGCAGGATTACACGATTTTCCCTTACATGTTGCTACTTTCTTTTTATTCTCTCACTAACTTTGACCTTAAAACCAGCTGGCATGTCATCTTATTATTACTCCATTTAAGCTCTTTTGCAACATTCCCACTCACCCTCTGACACATCGTCTACCCTCCACATTGTTACATCCACTGTGAGACACAAACCATAAGCCACCAACCACAGTTAGTGGTTGGAAACACTAAATGTAAAAAGCAGTCTTATTCATACCACTGTGGATCTCACTTTTTTATAATAAGGAAACCAATCGAAGTTTCCACTGTGGAAAAGAGATGTCATTTCTTGGACTGGGACTGAGGTCTGATGCTTTTGGAGACATCAGCCGTTTTGTGTGTGTGCACAAAATGCTTCTACACTTTATTTGCTTTCTGCTTCACGCCGATTGGCGCTAATGTGGTTTATTGATCATTGGGGTAGAGGTGTTGTTTGCACACAATAGCTGCTGTTTTCAGCTGGAATGACTTTCCAGCCTGGAGATCATTTGCATGCTCATAGCTCTACAGCTTTCACATTTAAATACTTTGACCAAATCTGATCTCCACATGGGGTGAACTTATTTAGCAGCTTAATGAGAATTGGTGCTCTGTCTCTCGATTCATGACTACCTTGTAAGTCAACAGTTTCTAAATAATGCATGAGTCATTGGGTTAAAGTCATCTGCAGATGGGTTTAAGCTAATGTGACCGTTCTGAGAAGCAACATTTTAAATTTGAAACCCCTTTTTGCTGGTAAATTAGTGATTAAATAGACATATGAGCTCAAAAACAAATAGTTTTTAACCTGTTATTGAGGTTATTCAACCATCAGATTCAAGCAAAGTTCTGTTCCACCCTCTCTGCTTTCAAGTGTCTCAAGAACTGAGCTGTTTTCCAAACGTCAACCAATAACGTGTCACGTATAATTGCACTTCGGTACTTCGACTTCATTTGCTGCACTTTCGCAGAAATGCTTGGTGAAGAAGTCCCTGAATAATTTTCCTTCACCTGCAGGATTCTTGTACCATCTATGAAAAGCGTCAATAAATTGTAGCTTTGATGGTTGCTGCATTCAGCTCACTGGATTCTGTGTTGAAGAGAAATTCCACAGATATTTACATCTAATGGCAAGAGGATTTTAGAGGTTGTTGTTGTTGGTGGTGTGTCATTAGAAACCAGCTTTTGACAAGGCAGTTTGGTCACCTGATGAGCGGAATCATTTCCAAATAAACGGAAGTAATTCCATCAATTTTCCTCCTTCAGCTGAACATTCCCAACAGCTACAGTAAACTCTGAAACCTCTCCTTTCCTTCTAAGTTCCCTTAAGTATTTTCCTGCTCATCAGACTCATCTAAACCTAGTTCAGGAATTGCCATCATTACTGAGAGAGAAGTTCTCCTCTTGCGTCATCCAAACTACCAACCACGCTACAGGAAGAGATCTGTTGAGCATTAAGAAATTTCAAACCAGCTTTCTTCATAATCTAATTTATGAATGAGCAAGGTTGGTATTTTGAAGGTCATGTTTGAGCTTCGCTTTGAATCACGTTCATCACTTTGGATCGATGAGGAATTTAGTGCCAACACTTGGGATGTTCATTGAAACTGTGTCAAATATGGACTTTTATTGTGTTGAATTTCTCAGAGAAGAGAAATCAGACTTAATTTCTAACCATGTAGATTACTAGTTTCAGCCCATTAGTATTAAAGAAACCTTAATCTGCCATGTACACTACTTAGTTACTGTGACAAAGTATCTAAGTGTTGTGAAAGATAGTTTTTGCTCTATTTATTTAGAGTTGCTAAACATAGATACTTTACAGTGTAAAGTAAAAATACTTTTTCTCATAATGTTTTCATTTGTATATTACTGCATAATGCAAGTTTAGTCATGTTGCAGCATTTGAAATTCACTTTGAGTCAAAATGTGTTGATTAGATGCTGTGTTCAAACAACTTTCTGCTAGCAAAAGATTCAGTATTGGAGACGTAGAAACTGGGGATGCACTGATGTGAAAATTTGGGCCGATGCAGATATCCAATATCAATATCACCTTTTCAGGCAATAACGAATATTTACTGAATATTTAAAATTGGTTTATAAATGGGACTAGGTATCATTTAATGCCCTTATGGCTACTGGGTGTAAGCTGTTTTTCAGTGTGTTTGTATTGATATTGCACACATTGCAATGATAACTTCAACTGGACAATATTGCGTAGCTTTAGTAAACATGTTTTTCTGTCTCTTGAGGCTCAAATTAAAGCAAACCCACTTCCTGTTTCTTAATGCAGTGGTGATGTGTTTTGCTCTCTGTCTTCTTTCTAATTTGCTGTTGTTCAGGGGGAAAACAATGAGTTCACATTCTGGGGAGGATGGCAGTAAAAAAAAAAAGCCCCATTAACTTGTGTGGATAGATGGGTTGCAGGTGGAGGAGAAGTGGGGGTAGGGAGGAGAAAGCCCCTTCACTGAGTGTGATGTAACTGTAGAGGTAATGTGGTAAATGATAAGAACGGCTGTCCTGGGGGAGGGGAAGTTGTTTTTCTGTAGAAGTAGAGCCAGAAACACGTAGGTGGAGTAAATGGATCGTTCCAATCAGCAACACTTTGAAGTTTTGACATCTGACGTAAATAATCTGAAACTAATCGCTGTTATTTCTAGAAATAAATGGATAGAAACTTTCTCTGTTTGCCTTTGTTGAACTTTAAACAGACATTTCTTGACTTCAAGAAATGCTTTACCCAACATAAACTATTAAAACTGTGTGGAAACCAGTTTATGTCTTTTAAAAATGACACTATCCTTTGTTTAATTATTTAAAGAATCAGTTGCTCACACACACACAGACTCTTCACTTTGTTTTCTCTCCTCTCGACACAGAGACGAACAAAGAAGTGCGATTGTGTCTTTTTTTCTACACAGCGTCGTCATAGAACCCCACTGAGCTTGATGCAAGTCAATGTAAAAAATTGCATCTGTCTCGTCCGTTGTCCCCCCCCCCCCACTGCACCCGTCCACCCTTTTCTCCCTTTCAATGAATTTTCATTTGAATGAAAGCCTTGCCTCAGTGTTTTGTTGTGCTCTGAGGAGGAGGGGAGGTGGGAAGAGGTCTGATTGGTTGAAGTGCTTTTTGAGCCGGGCCAATACAAGAGCAGCTCCCGCCTCCGCGGCTCCCGGCCTGCGGTGTGATTGGGCGCCTGGGAGGAGCCAGACGTAGTATTAAAGCCTCTCTTCCCCCCAGTCTGCTCCACTCCAGAGTTGAAGAGAGTCTGTCAGACAGAGAGCTGTGTGTGTCGGTGTGAAGAGAGAAAGAGAGAGAGAGTGTGTATCTGAGTGTGTGGATGTTTTGGTTATTTTTATTTATTTTTTCTTATTGAGCAACAACCAGAAACTCCATCTGAGTCTGACCCGGACTACTCCTTGTTCTACCTTTCAGGACCGAAGCGACTTGGCTGAGTGGTTGCCTCTGATCACAGCTGGACGGATAAGCTTCAGCAGACGAGCAGGACGTCATAAAGAGGATCAGAGAGGGCTGCCGTGTTACTGCTATCACTACTGGCTCATCTTCGGACATTTGAGTTCTACATTCAGGCTCTGATCCCGATCTCCTGCCTAACTCCCCAAGTGGGTCGCTACCGAGGTGACAGAGGCAGTCCAGACGGTCCTGATGTGGAATTTGACCTCGGCTGACCCAGTCCCACAAGTAGTCTTTGCCTAAGGAAAGAGAACAAGAAAAGGAGGAGGAGAGGAGCAACTAAAGAAAAGCGAGACGCTCAAATCAGTGACTGGTAAGGAAGTTAATGTGGGCTGTGGGCACAAGAGAGGGGGGAGGTGGGATGTTTGACGTAAGAATTCTCCAATAACCTCTGTCTCTGCTTCAGGTCCTGCAGTGATGCCAGTGGAGACGCTGAGGCCCTCAGATGGCCGTCTGGCCGGGGTCGCCTTCACCTCAGGCAGACCCTTCAGAATACTCAACAAGGGTCCCAACTACTTCCGCCCCCCTGCTGAGCCAGGAACCCGCAAGCTGAGTGCTGTGGAGCGCCTGGAGGCCGACAAGGCCAAGTACGTGAAGAGCCAGCAGGTGGCTTTGACTCGGCAGGCGCCCATCCAGGCCCCACTCATCCGGAAGCCACTTGTCCCCCCAGTGATGATGCCCCAGGGCAACATGGGCACTCCGACCGCCCGGAAGATTCCCCGCTGCCCAGCTGATGTAGAGAACCGGGGAGGCGGCGAGGTGCTGGGGGAAAGGAGACCCTTCAATCTGGATATCCTGAGTAATCTAATCAATGATGTATGTGATGGAGCACAGTCATTTTCCTCCACCTCCCCCTCTTCATCGTCTCCATCGTCAGGGGTAAAGAGCATCTGCAGCAGCCTGTCTGCAGAGCAGGACAAGAGCAACAGACTCGTCAACAACCTCAACTCCTCATCCACGTCCTCCTGCACGTCTTCCCTGCTCAGCAATAATCGTTGCGCCCCTGCAGCAGAACTGTCCTGTCGTCCACCCCCTGTCCCAGCACGGGTTTTACGGGGGGTTCAGGCCTCCTATAATGCCCCTAATTCAGTGACTGTCCGCAGGGTGGACGTTCGGCCTCACGCTGAGGTGAAGAAGCCACCAAGAGTTGCACTGCATCCCCACCTGAGGCCCCGACAGATCCCCCAGGGTCAGGTCGCACACTCCCAGCTCCCGCCTCCACCGCTGCCTCCTCAATCACAGAATCAGCCACCAGCCAAGGTCAACACCTCATCCCAAACTTTGCCATCGCCTCCTGCCTACCCACCCCTCAGCCCGATGCTGGTCCGAGCGGGCGTCATCCCGCCAGCCTCCCCAGCCTTCACACGCATCTCCAACGCCAGCTCCAAAGGCTCCTCCCGCAAGCACCCATCTCTGCACCGCTCCAAGTCGGACCTGAGCGACCGCTACTCACGCGCCACTGCTGACCTGGAGCGCTTCTTCAACTACTGTGGGCTGGACCCAGAAGAGGTGGAGGGACTGGGCGGCGTGGAGCGCTTCACCCGGGCCAACTCGGATATTGTGTCCGTCTCCAAGCTCCGCAGCGTCAGCACGCCCAGCTCAGAGTGTGGGGACGACGTGGAGCGGATGAGGGGGTACGGAGGCGGTGACGAGGAGGAGGAGGATGAGGACGGGCCCCTGAGGACAAATGACAGAGTCCCCTATGGGATCTCGGTCATTGAGAGGAACGCACGAGTCATCAAGTGGCTCTACGGCATCCGGCAGGCAAGAGAGGCGAACAGTGGCATCTCGAACGTCTAGACTGATGATGACAGCTTGTTCGTTCTTGTTTCGCTGCCTTATTTCCACGTTTGGGATCAATGTTCCGGATCAATGTTCCGGATCATTTGGTAGTTTGTCTTCAGTTTCCTGTGAGGACTCACTTTTACTGGACAAAAAGACAAACATGACTGAGTTTACGTCAGGGGTTGCATCGATTGCAAATTTCTGGTCGATTAGCAATTTTGGCAAAATACCAAATGTTTTGCTTGAAGAGTTGGTAAATTTAGTGTCAAAGTCACTAAGTTGGCAATAGCGGAGTGACTATTGTTAATATGAAGACGTGACCCTCTTGGCGGGTCTGTCTGTGTACCGTCCCTCACGGTACACAGACAGAACATCAGCAGCCGATATCCAGATCACAAAAGATTGGTTTCACATGCAAGTATTGGCTGATTGGCCGGCTGATCAGTCGGTGCACCCCTTAGTTTCTGTTCTAAAGGCTGCAAGTCAGGACTGCAACTGGACAATGCATTGCTATGTTCTTTTCGTTGATGTCATTGGTATTTCCAAGCAATAACAGATTATTGTCAATGCTGGTGAGAATGAAGGCAGAGGGTGCTATCAGGTTCCTATAGGTACTGTAAGTGTGCGTGTACATGTGTGTGTTTTATACCAGAGTTTGGCAACAGACTGCCAAAGTGTTGCACAGCACAGAGACAATTGAAAGCAGAGCAGCAAGAGAACCACGTTCATACTGTGAAACCTACAAGTAAAGCTTCCACAAATATGTGTGTATTTTTAAAAAGTTACAGAGAAAATGGTTGGCTGTGAGACTGTTCTCATAAATGTTTCTTCAGCATGCAAGTGAACTGTTAGTACACACTTTACCGTAGCACGTCATATCAAAAAGAAAGAAAAAAAAAAAGCAGGAAGCGATCCCCAGGCTTCCAGATTCACAGCACATCCACTTCAGTCACAGGGGAGTTTTTATCTGATCTTTACTTGTTGCCTCCGATGCAGTCTTGGATTACTCTGCATTGGTGCAGCCTGGGAAATCGGTTTACCATGTGCGTCTTGGCACAGGGGGGAAGAGTGAGTCATACGATGAAGGATGATCTCACAAGCAAACGGAGGGCGCTCGGTGATCTGTGGTGCACGAATATGTCCGTGACTCAGGAAGATGGCATAGTAAAACATGGACCAATATTTATTTGGAAAACATAACTTAATGTTTTGTTGTTGTTGTTTTTTTTTGTTCTAAAAGTGGATTTTTGTGTACAGAGATCAGGCTGAGTCACATTTAAATGCACATACAGAGACACATTCAGTGAGTGAACAGAAGGGATGCGATGTGTTGCGAGAGAATCGCATTAAACTTCTTGTTTGTTGCTTCTACTTCTGTTGAACTGTTCAGTCTGGTCGGGTCTTCCTCTTCACATGAGAATCAGCAGCAGCGTGCAGTGGCAATCAGATCAGAGAGCGTCTGAAAACAAAATATGCTTTTTTTTTTTTTCAGGCACTGGATGCCCAAAGAGTCTTTGATAAAGAGGTCCAAAATGCTTTACAGTGTTGTATCCTGAATCCATTAATAAAATATGTTTGAATATTAACTTGTCGTCTTTATATCTGCTTTAAAAAAAAAAAGTCTTTGTGTCACTTCCTCAGGAGGTTATAATGCAAAATCTGTTTTGGGTTCAGCTAAAGTATTCAAACCGTTTGAGGTTTTTTGCTGTGTCATGGTATAGTCACAGACTTCCATACCCAAGTTGGACTTGATAAGTTGGTGAAGTTCAATTAAAACCAGATATAATTTTTTTTTCTTTCTTTCTTTTTTATTTTTTACAATTAAAAGTGTAAAAAGTGTGTCAGGCTTGTGTATTCAAATTGTTCAAATGGTTTCTACAGTCAAGTCTTTTGGGGTTTACAGCTTTGCACAACTAGAGATTGAAATCTTGTAATTTTTCTGTCAACTCAAGCAACATATCTGATAATATATCAGATTTAAATGAAAAGTATCTGTATCAGTATTGGTATCGGTGATGCAGGTCCTGTATTTACTTATCACATCGATTCCAAAATATGAAGTATTTTCATAATCTAGTTCTACCGAGAAGAATTCGCACATAATTTTGTGATTTCTGAAGGTATTTTGTTTAACTTAATTTTATTTAGGAATGCATGAGCGTGAGTAAAAATTCATCCTACTTTTACTTTGCAAAGAAAAAAAGAGAATCCTGCATCCTTTTCCTTTTTTCCCTTCCAAATACGAACGACTTTGTTTCTTTATCACATGAAATAAACTGAAGATTTAACTAAGTGCAATAAAAAAAAGATGAAGGGGCATGAAAACATTTGCAGGGCACTTTTACGTGAAGGCAAGTGTTGCTTTTGGTAATTCGGATCTTTCTGCTGCATCAATAATTGACACCCAGCGCTCAGACTGAGTTTCCCAGGGGAGATTTTCTTCACTTTCCTGCTTTTTGTGGCTGTCTTAAGAGTCCATTATTGTAAAATTCAGAACATTTCTCGCTTTACTGGGGGAGCAGATGAAGGTTTCTCATTTTCACACTAAACCACACCAGTTTTCAGAGCTCTTAAAACTCTTTTTGTGGGGCTGGGGGCTCAACTGCTTCATAAAACACTATTAAAGAAGTGCAGTGTAAAATAAATGGGTGTGAACGGGTTATGTTGGCAGTAAATTCTATTTTTATTTGAAACGTGATGTCAGAAAATATTAAAAATAACAAATATAGACTTGTTTGGATGGAATGGTTTATGTTTATAGCTCAAATGTATGCTTCAGTATGAAACAGTAAAGCAAATTTTATTAAAGATTTCTTTTTTAAAGAAGCGCCAACTCATAAGAAATGTTGCCTGAAGGCACTCCACAAAAACGTTGACTTAATCCAAACATGCAATTTTTTTTACATTTACAATGAATCTTACTTACTAAACAACACAGTTTATTTTTCAAATTGGTTGAAAAGTTTTGCACGTAAGGAAACCCAACAAATGATTTGATTTGTAGCATTCACTCCTGGTGAACAAAAATGTAATAGATAATAACTTGCCTTGACCTATTTTTCACACTCTGATTCCACTTTTGTTAAAATTTATATAATATGTTTTAGCCAGACAATGTTTTGAAATTGTGAGAAAACTAGATAAATAGAGGGGCATGAAGTTTTTTATAAAAATGTTTTATTCAGTCTCTCCAAGATCCTAAATTTCTATAAGGATGATTCAGCTCGCTTTAATAGAAAATGAGTTCTCCCTTACAACGATTTTCCAGAGAACTAAAAACCGAGCCGGCTTGCCAATGAAGACTTTCCTTTTTATTTTCGTTTTCCAGCACGGACTGGATCCAACGCCACATCGGACGAGGCCTTCTCCCTTCTGAGGTGGAGTTTTCAGACATCTGCACTGTCCCCTATTTTGAGCTGGGGACCACTGACAGAAGACCGATTATATTTGTTATTTTTAAAACATTACAAGTTTCAAAGCATTTTCCAAAACGCTGTCTTTCCAGGGCTGTTCAGACGTAATTGGTTTTGCCTCTAAATCGTGCAGCCGAAACAGATGGAGGCGGGCAAAAAATGATCTGAGAAGTACACAGAATTTCTTTCGGAACCTCAATCCCTTTTGCTTGCTACTTCCTGTGGCGGAGGATATGGGTGGCCAAAGGACAAATGTGAACCGATGAAGCTGGGCATCATGACAGCAGCTGTTTGCTGTCCTGAGCAGCCCTCATTAGCAGGCAGAAACACTCAGGGGAAGAATCACAGATCCAACAAGACGACATGCCACAACGGTTCAAGGGCTTGAGGTTCAAACACTAAGCTAGAGGAACTGTAACATAACTCCATAAATGTTTCTCCTCATGGACGAAAGATGGATCAGTTCAATAATGTCCCTGGACCTCGCTGCACTGCTTCACCCACTTCCACAGGACCAAGAGCCACCATGGATTAAAAAAGAAATGTAGGCTTATGTAAGGGTACTATCACTATTATGTAATCATGCATTGTCACAATTCATGGCTGGTTTGAATAGTTGACTTGCAAAACCCTCTCTTTAAGAAGAGACTCGTATTTGCTGCAGAAAGCAGGGATGGATTTGAGACTGATTCTTCTGAAACCAAGACCAAGATCAGACCTTCCCAGACCAGATCTTCCAAAACCGAAACCAGGCCTTCCAAGATCAAGAGCAAGTCCAGACGCTCCAAGACCTTACAAGACCTGACTTTCCAAGACCAAAGCAAATGAGGTGAACTAGCAGTGTTTGTCAACATCTACAGTATCATCCTGTAGATGTTACTGTGGAATATTGTCTCTGCTGTCATAAACGACCATCGTGAGACAATCACAGAGCAACAGTCTTCAGGCAAACTTTTCCAGATTTGTTGCAAGACTGACTGTCACCAGAGATCCATCCTGCCAACAGCGTTATTATCATCCATATGCCTCTTTGAAGAGACTTGAATGATACTAGTTACACATTTAATTTCCTTTTGGGTTATATAAAGTATCTTTGAATTTCTGTCTGACCGTGTGCTGTCTGAATGATGGAAAAGGCCATTTCAAGCTGTTACATCCATAATTCAATATTTAAGATCAAACACCAACGCAGCTTCTGCAGACATGAATCCATGACTAAAACGTCTCGGAAAATAGAAGAGCTTCACACGACCTAATCAGTCTATCTTGCATGTATTGATATGCATATATATTTTTATATATTTTTCCACTCAAAAATCATTAAACAGAGAGAGCACCTTTACTCCTGCTCTGAGGAAGCAGAAGCAAAAAGGGGGAGTTGATGTGTCCTCCAGTCCAACCCTTTCGGACACTTATGTAAGAAACACATCTGACTGAAAAGACAGGATGACGATTTTATTTCCAGCACAGACATTTGGTTCATTATGTAACCCAGAGTAAGCACCTCTGACCCACTGAACAGTATGATGGGAAGATTTGATGTAAAAAAAAAAAAAAAAAAGTCCCACATCGCTTAACCCTTGAAACTTTTGGAAGAGGAACACATGCAGTGGGAGAATGCGATGTCTCCCGCTGATGGCTCCCTGTGGACAGATGATGAGGACGGCCCCCAGCCCAATGAAATCATCTGTGTCATCCTAATGCTCCTTCTCCCAACACAGACCGACCATATGTCAATATTTACCGAGGGATCAGCTGGGTTTTGGCATGCTGCTGGAATACAAACACGCTCATATGTCTGTGAGCCTCCGCTCACTTGCCTGGATGCCATGTCTGTCGTTTTCTGAGCAAAAAGTCCATCACAGGACAGAGAGTGCAGTTCTTCTCCATTGAAAAGTACATACTTGTAGTCTCAGGAGTTTTTTTCTGTTTGAATGAAATTGACTGGATTGAAAGAAAATTGGAAATTTCTGAGTTGGAAAAATTACAAATTTGCTTGAAACAAAAAAAAAATTTGGATCTCAGTCAGAAGCTTTCAGGGAAAAAAACTTTCTGAGTTTGAAAAGTCAGGAGAAACAACTGAGACATTTTGAGATTGATCTCATCATTTTTTTGAAGAAAAAACTTCAAAAGTCTCAGAAATTTTATTTTTAACTTTCTGACTTTTTTCTTGGAAATTGTTTGACTTTTCAAATGTTTGAGTTTTTTTCTACAAAACTTCTGAAATTAATCTATAGATTTCTGAGATTTTTGGCTGAAATTCACTCCCGTTTTCTCTGCCTCCCTTTATTCAGGGTTTGCTCGCGACAGCTGATGCAGGCTGCAGCAGTGGGACAAGTATACTTGACTCCTGTGTGCAGCAGAACTATGTCAGGGCCTGAATGGCCACGGAGCAGGGAGTGATAAGCTGATTAAAGCGTCAGGGCAGATGGGATCTCTGGGTTTTTGACGTGTGTGTGTAGCTGTGTGTGTGTCTCTCTCTGTGAGACTGAGTGTGTATCCCATGGGAAAACAAAACTGGGTTGTCTGTGTTAGCTTAGCGTGTTGTTGCAGAGCGATGCATTTACATCCGTTATTGCTTCGGACCCATCTGCCTTTCTTCCTCTCTCTCTCTCTGTTGGATCGCCTGAGTGCATCCACGCTCAGAGTGGTTTTAGGATGATCCCCATTCCCAAGATTTTGGGTGAATCTCTTAGTGTAAATATGGTCATATGGATGAGAGGGAGAAACAAGCTAGAAACCCCTTCTGTCAGTTTTCACTCATCCCTTAGAACTAAGTACAGAGCTATGATCAGTTTTGTGCCACTCCAAATTTTTATGGCGTTTATATATTTATGTATATATAGTTTCATTTATTGTTGGGGAAATAACAATAGATTATTGGGGAAATAAATAGATTGTTGGGGAAATAAAACCCAACCCAGGTTGGATTCCTTCAGACCCCAACCTGAGCCAGCCTTGACCCCTGTAGCTGTTTTGATTTTGAAGAGATTTTCCGGTGTTTCAACCAGATGAATGATTGACAGCATTAAAGCCCGCCTTCTAGCTGTGATTGGTTGTTTCTAGTTAGTGCTGGGCGGACTGGGAGAGGGCAGAGGAGCTTGATGTTTTCAGAGATTATGTGTGTCAAACGGTTCCTGTCACAACACAGGGACCGTTTTGGGAAAATATGCAAGAAATTTTATTATTTTTTTTTTTATAAACGTTATACACTGCAGCTTTAAAGTGATTAGTGGTGTAGTTAAATCAATTTAAACTAGATTGCATGGCCTCAGTTTGTAGCAAGGACATTGAGCGTTGGTTCTCAAATAACTAAAGATGAAAATTAGCCTTTTTTACTAATTCTGGGACATTTACAGAGACTTTCTTTGATGTGCATTATTCCAACTAAATAAATCAAATTAAATCAAAGGAACTGACCAGAGGAACCCTGGACACAGTGACTGAAGGCCCCCGACACTCAGATTTTTCATTTATTCCTTAGGTTCATTTGGACACTGATCAACTTTTTTATGTGAACAATTGAAAACATTCTGACACAAAAAAGAAAATTGATCAAAAACTATTAAGTGGCATCAGCAGTGTAAGTAAGCCTTTGTTTGTGTTGATGGTAAAGGACAGGAGCGTTGTGTAATACAGATTTCTTCATGTTTTGTTGACAGATCGTCTGTCAGCAGACGGATGATTAGTCCTGAGTTTCCCCACAGGACCATGAGAGCGTGGGAGGCTGCACAGAAATCATCTAGTGACAAACTTCGTGACATCACACCTATGGCCGCATTTGGAAAACACACAGGAACAAACAAACCACAAGCGACTTTTTTTAAAGCAAGACATGCAGAGGCAAGACGGAGGGGAGTTGTTAAGATGCTCTGCATCAGAGATGAATGTCATAACGGGGAATTAACTTTCTGTCATTGTGGACCAATGTCCAACTAACACCTGATTACATTTTCATCCAACCACAGATATAAAGAAAGCAAGAACAGGTTCAGAAATGTATTCTGTGATTTAGAAATGTATTCATACACATTATCCCATTTTGACACTCTACAACAATCATTATATTTCACTGAGATTTATGTGTCAGACCAAAGTGGTGCATCCTTGTGCAACAGAAGGAAACTGATTTCTGCTTTTCACCTTGAAAGTTTTCAAGTTGGATTTATGTCTGGACTTTGTCTGGGCTGTTCCTTCTTGGATCTGAACCTCTTCACTTTAGCTCTGCCTGCATGTTTAGTCCAACTGTCCTGCTGTCAAGGCTCCATGCTCCCCCCCCATCCTGTCACCATCTCTAGATTAAAAACAAACAATAATCTTCACTTTGAGTATAAATTTTGTCATTTCATCAATTCAATACTATTTCACAATCTATTACAGATGTTATTTTCCATCCATCCATCCCATCCATCCATCCATCCATCCATCCATCCATCCATCCATCCATCCATCCATCCATCCATCCATCCATCCATCCATCCATCCATCCATCCGTCCGTCCGTCCATCCATCCAT
This sequence comes from Poeciliopsis prolifica, assembly GCF_027474105.1. Taxonomy (NCBI): domain Eukaryota; kingdom Metazoa; phylum Chordata; class Actinopteri; order Cyprinodontiformes; family Poeciliidae; genus Poeciliopsis; species Poeciliopsis prolifica. The sequence continues at coordinate 3,100,877 of NW_026562402.1, forward strand.
CCATCCATCCATCCATCCAAAGTGTTTAGATCATTTCATTGTCTGTTTGTGTCAGACTCCTCATCATGCTGCCTCACAGTTTGGTACATAGGAATTAGCTTTGAAGAAATTCTGCCAGAAATAGATGCTACGCTACATCAAGAGGCTAATTTTTGTTTCTAATTTTCTGGCCAGCTCAAAACTAAACGCTCAGGCTTGTTTATGTGCAGTGACATGCACACAGGACGTCTTTGAAGACAGATTTTTTTTTTCAGTCGTCACATTCAGACTCTATACAGTGTACATAGAAAGTTATTATGTTGACTCTCATCTTTGCAAAATGTCCTTCCCCCCCAACTCTGCTGCTGTTAATCTTTCCCCCCTGTGGTATTTTCATGATTCATGCTTCTTGGAGTCACAGTGAGTCTTGCCAGAAGCTGTATGGACCTGAAGGCCCTCCGATTTTGCCAAGTACGATGTAAACAAATCTGCTGGACTTTAGCATGACAACAGACTCCTTTGAACCCACCAAGCAGACATGGCCTCCAGGCTGCTGTTGGACCCGTCGGTCCCTGCTCCCATACAGATTCTCTTTCACTCTGGAGTCACTGACATGAGGTGAAGAAGATAAACTCTCTCTGAATAAGGCAGTTCCCGATTAAAATAATAAATAAAAACACAATTAATTAACTTTAGTTTCACTCTGTGTAAATTATTACAAAAAAAGGTTGAATTTTTAAAAAAAGATGTGCTCAAAGTGGAATTTCAGCTTCATTTTTGCAGAATTGTTGGCCAGCAGCTCCACAGCAGCAATCAGTGGAAACATGGAGTTTACCCACCGGTGGAAGCTGCCAAGGAACACTGGCTGCTCTCAGCCAGACAGAAAGTGAAAGACAGTTGGCAGTGGAAGTGTAATGTTTACCTAACCTCATGTCTGATAGGAAAACTGACCAAAAACACCAGCCACTGTGCTGCTTTGTTAACATTCATAGCTCTGCTGGCTATGCTACAAAGACGAATAAAAAAAATAAAAAATTAAACAAACTTGCTGGTTAAAGACTTTACATAATATTGAGTTTACTTCTCTAGAAAATGTCAAAAATATTGAGTTAGCTGTTTTAGGGACTGAATTACACCAGTGAGGTCCCACTCCAAGAATATTTTTGATGAGGGAATGACACAACAAGATGTAAAGCAAAAAAAAAAGTGGACTTTACATAATACTGCCCCTTTAATGTATTGTGCAGATTTCAAAGCATCAAACTGGAATGATCCTATCAGCCAGGAGAGACTTCTGAGACGAGTGTGATTTATTCTTACTTTAAAATGGATTTTGAATCTGAACTGAAGAAGCAAAAATGCACATAACAGATATATTACTGCAGGAAGGTCGTTTATGAAGGTTAGAGGTCTCAGACACTCCATCCGTGTTTCCTTGTGCATTTCTTTCAACAAATAAAAAAATGTTTGGAATTGCAACATGGGTCATAGAAGAATTAAACTCCAGCCATCCCATACAGGATTAATGGTTAATTCCTCCCTCGCTAATCACCTAAAGTGGTGTAAATATCATAAAAGGCTATTTCTCAATTTATTTTATCTAATATCAAGGTAATACTGGTGGCTGCAGATGTAATAATCTGGATGTTTTGGCAAAGAATTTCCTCAAACTCCTCATGTGTCCCTAGAGTCATTACGGCGATTGGTCACGGAGGCCGCTTGTGCAATAGAACGTGTGTGTGTGTGTGTGTGTGTGTGTGTGGGGGGGGGCTGGGGGGGTGCGCGTGTGTGTGTGCGTGTGTGTGCCAGTTGTCTTTCAGTAGACCGTTGGGCCACAGCTGGTATTTAGGGATTCAGTAAAAACCGTCATCAGCAGCTGTCATCTGAACTGAACTGAACTATGGGAAAATAACTCAGAGACAACAACCTGCCAACTGCAGCGTGATTACACCAGTGAGGATTTAGTGCATCATGAAAGTTATGTTCAAGAAGGTCCAATAGAAAGACAGAAATATTAAAAAAAGTTGCTCACCTTTGTCACCTTGAAGGATTCCTCTAAATTAAGGAAACTTCTTTTTGTTTTGTTCAAGTAAAATCAAGCTGGTTTTAGCTGCCAGTGTGACCAACGTTGCTTAAAGAAATGAATTCAGTTTTTAAAGTGTGAAAGTTCCACACCTGCAATGAATCCAACACCAACGAGAACCAGAACTCAGACTGCAGTAGAGTGGATATGGATTTATTTGTGGTTCCGATAACAATACGCAATAATAAGAATTATTTAATGCTTACTTTTTAGCTGACTGTATGGCAAGACATTTTTCATGTGCTGTAAGGGAAAAAATTGACCAGCGGAACAAATTTTCACCAATTTTGAGGAAAAACTGACCTAAAACAACCTTCTATGTCATCCTGAAAGTTAGTTTGATCCTGATTTCAGAGTACTGAGATGTTGGTGCTAGAAAGAAGGAACAAATAAGCAATAAAAACCATGTGAGGCGTTTATCCTCAGATATGCTCTGTGCTCCCAGAGAGTTTTCTAAGTCATCATTGGCTGAAGAGTTTATGCTAAGCTCTGCTTCCTTAATGCTTTTTTTTTAAACTTTTGGTTCATTTTAAGATAAAATGTACAAGTTCTCCTGGATGCAGTGAAGCCTGTTAGATACGATCCATCCTTGCAGAGTTCCAGAAACACACACTGAGGGATGTTGTTGTTTGAGCTGCAGCTTCCTGTCACATACAGGCTGTGTGTAAATATTGTGTCACATCTAATCTGCGCGTGTTGAGACAACGCTGACAGTTGCGCCTCCGGTTTTTTTCAGGAATCTATTTCATGAAATGGCAATTTCTTCCGGGTTATAAAGAGATTAAGAGCAAGCTGTCATGGCAACTCGTCATGGTTCCGTTTTTTTCTATTTCAACACACGCAGCCTCATTTTCACCCAGCTGTCTCATGTGGCTCCCTCCTGCAGGAAGACTTTTGCTAAATTATAGCAAGAGCGGGAAATATGAGAAATAACATCAAAGTACTGATATTGAGGTTCCTGTTGTTATTTTTGGTCTCTTTCCTCACCCCACCGAGGAAAGACTCCTAATGCAAGCCTTGATTAATATTTCACTGGCATTGTTGAACAGATTTTGTGTTTGCAGTGGGGTGCGTGCATGTGCATGTTTGTGACGTGATTAGTGCGGCACAGATGCACTGATCGCTTCAGTGGACGGCCTCGTCGCATGTTGTTGGGGTTTCTATGTCCAAGTGTGTGTGCATGCAGACCTAAGATCCTTCTTCATTATTCATTCAGGTCAAGAGTCAGTGAAATGCTCTTTTTGGAGCTAATGAAGTACAAATGTACAGCAATGTGGTTCTGCAATGTTGCAGTCTTCTGCTTTCTCAAAGTCTTGATTGATTCAAAGGGACAGTTCAGTTTTTTTTTTTTGTTTTTTTCAAAGGTAGTATGCAGCAGTATTCAAAGTTCAGGACCGATTCTCGTTGGGGGGTCACAATAACCACAGCTCAAAGTGATTTAATGGCTTACAAAATATTATTGAATGGAAAGGCATCATGATTCCAAAGTGTGAGTGTAATATTTTTGTGGGAATATTTCTTTTTAAATAAGATGAACAAAATTCTCAAATGAGAATTCTTTCTGGTTTTTCCAAAGAGAAATAATGCTGTCAGTAGATACTGACTGACTAATTCTCTACTTTGAACCATACCTTGAGCAACAAACATCTTTTCAACAATAATAATGCATGCAATATTCACTCTGCTTGAATTATGTTGCTTTTGATTTACCTCAGAAGTCAAAGATAGATTTGGGAATTAAGTTACAGTTGAGAGGGTTCAAGTTGCAAGGCAGTGCTAGCTGCTATTAGCCAATCAAGACCTTAGTGGTACAACGCTCTAATTTGAGCAATCAAACACTAAAGTAAAAAAAGCTCACAGATATATTTTGTATAGATTTATTTTCATGGCAGACATTCTGGATGATGAACTTGGCTGGCAAAAAACATGCTACTTTCCCATTAGAATTCAAGAACTGCTCCTGTTGTATTTCTAATTAGGAAAAAAAAACCTCCTCCTAATACCAGCATAAACAAAACACGTCATTAATGTTGAAAAGAATGTGCATAATTCGCCCTGAATCCCAAATTCCAACCAGGTCTAATACACCATCTGCTCAAAGATTTTTGGCTACATTCACGAAGTAGGTTTTGACGCTTAATTCAAATGTTTTTATTTTTTTATTTTTTGTTTATGACACTAATTAAATTTGGCTCCAATAAGGGGTCAAATCTGCATGAACGATTTGTGACCCGCATGCGGAGAAGAGGAACTTTGTCTCACCTGTGGATCAGTTTTAAAGTCGCTGAGCAGCAGGAGCTGACTGCACCGTCACTGCTGTGAAAAAAGTCAGTCACTGGCTGCATTTGATGCTGTCTGATTGTAACTTTCAACTTTCCAACAAGACTGCTTTAGAGACGCATAATTCAAATCAGATTTCCTGCTGCAGTAGCAAATCATCGGTTCGGCTGAAGCCAACCTGTTGGATTCTCTATTAATGAGTGAACAATCCACTGTTATGCAGAGACAGCAGGCATTCAAAGAACCAAACGCAGCGTCGCTGTCAATGCTTGGTTGCCACAATGTTATCACTGCAGCAACTTGTCCTGTTTCCTGTGCAAAACTCCCAAAACCTAAAGATTACCCTGCTGGTGATCAAACTGAAACTTAAAACTAACTGAGTTTTGTTGCTCCATGATAGATATTGTTTTTTAGTCCAAAACTATTTTTTAGTTTAGCAACAAGATTTGGACATGGGTCCTCGTCTGAGGAGGGGACACCCAACTCTGCTTTCGAGTAAGAGCTGCTAAATATGTTTGTATCTATTAACTTTTTGTTGTGCATAACAGTTTTTTTTGTTAAAGATTTTATTTGCCACTGAAAAAAAATGTGTTAACCTGACGCTGAAATCTGTGCTGACGGGCCAGGTCGAAGGTCACAAACGTTGCAAACTTTGGACCGGTTAAATGTTAAAGGAATAATCTATTAGTTTTTGTTTAGTATCAGCCAAGCTAGGAGTTTCTTGTAGAATTTCATTTTTCCATTTCAATTTCACTCAGCTTTTGTGAAACTGTTTCCATTCTGGTGAAGGGTTGGCAGGAGGAGCCTGGGGCCCCTCTTGAAAAATGCTGGTCCCTCCATCGGCTTCTCTATGTCATAGTAACGTATAGTCATCTTCTTCAATGACAACATAAATCTAAAACCTAACAAATAAATATATACTAAATAAATAACTAACTAAATAATTTTTTGTTTGTTGCTTTTTAGCTTTTCCCCCTCCAAAGTCATACTGGTCTGGTTTGGCCTCACCTATACAAATTTTCTGGGGTCGCCACTTGAGTTTGAAAATGAATGTAACATTTGCTCCGCAAAATGATTTTCTTACTCTGAAGAGAAGAACTGATTAGAGATTTGAGATGAGGGAAATGGGTTAAACTGTAAATCTCTGCAGCTTCCATCCGGTGTGAGTTTGCCTGTGAAATGGTCGCTTCTGTGTGCTAAATCATATTAATTTTGGCACACATGAGATTCCAACAGGAACTGAGAGAGAGTACATAACCGTGTATCAAAACATGAATATATTTTTATTATTAAGGCATAAAAACCACGTTTAAGTGAATGGAGTGCACTGCTTTCCTCTCACCGTTTGGTAATTGAGCGGGTTCTCCTCCCGCGGCTCTCTAATGGGCTTGTCATGCTGAGCTGCTCAGCGCATCTTCAAAAGGCACCAACTCTCCGTGTCTCTGAGGCGGGAGCTGTAAACTAGGTCGCCGGAATGAGCCGAGGATTTTTGCAAGACTGGATTGAAATTTAGCATGCATGAGGGGCAAAAATAGTGCATTATTAAAGTGTGTTTGGTTCAGACCTGAATAAACGCTTCTGCTTTTATTTATTTGTGAAATGCAATGGGAAAGATGTACAAAAGCAATAGGAAAGTGACTTATATAACTAGAAAGTGAGAGGCATTTCTACTTTTTCTGGAGAAATATTTCAAACTAGTTAAAAATCCTGGACTCCATTTTTCCTCTTTTTCTTTTTTTTTTCTTCCAAATTGCTGTACTAAAAGGTGCTACACCAACCAATAAAAGCCCTTTCTCGGTCCTAACGGGGGGGGAAGTGTGTGAGTGTGTCCGGTCTGGGATGGGAGGCTTCTTGCAGTTGAGGATAATAGCCTAGCTGAGTGCCAAACCTGGGAAGCTTTTAAATTTGACGAGGTGAGACCCCACAAGGCTCTTAATATCCTCCTGTCACTCAGAGAACTTGCGATACATCCATAAGCCTCTCGCTATGCTGGTATGTCGATGCAAGTGTTGCCAATAAAACGTGGCAGCCTGTGAGACAGTCGCATGGTTGCCATAATTCAGCCATATGACTTCAGTTGTGAAATATGTTCACACTGACTCCATAAGCAGTTTTGAGATATGGATGTGTGCGGTCCGTCCATTCGTTTATGGACGTGTAGAAAGCCTCCGGATGAATTGTGGAGACAGCGGCTTTGAGAGGAGGAGCAGCTGATGAACTCTGTTCAGGTGGAGAGGAGAAGCTGGGATGTGTTTACATCCTCTGGCCTGAGGGTTTGGAGCAAGTGAGAAAGTTAGTGGTAGAGGTATGCTATGTAAGGAGTATGAATATCAGCGGCTTGCAAAAATATTTATGCTCTCCAGACTTTTTGACATTTATAGCTTCGGTCTATTTTATTGGGATCTTATTCTACTATTCTTTCCCTGATAGCGTGACTGATTTCTTTTGACTTGTGTATAAAGACATTATGGATCGGGTGAACGGTGGAAGCCTTTGTGAAAAGATAATTGATCATTGAAGTCAGAGAGGTGGAGAATGACATTGAGGTGTAAAAGGATTAGTATGGGAATGGCTGAAGAAGGTCAAACTGAAGATGCTCACTGAATTTTCTGAGAATTCAAATTCTTTTTCTCTCATATAACATAGGAACTCAATTTATCAAACCCAACTCTTACACACGAAAGGAAGAATGTGGAAATAAACCCAGCCTGTTTTGTTGTTTAAGCTGCTGCTTGAACAATAGTGCACATGCAAGGCATCTGTCTGCTCAGTCACAACACAAATGATAAAACCCTAGTACAACAGTGTCTGTGTATATGAGTGTTCATGCACACATAAAAAGCCAAAGAACCCAGGCAAACGAGAAAATAAGTCCAGATGAAAGGCCTCTGCTGCTTTTAGACTCCACACATCTTCAGTAACTCATCTGCATACCTGCTTTGAACTGCAAACGCTGATCTGACTGGAGACAGGCTTCTTGTTTCTAAAGATAAAGCAGCTTTTATCTATAAGCTGTCACTTCTTGGAATGTAGATTTCACTTTACTTAATGAAATTTAGAGTTTCTCAGACAAAAAAATTATTGGAAGACCTACTTATTTTAACAAAAAAATATTCAATAGCTAAGGTTTAGTTCACTTTACTATTAACCCCTTACCATAACCAGTTCCCTGTGCTAACCAGTTCAGGGATATCCAATCCTTGCACTGGATTGGATGATAATGCAAGGATTGGGTATCCATTATAAGCCACCCAGACTCACCATACTGTGAGGATCATGCATGTGCAAAAAAAAATCCAGTTAGAATTTTATAAGTTCTGGTTTTATTTTGTTTATGTTGTGATGATCAGGGTTCTGATCCCTGGTTAGATTTAGGAAGTTGGGGATCAATGCAAACGTTTTGTCCTGAAAAGTCTATACGTCTATAAATCCTGAAAAGGGGCCTTCAGTTGGATCTTCTCAAGTGATAAATTTCGGTCTTCCTCCTTGCAGTAGGAGAACGTAGACGTAGGCATAGAGAAAGAGATAAAAGTTATGCAGACACTCTGACTTTGGGTCATGGACTTTGAGTCTTCTGTATCCAACTTTAATCATTATAAACTGAAATCTTTGTCAGAAAGATTTAGTTTGATTTAATTGGGGGTTTTCAGTTGGTTCCATTCATCCCTTTATTGTTTGTAGGTATACAGTGTTTGTACAAATTTTTAAAATTATAAAAATTAATTTTGTCTGAGTGGAAAGTTGTCTGTATATAATCAGTGATGCATGATTGATGAATTATTATTTTCAAAATTAAAATTAGTTCTATGGGCAATTTCAAGACCATACATCAAAAAACTTATTTACTGCATTACTTATCTAATGTCTTCTCTTTTTGACAAGTATTTACCATCATGTGGTTGATGAAAGCACAATAGATCCTCGATACATTTATACATTCCTCTTGATGAATAAAACAATAAAAAAATCTGAACTTTCAATTATATTCTTTGTTATTAATGTATGCAAAGGATAGCTTTTCACAATTCTAAACATTCAGTGTTTTTCTTTTGTTTGTTTTTTTTTTTGCCACAGATTTAATTTAAAGACGCCTGTTTCTTCTGGTTCAGCTTGCAAAGACTTTAAGATGATGACCTACAATTTTCTGTATCATGCTGGACAGAAAAGGGGGGTATTTATTGCTCAGGGGGTGATTATAGAAATGATTAGAGTAAACCTCTTTTGTACTGTCTGCTGGCCAGCAAGAGGGGGTTGAGAGGATACAGAGGTTGGCTGATGTATGAAAGGAGGGGGTTGCTACTAAACAGAAAGTAAAGGCATTTCATCAGAGAAACTTTATTTGAGGAAAAATTCCTCAGGTTAAACTGATGAGATTTGACGAAGGACAGCTACTTCGGTTTGTGGTGGAGGTTACCAGAAACACAATGGGCGATAAGGATAGGTTGCTGACTGTGGAGAAGGAGATGAAGGCAGATTATAATAACCGTTGTTGAGTTCGGGCTTACAGCTGGCTGATTGTTCATCTGTTTGTTTCCCCACATAGTATTGGACACATGACCAATCCTCTTACATGTATCCGACCTGCTTCCATATAATCCATTGTCTTTTATCCCCATCCAGCTCCAGCACACTTCTGGAGAAGACCAACATTCTTTGTGACATTTCCCAAAAATGTGAAAAAATGACAAACTTATCTCAAGTTTAGGCTTGCAGTCCTGATCATTCAACAAATTTGGCATTTGATGTTGATGTTTTCATTGATGCACATGAGGCCTCAAAGGAATTTGGATTACTCCTGGATCATTTCAGTGTATTATTTCAAATTTAGTGTATGCAAATCAAAGAACATATTTTGAAACATGCAAAATGTTGTACAAATTTACAATGACATACATTTGCTGTGCTTGAGTTTCAGAGACAATGGGGACTACAACAAACTTTCACTTAGAAAGGCAGTACAAGGAAAGGTAAGTTATGTGTCAGTGATGCCAGCAAAGCTAACTTGCTAACGTTAGTGATCTGCCCCTCTACCAAAATCCTCCCCCTTCACACAAAGACATCTGTATGTCGGGGGGACACACAAATAATTAGATATGGGTATAAGTAAGCTATATGGGGGAATTTCCACAAAAATGAATGAGTATGTCCATTTGGTTATCTGTAAGACAAAGTTGCACATGAACATGTATATCGTTGGGACTGAAACAAAAATGTTTGCTGTTTTAAACATTATTGCTTGTTATTTCTCGCCAAGTTGTTATTTTTTCAAAAACAGAAAAATCTGAAATGATGATCAGCAGATAGAAACCTTCTTGATGGGCTCAGTTGTTTCTCAAGTGACTTTATTCGGTGTTGCAAGAACTATTCATGCACCACAGTGTAATCTGAGGAAGAACCCACGGCTGGTGTGGAATTTCACCAGAGAGCGTGTGGATGCCGGCATGTGTGTGACGCAGTGACGGCCAAAGTCATTTCTGTTTGGATGTGTCTCTGAATCGAGGATATTGTTCTTCACATCTAAAACAGTTTAGCTTTGTTTGTCTGAGAGCTAAATATTCCTGCTCTTTTATTTCTTCCCTTTGTTCAGAAATGATGAAATTATATGTCTGCAAGAGCAGATGGATTTTTCCAAAAGGAAAATTGCTCAATTATGGATTCCCATAATCGCAGGCTGATGGCAGTTGTTGCTGCAAGGTTTGAAAGAACTGCTGTTGCAGCTTAGTTTATATTTTCAAGCACTGTGCCATTTTCAAGGCTCATATAGACGCAAACATTTATTGTTGTTCCTCAAATTAGCAAATTAACAAATTTCTAATAGCTTGAGGGACACTATTTCTAAAACAAGTAAGATTTCTGTTTGGTTTTTTTTTTTTTTTGGGGGAGGGGGGGTTCAGCATCCTGATGGATACTGAATAACTTCATTCACATTTGTGTCACATATATTTTCTAGCCTGTATTGCCAAACGGCAATAAAATGTTGCATTGGACAGGCCCAACAAAGCATGTGGTATGTGGTAAAGCCTCCTATTCAATAGGTGGCACTAGAGATAATTGACAAAGAAGACTGAGTACAACAAGTAGAACAAGAGATAAAAATAGAAAAGTTTACTTAAAACAGCGGTGAATGAGGAAATCTGGGTTCAGGGTGAGTTCAACCCTTTGCCACTCAGAGCTCTAGTTTTTATGTAAGTGTTGCCATTTTGTTGTGGTGTCCCAACCATTCAACTTTGGCACTATATAGGAGCTCATTCTGATGTTCACTGGAAGTTCAAGAGTTTTTTTTACACTTAACTTTAAAATCTATTTTTCTATATTTTAATGATCAAACAAGACCAAGTTTGGTTACTTTTTTTCAAAGACAGTATTTTCATTAAAAAAATGGTGGTGGAAACTTTGGAATCTTGCTGATACTATCCTTTAATAGAACATCAACAATTTAGATGCCAAAACATAATTTATAAATATGTAACTTAATAGATTTCAAATACAGGCCTCCAAAGCAAGCGCTCTTGGTTTGGAGCCTCAGTGACTATGAGGCTGGTCCGCACCATAGTCTCTGAGACTATGACCCAAACATTAGGGCAGGACACAACCGTGTAAGTCATTATTTCTCCCATTGAGCTAGATTTCCCTTTTAGAATTTCATCAGGGCCAATCGGTGAACAATCTCAATAGCTGAGCGTCCAGACGCTATGGATGAAGCACAACGAAGAACAAGAGGCTGGTTTTTACCAGGATTATTAAATTGTAGCACATCCAGAAAAACACACACCCTTCCGCTGTCTCAGAGGCTGAATCACCTGTGGCCGTCACTATGACGGAGAGGTGAAATAAGTCACGTGTAAAAGGCGCGTCACAGGTAACTTGGAGTTTTCCATAAGTTCACCCAATCTCTTATCTTTCAGCATCGGTAACCCAAACAAAAAACACACAGTGGATCCAGCACTTGTGAAACCTCTTCAAACTTCCTGTTTTTAGTTTACACTTCCAATCTCTTTTCCTTTTGAGTCAACTCTTCTTGTGTTCCAATGCAGCACAATCTTATTAACACATGCCACACACATTGTTCCTCTTTGGCTATTGGCACGGAGTCTCCCTCTGTGGAGTAAGTGTTCTGACAAACAGGCTTGTTTGAGCTTGTGTTATCATCAGTCAGAATGTGACAACAGGTCCAAATCTGTTGTGTGAGTGGATAATATTTTAATCAGCCCAGTTTTTATTCTGACTCACACTGCAGGTTTTGAGCTGTGATTTGTGCTTACAGAGCACTTCACGTATTCCGTATAGTGACTAGACTCTAGTGACTAGACTCTAGTCCAATGCTCAGAGCTCGAAGTCGTATGTGGCTTGAAGTGAGATATAAAAGAACACACAGTTGCAGAAAAAAAAGATATTTGGTCTATTCATAACCCTTTCCATGCTCTGTTGAATTGTTCATACCTCAAAGTTTTCTTTGTACTTATATAAACAAAGTATTTCAATGGAATATGGTGTGATAAAACACAAATGTGTCTTTGAGCTTTATCTGTCACTTTGGTTTTGTATTTGGATTATTTTTGGGTTGCAATTGTATTTTGGTTTATGTCACTGACAATTTTTACAAATGTCAAAACATTTGCACCTTCTGTTGGGGATGGATTCTAAAGGCTTCAAAGCTCAGCAGGCCTGGTGGAATATTGAATATTAAAATCATATTGCTCTAATGACATCTACAGCATCGGAAATTACATTTTATTTTCATTCCGTGCAAATTACTCTTGCATGATGTAAATCAAAGACTCTGAACAAAAAATGCCACACAAGGACACCTCCTGAGACCTTTAATAAAACATCGATTGCATGCCGTTTCTACTGAATATTTCATAAACAGCCTCACTTTTCCCTTTGAATTGGCACAAATATATGAAGTTGCAGAGGACAAAACATATGGAACTTTTTCGTAATGTTTTAATTGCGTGAGATGTTCGTCTATGTTCCTTAAGACCCGTATAGATATTCTGCCTCACTGTGTCCTGCAGGATGGCAAGAAACTGCTCACCGACCACCACTGGTTTTAGCTGAGAAAGTTGTCAATAAAACACGCTAAAACTTAAATGTGATTTATAAAAGAAAAACAGACCCAACAGTTTGCTACAAATCGTCAACAACTAGAAAACAAGAACTGAAAAAAGTTTTGATCAAAAAAAATAGTGAGGGAGAGGGAAGTAGGTCAGTTACGCTAGCTTGACTTTGACAATCTAACATGGACTTGATACACGTGACGCATTCGCTGTAAAATTTGGTGTTTCAATTCACTTAAACCATAAAGAAGATCGACATATAAACTGTAATGGACTGAATGTTCTGTTGTTTTTGTGGGATATGTTTGCATTGTTTTTTGGTGTTAGATTCTGAAACACTAATGGAGCTGTTGTCAGTCGGTTGCCATGGCAACGAGTCTACCGTCCAGAGAGAGAGAGAGAAAAACAAATGAAGTTTTGAGTTGTTCTGTAAATTTTTTTCTGGACTATTTCCCCTTTGCTGCAGCACATTGCACTGAATTAATAATACATCTGCAGGTTTCATTTTCTTAATGGGATTGTTAAACTGTGGCAGGGCGGCTAAGGATGGGAAGTTTTTGCCCTCCAGCGTTGTGCGCATGTGCTAAGATTTCCAGACGCAAACAGTGACATTTAACGCATCCATAAGTCGTCAAAGAGGGACTCCCAGACTGGCATGACTTCACGGGACAGGAAGCTGCTTGGCATCACTTCCCCTCTGCTAACTCTGGTCCTGAAGGAAACCAGGACCAGAGGGGGGCGGGGCGTCTGGTTGCTGATCAAACCCAAGCGGTGGAGTTTGACAGGCAGGTGAACCCATAGATGTCGGAGGCGTTTATAAAAGAATATATTTAATGACGCTTTCCAATGTTCCTTTCTTTCTTTTTTTTTTCCTCATTGATGACGGCGAGACAAAATGGGAGCTGTCACGCAACCGTGTAGTCAAATCCCAGCAGATAAAAAAGGCAGAGAGGAAGCGCGTGGGGGAGGATGACAGAAAGTTTGAAGGCGCTGTGAACATCCAGCGATAACCCGGCAGCACAAAGTGTCAGCATACCCAAGGTCTTGTTTTGTCTCAGAGAGAATCAGAGACGAGGCGGTGGGAAGACAGTGAAGTGTGTGATGAAGACAGAGAAGTGTGTGATGAAGACAGAGAAGTGTGTGATGAAGACAGAGAAGTGTGTGATGCCTGGTGTGTCTGCGGCGGAGGGGTGGAAAAAAAAACCCGACTCAGCCTCTAAAAACCTCTTTCATGACTGTTTGGGGCCGAGCGTCTGACTCCTCCTTATCTCGCCCAACAGACCGGCGATCGCTTTCTCCGCGCCGGCTGGCGCGGAACGTCTGAAACTTTGGCCCGCTTTCCGCGTCCCAGTTCTCCCGTCTGGAATGATGCCAGCGAGACTCAGTAGCGCTGGACTCCACTGTTATTTTTGACACGTCATGCTATTCAAATGTCGTTAAACATATCAGGAGGGGAGAGAGAGGGAAACACAATTTTATAGAGGTAAAATATCTGGCTCATGGGGGGGATGATTCACATCCTTAAACTTTTTAAAATGTTTTTTGACATTACCACAAGTGTATTTGCAAATTAGCTTATCTTCAACCTTCCGAAAATAACCCTAACCACAAGTTTGGATCAAAGCATTGTGATTGTTAAAATGGCCCAGTCAAAGTCCAGAACCCAGATCCAATTAATCTGGGCTCTGAATAATTGGATCTCTGATTATATCCTCTCATCTGGTCTGACTTAGCTTAACATATTCTTCAAGAAGAAAGGGCAAAAATCTGACCTTTCTCAGCTCACATTTTTAAAGTGACAGTAAATGAAAAAATTACTTTTTGAGCTGTACATCATGTTGTAATGTTATTGCCTCATCAGAAACTCACCTAGAGTGTTGCTTTGATTCTTTGGGTCCATATTCAATTACACATCTTGCACAGGAAGCGGAGCTACTTGTCATTTCTTCCAGCAAAAATGTTGTTAAAGGATCAATAGAGAAGCCATGTTGTGACGACTTCCTGAAGGCGGAGTGTCAGAAGGAGCAGGAGTTTCTTAAAGAGAAGGGGCCCAATTTCAAGGTGTTAAATTATAAAGTCAAATTTCTTTTAAGTCGTATTTTGATCCTTATTTTTTATAATGATGAAGTTAACATAGTTACTTTATTATGCTAAAAAATATCACAAAGTGGCTGGAAAACACATAGTACTGCCCCTTTAAAGAACTAAAACTACAACATTTTTCCAAAATGTTCCATTCTGATTAAAAAAGGGCAAAATCTGTGACTGGATGATGATCTTGCAGCCTCTGCAAGGTAGAAATTGATTTAGTTATGTAGCAGACCTGTTCATCTGAGAGGAGAGTGATTTGTAAGGGTTTAGCACCAGTCAAGCATCTGCATAATCCTGTTAATCACTCCTGGCTTGTTTCTCTCTCTCTGTCTCTCTCTCTCAATCTCTCTCTTTTTTTCTTTCTTTCTCTTTCCTTTTTTCATCTCACTCTGGTTTTCTAAGGCTCAGCCTTGTCTGCATCTTACGTAAGCTCTCACGCAAAAAGAACGAAAAGGGAATCGTGGATCGGGAAGAACACAGAACCCGTCCCAGCCTCGTTTTCTTTATCAAAAACCTACTTAGGAAATTCACATTTCATCCTGACTTCTCATTCCAGCTGTTAGTTAGTGCACTCAGCTTCATATATTTAGCAAAATCTTTAAAAAAAAAAAAAAAAAAAAACATGTCTCACAAAATCAAAGATTGTGATCATCTCTGATGTGCCCAGAGGGTCCCGGTCGTCTCAAGTAGTAAAAAATAAATAAATAAAAGGCAACCAGACTGGATTCACCTCCCCCCCTCCACAATTGTTCACCAACACACACTCAGCAGACCCTGAAGGCTGCCAAATGTCAACTCCGATCTGGGCCAGGCTCCTTGCAGGCACGGCATGGACGGCCACACAGCCAGATGAGCTCCTGCATCCAGAGGAGCGTGTGGTTACTACGGTAACCCTTGCCTCTCCATCGTTGAAACACTGGAAAGATGTAGTGTTGGGTGGTGAGGGAGGGCCAGGGGGTGGTGGAGGAGGGGGTTAAGGAAGGTTGTATTGTCTGGAAGGCAGTTAGTGGTTTGTCATGCAGTATTACGCCAAGCAGAGAGAGATGTGTGTATGTGGAGCAAATGTCAGGCATTTAAAGTGTGCGTGTGTGTGTGTGTGTGTGTGTGTGTGTGTGTGTTTGGTGGGGGTGGGGGGCGGGATAATAAAACACAAACAAAGAGCCCTGTTGGTTCAATATTCATTTATAGTGGTTTTTATTATCTGTTTTTACAACGTCTGATTTAGATTTAGTGGCCATTAACAGCAGCACACAGAGCCAGGGGGCTTGGTGTGCTAATGATTTCTCAGACCTCTTCTCTCTACCTGTAGGCTCCACTGTGAGGCAGACGTAAACATATTTACTGCCAGTAACTGCAAATGTAAGATGTAGTCATAGACTTTACAGGTAAATGAGAATAATTTATGTTGCTGCTAGCATCGACAAACTTTTTATCATTTTGTTATGTTGGACATACTTTTGTTAGCATAATCATAATGTGACATAATGATGGATGAAATGCACTGCATAGCTGGTTTTAAATAGTTTTTTTTGTTTTGTTTTTTGACAAATTCAAATCTGACAATTGTGGAATACGCATCATTTTAGCAGACTGAGCTTTTGTGATAAATTAGCTTAATGTGATTGGATAAAATATAGTTATTATAGTTTGGATTGTTTTGGTCAAATTACCTAAAAATTCAGCAGTTTTCTTAAGTGCTGCTTACAATTTTAGCTACACCTGTAGCTAAAAATGTTTTCACTACTTTTTAAATTTTAATTTTAGTTTTTTACCAGCAGTCTGTTAAAAAGATAGTATTTGTAACAATTCACTTATCTGAGTACATAAATGATACCAAATATAACACAGTTTCACAAAGGAAATCCAATTTTAGCTCCAAAATGGGAATTCCCAGGATCTTCTAGGAAATTACATCAACTGAATAATGATGCCTTTCTAAGGCACTGAGTTTAATTTATGCTGGATTTTATTTCTTATGTTTTACTGCAAGCACATTCAAATTTATGAGTTGGAGGACATATTTAATTATTAAATTGTAATTATTTCTTTAACCCTCCACTTGGTTGAATTCACTCCTCCAAATTCCGTTGAAGACTTAGACCCTAAACACACCCAATCTGCTTTGGTATCTGATCTGACAGATTGGAGCACAATGATGTTTGCAGCAGTTAGAAAACGTTAGCAGGTACAGATGATAGATTCTGTTACAAAGACTGAAAGTGGCTATCAAGTGGACATTAGTGTGGACTGGGAGGTTTGAACTAGGCCTTAACCCCATTCTGCTCAGTCACCATCAGGTAAATTGACCCCCAAAAAAAGAACACAAAGTCTATAGAAAGTCTCTGAAAAATTGTCACCTGATGTTAAAGATCGCTTCAAAGGTAAGTATGAAGATCTGCATTGAATTTAGAATCAAAGTGCACAAAGTAGCAGACTGGGTGGTATTTCCTACCAAATAAACTTGATTGATTTATCCTTTTAAACTTACATCTCTATCTGCTGCCAATCAATTGACCGTAACTCTTTGGAGAGTTTCATTAATATCTGTTCAATGAGTTAAAATGAGGGAGTGGTGAGTGTTTGACCTTTAGTAACTCTGGGCTAAGGAGAAAACATATGACATCTTACAGAAAGACCCAGAAAGAAAAGACTGGAACCAGCCATCAATCTGGCGCTGGCACTAGGAAATAAGGAGAATCCTTTCATTTTGCTTTACAAAACATGTTGGCTGTAGAAGCTAATGCCATAGCATGCCATTATATATTTTATGATCTCCAACACTATCCTGAAGAGTTCTTGCAATTTAATTCACACTTGATCCATGGACTCTCTTTGCATGTGGGTCAGTAGCTTAAACCCAGTCTCTGCAGACCCGCTTTGGCTGACCGTATCAGATGATTGTCTGCTGCCATGAGAGAGAAACAGAGCTGGCTCTTTCTTTTTGAAGAGACAAAAAACTGAGACTATTTGGAATAAATGAGCACGTGCTGAGAAGCATCTGTTAACATGGACGCTAAAACTAACAGCATAATGGCTGTGGAGATAATAACCTCCTTTCCTGGCACCTCCTTCCTGTTGATAGAAGATGTTCTTTTTTTCTGTAAACATCAGAGGCTGAATTAAATGTAGAGAAAGCTACAGATAAGATGGTCTGTACATCTGCCCTGCCCACAGAACCCAAGGGAAGCTTTAGAGATTGAGAAGGAAGATTCCTTTTACCTACAGAAGCTGTTAGTTCTTTGAAAGAGGCAGAGAGTAATTAGGCACCGTCTGGGCTGGGTAATATCTGGCTTTACCTTTTAAGTGGATCTATATTCAATTACACATCTTGCACACAAACCTGGCGAGTTGCATCAGTGTCTTCCTGGAGAGACTTTTTTTAAAAAACACTTTGTCCGTTGTGAGTTTGTTGAGGGCCGTTATTCATTAGTGGTCAAATCTAAACCTGGAACAAAATGACAGAATGTCAGTGGGTCCATAAGGACACCGGTGTCCTCATGACAATTAATAAGGCATATTATGTGTCTGTGTCTCCATATTAACTGGAGAAGTAACTAGTAACTTTTGACGTCAGGGGCTCAAAGTTAAAAAAGGGCACACTCACCTTTAAATCTAAATTTAACAAATTCACCTTTAAATCCTGAAACCAAACTAACTGAAATATGACAAGATCTCGTCGATACTTTCATTGTCTGGGACATATCTGTCCGGATATGTCCCATCCTCTAAGTCTGCTTTTGTCTCTGTCGGAGTCAAGTTTTCACATTCAATTTTCCCATTTTCACCGAGAATCAACCGTTTGTATCGTCTGAGGGCAGCGTCTAGCTCAGCATCTACTTGATATTCCGTTTTTTTTCTTGAGTCTTTTTCCCCACCCCGGGAAGTTTGCTTCACTTCCCAAGAAGGTTTGAAAAGATAAGCATCTATTTCATCATATTCAGTCTCGTCCTTATAACTTCGTATATCAAATTCAATGTCTGGAAGGAGTTTGTTAAATAGTTTTCTCACTCCCGTGGTCACCAAATATCCAGTTCCGAACGACCAGGGAAAAAACATCGTTACTAAAACCTCCTCCATTTGAAAATCTCTTGAAAAACACACAGGGCTAATAGTCAAAGGGCTGCTTGTCTACTACCTGATGTTTTGAGATGGAAGCATTTATAACCTCAGATGTTCTTTGATCTATGACATAGATCTGTGTCATAGACAGTGAGGTCATCGCTACAATGAGCTCACTGTAGTTCTGGGGTAATGTCCTGCTTCTGATCGTTGCTATGGAAACGGTCAAATCAGTTCTAACTATTAATCCTATTGATCTGCATCACTTAATCATTTGAGGCAAACAGTTAAACATGACGGACGTTTGAACTATATATTTCAGGGGGCTAGGGATTAAAACAGGGATTTTAATAGTTAAATATTAAGTTTAGCTTGACAATGGTTTATTAAAACCATAAATTCATGTAGCCTTTTTTTTAAATAATTTTATCAGGTTTAAAATTTTAACAGCTTTAAAATCACATTTTACTTTACATTTCACTGTAAATTTGCCAAAAATTGCTCTTAAAAAATGTCCCTAGTCTTGCACCATCTGTTTTGTCTTTGGTTTTTTTTTTTCAAAATAACATACAGACATTTTTGAAAAAAAAAAAAAAAAAGAATATAAAACAAGGACCAACCAGGCGTTCTGCCTTGCTGAATGGTTGCCACGGGAAATTAGAGGATTTCTCAAACATGCATGAAAGATTCAAGGCAACACTCCATGTATGTTTTTGATGAGGGAACAACAGTGTTACTGGATTGATAGCTCAAAAAAATTGATTTTACATAATACTGCCCCTTTAAGAAAACTCTTTAAGATGACTATGAAAAACTTTCATATTATTGGTCCTTTTTTATTTTGACAAATAAACTTAAATCTAAGTTTATATAATTTCTGTACTCTGTTCGGTTTGCTCATCAGGATTTGATTTAAACTGTTGTGCAGCACCGGAGGTCCTTCACTCTAATGGAACAGGAAACCACCATAGGTCACCTTTATCATGGTGCAGCAGTATCAAATCCACTAGCTCCTGAGAAGAGTATGACTGGCAGTTTAGCGCTTGTGGTCAGGCTGATGACGGCTAGGAAGAGCACCCAGACTGACAGGGCCCCTCCAGTGTCGCCTTTGTTGAAGCATTTTTACCTGGATTTGCATGATGTTGTCTGTCAAACCGTCTAAAAATGTCTCCCAAGGGAAATACTGATGTCATACTGTCAGTACACTTCTGCATTCTTTAAAGTAAGCCACTGACATTGACACAACCAGAGTAGTAAGTATAGTAGCGGGGCTTAGACGAGGTCTTGTTGCAAAACGTAAGAAGATGACTGAAACAACCCTACTGCATGCAGCTAATAAGATTTAAAGACAAAAAGTGTGATTGTATGTTTCATCATTTATCTTCTGGAATGTGGTTATGAACGCCTGTCGTGAGCCCAGATACAATGTCTGGATAAATATTCACGCCGAGTAAACTTGGGATTTTGTACCATGGTAGCACAGAAGCAGTGCAAAACAGCGCAAACTGTTTTGCATTGTTAAAGATTTTGGTTTGACAAATTAAAATCTGACAAAGCCAGCGTTTTGATGGCATAGTCAAAGTCCAGAGCTAAATTTAATTACAGCAAGACTTGAAACCTGATCTTCGTAGGTAGCATGGCCAGCGCTTTCTCCCGTCACTTCAGGGCTCAATCTGGGTTTATCTCACTGAAGTGGATTTTTTCTTAAGTTTCTTTTTGTTACGGTCTCTTCTTTCTCAAGCATTTTTATACCAGTTCTGTTTTTTTCTCCTTGACTCTGGTTATCCTTTATGTTTTTTATACAGGGTACAGAAATACAATAACTTGTTCTTGTGGAATAGCTTGTGGAATATTTTGTCATTAAGGTTACAATGTTTAGTCTTAAATGCTGAAAATAATTTTTGTTAAAATAACACCCGTGCTGAGATTTCCACAGTTCTACCCATCTCAAATGACATTTCTGCTGGTATTTCACATGTCTGTTTCCACTCTTGTATTTCCATACATTGTAAATAGTCTGTAATGATCCAACTCAGCTGGGCATTCCTTTGGATGAAAATGTGCTATTTTTAGTGACTTCATGCTATTTTTATGCTGTTATGATTCCTTTTCTGTACAGTAAATTGCTCTTCATTTTGATGGATTGTGTGTGTTTATTATATTTTAATGATTTTTAAATGAATCTACATGCTTCATTTTTTTGTTATAAAAGAAACAGCTTTTTGTTGCTTATTTCTACAGCCAAGTAAAACATCAATGAACCTCTTAGACATGTGAATGACAACTTTTCATCTGATCTTCATAAGCAAGTTTAAATGCTGTTTTGATAGAAAGTCATTTTTTGGTGGCTTTTCTTGTCACTTGCCTTGTCATGAGTCTCTCTTCAAAATGACTCCAGCTCTCCACCTCTGAGCCTCTGGAACAGGACACTTGTCGTAATGTTACACTCCAGCTTCAGGTTTCATGGGAAGGCAAACATTAGCATCCTGCCTCACATGCCTGCAGGGCTTACCTGAGGAACGTCTCCCTGATTTCAACCTGTCATGTGGATTTTCTTTGACTCATAACTGTGTATGCTGTGTTACTTAAACCTTAATGAGTCTTTTTCAGGCCAGAAGGCGTGACATTGTTTGTGGTACATCACCTTCTCCTCTATCTGAATTCTTCTTGCTTTGTCTTTCTCATCTCTTTCTTGTTTTTGTCTGCTCATTTAAACCTTAAAGAAAGAGGGGAAAAAAATCACCCAGAGGGAATATAAAACATAACCCCTACTGTTTAAGCCTTACCCATCTTCACTGTTCATTTTTTTTCTTGCTTTGTATTTGCATGTGCTAAGAGACAGTGCGTGGTGCCATCAAAGGTGAAATGCCAACAAGGTTTTCTCAGATTAATTAGTGTTGAAGATCAAACAACCAATAGCAGGTTGCTCTAAATTTCCACCAAGTCTTTTCCCCTCCTGAAACAATGAAGATGCTCTCAATCTGTCTCAGCTACTGCTCTATGACATGTGACCACCCCACCTGCAGCCACCTTAAAAAGAGGTCCTAAGATATAACTCTTGTGGGAATACTCTCACCATCTGCTTATCTTAGTAAAATCAGAGCCTTGTGTTTGCTGGGACAGTTTTTGGAACAGATGAGGGGCCTCACTCTCAGTCAGCATCTGTTAATTAGAGACAGTCTCTGAATAACATGATGAGAGACAGATAACTGTCTTTGAGTTGACATAGAAGCGCTATACCAAAGCTTGAATAAATAAATGAATTGGGTGATACAAGCAAAACAAGTAGACTAAAACACATCATGAAGTTATCCACTATCTAAGCACAAAGACCCAGACTTTCCTCTCCTCAGCCGCTTGGGCCAGCTCCTCTGAGGGAATACCAAGACACTACCTGGCCAGCCGAGAAACACAGTCCCTCCAGTGTATTCTGGGTAATCCTCTTGGTTTCCTCCTGGTGGATAATACCCACCAGGAGTACACCTCCCTAGTGTACTAACCAGGGAGGTGTCCATCCTAACTGATCCATCTCAACGGCCTCCTCTCGACTTAGAGAAGTAGCTGCTCTTCTCTGAATCCCTCCTAGATAACCAAGCTCCCCATATTGCCTCTAAGAGAGAGCCCAAATTCCCTGCAAAGGAGACTCATTTCAGCCACTTGTATCCACAGTCTTTTTTTTCGGTCACCACCCAAAGCTCTTGATCACAGATGAGGAACTTACACCCTGAAATGAGAGTCTCTCTTCACGACAACAGACCAGTACATCACCATCAGACACAGCACAACGCCACCTATTAATATCACACTTCATTGTTTTGTCATTCTTGAACAAGACTCTGAGATACTTAAGTTATTCCACTTGGAGCAAGACCTTGCCAGAAAGCACACTCTATTCTTTTTTGGCTCCAAACAGTCGTCTTGGACTTGGAGGTGGTGATTTTCATCCTGGCCGCTCAAACTTGGTTGCAAACCACTCCCAGTCCAAGCTGGCGATCATGATCTGATGAAGCTAACAGAACTATGTCATCTGCAAAACAAGACACTCGATCTTTAGGCCACCAAAGCAGATCTGCTCAGCACCTTGGTTCTACCCAGAAACTCTGTCCATGAAGTTTAGAAACTGAATTGGTAGGAAACACCTGACTAAGGTGTACTCTCAATGTAAGCAAATCTTACTGTTAGCAATGTGAATTAAACTCAGACCCTGGATGTAGGGACCTAGGAGCCGGTATCAAGGTGTACCGGCTGCTCGGTGCACCTTAATACCTAGCAGGTGTACCTAGGCATACTATGGCATACTCCCAAATATGCCCATGACTACCAGAATCACACAATGAAATGCATTGCAGGTGATGGGCACAAAACACATGCAGACTGATTGGACAAACTTCTATGTCCCCTCCAGGATCCTATTGAGGGTGTAGAAATGATTCAGTGTTCCACAGCCAGGATGAAACCCACACTGTTCCTCCTGAATATGAGGTTTGACTATCCCATATGACTTCTTCTCCAGAAACCTTAAATTTACCTAACCAAGAAGAATGTCATTGTTTTTGGAGTTTTTCTAGAAGTATATATTTTTAATACAAATAAGGTTCAGACATTCTGTATTTTCAACATGTTTAGTTTTGAGTATCTGAACTGATGTCAAAGTTCGGTTGGTCTGTCTAATGTGTGCTTAGACTGCCCCCTTGTGGTTTTATCAATGCTTGCTTCAGTAAGTCCTGGACATGATATGCATGAACTTTAGGAAATAAGAAATTTGAGCGTGTTTTAATGTGGAAAAAAACTTTTTAAATTTCTATATATTTTCAGGTTTATTAATTTAATTATGGTTCAGTCATATTTCTTGGTTATTGTTTCTACTTTGAAATCAGACAGGAACGAACAACTGTTGCTTGTTTCCTCAGGTGGAAGCGGACGGCTCGTTGAAGGAGCAAATCAAAATGGCGAGTCAAGAGGAGTCAGTGAGGGAGTTCGTCGCTGTTACCGGTGTGGAGGAGGAGAGGGCCCGCTTTTTCTTGGAGTCCGCCGGTTGGAACCTGCAGGTAGGGATTTTCAGCGGGTTTTCCTACGACTGTGTCGGGCAGAACCGCGCTCTGTCAGGAGCAAACTGCGGTTAAACGGTGTTTGATGTGTAGCTTACCGGCTAACGTTAGCCTGTGTCGCCAGTCATTTGTGCAAGTCACCCCTGGACAATACCGACCCGAGTGATTTCAGACACCAACAGAGATGTTGTCGGACAGCCAAATAGCGGTTACATCCACGGCTGTATGAACAGCTGTACTCGTCTATATACGGGGCTCTTTCTATCAAGTTTTAGCCGGTCTGCCGTGGTTCCAATGAGCCGTGCTAGCCAGCGTTAGCCCCCTGTTAGGTTTGGTTGGATTAAATTTAGTTGACGCAGTAAGGGTCAAGCTGCTAGCCTGTAATCTGAAAAGAAAGCAGAGTCATCAATCGAATTCAAAAAATGACATTGTGTTTATGGCTACAGACATATTAATAAGATACCCAAATTAAGGTTATTTAGAGAAACTAAATAATCTCGAGTTTCTGCTTAAAAGCGACTCCATAGATGGAAAAGGAAACATGTCAGAGTCATGTGAGCACAAAAGCAGACTTTGGGTAACAGATATTTACGTTTTCTTAGGGGCATTGTCAAACTGTGTTGGCTTAGTTCAGTCAGAATTTCTTTGACAGTAATGTAATAAGTGTCAAAAACTATTTAGTGAAAAATAAGAGACCTGGCAGCATTTTTGTGAAAGCATTTGAGTTATAAAAACCAAGACCAACCACAGCTACTGATTTGATGTTTGAAACTTTAGATAAATCAACTTGTTTTTGTTTTTGCTTCTCGGTTTTAATTGTTAAACCTAAAGTGGCGCTCAGTCTTATCCCAGCAGTTTCAGTTTCATTCAGCAACTAAAGGTGCCTTTGTTTTCACTTGGTTTTGATTTCTGGCCTGAATGATCAGATCTGAGTTAATTACTGTACAGACAAAATAAACTTGTTCCTCCCACAGTGGTCAACAGCAGTGTTATCATGCACAGCAGGCAAAGATCTAAACATGTTTGTGTGTGTTGGTGTTAGCTAACAGTTTGTTAAATCCAGGTGTCAGCAATATTTTCAAAAACCACCTTTCCCCTATTGCTACAAAATTAAAAACCTGTCTAGAGCCACATGAAATGTTGTTTTGAATATGTACTAAATTAAGTCTACAGAAGCCCACAACAGATGTTTTCCACATATATTTTTTTCTGATAGTTTTCTTTTAAGTTGATTTCCTTAAAATGCAGGCACAACCACATGCATTTGAGGAATGGAAGTTAATGCACGCACCAAGCGTCTCATGTTAGTTTTGAGTCAACAAGGTTTGATTTCACAAGATTAACTCATCTTCAGAAAACCACTAGGAAATTAACTTATTTCAAGAAAACCATTGGGAAAAGTAAATGTTCACACTGAGCTTCAGTGGAAAGCAAAGTAAATTCAACAAAAATCTTTATACTTTTGATCAAAGTGACTCTTAAAAATGACAACAAAAAAAACCCCTCTATTTTGTCATATGAGAACAAGTGAATATGCCCTGCCCATCAACATGTCAAATAAAGAAAGATAACTAGCAAAGTGTACCACTAGTTATTTTTTAAAAGCCTTAGACGATTGGTGTCCTTCTGTTTTGATATGGAGAGACTGTATAATACCTACAAAACAACTTATAAACCACATTTTTTTTTTGCCTTCTAATGAAAAATATTTCATATTTGAAGAGCAGTGGGTGAAGGGGCCAAAGAGCCGCAGGTTGCAGATCCCTGGTTTGATATGAGAATAGGTGGTTTAATAGTAGTCTTCAGGAATCCATTGATCAATATATGTCTCAGCTTTCCAATGTTGGGTGTCATAATATTGGCTCATAGAGAGCCTTGTGTTGCTCACTGTGCATAAAGAACCAGTAGACCATGGAATGAAAGTTTGAAGTGAAGTTTTTCTTTATCCGCCCTGACCCAGGACAGATGTTAGTTTCAGGTCTCACTGAGGACAGTGATACTAGTTCACCAGTCAGGTGCTGAGTGAAAGCCGCCTGGCAGCATTCCTGAGTCTCATTTCCATCTCCACTTTTTCTCCCCAGCTTGCATTGGGCAGTTTCTTTGAAGATGGAAACGATGATGACATTATCACACTTCCTCAGCCTGAGGGCGGCTCCTCCGTGTCTCGATCTACTGGGCCAAGGTGGGATCTTTTTTACTTTCTTCAGCATTTGTTCTATTCAGTCGTGTATAAATTTTATTGTTATTGTTTAGTAATTTTACAATATAAAAACTACCATTTATGTACAGTAGTCAGCCCAGGGTGACCTCCTTCAGAGATTTGATGCATGAGGCAGAGGATGAAAGTGATGAAGAGGAGGGTCAGAGGTAAGTGAATTAATAATCGCTTTTTAATTTTTTTTAGGTAGAATTATTTTCTGAGCAATGAAGAGAACACTAATAATCCAAAGCAGAAAATGTACCACTTGCAGTTTTGCAAAATCCACTAATTTCAATATGGCCAAAAACACCTCATCCTAGTGCCAAAACTTTTTATCAAAAAACATTTTTGAAATTGCCCAACTAATGTCTATGATGCGGTCATTTAAATGTACAATCAATGAATTGTATATTTTCCATAGTATGTTTTAATATCTTCTTCATGTTGGAGCTTTTAGACATTAGTCATGCAGGTTGCCCTCAGAAAACCTGATGCATAACATCAACATCTGACAAAATCCCGCCTTCCAATTAATGGAAACACACTTAATTTGCCTGTTTTCTTTTTATTCTTTTTTGCAACATTTTAAAATTGTATTGAATATTCAAATAACAATCGGATACATAGCTACTGTTAAATATAAAAATAAACACATGGATATTTCAGAAACTTTGATAAGTTCTAGATGAAAAAAGGGAAAAGCAATTTGCACTTTCCCTTATAAATGGCTGTTGCATTCATAGCAGCGCTCTCTGGCATCCCCATCCTGACTGAGGCCGACACAGGAAGAGGCACACCTTAGGAAGCTGGTTCCAGAAAACACCAAACCATTTTGGACCCCCACCTCATTCACAGGGAGCCGCTGGAGTTTCTGCTGCATAAACAGATTCCTCTGCCAGGGTGATCCGCTGGGCTGCTTTATAACGGCTGAGGGAGGATTTAATGGCTATTTGATTAAATCAGCACACGAAACAAACATTTTGTCCAGAAATAGTTACCAAATATTTTACTAATCTAAACTCTTGAAGTGGTTTTATGGTCTTATACCAGGCTTAAATCATTCTTTTTGTTGGAAACAAAGGTAGTCATCCTTTGGGTGTGTTTGTTTACTGGTGTTTTCTGTACTTTTTGTATTGTGTATCTCAGAATTGAGGGGGTATGACTAGCTGCTTATTCACTTTTTTAAACAATGAACATAATAGTTGCTCACCTGAATTATGTTTTTTTTCTTCCTTTTGAAATACGTAAAGTATGTCAGTCCAAACCAGTTCTGTGTGCTGCTGACAACTTCAACCTTTGTGGAATAACCCAAAGACTGTCTGTTTTATTTTCTATTACTTTTAATGCACTCTGAGCCCAGATCAAGATATCTAATGTGGTCTAAATACTTTTAGTCAACATTGACTAAATATCTTGTCAACATTGAACTGAAATTTCTGATCATCTAAATTTAAACTGACCCTTTAATATACAACAATTGCCAAAAAAGCATCAAAGTGCTCATTCATTGAAATGCTGTGTATGTTCAACAAAATAACTCAAAATTATGACCATTTCATTTTCTACATCAGCATTGTGTCTCACTCAACACTCTCTGCACTAGTTGCGTTTTCTTTCCAAATGTGTGCAAAACGTTGATATTCTGCTAGTGTCTTAACAAAGACAATTTTGCGATAGCAGTGTTTTCAATAAACAAATGCAATTAAATTCACACATGAAGTTGTTAGTTTGTTTACTCAATAGTCTTTGAAAAGCATGGAAACTCATGTTTTGCTCCTGAAAAAAATGTTTTCCCATGGAGCAGTTTGCTCTGGCCAGGCTAACAACTGAATCATTTCCTTCTGATTCATTTGACTCTGATGATTTGACAAAACAAAGTTTTGTGTGAAACTCAAATTTACAGAGGAAGCTCCCTCGCTTTGCAGAGGTGGGCATTTAGCGCATCGTTTATATCATTGTGAAATACAAGAATTTAGATTTATTATTGTCTCAATCATAACAGGTTTTTTGCGGGGGGATCAGAGCGCAGCGGGCAACAGATCGTTGGTCCGCCAAAGAAGAAGAGTTCGAACGAGGTCGTGGAGGACCTGTTCAAAGGGGCTAGAGAACATGGAGCCGTGCCGCTGGACCGGACTGGGAAAGGACTCGGAGAATCGAGCAAAGCAAAGGTCCAGTTTACTCACATTTTTACTGTCTGTTTTCTGTTTGTCTTTCATTCTGTTTTCATAACCTGGTGTTGTTTCTTAGGCTTTTGTTGGCGGAGGTTACAGACTGGGCGCCGCTCCAGAAGAGGAGTCAACCTACGTAGCTGGAGAGAGGCAAGCGTCGAACAGCCAGCAAGACGTGAGCGCAGATCCTCCTTCCCTTCACTTCCTGCTGTGTTTACCTTGGTGTTACCATGCCAATCAGATCCCAGTTATCCTCTGGGATGCAAACAAACATGAATCCACCTTACAAACAAAGGCTGTTTTCTGAGCAATGAAGAGAACACTAATAATCCAAAACAGAAAATGTACCACTTGCAGTTTTGCAAAATCCACTAATTTCAATATGGCCAAAAACGCCTCATCCTAGTGCCAAAACTTTTTATCAAAAACATTTTTGAAATTGCCCAACTAATGTCTATGATGTGGTCATTTTTGTTGGTGTTCAAATTGCAATTATTGCATCCCTACAATAATTATGCTCCCTCACCCCCCCCCCCAAAAAATGCATCAGAATTAAACCCCAGGGTGATTTTGTGTTTTTGTGTTAGGTACATGTGGTTCTGAAGTTGTGGAAGACGGGCTTCAGCCTGGATAACGGCGAACTTAGAACTTACAATGACCCAGGGAACGCTAACTTCCTGGAGGCAATCAGAAGAGGGTGAGAACAACCTTTACAGGGCGTATGTCCTCAGCCAGGGGTTTCAAACTGGAGGACTTTTAGATGTTCCTGTGCTGCCTCTAAATAGAATCATTAGCAGGGCTCTGGAGATCTTATTTACACAAGAAGGAGGTAATTAAGCCATTTCATTCCAGCGTTTTGTACCTGTGGCACATCAAAAACTGCAGCACACCGGCCCTTGAGGACTGGAGTTTGATACCTGTGTCCTAAGTGGATAAATCAGATCCAGCATCAGTCACATTGATGTGTTCGTGTAGGGAGATTCCTCTGGAGCTGAGGCAGCGTGCTCGGGGCGGCCAGGTCAACCTGGACATGGAGGACCACAGAGACGAGGACTTTGCTAAGCCCAAGGTCGCCTTTAAAGCATTCGAAGGTGAAGGACAGAAGCTAGGAAGGTGAGATTTCTAACCATGTGTATATTTGGCTGGATATCAACAGTTTTTATGGATTTAGTCTGATAATTGTATCGCTGTGGTTTTTCTTTTTTCTCCAGTGCCACTCCAGAGTTGATTTCAGCTCCACCCACCTCCCAGCAGGACCAGGCCGCCAACGAGGCCCAAGCCAGTTCCTCCGTCAGCCTTGACCCCTCTCAACCTACTACTAACATTCAGATCCGACTGGCTGACGGCGGCAAGCTGGTCCAGAGGTTCAACCACACCCACAGGTGAACACTTATAGGGTTGGAGGCGGAGGCTTCTGGAACAAGCCAGGTTAATCACTGTTAACTGAACAGTGATTAATCAAGCGGGGCAATTACAGTTTCACAGAGGGGCAAGTTTTTTTTTTTCTTTTTTACATAAAGTCAAAGGTTGTTAGAACAAATATCTCTTGTGTTCCACTAGATGTCTTTATTGGGTAAATAACGTCAGCAGAAATATCCTTTATTGTCCCACAACAGGAAAATTCAGTTGTCATAGCAACAAGTTGGAACATGTGTAATGAAACAAAGATTAAAAAAGCCTTTATAACAATGAGACTGAACAAGAAGTAAGTTACAGAGGAAAATGCATGGGCGTTTAACTGATGAAAAACTCAAATAATAAAGCATTCCTTATCTTTTTCTCTCTAAACTAATGTTAGTTTTCCTCGTTTCTGCCGGTGTTCCTCAGGGTTTCGGACCTGCGGCAGTTCGTGGTGTTGGCCCGACCCGCCATGGCTGCCAGAGAGTTCGTTCTCATGACAACCTTCCCCAACAAGGAGCTGGTAGACGAGAGCCAGACGCTGCAGGAGGCCAACCTGCTGAACGCTGTCATCGTCCAGAGGTTAAACTGAGGCTGGGACAACGAGACAGCCACCACCCTGAGTTCCCCGTGAGCCTCTGCTTCCCTTGCCCCAAAGTGGCTGAAGAACCACAGCCCCTCTGAGGGAGCAGAACACACAGACTTAAATGGACTTCTAGTTTCTGATTTTTGTTTTTCTAAAAATGGAATGTTAAGATGTTGCTCCCCCCTCTCCATCCTGTTTTCCATTCTCCTCCCACACAGACTCCAGAGGACTGAAACGTTGGTGAACCAGTCAGAAACCACCAGATGCTGGTCACTTCCTCTTGTCTTGTTGAATCTAGCTGAAGGAAGGTTATGCTGGTCCACTTTGGAGTCCAATCTATACTTTAGCTTGTACTATAATCTGGCCACTGAACAAAGTTTGTATTCTGCTACAGGAGCAGATTTCCACTTGTAAACTGCACAAACCGTAACAAAGATTAGATTCATCATGTTTTCTTTTCCCACTCAAGGATTTAACCAACTGATACCAGTAGCCTTACTCTCCTTTCTTCTAATGTAACGCCACAACTGGTCCGTTGTTGAAAAGCAAATGACTTTATTTTTTTAAAACGCCTCTGTTTCTTAATTTCCTTTTGTCAGTTAAAGATGCTTTGCCCCATTCCCACAGCAGCATATTAGAGAAAATCTGGTCTAATAAAGCGGTTGAGCAAATGAACATAGAGATTGTAAACACTGGTTTCCTTTAGTAGAATCTGAATTTCTGTGACAATGACGTCTTCTATGCATCCTGGGGCAACACAGAAACACGTTTGGACCTCCAGTGAAATAAACTCATTTTATGGTTCATGTAAGGAGAACCTGCTGTCTTGTTTTGATTATTAATATTTATTTAAAAGGTGCAGGTGGAAGATTTATTTATTCTCGAAATATTGACTTTATTTCTCAATGTGGCTTTATTCTCGTACTTTACTCATGTAATACAACTTTATTGCAGTATTCATAGAGGTCGGAACCGGGGAAACGTTTCCCTGCTAATGTTGGCATTTGTTAAAAATATTTGACTTTGAAATCTTCAACTCGCATGATTTATTTTGAAGAAACAACACAGCACCCCCCCGCCAACCCAACCAAACCTCAAAAACTCCTTGTCAATGAGGTAAAACAGTGTCAGGAATGTTGCCTTGAATATTTCTTATCTATAACATTTTGTTAGTTTAATATATAACCAAATCTTTTTAGCTCAGTCGTTTTATTTCTGGAATAGTCACATGTCCAATATTTTACTACTAATTCTTTCTAAAAGTGTCTTTGTCATTAACAAGATGTATTACGCCCACTAGAAGTATTAAATTTGATCACAGTTGTGAAAATTTACAAAATTTTACTAAAAAGTAAATTTCTTTGTCAAAAAAGCCACATTTTGTTCATGACTAATTTGTAAAAACAAAAAGGCAAAAAAAAACAAAAAAAAAACATCCAAAATGTGAAAGTACTTCATATACTTAAAATTTGGGACAAATCAAGACAAAAAGGCAGATTCAGTTGTTTCATTGGGTTTTACTTGCAGTAAGGAGAAAATACAATGAATTACATAAAGTTCGTAGATCAGAACATTCTTTAACAACCATTAGAAAAGATTGTGCTTATAAACAGCATAAAAGATCGAGAGCAGATGCTTTTTCAATCTAGCAAAAATCCCTAGCCTAGCAGAAGTCAATCATAGACAGAAAATGATCTAATTACTTTTAAAAAAATGTTTAAATGTTACAGTGAGCAAAGTTATATTTGTCCACAGTTATACTCTCTGGAAACGAAGGATATATAAGAACATTAACAACAATTGGTAAGCAATGTAATGACTAAGTGACAAATAAGTAATATATTGAGAAAAATATATGCGCAAAATATGATAAAAATTATGATGAGGAAAAACATTTTCCAACAAAAACATAATTTGACTTTTTTTTTTAACATCAGGTCAGTTTTCCAGATCATGATGCAACTTTATACATCAGAATAAAAGATATAGACTAGACAGTTCTGTTCTGTCATTTTATTAGTTACCAACCAACCAGTTCTCTCCCTTTACACTATTATTTGTCTATCTGGAGCACAGTGTAGAATTAATCTGACTTGATCAAATAAAAACAAACTAAACTTCAGTTACAATGAAGTAAAACAGTAGAGAAATATATTGAAACATATTTGTATAAAGATAGTACAAAAAAAAATTTTTCCACTGTTTTATTTATATTCAATGATCCAGTTTAGCCCAGAGAAAGAGAAGAGAACATGAAAGTGATGCAAGAGGAACATGTGATTGGTTCTGATTCTGGTCCAGAACTGAGAACCCAAACCTACCTCTAAAAGGCCCAGAATTATAAACAGCCGGATCTCTTTAGTGTATCACTGCATATCTGTTATCGTTATCTAAGATTATTTGTGTGTTTTTCAGTCATACTTGACTGCTAGCATTAAATGAGTTTACTTATGTTTCTAGTTTTTGGAGAATATTTTACAGAAGGGCCACGAGCTCAAAACTATGCAGTTATTATACTTGCAGGATTAATTAGTAAATCTGAATGAAAAATAGTTGCTCCTCCCCCACATCATGTTGTACTTTGAGGAATATGAAAATTTGAACAATTGGAAGGGGTTGACTCATTCATACTAACATGATCTTCTTGCTGTAGCCAGGTTTCTGTGAGACAAAACAAATCAATCTGATTGTCACAAATCAAGTCATAAATTAGATAAGTCCTCGAAGAGAGAGATCTGATGTTAGCCGTGTTTATCTTTTGATCATTTGCTTGTTTCAGGTTAATCTTTAATCCATTTGACTTTGGCACTGTCCTAATGGGGTGATGGGTGAGTAACAGTGTGGAAAGAGGTGCTATAAACTGCATTAAGCTTCCTGGTCTGGACCGTGTTGTCACCCTTTTTGGAGAAATAATATTCACCAAGAGGTTCCAACTGAAACATCTCAGTTCAAAGAGGTCCAGAGAAATAACTGAGACTGAGATAATTTTCTGGATGATTTCTTATCCAGAGAAATGTTTTTCTGCTGTGTTTTCTCATCCACAGAAAACACATCAGAGTTTACAGCTTTAATCCAGATGCTGGACAGACTTCGACTTCTCCTGGACAAACTTTGACAAGACCATCACGACAGAACTTGGACGAAACTCAGACACCGGTCCCTAAGACGTTGGAGAACCTCCCTGTGGACTTTGACACGTTATAAGGACAACATTTAATCTCCTCAGAGACATAAACTGAGGAACTTTAAACACTGAGAACTTTAAACTACATATTATTGAAACTATTATTATTGAAATAAAACCAACTTTTGAACTATACATGTTTTTTTTTTCTTACTGCAAGTAAACAAGAAATTCCACTTTTGCAATATTTCCATGTTTCAAGACAAATGACAAAAGATGATTTCCCCCTCAGTTTGATGCTCAGTGGAATGTTTCAGTTTGATGTTGATGGCAAGAAGCACCATCAGTATTATCAGCTATACTCACCGCTGGTTGACTCAGGTGTGGAAGAAGGAAAAAAAGCAAAGTTTGTCTGGACTGCAGCTCTGCTCGTCTTCATGAACTTTGACCTTCATGTCCAGAAGGAGACGCTTAAATGT
Source organism: Poeciliopsis prolifica (assembly GCF_027474105.1). NCBI lineage: Eukaryota > Metazoa > Chordata > Actinopteri > Cyprinodontiformes > Poeciliidae > Poeciliopsis > Poeciliopsis prolifica. The sequence goes on from NW_026562402.1 coordinate 3,134,432, forward strand.
TCCGCTGTTGCTCCGCCTCTGTCCAGAAGCATCATCGGTTTGGCCAAGAAGATGATTGGCACAGAGCAAAGGAAAGAAAAAACAAACGACCCAACAAATTGTTGAGTGATTTATTCCATGGCCCATTTGGGAAGTTTAAGCTTCCCTCTTGAAGGCGCTTTTAACAAGAAATAAAGCTGATTTTAATATTATTATTTATTAAAATCAGCATTCATCCATGCACACCCTCAGTCCACATGTCTGACACTTTCTCCATGTTAACAATAAACAGCCCTGATATTTGTTTTTCTCATGTAAAAGTTAAGAGAATTAAAACCCAGGTATGGTTATATGTCAGCGTTTAAATCTCCTGTTATTAATTAATGAATTTATTTAGTTATTCGTGTATTTCTCTATTTTGTATGATTCTTCTTCCTTTACTCCATATTAACTGGACACCCCATGTGTCTGATGAAAGGATCGCAGTAATCAGAAGAATCTTTGTTTATGTCTGGATTTTCTTTGTGAATAATTTTGACTTACATGAAGAACAGAATCAACCAGAGACGTTCCCCCTGGCTAACCTTGCTGCGCTGCCCACCAGGTGTCAGCTTCATCAGAACCTGGGAAAAGAACGGGAAAATGGTCCACACAGCGGACCTTCAAAATAAAAGCAGGGAAGCTTCTTTTACCCAATTCTTTATAACGAGGTTTACTTTTAGACTTTATCTGTAATCTTTACTCTGCCACATATCATGTTTTATCAGATTCAAAATAAATGTGAATATTTTTTATTTATTTGGCGATTTAAGTTACTGAAATAAATGATTTTTTTTGTCAGCATTGTTCTGTTTTATTTCATGGATCTGTTGTTGCACTAGTAAGATTTATATGCAGAACCAAGACTCCCAACCTGCTTTAGGTTTTCAGGCTGAGATGAACTGACTAGCTAGTGATGCTAAAAGGCAATAAAAAAATCAATAAAATCAGAAAAAATCACGTTCACTGGAGTTCAGTCTGAATTCATTTCCTCTCGTTAAAGACAAAATAGGTTCTCTTTCTACAACAGGGAGCTGGTTCATCAAAATGCTATTTCTTACCCAGAATGGTGTCTATGAATTTGCTCACACATATATATTTGTGAAATCAAACGCCAAACTTTTCCAGACTTCAACCATTTTGAAGTCTGAAGCGGAAGTAGTTGAGTGCATTGTCGCTCTCCTTACGCTGATTGTAGAGAGAGAGAGAGAGAGAGAGGGAGAGGGAGAGAGAGGAGAGAGAGAGAGAGAGAGGAGAGAGAGAGAGAGAGAGAGAGAGAGAGAGAGAGAGAGAGAGAGAGATCAGATCCAGTAGGGAAGGAGCCACCAAACATTCAGAAGGATTGCACTAAGAGCGCACCGAGTCCGCGGGCAGCAGGAAGACGCACAGCGCTGACATGGGAGTCGAGATCGAGACAGTGACGCCGGGAGACGGTAAGAGCCGCCGCACTGGACGGCTGGAGAAGGACTATCTGTCCGCTCTCCTCCTGTCTAATTCCGCTGCAGGACGCAGAAATCACCGCCTGTTCTGCACGCTTCCAGCTGAGCGCCTCTCTGCTTCCTCCACAGGAAGGACCTTCCCCAAGAAAGGCCAGACGTGTGTGGTGCATTATGTGGGTGAGTTTGGGGAAGGAGGTGAAACTTGTTCCTTTTCCGCTCCCGTCTCTGGAGATTGCTCTGAGACGAGCTGGGTGACTGCTGCGGGCAACTGTCTCTGCACCCCAAATAAAACCCCGGCTCAGAATAGTTCTGTCCTGGAAGCACCGCGCTAGAAATGATCGGGACCCACAGACAAACGCTGCGAGGCACAACTGACACGTTCCTGCCTCACACCTGCAGCAGCTGCGGCTTGACGTCCAGCCGCGCATGTCCCTGGACTGGTTTCCCTACGAGATTTGGCAGGAAAAGTCCCCCAAAGGGCGTCATGGTCAATCCTCTGGATTCCACCCTGCGCTTCAGTAAAAAAAAAAAAAAAAAAAAGCATTCAGATGCTCATCTGTCTGCTCTGGATGCAACAATACTCAGAAATAGCGAGGATGATGAATCCCGCCTCAGGATTTCCCCAGAAAGCTAGACAGACAGAAAGACAGACAGGGTGCAGACAGACAGAGAGACAGACAGGGTGCAGACAGACAGAGAGACAGACAGACAGACAGACAGACAGAGAGACAGGGTGCAGACAGCCAGACTTTAAATCCTGTCTGATTTCCAGCCTGGTTCTGTCTTTTGTTGGGGTTTCTTAGGGGTCGAGGGGCGGGGGGTCAGTGGCAGTTGAGCTGAGCGGATTAGAATCGTCTTGTCTGGGAGGCTGGAATAATGGCAGCCTCGCTTGTATTGTTGTTCATTTAATATTTTTCAGCAGACACGCACATGTAAGCAGATTCCCTCCCTTCCTCATCAGCATCGCCTCAGCCAGTCCTTCCTCTGGAGCCGGTTATCCTCCTGCTGTGCAGCATAAAAGGAAAGACTAGAAGATTATTATTATTTTTGTTGTTGGTGTTTAAAATGTAAATAATTTTGTGCTTCTTGTCATTTGCTTGAGTTGTATAACTTTAGAAATATTGTGACCATGGTGTTGTTACACTGGGGAACTTGGTTTGATTGGGGTCCAAAATTGCAGCGTTTGTTAAATTTTCACAGTGCACTGTTTAAAAGATCCTTTTCTTCCCCACCTGTGGTGGCGCTGCACCAGGATCCACTAAAGAAAACGACAAGGAAACGTTGAAAGAAGAGATGTCTGATTTCAGCGGTTGTAGGATTTCCTGTTTCATCTTTGATAAAAGACCAACAGCCATTTCTCCCACAGTTGCAAGACATGCACATTTGTTTTTGTTGTATTTACCCAGGGTGCCTCGTGCTAAATTTTGCTTCCTATGTTTCCGGTCCGCTTGCATTCATATGTGCATTCCAACCGTACCAGAGTTCACTTCAACAGTGCAGAAACTTAGGTTTGTAGGCAAACAAGTTTGCTTTGTTGATCTGCATCAGAGTTTATTTGCACATCATATTTTTGAGGTGTTTGGAGTGGCCGGGCTGTGGCCAGGCTGTGTGCAGGCGTTCGCATCATGTGCTCGTGTTCTCATTGACTTTTTGGGGTGGAGTTCTCTTACACTCACTCTGAGAGTGGGAAGTTTGCCATTTCTTTATAGGAATGTTGGATATACACTGGTTGGGGGGGTCTAGTGGAAGAATACGTGTTAGAGGACATGTTGGAGGACTGTGGAAGGTGAGGGCACATGGAGTTGGACCTCTTTTGGGGCTGCTTTGGTTGACTGGCACGTTTGGACTATGAACCTTTTTTGCCACTGTGTCTGGATGGGGTCGTTGTCTGAACCGAGGTCATTTGGATGGTACCTAACTCTAGTCTGGACTGATGGACTTCTGCACTACTGCAGGAACTCAGGCAGTATGCTTGTCTCCATCCCAGACTGAAGGGAAGCACCGCATGAGTTTTGTGCTAGTTGCCCCTCAGGGGCATCATTACCTGGACCTGGGAGTATAGAGTGTGTATATGGAGTGCGAGCGAGTGTATGGCATCCATTTTTGTGTGTGTTTACATTGGGTCAATGAGTGTAAATGTCTGTGTGAGGATGGACTATGTCTGTGTCTGCCTGTTTATCTGCCAGGTTTGGTCTTGGGATGTTTCCTCTCCTGAATCATCTATGTACCTTTCCTGCCCCTGTCACACCTCCTTCTGGTGGCTGGTGCCTCTGCCTGCCAGTGCATTGTGATTTTCAGTGTCTGGGGTTGGGTGTTTGGGTAGATTCCACTTCTAGTGACTGCTTGGCGCAACCTGGGCGCCCTAGCTCTTGGGGTCTTGTGTTTTTGTGTCCATTAGCTGTTGCTGGAAACTGTGGGCAGGCCACTTAGGCCTCTGGTATTCAGTGCTCCTTTCTGAGAGGGAGGTGCAGTCGTCCCCGTGGTGGAGTTGTCTGGGCTCTGTGCTTTGGGTGTCTGGGCTCCGATTTCCCTCATGTCTGCCTCGGCTGGGTGTGTTGTTCCCTGCACACGCTATTGAGCATTCTTATGGAGAAACCTTATATCCACAAACATGCTCTCACACACACAGTTGTTTTCATTCAGGTGTTTTCAGATACATTAGTTTTGGGCTGCATCTTGTTAATACATCTTGTATTAACTAGAACCGTACGTGCTTTTCGTTTATATATATATATATATATATATATATATATATATATATATATATATATATATATATATATATATATATATATATATATATATCATTGGTTGCTATGATTTTTTTTGGCTCTCTGTTAGTTTTTTTGTCCTCTCTTACTGCAGATGTAGAGACAGACCTCTGGGGTGTTGTGTCGCGTTCTCTCTTTCCTTCTTTCTCTCTCCAAGCAATTATTGCAGAAGAAGCTGCTGTGAACATGCGTGGCTTCAGGCTAGAAGTCGGCTGAGGAAGGGTGTGGCACACAGAAGAATGCAATTGTCCTGTTTGGCAATAACTCAACAGGCTCAGGAAGAGGCTCAAGTGGAGCATCACAGCTGAAGATGTAATTCTCTGCTTGTGAAAGTAAATCTGTTGGGAATTGCTGTCTGAGAGCCACACTTTGGAAAAGGACGTGTTGGAAAAAAAAAAAAAAGAGAGACTGCAATTCTACTCCACGTTTCCTAGCAAAACTCTGATGGATTGATGTCTGGGCTTTGACTGGGCCACTCCAGAACATCCATCTTGTTTTCTTCAAACCGTTTCTGTGTAGCTTTAGCTTGAAGTTTCAGGTCATTGTCTTGCAAGAAAACAACTGTTCACTGAAGCCGTGATCCTCTAGCAGATGGAAACAAATGTATCTAGCCACAGCAAAACCATGAACGAATCCCCTTTCCAGTCAGTCACAGATTATGAAGGTGTGGATTCAAACACATAGACTGTCAACAGGTATCATTTGGAAAGATGTTCAAGGAATGCCTGGAACTCAGACATCATTTTTAAATACTTAATCAGATGTTAGAATTAAATATTAATCAGTTACTCTGTACCTTTTTATAGAATGCATGTTACTCTTAATTCTTCTGAGGAATCTTAATTACTAGGACGGTTCATTTTGACGTTTTGCTTGGGTAAAAATATACTGAAGTAGTGCCGCTCTTGCTCTAGTACAATTTTTAGGTGCTCTCTCCAGCTCTGCAGTTACGGAGCATTAATGTTTAGTAGCAGCCCGACGAGGTAATACATGCAAGCATCATTGGTAAGTTATTAAATACAGCCATATTTGATTCCTTGCACTACTTTAAATTGTTCTAACCAGAAAGAAGTGGCGGTGCAGATACATGTTTATTTTCTTCTGTGCTTAAATTTTGTTGAAAAAAAGAAACCAAACCAAATGTTCAGCGTCCAACAAAGTAATGATAATTACAAAGCATATTTATGTTTTCGGTAGCTTCAAAAACGTCTGATCTGTGTCCACGTGTTGTTGGTTCTTAGTGTTTATCCTTGATTTGATTTTGAGGCGTTTGAACAAGTTAATTCTGATATCTCAATTGCCACCCTTCAGTGTTCAACTGAACAGCACCCCCTGCTGGTGTCTTTTTTCTTATTTCTGATTTTAAGGGGAATTTTAATCAAAAACCAAACAAAAAAACCAACAAATATTTCAGAATATTCCAAAAGTGAAAGGAAAATGTCTTTGTTGAAACATAGTCACATTGTTTCTTTCTGTAAACATTGGATTTTCTTCCTCTTAAATTCCCAGTTTGTTGCATTGCCTCTGTTTATTGTGGCAGCTTGTATTCTTTGAGACATGGACTCCACTGATGTAAAAATAATGTTCTCCATCAATCAGGTTACAGCGTTCTCTACCACAGCTGAGGGATCAACTCTGCAAGATACAGCTAACCTTTTTTATTCTTTCAACACAGATTTTGCAACAGTAGCCTGGCCATTACCTTGCTACGCAGTCCTCCTTGATTCTCATTTTCCACCAGTGCTCCGCCTGGTATTTCTCACATTGAGTTTGATTTATCAGAATGAACTGAGCTACTAAAGTTGGAGTATGATGAATATTTAAGAGATTGTATTGTTAGCAAAAATATTGCGGCCCCTCTTATTGATAGATACTTCGCTCCGCCTGGCACTTCTCTCATCACATTTTATAGGCGATTTCGAGTAAGCTTGATAATGTCGCTTCTTTACGATTGAGTTGACACATTTCATAGATCTCTGCCAAACATTAGCGTTTGGCTAAAATTGGATCCAGTTGTTTGAAGCGTCAACAGAGTACAGGCCTCAAGCAAGCAATAGTTTCTCAATAATCGAGGGTCGAAACTCTCTGTACGAACATGGAGGCTTTTACCAGGCTGGTGCTACAGAGCTTTATTTGCAAAAACAACAGTCTGACAGCAGTCAGAATGCCCAGATCAGAATTAGGCATATTTGCCGTAATCCAGCCTGGTCTGAACTGAATTCAGGTTTCTTGTTTGTGGGCACAGTCTTGGTCAATAAAGCTGATTATGATCTGCTTATCTTAGATTAGGTCCAGTGAGAAACCCAGACACTCTTTTATGCTGCAGCACTCTGCAGCTAGTTCTGAGAGCTTCTTGGTGCAGTGCCACCACAAGCAGTGGGTGGATTGGGGGCCTGGGGGGTTAAAGAGTTTGGGTCATTTCACTTAGTGCAGAGCATGAAAGGGAAAGCAGCAGCTGAAAATATAACAAATGTTGCAATTTTGGTTCTCAATTGAACTGGATCAACTTGACTATCAGGTGTGAAAACACCCTAAAAGTCACTGACCAAGTGCCCAAACTGGTTGTCAGAATGTTTTTTGCTTTCCAGTATGACTGTACATATATCAGGATGTTGACGAGCAGATTGGAAGGGAATCACATACGGTAACATTAGCCTGCTTGCTTCAACATTATGTAACTTGCAGTAAGGCCTAATTTTAGTCTTTCACCACAAGGCATTTCTGTTTAGAAGATGACTTATGTTCTCCTCATTTCTTTTTTTCCTAAGGAGTATCATCCAGTGTGCAGGATTTTCTTTCTTATCCATTTTCCTGACAGAATACAAAGCAGCCCTGGTATTGGACGTGAAACAGGAGTTTAACCCTATTAACCCTATTAGCCCTTTTTTTCCCATTTAGTGTGAGGATCTCTGAATCGATGCTTCTGCAGGAAAACAGTCAGTGTGATGCTATGGTGTTGTGCTGTTGGCTGATGAACATGATGCTTGGATCGAACCTTTTGGCTCTTCTGGATAATTCCATTAGGCTGCTATCAGGCTGTCCAGCAGCGGAGAGGAGTCCCACTCAGCTGGCGGGATTAAAGGTTGCATCCCTCCCAATAAGATGAGCAAAGCTGCACCCACACAGACACATCATGCCATACACACACACATCTTGTTGGTGCTAATAGCTCTAAAAGCCTTGCTGTGAATTATTTTTGGAAGGCGGCTGCCTTGGAGGTTGATGCATGGGTTTTCCTGATGCTGCCCACAGACGGCTGTGGTTGCTGCACAGAAGGCGTAAAGTTCATTTATTTTTCTGCCAAAAAGCAAAGATAACGGCATCAACCCGTCCAGGAAAATGTTTCATCTTTAATAGTAGTTTTGATAACCACAGGATGGTCACGAAGCAGAAGTAGTTCAAAGATTGAAGCAATGTTTGCAGTGGTTGACAACGCTTACTAAAAGGTTTCTAGGGATGCACCAAAAAATCTGCCCCAGTTTCCTTCATTTTGGGTGATATGCAATCTGCCACAGCTTAAATGTGAAGCGAATCTTATGTACCCATCTTCTCTACAACTCCATAGCTTTTACAGTTAAACTTATTGAAACAAGTATTACAATAATTTAAATTGCATATAACGAAGTGCATACAATTTCTTTACCAGACAATAGAATTGCAATTGTGAGTAGATTTGCAAAATCTATTCACAATTGAGAGAAAGCAGCTACAACTAAAAGAGAACTGAGATTTTCAAAAAACTTTGAGTCGGAATGGCAACAATGGAAAGATGTACTTCAATTAAAGGGGTCAGGTTCTGGATCACTGTTTACTCCTTCTCTTTTAGAAGAAGTTTAAAATTATTATGATGCAGCAATGTGGTGATGAATCAACTGTTCCTCTCTGCTCTTCCCGAAGGCTCCCTCACGGATGGACGGAAGTTCGACTCATCCCGTGACAGGGATAAACCTTTCCGGTTCAAGCTCGGCAAACAGGAAGTGATCCGAGGGTGGGAGGAAGGCGTGGGGCAGGTAGGCTGAAGGGTGTTAATGACAGTATTATTAAACAGCATGTAACGAGAACTAAATTACTTTTGGGAGTCGTTGGAAAACAACAACTTGGACTGAAACAGAAAACCTTTGGAAAAACTCAACCTTTAAAGCTGCAGTATGTATTTTTTTTCTTCCTCAAAATCACAACAGCAGAATCTTTCTAAAGAGGAATTTTCTAAAATATATCTCCAAGGAGTTTCAGATAAGTCTGGAAACAAACTCATAAGAGAAAACATAACCAAACCTTATTTTATCTGTTTAGCAAATACATTTTATATGAACAAAAATGTTGACAGAGTGAAAGCAATTCTACATGTCTAACTAAGCACAATTGTTCTTAATATTCACCCTGGCCTTTTTATTTTTTAATGAAATCCTTCTCCTTTATTCATAATTTTTATTTAATTTCAAATGACTTCTAGAAGGAGCTGATTATAGGCTTTGTACAGAGTCAATGCTGTTGTGAGCTCTACCAAATCATACAATTTTAAAGCAATGTAAGAAGTACTTCATTAGTTGGATGAGAATAGGCGCAGACAGCTACAATTCAAATGACTTTCTTCTGAGGAATCTAGAATCACCTATTCAATACTAAATATTGTATCTAATTGTCATTATTTTTTAGAAATCTCTTTCCACTTTGACATCAAAGGGATTTTCTTTTTTCTTCTCAAAAAACACCAAATTCAGTTGATTAAGGTTTATTTGTGAATTCAACAAACTGAAAAAAGGATGAGATATGCAAGTGGGTGAATGTTTTATTTTTATTTTTTATACACACTGCATTAGGAACCACATGAAAGGTTGTGTTTGGTTCCTGTTGATAACATGTAGCTCTTGAAATAGGTGAAGTTATTAGTGTTTGTTCAGAAACGTTTCATAAGCTACACTCTCTGTTAACTGAAAAAGGCTTGATTTTTTTATTTTTATTTTTTGTCCCTCTGGGATGTTGATTGCTGCTGCATGAACTGCTGAGAGTGATAACAAGGGAACTGATGTAGTAAAAGTGAAACATCATTAACAAATTTAGATGCTCCCCTCTCCGCCATGTCTCCTGCGCGATATTATCTCCCTTCAGTTGCATTATGAGCAGCTCTGTAAACCCATTATCTCTCCTCTCTGTTTGCCTCCTCCTGCTCTCTCCAGATGAGTGTGGGTCAGAGGGCCAAGCTGACCTGCTCGCCGGACTACGCTTACGGAAACAAGGGCCACCCGGGCATCATCCCCCCAAACGCCACGCTCATCTTTGACGTGGAGCTGCTCAGTTTGGAGTGAAGGCGAACCGCCGCCTGTTTGTTGCGTAAGTTGTTTTACAGGAAATCACCACACATGATGCCACTCTGATCTAGGTGCGATCAGAGATTTTCGTTCAATGAAATAAGAACGGTAAACACGTGTTTATGAATCTATTTACTAGGGTTTTGATCTGATGTGAAATTGATGTTTTTCCCGTCCCGTCACACAAACAGTTCTCGTCTGCCGTCGGTACATTACGGCACTCCGTACTCCTCCTGGTGGCACCCAGGCTGGTCTGCAAAATGTTAGGAACAAAAGTTGTGAGAAAACACCAGTCAGTTTGTGGTTCCATAATAACTGAATACATTTCTTGAAAATGATATCTTCTCTTGTGTATTTCTCACGCAATCGACATATAAACAATCACAATACGACACTTTGACCTCCACCTTAAACTTAAACCAAGGGTGAAAAAACTAAAAAAGCTAAACTGACAATAAATTATATTTAACTAATGATAATTAATGAAACCTAGAAAAAACTAATTAATATTAACTGATTTGCATGTTTTTATTTAATTCTCTTTATTTTGTATAAATCAGTTTTCAATTTTTTTTATTTTTTTGTAAAAATAATTCTCCTTTTTGTCATCCTCACAGTTGACGTTGCACCTGGGCGACCCGAAGAGAAGCTTGGAAAGTCTGCGCACGATTCTTTCAATTCAATGTTTTCATCAAACTGTTTGTTTTTGGTAGTTTTTGTTTCTCGTCCTCCATTTTGAAACATCTCTTTTCGATCCTACATTTTTTTTAGTCTTGAATTGTTACTTTTTTTTTAAGAAAGTGTCTTTTTTATTTGTTTTATTTCTGAGCGTTCTGTTTGTGTGTAAACACAGTGAACTGCATACATGATATGCCATTGAATCACAAAGCAGCAAGGTTCAGCTTTTATGAGTCAGTGTGTTCTGGTATTATAAAATTCTGCAGCTTTTTGTATTATATTAGACAGAAAACTGAGCACACATTTATGATTTTAAAGGGTTGAATCGTATTAGTTTTGCCTGAGTTCTAATAAAAGGTCTTAAGACTGAGATTTCTGCAGAAACAAAAACCTTATGTTAGTATTTCTGTTAAAGAAGAGTGAGAAGAGTAATTGGTGGGAAGGATAAACCAGGGTTAGTTCTAGATACTTCTCGTGTGCCTAAATATGGTTACTACCTTGCCCTGTGTGCATCCTAAAAATTTGATGGCATTCACTTTGCATCCTTCCTTCCTCTTCAAACTCCATTTGAAGCCATACCTAAACACTGCACAAGGAGGATTGTGCCGATGCACAGGAATAATCAGAACTGAAATTAGTCTGAGATGCTTGAAACTTCCAAAAGCTGGGCAGGGATTTTAACTCTTGACACTTTGTATAATAACTTGAATTATGCATTTTCTTTGATGCCAAGTGTCTCTCTCTGAGAAAATACAGAAACTGTCCTTTTCGAGTTTCTCTTAGTAACACGCCACTTCGTCCCGGCGGATGTTGGAGTGGAGGTATGCCCTGAAGAAGAAAAAAAAAGCCAACATCATCCAAGTGATTTTTTTTTACCTGAACTAGTTTTAAATGGAGTCTAAATGAATGACTTGCGCTGGCCTGGCTCTCTGACACTGACCGCGGCTGTCCGTGTTACCTGCTTGCTGTGCTGCAAGCGGCAGACCGTCTGTACTGTGTAGTTTTACGTGCTGAGATGTTACTGTGTGCAGGCTAAACCAATGATGTATTTAAAATAAAACAAAATACCCTCCAACTGCGTGCAGTGTTCATTTCATTGTTACTTGATTTCTTATTTTTTCACAAAGAAAGACAACGAAAATGGCTGATGATTCAACATAAATCAGCTTAACCGAATTGATTACTCTTGTTTTTTTTACTTGTTATCCAATAATATTTTAAACCATACATAACACTTTCTGTATGAAATGAGACGGACCTAATAATGAAATAAGCAAGTAAACTTTTTACTAAATTATGAATTGGAAGACAAAGTGAAAATTTGTCTTCAATACACTATAAAATTGTGTAGTTGCACAATTTTGTTTGGACAACTATATAATATTTTTTTGTTTTATTTTTGTACTTTTTTTGCATAACCATAACCATAACCATAACAAGAAGGTTTCTTTTCTGTCTGGAAGCAGCTGATTATAATCTCAAAAATTCAAACAATAATTCCTGATCTAGGACACCAAATCCCAATGAGAAGAGACAGAAGGAGGAAGTTTAAACTACTTTTTCAATCAATCAGAATGAGCAACACCAGCATCTCTCAACCTTGCAGATGCTTTATGGCCACATCTTCACCATCCACAATTACCCTTTTGATGATTATGTGGATTATATGAGTTGTGACAACATTTAATATGCTTTTGGGACAAATAAAGTGTTTTTGAGCCAAATTAGAAAGAAATTAGATTTTTTTTGTTAGCTTTTAAATTGAATGTAATGTAGTATTGTTCTTATTGTTCTTATAAGAAACCTGGATAATTTAGATAGTAATTTTCCATTTTTATAATGACATTTTAAGAACTACAGTCCCCTGACAAAATTAAAAATATGTTGATCTGTTTTGTATTTCATTTAATTTTCACCTTTATTTCTGCAGAACATGTACGACAAATTATTCCAACAGCAAGGCAGGCATGAGAATAGAAAAATACAAGTAGTACATATTAAAAATAAAAAATAATAGCTTTGAGGTTACATTTTAAATTCATTACAATGTGTTTTGGTCTTCAGCATAGGACCTCCAAAGATTTTACTTATGTATTTATTTCAGTAATTGCATGTTTTTGAAAATATTGGGTTTTTTTTTTTACATAAAAACTCATAGGCCTGTAAAGGTGAATTGCAATAATAGTGATCTTTTTTACAGTAATCTAAAGTGGATATGAAGATATATTGTATGTATTGTGTCTTTCCAAAATAACATCAGAAGATCAGTTTAAGGACAGTTCCAGAAAATATCGGTGATTTCCTTAGAGCGAGGTATACATTGGGTCAATGCAGAACATTTAAGCATTATTGCAGGAATCTTTTATTATTATCATTATTAAATATATACAGAAGTGTGCTTGCTGACAGAGAACCCTGTTATCAATTTTCCAGTACAAATCTTATTGGTTAGCAGATCTGATTTTTTTCCTTCCGAATCTTTATTGAAAAAAAAAATGTGATCCATGCAAGACAGTAATCAGTGTGAACAGAATCCAGACTGATTAGTTCCGTAAATACATTTAAAGAAGATGCAAAAATTGAATGTTTTCCCACAGCTTCCTTGTCATTGGAGTCAAAGCTATTTTATAATGTACCGTCCAGATTCTTTATGTCGATAAAAAGCGAAAAAAAAAAAAAAAAAAAAAAAAGGTAAGGGTGAGTCATGACTCATGTGACCGGTGGGGGGCGTGGCTTTCGGCGTCAACGCTGATTGACGTGGATCGGAGCAGGAAGCCAGCAGTGACATCACTTTCCAGAAGTCCCCTTCAGGTTTCAGACAAGCGACGAAGACGCAGCCAAATAAAGGGAGAGCGCTAGTCTCCGGGAGTCCTGTTGGTTCGAGTTGATATCCGCACAGACACTGAACAGGTGAGGCTGTTGTTTGGCGAGCCCTTCCTGGCCGGTGAAGGGTTTCGTTTCCCCCTCCAAGCTAACACCGTCTCGGCTAGCTCCCCTCCGCCTCCTCCGCTGTTTATGTCGGAACAAAGACGGTCTGCTTCGCGGCTCCGCGACTTCTGTCTGCCGTCAGATTCCCCACACACGGTGCTTTTACTTTTGTCGGCTCTTTTTTTTCCCGACCCGGTCTTGAAGTGGTAAACAGAAGTCTTTTAAAACCAGCCAGGCTTGTTAATTTTTAATGATTATGCAGTAAGGCTAGCTCACGTTGATCGGCGAGGTTTTGTGTCTCAAATACCTGAGTTCCCTAATAAAGTTGTTCAGGTTGGAAAACAATCTAAACTAATATTGTTACGATTATTAGTTTTTACATCTAGACGAGATCACCTCACACAGCATGTATAGTTTCTAACCCCCCCTCTTTTACGTCACCTATAGGAATAAATCCAGCGGCTGCCTTGTCCGTGAGTTTGGTTTATTTGCCTGCACTTGATGTAATGGAAGACATATTGAGCAGCTACAGTGTTCAGGGTGTGGGTCAGTTCATATTTTCGCGTCAGTCGCTCTCTCCCTTCCTCTTTTTGCTTTCCCAGCCATGTCAGTGGAATAAGCTGCCAAAAACACCACATTCCTGGATCCAACCGATTCGTTCAGGCCTCCTGAAGTTGGCTGTCCAGCTTCCGCCTGCTTTTCATAGCTGTTGTCACAAACTGCAAGTGGAAAGTGACTGAGTTTGCTTATTTTCCCTGAGTATTTCTGCTTGAGTTACTGTTTGCATTCATTTCTCTGACCTCGTTACATAGAGGAAGATGAAATATACTAAAGATGAGAATACAAAGTATTGATTTCCACAACATGATTAAAAAATAAATAAAAAAACGGTATTGGAAAAGAAGAAACATAAAACGACCAGGCTAACTCTGCTCTGTGTTCATTTAGGCTGATGACATCACAGGAGGCAGAAGAATAAAAATAAATCAACTTTCCTGAACAACTTCTGTCTTTCCAGCAATGGGAATCTATTTTCTTCCTTCCACCCTCTTCTGGTGACTGGTGTCATCATGGGGATGGTGTGGAGGGTTGGTATGGCTGTCGGTGTTTGGGAAATTAAATGTTGTCGTAACTCCTGCCATTCACATATCTTCAGAGTTGTTGTGGATGGTGATCCTTGTAGCAGTTAGTCTCGCAACAAATCTGAAGAAACTTCTGACTGAAGACACCGTTGCTGTTTGACAGCGTCATGATGGTTACACCTGACATACTAAAGGCTCAACATCCAGGCTGCAGAAACAATACAGTAAAATGTCCTGTTTGACACCATCAGTTGTTAGCAGCTCTGCTAACTCTCCTCCTTTGCTTTTGCTTCTCGCTCTCTCTCCATGCTCTTTGGTCCTTTTAAACTCTTCTGGGTTTTGGGAGTTGTAATTCAGGTATCATTTGGCCTTTTGAGATAAAAACAATTCCCAGCCATTAAACATGGAGTCGAGATTTATTTGAAGTGACTTCTTGAAAAGAAAGATTTTACTTGAAACTTTAAAATAATTGCCAGTTGTGACTTGATGTGCTTCTGTTTCATCTTACAAATCTTGCAATAAATGATGTTGACGACTAGCTTCCACTGCCATTGCTAGGACAAGGTTGTCGTCAGGAGTTGCTCAAACTCCCATTTTCTCTCCAGTCCCATTCACATCGAGTCTGCAGGTCGGTCCAAGAGAAGAACACAAAGCAAGCAAACGCACCGCTGAAAAGTAAACAGCAGAAGATATTTAAAATGGCCTTCTTTGTGCGCCAACACAATGATGGGCTTGTGTGTGTGAGGAGTGCGGAGAAGAGAATAGAGTAGTGGCCGGAGTAAAGCTGGAGGACTGAGGTGTCTCAGTGATGCGATTGTGGCTGGCTTATTTGCTTGTTTTGGAGGCTCTTTGCAGATTTGACATGTCTGTCAGAGCAGGTCTCTGTGCACATTGACTGTGGTTATATAAACATGAATCAGCAGTGTGGGAATATTGAACATTTGGTATTTGAGAAGGTGCATTTATGTGGGAAGTGTCTGTATAGATTCAGTGTGGTGTTTTAGCTTTCTCTGGTAATTCAGAGGAAATCAAAGCCGTTTCATGGTCGACTTTAATTCTGTTATTAGTATTAGTAATTTTGATATCATTCAGTCACACCTATTGGTGTTTTTCTGTTTTGCAATGAGGAAGTGAACTGTCCACACGTCTTGTGACTGACGCACATTGTTGTGTAATGGACTGAACTCCTATATCTGTAACTACTGACATGTCTGCATTTTGATTTATATCCTGAAGAATATTTTTAGCATATTTAATAACAAGAACTTCTCCTTTTAATCGTTATTAGGAATGTCCCGATACAGCTTTTTCACTTCCAATATGATGCAAATATTGTAGTTTTGATTATTATTGGCTGATACCAATTTTGATCCAATTCAGTATTAACATGGGTCATATACTTTTATTACTCACTTTGTAGTGTGGGATGATAGGAAAGGCTTTATAAATTAATATAACTCAGAGAACTGTGGGTGACGATGGGTGTTTTCAAATAGGTCAGTTGTAAACAACTGACCTATTTATTATTAATCAGTGGATCTGTTTGAGGGATACAAGTACTGCTGGATAGGCCTGTCACAATAAATCAATTAAATACATAATAAATTAAAACAAGCTCAATTATTTCCATTTGCATAATTTAGTGTCTATTCTGTCTCTCTTTTTTTTCAAAAATTGGATGATGAAAGTTTTCAGTGATGCTTTGGGCTCAACTAGACCAGTTTTGTTTACAGAGATTTCATAATTAATTTTGTTTGTTGTTTTGTTGACTTATTTTTGATATTTAAAATGTTTTGCAGTGTTTAATGTTCATTAGAATTCAAAATTTATAGATGTTGGAGATTGTGTTCCTGCGTTATTATGCCATTACCATTATGCTACTTGGAAAGGACTTCAAAACAACATTATCTACAATAACTACATTATCCTTTATCTAACCAACTTCTGGGACGATTTATTGCTTATATTGCTTAGTAAAATTTATTATTGTGTCAGGCATGCGGGATAGAAATTCTGGAGCAGACTAAGTGCTGGATCGGACTGCTTCTATCAAAAGTTTAGACATCTGTGCCAATACAATTCGATACGGATTCTCTGGCTGATATCAAATCAAATTCCGAAATCAATATCAAATTTGAACACTGACTAGAAAGACTTGTAAAGTTGTCCTTAATATTAATAGTGGATGAAATATTGTGCTTTTTATTTCTTCCTCATATATTTAGATTTTTTTTTATGAAAGAGGCAGCAGCCAGCTACGTTTTATTTTGATTGCACCAGAAAAAACAGATTTGAATAAGTAGCTCAATGAAGGGTTTATGTTACAACACAGAAGAGCAGTTTGCAAATTTCCTAGCTAATGATCTACAGAGAGGTTTAGCTGATGACAAAACAGTTGAGAACAGGTATTAGATTTGGGTTATGATCTTTATGGATCATAGCCTAACAACAACATCCAGGAAGTTCTACTTCTCCTTATTTCTCCGTATTTTGCTCCTCTGCCGCATTCTGTTTCCATCTTTGTGCAGCCTCTGACCGCCTTTGCATTTAGCATTTTAGAGAAAGATGAGGGGACAAATTAAAGGCTCATTTTCTAATTAGGTAGTTTTGTACCCGACTATGTCGAGTGTGATGCACAGTGAACTAATACTAACAACTCAGTTCATGCCTTAAGGATGTTTTCAAAAAACCTTTTGTGGTCTTCTGTAATGCAGTGTGTCTGTGTGTCTCAGATAAATAATATCTAACAGCAGATTTGATCAAGAGTCATAATTTGAGATCAGATCCTCTGTTGATGGTGTTGAACTTAGAGGAATAAATTTACTTGGCTCGTTAATTTTCCTCTAGTCTCCCGGATCCAGGGAGTCCGCATGCACAGTGGAAAGTACAGAGTACAACCATTCAACATCAAACTTCAGACATATCTGGAGTTCTATTCAATGAATTCAATGCATATAGAATGTTACATCAGCATTACACCCAGATTATCAAGAAATCCAAACACATAACAAAACACACAATTACCTGCAACGAGTTGGAAAGGAAAACACAATAGGAGAGACACAAGAATCTATTTTTGAGAATTGCTCTCACGGCTGCAAACAAAGCAATTTGTTTTTCTGCTGTAAAACAGACATTTTATAAGGAGATGTAATCCCTTAATTTAAATATTTGCATTTGAAGGTGTGTCCTCCCCTTGTAGGGCTGTTTAAAGTTAATTTTATTACCTTCTTTGAGACCTGTTCAAACCCAAAAGCAAATATATGGAGAGAACAAAGGTCATTCTCAAACAGGGTCTTCCCGTACCAGTCTCCTCCTTTAAACATTTCAGACCAAAATTTATGCTTCAGCTAGACCTGGTGGTTTTTCTGCCTCAGCGATTCATCAAGAAACTGATTCCTGTTATAAACACACTGACACAGAAATCTGTGTCAGTGATGTGAGTTTGGATCTAAAAATTGCAGAATTATCTTCTTTTAGAAAAAACTGTTTTAGAATACCTGAAATATTTTACCTCTAAAACTTTTTAGTTTCCTAATCCTGTTCTATTTTAGTAATGTAGGATGCATGCAAGTTAGTATAGTTCAGAACATGCTGTTAATACTTAAAAGAAATATCTTAATACATTTGATCATACTTCTAGAAAAATTGTTTTAAAGTTTTTAGTGTTTTACTGAACTCCTAAACAAACACCAAAGAATTTGACTCATCTAGGTCAACCTCTGACCTTTCCGCTGGTACAACACACTCCCTTTCTGAAGGCCCTCTTTAGTCATTTATGTAACTTCAGAAATTCAGCAGTTGTTTCAGTTTGAATCTTTATCCAAATCTACCTAACTTAAAATCTATTCAAAATATTCATGCTACATCTAATATTTCATATGCACAAAGGTTAACTGTTTCTAAAATTAATATAACCAAACTTACACTCACAACAATGTAATATATTTTCTTTGACAAAAGATTCGGCTGATCACTGATCTTCCACAATGAAGTAAATCAACACCAATAAATCGGTGCATCCTAGTTATTTGAATCAATGAACTATACACAGTAACTGTAGTTAATAATTGGTTCAAAAAGTGGGTGTGCACTACTATGAGGGGCCAATGTGTGCACCAAATTATGGTGGAAAAATGAGTTCTCGTTGACATTTTCTGTATTTAATTTGATATTCTCATTGAACAAATGAGAGAAAATAGTAAAACTAAGAATTCCGACAATTCGGACAAGAGAAGCCATGATCCGTGGACGATTGGATGGATGAATGTCAGTGATACATCACATCCCTTTGTTGGACAAAAATGGTGGTTCTTTGTTTGGTGCAGGTCAAATAAAACCCAACATAAATGTTTGCTTTTGGAAAAGTTCCTTCCAGAACCTTGATAAGAGGCGGATAAAAGAGCGTCGGCTACTACCACTGCAATAAATCCAAAGGTGCATTTTGACCTTTCCAGCTCTTTTCCTTTGCTGAAGCAGAAATAGGCTTGTGGATAATGAAGTCATTTGAGAGGTTTCGTGCCGCTTGTGTTCGGTATCTGTCGTTATCTTCCTGAGAGCCTCGCCCAGCTGGGCTGAGCCATTGCTCAACCTCAGTCAGCTGATTTCCTTTCATTTCCTCAAACTGCTTCAGGCTCCTGTCATGTTTATATCCAAGCTAATAACGCTGGAGCTAAACCGTGCTTTCAGGAGACTTTAAGGGAATTTAAAGTGTACTTCAGTGTCCACTTTTTTCCTGCTTCCTTCACGCTATTTCAAATAAGGCTTCAGTTAGTAGATTATTTTGGATGAAATGTCTATTTGTTGTTTGTTAAGGTGGCAGTCTTCTTTAAAACTGCCTGTGTTTGGCTTTTACAGCTGAAGTCTTAATATTTTATTGACCTTCCAGTAATGCATTTCAGCTTCGCAGAGTAGTTTGATCCTGTTGATTCAGTAATGTAGCTTAAGTTCAATGCTAATGGATAACGTGGAGTTGAGGTAAAACCTTGTTGCTCACAGCTGTTTTTTTTCTCTCTCAGAATGTCTCTGTATCCATCCCTGGAAGACCTCAAGGTCGACAAGGTCATCAAGGTAAGAGAAATTGCTTCTTTGTCTCTGTTTATAGCATGTTGATTCACTGAGATGTTAAGTTATTATTTGTTGTTTATAGTAACCCATTCTATGTGAGCGTATGTGAAGGAGACCAGCCTTTTTGAAATGAGCTAACTGGATCTCAGCTCTTCCGACTGAAAAATGTTGTAAAGATAAGATTCTTGGGGAAATCAGGTTTTAGCAAGTTCTAATATCTCTGCAAAAGCTGGAATCCGAGAAGATAAAAGAACAACATTTATGTTTTTCTGAGATGTCATAATTTGTCTACATTCATGAATTGTTTAATGTTGTTTGCAACATTAATACAGCAGTAAATCATAACGAGAATTTTGCATGGTCTGATGATAGTTTCTCTAAAACAATCAACAATACAACAGAGCAACTTTATAAATCAATCATCTATTTATGTAACCCTTTATACATTCACAACACCAGTGACCAAAAGAAAATCAATTTGTAAAATAAACCAGGCCCCGAAACTTTGTTTATTTTAATGAATTAATGACATAAATATTACCATGTTAAAAAATTTCGAACAGTTCATCTCTTCTTCTATACAGTAACTCTGACGCACACCTCCCTGTTTTTTAAACAAATTAGTCCCTTTGAATGTTCTTCACTCTGTATCCACAATGTTCTTCACTTGTTGTGCGTCGCACTTGCTAGCGTTTCATATGCGAGTTTCTGAAAAATAATCACTGGTAAAGGCTGATGAAGCTAAAATCATCGTACTCTTGTCAACAGACACTTTTTGAGTGTCTCTTTAGTCTTCACTCGACCCTCATTTGTTTAGCTTCCCTGTTACTTATTCTGAATACTTATTCAGATTTATGTTTAGCACAGTTGAAACCAAACGGGTACGTAATAATTCCTGCCCTCTGCAGTGTGTTGTCCTGCACCTTATCTTTCCCCAGACCTTCATCATGTCTCTGTTTTGTCCTTTTCTGTTCTGAATGGAATCTACTTCACTAAGCTTTCATTTGACTGCTGTGTCTGATTGCTTTCTAGGCTCAGGCCCAGTTTGCACAGAGCACCGCCCCCATGCCGGCCATCACTGAGGGAACCTACCAGCCTCAGCCTGTTACTGCTGGGATGCCAGGATCCAGTGAGTCCCATGCCGTATTGCGAGTACTGAAGCGTTTAAAACAGAACCACCCCGAGTTACCTGGATTCCTATAATGTTTTTATTTCTTGCTCTTCTTTTCTGTGCTTGTGTCTAGTGGTAAACCACCTTATTTTGTGTGAAATCCTGTCAGTGGCTCACATGATGTGCTCCAGAATCATCTGAAATGGGCTGAAGATAGACAGAGATTAGCGACAGTGGAATCTTTGCTAATCTTCTTCCTTTTTCCTGCATCCCATTCTCCCACCCCTTCAGAGACTCCTCTCTGTATTTGGATGCAAAGTCCTGTGGGTTTTTTCTCTTTTGTTTTCACCTCAGCAGAGCTCGCTGCGAGTCACCATGGCGACAGGCTCTGGCAGTTGTGCCAGGATAGGGCGAAGGGAGGTGAAGGAGAAACCCACGGGTATTTAGCGAGCTCAAGAGGAAAACTGCAGTATAGTTAAATGAAAAGGAGATGAACAGGGTTGAATTACTGACAAAAATATTCCTTGCATTAAATATTATTGTAAACTGCATATGCTAAATTTAAATTACTTTAATCTAAAATTAATAGGTTTAAAGATTTGCCCCATTAAATCTGAACATGTCAGTGGATCTGCTGTTGTCCAAGCAAGATTTTCGTCAAGTTTTGGTTTCTGATCTGACATGCCACCATGCTTCAATGCCTCTATTCTTAGTGTATTGGACATACATGATATTTCCTTCTACAAAATTAATTTCCACACTGCCAAGGCAGCTTTACAAAGTATTTCTGGCCTCGTTTCTTGTACAAATATCTTACTGCGCTTGAACTAAGACAAATCTAACTTACAGGTAACTTTTCAGCAACATACAGGAGCTTGTTTTAAGTAAACAATTCTCTGATGTTAATGAAGAAGTGCTGGTTCCTCTGGCAGATTTCTTTTCACTCACAGCAGGAGAAAATGTCTTGTTACAAGTGAAGTAATCTGCCAGTCAAACTAGTACTTTTGAAAACCTTGTATAACAGCTGATTAGAGAGTAATCAGATTCTCTATCCACCATGTTTGTTTGACATTTTTAGGACAGACAAAGGTCTGGAACCAGATTATGCTTCCTTAAGGCACAGAGACAGACTTACTGCTGCAGTCTTTTGGTACACGCAACATTCTGGAGGAAAACTATTGTAATTATTAAAATTTTGAAGGAGATAAAAAGACAAAGTTTTTTTTTTTTTTAGGGCTGTTGTAATCTATCAATTATTCTTACGATTAATCGAGTAATAGGATAAAAAAAAGATAGAATAAAACAGTAAAACATACATAACAGCAGTGTTACTATTGCATATCAACATCAGTCCAGTTTTTCACATTAACGTGTAACAATAATAGCTCACTTTCTAAGATCGCTGGATGTCTTATTTTGTTCCAGTAGTAGTCACGCTATAACTCCTACTTCCTGTTATTAAATCTCCATCCTGCTGGTCAGGGTGATTCTGTGACCTTGCTTATACTTGGCAGGTCATCATAACTAGCATCATCTAATTGCTTTGTTTCTATTTATACATTTGTTTAAAGACCAAAGAAGAAGAGTAACTGTAGAACACACAGTTATGTGTCCATGTTTTCACAAGCAGGAAAAACCTGCTAATTGCAGCAATCTGTAACTGAACACTGCTGTTGTAAAACATGACTGCCATCATCTGATATTCTATCAGGTGTTTTTTACACCTGTGAGTGAAGGGCTGATTGTATCTGTTCAAAGTTGAACAAAGACCTCACTGAATTTCTGGAAGCTATTATCCAACAGAGGACCAACCTTTCTGTCTTCTCCCACTCATTATTTTTCATGTTGCATCTTCTTCTCTTTTTTTCAGGTTTGTACCCTAATCTGGATGAGCTGGGAGATTACATGGGTCTGGCCCTCAACAGCGATGAAGTCCAGAGGAACCTGGCTCTTGTTCCTGTAGCCGACAATGTAAGCATTTTAGTGGTTGTTTGCTTCATCGTTATCATCAGACTTAAGTTTTATTTTAAAGAGGAACTGCTGTGTAAAATGGACTTTTAAAAACACACTTGAAATGCTGTCTTGATTCTTACATGCATGTTTGCAACAAATCTGTCAATAGCCATGGCAACCATTTAGCTGTGTAAAATGCTTGGATGGATGTGGAGCTGCCTTCGAGGACGAAGCTCCTCAGAGCTGCAGATTTGGAGCTTCCATGACTCCCCCTCTCTGCTCCTTCAGACTAGCCAGCAGCAATTAGCTTACACCTGGTGTAACTGTGCATATGCTGAGCTCATTATAGAAAATACTTCTCAGTGAAACGCTGGTAAAAACATTGTTAAAGGGTTAACAGAAAAGCGATGTTGCGTTGACTTTATGAGGGTGGAGTTTCAGAAAGAGCCGGAGTTTCTTAAAGAAACAGATTCCTAATTTCAAGGCATTAAATTACGAAGTCACATTTCTTTTAAGTTTTATTTGTCATTGCTGGCATAACTGATGGCAACGTAGTTACTCGATTGAGCTATAAAACAGCGTTCCGTGCCTGGAAAACTGCCACTTTAAAAAGAGAACCAGAAGAGGTCAGGCTGGATTGGAGACATAGAAAACTGCTGCTCTGGTTTCAGCCCAGCAGGAGCAGGAGATCCAGTCTGCAGAGTGACTCACTGCAGGCCTGAAGCTGAGTGGGAGACTGTGATCCCTTCACGCTCCTCCAGCAGCGTGCTTCCACCCCCAGCCTGTCAGCTTCTCAGCTGTTTGATTCAAACTCTTATCTTGATGCTTCACATTTTTCATCTTCTATTTGAAAGCTGAAAAAGTGAGCTTTCTAAAGAACTTCATGAGACACTTTTAATTGTTCTGCCTGCTGAAGGAGGAGATGAAACACAATCCTCCCACATACAAATGAAATATTTATCAGTGTCAAAATGTGCAGTGGATCGAATGATCTCAAATTATGTGCTGTTTTGATGAGCTTTAAAATGATAAAAGCTTATACTGGTATTCAGATGTACATGTGTTGTGTACTCGTACAGTTGAAATCAAATATTTACATACATTGAACAGTGAGACACATTTTTCTCACCGTTTGAAGTTAAATCTGACCACATTTTTCTTGTTTTAGCATAGTTAGAATCAACAAACTTAATTCTATTTGCCAGAAAACTCATCAAACAGTTTTTAGAAGTTATTTTGTAAATTTCCTCGAATTCAAGACGTTATATGCATTTGGTCAGTGTGAGGGACAACTCTTTTAAAATGTTTGTCTTTTTATTCAGTGAATGTAATGATCTAGTTTTAACTGTATGTATGTAATGTAAGTGTATATATTTAAATATAAATGTGTGTGTGTTTAAATGGCACATATCCTTCAATATTGTAGACTGCTGAGTCTATGAAAAAGGTCAGCCTATTCCTTTGTTGGTAAATTATGGGTTGGAAAACAGTATTTTATTTAGTCTTCTTTTTAGTAATGTAAATTTCCCAAAATTAGCTGATCTGAATTGCTCTTTTTAAATCATAATCTTTCATCTTCCCTCTCTTTCTTTCTGAACCTTCTTGTTCTTCTTTCCTCCTCCAACACAGCAGGTGGCGCTGCCCTCCAGCTCCGGTGTGGGGGCGATGGTCCGCCCTGTGACGGGAACAGACATGGGCATCAGGAGGGCCGAGATCCGTCCCGGCCTTCGAGAGATCATCCTCTGCAAGGACCAGGATGGGAAGGTCGGGCTCCGGCTGAGGGCCATCGACAACGTGAGTCAGCAATCGTCTCGCCCGCGCCGTTGCCGCATGTAAATGATTTAGCACAGACTGATTTTTAACAAGGTGACGTTTTTGGAAATGGCCATGATAGTGGGCAGAAAATACATTGCTAGATATGGACATCTGATCCCTCCCTATCAGTATTGAAATGGTATTTGGAGAGAAGTCAGCACCTTTATTAAAGTTTAGCAGCCTCATTTAAGTTATTTAGTTAAAACATGATGCTGAAACTTTTTTTGACTTCAATACGCTGTAAAACTGTCTTAAATTAACAGAGCACCCTCTAACAGGCCTGAAGGTTGATTGTGTGTTTGTGTATAAACTGTAAAATGAGCCGTTCTCTTCCTCTGCTCCTCTCTCTAACTGAATGTTTGGGGTCACAGGGGCTGTTCGTCCAGCTGGTCCAGGCCAACTCCCCTGCCGCCCTGGCTGGGCTGCGCTTCGGCGATCAGGTTCTTCAGATCAACGGACAGAACTGCGCTGGCTGGAGCACAGATAAGGCCCACAAGGCTCTTAAAGCTGCGGCGGAGACCCGCATTGAGATGGTGGTCAGGGACAGGTGAGGACTGATTGACCCAAAGAGCTGGGGAATAAAACATGACATGAAACTATAATTCCGGTCATTTCTATTTTATTCTGGAGGAAATTCTGTCAAAATTAGCTCATCAGTATTCAGAAACACCCATTTAGTCACTATAAAGGACTGAGGTCATTACTTTATTCTTTGATGTTACATGATCTAGTAATCATACATTTTAATTTACATCCAGGACATCAAAACTGAAGCTTTACCCTTGTAAATGTCTGATTGTAAATGTCTGATTGTAAATCTCTGATTGTGAATTTTTTTGTTTTTCAAGACCTTTTCAGCGCACCATCACCATGCACAAAGACAGCTCAGGACATGTGGGCTTCATCTACAAGTCTGGAAAAATCACCTCCCTGGTCAAAGATGGCTCTGCTGCTCGCAACGGCCTGCTAACCGAACATTACATCTGTGAAATCAACGGACAGAATGTCATCGGACTCAAGGTCTGACTGCTTTTGTGCCCATCGGTCACGGTTTCATAAAATTTCCTTAGAGTCTGTAAAAATTCAATACAGGTTGGGATTGTTACAGTTGTGACAAAGAAAAAGTTAAGATAAGGTGAAATTATTGTCTCGTCGTATTTGGATTCAGTTGCATTTCCTTCACTTTTTACAGATGATGCAGTAAACATGGTTCCACTATATCCACTATTTAAAATAATATACCAAAAGTTGAATCCTGATTGCTTATTACATTTTTGCAAGCTGATGCAAACTCACCAAATGTAATGTTACAAACAGTAAGTTTTAATGGAAAAAGGATCAACATCTTTTTGCTTAAACTAATGTTACCAGTTTTGGGTCATGACCCGGTTAGCTAACAGCCAGAACTTTAGGATACAGAATCTAACACTTGCATATACTGCTATGTTTGCAAGAAAATAAATGCAGACATTTTTAGAATTAAGTTTCAGTGACTATATAACTGAGGTCAAAAGATTAAAAGCAACACAACTTTAGATGTTTTATCAAAATAACAATTTAAGACGACCAGAGTTAAACTAATGTACTCACACTGAATGTAATCAGAACCAAATGTTCTTCAACAGTATATTTTGACATTTGTATTGCACACATCCACATGTTATTATGTTCTAGAATATTTGTATGTGTAAGTACTAATTTTACCTCCTGCACGTTTTTCCAATAGGAGTTAATTGCTGACATGTTTGTGTATTTTCTAGGACTCTCAGATTAAGGACATTCTGAACACTTCCCCCACTACCATGACCATCACCGTCATGCCCAAGTTAATCTATGAACACATGATAAAGAGGTACGCCCAACTCCATCCTTCATTTTAATCAGTCTGCTCATGTATAACTTAAGATGTTAATTGTTTTCTATTATCTCACTGGCAAAAGTGTGCTGTCAATGTTTCTGGGACTTTAAACTTATAGTTAGACTGAGACTCTCTGCAGTAATAGTTGAATTTCTCTTATGCTAACATTCTTTTGGACAAAATGACATAAAACCCAAATTTTAATTTACTGAGTGGTCATTTAAGCAGTGTGTTATATAAAAGATCGAGATTCATAATCGGTTCCTTAATTGACCGAGATTGAATCACAATTTTCTATTTGGCTCAGATATTGTGCAGATATTTAACTTTATACTATATGTATTTTTTTATTGTGTGATGTTTTACTCTGAAATGGTAACATGCAACAATGTTGAAAATTTAGTTTGGCAGTTCATCAGAAGCTACCATTTATTTCTGATAAATGGTCACAATAACACATTTTTCTGGATGATCAATCACCCTATACTGTTGTTGAGACATAAAGAACTCAACACTGGAATTGTAAGATATTTTGAGTATCCTCAGTAAAATAAAACAACCAAACTCAATAAATAAAAGCTGAATATAATTATTATGCTATCAGTTAATTATTGGAGCGAGCTTGGATAAATGAAACAAATGTGATTGCATCTTGTCTATTTCCAAGCTGATGGAAACTATTTGTTTTCCGTCCAGGATGTCCACCGGCCTGCTGCGATCTGCCATGGACCACTCCGTCCCTGAGGTGTGAGGACCGTCAGCCAAGCTGAAAACCGTCACCATCTCTACAGAATAGTTCCTCTTGTCATTTTTAACAGTTTTTTCTTCTGTCTTCATACCAAGAAGCCTTCAACTTCACATTACAATTGTTTTCCTTCATTACCTGTAACATATTCTTAAAAAAAAACCTTTTTTACTCTTCACTTTTCTACATTTTATCATTAGTACTGTCTATATGTTAACTTAGTAGTCTGATATGTAGTACACATCTGTTTTTCTTTTTTTTATTTTTTATTCAGGATTAGGACTATAGAGTAAGTTTTTTTTCTTGTCTTTAAAAAGAAACATGCACAAACTATCATGAGTCCAGATCTTCCTCCTCAATATGGAGCTAAGTCGGTGACACTTCATCCTTTCCTAAATGCTGTAGAAGTTGATCGGCAGCCATGCGGATAGTAGATGTAGTCTCTGCACACCTTTTTTTTCTGTAAATAATCCAATCTGAACTAACACCTGGGCTCTCCAAACCCAAAATAAACTAATCTCAGTGTACAGCCATATATCGGGGGCCAGTAGGAGTGGTTTGTTTTTAACTTCCTCTCATTTAATGGTGAGAATCAGGTTTCAGTCAAACATTGTGAGTGTTAGCATTTTTTAAAAATTATTATTCCTATTAATTTGCTGTTCTGAGATTCAGTCTGAATGCAGCAGTTTTCCATATTGTCCAGAAGGTGGCGACCTAGAACAACACAGTTCCAGCCTCTGATGCGCTGCAGCTGCAACAAACACTGTGCATATTCCAGGGGGAACTGTTGGGAAAAGAAACAATGTTTGGAGGACTGACTATATCAGATGAGGGAAATAAAATAATTATCTTAATATTATTGTGGTTGCCTGTCAAGAGGAGGTAAAGCGTTGTATGGTCTTGTGTTTCATGAGGAAATGGCTGATATTATTTCATTGGGGGCCCTGAGCCGGGCCCGCCCACTAAGTGCACTTTTCATTACCTTTATCAGAGTTTTTTTCTCCTGTATTATCCATTTCATCTTTTTTAATCTTTGTGGTGCCTCGTGTTAACCAGACAACTCATACAAAAAAATAATCCGATTCGGTCCATCAGACAGGACTTCCTGCTGTCCTCTGCTGCGTCTTGTCTCACGACCGATGAACACACCGACCTTACACTTGTAAATTCCCACATGTTCCTCCTTTTATTGCTGTTCATTTTCGGGATGCATGACTCTTTAATTTTCTCCGTATGCAATCTGATAAAAAAACAAAAAATGCTGTCATTCTGTAAAAAAAATTACAAAAATCTAAAAGTTTATATACATATGTAACCAAGATAATATTGTAAAACTGAATAAAGTCTTTTCTGTTCACACCCTGATTCTGCCTCACTGATTCACAGTTCGACGACAAAGATGACAAGAACGTGTCCATCATGCTCTTTTAACATAAGTTTATTTTTGACTTCATACAGTGTGGAGGGACGCAGATCCCATTTGTTTTTATAACTTTTTTCACTGCATGCCCTCCTATTGCATTAAAATAGTTATTTCAGATAAACTTCAAATATATGTTCATTCTGTACAGGGTAATTAATGGTTGCCTGAACAGGCTTGATGTTAAGGAACTAGACCTCAGGATACATCAGGGTTACTTACGGAGGGGAACATGCACATACTCACGCACATACACACACAAGTATTCCTGCATAATTCAAACAGTAAGATAAAAGAAGATTTAAAAATATGTTCTATGTTAATAAAATAATTTTTTTTACTATAACCATCTTAATTTCACAAAATCATCTGTGTTTTGTCATGTGAATGTAATTGAGACATATGTTGTGAATTGGCGCTATAAATATATAACCTGACAGAACTGAATTTAATGTGCTCAATAGTGTTAATAATCTCAATATTTAATTCTAAATTATTGCCCAACTTGATTAAAATGCAATAGCTACTGTATTGAACATTCAGGTACATAAAAGGCATGTGCAAATTATTTGAAATAAGTGGTGTACAAAATATCAAAATGACCTAAAGGCTTATTTAAACAATGAGCATGAACAAGACATTTAATAAGATATGATTCTGCTCAGAAGTCAATGAAGGGCAAAATATCAGTAGATTTTCATAACTCAGAAAATATGCTGGAAATTGAGGAAAGTGATTTTAATATTCCATGACTTTGAAGAGAATTAATATTCCTGGTGTTTTTATATGTGTTTTTCAAAGTCTTCATCGGTCCTGCACACCAACCTGCAGCTTGTTCCAACGCTTTATTTAGAAGAGATGGGTCATTTTTCGATAGTTCTGATTTTTTTGATACTTCAGATTTTTTTCAAAGATTTTTTTTTAAACAGACATTCAAGATGTGTAGAAACTGGAAAAGTAATTTTTAGCATTTTTTTTCATACACAAATGGACATCAAAACAGTTCTATTAATTGAAATATCATAAATGTTATGGCAAATCACAAATTCATTCTGTAGATGCCAAGTTTTTTCAGGGCACTAAAAGTTGCTTTCTGTAGTTTCTTACACTGTATTCCTTCTGCAGCAGATAAATATGCATGGATAAATATAACTATACAGCTGAAATATGGTGGTACTTTAAAAACTCTTAATGAGACCGGCCTTACACCAGCAACATTTTGAGACTATTTTAAAATGGCAGAAGACATTTGTTTTATCTTGGAGCCACCTACAGGAAGCTAGCAGTGGCGCCCCCAGGAGGAGATCTGAGATTTTTTTTTCTGGGTACCCTTCACAGTACTCATGATTGGATGGTCAAAAATCACCACCCAATCATGGTCATTATTGATTGAACGCTGTTTAATGACCAGCCCAACCCCAAACATTTGGACATATTTGCTTCTAAGGAATAATTTCCCCTGCTCACTTTTGATTAATTGAAATAATTGCCTTCAACTGGATGGCAACTCTCAAGAAAGCAATACATATTTTCCTCAAGAGATATGTGTGACAATCTTGTAAATTTTTATTGCTCTCAGGTGAAACTGCTTTATAATGCAAAACCCAAATGTATTTTCTATGTGTTATAAAAAGAACTTGCACCTGTTAACAATGAGAACTGGGAACATCAGTAAGAGATCTTCACAAATCATAATCAATTAACAAAACTCTATAATATGTGTACTTTAAGATATAGACTTTAGAGGCCAGTATTGCAAAATCATTTCTGTTTAGAAAGCGGGGAGATCCTGTACAACAAGCCTGACTGAACAGAAACATGTGAGCTTAACTCCATGTGCAGGTCAATAAATGAGAATATCATCCAAATAATAATTTCATTCAATAATTTACTTCAAATAACTTCAAAAATGGAAACTCTGATATCAAACAGATTCACTTAGTAAGGAGGTGATGTATTTCAAGCATTTATTTATGTTAATGTTGATGGTTATGGCTTACAGCTGATGAAAACCCGACTGTCAGTTTCTCCAGAAATTGCATAAGACCATCTTACAAAGGTCTTCAATACAGAAATGTTATGATAGAGTTGTAATCATTGGGCAAGACTGCCTGCTGCCTTGTCGACAGCTAACAGTGTTATAGCAATGTTTGCATGTGAATGGAAAGTTGGTTGGAAGAAAAAAAATGTTTGGTTGAAAAAAAACAAAACTAAAAAATCCCAGGAAAAACTGCAGCCTTAGCAGGATTGTGAAGCCAAACCCGTTAAAGAGTTTGAGGAAGAATTACAAATTACAAAGTGGACTTGGTTTTTCAAGAAACAAAACTTGTAGAGTTATTAGTCTTGATATTTATGCAGTGGCCCCCAGAAGATGCCCTGAAATAGCTCAAATCTGCTGAAACAAAAGGTTTAGACCTCCTGTAAAATAACTTAGAACTGCTTACTTTACTAGCCAAATAATAATTAATATGCACAGTGGAAGCCCTCTTAGCTTCTGTTGAAGATTACATCAATGCTCCTCCATTACTTGGAGCATTAATGCTCCAAATAATGGAGCTGATTGGCTGGTTATCCAGCCAATCAGCTCCATTATTTGGAGCTCTGAGGAAAATGAATGGTGTTCCTGGATTGGCTGCTTTGCAAAAGCCTGCCAATAGGATGTCAAGTTGCGTGAACAAAGGTACTTATGTTTTGTTTTTTTGATACACTCCAGGAAAATGCCCAAGCATAAGCAAATTTTTCACAAAACATTTTAAAAAAAAAAGCAAAAACACAACCTTGGCAGGTGTCCAATGAATTTCTGTATTAGATTTTCTGACAAAAAAGGAAAAAAAAAAAATCTAAACTGCAAATTTTAATTAGCT
This sequence comes from Poeciliopsis prolifica, assembly GCF_027474105.1. NCBI lineage: Eukaryota > Metazoa > Chordata > Actinopteri > Cyprinodontiformes > Poeciliidae > Poeciliopsis > Poeciliopsis prolifica. The sequence continues at coordinate 3,165,490 of NW_026562402.1, forward strand.
GCAAGACATAATCGTCTGAATAAATAGAAGTAAATATTTCAGTCTGTGTGCTGGGTATGAAAATATATAAGTCTGAACTTTTCAAATAGTGTTATTGCAATAAATTGACTTTTCTTTGTTCCCATTTATCAGGATGTTCCTAGTAAACTGCATCGAGGCTCTACAGATGACACCTTCAAACTTTCTTCGCTTTATTACCCTGTCAGTCACAGCAGCCTGTGGTTAGTAACAATGAGAAAGCTGTCTGCCAAAAGCAAACTGCAGGACACAGGAGGATTCCTTCACATAACACTAGTATTGTGTGTTCTTTTTTTTTTACATTACTTTGCAGCAAAGAAGCAGAGTCTGACTCTCATTTCCACACTTGTACCCTGACAACTCGACAGCATATGGCTTTTTTTTTTAAACATGATTTCTGCCTCTTAATTTCCCTTCACACAGTCAGACAAGGGATCAAACCTACAGCTCAACACACAGAGAAACAACAGAGGACATTTTCTTTCTCGAGAACCTTCTATGAAATAATAGACAGGAGTCTATTGTTTCATAGAAGATTACCCCCAACATAAACTCATGATTTTTGTAATCTTTTTACCAGTCAGATTATAGTAATAACAATCACATTGCAGGTTTCACTCTAGTTAAGAGCAGCTCATTTTAGGGATTGAAGGATCATAAATTACAATTTCATCATACAAAATGATCAACATGAAATATCTGAGTTTTAATCCATTAAGACGTTTACCACTACTAACCCTCATGGACTTCATCAAAAATAATCAGGGAGGAAACAACAGTTGGTACAGAGACATGTACAGTCTACTTCAAGTAAATCCTTAAAACATATAAAGTGAATAATAGTGCAATAAAAAAAGTAAAAACGTAAAAGAAGGACATTGCGTATTGACGTGTTGGTGGTTCCAGAGGATTCTTGCGTCCATGTTTGACTCTGACATTTAATAGAAACATTTAGAGACACATTTTTACCAGAATACAGGAAAAATCAAAAGGCCAGCAGAACCTTCATCTGAGGAAGACGAGCAGCACAGACTGAATTCAGCCAGAGTCGTTCTGTAACGCGCTCTGTGATTTCTGTCTTTGGACAAGTTTGTCATTTTCTTACTTTCCATTTTATGTTTTAATCATAAGCGTATTTGCCTATATCGTTTTATGAAGTCTCTGTTCTGTCTCTGAATATTACTGCACAGTGTGATGTTGTATTGGTTCCTTCTGCTGTCATTTTGCTCTTTTCAGTCTCTTTAGCCCTTAGAGTTATATGGCATATTTTTGTTGGAACTTTTCGTCTCCAAAAAATTATTTTGGATCTACATATTAGTTTTTCAATGTGGTTATTTTGTAACGAATAGCGTACTGTGAGTTAATATGTTATATATATATATATATACTTTCAATTTGATGATTGGAGGTACATGTGGTCTGCACACTTTCTACTCCTTATCATTGAACATGAGCTATTTCTCAAAAATGGGCAAAGATTCCAGATGTACAAAACTCCAAAACAGATTGTTAAAAAGAAATTGAAACCCACAAAGCTATGCTTTTTTTCCCCATTCCAAAATTACGCTTCATTTTATGTTGGTCCATCACATACAATGAAATAGTAACAAAAAATACATTGAAATTTGTGGATGTAATAAAATATGGTCTTAAATGTAGTTATTTCTTTTAAATCTGTTTGCAGAAGGTATTTTGTCAGTATCTTGAATGCTAAGTAAAAAAAATGCTTTACCTTACTGGTACTTAACCATCAATCTGCTACATGCTTCTTGAGTTTTGACATCAGCAAACACCAACGACAGCCTGATAACAGACATACAGAAAATAAAACTCAGCTGAATGCGACTGGAACCAAACAACACATTTTACCCTAACAGATTTCTAGAATGTCTTTGCAAGACCATTGTGGACACACAGTTTGTTTTTGTGATGGACTAATCTGTGTACGATGGACTTGAGAATACATATCAACAGTTAAATACTAGCTATAGCACAAGAGCATCAGGGTTAGCAGAAATATACAGCATATATCACAGACTGAGCACAACTCACTTCACTCAGATCTACTGATGGTGTCAAGCTGAGATAGTGAGTATCTACAGACATTTGATCATGATTTCACTGTATGACTAAAGAGTTTTGATTGTTGGTTCAGCACACTAAACAGCTATATAGGTAACTGTGTATAGAAAATATTCCAGGCCCACGTCAACTCCCCAGACACTGTTGTGAAATTGGAAAATAAAAAGGCACAAATTAGGGAGGAATAGTCTAAGAGCAATATATTTCTCAATGTACAAAATTTACACACTGCATTTCCATAACATTTCATGAATTCTCACCAAAAAAAACTTTGATTTATTTAGAGTTCTTTCAAAGTTAAGATAGCTGGGCTAACCTTTAGCTAAAGGACCATTCAGAGCAGGTGTGAGGATATGTACAGCGCTGAATGTGTTGTCTGTGAACTCATTATGTAATGGCGGAAAATTAGTGGACAGGATGGACATTTGAAGGGGGGTCGGGGGGGGACCACATCATTAAAATCGCTGGAAGAACACTTCACACACAAGTGAAAATAAACAGGTGAGTCTAATGAAAACTATCTCAGGGTAGAAACACAACCAACAATCTGTGAGAACGCAGATCAGTGTCGACTCGAGAAGCAGACTGCACAAGGAGGGTTGGATTGAAAAGAATGCAACACATAAACGCAAAAACCAACCAGGGTACAGGATGCAGCATGTAGAGAAAACTGCACAGCTGTAAAAATGACAGAATGTTAGCCAAAGTAATAACTAACATTGTTCATAGGTTACGATTACTTCTGTTTGAACTTCCATCATGACGGCGGAAGCTATTGTAAAGTGCTCTGTTTCTATGTAATGAGGTGTTTTTTTTGTAGTGTTTACAGCTTAGCTAAATTTCTTCTTTTATGTTTGTTTAAATAATTACACAACTAGTCCCTGTGAAACTAAGACATGTCTGGACTACTTGTTGCTCTGCTGGACCTAATCAGAGCCAGTGTAACATGCGACTGGATTACAGCTAAATTCACTTGATTATTTTCCATCAGTCTAGACAAATGTGGCTGAAGTGCCAACATGTAAAGTGACCATTGAAAGAGAGTATCATGTATGGGTCAAAAATAATCTATGTTTCTTTTTATTCTGTAATTTTTAATCTGCACGACCTCACTGTCATGTGCTCTTAATGATTTCAATTTCTATTTTGAAAAATGCCTGACCAATTCTACACTAAATGTGTTTACCCCCATTCGTCGTTCTGTCTCGTTTGTTGCTGGAGCTACAGGTAGTCATATCTCCTATATTCTAGAATTTCATCTAGAATATTTTACTGACCTGAAAATGGAAACATTTCAGCTGAGCACTACATTGGGAAAACATAAAAGAACAACAAAATCCAAGTCCCTTTCCACGGAATAATTTTATAATTTACCATTATTAATGTCATTAAGAAAACCTTAAGAAAAGGAATAAAGCTAACGTTAAAGAATAAATGTCATACTTTTGAGTTTATTCACTTCTGCTTCTGGCCAGTAGAGGGAACCATTAACTTTCATTTAAATCTGAACAACCCTTGATCTTCATCTGGACTTGTGTCAGGAAGTCCAGGAAAGGTGAAGCGTTTTCTTCCTGCTCTACCCAATTTAAACCTCTTATGTTTTCAGTGGACACTAAAGAGACTGTTTATAACCATCTGAACTGTAATAACCAGGCCTCTCCATTAAGTCTAGGTACAGATAGCTTGTATATCAAAGACAACATACTCATTGAAAATATCTCCACTGCCAGTTTAAAGAGAGGGAGCCAGTAAGAATAAATTGCTTTTGACTGAAGTTCATTTAGCACACTTCTGTGCGAGGAGGCTGACAGGATCGGTTGCGTTTCTACCCCTAGCAGATACCTGAGTTCTGTGTCTACCATGTTTTTCTCCACAGCAGACAAATTCAATCTATTACCTCTTGAAGTTATCAGGGAAAAGTGTCTGCAGCTTTGGATTAAAGTGGATTTTTCTCCCACTACCACTGGCCAACAACCATTGCCTTAGTTTGTTCTAATTTAATTTAACATATACACGCCTATACATACATATAAAGTATTTATGTACACATTCACCAACATGTGATCGTCGTATTACATCATAACTGACAGGCGACATGGCAAGGGACATTTTTCTCTACATTCAAAAATAAATTAAACAATCAACACCAAAGCATTGATCATTCATTTCAAGCAGTTCATTCAGCTAGCACAAGCCAGTACATGGATATTTTGGTAACGACAGCAAAGACCAAGCAAGAAAAAGTAATTATCCTTCTTGCTTTTACAATATGTTGTAGGGTCAGAGTTGAGTTGACCAGTCAAAGATCTTCCTCTTTGTTGCCACTTCTTTATTACCATCCAACGCAGAAGAACAAGATGTTCTTGCTCTTGCACTTTAAGCGATGGTCTAACGCTACAGACCATACAGGAGAAGTGACACCACAGTAAAGGAGCAGAAAGATGTCATTCTGCTATATTTGTGTGCCGCCAAGATCTCCCCCGCCTGCGGGGTAATGTCTCAGGCCACCGCCCCTGCGCAGCGAGTGCAGTGCAACAGTGCAGCAGCCTCTCAGCAGAGAACCGATGTGATACATAGGCTGGCCGCCACGGACCGGGCCACGACACAGCCACGCTACCGTTGGCACCACAGGGATGGCCACCGCGAGCAGATCAATCAGGAAGTGACGACTCCAGTAGCTTTTTTGGATTTTCCCAGAGTCTTCGTCCTCTGCTACAACAATCCCTGTGGCCTCTTGTTCATTAGTCTTATCTTTATCATCATCCTCGTCGTGAACTTCCACCACTGTGACACCAGCTATCTCTTCATGGGAGATGGATCTCCTCAGAGGTTGGGATGTTTGAGGCTCTTGTACGCCTGCAGACTCTGGAGTAATCACAGGGCTCTTTTCTTCTGTTGATATTTCTCCAATCCCGGCCTCTTGTTGCTTGTCCTCCACTCTCTGGTCATCTTGCTTGTTTTCTCCACAGCACCCTACAAAATGAAGTTCACCCTGCATTCTTCCTGCTAAATCACAGACTTTTCTTTGTTCTGCCTCTTCATCCAGTATTTCAATTCCTTCCACTGAGCTTTGCTCTGTCTGCTCCTCCTCTCCAGATTGTCTGACCTCTGTGTTTTCCAACTTTTCTCCTGCCTTCTCTCTGTTCTCTTTTTCTTGCTTTTCCTCTTCCTCAACTTTGTCATTTGCCTGATATGAAGGACTCTCCATGGAAAATGCCACAGTAGCGGATCGTGGAAGAGGTGGAGCCAGTGGTGTTTTGGAAACTGGAATTGGCTCAGTGGCTGTGCTCATCACGGTCGCTGTGGTCACTGAAGTGGTGGTGGTGATGGAGTCCAGATCCTCTTCCCCCTCATCAGACATCCAGGTGGAGGTGGGGCTGCAGGCCTGAGAGCGAAACGTACGTTGCTCTGCAATAGTATCCAGATCAGAGGGATACCCCGCCGTTGCAGGGATGGGGCAGCTCTCAGTCTGAATGCCTGCCTCCCTCAGGGGGTGCAGGTACAGGTGGTGGTGGGACAGGCAGGGGTGGCTCATGCAGCTCACTCCACCCAAACTGCAACGAAATGGAGCCAGCCGCTCGCCTGTGCAGAGTTTCTCATAGGTGGAGGAGTGAGGCATCGTGTGTGGCATGGAGTGGGACATGTTGTGAGGGAAAGAATGAGGTAAGGTATGGGAGTAAGTGTGAGGCAGAGAGAGGGGGGCAGAATGAGGCAAAGTGTGGGAGAAGGCCTGCGTGTAAGAGTTCAACAAAGATGCCGTTTCCTCTGAGAGGTAGGCGGCTTCCAGGAGGAGGTCTGCCCGGCTGGGGACAGTGTTCTCTCCGCAGCACACAAACCCACTGTCCTGTGTGCCATCAGCTGACAGGCAAGGAAAGTCTGTGTCATTGCAATTGCGGTCTCCCAGTGCCTGGTCGCTAAGCTTGGTGTAGGTGGAGCTCCGAGTCAGAGAACGGGCTGGAGAGCCATCGCAAGAACAAGACCCCCTTCCTCCCACTGGCAACTTAGGTACAACTCCAGGGCTTTCTCCAGAAACAGATGCCGGAGCTGAGCCCCCAGCACGGGTCCTGCAGCCTGGTATGGCTTCTCCTTCCTTGGCTAGTCCGGCTTGTGCTATCTCCATGTTAAACAAAAGGTTCTCCAATTTGTGATTCTGAGTATTGATGTCCTGGAAGTACTTTTGAACCCCTGCGTCTCCACTGAGCCCACCGGCATCACTAAGTCGGGTACGAACTGTGTCCACTGCATGTTTGAGCTGCTGAATTTCCTGACGAGCCTCTTTCAGGGCTAACTGAGCCTCCACGCGGTGACACTCCTCCTCGACCCAGTCTTCCTGCATTCGGTAAAGCTTAGATCGCAGAGCATCAATCTCTGTGTCCCTGAAAGGTTGAAAAATGAGAGGAAGGACAGAATGATTTAAACTAAGCAGAATACAGAAAGTCGTTTTAAACATTTATCCAGGTTTTTGTCATTCTGACTCAATCTCTCACCTGTCTTGCAGGGTGTTAATGGTCTCTTTGAGCTTTGCTCGCAGGTGTCGGATACACACTTCCTTCTGCTGGAGAGGTGTGAGGTATTGCTCTGGGGGAGGAGGGCGAATACCATGGTTGTCCGTACATGATGTGTACTTCTGACGTCTGGGACACACCAGACACAACCAAACATAAGTGATCTGCCACAAGTTGAGTATTTTGAAGTATTTTTTTTAAGTAACTGTGTTTAAATGGCTTGTTTCAAAAGAAAGTCTCTGTATGAAAGCTCAGAAATCCTGAAATATAGAAATATATAGAGAGATCTAGTAAATATTAGCTACATATTAATTTGCCTCCCTGTGTGCAGTATAAAACATATGTTTTATGACACTAAAACATGAAAACACCAAGCTGCAAAAACTGACCTCACCTTATATAGTAAACATATTGAGGGAACTAAACAAAAACAGTGTTTCACACGTTAGTGTGTGATGCATTGTGGGGCGCTGGTCTTGGTCTTGACTTGGTCTCAGGTTATGTCTCGACTACAATACTAAAAATCAGACTAGCATCATAAGATTAAGCTGAGTGTGTCTTTTTACACAACTTTAAAAGAAATGTCGGGATTCCTGTAGTTAAAGGAATATGTTTAAATGTAATAAGCAGTTAACACCTGACAATTCTTTTAGTGTCTTCATTTAGAAGAAAAGCCGTTCAGTTTGGAGGTTCCAGGATTACAATGCTAGATCAGTTAATACTATCACATTCGCATTGCATAGATTTTGCACAGAAATCCTTGATATTCTGAGAACAGAATATAAAGTGCCTAAGTCACATCAGACAGCTACTATGAGAACAGTTACAACCAATCCTTTTTTTCTTAGTTTGTATTTCACACAGGAAAATTATTGATGGTACACTGACTCCCACTTCTGTTTCCTGCATTAGATTATCATTGACTGCTGGATATAAAAAAAACATCCAATGCAAACACATGTATAGTTAAAACCAATTATGGGCTTTGATTACATTTCTATTCTATGAAACTTCACTATAATTTTACAATGTCACCGTAGTTAAACGGTGTGAAATATGAATGGTGGATGATGCTGCTCTGCATCACTCTTACTGTTCTCAGACTTCTTACCCTTTGGTGGGGCTGCAGTCACTGCCTTTACACGAGCCTGAGTTGCTGCCACTGCTGACGGAGGCATTGCCATGGGGATCTCTATTACTGGGTGCAGCTGGAGGCCGCCTGGAAAGAAGGAACCAACTCTTCACCTCTTACCATGCAACTAAAAACCACAAACAGACTGATAAGCAGTTCTACTACACATACAAAGACAGAAATGCACTGACTCGTGATCACCAGCATGCCACTGCAGCATACACTCTGACAGATCACAACACTCGGACATTTGAGTGGATATCAACAGAAAATAAGTCTGCATGAGGAACATGGACACACACTTCTCTGGATACTGATATTATTATCAAGAAGGGAATGGGCTCAGTGATTTAAAAAAAGACAAGCAAAGTAGCATACAACAAAAGTAGGCTAACTTGTTGGTAAACTAGAACGCTTTTGCTTCCCACTGTAAGACATCGTGAAACACCAAAAACATTCCCATGCTCTAGACGACCAAAGAACACCAAGACTTGGACTCGGCACAGACCGGGAACGTGGTGTGGAGGGAGAGTTTGTCGAGCGGCGATCCGGAGACTTTGTGGAGGTGTATCCTTTAGTGGGCGACTTGGTTGATGCGTAGCCTTTAGTGGGGCGCATTGAGACCATGTAGCCCGACTCCATGGGGACATAATCTAGCTCTATGAACCTGCAGTAGTCAAACCTGAGCAGGCAGAAACAGGAAGGTGTTAAACCGCAGAAGGTGGATCAGCAAACCGCACCTGCATGATGCGATGTGTGTGAATGCATGCAGGCAAACTGCAGCTGCCCTGAAGGGACAGGAGAAGCTCTCAGGTGGTGTCTGCACTGAATATCACTAAGCACTGAACTGACCCATGAGATGATGCCTTCTAAAAGGCTGCATCAAGGGAAGGGCCCCTCATTCTGGACAATCTGCTGCTGTAGGGCTGTACTGACAGAAAACATAAACTAATAGTGTGGATCTTAAAACACAATCTAAAAGTGAGAAAAAGGCTGGAGACGTCTTAGAGGGAGAGCATGGGATGTTTGAACATAAAAACCTTGATATCCAGAAGCACTTTATGCCAAATAGGTTTCCACACAAATGATTCTAAACAGCAGAGGTCACAAACACTAGATAACACTGATAGAGAAATGGTGACAACATGGCTAAAACCTATTTTATTTCAATAAGAAGAATCTCTTTTGCTTCAAAAACTGCAGTAGAGCTGATCTGTAAGACCTTTCTATCACTGCTATCACAGAAACTACCAGACAAACTACAGAACAGCCAAAGAACGCTGCAGTAGGGAACTGCTTCAGGGTGATGAAAGACAGCTGACAAGTTATTAGGAATAGCAATATTTGCATATTCCCGGTAGAAATTTAACATGTCAGCAAACCTGTAGCAGACATCTCATGCTTGCACTCTGTCAGACCAACAAATATAAAGCAAGAGGTTAAAAGACTGAAAGCATTTAGCAACAGCAGTGGTCTGTGTTTTTTTTTTTGCTTATATTTCCTTTCTATGTACTTTTTCATTCTTCTACATCCAGTTGTTATGTATGAATAGGATTTTGCCAGCTGTTTGCCCATGACTTCAACTTTTGTATAAAAACATGCTGATGTTCAGAAGTTCTGGATTCTGCTAAGAAAGTAAAGCATTTTATGTAAAAGCACATCCGTCCCAGGCGAGACAAAGGCAGAATGCTCTGTGATGGGCAACTTCTAGATCTGTGTTCTATAATTATGGAGAGGTTTTTAAAAAAAAAAAAAAATTTGCCCATTGAGCAACCGCCAAAAGTGGAAGAGGACTCAAGCAGGTCGACTCAGAGCAGCCATGAGGGATTTACACACAGGACACGGTAACTACAAGCTAAACCACGGCTCCAGTCTTTGCTTTACTTCCTGTTGTCATTTAGGGCAGCGGTTAGTTCTTAAACATAAATGCATTTAAAAGGCATATAATTATTTACAGAGTGAATTAATTACACATGTATTATTGGCGTCACCGGGTCGTCATTAGACGCTCTGGTCCTATTTTTCAGTTGGTCACAGACTGAAAAGTTTGGGAACCCATGACTTAGGGGAGCAGGTATTTTTCTCTATTATTTTTAAAGTACAATTTTAGAATGTTATGAATGTACAACTCTTTCAATACCCTCCAATTGCTCTCAGAAAGTCACACACACATAAATTTAATCTATTAATTTGATGATTAAACAAAAACAATAGGATTATATTTAATATGATTATATTTAATAATTTCTCACAAATACACTGAGGCTTGAAGATGGGCTTTCTAACAGGTTTTATATATTAACTCTTAAATGATTTTTGCTGATTTTGACTCATCACTTAGAAAACAGTTAGATAGCTAGATACAAGACTAATGGTGGATGAATTGGATTTCTTTCTACGGGATAAATTTGAAACCCTTAATTTGGAGAAGAAATACAAAATTAAGTAACCTGGTGTTTACCAGTCCCAAAAGTTGGGCAGAGTACATCTGACGCTAAAGCATCAAAATGTCTACGTATTGGCTTTGCTTGTGTTGCGTCATCGTGCCCTGTGCAGCACAAAAGGGAGGAGGCCAGATATTGACAACTCAACAGGTCTTTGAAAATCAATATATGACAAACAAGCTGAGACATTAGCAAAAGGTGAACCAGGCAGACAGGAGTAGCTAAGAACAGGGGATGAGCCTAAGAAGTGACAGAATACACAGAGAATCAGTGTTTCTGGTCTGTTCGTCCATCTACAGATGGTGCCTGCGGCAAGTCAGTCAGGTGAAGGTGAGCATTAGGTGTCAGCATGATTGGCAGGATATTGCTACATGATGAGGTAAAGTTTAAAAGGCTTCAGTATTTTTGATGAATCAAAAACAAGAAGAACAACAACAAAATGAAACAATAATATCTTTCGCATTCGAAGTGAAGCCAGTGTCTCAAACGTGTCCACAGGCTAAGCAGTGAGTGGTGAACCAGTGATCACTCATGATCACAGTATGCTTTCCTAGCACAGCTGCTTCCACTATAGCCACTAAACACGACCTCACAAGAGCACCGGTCCTCCAATATGAACTCCATGTTCACGTTTACCAGCAGAGTGCAAGGTATGAGCAGGTCAACCTCATCTATTTGCTCGAACGAAAGCTCAACAAGAGCAGCAAAATGAAGTTTTAAAGAAATTAGTTTTCCATTTCTGGTTTTAGTGGCTAGAGCGTCAGAGCTGCAGCTACAGCCGCAGAGCATGCTCGCTGAGACTGCAATTCAACAGTGTCTCACGCAGGGGGCGCAGGCACCGGAATGGCCACCGCCGCAGTGGCCGCGGCTGCACTCGTCCCCGATCCCGATGCCGGCTTGGAAGCCGCCGGCACGGGTGAGGACGCCAGTATTTGCTGCAAGCGGCGTTTGGGCTGCAGCGCCTTCAGAGGGTTGAATCTGAGGAAGAGGAGAGATGAGAGAGGAGGAGACCACGGCTTCAGACTGAGGCTGCTGCTCATCACCATGACCATAAAAAGCAGACAACATAACACCTGTCAGAGAGGGAAGTGATGTCAGAGCTTATGTACAACAAATAACCTCAACTTAACTAATGCAGTTCAGCTGTATTAAGTTATTTTTGGAAAGTTTCTAAAACCTTTCTGCATTTGTTTGTGTAAGGAAGGTCCAAACCAACATAATCTTCTCAAGGTAGTCTGTTAGAATAAAGGGTCAGACCGGTCAGAACATGACCACCGCACAAAGCCACAGTTCCACAGAGAAAAGGCTCCACATTAACAGTGGCTGTGTTTCTGTGTCAAATGTGTGCAAATCTTTGCTTATATTCTGCTAATGTCAAATTTCACAATTGCTGTGTTTCCATTAAATGAATGAAATCAAAGTCAAAGGTGAAGAAGCTTATTCACGTCATAAGTCATTCAAAATGATGTAAAAGATAGATGTCAACAATTACATGAGATTTAGTCACAGTCCAGTCATGGTGCTAGCGCTCATCGCCAGCCAATCAGAAGAGACTTTGGCATCTTATTCAGGCGTTGAAGCTGCAAGCTCCGCCCACTCGAGAGTCGCTAAGTATGCTGCATTTTGGGGGAAAATTGTAGTCTGAGATTTTACAGAAGAGTAATTGACTCTACAGCCTGGAATGACACACAGATTTGTATGGACTGTGTGATGCTGGCAGAGATCTGAAAAAAACCAAAACAAACTATCATCCTGATGCACAAAAGTATTTCCATTGCAGTTTTGTGAAATACACCTATTTCGATAAACCACCTCATCCTAGTGCAAAAACTTTTAGTTTATTTTAGCACAATAAACTTTTTGAAATCTGCAAATATAAAATATGGACAGACAGGTTCAGGACTGGCTTGAATATTTATGCACTGCTGAGCCACAACTTGTCTGACCACAACTGCATTAGGATCCATTTGTTGTGCAGACACTTCAGCTCATCTCCATCTCACACCTTACACAACTATGTCCTGAAGGAATTACAAACAAACATTAACTTACTTACTTATTGATAAAAAAAACAACAAAAAAGCAACAACAACAACAAAAAAACATACAGTATATAAAAAACTCAGTCGATGATCATCAGCACAGTGCTTCAAGATGACAAAGAAGCTTCAGAGTTACTAATTATCATAATTCCTTCCAACCACTGCTGCAGTAATATTGTGGGAGAAATTAAGCACTGTGAGTACTTTCTGGATGTAGCCATTAGAAGAGTTTAGAGGTCTACATGTGACTTCAAGTGTTGTGAAATAGGAATTTCTTTCAGCTGTTAAATGTCCTTTGTGATACTCAGAAGTAAGTGAAGATATCCAAACCCCACAGACACAGAGGAAAATCACTTGCATGAAATGTTGTCACTTCTGAAATATATTCCTGGTTCTGGTACCATGTTTAGGGATGATTGGATGATACCTGCCAACTAACATATGAGGAACATGTGAAAAATGAAATAAACAACTATATGAAAAACCACTGTTTCTGATAAGCCATTAACCAATCCGCTTTATCTGTTTAATTGAGATCCATTGAGAGAACTGCTAAAACTCTTTGCAGACCAAAACCATTTCAGTTAGCATAACACAGGATAATATGGCAGACTGCCATGAAGCTGGATTTGAACCATACAAAGAATGTTTTCAAGGAGATTCAGGGAGTTAACAGACAGGTGTCAGACTGAGACAGGTATGTTTTTAAAGACTTTATCAGGATCATTGACAAGGATGTTCTGTCTGAACACAGGATATCACTGATGGAGAGATGTGTCTCCAGATCCATTACTGGACGTGTGTTGGGTCGATTCCAAATGCAGGCGTCTCTGATCTGGTATTCATAGGGCAGTGACTCAGCAGATTGTGTGATGCCAGAGAAAATGACACAGGATGAAGCCTGCCCCTGAAATGTTGGTGTAAATATCCTCTAATAAAGATGTATTAAATTAACAGCGTAGAAAAACTTTAAATGGGAGGGGTTTTGCCATAAAATATCTTTAAGCAATACATTTGTAATATTTTGGATTTGTCCATATTTGACTTGACAACAATTTTTTAACACACAATTCTAGAATTATCTATTTAGCTGTGTCCGAAATTCCCTTATTTTCTGTCAAGACATTGTGATGCCAATATTCATAAATTGGAATAAAACCATCCATCCATCTGTCCGTCCATCCCCAGGTCAGACAGGATACATTTTTTGTCCAGTGAGTCCTTGGTCTTCCTCGTGTCTCTTCCTCCATCATATGGACACCAGTCGCTCCAAAAATAAAATACGTCAGAATGACACAAAAGCACAAACTGGGATATCTTTAAGAGCAGCTCCAGCTGATAAACTGGTTTAGAAAACCAGAAGTGTAAAACGTTTTACATGAAGTTTTACATTTCTTTTTTCTTTAACAGTTTATGAAATACTTTTGCTGCTTTCTGTGTTGAATCTGCATTTTCTCCACGTGCCTTGGCAAGACGCCTTCCCATACACGCTGGTTCCTCTTTTTGCCACAAAAACTTACACCCATCAAGTCATATCATCTAAACATTCTAGATGTCAAGTTAATGTCTAAGCTTGATTTTTTTCCTCAAACCATTTTGTTGTAGATGGATGACAGCTTTTGTTTCCAAAATGACTTGTTTTCCTTTTATTTTTTTGCTTAGGTGGCACACTTAACACTGAAGAAGTCAGATACATTTAGGTAAAAATGTACAATTTTATGTGGCTGGTGGGTTTTAAAACAGTTAATCCTCCAGTGTGAAATGCTCCATGTATATTTTATCCCAAAGGGAACAGCCACTTTCACAACGATTCAAGACCATAAATAACAATAAGTGTCAACAAACCCAGATTAGTTTCATTCATCCATCCTGGATGATAAAGTCACTGTGAAGCTATACCTACCATATAGACAATCTGATATGCCCAGACGCCAGATCAGTTTTAGTTGTCTTATATCAGTGGTCAAAATGAAACTGAGATATGTAAATATGCAAGTGTAAAAATGAACCCCAATCCTCAACATTGAACAATATCTGCCTTGGAAATTGCCTTGAACGCTGAATGTCCTGTTTGCTTCTTACCGGCGAGAGCCTGAGGTCGTCCTCCGACTGGCTGGAGCAGGGGCAGACATGGAGTCAGACAACCTCTTGCTAGGCCCGAAGGTTCGTCTGTTGTCGGCCTCCTGTTTTCAGCTTGATTCCAAGAACTCGGAGGCTGGAGGAAGAACAGACAACCATCGAGAAACAACAAAGGTCAACAGCTGCTTCATTGACAGCTCCTGCGTATAGGTTCTGGGTGCTTCAACATGCAGGTTGGCATTGATGACTCAATTTGACAATTAGCTGAATCATCGCAGGCTAGACATCAAAGTTAATCAACCAATCATCTCTCAGCCATGTGGGTGAACCACCCAGTCAACATTAGTCTCTTTTTTCTCAGGTCAAATGCAATGGAAGTTGACATTTGTCTGTGAAGGTCAAAGCCAATTGAAGCACAGATGTGACTTTATAAATGAAGAGAAACAGCAGCTCAAGGTAATAATTGCACTTGATAGAACTTTAAAACCAAACATGGCGCAAATGTGTTGCATATTTGTGGCACAGCTGTGCCAGAAATATTCTGTCAGTGTCCAATATGAGCTTGCAGGCTGAGACAGAGAAAGGGAAAAGCACATGGAAGCAGATTATTGTCATTAATAATGTATCACAACTTGGTTGGGCCTTGAGATCTCGGCTTGTGTGTGAGGAACTGCAAGCTATTGCCTGCTGTGCTGTCTGCCAATTGTGATTCACTCAAAGAATCTCACTCATACGCCTTTCATCACTTGCATGGCAGATATTTCATTCAATCCAGTCCATGTAATGTGTGCCATTAATAACTAGGTATATTTTAAATCTTTTGGCATGTCATTATTTACATCAGCTTTAATGTAAATAATGACATGCCTGTTGAAAATTGGGAGCAATACACAAATCATTACTACTACTACTCTGTAGATGAAGACGATGACCAAAACATTAAAAAACTTATCCCAAACATGTGGGATAGCTGTCACAGTCTGACAGTTGATGTTTGGTTCATATTTTAAAACATACAGAGAATAAATGATGCGTTTTGTTTTTCTTTTTCAGTTTATTGCGGTGAACAGTTAATCTCAGGCCTCACAGACTCATCAGTCCATGGAAAGTCCAACGTATGAGAAACATGGAAAATTATCATGGATACATTATCCATATCTTAAATGAATTACATAGCAATGCACTTGCTCTCCTCCCTTGCAGCTATAAGTTGCATAAGTCAGGGTTCTCTTCGGGAACTCCACTTGCCTCCCACAGTCCAAAAATGAGACTGTAGTGCTAATTGCTTGATATTAATTGCCTATAGTGTGTGCATATGTGTTTGGTTGCCTTGCGTGTATTTATGTTTTTTCTGTGATAGACTGACAACATGTTCAGGGTGTATCCTACTTCTCACCCTGCAAGGATATACGGATATTGACTCTTTATACTTTTATTTAGTTGATCTCACAGTTTTGCATGGTTGGCTACACAAACAGACAGGGATGCAAACTGAACTTGTCATTTAATCATAAAACTTTTGATGAGGAATAATGGAGAGTAGCTGACAATAGCAAGCACTGGCAGCCGTTGGTATTTTCCAGTGAACACTTTTGATAAGGTAGCAAGACTGACGTCCAAATGCTTTATAAGTACGATGCAATAAAATATTGCATTATTGAGAAGTTCTGCATTTAAGACATTTGTTACCATAGAGGCAATGCTTCACCTTCATGTAGCCTACCATGTACAAAAAAAAGTGGTAAGCATCTTGCTCACATGTTTTTAAGACTGTTCCAATGTAAGGGCAGGTGACGTTGATGACACAGTGGTATAAATTATGTGGCATAAATTCAGTCAGATCTGATCAAATTAACAAACACATTGGAAATAAGATGACATTGTTCAGTTTCTCAGCTAACTATTCGTAACTTTTGTGAAATGCACTGCCTATAAGACCCCGATAGGTACGCTACTTCCACAGGCAAGTTAGTTTGATTTGAAATCTTATGGTTATTTGAGAAGAAATGATTTGTGAAAACAATCGCAGTTGCAGTGATCAATACTCCCATTGCTGACTTTCATCGTCTGTTATGGTGCCTCGTGTGATTAAGAGTGGTGTTGCAAAGGGTCCACAGAGAAAGCACAGACTTTTTCCAACATTTACTGTTTGACCTCAGTGAACAGCTTTATTTAAACCTCTTGTCTAAAGTAAATGAGTCTTCTAAAGAAAGTCTGTTCTCCATATCCAGCTGCTGACACAACACATCAAACAGGAGAGGAGCGCATCATCATGCAGGATTTACTAAGTTGGTTATGTAACGACGTCCCTGTCCTCCGAGATACTGACACGCAAGCAGTTTCTGCGCTGACGCGGTGGAAGTACCGAGCAGGTTACGAGAACGGGACAACCTGTGAAAGAACGAGGAGCACTGGGAGGGACCAGGCGAGACGAGAGCCAGTGAGACGGTGGGAAGAGATGGCATAGCGAGGGAGAGAAGACGGTGTGCAGAATGAAAAATTGTGTGATAAGCTAACACTGGAAACACTGCAGTGTGTGCTTGCCTTCTAAGCCTTGTGTGACCTTCACAACACCCAGCAGGATTAAAAGCAGCATCAGTGCATAAATATACTGACACCTGACTTTCAGAGGGCAACAAAGCACAATGTAGATGCAGAAAAACAACAACGGAGCTCAGCTCCCTGAGAACACTGCAATGGTGGACTGACAGCATACAGGCCACACAGACTGGTGAACCAGGGACTCTTCTGTCTGATATCCCAGGACGTGTGTGTACTGTGTGATTGCTGTGAGTGTGTTTGTGTTCATGTGATGTTCTGCAGAGGTCAGTATGATGCTGAGTGAGGGTGATGGGGTGATGGGGTGAGCTGTCCTGTTGCAACATGACTCTTTGCTGCATGCGACTCTTCGTGTTTTGTTAACTAGATGACAGAAAATTCCTGTTTTATCTGAATGATTAAGTTTGATGTGTAACAGTCCAGCAGTTGGAAGCAAAGTAAGAAGAAACTTAGCAGATTTTTTACTCAGCATTACATGCTGGAACATGTCAAGATGTCAGTAAAGGTAATCATAAGGTATAATATGCGCTGAATGCTTTAATTTCTACAGGAAAACAGACTGAACCACAAAGGTGGACTTGGAAAGTGGAGTATTTCCACTAAGTTCTTCATAGACTTGGAGATGCTCTGAGCAGCACTTAGAGTGCATTCACACCAGCCCAGCTTAGTCCTGTCTGGTATGTTTAATCAAAATTTCAGTTCAGTTGGGAGGTGTGAATGCACAACTTGCAAACTTTGATGGAGACCAAAACAGCAAAGTCTGGTCCGCCTACAAAGGTTTAGTTGAGGAGAACTCTGGAACAGTTCGAATGCATATGCGGACACTAAGCATACCAGAGACTGCTCCAAAACCAGGACTGTAGCACAGAGAAATCCTACAAATGCTCAAATTTGGGGTTAGTTGGTTTGACATAGTGTAGTATGAAAGTGAACCGCACCAGCTGAAAATTTCACCAATGTTGTAATTTTGGTCCCCAATTATACCAAGCCTACCAGACTATCGTATGAAAAAAAACCCTGACTGTAAGGAAAAGTGTTTGAAAACCTTTTCTAACATTAGTACTCCTCATGGAACCTAAAATGTGCCTTTAAAGCAAACAGAGAACTGGCCGGTCCTGCAGAGTCATCCTGCTCCTGCTGCAGTGCATGTTGCCCAGCTCAGCTAAAGTTTTGCCAAGCGCCACAGCACACTACAGCCCAATTAACATAAGTCTGATGCAGTTCACCCAATCTTATTCTGGGAAGTATCTGACACATTAATCGGTGGTTTTAATCTCAATATTAGTCGCTTGACCAAAGTCCCTGCAGAGATTTTCTCTCAACAAGCAAGACTTAGCCCTCATTAGGCTTATCTGGTGCTCAATGTGAGTTTATTCAGGTCAGGAGCCTGAAATATCTAATACACTAAGGCTTTGTCAGTAGAGAGTCAAGCTACATTGACAGAAATCATCCCTGAGTGCTGCTACCCACAGTGTGTTTTACTCACAGCCAGGAGGAGCAATGGAACATTATTACAAACCAGAAAATCAATGTTTATGATCACATTAGAAGTGGGAGGAGACTGAACTGCATTCATTTGTGGCACTCTCTGCAATTCTACAAGAAGCTGACAGGGAGGAGCCTCTGTGTTTATAGAGCTGTCTGTTCTGTTAGCAGAGCTTCGAAAACACTTTTCCAAATGAGACGGTTGGTGTTACTAGAGGCAAGGCACGTCAAATCACACCTTTAAAGGGGCAGTACTGTGTGTTTTCCAGGCACATGGTGCCATTTTATAGCATAATCAAATACTGTTATCAGGTGTTATAAGAAGGCTGTATGTATATATATATATATATATATATATATATATATATATATATATATATATATATATATATATATATATATATATATATATATATATATATATATATATATATGTATATATATATATATATATATATATATATAGAGAGAGAGAGAGAGAGAGAGAGAGAGAGAGAGAAAGAAATTTGACTTTGTGTTTTAACGCCTTGAAATTGGGCCTATGTCTCTTTAAAAACTCCTGCTCTTTCTGAAACTCCACCTTCAGGAAGTTGTCACAACATGGCTCCTCTATTGACCCTTTTACAGAATTTTTACCACTGAGAAGAAGCTCCTATAATGAGAACAGCAGTTCCACCAGGTGTTTGCTAATTGTTGCTGGCTAGTCTGAAGGAGCAGAGAGTGGGAGTCTTAGGGGAGGGCTGCTCTGTAATGTGGAAGCTGCAAAGCTTGGAAACTGCAGCTCCAAGGAAGAGCTTTGTCTGGAAGGTGGAGCTCGGTCCACCCTGGCGTTTTACACAGGTGAATGTTTTCCGTGGAGTTTTTATGCGTTTCTCAAACACGCATAAAAAAAAAAAGAAAAAAAAAAGGGTGTGCTGTGGTGGCATAGGGGTTAGCGTGACCCCCGTTTGGAGGCCTTGAGTCCTCGACCATCATGGGTTTGATTCCTGAACCCGACGATATTTGCCGCATGTCTTCTCCCCTCTCTTTGCCCCCATTCCTGTCAGCCTACTTTCATATAAGGGACACTAGAGCCCAAAAAAACCCTGTAGGGGGAAAAAAAATAAAAAAATAAAAATAAAATAAAAAACACGCATGGAAAAATCTATGGAATAGTCCAGGTATGACGTAAAGCTCAAAAGTGTTGTCTTTACATAAACAGTCCAGAATTGTTTTGGCATTCTCAACTTTAAACAGAAGAAAAAATCACAAGAAAAAAACTTTGCAAGCCTTGATAATGGAAACTGTCCAACGCAAATAAATACATTTTAAAAATCCTTAGGTGTACATTTATCAGCAGCTGAAATCTCAGCAATCCCACCATAAAATATACACTTTGCACTTACTGCTAATATGCTAACTGCATGATTTCTGCGGGTAGAGATGTGCAGGTTTTGAACCATTGTCCTACACAAAGGACAGCTGGTAGCACAGTTGCCTTCCAGCAAGAAGGTTCTGGATCTTTCTGCATGGAGATTGCATGTTCTCCCAGGGCATGACTGGGTTCTCTCCAGGGACTCTGGCTTCATTCCATAGTCCAAAAACATGATTATTAGAGCAGTTTAAAGAGAACAGTAACTTAGAGTGTAAGTGTGTGCAGGGTTGGGTGTCTTGTTATTCTGAATGATATGCTGCAGCTGGTCTTGCTTTCAAATAAATGCTGTTCCTCCACTTTGTGATTAGTAGCACAAACTCTAATTAAAAAACAGTGCAAACAACTCCAACTGACTGTGGCACATAGTGTCAAATAGTCTCATTTGTCCCACAATCAAATATACATTGAGGATATTTACAAGGAACTGAAATTTCTGAGTACATTTTGTAATCTAACATATTTTACTTCTTAACATTGATTGTTTGCTTTCATTTATGTAATATATATATATGGAATGATTAGGTTTCTCTCCATGTGTGCATCTTACCAAGCACCATGCGGTGACAATCAGTGCCAAGTCACCATGGAGACAGTCGGTTTTCCACTCGTGTGTAAAACGTGAGCAGAAGGGGAGCAGCGGCCGACGGATAACGCTGGAAAACGGGACAAGAGGGGGAGTCTGTAGCTGATGAGGAAGGCAGGCTGGACAAAGGACAAGAGGAACCAAAACCAGAGGAGAGGTCTGGCTGGTTTTCATCTCCTCACTCATGTATTGCGTCGCTGAACAAGTTATATTTGGATTTATAAATAGATCAGGGTGCATATGGCATGGCCCCTAGAGCACAGCGTCTGACTGTTGCAATATTTAAGAACAAACCAAAAGATTGAGTACAGAATCAGAAGAACAAACAAAAACTTGCTCGGAATGAGTTTCCTATGAGCTGTCAGTCAGCTGTGTGTGACATCTGGAAAGACAGAAAACCTTTAATCAAACCAACTGTTTAAGATCCAAAACACATCCAAGAAACAGCTAGAAGATCTATTTGAAGTGTCAAAGCGCTCACTCCCAAATAATGTCATCATCATGCTAAGTGTTAGCATGCCTGTGAGTGATATGAACAGACTTCTGCAAATTCAGTTCTGGACAGTTCACACTGCTATTTAATAGGCTAACTTGCTCTAAAATTGGGAATCTTACTGCACAAGGTAAACAAATGCAGGAAAGAACTTCATTTTAGACACATAATTAGATTCATATTTGAGGTTAAGAAAGAATTTCAAACTTGAGTTTTCTTTTAGGAAGTTTTTACATATGATAGTCTGTTAGACTTGGTTTGAATGGAGACCAAAACGGCAACATTTGTTCCATTTTCAATAGGTATGGTTTAAAATAAATCCAGGCACTTCAAGACTCAAACTTGCTGTAACCAAGGTTATTATATGCAGCTAAAACAATCAAAATAAAACACCAGTGACAGCAAATGTTGGGAGAAAATACCAGAGACATAAAACGATATCTTCTGTTGCGTATTCATTACCCAGTCAATTTAATCACAATACAATATTTTGGTCATTTTTAGGTACAGGACTCAAAAAGCTCCAAGTGAAAAAAATCCAAACTACTAAAATCACTCATAAAAAACAAGCTAAAACAAGACCTCATTTAACTAGTGATAACTAATTAAAACTAGCAAACCAATAAATAAAACGTCATCATGCATTATTTGATTTTGCATAAAGGTTATTGATATATTCTTGGCAGAGTAATCATCCTAACTTACCCCTGTGGTTGAGTCTGACTGCTGACTCCATGCACATTTAGGAAGCAGTCCTTGACTTAGTCTGCTTCATAGTTATTCCTTTCACCACCAAAGAATGACAAATAGTTTGGGCCTTAATATGCTTAGAGTAAAAATCCCTCTCATTTATCAGGTTGGGGCAGAACCAAAGAAAAAACAAAGAAGAAGCAAAAAAGAAAACAAAACACAAATACTGCAAGGTCAAACTGCAGCGCAAAGCAACCTGTCACGACTCCGCTGCGAACAAACATGGACGACTCTCACCCAGAGTCCTGGGCACCAAGTCCTGGACGCTCACAGTTCCACAGAAACTGAGATGCACAAATCGTTGGAATTCCAGATTTGGTGCAGTGAGTGTGCACGTAAAGGCTGTGAGGAGTTGAGCTGAATCAGGCGCACAGCGTGAGCAAAACATCTGGCGGCGCAGGAGCGCAGTGCGCAGCTTCCATCAGCTGCAGCAACACAAACAGAGCAGGAAGCGCACCGCAGGCCTGACTCAGAGCTGAGTTAACCATCGAGAGCTGCACACTCCCTGCACAATCTCTCCATGCATTTATTGTATTGTTTTCTCCTTAGAACACATTTAGTCCTTGACGCACAACACGGTCTTCACTCTTCCGCCGCAAAACGACACCTCTGTCGCAGTCACCAGTGGGTCTGACGGCTGCACTAAGCAGATCTTACCTGTGCTCCTTATGTCTCATCCGGATTTTTTTCCCCGTTTTTCACACTCCCATGTCCTCGGTTCTTGTGATTTGAGCTCCGCCCGATGGAGCGCTGATCTTGACTCTCAGGCCAGCCGAGCAGCGGCGGAGGGATGCGGAGGAGGGAGGGGCTGGTCCAGGGGGTGATACAGGAGGATGGAAGGACAGAGGGAAGAATGAATGTATGGATGTATGGATGGATAAGGCGCGAGGAAGAGGGGACGGGAGAGGCGCACGGGGTTTTGGACGGAAGCGTCTGCGTCACGTTACGTCGGTTCATTTTTTTTAAAGGGAAATACCTCTCAGTCTGTTGTGGCTGAAGAACTCGATATTGCTTGATTGGTTCTTTCATAAAGTAAGAACTTAAAGGGAGAACCCTTCCAGTTATCCTTTTAACTTAAAGGGTTAAAGTTAAAGGGTGGGTATACAACTCGGCTTGCCACTGTCACATGGGGTACCATCTGTGATATTACACAGTCAAAGTTAATAATTTGGATTCTTCACAATAAGAAAAAACGGAGGTTCAGTTTTAAAACTGTGTGAAATGGAGCAATTGTAGATACAAAAATAAAAGGAAAAGTGCATTTCCATCAAAGCACGAAACAAAAATGTTCTAATTAAAACTCAGAAAGTTTTAGATTAATTATACAACATTTCTAATACGAGTTACAACACCGAAACTTTTTCCCTGAAATGATTTGCAACGTTGATCCACTCAGCACCTGAGCTGGGACATTTGCTTCATAAAACCAAATGATTTTTCTAAATTAGTCGGCCATAATAGACAGACATACTTCAGACAAGCGACTATTCGGAACAGATGCTGAGAACCACAGTCGGTTCATCGATGCCTTACCGCCAGTCTCTCCTGCCACCTAGTGGTGGATATGCAAACATCAAGGCAGGTTTGGACGAAGCCCTGTGTGCCAGTAAGATGTTCTCTACCAAACATTGACAACTGGATTATTCCTTAACTGCTGTTGCAGGTTCGGTTTTGAGTCATAAGAAGCAAGTTCAGAGTGGTTCATAAATGTCCAGGCTGAAATTTTGTCCAAAATTGAATTTCTTTAAAACTTGTTTTCAAACATTTTTTTGGAGTCTAAAAATAACCTCTTTTAGTCAAGAAAATCAGGACCCATTACTGAGCTCTATTCAAAATATGTTACAGAAACTTCCGTGTGTCCAATAAATAAATAAATAAATAAATAAAAATAAAAAATAATAATAAATAAAACCTTTTCTTTCAAATCAACTCTAATTGGGAGTGAATGGAGTCGATTATTTTCTATTGCAGCAAAGATGTTCACCGTCACTTTAAATACCAAGATCAAACAATAGAGAATGGAAGGTAAGTGGATGGTTGGAAGGGTGAATAAAACTCCACTAATCAGTCATTTGAAGTCCCTTGCAATACTTGCAATCACTTGTAATACCACATCTTCAACAGCAGAGGTCACTTTATCATCACCACCTTTATCTGGATAAGCTGCTCTCTACTGAGACTGGATCCGACGGTGGAAAAAGCAGAGAAAGGCATAGCAGGAAGTTGTATAAGTTGACAAAAAACTAACAAACAAACAAAAAACAAAAAACAAAACAGTAAGCTCAAGTGTTCATGTAGAAAAAAATCTACACTTAGACCCAGTATCCATATACTTGAACTCTTTCTAAAACCAAACAAAACTCCAAAAGCATATTGTCAACAACAGGTGTATACATTAATTCTGTTCTACCATAGACTCAGTATTTAAGAATGCTTAAAACACAACCTTTCATGTGTGGGATGTTCTTTAACATGCTGGAGAACAATCAGCACTTCCTTTTGCATAAAGACTTTGAGTCAATAGAAAATACTTCAGTCTATTCTAGTGCTGCAGTTCCAGTCCTGCAACACTGGAACTGCAGGAGGAAGTTAAATTTGACCCTCTATTCTGCAAGATGAAATGTTTGAATCAGAGTTTTCTTCATAGAGCCAACCTGCAGCGACAGTCTCTTCAATGTGCATTAGAACATATACAGGTCCGTTTTGTGACCATGTGAAATCATTTGTGAACTGCTTTTTGTTTGTAAGTTATCTTTCTCTAATTTCAAACTTATTCTGATAATGAAACATTGACCATGCCAAAAAAACCCAAAACAAAACAAAACAACAACAACAACAACAACAACAACAACAAAAAAAAACACATAAAAAACCCAAAACAAAAACAGGAGTATATCAGAGGTTAAACATTAGCTCAGGAAAACCCAGAAGAGCCTGATGACTGAAAGCTCTGCGTCTTGTTCTACTAAGAATCAGTGCAATATGTTCTGTGCTTCAAACCTTATTGAATGATAAAGAGTAAAAATCAAATCATATACTATTCATTGAATAGCTCAGCTAAGAAAAGGACTGTGACGGAAAAGCAAAGTCCAGTGGCTATAACAACCGGTTTCAAAACAATCAAGGTATCCTAAAGCAAATTGTTCAACACAAACAACATACACAATTATGATTAAAACACGTTCAACATGTAAGGAGGTTTCACACTTTTAATTTGTGAGAATATTAAACTCCAAATGATCTTATAATTCATCATATGATCCAGAATGGAAACGAGAACAGATGGAGTGAAAAAAATGTCAGTTTCAAGTTATTAATCAGATCAGGGATCAGTGAAATGACTCCTCTGGTTTTATTTCAGAAAAGTCAACAGAGAGCTGAGCCTGAGCAAACACAGCAGAGGCCTGACTGTAGTCACCAGCAGCTGTGTGGCTCACAGCAAATTTTAGTCTGTTTGGGAAGGTAAAAGTAAATCCTCTCCTCCTTCACAATAACAAAGACTGCAGACTGGGGACATGCTGATTATTTTCAAAGCTCATCTGGAACAACAAATGGCTCTTCTTCACTCATTTTGCTCTTTATTGCATGATGGGTGAAACGGTTTGGAAAGGTTATTCCCTCAGACTGAATGTTGGGATACATGACCAGCTGCCTTACAGGACATAACAGTCGAACTGGAGTTATTCTCCCCAACAAAGCAGTTGCACTGAATACAGAAAGTAATCATCATATCATCGGCCAATTGAGAACAAATGTTGGCAGTTCAGTGATAAATTTATTGCAATTCAGTCTAGTCATCAAGTAGGACATTAAGTATTTTGAAAGGCTCCTCTTATAAATCAGGAATACAACTAGATTTACAGCTGCAGTTTAGTGCATGCTAGTTTGGAAACCATCCAGAAAAGTTCAAATCTGGGCTGCTTCATCCATTTATCGATTTAAAAAGTAAACTTGAACAGGCAGGAATTTTAACCCAGACAATTGAGCCGCTGTCTTGGTCCAGATGGTATTTTCTCATCCCTCCAACCTTTTCTAGTGTAATCCACATGAATCTGCGGGAGAAAATTGAATTCCCAGGACAGTGTGTGTTTCCACAGAAGGTCTTAAGTACACATACATTAAGTTTATTTAAAAGCAATCAAGAAGCCATACAGTGAGTGAAAAAACAAAAAATTTATATATGTATATATATATATATATATATATATACATATATATATGTATATATATATGTATATACATACATATATATTACATATATATGTATGTATATATATATACATATACATATATATATATATATATATATATATATATATATATATATATATGTATATATATATATATATATATATATATATATATATATATATATATATATATATATATATATATATATATATATATATATATATATATATATATATATATATATATATATATATATATATGGTAGGAGGGGACACTGCAGGTATGCAAGTCAAGGTAAAAATTCTGGTTGCAGCATAGATGAATGATATTCTAAAATGAAGAATGTGGCAGCAAATGTGCACCACTGCTACAAAAGGTATGGTAACATTCACTCTCATGTACTGCTCACCCTCCATTGCTGGAAACAAATAATCAACATTTGTTGATCATTTTGCAATTGTTTGCAATTACAAAATCTTTTTTTTTTTTACATTGGCAGAATATGAAACTTTTGCATATTCATTTGTAATGAATTTACTTTTTGGTTTAAAGTTCTCTGCTATGTTTGTAGGGGGGAGGACTGCATTTTCAAATCTTAGGTTACTGATGTATAGAACACAGCAAAATCAGAAACTACATTCACAAACCATGTAAACCATGATGGTGTTACCATAAAGACATGACTAAGGTCTGATGATCAGTGCTTGTCTGCTTGGCAGTTGCATCATCTCATCTTGTTTTGTGTCGATATGATTTATCGCTGAGTGTGCGTTCAGACCGGCACCACTGGTACCTCTTCTCTGTGTGAACCGCTAAGCAAAGGCAGGATTCAATTTTATGGTTGAGGAGTGTTCAAGATGGAGGGACATTTCTGTGATTGTGTGATCAGTGTTATGGGAAGGATGATGTCATCACCACCAATGGTTATGGTTTATGTCTGCTGATGTCCTAATGTGGCATGTATAGATTGCACCAGGAAGCTCAAGATACTATTAAACAGACTTAGAATAAGTCTAACACATATCGTTTTTTAGTTGAAAGTTGGTTTTCAGATTAAGAAAAGATGTAGATTAACAAAACCTCTCATGAACATAGGATGGTTCGCAGTGCAAAGCAGAAGATAAAAACACTATTTAGATAAAGTTCCCTTGAAGAACCATGTTTATTTTTCAGCTACGCTAATAACAATATTATTCGTGTCAGCAGTTTGCTACAGCTGACCATAGCATGACTGAAGACAATGATTTTGTAAACAACAGAATCGATAATAGCCATCTGGATGGCTGTCTTAGTTAGCTTAGCATAGCATTTAGCTTTCACCTTTAGCAGTGCTTAAATCACAGACTCTGGTCTGTTTGCACCAAGCAGTTTGGATTAAATTCCTGCAAAAACACAACAAAAACTTTGAAATAGTAGATCAGAAACAATATGTAACTGATTTTATCCTCAGCTAATTTGCCTCTGACAAAAGCCTTTCTTTACTTGTTCGTGAAACAAAGGAGATTTTCGGTGAGCAAATATTATTTGTACGTAATCAGTTGCAAAAGTTAGTAAATTTGAGACATTTAGTCAGATTTCAGTGAGGCTATGATCTGTTTTTGATTTAACAAAGCAGTATTTTTACTGAGAGTAAATTAGGTTCAGCCATAAAGTATATGTACAGTGATTGTCTCAATGTCACAACCATGAATCCATGGATCTCTGACTGACTCCTCAGCTGATTTGCTTTCACAGAAAACGCTCATGTGTTCTTTCATAAACAGTTTCTATGGTTACACAGCTGCAATAAACCTTTAAATACCGAGTGCCCTTGAACACACCTAACCAGTAGGATAAAAAGCTATGTTGTTGGGCGGACCTTAACAGTGAAGAGGTTTGCTCATGAATGTCTATGAGTGTCTATTTGTGTGTCAGTTTAGGGTCCGTTTATTTATAGGTCCAGTGATGATGTCAGACTCTAATAGAAAGAGATCAAAATGTACATCACATTTGTGTAGTTACACAAAAGTTGTTTCACAAACTTAACAACAGTTTATTGTGCAGAAAGTTAAATGGGACAGTATTATGTAAAATTGACTTTTTTGAAATTACGCCATGTTATAATGTTATTTGCTCATCAAAATCATGCCTGGAGTGTTGCCTTGGTTCCTTCATGCATGTTTAAGAAATCCTTTAATCTCCCATGGATACCAGTCAACCTTTGAGACGCAGCTCATTACAGGAGCTACTTCTCAGTGTCCCTCTGCTACAAACATTGATAAAGGGTTAATAGAAGAGAGATGCTGTGATGACTTCCTGAAGGCGGAGTTTCAGAAAGAGCAGGAATTTCTTAGAGACACAGGCCCAGTTTCAAGGAGCTAAATAATTTAAGTCAAATATTTTTTTTAAGACAAACTATATGGATATGTAAAGTATTTTTATAACAACTGAACGTAACATAATTCCTTGATTGTGCTATAAAATTGCACTTTGTGCCTGGAAATGATATAATATTGCCTCCTTTAACATTTGCTAATGTAGCCTTCAAAACCTAAAGGATTGCTTTCATCAGCAGAAGTTTTAGGGTGTGTGTGAAAGACTCAAAGAGGTAAAAACCATAAAAAGTTCAAATGCATCTTTATTTTAAGAACACAGCAGCCAGGCTGGAACCACAGGATGCTCTTAAACTTTGTGAAACCTGCCAGTGAAAAAGAGCACCATAGTTGGTTTATGTCACAATCTAATAACATAGAACATGGCCAGTGCAGCCTCTCGTCATTCTTGCTGTTCTCAGGAGAATCCAGCAGCGTGGTGTTGCGCGACGATCAAACAATTGACCCCGCAAGCATTCATTCAGAGCTCCATCTCCCGGGACTCGTCCCCGTGAAGAATCTATTTCAGTGCTGCAGTGTTTTCCAAAAAGCAGGCAACCTGACCCTGCTTCATTTGTTGAAGCCACGATACAAACACAAACAAGGGTATTACCCAGTCTCTGCAATCTCATTTATACTCTAAATGGGGGGCCTCTGACTGCAAATTCATGATGGAGTCCATCAGTCAGTCACAGTATTGAAACATGTTGGAATTTAATCGTATTTAATGTGTCTTTAATATTTTCCTTCAGTAGAAAGTATTACAGCTACAATGAAGTCATTGTCGTTTACCTTCAGCTTCTCTCCTGTGCTCCTTGTCCCGGTTAAACCATAAAAAGTTTGTAATAATGCTGATGGTGAGTTATGAAACTGTGTTGTGTAGGTTTGTATGAGGTGATATTTGGCATGTGCGTCACATTGTTGGCTGTTTGCGTCACCTGAGTGGACTGAGAACAGGATCTTCTCAGTTTTACTTGCCACCTCTGAGCACCTGGGTGAGAACTCACACAGAGCTGTTACTGGGCGGTTGCTCCACAATGAAACTTTCAAATGGAACTGTGAGTCTGAATAGATCCAAAAGGTAAACAATTTTATGCTTCATCTTTTGCATCATAACGACGGTGTGTGAAGAGAGGAGGCAGGAGGCAAAGCACAACCTGTAAATGAAAATGCGAAATTGAGTTTGATGTTGTGTGTCCTGCTTGAATTTGCTGACTGTAGAGAAGAAGTTTTACCTCATTTAGGAGATGAGAACTTTTTCACAAACAGCAGAGGAAATACTGACCTTTTCTCTCAAGTGTAGGAAAATGACCAAAGTTGCTACTTATGACATACTTTGTCTTAAAGAGGCAGTATTTGTATTTTCCAGGAACATAGTGCCATTTAAAAAAATGCTCTACATACCAAACATGACTTAAATGAAATGTAACTTTTCATTTTAATTACTTTAATTTAATGCCTTGAAATTGGGCCTCTGTCTCTTTAAAATTAAAATTATTCCAGAGGCAAAGTGCTTTAATTAGTACAGTAAATGGGTCTGCAAACTTACCAAAAGTGTAATATCTAATGCAGCCTTTTGAATAAAATTGTTGTTGAAACAACAGAAAATTCAGATCTCAAGTGTTGAGCCGATTAAATCTATAGATTGATCCAACAGAGAAAAACAGCTGAACTGACTTAAACATTTCTTTTTTTAAACACAAACATGAATGTACTGAATTACAAATGTAAATATATCTGATAACTCTGCACCAGTACATCACACTTAGATACACCAACAACTTCACAAATTTGATCAAAAATGTAAAAACAACTCAAATGTAACTTGTTCAGTACCTAATCAAGCTGGTATTAACAGCCAAAAACAATAAGTTGACTACCTTGGTCACATATTTAAAAAATAAACTGAACCAAACCTTCATTCAAACAGTTCAGAAAGTGCAATATGTGATTTAAAATCAGTAATAAAGTATGTAATCATAATCAGAGCACAAAGCAAAGAATTAGACTAAGGATTGGGCACATTGTCACGATACCCATCCTAGAATGCTTTTCGAGACCGATGCAAATATTCATATGGGGTCGGCGCATCTCTAGTTAAATCCAATAAAAGCTGATTCTTGTGGGAATTTTCCTGCCACATCCTGGAGCCTGCTGTGCCTGGAACGACAACTACAGTGCTAAATAAAGCGTAAACTACATGACTTGAATTAAATATACTCTTAATAATTAGTCTACCTAAAAGTGTACACTTTCTACAAAATTTAAATGCTTGAGTTTCACTTTGCAACTCAAGCAGTCAACTCATATTTGTGTCATATTTACTTGCAAATATGATGCGAGTAAAATCATATTGAGAACCAGTTTGAGGACCAGTTTGCTCAGATCAGCTCCACCAGTCTGCAGTGATGCATCTCCATGCTGAATGTTCTCATTTCTCTGTGATCCTGTTGGGAATAAGGATTGAGTCATTCAAAGGAAGTCCAGCCTCTATTATTCAGGAAGCCTCTGAAGTTAAGACGAATCATGCAGTGAAACACTGTTAGGTATGGATGAGGTTCACTCTCAGCTGCTGACTGCATGGACAGGTTCGATCTAAGCTGATCTTTACCGACTCATTTTGTGGAAGCTGGGTGCAGACTCCACGACCAGCACCAGGCTTCCTGCTGGGGGTGTCCCGTCAAACAGACTCTGCCCATTCCACATTCTCACCTTCCTGTCACTGTACATCCTTGTTTTCATTACCTTTGGTGCCGTCCTGGCATGTTTAGGTCCAGCTGTTGTTTAGGCGTCCAGTCTAAGAGCGAAACGCCCGTAGATGTGTGAAATCTGTGTTATGACAAAATTCTAGAATCTAGAGTTGTGAATCTGATTCACAAAGAAAGTTCACACTCAGGGAGCAAGGAAAGATCACTTCTGTTTCTTTTTTATCAGCAGATTTTATTAATCTCTGAACCACTGAGGATTGTACACTATTGGATTTGTTGATGTGAAGTGAGAACACTTAGCAGCTGCTGCAGGGTGCTTACAATGATGTGTGCTAGTCTTCTAATTTCCATGTTTGGCCTCTTTTTCTTTCAATGCGTAAGCTTTAAATCTTCAGATGTTCTTCGCGCCTCTCAGCTCTTTCAAATAGAGTCTGGATCTCTGCCTCCTGTTATTCGGTTGCTGTTTATTTTCAATCTCACATTTCAGATATCAAAGTCTTTTCCAATTTTTCCGACATCGTTTGTAACCTTGGATCACAGATTGTTTTGCTTGCTGTTTCGGACCTCTTCCCCCTCATCTCCGTATCGCAGTCTTTCTACTCACCTACTTTAAATTCTTCACACCCTCGACGTGCTTTTGAGTTGCTCCCAATTGATGCTTCTTGTCGGGAGACATATTGAATATATTTCAGCATCAAATGAGGGGTAAAAAAAAACTGAAATTGAGCTTTTGATCGTTGCAGAGAAGTGATAAAATTGAATTTTAACTCTTATTATGTTGTTTTGAGCAATATTTGAGGAAAGGTACAAACAGGGCAGGCAAACAGAGAGAGTCTGGGGACCCGATGGTAAAAAAGGTCAAAATTAATCATGAAAGCTGAGGGTAAAAAAGTTTTCACTCCTGAAAACTTTACATGTCATGAAGTGACTGTTGAAGGAGCGTTACATTACGGGTTGATGCAGGCAAACAAAACAAAACATTTCACATTTAAACAGAAGTTACAGACAGACTGAGGCCAGATTTCTTGGTTAAAGCGTGAGGCTTTTCGTCTCATCTGATTTGTTTCATTGAAGCGTTCAAAGGATACATTAATCATAATGTAGATATTCTAGTTCAATCTAGTATTGAGTAATGGAACTGTTAGCTGATGAAATCATCGTCCAGCCAGCCATTTGTCTGTCCAGGGACACAGTGGACAAGTTTCCACCCTGTCACAGGGAATAATGGCACCATAGTTCAAAAAAATTTTTTTTTATAAATACATTTCAAAATATTTTACATTTTTAATTTTTTTCATGTATGTTATTTTGTTTTTTCTTTTCTGTGTTTCTGTCTCTGTTTTCTCAACATAAACATTGAAGCAGGAAACACTACCAAGCTAGTGTTAGCTTAAGTAAATCTCCCACAGATCCGTATGCAAGGCACTAAACCAGCACAAAAAGAGTCAGCGAGGTAAAATTAATCACATTTATTGAGTGCAAAGATATATCTTTGGGCTCTTGCATCTCAGAACATCTGATGGCAAAACGCCCCAAGTGGTCAGAGATGCTACAGCCAGCAACAGTTTTTATAAATATAAATAGTTCTTTACCACAGACATCTTTTTCCTCATTAGTGACCTGTATTGACAGGTTCTGAGTTTTAAAGTAATTTAGTTGTTGAAGCTGATCTATCAATGTTGTAATCAGTTTCATTATTAAGGTCATCTTTTACATTTTTATTTATTTTCATGCCATCAAAGTAAGGCATAAAAGTTGCCCCATTTTGATGCCTGAATTTTGAACTCAAACTGTGAGTACGTTGTAGTTTTCTTTTCTGAATTTGATGTCTAATATATTTGCAGAAATAAAGATGAAGCTTTTGTCAGTTTGTCATTACTGCTATGAAGTTTCAAGTGAATCAGCTTGACGCTGGAGGCTTTACAGGTTTTGCATCGAAAGTGGAAAAAAAATTTATTTAGTTTATCTGGAACTGGGGCTGTGACGAGACAAAATGTGGGAAAAACGAAGAGGTGTGAGGTACTTTGAAAATGCTGTTACACAACAGAATAAATCACAGCCACCAAAACATTCTGGCCTGACACTGCAGCTAATGCTGCGCTGAACAATAATACGTCCGGATAGCTGGGAGTGGGAGCCTGACTGTGTTTATCGGTGCAGTGGTCCACTGAGCCCTCCGTTAACCTTTAAACACCCGGAGGCTCCATGTTCTGGCTTCTGTAATCAACTTAACCTGCTCCCATTTTTAGATGTTACACAGGACATTCAGTGGAGAGCGCCTGAAGCATTGTCTGTAATTCCTGTCTGCTGCAGGAAAGTAGCAGAGATCAAGATCACAGATGAAGCGATACAGTAAGTTTAATGTAATTTCTTAGGTGAATCTCTAAGATGAATTTCCAAGGCCTTCTCTGGAGCATAGTGTCCAAGACAATGTCTCAAATCACGAACAAAAAGGCCGGGAATCGATAAGAACCTCACAATTCAACTTTTGATTCAGTATTGACTGAAATACTTTAAATACTTCAATACTTAGTAATATATCAACAATTAATTGGAGTACCTATTAAGATTTTTATGTATTTCTTGCCTATGTAAACAATGTAAATTATTTTACTGTGCATGCATTCACATTTTTGAGCAGTAAAATATCTGACAATATAAAAGTAGCACACTAACACTTGTGCTCAATATGGAGTGCAAATTTTAAAACATGACTGTATTAAAATTGAAGTAAAGTCCATATAAATGTAAATACTCTCCTCTGTGGAAACTGAGATCATTCACATAAGTATTTTTTTAACCTTTAGATCTCTATGCATATTTAAACAATACTGCGATTCTGAGTCACACTCCTGACCAATAAATAAAATGAATTACAAAAGAAAATAGTAACACACAGTAACGCAAAGTGATTTTGTTAAGTAATTGTATTCTGACTGCTGGATTTGAAATAGTAACGCATTAGATTACTCATTACTGAAGAAAGTGGTCCGACGTCATCCCTGCATCGTAGTTAGCTGTTTGACAACCGCAAATAAACTCAAGAAGAAGAAGTCGGCTCCACATCGAGAAGTCTTTTTGACATGGAGCTGATATGCCGTGCAGGATTATCTATTAAGGCCATCTTAAGAATCATCCAAATAATCGACACATCCTTAAGATTGTTGGAACTGGATAGTAGAGGTTTTAAAAGACACAAGTTCACCTTCTATCAGTACGACGACCCTCAACTCAAAACCAGCTCCAACAATCAGCGGCGGCAAGCAGAATGCAAACTGGACTTATGATGAATGACACAGCTTTCATTCATCACAGCCAGGTCATCAGCTACGTCTGTCGATACTCCAGTATCAGTGATACAAAACTGAAATGCTCTCTTCTCTCTAGAATACAGTTGGGCTCACTGTGCAAGTGGAGGGAAAAAATGTCTGTATGTAAACAATCAACCCAGCCGCCCCCAGCCATCTCAGAGAAACCTCCACATAATTGGAAAAAATAATAAATAATAAAAAAAAAGGTTCTTGGGTTTTTCTGAGTGGGAGGCTGTGTTGTGGATCAGGAGCCATGATGAATTGTTTTTGTGTGTTTCTATAGTGTCGCGGTGTTTTCTCAGGCGGCTGGATGTCACTGTTGGAGTGGCATTTCTGACTGAAGAGCAGAAAGATCTCATATTTAATACATTTAGCTGGAACATTTTCACCCTGTGTTCCAACAAGTTGTTTAAAAAATGTCTCTTTTTTTGGTGGGGGTGTCAATAAAACTAAAGAAGTGTTACTCTTCTGCTTCTGTGTAAGCCTATACTGTAAATACCTGTTGCAATGTATGATGTGTGAATAAACTGTGAAGTACATAATTCAGAGACTGAGGTCCAGACAAAAGTCAGGGATCAAAAATAATCTTTAATACATCTGCAGACGGAGAGCAAAAATACACTGCATTAGGCGAA
This sequence comes from Poeciliopsis prolifica, assembly GCF_027474105.1. NCBI lineage: Eukaryota > Metazoa > Chordata > Actinopteri > Cyprinodontiformes > Poeciliidae > Poeciliopsis > Poeciliopsis prolifica. Next base: position 3,200,272 of record NW_026562402.1, read on the forward strand.
AATCATTCTGCTCTAATGAACTCAGAGTTGCATAGTTGCTTTATTCACCTCTCTGATAACAGAGGCGGAGACTCAATCTTCGAAAACCAAACAAAAGAAACAAAGGAAAACAGATGGAACAGTTCAACCTTATACATTCATTCACTATCATGTCTACGGGATGCGAAAAACAGCAAGTTCCCAAGTAACCCATCTGGGAAACTTCAACAGACACATCTTGTTCAATTAGTTTGTACACCGTCTGCTGCTGCACGAAAAGACATCTTGACTATGCTACTGTATGATGCAAATAAAAGATTTTCTCTTTAAAGAAAAATCTACTTCACAAAACACAATTCAGGAGAGCGCAAGAGACAACAGTTCATCTTTCTTTTGATTTGATCTAGAGATCTATTTAAAGTCTCCACAGGAAAGAGATGACGTGGCACGTGGGCCACTTCCAGTTCTTCAGTGATATCTGAAGGAAACCTGCGTGTGTGACTGAGTTCTTAAAGCAGAACAGTTGACTTCAACCTGCTGCTTATCTGTTGGAAAACTGAGTCACACTTCTTGTGCACTGATTAGAGCCAACATCTGACGTTATGAATTATGCTTGTCGTGTGTATTCCTGTCCAAAGCTGATTTGTTTGCTTGTTTTCTTCCAGCGTCAGACTGGATCTTTTGAGATGAGTTTGTGAGAAGTAATTTGTCAGAAATAGTCACCTCACCTGCAGCAGACATGCCCAGTCACTGTCACGATCGTCATGAGCTGCATTTCCGCTGAAATTACAAATTGAGTTTATGAAAATAAATCTGCTTCATGGAAACCCACCGATTCTGAAAGGTGGTTCGCCCAGGGCACCAGAGAGCCTAGAACCGCCTCTGCTGTCTCCTGCCCTAAATTCACTCAGAGAGCGATTGTGTGTCACCAACCCCTAACTTGTTTACATTGAATGATTATTTAAAATATGTATTTGTTTATCAATCCGATGCAACATTCACAATATTTTGAGATGCAAGATTTTGGGATCTACTATCTGAAAGCCATAATCAACAAAAATGTATTTATAAAAACATTAGTTTCACTTTCTGAAATGTGGATGAAAAAATGTGAACACATTATTTTTGTTGAATTGTTTGCTTTTCATTTTAGAGTCGATCATCCGCATTGGTTCCTTTGCAAACTTTTAAAGCATCAACCTTACTTGTGTAACTTTGTCTCAGCCTGTAACTGGGATAAAATAATTTCTAAAGCTGCCCATCTTGATGTCACTCTGATATTCTTCAGCTCCATCTTCTGTCTTTCTGTTCGCGCCGCCATCTTCACCCATTCATCAAAGCACGTCCTTTAAGCCAGCCATCCTTTTTGTCACACCTTCCTCCTCACACTCATCTCCTCTCAGCACCTCTCCTGTTCACTACCTTTATTTGTTGACCACAGGTCCTTCATTGTGCTTCTTCTATAACTCCACTCCTTGCAGTTTCAGTATTCCACACATTTCCTCTGACATGCCTTTACTGATTTTTAGTTGAGTTTCTTTTTTTTCTTTCAGAGCACAGGTCCATCTCTCCAGGCTCTCTTCCACCGTCCTTGAAAACGTCCCACTCCACAATCCACACTTCTCTGCTTGGCCCTCTGTCTCTCTGCAAAGCCATTGCTTCTCTCTTAGCTGAGCATCGCTAAAAAGAATATTTTTGAATTATAAAATACATTTCTATTTGTGAGTGTCTTTGTTGCCCTGGGCACCCACCGTGCCACAAGTGAAGAATTCACTTGACTTTTTTTTCAAAGGGTACACTTCAGAAATCAGGAACCAGGAAGCCATGATGCCGTTCCTTTTCCCCAAATCCAAAAACTCCAAAGGCCATTACATTGTGCAAAATGTGAGAAGCCGAAAATTCAGGCATGACGAAGTCAGGCTCAGAATGAGACTCGGTTGTAAAAATAAATTTAGTTGTCTCTTGCGAGTAAAACACGACAACAACCGCATATTAAATAACATTAATGTTTTTTTAGGGATCCTACAACATTCCCCCAGTGCCACCACTGCTTCTCCCAGTGTTCCCAATGCTACCTACAGAAATATAACGCAGAGTCAGAAACAACCAATCAGAACCAGGACGGTTGAAGTGGAGGACCTTGACCTTGAATCACTTTCTGCCTCATATTGTCACCACATCCTAATTTTTTTTTAATTATGTCCCTGTTTTCTGCCTTTCTTGTTGTCTGTCAGATCAATTTTGCTTTCCAATGAACTATCTCAGGTGTTTCCTGCCTGTCTGCCGGCTGCTCCTAAACATGACATGATCATTGTATCTATGAGTGGTAATAGAAAACTATGCAGAACGAAGTGGAGACGACTGCTGTTTCACCAGAACCATTACACACAGTCACATGAGGACAGTTTAGTGCTGCTAAAGACCAAATACGGCTGAAAACTTTCAATCATGCCAACAGGGTGAGAAAAGCCAGTTGTGTGACATATTTTTAATTTCCTCTTCATTTGCTTTGTAAGCAGAAAGAAAGAACTACAACCTGTTTCTTTTCCACCGCAGCATATTAGGACAATTGGAGACAGAAAAAAAGGACGAATACATTTCTGCCAAAAAACAAGGAAATTCTTGATAATTTCCTTGGAAAAGAGATCCAGAAGAAGAAGCAAAAAAAGGGGGATCCATATTAGAAGGGCTTTTTTATGATAAGCAGACAGACAGCAGGTGGAGGGTTTGGTCCAGCATGTTAACAGCGTGCTGCTGGTCAGTCACCAGTGGGAGGTAAACCAACACAGGAGGTAAACAAACCTAAACTCTGGGAACTTGCCGAGCAGATTGTTTCTAGAGCCAACACAGGAGCTTAGAGATGGTTTTCCCACAGGTCTTCATGAGGGAGCTGTCACTCTCATTAGCTGCAGTTCAGCGGAGGAGGGAGAGCAGTCAGAAAGGTCAGGTCACATATGAAATACCCTAAAACACATTTTCTCTCTCGTTTTCTTCTTTTAAGAAGATTGACCTTTTCTGGGTAACATCAATATAAGTTAAAATGGAAAATACACAGTAAAACTAATCAGGTCAAAGTAAAAGAAAGCGCTTGCAGAAACGTTTCACCAGATTGTCATCCAATGACTGAAAGACTTGGAATGACACGGCAACGGCTTGGTCTGATCAGAGTCTGCATCAAACAACTGGGCATGTCACACAGTCCCACAGGGGTTCAGATCAGTCCTTCCCACACTGACGGTGGTCCGCGGGCGGCCCCTCGTGATCCGCAAGGTATTGAATGTCAACAACCGATTATTTGTCGTGAGCTCAAAGTGTGACTCGTACAATTGGCTTACCATAATAATGGAAAAGGGGCTGAAAACCGGGTCACTCAAAAGAAAAGCTGACGATGCATCTAAAATTAGTTATTAAAATGATTCATTATAAGTGAAATAATCCTCCAGTGGAGCTGGAACTTTTTCATCAAGATGGAAAAATTGACTTAAAACAATAATTCTTGTTGAAAAGTTACTTCTAATTCAGTTTGATCTTATTTCCAGAGGAGTAGCACTAAGATTTTGTAAGATTTGTAAGTTTTTGCAGTGCATGCTTTAGGTAAAAAAATGCAATTAAACTGACTCAAAATTCCTTCAGAGTGGATTATGTGCTGCTGTTTGTGGATGGAAAAGCTGTAAAGCCAAAGGCTCAATTATTCTGCAAGAATACCCACTGAAAGTCTGCTATGATGAGATTAATTGTTCAGAACTTTTGTCCCCAGCGTCACAGGAAGACAGCCTGTTGATCTGTGGCACTCAGAGTTCTGACAAAGAGGCAGAAAGTGATGCTTTTGGAATAATAAGGATCCAGGGTGTAATTGGTATGTCACACACTGGTTCTCAGAGATTCGGCTCCCTGATCACATGGGCCTTGTGTCGACGTTGTCAATGTTTCCTCTAAACTCAGTTTTCCTTTTGCTATTTCAGCTCTAATCTGGTGTCTCTGTGCAGTCGGCCAAAACAGTCACACCACACACAGTTCTTCAGACCATATGAACACACTATCTCTTCACAATGTTAAGAGAGTTAATGGAGGAGACGGTATAATGTAAACCATGATGAAAGTGGCAACAGTTGGTGTTGAAGTCAGCTTTTCAAACCAAGCGACTTCATGGAGGGCTAGTTTTTTTTTCCTCACCTCAGTGGTTTCTGCCTTTCATAGTCATTCACTTTAAATCATGTTGTTTTTGTTCTGAACACTCTAAAAGCTCCATAAATACTCCACACAGAAGCCACAGACTTTAACTACTTCCTGCAAATCACAGCTGAAAATGATTTAGCATTACAGGATAGCCTAAGAAAAAAAAACCAAGGTTGATTGACATCGCTTAGCCCCACCTCCTTGCTCTGATTGGTTGTTTTTGGTCGGGAATTTCTTCAGACGACAATGATAAGTTGAGATAGGAAGTGGAGGAGATTGATCTTTTACAAGATTAGCTGTTTCATTGTAATGTCACAACACAGTGACAGTTTTAACAAATATAAAAGAAAACAACATGATTTTGTAATACTGCCGCTTTGACGAACTGTAATTTTGACAGAAAAATGGTGCAGAGAGAAGACAGAGACCTGCACTAAACTGCCCAGGACTGGGAATCGAACCCAGGACAACCGCGTTGAGGACTATGGACTGCTGGGCTGTCTCTACTTTTCCAAATTATCTGGTGGCCAATTCCATGGATCTTTTCAGTTTTGTGCATCCTCCAGACTGTTGGCTGCTCCTGCCTGATTAAAGGAGAGCACGATGTGAGAGGACCTTTCCCTAACCCCGAAAAGGCCACCTACGGTCATCCATCCAAATTTTATCCCATCTTCCCTAATAAGTTAATTATGTATTGGATTTGCTATAATAAGAGATGGTCGGAATTTGTATTGCAAAAGTGTAATGTGCTATTTAGATGTGGAAGGTTAAATGACTTTGTAATAACGCAAATGTTTTAGCTAACTAGATGCTCAGACGTGATGTTCCTCTGGGATGCATTAGAGTTTAGATTTCTCTGCTTTGTGTTCACTGCAATAAATATACCAACACTCGCTTGTTCTCCCTCTGTCCCGTTCTCTCTCTCTCTTTCTCTCTGCCTTATGCACACGCATTCATACTACAACAAACTATTAATTACTAAACTATTAATTACCTCAGAGTGTAAAATAATTTTTTTAACACTTTTTAAATGATGCCTACATTTAAAAAAATGTGTAAGGTAAAAATTTGTGTATAATTTATTGGTAATCATCAAGATAATTAGCTTAAACTTTCATGCTTGAGTGTGATTAAGCTCAAATTGTAAGTTCAATTAAATTTGATAAAAAAAAAAATGAACCCCCCCCCCAAAAAATAATAATGTTAGACTTTGTTGTGTTCATTGTGCATAATAATTAAATGTGCAGTGATTTCCAGGCACATATAGTGGTCGCACAGTCAAGCAACTGACTGTATAACTTGAATTAATATAGAAATTCTTCATACACCAAATATCACTGAAAAGAAATTAGACTTTGTAAATTAACAATTTGAAATTGGGCCTCTGTCTCTTTAAAACTCATGCTCTTTCTGAAACCCCGCCTCCAGGAAGTCATCACCCATCTCAGTGGATTTTAGCTGGATGAAGTGATATGAAGCCATCTGTCAAACAAGTCCAGTGGTAAAACTTTCTCCTTACTAAATATTCAACAGTTTTGTTGAAATAATGACTCGGCCACAAAGTGGAACCACATGTGTCACCATAGGGGGTCAGTGGATGCTGAGGTGTGTGTAGCGCCCACAGGTTACTGACCTTCTACATAGTCAAAGGCTACACCCAACCAAACTCCATGTGGCCATCAGATTGGATCAGGAATAGTGTGGCAGCAGCCTCATGGATCAGGTTTCCATGGCGATGCAAAGGGTCAGGAGCAGTGGTCAAAAGTAGTCAAGTTTATTTGGAAAGCACATTTCAGCAACAACGCAGTTCCAAATCCTTTACACTATAAAAACGCAATGCAGTAACCAATCATGAAATAAGCCATGAACGAATGGCATCATCGAATTCATCAAGCAAAAATACATGAAATACTTTTGATCAATGTTCCACTTACTGCTAATCGAAAGCAGCTCTAAACAAATGGATTTTAGTCTGCATTCAGAGGAACTCAGTGTTTAATCTGTTTTGCATTTTCAGAAGGTTTGTACAGATGTGTGGTGCGTAGATGCTGAATGCTGAATCCGATCTCATACTACGATATAGTTCTCGAAGAGTGCATAAAACATGGAGGAGCTTTGCGGCCTGAAATCCATGGATGCATTCAATCAATGTTTAAAGGACCCGCTAACTCTTTTTCTCTTTTTCTGCTGACTGACAGTAAGTACATGAAGTAATGTACACATAGGCTACATATGCACAAAACTTTAATATTCCACTTGTGTCAAAAAAACACAGTTTCACAGTTTTGTGTTTACATTGAATAAAGATTACAATTATAGTCACACGAGAATACGTTTATTCACACATTAAGTGACTGAAAAACATTCAACTCAATTCCTGTCATCATCTTTGTGTTTTCTACTAGTAGTAACATCTGGTTGTTGATCATCTGACTGGTTTGGCAGAACTGAGCCTGGATGAGAAGAATAAGCTGTAATTAGCAGAATTGTTTCTTTTTCTGTCAGATGAAATGACCTTTCTTGAACTTTATTTTGGCGTACTGTAAACAAAAATCAAGTACATTCCACATAACACTTCATCAATTTCTGCACTGACTGGCGTTTCTCGGTTCAAGCCTGAACCTCCAGCAGAAAATCTTGCACAGAGGTGCCAGGATCTAACTCTCAAAACATGAAATCCATCTGGGGAAAAAAGTGATCTGCCTCTGTGACGAAGAATTGGACTCCTCCTTCATCACAGACCGATTAGTAACCAACAGAAAAAAGCACAAGACTGGAAGTCTTTCTATTTCGAACAGACTCAGAGAATTATAATTCATGAGCTTTAGAACTATCTTATAATTGGGTCTGTGGCTTATTTCCAATTGAGCATTCGAGATATACCGCCTCACATTTGCATTTCTTCAGCACTACCTCAAATTTCTTGTTTGAAGTAATTAACTGAAACCGGGAAAAAAGAACAAAAATGATCCGCAACATTGGTTCTCCATCATTTTTTTAAATTCAAGGTTTTCCTGCCAAATCCAGTTCCTAGAGCAGAAAAAAACTGTTTGCTATGCGAACTGGAAACAGCCTGCAGCTGATTGAAAAGGTGACAGTGAGAACCAGGTGAACCATGTCATATTTTGTACAGTAGTGGTCATTGGTAGTGCTGTTTCATGATCTAGTTAGTAGGTAAACCAGTTCCTTTCTGCCTTGGATCTTTTTTTTGTTCCATCTGTTTCTCAGGCTTGCATCATCTTGACAGATAGTATCTTGAACATACCTCTGCTGAACTGCCATGTCACTTTAATGCCTGTTTTTTTTTTTTTCTTTCATGGCTTTGTTCAGGTTGGCTCATCTTCACTACTTATTTTTGTACCAGCCACTCTCTCAGTCCATCACTGCAACATTTCACTTTTAGATCCAGCAATATATGAAGTAACAGAGACGTAATTGAAGAATCTATACGTACTTAACACATCAGTTCATTACTCAGTAATCTACTTACCTTTAATTCCCATGAAGTGTTTAATTATGCTAAATTATGCCCATGAAAAGCAGCACTTCATGTTCAGACACTTTAATGCTGGGATATTTATTTCATGAGTAAAGTTTGTGTTGTGTAAAACTTCTAGACCAGTGCAGAAAAATGGAAACTAGATGGGACATCCATTGAAGATTTGGACTGTTTGAGCATAGACAGAAATTTAAGAATGAGGTTGGTCCTAAAATTCAACCCAGAGCACAAATCTTAGTCAATATTCTGCCGATGTCAAAAATCCCCATAATTTTGCAATTGCAGTATTTCCAAATTTAAATTAGAATCATATGTGAAAAAGCTTGTTTTTGGAAAAAGACCACAAGCTATTTCTCCTTGTGGTAGACTGGCATGTGTGTTTTTTTTAAATTATATTTACCCAGAATGCCCTCCACTGTCATCCACTTCCTGCTTTTGGAGCGGTACCTGGTTACACATTCACATCTCCCCAAACAAACCGGACTTTCTTGGCTAAGAAAGGCTAAATAACTGACCTGACTGTCCCTAAAGGGCAAAAGAGACTAGAATCTAGTGGGCTCTGCAGAACACCAGCAATATCTACAAATCACTGATAAAGTAACCCTCAGTCTGACTCCAGCAGCTAAAGGTTTCTGGCGATATTGTGTCACTTGGTGCATTAATGTAAAGCCAGGTCTCTTTGTACCTCAGGTAACCTGTATTTAACACCCACAGTCTGTCTCAGCCACTTGAGAAATTTTTCTTTGAACTTCCAACCGATTATGTGGAGCCGCAGAGGTATGAGTGTTTCCAGACGTTTGTCCGACTCTTTACTTTTGCTGAAAATTGTTAGGAGCACTAAGGTGCGTCAGAGACAGTCCATGTGTATTCTTCCCCGTTCTTTTTATGCACCAGTTTTCTTTTTACAATGGAAATTTTTCCATTTATGAAAGTATTTATGTTTATCCACAAAGCCTCATCATAGATAGGTTTTACTATCTATGATGAGATCCCTCTTTTGAGATCCCTCTTTTGAGATCCCTCTTTTGGCAGTGGAGAATGTGGGAAAACTGAAAAATAAAAGTTGAGGACTGAACTTTCAAGTGGGCCGTTTGCTGTCGCTCCATGCCTTTCCTGCACTGTTCTGAGGTTCTAAGTTAACACAGCTGACCTGTTTAGTTTTATCATTGTGTAAAAGCTAGTATGGTTTACAGTAATTAGTTTACACACATTTCTTTTGCTGAAGTCAGTTCATTTGAATCAAGAGTGTTCATGTGAATCATGAGATCAATTCTAGCATATGTCCAAGCTTTCTTACAGGGGAACTCAAATCCAGGCCTTGTGGTCCGGTGTCCTGCAACTTTTAGATGCGTCTCCACTTCAACACACCCGAGTCAAAACATCAGGTCATTAGCAGGAATCTGGAGAACCTGACTGCCTACTGAGGAGGTTATTTAATTATTTGATGCAGGTGGATCTGGAACACATCTAAAAGTTGTAAGACTGGAGTTCAACACCAAATCTGGTATGGTTTGTCAGTGGATGACTGACCATAGTAGATCATCTACTGGGTGAATATGAAAAGAAGTCTTCTTTGATAAAGAGTCCAAATAAATAAAACATACTTGCAAAAGCAGTGGGGACACAGGAACAGGATGCAAAGAGAGAGCAGGGTTAAATAGGAAGGTAATGAGACAAAACAGAAAAATAATGGGAGGAACTAGCAAGGAGTGAGAGCAGGAAATGTGTTTAAATACTGTGAATGCTGGAACAAAAGATCAGGGCTGAATAGGCAACAGGTTGCAAGTGTGAAGGGCAAGAGCAGAAGGAGGCTGAGGAGAGAGAGAGAGTGGCATCAAGGAGTGAGGGAGAGCAAATAAGGAAACTAAAAAAAGGAAGAAAAAAAACTAGACGTAAGAAATAAACACAACTAGAGTCACTAAGAAGAGTGGAACTGAAATAAAACAGAAACAAAACTCATCCAATCAAAGTGAGAAACTCAAGAACACAGAATTTTAACAAAAGTGGCATCAAGAAATCAAACCCCAAAGCAACTGAAAACAAAACAAATACACCGACACAATGTCTGTGGGGATAGTGATGGAGATGCTGTCGCTTTGTTTTATGGTATTGCTTTGTGTAGGAGGCCTCACTCAGACTATTTGCAACATGGATAAGAAAACAAATAGATATCAGAGAAGATAATAAAAGTCAGTCTTTCTACTCAAATAATGTCTTGGTAAATGTTGTTATGTCATTTTAATAGCATTAGTGCCAAATGCAAGTGTTTGAATGCATCATCGCTGGTCTTCCACTGCAACATCCTGCAGTCCAGAAACCCCAACATGGACAGCAGCTCCGACTCTTGCTGGTTCAGAGTGGCACGTTTCCCTGGTTTTAATGTGGTTTTGGAAATTTTGCATTTCTTCACAGCAACATTTCTTGGAGATAAAATAAATCAGACAGCCGTCACTCTGAAATCCTTGACTGTTAAAACCTCGTTGTATGTCGGCTGTCAAAAAATTATGGCATTTAGTCCAGGATTGAACATTAAATGTTATTACAGTGACTATTATTAATCTGTTGGGGGAAAAAAAACAGCTTCTGTTTACATTTTAATAATAGTAGAGATTAAAAAGATGAAGTGAAAGATGTGTCCGTTAGCAGAGAATCAAGAGTGATTCTGTATGTTTTGTTAGGCCGAGGCTGCAAATACTAAAAGCTTCTGTGAAATTACAGAATGAAAAATGACCCATCAAAAAATCATTCAGCATTTTTAAGGGGTCTCGGCCACATCAGGCAAATCTTTTAAAAGTACCTGAAGATTTTTATATAGATGCTAAAATTATTTTGGTGGTTTTGTGTAGAATCCTCTTTCCAAGCTTACATTTGTTAACTTATCCTTCTGATTCTTAAATAAAAAAGTCAGTATGTTGGCCCACTGATGTTTAACCAAAAGAAACATATTAAGTTCTAACTGAGCGATTTCACAGATTTAATCCGAATACACACACGTTCAGAAAAAAAGGCATATGACGAGACACACACACTTTAAAAATACGTGACAAAATGTGTTACCAAAGCTCTCGAAACGTGGCATTGGACAAAATAAAAAGCTTATTGCTTGTTTGAACTGCCTTGTTGCTCAAATGTGCTATATACAAATAAACCTCACTTAAAAACCACTGTGACATTCTGATGAAGGCTCCCGATAGCAATTCTTTATTTCTACAAAAATAAAACCATCAGGTTCTACTTAAATGGGTTGCTCTGTCATCTAAGAGTTTTCTAAAGCATCGGGATTTGGTTGGTGATTTATTGCTCCAAACTGCTTTCAGTCTGATCTGTAAATCAAAGCTGAAGTTAAAAGAAGGGGGACAACAAAAGAGGCTGTATAGAGAATGAAGCACATCATCAATGCAGTAAATCTGAACAACAGCAGGGATTCAAAGTGTGATGAAAACGAAACATTGGAGAGTCCTGATAGTCAGAAGATAAAAAAATAAAAAATGATGAAACAATACCCCATCAGACAGCTAGAGAGCCATTCCTGCCAAGTCTAGTTTCACCTTTGGACATGGAGTGCCTGGTCGACCTTCACTTGAGCTGTCTGTCAAAGTGGATTGTCTCTAATGAGACAGCAGCTGGCTGCAATGGACTGTGTGGCTTTGCATCATGTTAACAAACCGGAGCATAACACCGGCAAACTGTAAACTTTCTAGGTAGTTTGAGTCTCTAGAGTGTGTGCAATAACAATAATGTGCTTAAACACGTAACATGGTACCTTATTTGTCAGGTTATATACAATGGTGTATTTGGCAGCTTACAGATTTCTTCTGTTTTTCTTTATTTGACACATTTAAAAGTTTCAAATTATAAAAAATTTAATATTAGATACAAAAAAACCAAAAACAAAACAAAACAAAAAAGTCCACAATTTTTGAAGGTGGAATATAAAATGTGACAAATCAGATATTTTATAACTTAACAATAGAATAAAGTTTTTTTGTTTTTTTTGGGCAGCCATTGTCTCTTCAGAAATGTAATTGTTTTTTAAGGTATTTGAGTCACATTATGTCTCTACAGCCAACGAGGAGGTGGAACCAGTTCAACCTCTTAACTAGCTGGCTAGGTAGGTGGGTAGGTGGGAACTAGAGGTACGTCTTTGACTTTACAGTCACCCAGTCTACAATAACACTAAGAATAAACTCTTAGAATAAATCAAAAGTAGACTCAGACCAACTAGGCATTCCTTCAATGACTCTACTTTTTTATTTGGGAGCCTAATAGCTCATGGAACAAATGACAATATCGATCTGGTTTTAATAAAAGGAAGCAAGTGTTTATTATCTTCAGATTCTAAATTTTTATTGAAAGTACAGTGAAACTTATGAAGCATGTTGTTAGGAGCATTAAAAGGCATCAACTTCTTCCAAAAATACATGTGTTGCAGAATCTTTGCACTGATTACCACATCATCCACAACCAGTGAAACAGTGGTCAGACTGTTGGGAAGACACCGCAGGTGGTCCAGGAGGATCAGTTATTTTCATCGGTGCTGATTGGCTGTACAACCCTCCCACTCCGCTCCAACACAAGACTGAAACTAAACCAAACTGGAGCTCTGAGTTTCCATGGTCGTGCTAATGCGGTTTCTACTTTGAGAGAAAGGTTCAAGAATTTGTGGATTTGAACTTTTTGCAGGCGACTTTGGTCTCTAATCACCCCAAATACTGCTGGACCACTGCAGTGTAAAAAGAAATTGCCCACTTATTTGTTTTGGTTCATCTTTTTTTGTCACTCAGTAATATTTCAGATAATTGAACCAATTTAAAAACTAATTTCAATATGGGAGAAATGTGTATAGCTTGAGTAAACAAACCAGCTTTCTTAAAAAAATAATTTTCCTACCTGACCTTCATGTATTAAGAAACATCAATGCATCCATGCTTTTCATTGTTGACAAATTTCAAAATAACATTCATTCAATATTTCCACATGCAGCTCAGAGTGCAAACTGTGGAAGAACAGAACACAAAACAGAAGGATTTGACTCAAATACAGAGAAAAAAATGTTCTGCATAAGGGATGTTACAGCAAAGACATGTTAGCATATTTACCAAACTTTACCAAAAATGATGCTAATTTATTGGAGCAGATTTTATGGCTTGTGATTTCTTAATGTAGTTTAGGTGCTACACAGCTAAAGATATTGAAAACAGTTTGGAGACCACACCAAAACGATAAATGATGAACATAGGAGGAGAAATAGGGCAGCACTGAGACTGAGCACAATAAGATTCAACATGTAATAAGTGGCTTCTTTTCATTTGACATAATAAGTACATAAAACAGCAAAGGCAAAACGTTGGAATTTTCTCTTTCAAAAACGCTGAACTGATAAACCTTCAGTTTAAAAGAAGGGAAGATAACAGTTTGTCATGAAGTGATTTTCTGGTTTGGAAGGCCTTGAAAATTTCCTGTTGGGTTTTGATGAAAGCAGAAATCATTATGAGATATTCATCCTGTTTCTTCTGCTTATGAAAGCTCGACTCGAGACCTCGGATGACGGAAGCCCTCGACAAAGAGAGCTCCCCTTCCTGCTGTCGTGAGTTTTGTGTGGACCGGAAGTATACATGGCTTCTTTTCATTTGGTCTGACTGATGCCACAAATATTTCTGAACACAATATTGCAACAATGCGTAGTAAATTATCGAAAAAAAATAAAATTACATGAACACACAAGATTGAGATTTTGTCTTTGAAGTACAGAAGATATATAGGCGAAGTCTTTCATTTGTGGACAGACTTTGCTCGAATATTTATGTTATTTTAATATAAAACAAAAACAAAATAACGAAATGTGAAAGTCGCTTCCAGTTGTTTCTCTTTTATTGTCTAGAAGTGAAACACAGCTAAGGCAATGAAAATTCAGCCGAGGCAAAGAGACAGGAGCTGCACTTCGCTTACAAATGTGGGCAAAACCATGTCAATATTCCAAAAAAACAAAACACAATATCACAATTCTGTTTGTGCAATGGACAGTGTTGAATAAAAAAACACAATTAAAATCACACATGAATATGTTGTTCATACAATAATTTCATAAAAAACACCATGCACCCCAATCCTCCAGCTACTTCCTGACATCTTCTTTGTGGTTTGCTCCAGAAGTAACACCCGGTTGCTGATCATGTGACTTGGATAATGCAAAAAAAAGGTTATTTCCCAAAAACTCCATTGCAGTTTTGGGACATAAACCAATTGTTATGTGGCCAAAAAACAAACAAACAAAAAATCTGCTGTTTCCATTAAGTAAATTTATTTTGGACATGTCCAATTACACAATTTTATGTTCACCGCTAACACAGTCATTGTTATACACTGAAAGACGGAGTTATTCTGTCAAGGTGTACCTAATAAAGTGTCCTGTAGGTGCGTTGAAAATGTTGCATTTTCTGAGCTTCCTCTGCGGTGTAATTCTGCATTCTACTGCAATTTTATCCCGACAGCGCATGTTTGTTGTTTGGAGATTATGCATATTATAACATATGCTGCTGCTTTCTCTCATCTGCTTCTTTGGAGATGTTCTCTCTCCTTGATTCAGGAGGTGGATCGCTGTAAGGAAGGATTGAATGAGATAAGAGAAAATGTCAGATGGAGACCATGGAGTGAGCGGTTATTTAATACGTATGGCTAATGGATGTCTGGATTCTTTGGGTCATTCTTGATGGACAGGCAGAAAAGCAGGGCTCTTAAAAAATCAATAGAAAGAAATAGGTCTCAGTCTGGCAAAATTGAAATAAAAATAAACAGGGCAAGATTTACTTTCAGCCTGTATTGAGTGCTTGTAGTTTACTTTAAATGGTTTTTCATGCTCTCACACACAGATCGGAAGGCAGGTTGTGTCAACATGGACCCAACAACAACCTAAAATCAAATAATTTCCGCATCATCGAGGATATAACTTTGCCTACTTATACTCTAAGTCATAGCCTACTTGCCTACTTATACTCTAAGTCATACCTCAACTGATGTTGAGGCATGAAAGCAAGACAAATACCGACCTCTTCACACACCTAAAACACACAGACACTGTTTGTCTGTCATGCTGATCTTTAGTGGTGCATCACTGATGCAGGAAACTCAATTATTGGGGCCTGCCATAGAAATGTATGGCAGGCACCTATTGTTCTTCATCTCAAATGAAGAATCATGTGGATTTTATTGTGCTTCAAAATATATCATGACTTTATAGACCTCAGTGAAATGATTCTTTTGTTTTCTGTGCGGCTGTGCAGGTTATTCAGCCTTTGGTGTCCTGATAAAGAAAAGAACCCAGTGAAACAACATGTTGTCAGAGTTTTGTTCTCCGTGCTGAACAAAGTCATTTTTTTCCCCTTTCTACATCTGTAATTTGTTGTTTCTCATGGCTTCTTCTCATCTGAAGTAGGATCAGTCCCAGTAAAATAAAACATTACATTATAAATGAAGACAAAAGAAGGCAGTCGGTACCGTTCTGTGTCTGTGTTTTTATACAGTGTTGCAGTGAAGCCTACCATCCTTACGAGGTTTCATAAAAAATAATTGTTTTTTTTTTTTTTTTTTTTTTTTACAAAACAGTGACTCAATAATCCAAAAGTTTTTGAAATGACTTGTTTTCCATTTCTCCCATCAACTTATGGGCAGAAAATGAAAAGATTGCATTTCATTAGCACTCGGGCTGTTTCTAGAAGCAATAGACTCAAATTGTAGTACAAAACCATGCAAACAAAACGTGAATTTGGTGTAACGGATCCCTTTAAAGCTTTGCAAAATGTTCCAGTTTAATTTTGTTTGAAAAGATGTCAAAGTAAATTGCTATTTTCCCTTGCACATAATCAATTTACAGTAGTTTGTGTGTAACACATAACATCCAAATCAAATTAGAACCACCACTGAAGATGTCAATAATGTCAAATCAACAACGGGTCAACAACATCAGCTGGTCCTCCTGCAGGATGCCTTCTTTACCAGATTCTAAAGCTTTGTTCGTCTGGACTGTGCCATAGAAACTTTTTCTTAATAAATATTCTGACTCTTCTAAGTTTGAAAATATCTAATGGATATGGGACTCAGTTTTTCTGATCAGAGGTGTAGCAACCATTTCCATCCAGACAGAGGCCACACGAAGAGCAGGAGATCATCAATGTGGGAATATTCTTTGTGAATAATTGAAAGTTTTCATTTTACATGATTCCAAAGTCTTGATCAATGTGACAACTGCCTTCTGAACATCATAATTCATCCCCTCACCCCCACACTTTCCCTCACCACCTCTCTGCATTTTTCTGAAAGCTCCAAAGCGGCGCAGACACACACAGCCCAGCTTCTCACTGGTTGAAATTAGCATAGTTGTTAAGAAGAAAAAAAAATAGTAGGGCAATTACTCTGCTTCATGTTGCAAATCATGGAGAGGAAAATGACATCATAAGTGCGAAGTTTGGAGCATTCATAAGCGCACACTTGAACATCATTATCTGACATTGTCGCTCATTATTAACTAGAAAGACAAAGCATTGAAGTCCCATAAGTGAACTGGATGCAAAATGAATGGTGTGAATAAAATGAGTGTTTGGTTGGAGAGGAACTGATGATAGATGTGCACGAGGATTAACACAGGCTAAGATCTGGGTCCTTAAAGTCCATATTTGACACATAGAGCATGAGGGATCTGTTTGAATAAGTTAATAAAGCAGGACATTTTGAACATTAAGATTTTTGAAAGGCCTTTGACACCTTATTCTTTTTATTCTCCTGTTTTTCAGCATTTTTATTCAACAATTTTGTTAAAAATAAAACCCTCTCATTTCAGATTTCCATTCATAGTTTATTAAGAAAATATGAACCTCTAATTTTTCCTCTTGTCAAAGATGGAAATGGTAATATTAGGGCCTAAGACAAAAGGCATGCGTGGTGTCCTTCCTTCAGTCATTCAGTAACATCTTCTGAGACGGACATTAGAAACAAAAGGAATTATGAAATATAGCACTTTATTTGTTGACGTGTTTTAAAACAGAAGATGACCGTACAAATAAAGAATGCCTTTAAATGAATTTGGCGCGCTGCCTCTTGTAGCAACACAGACTGTAAACCTCAGTCGTCACTCTGCATTCTCATCACCCTTTGAGTGTGTGTGTCTTATTGCTGAACTGATTCCTTTCCCAGTGTGTTCCTATCGCCAGCTGTTTCTTGTCAGACTCACCAACAGTGCAAGAGGAGCAGCAGCAGTAGATCTCTGAACACACCAGATGGCCTCCTCACACCCATGTGGCATCCAGCCCCACATATTGCCCTCTTTGTTTCATGTTTCAGGTACTTCCCTTTTGTTTCTCTCTTCTGGGATCTCCTGGTTCAAGCTGCTGGAGGTCTGGTGGAAGGCTTCCTCCTTGCTGAAGATCCTCCAGAGTGTCTCGCCATTCCTCTGATCGCAGTCACTGGGAAACGACCAACGATCCTTCCTGCAGCGATCACTGACAGCGAGGAGACCAAGGACAACAAACGGGATTCATCACACTCCATCTTGCGCGCCGCCGACTGGAGACAGAGATGGAAATTCAGAACATTCTCCTCAGAGGAAAACATTCACCACCGACTCCGACGACCAGTTTGTTCTTCAACCCTCTGAGTATCAGCTGTGCCATCACAGCTCATCTGTTGGATTCATTTTGAATAAATTGAGTTATGCTGAACTCGACTATATGTTATGTTTGAAATAAACTAATCTAATTTTGCTTCTTTTCACCGTTGGATGACTTCCTTTGGGAAGTTTAGCACAACTGTGGAAATCAACTGTTTAAATTCAAAGGTCCTGAAGCTCCACTGACTGTAAGAGCCAAGATATCTCCTGAGACTTCTGCATGTCACGCCGCGCTCAATCACGGCTCCTCTGATCGTTTTGCTCCCAGACGGGGAGAGGATTAAGATTTTATCCTTTGCCACATCAATGGTGTCAGCCCGATGTTAAAATTCACCGTGTGGTTTATGCCCTGGAGCCAAAGTTCATTCCTTGGATCTGCGTTCCAATAAAAAGAGATGATCACTGAAGTCCACGTCATGCGCAGACACATACCAAATAAAACACAAATATCATGAGAATGTAATTCGTTTCAATAAGTGGAATATATTTAATAGACAAACTACTGTGTGATTTTAAAGGTTTATTTCTGATGATCAAGACTTACAGTTAAAAATAACCAAACTTTAGACAACTACATTGATTTATTATATTAGGACAAGAAAGTGGTTTAAACAGAATCCTATTTCAAAATCTGCTTTTGGGTAATGATTGACTGGCCTGAAATAAGCCTAAAAAAGATATCAGCTGATTTTAGTTTCTACTGCTTGGTGGCCAGGACCAGACACACATCAAATAAAGCGTCTTTTTTATTAAAATATGGAAGAAAAAGATACGAGAAACAAAATATTATGGACAGTATCACTTAGGAAATTAATTGGAAAATGAAAACAAACAGATTGGATGGATTAACAAGGAGAACATTACACTATTTATATTTTCTAATTTTCATGAATAAAAAAAGTAGCAAATTTCTCTGAAATATTGTGCTTTACAACGTCCCGCAAAAACAACTTTCTAAATGTTGTGAGGGATAAAAAGTATCGTTTAAAGGAGAAATAATATCCTATTTAGTTCACATACGAAATTCAAAATCTGGCTTCAGGTTTGACTCACAAGAGAAAGTTCTGGGTTCTGATGGGTTCTGTGTGGCGTTTGCATGAACTGGGTTTTCTCTGTGTTGGCCTGGAGACAAACTGGTGATCTGTCCAATCACCTGTCACCCATTCAGTGTTCACTTCCTCACTGCATTCAGAGCTGCAGAGAGGAAATGACTGAATTCACTTTTCTGTTTGTCTCATAATAAAAACAGATGATGTGAAAATAATGAATAACTGCATGATAAATATCAAAAATGTGTCTTTCTCCTAAGAGACAAGCTTTCAAACACTGTTCATGTCCAGGCAAGAATATAACTTAAAGAAGATATTTTACCTACAATTTAACAGAACATTTAATGTGATTTGACTTCATTTTTCACAAATATTCAGCTGTACATCTTCAGTCAAGAACTACAAAAAGTTTTCTTTAATATCAAACCATCTAATCATCTCCTGACCCTGCAAAACATGACAAGATGGTATTTATGAATCAATTTACAGGTTGCATGTTCTGCTGCCTACACAAACACAAAACCTGGTCCTGTTCTGGACCAGGGTTCTAATAGTTCTGGACCTTTTAGTTTTATTTCATCGTGACTGTTAGCTTGTCTGATTTGGTTAGTTTTAATTCATTTTAGAATGTGTTTGCTAGTTTTTATTTATCATTATCAGTGTTTCGCTTTAGCTTGGTGTTTATTTCATTACTTCCATGGTGAAACCTGAACAATGGACTGAACATTGGATCTCCAGCACGTCTTGTGTCTTCCCCTCGACACAGAACTGCAGGCGAAACAATCCCTTAGACATATTGTAATTTTCAAAACATATGATAAGAGGACTGAGTCGGTTAAGGTCAGCCGTTGGAGAGGATTTCCTCTGAATCGTCTCTAGCTGTTTTTCCATTGACCATGTAGTTGCGCAATTTTGACTTGTAGAAAATAAATGAAAACAGCAATTTGGAAATCTTGTTTTTCAGTAAAAAGTTTTGACTTTAGAATGAGGTGGGTGCTTTTTTTTTTGCAGCATAGAAATTAATTTATTTTTCAAAGCTGCAATGGATTTCACATAATCAACAACCAGATGTTGCCACTGGTGTAGACCACAAGGAGAAGAAGACATGCCGCACCATGGTTTTATCACATGAACAAACTTAATCACATCCAATTTTTCATTGTATTTCTTGTTAGATGGAAACACCGCAATTGAAAAATTGTCTTTTTCGCCATTAGTAGAATTTTGACAAAGTTTTGGGTAAATTTGTAACAGAAACAGAGTTTTTGTTGAATATCCCACCACATCCTGTTTTTGCAGTACTTCCTGTTTGCTCTGCCAGTCACTCGCTTTCCTGTCTTCTTCCCAAGAAGAGGTTATGGGCCATCTTGCACATTTGTATATTTATTAATAATCTCTTTACTGGTTCTGTGACAGTTTGGAATGGAGAAATCTTATGTGCTTTTCATTATTTTTCAATATATGTAAATCTGTAAAAAAACAGCAAATTTGTCCTAATGTCCTAATGCAACTTGAGCATTGAAGCATTTCTTGTGAAATAATGGAGGAATGTAATGAGGCTGAGACTTATGTAGTTGGACAAGGTCAGTGATGACTACACAATAGATTCGGAGTGAAAGCCTTTTCTTAAGTAAATCGTCACTGTAAAGCAAAGTTAATTAACCTCCTCAGACTCTCCAATAACTGGATTTGACATAATATATTTGTGGGTTTAAACCAACAAAAATGTAGGGATTTCATCATTTGAATGATTCCTGTCATTGACTAAGTCCTCACTGACCAATGCAATTGAAGTTCTAAAGCTTCAGGCATAAGACAAGACAAACATGTTTTGAAAAGGGGAGGAATAAGAGTTAATTTTCCATCAAAAATATAAACTGAAGTTGATTGTAGCCTCATAAAATAGCTCTAAATATAATGCTATGAATTTCTAGTCGTACATTTCTAAATGAATTTCATTTAGAAATATTGAAGTTATTTCTAAAATGTTTGCTGCCATTGAGTTGTAGGATTATTTATTTTAAGAACAATGTCCATCCCAGTGGACATCAGGAGTTACATATTCATCAGGATATATGAACCAACATTTATTTATTCAGAGTTAACAAGTGCTGGAAACAAAGTATCTGTGAGCATTTGATGGTTTATTTGTGATTTCTCAGGTAATTTATTTCACTGCATTTATTTGTTTTTTTTTATGTTCATGCTTCTTATAAACTCACAGACCTTCTTGAACTGCTTGTAAAAAAATATCTTTTTACCCCTATTTTTCAATTGTAAGTAACATTTTTTGCATTGTAGATAAAAATCAAACCCAAAAGACTTAAATTCATCCAAAATAAAAGCTGAAGGAGAATAAAATCGGCTGAATAAAGGAAAAATCTCTCCAAACTGATGTTTCCTGTTACCTTCCTGTTACTACATCAGTAACATGCTCTTACTGGCTGCCCTTGTTTGCTTTTGCTCTCCGTCTCACTTTACTCATTTAAAAGTCAGTTCCATGTCTTTATGGAAACATAGCAACTTCAGGGTACAAAAGAATTAAATAAAGTTAAAACTTATCTGTCTTTAATCCCACTGAAACTCTGCAACGTCTGAATGAATTAATAATATCCTGAGATAATTTATCTTTCCCTTTACGTGGCAGCTGTCAACATGCTTACCTTAAAGTCTGTAGTTATCGTACCGCAGCTTGCAGCCTGACAAGCAGCTCTGAATGCCGTCATACCCTTAACTCTGACCAGCAGACCCAATTCAGGTCTGAAGTGAGCAACAGATTACCTCTGTTCTGCACAACGAGGGTTATCCTTCACACATTCCACTTTATTCTGTCTCTGGGTGTGCAGAGGCAGAATAAGGAGGGAGGGATTATGCTTCATATCTGAAGAAGCTTCAGACTGAGCTTGCAAGGCTTTTGATCCTGTTTTATGGAGCGTCTTTGTTTTCCTTGCAGGTTCATGTTTTTCAGAAAGCCAGTTGTTGTTGTTCTCGGTGTTAGAAACATTAAATATGTTGCTGCAAAACAAAAACCATACAATATTTGGGAAGTTCATATATTTTATATTATAGTTTAATTATAGTTTAATTGCAATGGGAAGAAAATACTTGAAATATTATTTTATTTACTTATGGCAGACAAAACTGAGTGATTAGTTCCTTGATTGATCCACTTAAAAAAAGTAAAATCTAAATCACAAACCAAGTTTGCAGGGATTGTTGGGACTGCCACTTTTATTTTGAAAATTATTTCCATAACATGTCTGCTCAGTGTGTACAATGAAATGAAAGGTTGAAATCTTAAATGTTTTTCCAAATAAATTTGTGCAACTGCAATGCAAAGCTCCACTTTTCTTTTTCTTTAATGCTTTCTGATCTTTTTGACAGGGACATATGTAATTCTCCAACAGAGCATTTCTGGAAAACATTTCACATGTTGCATTTGTTCATATCAAAAACAAAAGCAGAGGAAACAAACATGATGTAGAATAGAAGCAAGTAAACACTCTGACTTGCTTCTGTCTGCTGTTGATTTTCCTTCATTGTTCACAACTGCAGCAGCCGCTCAGTTGCTGTCTGTCTCTGCAAATTATCTACACTCAAGTTCATTTTTCTTTCACTGCAAACAACAGTTCAATCACTTCAACTTGCACATTAACTTCTCCCTCTCCTGCCGCTCCTGCCCTGCAGTCAGACTTTCCTCGGTGTTCTGCTCTTGCAGTGAGGACCGGACACTCATTCCACATGGTGATGGAGGAAAATGGATCTTTTTTTCGGTTTCACCGGTCAGTCTTTTCTATTCCAAACTGATTATTTATTTCAGCTTAATAAAAAAAATGTGAACAATGAAAGAGAAAAAAAGAGTTTTCAAAGTATTAATGCTGACAATTACAGATGTCCTATGGTTAGTAAGAGGGGTTAGATCTGATTATTTCTTGTTAAATATAAAAGTCTTGCGGCAGAGCTTCGGGGCTGAGTGGAGGAATTGAGAATTATTTCCATTTCTATTCATTTTTGTCTAACTGTGTACAGTAATGGAAGTATTTCCTGGTTTATTAACTCAGTCTAAATGGTCTCATAAATGAGGACATTCTGGTATAATTGTTTGCCCTTGTGTCATTTAAAACTAAAATAACCTACTGCTAACATTTAAAAAACAACTTACATTAGGACAACTATAACAATGAAGTTTCTATTCATCCTGAAACAATGAAAAGTCTTTATTTTTAATGTGATCCTAAGTGAAGAAACTCATTTTACAGACTGATAACACTCAGTTGTGTCTACTCTAGTGCTTTTAGCATCATTAATTACAATTAAAATGGATGTTTATTAAATTCTCATTGAGTCATTATTCCAAGAACTAACAGAAATGACCAACTATCTTCAACTTCACATCCAGGTTGAAATGCAATTGAGCATTTTTAAACACGTTTTAGAATTTCTTTTTGTGTGATCAGGTTGGAAACCATAGTTTTTTTAAAATCGTTTTTCACAAATACTAGAATTCCACCAACGAAACCTGATCCATCCTCTTTTTTTGGAAATGTTTTAAGTTTTTCTTCCTTTCTGGATTTAAAAATAGAAAAAAAATGGTGGTTGTTGGAAGAATTGCAGCTTGTTTGATACATAAGTTGTGTTTTTTCTCAACAGGTCAGATCAATATTAACGGCTCTCAACCAGTTTTACTTTCATCAGAGGCCCAAAATGTTTTTTGTTTTTTTTTGGACGGTAATGCTTGCAGATCCCTTTTATAAAGCAATTAATATATCGATATATGGACTCGCCTCTCTGCAGATATTAATTATGGTCATTCAAGCATATTTTCAACCTCACAAACTAGCCCTTTTCTCAGATCCTATATTTCACAACATATACAAAATCATAAAGGCTTAATTGGACACATCACTATCATGATATTGATGGATAGTTCCTGCAGCAGGTAACACAAGCTGCTTCTCAGCTTCATTTTGCTCTGGCGTGTTGATGAGGCAGGCTACGTCTGAGAAGCAACACCATTGTCCTTCTGAGAATCAGAACAAACCCAAACTGAATCCCGCAGGCTCAGATGACGGATTTAATTACAGGCCTGTGGTAAAAACTCAAAGTACTCGTCCACAGCTGATGTAGCTTCAGTAAGACACTGGACTTTCGTGTATATTATGTGTGGTATTTCTTTTTCCAAGTATACAGCGATTAAATTCAATGACTGTGCTTCACAAAAGGTCAAACACTTCTCTGCTAAGTGGTGTGTTTGCACAAACGAGCAGTCTGTGTGGAGGTGAAACCTTCCCGATATAATATATTGCGCAGCAGGAGAGAACGCCAGCGAAACATGCTGGCAGTTATATTTTTGTTGTGCTTTTATTATGTGCATTTAAAGAAAGTTGATATTCGGAAGGTTTTTTTGAGTCATGGCAGAAACAAGTAACCAAACAGAGTTTCTACAAGAGTGGAAGAAAGTCCTCCTCTTTAATAAAAGAGCAGCTTTGATTAATCGAAAACAAACCTTGTGGAGTTTTGGACTCAGTCAATGGCTAATTCCTTACTGAGGAATTCCAAACAGTGACAGCCTGAGTGTTGTAACTCTGAATCACTTGTTGCCTAGTAAACTTGATATGAAAGCCTGTTTTTAGTTAGGGCTTTTTTTTTTTTAAGAAAAAAACCTTACCACAAACTAAGGTTGCATTCAAACTAGCCCTGTTTTGTTTATTTTTCTAGGAAGACCCAGTTTGTTTGGGGAGGTGTGATTCAGGGATTTCGGGGAAGAGGATTTGCTTCTTCTATGTGTGCCTACAGGGGTTAGCAGGAACTCGTCAACACAGGTTATGGACTTAACCTGCTTAAGTCCATAATGTTGCTGCAGATGTGAATGCACTGCATTATGTAACTGCTTCCTGGTGTGCATGGTGCCGGGGTTGGAGTTCCAAACTGAAAACTTAGACTATTAGGCAACCACACTAAAAAAACAACAACAAAAACTCTTTGTTGCTGTAAAACAATTAAGTAATGTTACTTGTTGATGACAAGATCACAAGATAACAAGATCAGAATAAATCATTGGGGAAATTAGAGAAACCTAGCTAGCGTCTAACATTCGCGCGGCATGGACTAATTTTGTCACATAAAGATGGATTGAAATTTGACATACTTTCTATCCTGAACAATTGATGAAAGTTTACTCAAATTATATTTATTTGTGGAAAATTCTCACACCAATTTTATTTGATAATTTTTTAGCAGTTTAGTAACCAGTCAGGATCTGGGTTATCAATACTATTGTGACATAACTGGATTATCAAGTTTTACACGCAATGAGAATGTCTTGCCCTGTTATTTGTTAAAGTGCTTGGTTGTTGCATTAGAACCTAAACAATTGAATATAGCAGGTAATTTACATAGGTTTTCTTTATTTTTATTTCATGCTTTCTACATTAACACTGTTATAGTTTTTTGGGTTTTTTTTCCAAACTTTGTATGTTAATTCTTGTACTTTGGTATTCTTTTCTGTTTGAAAAGAAAAAATAATGTGAGTCATGACACCTGATAATGTGCTTAGAAACTGTTTCCCTCTGTTAAAACCCAACTTGTGGTTGCTTAATCTAAAGCCTGAACGTAAAACGTCTAAGCTAATGCTAACCATTGGACCGTATCCACCCACAACTGATTAACTCACACACATTCCTACTGCCAGGAACTTGGTAGCGTGGAAAAAGCAAAATATGCAGTATGTGACACTGGTCGGGGGTTTCAGGGAAGAGGATTTGCTTCTTCTATGTGTGCATCCAGGGATTAGCAGGAACTTGTCCACACACCAACACAACCTGCTTAAGTCCATAATGTTGCTGCAGACATTCTGTAAATGCACAACGGTGTATGACCATTTCCTGCTATGCATAGTGCTGAGGTTAGATTACCAAACTTACAACTTATAAGACAAAAGTTCAACAAGAAATAAACAAGAAACAACATTTTCCATGTTTGCTGTAGATTAATGGCTAATCCAACCTGGCGACATTAAGAATTATAACAATGGAGTAGCCAAGAAGAATTTGGAATTAAGAGAATGAAGTGTCTTCACTTTGCAAAGCCTTTGATAAATTACAAAACTACAAAAAACACATTTAATGCTTATTAGTGTTATGTACAACTGGTAGTCCTAATCGTAAGCATCCCTCGACTGGTGATGGAGCAAATCTGTCACCAGAATATTTATGACATAAGGGGAATGATTGAGTGAATTGTAAAAATCAATGTTTGGTTTCACCTTACAATAATCACTTCAGTTATTATTAGTCCACATTTCAAAACATTGTGAAAACCTTTCACTTGCTCATAATCAGTGGGTTACTGGTTTGGATCCATATTTTATCCGTCTCAGTTATTGTGTCCTTAGGCAGGACACGTCACCTGCCTTGGCTGCTGGTGGTGGTCAAAAGGCCCAGTGGTGCCGCTCAACACATAGGTTCATAAATGCGGACTTGATGACGTTCTAAACAAGTACAAGTCATTTAACATTTACTTCCTAATTGACAAATAATGACTTTCTCAGTAGTTTTATATTTGCTTAGTTATTTTTTTTTTTTATAAAGTTACAGTCCAAGTAACCAAAGTGTTAAATGTTAATGAGTCCCTGAAAATGCTCCTTATAAAATGTTACAGAATGTTTGTGTGACCTCAAGACAAACTGGAATTTTTGCTACTTTTCACATAAGCAAATCTCTCTCCTCTGATTGTTTTGTCATAAACAAGCTGCTGATTTGCTTGGAAAATAAATGTTAAAAAAAAAAAAAAATCACACTAGTCTGAAAACTCTGTCGGTCTCTTAGCGCTTGCTCTTCCTTTATCCTCTGTTCAAGTTATTTTGTGCGTTAGCTGCAAAGTAGCCCAGATTGTTTTCAATCCTTGCTTCGCTCAGAAAGAAGAATCCAGAGATCTCTGGACATCTCTCTAGCAGCTGGCTGGAGAACTCGGCAAGAAGTCCTTCACTTGATTTATCAATTCTTTCAACAGATGCAGACACTTGAGTTTAGGAACGACTTTATTTCCAGAGTGTATAATTTCTGACATAGCTATGCACAAATACAACAATCAGTCACAGCCTCTTTTGTTCTGGCTATGCTTTCACAGGTTTTTGCTATGACTACTGAAAAATGTCAGAAATGAACATTCTCCCTGTGAGGGTATTTACAAAACCCTGCTGGAAATCAGAGGGTGAGCTGTACAACAAGGACCTCCTGCAGGCTGAAAGCTGGGCAACAGAGTTTTGCTTGACCAAAACCAAGACATGCAGGACGGGTAAAGAGCCTATGATGAAAGGGGTTTTCCTCCACAGACTTTACGTCCTTTACCCTGCTTATCTTCATCTAACATCAAAGTCAGGTTTACCCACAGATGCTCACAGATGATGGTTACACCATGTGCTGCCGTGGCACTGACAGTATTGCCAAAGTATTACAAAGTCTGTGAAGTTCATACATCATAACATCATAAGAAACAAAATGTTCACAAATGACTGAACCAGTTAGTATCTCTTGTTCCTTCTTCAAGTTTTATGCTATCATGGTTTTTGGCACAACTTCATGCAATGCTGGATGAAGTCACAAGACATTGTGCAGTTGCAGTCAAATGACAGTGGTCTCTGGGTGGGCACTTGGTTTACCAGGACAAATGATGATCACCACAGTTCCACGAAGAGCACCGCGACCCAACGTCTAACAGAGGTTTCCTTCTGGAGCCGCAACGCAGCAGCGAACAGTTCCGTGTTGTCAGTACGTTGTTTCTTTGATCATGTTGGTGGAGAAAGTGTGGTTGCTGGAAATGCTGATGGAGTGGCGGGTCAGGGGGTGCGGCTGCTTCCTGGGTGTGTGGCGGCAGGGCATGAAGAAGTAGCGCAGCGTGGTGAAGAAGATCTGGCGGTAGGTAGCGGACACCAGGTTGTAGAGGACGGGGTTGATGGCCGAGCTGATGTAGAACAGCACGTTGGTCACCATGTAGAAGTAGTGGTAGAAGTCGTACATGTTGCTGCAAGAATAAAGAGAAGAGAGAAGAAAGAAAAGTGAAAATGTGAAATGTTTGGTTTTAACGCACCAATTGTCCCCCCTCTCACCCTCTGGTGAATGACATTTGACCCCATGTGCACTTTTAGAAGTTTTTTTGGGATCTAATGATCTGATTTAAGATTCTCTCACTTCCCCGCCGTCCAACCATGATGTCACTGACCGTTGTGCTAAGAGGATTAACATGCTAAATATTTAGCTTTACACTGAATATTTTGTTTGATGTCAAATATTCATCGAATATAGATGTCAGTAACTATTTAGCTCAACGCAAACTTTGCATGCTAGCTATTCACTTAGCTCAGAGCTAAACATTTAGCTAACATGCAAATTCACTTGCTGATGACTGGAAATGGACTACCAAAATAAAAGCTGGGTCTTGTGAACCATGGGGAGGCCCAGCCATCCTATGCCAAGTGATTGCTTGCTCCAATGGGGAGGTAACTTACCAGTGGAGCACACCTATGGAACAAGCAATTTCTGACTTTAGTGAAATAATTTAAGTGATCTGATGAAGTGGCTCTGGCGCCAATCAGTTGGGCCTGCCTAAGTGAGCAGCAATCCCAGTCTGACCACAACGGTCCCAGTCTGACCACAACGGTCCCAGTCTGACCACTCCTATGAACATTATCTGGCTCCTCCGCTGGCTGGCGAAGAGTTGCTCATGTCACGTCTTCATGATTGTTCCATTTCCTCTCAACATTTACAACATTTCAACTTAAAACATAGGATGAACCGTCTTAATGGCAGTACAGATTTTTATCAGTGGATCTCTACAGCAACAGTAACTACACCAGCCTGCCAGCTGGTTTGTAAGACCCAGATTTCATTTAGCAAATTTGCATATTAGCTAAATATTAAGTTTAAATCATTTGAAACTGTGACATTTATAAAAGAATGAAAGACCTGGTAAAAATATGACTTTGGGAAATGAACTCCCATTACTGGCTAAATAATCCAAATTGTTGGTAATATTTGACTAACTTTTGTGATATCATACATGACCCCTGGCTCAAATATGTTTGTCATTAACAGACTTCTGTACAACCTAATGACAAACTGATAACATGATCAAACTCATGAGAGTACATCTGATGCGCACGGAGAATCATTAAAGGCTCGCCCTTGGAAGTTTAGTCTTTTTGACAAAATAGCTGAGAGACCTAAAACACAAATGCATTAATATAATTACCAAAACTAATTATCTTTCAAGTGATCTTTTCGCTCTGATTACCAAAGTGATGGAGCTGTGTAAACTAATAATGCACATTTCTAAGCCTGTGGTCCACTTCCAAAAACACAAGCCATTATAGAAAGATTTTCAAGATCTGGCCTCGGGATTCCTGCCAGCCACTAACTTTCTTAATGCTGGTAAAGCAGGAAACGAATGGCAAGAAGATTCAGCGCGCCCCTCTCCGCTGGAAGATATGCTCACACATACACAGTCACGTACGTCAGCTTTCCAAATCCATGTGGTACAAATCTAATCTCCAGAGGGATGGAAATAGCAGACACATCAACTCTGCCAGGATCACCGTGAAAGTGTTGTAGAAGAAGTAAATTCATTTGATGCGATCTATTTATGTTGTATCTTCTAAATGCTACAAAAAGGTTTAAAAGGAGCAGAAAACCTTAAAGTGAGTGAATCTATCTCTGGTAGAGACTGGTGATAAGGAAGCAGGAGATTAAGCTGCAGAGCTGGAGAAGGGGAGGAAAAGTTACATAAGCCCACACAAATGCTGAGCGATATCAGAAAAGAGAAGAAAATATCATGAGGGTGTAAAATATGGTCATAGGGTACACCGTTCACATTTCTTTTATTTTTGTTCCATTTCAGATCATCAAATAAATTTGAACATTTGATAAAGATAAATTGAACACATACAAAAATGAGGATTTAGTTAACTGAGGGGAGAAAAGCTTTCCAAAAAAGTAAATGATGCATTTGTTAAATCATGAATTAACTCAAAAGCTGAGGGCACTAGCAACGCTCACCTGATCATTAGCAGACCCGAAGAATCAAGTAATAACTTTAATACAAGGAATCTAACGCCATGAAGTAGGCAAAAATAAAAATAAAGAAATCAAGAAATGATGCAGAACTTAAAGAAGAGATGAGAAGCAGTCATGAGCTCATGTGAAAATGTTACCAAATAGAAAAAATAGCAAATTTGACGTGTTTCCATCTGCTGGTTTGGGAGAATCAACCAGGCTACACAAATCAGAATTTCATGGGATTTTGACTCTACAAATAGCTTTAATGAACAGGAAGTAGAGGATAGAAGCTAGCATTCATCTCAGAAAAGAGAGAGAGGTTTTCTGATTTGATTGTATTGCTGTCTGGCTATTTGTAACTGTTCTGTCATGTCAGCGAGTACTGGCGATGTGAAATGCTGTATGGAGACATAGAAAAATTAAGCTGATCAGTGACGTAAGGTAACAGTCAGAATTTATTTTGCAAATGTGTTTTTAGAATATTAACTGTTGTTTTCAAAAAGCCAAAAACCACCTCAAGCTAGCATAAAAACTTTTCGCAAAATTGAAGAAGTTATTTTGAATTTTACCAATTCCCTTAACCTTTCCTAGAGCGATACTTCAAAAAATGTGCATAAAGAAAACAAGACATTAACTGTAGCAATCAATCACACTGAGTATGCAAGACATGATGATGGAGAGAACTCCCCTCTAACAGGAATGGACCTCCAGAGGAATCATGCTCAGTGTGAGTGTTCGTCTGCCACCAATGACTGGGGTTTGAGAAAACAGAGCATACACACAAAAAATACAAGCACTGAACCAGGAGAACCTGCTATGCTAATGAAACTGTAGAGAGGTAGTGGCAGCAGTAGCAGAGAAACACAGACCAACAGAAAAATCAGAGTTGGTTTCTAAGTCTGTGGGAGAAAAAAAGACAGCTCAAGAAAATGGCTTTGTCCAGTAATGAGACGAGGTTTAACACTGAAAGGCAGGGCCAAGTGCATCACAAGCCATGGATGCATGAATCATGTAAATAAATAATTACTGTCTCAGCCATGGTAAATACCCTCTACCAGCCAGTGAGAAAAACACAGTTTTGTCAGGGCTTTCCCAGTAATCCGGTTTAGCAGAGCACAGACACAGTTGGTCCGTCTGGCACAAGTCTGGTTTTGGGTCAGTCTACATGCATAAGGGCTGCCATGTGCAGAGGAACTTTAGCCGCTTCTGCTCAACAGTGGTTAGAGGAAATGGTGAGAATGAAAGATGGCACTAATGGAAGGTAAGAACGTAAGGTTAGACCAACAAAAAGTCAAGAGGAGACCTGCCTTACATGCTAATTGCTCTTGCTCAGGAGTGCATGTAAGCTTTGTGAGGAAGACGTACTGGTGCTCTGAATTATGTCATTAAGATTATCAGTCTACAGCTTCACCAGGACAATAGGTTCCATATTTCTGGGCCTGGGCACCACTAGAATAAATGCTGTACTGTTGTGGCAGGCCATGTGCAAACTGGGGCAAGTACAGGGAAAAGTGAGGACAAAATCCCCATATTATACCGACTGAAATGGAACTAAGCTAGCCAAGACCTTTAAGGTTTATTCACAAATTACTTGTGCATGTAAGTGATGACAGTCTAGCTAAAGTGGAAGTAACCTTGTTTTAGAAATCCTCTAGTCTCTGGCAAACATCCAGCTGTGCAAAACACTTGGGTGGACCTAACTACCTTTGAGACGCAGCTCCTCATCTGACCTGCAGCTCCGAAGTTTCCAGGCTTCCCCCAAAAGCAGCCCTCCTCCCCTCCCCACTCAGCTCCTTCAGACTAGCCCACAGCAGTTAGCAAACACCTAGTGAAACTGCTAATCTGCTGCGCTCATATGAGCTACTTCTCGGTGAAACCCTTTAACAAAAATGTTGTTAAAGGGTTAACAAAGGAGCAATGTTATGCTGACTTCATGAAGGTGGAGTTTCAGAAAAAGCAGGAATTTTTACAGAAGCCTAGATCAATTTTCAAGGCATTAAATTAAGAAGTCAGATTTATTTTAAATCATTTTTGATAAATGTAGCATTTTATGACAACTGAAGCTAACACAGTTACTTGACTGTGCTATGAAATGTCACTATGTTCCTGGAAAACACATAATACTGCCCCTTTAAATTTAATTTAACTGAGAAATCACACTTGGTGAAAACATACCAGGCCAGAACCATCAGCAACAAAAGAAATAGCTCAGAAATTTGGACAAAATAGGAATGATAAATTTACACCTTGAGAACTTTTAGCATGATGTACCAGAGCGTCTTGTGTTTTACTGTTTCATGGTCATTTATGCTTTATTTATTCATTTATTCATACTTTAATGTCTGTTGCTTTTCACTGTGTATGTAAGAGCAGATGCGAGTGACTAATATTAATATTCTCAAATGCGTTCTGTTTGATTTAATCAGACAAATTATATTTTGATGGACTAAAAACAGAAAGAAAGAGATGGAAAAGGCAAGAAAGCAAGTGAGAGAACAAGAGTTGAAACTAATTAGCAAGATGTAGTTCTCCTGCTTCCTCTTTTCAGCCGCTTTTAACCGATGACTCTAAATGACTTCTTTTGTCAATACTTAGGTTCATTTGTGTGTGTGTTCTTTTGAAAGTATAGATATAAGCAAACATACGTGGGTCTCCAAACACTGGTGCCTTGTTGGCAAATAAGCCATGCAACGCGAAAGAGACTAAGAAGAAAGAAAGAAAAAAAGAAAAAAACAGCTACTTACTCTGACCAGTCGGAGACGTAGCAAAACATGAGACGACGAGCGTGATAGGGCAGCCAGCAGACCACAAAGGCAATGACCACGGCTCCTGACCACAGGATAGAGAGGGGGAGAATCAGATGCAAATAAACAGAACACAGACATAAAGTGAAAAGTCTCCCCTTTTAAAATATGAACAATGTTTGGATGATTGACGTAACAATGTTCAAGAATAAGCAATGAGCAAAGCTGTGATTGAGGCAGTAATAATAGACTTAATTATGACCTTGAAGTATTTGATTAAAAAGACAAACGGGTCACACCCCCATGTCCAGATGCACTGAAAACCCCTGAGCCTGCCCTTCCAGAAAGAAAATTACTTGCAATTTGTATTTGATTGTAGATGAGATTAAAAGGCTCAAACAAAGTAATTAGCAGCCAGCTGCTATTCTTGAAGTTTAAATGCTATCCAGAAGCACAGTGCTGTGACGTGCACTTGAACCCCTCGAGCAAAAATAGATTCAAGTCATAAAAAAGTTTTCAATTATGATGGCACGATGAATTGTGCACTAGAAAGAATTACTGTCAAATTTATTTGATGAACCGCAAAGAGCATTACCATCATTTTCTCTTGTTCTTCTCTTTATTATTTAACACAACCTCCTGCACCAATGACAAAAACCTTTTTACATCAGCATTTGTTAGGAACAGGAAACACAAATATAACTACTGTAATTTTAACATATTTTGTGCAAGACTCCATAAACATAAAACAAGAAATATAT
This sequence comes from Poeciliopsis prolifica, assembly GCF_027474105.1. Lineage (NCBI taxonomy): Eukaryota > Metazoa > Chordata > Actinopteri > Cyprinodontiformes > Poeciliidae > Poeciliopsis > Poeciliopsis prolifica. The sequence goes on from NW_026562402.1 coordinate 3,233,189, forward strand.
AAAATGTACTTTTATTCAAATCATCCACTAATCCAGTGGTTCCCAAAGATTTTCTTCAGGGCCCCCCTATGGACTACAACAAAATCAAATCAAAATAGCGATATAAGGGGTTTGCTCCACAAACACTTTAGCTTCCCCACCCTTAGACTCCACCTAATGTCTGTTGGTTAAAATCCCTTGGACATGCAGCCAACAGTCTCTGTGTGTTCTTAAATGTCGAAATAACAAAAAAAGATGCACTGCATTCAGAACACGAGTAAAGCAAAGAAAACAAGTTCATATTCATTTAGAAACAAAAATACTAATGTTTTAACTCAGGAGGAGTTCAGAAATCAATCTTTGGTGGAATAACCATGATGTTTTAAAAGGGTTTCAGTGCAGATCTTTGTCTAGATCTGAATTAACTAAATAAAACGGCACAAGTCTTGCTGGCTGTGTCTGCATCCTATCTGATTTATTATAGCTGTTACTCTGAGTAGCTTGTCCTTCCAAAGCAAAAATCCTGGGACTATTTAGGATTTGAGAGCCAGTAATCACTTAAACATTAAGCACTCCATCTCCAGAGGCTAAAACTTAATAAAGACACAGTCTATAAGAAATCAACTTCTTCCCTGCCTCAGCTTTAACAGCAGCTATGTAGGAGGCATACGCTCTAAAAAGTGTTTTTGGTTGTAGCTCATTTTATGGACTTACTTACATTAATCTCACTTAATTCTTTTCGTTTAGTGATGACAACTTACATTTTTTTTGTGTTCAGTTGTCTTAAAAGTTACAAATCTTTAATTTAAAGAAACGTTTTACTTTGGATTTACTTGAAAGAATTGAGCTCAGTGTCGAATTCGTATCCTATGTCTGACCAACTTAAAATATATTATGATCATCCAACTCATTCAGAAGTTTTGCTAACTTAATTTATTAAGTGTGTTTAACATGAGAACTTTAATCACTCTTATACGTCACAAATCTCTCACAAATAACCCAGAACAAATGTCGTTTGCATCATTCTGTAGCAGTGTTGCAGTGCAACCAAACAGCTTTTTCAGTGGCGCCACATTCTTCTATAGACGCATATTTTGTCTGTATTCACTTTACAAAATGTGCACTTTTGTCTCTATGTTAACAGGAGCTACTTTTGTGCTTGTGGTCACCTTTTTTTGTTTATTGGCTAATTAAAAGCTTTGTGTTTGTTACTCTTATACAAGTTTTCACATTTCGTTCACTGTATAAAGTGATTTGTTGGTGAAAATGCTACAAAAACTTATAAATAGTTGAATATGATATAACGTTTCCAAATTGTTTTGAAGTAGCTTTTCAAATGCCATCTTAAATGACAGAAGAAACTGTGATCAACAGGTACGCATGCGGTATGATGAACCCCACCCATTGGAGGAACTTGCTGTCTTTTGTTTTGCTTTAAAGTCACCTCTCAAATTCGCTTTTCTTCTTTTATTAGAATCTACAATTCAAATAAATATTTATTTGAATTGTAGATTATATATGTCACACTGATGGGGACGAATGCTTAAAATATTTTTTTTCTAATGGTCTCATTTTGTTGTATCACAAAAACCTGATATTCTAAAGTCTTCATAATATCTGTAGAATAGTAAGAGGGTGACTGGTGTTGGGATAGAAAGCAATATTCATCCTTGAGAGGGTCATGAATACCCCCTGAACAGAGCAGCGTTTCTCAGTTCCACTGGACCTGCCAGCTTCCTCTGGCTGTTTTTGACACTCCCTCCAGACTGCAAAGTCACAGCTCAGGTAATGTGCAGCATTTGCCAAAATGGCAGCACATCTCAAAAGGCCAATTGCCTCTCTGCTACCTTCAAATACCAAAAAACACGAGCTGATAAACGTAGTGGAGTGCTTGAATAAATGAGGTAAAAGAAGTGGAACCTCAGCAGCATGAATACTGAATGTTCTTCTGTGTGGAGTCCATCAAAAGAGGCCAGGAAGTGAACGTTGTTTCTCCAGATGCTCACAAATAGATAGAGATTGGCAGGGCACACCTCAGCATTTGGTACTTTACTATCCTTCCCCACCAATTGGTCTTAACTGGGTATTCAATCAACGCATAGAGTAAACGATGTTGAAACCATGGCAACCCATGCTCCAGGGACACGGCTATGTCAAAATTACGAACCTCTCACGATGCACCAGAGCAGTTAGTCCACCCCTACTGCTGCTGTTATTCATTGTGGGGTTTTTGTGCCATATTGCAAAGGCTCCAACTTGTGTTGAGTAAGTGCTGAGTCAAGAGATTTGATGGCTCCATTTTTGTGACTGGCACTTTAAAGCAATTTCATGCTTCAGAGCTTAACAACAGTCCCTTGAAGAAATGTAAAATGGAACAGCCTGTTGATAGATGAACCTGAGACAATAACTATTACCTTATATCTCTCTCCGTCTGCTGAATGTGTTGGTTTAAGAATAGTCCGTATGCAGAGTTGCACCACACACTATGAGAAGTTGTTGGTCTGCTAAATTCCAGGCATTTCAGGGTTTCCCTCTGTATATTAAAAGCCCAGTGGGCTTTACTTATCCCCCACCAGGCTAAGAATTTTTTATTCATTTTAAATAGATTTTTTTTACACACCAGTAGCAGTGAAAGCAAACACAGGTGGAGGGCTAGATAGTGTAGATGATAGTACGTTAAAGGAGTAACCTCCTATATACGGTGTCATATTTGTTCCACCAAATAACTGATGCTAGGAAAATGTGGAAATTGGACCAAAAAGTGAATAAGATGAAGTATTTGCTAAAACAAAACACTTCTTTAACTGGGATATCACAGCATTGTTTTCATTTTTACACCTCCACCCACAACAAAACAAAAATATTTATTTGAATTGTAGATTATATATGTCACACTGAAGGGGACGAATGCTTAAAATATTTTTTTCTAATGGTCTCATTTTGTTGTATCACAAAAACCTGATATTCTAAAGTCTTCTTAATATCTGTAGAATAGTAAGAGAGTGACTGGTGTTGGGACAGAAAGCAATATTCATCTTTAAGAGGGTCATGAAAGAATTTCCTCCACAAATGAACATGTGTTTGGATTTGAGGACACAGGAAGAGGCAACGTCCCTGCAAACTACTGAACAAACACACAGAAAGTGCAGCTGAGATTGTTTTTCTAAAGCTTACGGCCATTTATTCTTGATATCACTTTTTTGATCATGCTTATTATTGTCTCCAATAATGACATAAATGGGGACTGTTGCACTACCAAAAACATGTTTCTCTAACTTTACCCTGGATATTGGAGAAACTGAGAGGAAGTGAGGCCCGACCTGCTCTGAGGACAGAACAACACACTCGTTTTCCAACACAATTAGCTCCTTATTTGTAATAAGACAATAAAAATAGTCTTGGACAATTGGTTCTGTTCTGATGCAGTAACAGAACCAAATGCTGATTCTGATTCATTTGGTCCGGTAATGCTTGGTTGAAGATTGGCTGTACAGGCCATAGACGTCAGGGTGCCTGGAAGATTGTGACGTATCCATCACAATCCATCAATACTTTACTAACTGGTGAACATACTTATGTAGTCATATTCTTAATTGAAAATTAAAAATGTTAAAGTAAGGAAACACTAGAGACTGGATAGCAATCTGGATTGATAACAAATGACTAATGTTAAAAAAGGCAGACTGCTAAAAGATTAGAGAATAAATAAATAAATTAATTAATTTGCATTCAGACTAACGCTAACAGCTAATGTTACAAATAATAAGAGTAATCTTAGTACTATAAAAAAAAATAAATAAAAATGAAGAAATAATGTAAAAAACTGAATGATACAAAAATATCAAAAATTGCCGGAGCCGTGACCAGAATCAAAATAATAAAAGTATGCTTCACTGTCTGTTTCGTTCAGAAACCTGAAGGGTCAACAAAGTTTAAAGGATTAAAGCTAAGGAAGACCATTAACACTTTTTGAAATCCATAAAAACATCTTCAAATCAATCCTGAAACAAACAGAAAGTAAGTGCAACAAATTGGTAATTGGTGCAAATATTGTTTGTTCTCTCTGTGGTGATGCTCAACATTGATTTGGCCGTGGTTTGAAGAGAGCGCAGTTTGTTTTTCTCGGAAAATGAGACAAAACATGGGCCAGTCCATTAGGTAACACACTCATGGTGCGAACATGTGTGTATTACCTAATGCAGCCATTTTGATGAATCATCAAGAAGCTATGAAATAGGTACACTTGTTAATAAAGCCATTACTCATAATCTTGGCGTCGACGCTGCTGTAGTTTTAGCAACAGTAGCATAAAGTGCAAGACAATTGTTTTCATATTAAAGTTGAAATTGATCAGAAAAAGGCCCCAACTCACCACCACAAACTTCAATAAATGCATGTTTGCAGATCTTATTGACTGAGAACCAAGATAAAAAAGTGCTATATAAATAATATTCCCATTCTTTAATAGTGGACAACTGGAGTCCATTTTTATTGTATTTCAATAGTAATAATAATACTTAGCTGAAGCTGTGAGAGTCCAGCTGAAATCACCTATCCATCTAGAAAGCAAACTGATTGCTGGAAAAGAGGGGAAAATGAAGGTGTTCTTGTGTTACCAATGGTTACCTCCAAGAAAAAGTGTTTCCTCAGATGGAGGAAACTGCTGCAGATAATACTTCAGCTGAAAGTCTTCTATCATCAGGAACTAAAAGTTAGGTCGGCAGGTTTTAATGTTCATCAGTGGAGCAGCTTTTTATGGATGTGTTTTTCTATGAGCACATCTCTCACGTTTTAACCATTTTCTCTATGGTCATATACATTTTTGGCCAGTAAAATCTAGTTCTTGCCAAATCTACTGTTCGTTTGACTCAAGGTGGCCCATATCATGATGAAGACTCCTAAGTGCTGTAGCTCTTAGCTCCTCTGGAAGCACATGCTGATATGAGATGTTTGGACCATCTTGTCACTTACGATAGCGCTTCTACATTCTGCATCTCCAACCGAGACAATTGTCTGAGTAACAAAGGTAATTCTGGTAGCTATAACCTGAGGCCGGGACATGGAGTTTCACCAGTTTCCAAGAGTACAATGACTGCATTGATAGTGTAACAGAGAGCAAAGTGTGTATAGTATGTCTGTGTGAGTTTTGCCCAAAATAATGAAGGTTGTGTTTGTTTTTGATGAGATTTTTGAGTAATGCCATGTTTTGGAGCCACCTAGTGGTATGATAACGCACTGCATGCGACGGGTCCTTCAGGCGCTCTCGCAGTTTCCCCCACCAGAATTCTGCGGAGTGGAGGTAGGTGCGAGAGACGCAGCTCTTCATTATTATTTTTTTTACTTGGGGTCATATTTTTCTGGTTCAGTACTTAACAAAATACTATAATAACAACTGACATTCATAAATATAAATTATGAAGTTTTGTCGTGGTTGGGCTGGAAAAATATGACCCTATGTGTGAGAGCTGCGTCAGTTGGTGTTCCTGGCTGACCAGTCATGACGCTAACTATATCTTTTGTTTTCAGCTGAGGGACCACTCGCAGGCAGTCAAGTCTTGAAGATTTGTCTTTTGTTTATCACTCTAGGTGGGTTCTGGTTATAAAAACATATGTATAAGGAGAAATGTTTTCCAAATGTTATAACTGTTAACTGTTGGCTGTGATGGCAGTTATTTTACTGTTGGTTTTGTTGAAGTTATTTTGAAATGAGAATATTTTGTTTTGATTTTAAGAAATTGTTAACTGTTCGATTTACACTATACGATCACACACACACACACACACAAAAAAAAAAAAAATTAATAAAGAATTCTGCGGAGTGCTGGTGGAGCTGAGGGACCACTCGCAGGCAGTCAAGTCTTGAAGATTTGTCTTTTGTTTATCACTCTAGAGAAAGTTACACTGGTGCCGTGACTCCGTGATCCCTGATCAGCTTGATGCTGTTCGCCCGGGTTGCTGTCATCTACAAGCTACCTCTTTACTACAAGACATATCAACTCACCTGGACCACAAGTAAAGGATCAAAGGAAGAACATAAGCTACTAATTTTTAACTGAATGTGTTTTATTTTTTTTGTAATTTCATTTTGAAATGGCAGAAACCTTTCAACCCAATGTTGAATATATGTATGGTCAACCCTCCTTTGGGCGAGGTAGAGGAGTAATGGGTCTCACTCTCCAATCAGGAATGACAGTTCGGTCAGACTTTTGTGCCTCACCCATGTTACCTGCAAGTAATAGGCCTCAGGGATTAACTTTCTATCCAGCTGAGACACCTATGGGGCAGAAACCATGGGGGGGCCCGAGCCACTCTACATTTAATGCCGGCAACGACTTACAACAATTTAGTGACATGGTTTATCAGTTAGGTTCACAGATTGGATATATATATATATATCTATCTCTCTCTCTCTCTCTCTCTCTCTCGCTCTCTCTCTCTCTATATATATATATATCTATCTATCTATATATATATATATATATATATATATATATATATATATATATATATATATATATAGATATATATATATACATATAGATATAGATATAGATATATGGGATATGAAAAATCACCACCATCTGTCTAAATGAACCATCCGGCATTCCGGGTTATCAATTTGTCAGTTCATTGACTGTGATCAACTGCTGCTGATTGAAGTTTTGCACTGCCTCTCCAACAGTCAGGACACTAAAAGACTAAAAATGATCAAGCATGTGAGGAGAATGAATGAGTTTCAAAAAGAAACGTGCATTGCTTCCACGAAGACAGCCTGAAAACAAAGAAAAAAATGACCTGAGTAATTCAGACTGATTGGTAAAAGGTTGAAAGGTGATTGATCAGCAAATAGAGAAGATAAAGATGGAGAGACTTCGGTTTCTGTCTGTCCTTGTAAATAATGAAATGAAAGAGCTTCTGTAATAATTCTATTACTTTGTTTTTCTAGAAAATTAAATTTCCTCCCTTACATATTAGAAAGAACTTGGCATGATTTCATGGAAATCATAAGAAGGTATTTGGAGTGGTCTACATGTAACTGAGACTCAAAGATCTATGCTGAGAAAGTCCTTGGTTATCCGCCACTTTTGTTTCTCGCAGTAATTTTTTTTCAGTCCAAATTCAACGTGTTCTGCGTGTGCTGCTTTAAATTTTTTTGTCACACTTAAGTGTTTTAGATAAAAAAAATCACTTAAACATTCATATGTACAAAAAGCAAGTCTGTTCTACAGCGTACAGCGACAACTGCTATCAGGCTCTGCATCCCCAGAACCAGAACCAAACATGGACAAGCAGCATTCAGCTTGAATGCTCCGCAAATCTGGAACAAACTTCCAGAATCAAGATTAAAAAGTCCAACCTGTTTAGAGCTGCTTTTGAACCACAATGAATGAATTGAAACATTCTCTGTCAAATATGATGCTTATTGAGTATTTTGATAATGGCAACCCTCTTAATGAAGAGTTTACAACTGGTTTGCTCAGTTGTTGACTACATGGCGTCTACCTTTACCCAGTCATGTTGCTTTCTTCATGTAATCAAGTCATTTTTCATCTACGTCGATCGTGGGAGAAGTAGAGGTGGTGGAGGAATATAAATATCTCTGTGTTTGTATGGGCAACAGACTGGACTGGAGATCCAACCGCAAAACTGATGGGGCAGAGGAGATTGTATTACTTAAGAACACCTTGGTCTTAAAAAGACGAAACAACTTGGTGAGAACTACTGGTTTGGTTCTTTCCTTAAAACTACACCAGAGCACCTGGAAATTATTGAGGAAAGAAGAATTCTTCATGAAATCAAGAAAATTACGGTCAACCATGAGCATCCTCTTCATGAGACAACAAAGGGATGCACAGATCCAGTTTTTTGTTGAAAAAATCTCTGTTCAGCAACAGGGGAACAGTTCATCCCTTTCCTTTTCTATCCAAACTCATTGTAAACACAACATTGCCTGGACTGAATTTAAGAAATAACATTGCAATACTCTGTCATTCAGTCATTTGCAGTAACAAGATTCTGTATTGGGTGCCTAAGCTTCACCGCTCATGGCATAATTAAGATATACACAAGATGTTGTTTAACATGTATGCGTGTGTGTGTGTGTGTGTGTGAAACGACGCAACAGCTGGGGAAAAACCAACCCGCTCCATCAATATGCAGGTCAGCAGCTGCGTGTCCAACATTGATCAACATATTATTCCCAATGTGCCAACAGACGCAGGGAAGGCTCGCATTATTTCATTTCATGCAAGTGTTACAGTGTTTACACAGCGTGTGCATGTGTGTGTGTTCATAAGCTCCACTCAAAGACTGTAAATACTCTTCGCACGTCCTGGTGGGAAGAACACACAGCAAGCAGATTTAAGCACTGACTACACACATGCATCAAAGCAGAACAGAGAGGAGACCGGTGAAGATAATTACTCGATTTGGCAACGGCGAAACACGTCATTTGGGACATTTATTATTAATCTGCCTGTAAATGTGCTGCTGATTCATTTCTGAATAGTCAGCAATTGTGGTAAAAACACCAAAATAACAGCAATTAAGAAACGACTGAGAGTTCAGATACCAAGAATGTACCAAGAATCTCATCCTAATTAGGTGATGACGTGGGTTCAAAACAGAAAAAATGAAGAATTTGTTTTCTACTGTTCTTGTTTAGCTATTTTTTCAAGCCGAAAATGCATGATCAGGAAGATAAGAAACTGAAGTTTCAATTTGGAAAATGGCTAAAGGGCGATTCCACCTAATTTTTCAGTACCTTCAGCATCTTCAAACTACTCTAGTTAAAAACAAAACAAACAAACAAAAAAAACCCCGACATCATTTAGACTCTTCAAACCTGCACTGGATTATTCTCAACTAACTTTTTTTATATGTTGTCATGTTGCAAACGGCAATGCTGTATTTTATAGAGATTTCTTGCCAAAAACCAACTTAAAGCACTACATAATGGTAGCCTGGTAAAAAAAAAAAAAAAACTGCCCCTTGTCTAAAACGTTGCTTCATCCACAAGGTCTGGGCTCTCAGCTATTGAGAAATGAATGCATCCTGGAAGCGTCGATTCTGTTGGAGTTTGAAATTTCACCTAATTGATAATGTGACGAATGTGATACACCAGTTCGACGTGAAGATTACCTGAAATTGCCTGCTCTGTACACAACCACCCTCCACAGTGAAGAGAGAAATATCAATCTCAACGAGGCGGCTGTTGAGTTGATTCAGTATTTGGAAATGTGGCAAACATGGACTGAATGGCTTTGTTCACTTCCTCCGCTGCCAGGCAGGCTTCATTTCTAAAACGGTGCAGAAAATTGGTGTCATCATTCATGACTTCACTTTCTGTGCTGATTGGCTCGGTCAAAAATCGACTGAAGACATCCAAGTCAAGTGGAGAAAGCCAAGATTGGGCTGGAAACCAGAACTTTTTTCAAAACTTTTTTTAATTGCACAGTATGGGAATGGTCATGGTGAAGTGGATAAAAAATATTATATGGTCTCTGAAAAGGGTGCCTTCTGCTGAATTCAGCCTCCTTGGGGAAATTCATTATTGAGCCACATCTAGTTGCAGCTACAGCTGCAGGTCTTGAGGCATGTGTCACATTCAGAGAGATCATTTTTGCCCACATTTCTGTAGAAAATAGCTCACATTTTCAGCTGGTCATTTAATCATTAGAATACATTATAAAGTACAAATTGTGCAGTCACCAAAAGGCTCTTAAAAGTCTTATGTTTCCGAACAAACACATTACCTCTAACAAGCTCCCAACAGGTAACCAACTGGCTGGTTGGCTAATGTGTTGGTATAAAAAAAAAAAAAAGTCTTCCTCTGAATAAAGTCAAATATAGACCCTTTCAGGCTGTTCTATTTCAAACTCCACCTCATTTCTCCTTGAGGTAAATCCTTTTAACATGGACCTTAATTTTTTGCCGACTTCTTATGCGAAATGTGTTTCAATTTGGTTCAATTAAATCACAAGAACAGCATAAATCTGAGGTATTCAAATGTCGTTTCCATCTCAGTTTGGTGGCGGTGCTGATGTGAGTCCACAGCTGCTCGTTGAGGTCAAACAAACTGAAGTAAATTATTCTAAGTCTGTTTGTGGTAATTGATTAGAAAGGAAATTTTAGAGTCTGCGATTGGTGGGATTTTGCATTAGTGTATTGCTGCCAAGGTGAGATTTGAACATCAACATATTTAACCAAAGATAAATTGGATCCTTATTCGCTCTTACTTTGCAATCTCAATCTTAATACAATGAATGTCAAAAGGCTCTTTATGAGCCTTTCATAGCCTTTGCCTCCAGGTTTTTCTCCAGATTCATCCTGTATATGTCGCTTATTCTTTGATGACTGATAATGAAAACTGAGAAGCAGATGGTGCACTTGGCCTTGTACATATTCTCCCTACCGCAGGAAATCAATTTCTCATTTCACTCTGTAATTTTACAAATTTTTTTTTTTTTTTGGCTGTCTTTGTTGCCAGACACTTAGCAGTTACATGTTAAAGTATTCTCACTCGGACGAAAAGAACACTTTTGAAGAGCAGATTTAATTATTTATTTTCAATAATACTACAAAACTTTTTTTTAAAAAAGTGTTTGTTTTTCATTGACAAAGATGGTCAAAATCCAGAATTTCACACAAATGTATGCAAACCAATTTCTGGGTGTTTTTTTTTTTTTTAATCAACACATATCATACAATCAAAGTCTTTAGTAATAAATATTTGTCCCTCAAGCAAACGTAACATCTTTGTGCTGTTTAGCTACATTTGAACGAAGCATCTTGATTGTGTTTTGTGGGAAAACAATTTTTATGTCTTAGTTTTAAAGACACTCACATGTGCTATAGTAGAGTTATAAAGATTAAAAACAATAGTTGGGTGTTGAGTAGAAATTTTAAAGTGAGTTTATAAAAACGCCTTTGTTCCTTTGCCAAAAATGTTCCTTTACCAAACATTTTTGGCGCTTTCTCTATGAGATTTGTATGCTAGTTTGCATGGCAGACCGTATTTAGGTTGTAGATTTAGATTTGGATTGTAAGAGAGAAAACTACAACCAGAAGCCAAAGAAGTTGTGAAATCTGTCATTTACATGAGCATGTCTTTCCCCTGGTTTGTGAACCAAGTGCAGACATGGTGCAGAGAGTAGTTACTACAAAACAAAAGCTATTTCAATATGTTGTTATTAGTATCTTTAAGGAGGTCTGAAGTCTTTGTGGATTTTGGCCATCGGTGAATGTGGTCTTTTCAAACACCAGTGGTCTATAGCAGATCATGGTCTGAATGCAGGTTGGACAGTCACCTTCCTGTCCCCAGAATTTCAACAGGGCTTCTCTGCAGACAATACAGAAAATACAAAAGGGATTCATCGGCCTGAGACAAGGAATCTTTGACTGCTTCGTTTTCACCCACTTGTGAGAGCAGCGATAACACAGACATAGACTTTATTGTTATTCACCTGCACATTTACAATATACGCGTTGAGCGAAATTTTTCTGGATGCCAAAAAATGAAAATGCCAAAGATTCTTTGTAGAGCCAATTCTTACCTTACTTACAGTTCAAATGGCTTCCACCGTTTTCTCAAACTTTGATTGTGAAACGTTTTCAACTAAAACTTGTTTTACCTTAACGTTATGATTTGCTTTTGAAAACTAAAGGTGAGCACAAGAATTCAAAAAGATGCAGTTGCAACAGCTGAGACTTGAAAGGAAGAAGAAAATCTGTCACCAGACGACAAAAGTATTTTTGATGCCTTGAAATCTCTTTTCTGTGGATTTTTAAGTTTTAGCAGTTTGTACTTACGGAGGACGAGAACTCCATGGCGAAGCGACTGAGCGCGGTTGGACTCCACTATGATGTTCAGCATGGTGGGGTTTCCTCTGGTGATGGACATGCGGTTGTCTTGCTCAGCTTCCTGGAACATCCGCAGCAGCTGACTGGCTATGACCCCATTGAGCACGGAAATGGCAACCATCGGCAGCACAAAGGACAGGAATGCATTTACCTGTTCAGGAAAGGGAAACATGTCAAAGACTAGTTGAGTTAGTCTGGACATATAATAGGTGACATTATCATTACTCAGATAATAATAAAACCAGAGGTTTGACATTAAATAGGACAAATCTTTTTCAGTCCCAAGTCAGTAAGCATGATCAAAGTAATATATAATCGCTATAAGAGGGAGAATGGTGAGGAATATTTTACATACACTAACACATTTACATGCACTAAAAGTGCCAGGCCTTCAATCAAATGGTGGAAGATTGTTGAAAATAAGTTGGTCTTTTCAGGTCAAATTAATCATCTGAACTGACAATGGCCCTGTCACTACAACCCAATTAGTTACAAAGTGGCTGAACAACAACAAAGTTAATGTTTTGGAATGGTCATTACAAAGCTCTGATCTCAGACCAAGAGAAAATTGGAGCCTACAGATCAAACTTATTTATTCAATTCAATTCAGTTTATTTGTATAGCGTTAATTCATAACAAATGTACTTTACCAAAAAACATTGATTCAATTGAATTATACACACAGCCCAAACAGAGCAGTAAGCTATCAGTGTAGCTTAAAACCTTTCTATTCAAGGAAACAGCAGATTGCATCCAGTCACTGACCGTTACGGCAAATGTTTCTGGAGAAAAGAGTATAAATTACAGCAAACCACTTCAAACTGCGAAAGGATACCCAAAACTGTTTAACCCGTTATTTAATTTTAAAGGTAATGCTATTGATCGTGAAAGAAATGCATGTCGACTTCTGACTTTAGAAGATATCAATAAAAATAAACAAAAAAACATGCTTTTTAGTTTTAGCATTTAGATGAATGAAAAAAGAAATTTCTTTTAAAAAATTAAGACAATTTTTTTATTGGTTTGAGGAGATTAGTGTTACTTCAATGGTGACTGCATTTAAATGCATTATTATTATTATTATTAATTTTTGGGAACTAGGGTTTTCGCTCTTTGTGGGGATTTTCTGTTTGCCTGCTGCTTCCCTTTTCATCCACTAGATGGTGTGTAGAGGTTGTTACATGTTGGAGGGCGTGCCCGCTGACTCAGGTCAGCACACCTGTGATTCATCACCTAATTATCTGGAAGTATATGAGAGGCAGGCTGCCAACACTTCGTTGCCTGAGTGTTTGCCGGTTATGGTACTCTGCGCACCTCCAAACTAGCTCTCTGTGTTTCTCTGAAATTACTTCTAGTAATTAGTCCTTGTTGCTTCTGTCTCTTTTTTCTTTCTCAGGTGTTTCCTTGTGACGCCTTGAAATTCCCCTGTGAAGTCTGAGTCCAAGCTTTCTGGGATTTCTCCCCTCATGACACTATGGATTGTTACCCACTGGTTGCCCGAGTCCCTTCTTCGCCTCAGCAGATCTTCAATAAGCCTTTCCTGGATTTCCAGCGGGCAGTCAATTCGCTCCTCGCTCCTCCACACCTGAACTTACCTGTCCGTCTTCCACCACAGCTTCTACATCTACCTGTCAAGACCTCACTCTGTCAAGACCTCACTCTGTCAAGAACTCATGCTGGAACCCGGATCACTTCAAGGACACCCACAAAGAGACCATGCCCCAGAAACCATGGTATTCTCCTCTGGCGGAAGTTTATCTTCATCTCAAGTAAGCTCAAGATAATTCTTCCTGAATTTCCACTTTCCGACAACCTCAAACTTACCATCTCTTTCTCATTGCTTTTCAGAATACAGACGGCCCTGGTTGCCAACCCCAAGGACATGAACTACACAATCTTACTTTTCGTCATTGTTATCTGATCATTTGTTCTCCTGATGTTGTTCTGTATGTGGGTAAAGAAACTAGGACCCATCATGACATCATTACTATAATTAGTCAAAACAGTAGGTGTCATAAAGGAGACTGAAGAGGTGCAAAGTGGATTAATCATTTTCTCTGTGAATGTATAACTTATGTTGATTATTAGCATTAACATATCGACATGCTGGTCACGTTCTAATTTTAAGTATAGCTATTGTCATTACTATAATTATGATTTTTCATTAGCCTGACTTTTTTTTGTTTTATTATTTATTTTTTGGTGCCGACAACAACAAAAAACATTATGGTATGCAATGTCAAGTTTTGATTGTACCTTTTATTCTTAATAACTTGGCATTAGTGTTGTTGGGTTGTTTCTGACTGTTGACAATCGTTCACTGGTGAAAGGCACCAGCCCTCCATGACCCTGGTAAAGATTAGAAGAGTGAAGAAAATAAAAAAAGGCAATTTCAATTTTAGACGGAGCTTGTTTCAGATTGATTTGATCTGAAGTTGGAGGAGGAAGTGGGTTGGTTATTAACAGATTATATCTCTGAAATAATAAAGACTGATATCAAATAGAACTTGCACATCAATAATGTTTAATGTGCATTTCTGACAATGTACTGATGCTTCCTTTTCATGCAGTTTTCAAGAAAACACTTTTCTTTATTTTCAAAAAGGGGACTTTTTCAAAAAAATTGTTTAGCCAGTTCATGTGAGAAATTATGAACAAAAAGCTGATCTCTAATATCAAAACCAACCTGCACTACAGAAGGTTGAGTTTTTTTTTGCATGGGCTGCCATGACAACAAGGCCTAATAAATGGGAAATGTGTTCATTAAATCTGACATTGCGGTTCTGAAACAAGGACTCCATGAGACTGATTCATAGATGTTCCAAGCTGTCCCATATGTAAAAAAACAAATAAAAAAATAAAACTGCCTTAGAATTTGGAATGTTATACTTGTCAATCCATAACTAACACCTGCTGTCCAGGATTAGATCATTACTAACTTCATTAGCCCTGATAAGTGAGCAAGTAGTCAGAAATTCAGAAATCTTTGATCAGTGAACTGGGAGAGAAGGAACAGAAGAGAAAGACTGAATGTAGGGTTGAATGATGTGGTTGAAAAATGTATCATAATATAAAATACAAAATATACTGCCAGTCTGGTGGCATCACCTTATGTCGTCGATCCAGAGTTATTACTCTGTGAATTTGATGTTTATTTTTAAGAAACTACGAGGCATGGTGGTGAAACATCAAACTGCTGCTGCGCAAGGTACTCAAAATCTTGGTATATTATGGAGAACAACAACAAAATACATTAAAGATTGAGGTCGGGCAAAGCAAGAAAAAACTGAAAGGCTTTGCTGCTGATGGAAACTAAAAAAGGGCATGTGCAAAGGAGATTAGTGAAAGCCAAGAAAGAAAAAGGACACGAAGGGGAGAAAATGAGGAGCCAGACAGGAGTTTGACAGCTATGATGAAGCTGGCTGTCTGATTAAAATGCATACAGATGTGTCAAGTTGTAATTAGGCTAAGCATGTGCGTAATCAAGGCACCTGTAATGGCCTTCCCATCATTCCTTCCCGACAACATTCCCTTAAATACGTGACTCAGAGAGGCTCACACTCAGACAGACTGATGGTGTTTTTCAAGGGGACAATCACAGATGAAAAATGTTAATGGTCTTAATGAACAAGGTGGCTGACTTCTGAAGTTTTCCTTTCCTCCTGGACTCTGATGACTGATTGAAGCTGAAAGGGAGAAGAAGGAGGGGGGGATCTGGAAGGTGAGCTCTGGCTTCTCTGCGAGTGCCAAATTCCAGCTGAGTGGGAGGAAAATCACAAAAAAGCAGCCAAATAGCTGGTAGATGTGGATAATTAGGAATGAAGTGGAAGGAAACTGAGATATTAGGCAGATTTAATGGGTGGAGGATGAAGGAGTAAGCAGTGAAAATGAGTCTTTTTTAGATTTTACATTCATTAAAAGAAAATGTCAATGGAAGGTCAAAAAGACTTGAAATGGACCACCACTGGTTCCATTAAGACTTGAATGTCACTGTCACTGAGCGCCAGCAGACATCTGGGAGTCATAAACACCGATTACTTTATGGGTTCAGGAACCTTCGGTGTGATTTATCTCTGTCACTACAAATTTATGATGAACTGGTTGTGGGTCTTCATGTCTTCTGTTGGCCTCCAACAATAGCTGCATTTCCACTGACTATAAAAATGTGAAATTATGAAAATAAAACACGACTATTTCGAAAAAAAAAACTCTCATGTTTTTGTGCTAGGATGAGGCGGTGCTTTTGGCCCCATCGAAATGATTGTCCTTTACAAAACTGCGATGGAAACAGTTTCCACATCACGAGTCACTTGAGCAACATGTGTGATTTTAGTTGCAATTCTTATTCACTGGAAAAAACGCAATTGTGAAATTGCATTTTGTCGACTTTAGTGGAATATCGCTAAAGTTTTGTGCACATTGGTAACGCAAACTATTGTTAAAGTAGGAGGCAGCAGTTCTCTTCTATTAAATAAAACACTTTGTATTTATTTATCATTCTTTTGATACACAGGCTTAGATAAGCTGGCCAGAATAATTTGCCCTCTATGAAGCATAATTTTACAATATGTTTTTCAATTTGTTTTCTTTTTTCCTGCAAATAGAAATGCAACTGGACAAAATTTTCTCTTGTAATAAACCATCCCCCAGATTCAGGTCACACTGTTAGATTATTCATATCATAGAGTGCTGCTAAACTTCAGCTCATGTGTACAATGATCTGCAATTTCTCTTTTGCATTTCTCATAAGTCCACTTGAATTCTGAACTGCTGCAGAAACCCCCTGACCCCTTGACTGAACCAGATTTTGAGAGCCCTGCTGGACTGGAAAGGACAATTTTTTTCTTCAATCATCAACTTTAGCCTTCCCTGACCTTTAAAACAAAGGTGAAGTTCAGCCTGGTTAAACCAGCCAGCTCCAGTTTAGAATATGATCCAGGGTGCAAAATTAAGTCCTCAATTTAGTTTTTGCACTTTGGTGAGTCGTTAAATGATTGTTGTTTTCTTAGCAGACACGGGGAATTCGCCCAGAAAACTTGCTAAGCCTTGTGGTAGGGCCGTTAGGAGCCCACTATGTTCTTGTTTTTAAAATTTTTTAAAACCTACAAAAAATCGAAAGTACACATGACACAGTTGGTGCACACCCCCTCACGTCTAGTTCAGTGTGTCAACTGTAAACCTCGATTAAAATGTTTCTACTGTTACTGGTGTAGAAAACAAACATAGGATGCTTAGTTTGGTGGGGCAGGTAAAGCAAAGTGAAGGTTTTGAATTGGCCAAGAGAAAGTTTAGACTCACATCTGATTGAAATGCTGCATTGTGACCATAAATGTGCTGATCATATTATGAAAACCCTTCAGTGTGGCTCTACAGACTTTTTGAAAGAACTGTTTATCTCATTGTAACGTATCCCCGGCAACAGCCCGGAGAATGGATGTCCTTTACCGCCACAACAATTTTCTGAACTATAAACACGCAGAGTGAAAGGAACAGACTGGTTATTGAGTTTTACATGAAGTGTTTTAATGGATCGAGCTTTTGAACCATTAGCACCACCTCCAGCATCTTAACACTACTCTTCTTATTTGTCTGTGCAACATTAACAGAGTTGTTTACAGATGTTCACATGTTTCAAAAGTATCTTCATTTAATACAACAGCAGGCTTTAGCTATACAAAGGTAATAAAGATATGGAGAAATAATGACTGTACTGTAGTGATCAGTTGTTTTTATTTGTGCAGCAGCTCAGTGTTGCTGTTGCTTTAGTGTTGTTAAATCTTATCTAAGATTTAGTGGGCAGTGGGGTGGTTATTTCTTATATTCAGATGTTGGGATGGAGATCAACTCTTAGCTTTGTTTCAGTTAGTGGTTAATTAGTGCTTAAAGTGAAGGAATTTGATTTTGGGTAATGATGTTAATGTTGCTGATAGCTGATTGCTGAGTCAGGTACCTCCATTAATAAAAAAGTTGAAGTTCCTAAGTTGGTCCAGCCTCATTAGCAGAATTAATGAGTTACTACCAAGATAGCATTCAACAATCACAAGGGACTTAATATCATTACAAAATAAAAAAAAGGAAACGTTTTGTTTTGAGCAAATTTATATTTAAAATGAGCAAATGCACCAAAATACCTAAAACATCAACAACGACTTGGTAAAAATAAAAAATCAGTTAACAGTCATGAAGCATCTTAGTGCAGAATACAGGATTCCTGCCAGATGTATATATATATATATATAATAATAATAATAATAATAAAAAGAACGTTTGTTACACTGAGTTACCTTTCACATCTGACAAGCCTTAGATTCATCAGTGTAACAGAAAATGAACTAAAATGGGTAATACGTGTACATTTGTTTCACACAGAAACGAAGTCCAACTTGCATTACAACACATACAAGACGGTATGTCCTCTGTTGGTGTTACCAGCCTGGCTGTCTGTCATGCCTGGGACCTGCCTGTATGAATGATGCAGCATTAATATTTGTCTCTCAGCTGGAATCATTCTAAAGTCAGTGTTTTAACGCAAAACAAAATGTTAAACATGGTCTGGTACAACAAAATAACTCAGAATACACTCGTCTTTTGGCTCAGCAACAAGATTTAAAGTTTGTCAGATGTGAAAGGTAACTCAAATCTTCACATAATTGTGGATGAATCACATATTTGAATCAGTCTTTAAATACAGAAGACCATTACATTATTGCCAGGATTATGGTTAGAAAAGGTGCAGAGTGTCAGACTTCCAGTCATTTTGGCCATGCAGACTGTTTCTCTTAAGCCTTTTAAATACTCTCTTACATAAATCTTGATGAAAGGTGTTAATGGTCTTGTACAAGATTGCCAAGGCTATGTATAGTAGTATCTTTGCCTTCCGTTCCTCTCTGCCTTCTGTGTGCACATTATATTCCATGAATACCTGCAATCCTCAGGTCAAACAGGAGCTAAGAGGCAAAGGATGCAATACGTTCAAACCTGAGAAACATTCTATTCTCTAGGACATTTTCTTGTCATACCACCTCAACCTGTTTGTCTCAAGTCCAAATTTCAGACTCAAATTACAAATTTGAGTCTGAAATTCAAGTCTGAATTTCAAAACAAATTTATACTGAGTACTGGATTTTAGGAATCAAATACACAAATGAATAATAATATAATTTATGTGATATGTTGTTATATGTAGGGAAGGCTGCTCCCAGCAGTCCTCTGTGCAGCCTTGACCACTCTCTGCAGAGTCGTTCTCTCAGCAGCAGAGCAGCTGCCTTGCCACACAGTGATGCAGGAGCAGAGAATGCACTCCACCACACAGCGATAGAAGCTCCTCAGGACTAGACAGGAAGTGTTGTTACTCCAGCTGAGATCACAGGTACCTGTCGCTGGAGGCCACCTCTGCAGCTGCTCCTACATGTTTACATCAGGATGGACAGCCTGATGCGTGTTTTAAAAGGATACAACAGAACTTTAACTAGAACTAAAATATGTATTTAGCGTAGGAAGTCCATGTTAAACACAGTGCAAAGCATAATTGACAGAACTTGTCAGCTAAATGAATAAAAAGATGGAAAAATCAATTATCTCAGCCATCCAACATCTCCCATTAAGTCATTTATTGTTACTAATGAAAATATTCCTGCAAATAGAAAGCAACAGCCAGAACAGGCACATGGTCTGTGCTAATTATTTTATTCACTGCTAATGTCTGGCTCCATCCACAATGAAACCGCAACAAATGATGTGTTTCCCATCGTTAATTACATCTTTGATGTAAAGGCGGTAATCAGCAAAACACCAGCGTGTCTGCTGTGGAACCACATCAGAAATATTAGCATTAATTAATACAAATCATTATTAATAATGAATGATACTAGGCAAATTGCAAGAATGAAAGTATATAAATACATTTCAGGAATATAATATTGTTAGCAAAGCTTTAATATAGTTTTACTCAACTAAAAGTGAAAAGCGTCCATTGAAGAAATGAGTAAGAACGTTTTTTGTAAAAAGATTACTCAAGACCTGAGAAGCTGATGAGAATATTTGATTTAATACTCAGAAATGATAGAATCAGACAAACAAAGAAAATGATGAAATAATGTCCAATCTCTGGTATTTGGAGACAACAATAAAGAAATGAATAAATATGCTTAAATACAACTAACATTCAAACAGAAGAAATCATTTTCCAAATAAATTATTTTCAATATAGCATTCATCAAACCAACAATTACAGAAGGGAATGCAAGCAGTAGTGGAAAAATGCACTTTATTTAGGAAAACACAAAAAAACCGAATAAATAAAGAATTTTTAGTAGAACATACAAATATGCTCACTCATTATTTATTTTAATAGTATGTTGTGTTTTGTGTTTGTCTTAAGACACTGTAAGCCGGTTTGTGAATAATATAATTACCAAGTCAAGTTTCCTAGGGAAACTATGAGTAGGGGCAACATTTGCTAATTCTCTTGATGTAACATAAATTTTGAAAACTTTTTCTTCAGTTTTTATTGTTCATTTATATTTTCAGTTTTCTAAACATCCAAATGAACAACCCAGAATTTAATGTTGTATTTTGGTTCTTTTTTTGACATAAAAATGTCTATTTGTGTCAAAAAGACATGAAAATGAGATGCTGCTTCATTTACTGTTTCTTCATGACTGTTTATTTTTTGAATCTTTACATGGCTGAGATGTGTCATAAACTAACATTTTAGATCATTAATATGAAGAAACACTAAAAATTAGGAAGCGAGCAAAACATTAGAGGCAAAGTCGTCCTGAACATGTGCACGTGTTTTATTAAAATATCTGTTAGACAACATTTCTTTCTCGTCCCTGGTGATCCGCCTGACCCGGGACTTTGTGTGTAAATAAACGGTATTCATCGCACTTTCAACAGGGAATAATCCAAATATTTAAACATTTATGACAGTGTTTAAACCAAAGTCTTTCCACAGCCAAATACAGCCTGTCCTCTGCTGTTTTACAGTTTCCAGCAGAAACAATCAGTGACATAAATGAACCTGGTTTCTGTCTGGTGTTGAGTTTAACATGAACGATACAGAACTCAGTGCATTTAGCAATATCCATAGGAAGCTTTGTAATCCTTTTGTTAACCTGTTAAAATTGAAATAAATAGCAATAATAAGAGCTTCCAACCAAAACTCACTGGAGAAAAAGCAGAAGAAAACAAATGAAGCTGCTCTGTTCTCAGGCTGAAAAGTCAATTTCAACTGTTTTTCCAATCAGGGTCTCAAAAGCAGATTTCTCCTCTTGAAATGGTATCTTTAAGATAACAGAAAATACACTTCGAGCATGCACCCTGACACCTTTTCAGAAAAATGAGTTCATACGTATTTTATATTTATTATAGGTGCCCTTGTCAATACATTAAGAATTAATAAGGTATTTTTTTCCCTACGTTGCAACATTATTGGCTTTTAAACATTAACACTGTATTTACTGCATGCTTTTAAAGCTGAGAGAGATTATTCATTTCACTACTTGACATTTTTTATGTGTTTTTTAAATAGGTAGTTTTGAATTTTGAAGTTGAACTTTCTGTCGCAGTGTGTTGAGTTCACACTGCAACTGAGGGCTTGTTTTTCCATCTCTGCATTTTCTGTTTACACTATTTGAAACAAAGTCCAATGCTCTTTTTTTTTGTCTTTTGATGCTGTCATGGGCCATCCTCACATGTGACTTCAAAACTGAGGTATGTCTAGATTTCTAGAGCTGCCACCTTGCTAGACTGCTTGAACATGTGAACCAAATTTCTTCAGAATATTTTGAAAACAAAAGGTGTTTTTTTAGGAAAATACCTTTTCAAATTTTCAGTAAGGTCTCGACGATAAACCTGTCTGTAGACATACACACTGTGAGTGTTTTTATTTTAGGCATTTTGTTTTATTGTGTTCTGACAAAGCAAGAGTGAACTAGTTATATCGAAAGAGGTTTTCTGAGGCTGTAAAAACACAATGCAGTGGATTGTGAGCATGATAAGAGACTTATGATGGGCCTGAAAACAATTTAAAATCATACATTTGTAAGAAAAGCAGTCGAGAAGTAAAATACATTTATAGAAACAAAGATGCTTTACACAAATCTGTCTGTCTCTCTGTTTGCTCACCTGCTGTTACTGGATATTCTTCTTTTTAAAGATATTTGACATAGAAAACTACTCTAAAGGAAAGTCAAAATGTCCAGAATGTTTTTTGCTTTTATTGCAAAACTTCAACCTTACATTGTCCTAGAATTAGATATGAACTTAATGTGTTTCTTGCAAAAGAAAAAAAAATAATTTATTTTCAAGTACGTCATCTCGGCCTTTGTCCTTATGTCTCAAAAACATAATCAGGGTTTAGATTCAGCTCATCCATTCAGTGAATGTGCAGTTTTTCCTTTCTGGCTGATTGAGGAATCAGATTTGAGCTGCTTTTTATACACACAGCCATTCTGTTAGGTTGGCAAACCAACAAGACCTTGGCCAAGTCGTCTCAGTAAGGCCATACAGCAGGACAGTGAACTGACTGTAGCCCTGGCGAATCTAGAAAGAAAAGTCTCAAGAGTTACTGCATTCTGTCACAACTGACACAACTCTGATATTTAGCAGATCCCTTAGAGTTGAAATTCCTGAAGCTGTAAGGAGACATGTTTTAACAACAAGGAGACACTCAGGGGTTCAGTACACCTGAGCTAAAAAAGAACACATCATAGTAATTAATCTTACATAAAATAAGCTAAATGAACACTTTGGCTATTTTCAAAAGTGAATATTAAACTTTTGAAAGCACAGAGCATATCAACTGGAAAGACAGAAAACAGAAAATAGGGCGTAGAAATAAAATTAAGTGGAATTACCTCCAATTGATACAATTGACATGTTTAAAGGTGGGGTACACCACAGAGAGCTGTGGTGTACCTGCAGTTCAGTGCAGCGGCAAACATCCACAGTTGCATCTCCTACTAAGGTCACTTTACAGTCACCAAGCAACTGGTCATGACTGCTTTTTGGCTGCAGATAGATGCAGGAATACAGAGAGAAAAACCAGACATGCATGAGGAAAACATAACATTACACACATCAAAACTCCAGCTCACACTAAGCTACTATGCATTGCAAAAATTGTTCTTACTTCAACAACTGTACACATTTTGTCACAACCGCAAAACGTCAATGTATTCAGTGAAATCTGGTATGTTCTCACACCCTGTGATCAGGTAGACTTAGTCTGATTGGGGACCAGAATTACAACATTTATAGTTCACTTTCACACTGCAATGTCAAACCAGCCAAACTCTCTGAACAATCTGGTCCCGACTTGTTTATAGTGGGGACGGACCAGGATTCACTGACAGAAATGACACAAAAATCTGTGATGAAGACACTAAGCACAACTTCATTGTTCACAAAATGTAAAGTACAATGAAGTGGTGTCAGATTTAAGCAGCTTTAGGATTTCTCTTTTGTTCTAAAGCTGACAAAAAAACAAACAAACAAACAAAAAAAACAGGAACAATTTCATCTGCAAATGTTTGACTTGGACGATTGTTTTAGTTGTATTTACACAGAATAGACTGTGATTTAGTTCACTTCCTGCTTTTGAAGCGGTTTCTAATCCACTTGCCATTCACATGAAATCAAACTGCACCAGAAATAACTTCAACAGAACTGAGACCCAGGTTAGTAGACAGACTAAATTTTGCTTATTTCTTTGTCTGCATCAGTGCATTACAACACATTGTGTAAAGCAGGTTGGGTTATAAAATGGTATTCCTAGCTGTTAGCATCTCACAGAAAATCAACCACCATCTCTGAAACAGCATATTGCAACAGAAAGAAAAAGTTCCTTCAAAAGTTTGCTACAGCCATGAAGAAAATATTTAGAGGAGGACGCACACCTGTGAAACAATATATGTGGAGGTTACACATTACCCCAAAAACCATCACAACTATGAAACATGCTGGTTGGCGACATCATGCTCTGGAGAAACTTTCAGCATGAACAAGGAAATTGGATATGTGTCGAGCTAAATACTGGAAAATCATGAAAGAAAACCTGCTGAACTCCAAAAAACCCGAGACTGGGCCAGACTGGGACAGTCCAGTGTGACAACAAATTTAAGCACAGAGCATGGGTTTCAGTGGAAACACTTACAATTAAGTCATTAAATTGTAAGGTAATTTAGATATTACCTTACAATTTGATGTAAGGTAAAATCTAGAACTAAATCCTTTAGGCTGATATGTGGCAAGACGCTCTTAGTCCACACTGATTGAGCTTGAGCTGATTTTTACATGGTTATGGACTAATTTTCAGTCTATAGATTATGACTGAAATCTATAGACCTGTTGGATAAATGCAAATAATGTTGAAACTAACGCCACTCGGAGAGAAGAAAACATGCACCGTAACCAAGCAAAGAAGGAATAATGCAAAAATCTTTCCTCACGGATGAACTGGAAGGTTTACAGTTCAAACTCACCATGCTGCACAAA
This sequence comes from Poeciliopsis prolifica, assembly GCF_027474105.1. Classification (NCBI taxonomy): domain Eukaryota; kingdom Metazoa; phylum Chordata; class Actinopteri; order Cyprinodontiformes; family Poeciliidae; genus Poeciliopsis; species Poeciliopsis prolifica. Next base: position 3,257,531 of record NW_026562402.1, read on the forward strand.
CAACTCACCCCCTTGCATCACAGCATGAGGCCACTTACTGTTGCAAAGGCAAACAAGCTCAAAAGTGCACAGGCTCCTCTCTAAGTGCACACTGAGGCGACGGAATAAAAACATTTATCTAACGGGAAAATATACAGGAACTATGGGAACTGGAGAAAGTTTACTTTCCTCCAACGGCGTGCTCTTTTCAATAATTTCCACATATGCAGATTTATGTAGATCATAACAGACAGTTGCACAGTTTCAATTTTTTGGGTTTGACTGTTTTCTTATTTGGGCTATAAAATTTGCTTCTGCGTTAAAGCAGATCTGGTTACTAAATCTGAGTCCATATTTTCCACCTAATATTTTTCAAGAATATGTTATTCTAAATAATATGTATGTCATGCATGCTTCTTGAAGAGTGACAGGAAGTGCTGACATGGAATCTCCAAGCACAAAACCTCAGTCAGGAAACCAGTCCATTTTCCGCAATCTTAAGCAGACCAATGTTTTGCTCTACGGCACTACACCAACACTTTTAAGGTGCTGAGGGTAAACATTTAGAAACTGTCCCGTCGTCCAGACTGGACTCGACTTGCAACAGTGAAAATGTTCACAAGAAGTTTGGGGGCTAGTTGCATCAAAAGGACAAACGCCAAACAAAAATTTGACCCATCACTTGTCAAAACTGTCTCACTGCTCGCAGACTTTCCTGGCTCTCTTCCTTGACATTGACATTGTTTGTGTTGTGTTGTGTTTGTATTACATGCAGATCTCATTTAGCTGCTTTTCTGGTGCTGAGAATGTTCCTCTATAAGACAACTCCTCTCAGGAGAGCAGTGATTGAAAATCACCAGAGCCCCACTGTGGGAATAGGACTTTGGTGACTTCACCGGGTCAAGAGGAAAATTTGACCCAAATGGGATAACGATGTAGGGCCGTTCTTCAGGAGTTGAGCTCAGACCATGAGTTCCAGAGAAATGAATTCTTAATGCTCCAACATAACAATACATATTAGATCATTTTCATTCTCCTTAGTATGTAAAAACAGAGTCCTAATGTCAAACTGACAGAAAACATCTGGGATGAATGAGAGGGAAGCTTGTGACACAGTACTTCATCGGTGTCTGACCTTTCAAATGCTCTTCAGCAAGGATGACATTCAACATTCTCATAAACCTTGCAGACACGTTTCTCGGAAGAGCTGAAGCTGTCAGACCTGCAGAGTGCGGGCAAATACTTTTGGCAAAGAAGCATACGCATTTATCAACATCAACCTGAGAGGGGACAAGCAGATCAGTACAAGGCAACGTGGTGAATCCACATTAAGCTGCACTGATATTTCATGAATTAATAACACATCTAATTATCTGGAACAGACAATTTAAACAGCTGAATGGTTGCCAAGGGAGATCAAATGATTTCTTAAACATGCATGGAGAGAATCAAAGCAACACCCCAGGAATGTTTTTGATGGGTGAATAACATTTTAATATAATATAAAGCTCAAAAAAGTCAATTTTGCAGAATACAGCTCTTTTAATGTTAGGAACTGGTCAGGATTAGGGGAAACTGTCTGGGTTAGCCATGAATGGAGTTAATAAAATAAACTGAAATCAACACAAAGTCCTCATTTTGATGGAAATTCAAGGAGGTGTGTGTGTTTTTGAAGTGTGTGCTTAATCTCTTTATTCTTGTTTTATAACTGTTGCTTGTGTCTGTCTCTGTCAAATATTCATTGTGGGCTGTTGTGAAAATGGCACTTAACACTCAACAGTGACGCCTGGTCAAAGTTTAAAATTATAGTAATTAACCACAGCAGAGACGCATTGCTTATTTATCTCTTATTTTACCCCTTTTAACATTAGTATAAGACCAAAGCACAATAATAACTGTCAGATGTATTGTTTTATTTAGGTTTGAATTTATTTAGGTTTGAATCTGGCTGATCCACAACAGATGATGGGGCAAGTGCAGGAACAACTGAGGATGAGAGAGATACAGTGAGTATTATTTTAAACACAGAATCACACACAGGACTTTACAGATTAGACTGACATATGGACTGTCAGGTCAGAAAGAGAGGAATAAGAAAGAAGCAACATGCATGCAGACGCTGATTTCTTTGAGCAAAAAAGAAAAGAAAAATGTCCTTTTCATCATATCCTTTCCTAGATTCCAATTCTCATCAGTATCACTATTAGAAACTGTGACGCAACTTTTTATGTGCAGGTAACTTCAAGTGCCATCTACTGGAAGAGGCAGCCAGAGCAGGTAAGACAGGAAGCGTTAAAGTGTGAGTTAAACTGCCTTCCACCAGCCTCTGTTGTCTGACTTTCAGCATATGAAAAGCTGCACTTGCTGTGTCATTTCACAGAACTTTAGTGTCCTCTCATTGCTCTACAGCAGATTTTGTTTCTTAATTATTCTGCATCGATACTCAATCAGTTGGAACGGTGGCAATTTTTCTCTCAACATTTTCTGTTCTAAAGTCTTTTCATTCTTTTTTTATTCTTTTTCTGTTCCTTTGGTTCCACTGTTAAGATCTTTGATCGAAATGTTCTTGAATGTAAATTGACATTCATTGCATACATTTAAAGGAGCAGTTCTTGTTCCTTTTGAGCTCTACAATATATTATAATATCATTACATCATCAAAAACATACGTGGAGTTTTGCCTTGATTATTTTGTGCATAAAATCCTTTAATTTCAGCTGTTTAAAAATTCTCGGGTGGATCTAGCGCCGTCTTCCAGGCGCGGCTCTTCCTCAAGATCGCAGTTTCCAAGCTTCCCAGAGCAGTCCTCCCCCATACAGCTCCTCCAAACTAGCCAGTGGTAATTAGAAAATTACTCATTATTTATTATTCTTTCTGCCAAATTCATGATAGAGCTATTTCTCAGTCCAAAGCTGGCAAAATATTGTTGAAGAGGTGTGTTATGATGACTTTCTGAAAGTGGAGCTTCAGAGAGAGCAGGAGTGTTTAAAGAAACAGAAAGAGCCAATTTGGAGGCGGTAAATTACAAAGTCAAATTTCTTCTTTGTCATATTTGATATTTACATTTTTGCAACAACTGCAGATAATAGTTATTTGTTAATGCTACAAAAAGGCAAAATGTGCCTGGAAATTTCAGAATAGTGAACCTTTAAACAAATGTATTTCATGTATGAAAATTATTCCATGTGTATTCAGTGATGAATGTTTGTGTGAGATTTTACAAAAAAAAACTACAATGAACAAAGCATTGACAGGTGCCAGCTTTAGTTCATCCCAAACAGATATTAAACTTTTCCATAATTAATAAATGCCAAATCTGGAAACTAAATTAAAATAGTCATCTTCCAAGTGTTGCATGTCTGCCAGCCACGAGTCTGCTTTACAGAGGGAATTCTCGATCCTCTGCATTATTTATTTTTGCCATTTACGGCGCAGATTAAGCAACGAAAGAACTCAAGACGGCTGGACTCTTACCCCTGAGCAGAGTTCACTCTATGCTCCTATTAATCCACAAAGGATCGTCCTCCATCTTCTTCCCTCCCCTCTGCACTATGTCTTTCCAAGCATCTGCAAGCCTGGTGAGGCACACATGTACCGTCTCGCCGCACAAAGCTACTGATTGCTGTGGTAAGAGGCTAAATGCGTGGCGCCTCTGGTGCTAAAACCAGCAGGCACAACCTTTCAGTGCATCCAAACATCAGGAACACATGCACTCTTAGAAAATTCTGTGCAAGGTGTTGACAGTGTTGGTCACTGATTCTTCTGTAGAATTACTGTTTTGGAAGAGATTTTCCTCTGTGAAGTGAAAATATATGCTTGTGTTTTTTCTATGTATAAATTTAACCAAAGTAACCTAGAATACAATCTTTCAGCCACGCTGCAGCTCCGGTTGGTGATTATTATGTTGGCATTGTGAATAGAAGGAGAAGAACAAAGAGGAGAGGGAGGGAATGAGGGGACGAGGCAAACAGCATGTTGATGTGGAGGAGCAACTTGGCACAGAGTGGCAAAAAAATAAAAAACTATATTAAACTGCAGTATTTTATCGAGTTATCTTGGCAATTTATAATCCACTGAAGCAAAATTCAGTGGTTTTCAGCTAATCTTAAACCATCAATGACAAAATAAGACATCAAAGAGAGACGAAAGCAGCGGAAAGACTCCATTAAAGTGTGACAAACATTTGGGTTAGAACTATACATTTATACAGATGCAATAGATATTCATTGCTGTCATAAAGTTATCAAGACTTCCAGTCTCAGTGCTGTCATACAGCCTGAACGCTAAACCTGACATATGTGACATAACTTTCTCCACCTGAACAGAAACAAAATTGATGTTATTATCTTTGGAGTAAAAGAAGAACAATCAATAGTTAGTTATTACAGCCAGAAACTAGCGATCAGCCCTGAAATCTGAGTGCAGTGATGGATTCTGACTTGAACCGTCAGAGCCACATTGACAGTCACAAAGTTGGCTTTCTATCACCACAAGAACATCTCCAGGATTAGAGCATTAAAGTCTCATAAAGACCTGGAGAAACTCATCCATGCATTTATCTACTTCACATCAATTACTGCAACAGCGTCTTCACAGGTCTGAGTAGCAAATCAATCCTCCAGGTGCAGCTGATCCAGAATGCTGCTGCTGCCATTCTCACTAAAACCAGGAAGACAGAGAACATCACAGCAGTTCTATAGGCCTTCCACTGGCTCCCCGTAGCTCAGAAAATACACTTAAAAAAATACTGATGTTAGTTTATAAACCACTGAAAGTTTAGCACCACAATACATAAAGGATTTACTGTCTCTCTTGCCTTCAAGTCAGCGCAATGTAAAGATGTTAGGAAGAAGAAACAGGATAGGAGGAGAAGCAGCTGCAGCAGTGGCATTAAACAGACGAAAATGTTAGACCAAGAGAGGGAGGTGTGAAGACAGGCATAAATCAAAAACTCATTATGTGCCACATCTGTTAGTTGGTGGCCTCTGAAGCCACTCAAAGGTCAATGAAACCTCCTGAATTTCTAAAGCAGAGTTCTTTATAAGTTCAATGGTTTTTATAAAACATAGTAAGAACTCCTTAAACCTTAGACCTTAGTGTACTAATGTGTGAGCAAATTTGTTTGTTGGGTATTATTAGTTGTTTGCAGCATTCCTAATTTATTTTACATAATAATTTTAACATTTCAAATTTCATATCCTATAAGTCATTTGAAAATTCCCACCATTCAATGTAGAGGACACATAGTTCTCTGAGTTCTTAGTAAAATTCTCTCACTCCTCCTGGGAGGTTTATACTTTTGCCATCTGTTTGAAAATATTGCTTCATTAGATCAAGAAGAGACAAAATGTGCATTAAAATTCAGTCACCGTGGCAATAAGAATGCTAATTACACACAAACAGTTTGATTATAAAAGAAAAGGTTTTCAGATCTCCAAACCTAAATATTTTATTTTCAACATTAGTTAAGGATTTCTTAAGTGACATTCTATTTAAAGATTATAATAAACACCTACAGGCCATAACTTTCTTGGTAAAAATCTAAACCAATCATTAATCAAAAAACCCATTTCTGCTCACTATGTGAAGCTTGATGCTTAAATCCAGATTTTCTTATGCAACTGGTGTCCTGAAGAAGCCTGTTTTAAAAATACAACAGAGAGTACTGTGTACAAAAGAGAGCAGTTTTTTAAAAAACACTTTATCTTTACAATAAATACAATTAAATTTTAACTCCTTATCGTTACCCTTGCTTAGAATTGAGCAAAATAGCTTAATCACACAACAGCGATGAATTTAACCTTAAATCATTTTCATCACTTCAGATGAAAAAAAAATATGATTTTTTTTTGTTATATGTTGATGCAGTTGGAAACAATGCGATAAATGGGACAGTTAATGTCAGATTTTAACAAAATAAACCCTATTACATAACGTTGTAAATTCCTGTGCAGTCTTGTGACCGCACACATCAGAGCGCAAACTGGAGTCAGACACAGAGCCGTGCGTAAAGCCTTCACTCCACAGTTCAGCCACACATTTCATCATTGCATTCCTCCATCGCTCACAAACACACTCCGTCCTTTCACGGGCGGTTATTCTATAAGTTCTGATGTGTTAATATTTACATTGGATATCTCAGACTCCATAACTCTCGCTGCGCAAAGACGGGAGCGCAAAGCTCCTCACACCCAGCAGCTGAAAGCGCACACTCACCCACGCACACGCACCATCTCCACCCACCTGCAGCACGGTCTTCATGGTGACAGCGGAAACGATGGTGGTGCAGATCTTCTCCCCGTTGCGGGTCATTTGGCCCATGATGAAGAGCATCGGAGTGGCGAGCGCGAAGGACGCGATCCACATGGCGCTGATAAGCTTCTTAGTGCGGCTCCGGGACATGATGCTCTTCGCTTTGAACGGGTGGCAGATGGCCATGTAGCGCTCCACGCTCAGGCTGGCGATGTTGAGCGCGGTGGCGTAGGAGCAGCTGTCCCGCAGGAAGTAGTAGCCCCTGCACACGGCGTCCCCGAACATCCACGGATGGTGAAACCAGATGAAATTGTAGAGCTCGATGGGCATGGAGAGGACGAGGATGAGCAGGTCGGACACGGCCAGGCTGGCCAGGTGGTAGTTCACGGTGCTCTGGAGGTTCTGCAGGCTCTTTTTGGTCAGCAGGGTGTACAGGGTGATGGAGTTCCCCAGAGAGCCGACGGCAAAAAGAGCCGCGTAGATAACGGTGACTATCACCTTGGAGTAGATGTCGGTGTTCACTTCCAGGTCGTCTTCCTCGGTTCTGGGAGCGCCCGTCTCGTTCCCAACGGGAGACAGCGACTTGTTCCCAAACAGCCGCTGCGCCAGCGTGCCAAAGCCGGCCAGGCTGCGCTCCGAGAGCGTGAAGTTTAAATCCATTCTAATTTAAATATGGAGCATCCAAGGATCACGGTCTGTGCGCTGATCCGTGAGCTGCTGCTCCTTGAGGAAGACCGAACCGATGCGTGGAGTTCAGAGCGCAGCTGCTTTTATGTTTGGCACAGCAGGGAGGCGCGCTGGCTATTGGCGCCGCTTTGATGACGCGTGGACAGTTAGTGAGAGTTTCATCTGTGAATGGGTAGATTATCAATACATTTTGTAAAGTTGCTCCCAAGGCGGAACTAGAGTTTTAGCAAGAGGTGGCCAAAGAGGGGATAAGACTTTATTTGGGGGGCTAAATACTGAGAAAAGAAAAATATTTGGTTTCGCAAGTAAAGAAATAAATATTGAGCTTTAAAGTGGATGTTGCAATTTTTTTTTATGTTTAAAAAAAAAAAAGCACCCAGGGTTTTTGATGCCCTATTTTCGATTAATTAGCTATTTGAGTAATCTTGTTAACAGATTAAAAACAACACATGTCTTAGTTGAGCTCATATTGACTCAATCATTTAGCAGCAAAAGGATTTTGGAACTGAAAATGTCTCTTCTTTCATTCATCAATGGCTTTTTATTAAAAATGTGACTTCAGTTAATTAATTACAGACCCTGTAATTAACATGATTAAAAATCTGAACCCAGTCCCACCATTAAAAGAAAAAATGATTGAGTTCTTTTTCTACCCAGCATTAGATTATGAAGAAGCAGAGAACAATCCCAATCATTTGAAGAAATTTGCCCTTTATAATCTTTCTCTTCTCATCTAAAAGGATTTAATATACTGATGTAGAAGCATTTTAATTAAGGAGGGTTTTTGCAGAGTATTCCTCTCTTCCTCTGTCACAGAAATGCAGAGAAATAATGTCAGATGACAAACATAGAGCGCACCTCAATGCATCACAATGCGCTCAGGACTTCATTTATGGCTAATGATCCACTCACAGCGTGCAGAGATATTACCGCTGGACTGGAAGAGAGGAGGAAATGTTGCTCTAATGGTTACTTGGCAATAACCGGCAGCGTTCAAACCAGGGTTGCAAAGCAGCTCTGACTCTTTACTGCCAACAAACCTAACAGAAAGCAGGTTGTTTTTTTCCACACTCTTCAGCAGCCAGTGGTGTGTCTGCAGCTCTTCCCATGCTGTGGATGACTTCATTTCTTTATTGGGCAGGACTTTCACCTGCGAGCACACACTTAATCATGTTTATTGCATCCACACAAATGGTTCTCACCATTAAGGCACCTGTTTGGGTGCTGCAGGTGACATCTTCCGAGAGATTCACGGCAGCTGATATTTTTCAAACTGATACATAGTTAAACAAGAAATATGTCTACCTGAAGAAAATTCAAACACACATGATGTGAAAGACACTGTTTCCGAGACATGTGGTTAAAGAGTAATCGAAATTTTTTGTCTCTCAACACATCTTCACAGTTGTTCAAGGTCCTTTCATTCTCCCGAAATGAAAATTATGGCAGCAGAAAAGAAAAAATAAAGTACGTTGGGTCGAAAATGAAATTTAAAAGGCTTACAAAAGATTGCTCTGCGCAATGTGTTAATTGCACAAATTCAGTGCAAGGTTAAAACCAGTTAAAGAATGACTGCCTGGGTAATTAGGAAACACTGTTGTAGCAGTAAAGCAGATGCAAAGTGAAAAATGATAAGTTTATATCAAATTGAAATTTTGTGTACATCTTATTTTTTTCCCAGGCTGCTGGTGTGCTGTTCCTGGCCTTGCAGTGTGTGTTGGTGTAGGTGGTAATACACACACAATTAATCACATTTATTGAAGCGTAAAGTCTCTCCCATCTGAATGTGTGTTTACTGGGATGAAGGGTTCAACGTGTCGTCTGTTACTGCATCAGGACAAAAGAAAGCTTTTGTTGTGACCACAATCTACAGATGCCATTTGTAATCAAATACATATAAGTTGAATAAGAAGTCAGCTAAAAATGCTGATCAGAAAGTAGGTCACGCTGCGCTGCTGTTGGAGCATCTCCAAGAGTTTAACCTGCTCGACTGTCTGCTCAATACAGAGCAGACAGTTTCTGTATTGCGCAGCATAAGGCAAAAGTGCAACTATTCCCCCTGTGAAACCGTAAGCCAAAATTTTGAAAAACTCCAACAAACTTGGTGGAACCAAGAGGTGGAGAGGAACGACAGAGTTTGGGGATGAGTGGCAGAGCTAAGCGCAGCTGGAGGAAAGTGGCACTCAGCAACTTTATCGTTATATGTTGTGATGTTTCAAGACACCTCTGTAGACTTTGTGTGTATATATATATAAAATAACTATTGATAGAATCAAGCAACTTTTATCTGTTTTGCTGGAGACTTAGTAATATTTTGTGTTTTAGCATTGATTGAGGATAAAACAAAAGGAAGCACTGAACTACTGCTACAGCCGATTTTTGTAAGCATCTCTCTTTAAAAACAACAAAGTGTGGTATTTAAAAAAGGTGTGGGGACCAAAGCTGCCTGTTGTGTATGATCTCTGGGGACATCAATTACACAGCATGTGTTAGACAATGGAACGTACTTAGGTTTTTAAGTATATACATATAATTGCATACCTTTGTGTGCAAAAACAATTATGCTGCCCACAATTTGCGTCCGAAACAAAACATCTATGCATAGAAACTACTCTTGCTCGACTTTACTGAAATACCTGGCTTAATGTTTCACAAAAAAATGTTGCAAATTTTATCTCATAATGTGACTTTGTGCACCGCAGGTGGTATTTCTGATTAAGAGTAGATGGGGAAAAAAAATTCATGCAACTGTGGCATTTAAAGAGGCAGACTCCTATCAGATCCCATGCTAAATTGGTTTAATTGTCAGCCTTTGGTCTGTTGCTTTTTAAATGGACATGTTTATAATTGAATCAGAGGAGATGATATCTGTAGGTATTTATTATGCACAGACCAGCAGGAAACAACAGTGAGCTCACTGTGAGTCTAAAGGCTGGCGGCCTCTGCCTTCTGCAAATGTTGGGCAAATTGGCACAAGAACAAATTTTTTGATTATTCAGAGAGGAAGATAAAACACTGATACACTGCTGCTTTTGGATGTTCTGGTGATCCAATGATCACCAAAGAGCATTATGGGTAGATCCACCCATGAGCCTGAACTCTACAACACAAGCCCCCAAAGTTCGCTAGATATATTTTGCAGAGTGTCATGTTCTGACGAAGCCATTTAACCCACATGCAGAAAACTGAACACACACATAAAAGAGTTCATTAAATGGTTTGTCACAAAGATACTGAATGTGCACAGCGGACACTTCTTAGCGGTCATGTGTACTACAACAGACCTAAAACAAAGACAACTGACTTTTGCTCAGTTTTGTCTGAAGATGCTTCACTCTCATCTTTGTCTGTGAGCCTCCAAGATGTGTGCTGAAATGTCTGCAAGCTTCCCTTTTATTCCATAAATCCAAAAACTTAACTTGAAAATTAGCTATGCAGAAAAGAAAAAGTAGTCCATCTGGTGCAGCTGCTTCTGTTCTGCTGTGACTGTTCAGCAGCAGGTAAATCAAATCTACAGCTGTGTTTGACAGATACCACAGGAAAATATCAAGCACCCACACACGAAGAACCTAAAAGTCTATTTTTCTTGAGCCAACAAAATGACCGAACATTTAAACTTTTCAAACACTCTATCGACACTGAGGAGGGCACTGTCACATATTGCTTTTTAAGAAGATGTGGCAAAGACCCTGTCTACGATTACAAACTATGTTTTTAACACACAGGTGATAATGGTAAAACATGGATGACAAAATAAATTTGTTGATCTTACATTACATTAGATGAGTAGGTGTGAGTGTCTGTCTATCTATCTGTCTGTCTGTATAACCTAGTTAGTTAGCTAGAGATAGCTAGTTAAAGTTGAATTTAATTAGCTGTTTAGTTCATGATGCAGCATTTATTTGAGTCTATTTTTGTGTTATTTAAGGCAGAAAAATGATGTGCCAAATGGAAATTTGGTGAATGACAATTTGATCTGCCCGAGTGTTGAAGTTCATCCTAATCCAGACAATTGAGCTGCATTTCAATAGTAATAGAAGAAAAAGGTGGTAGCAACTGGAAACCATTGCTTTGCTTTGTGCTTTGTTGTTGCAGACCGAGAAAAAAAAAAAGTGTGAGATCAAAATATTGTTTGCAGGTTTCAGCTCAGGAATCAATACTATCTCCCCCGGGAAACTGATTGGCAAGCTGATCTCATGGGGCTTCTGCTTTTGTACCACACTACGCTACTGCATGTTGAGCTTCCTCACAAACAGACGTTTCCATCAGAGTTGTTTTCTAAGGCTGAACACAGAATCCCCTCAGGACTGGTTGCTCACTCCTGGGTTCAGAAATACAGAGACAAATATTGTGAAGCTTCATGGAGACACCAAAACCATGTGACTGAGACTAACAAAGGGATGCAACTTTTTGGAGGAAATCGGGATGCTCAGAGTACCAGTTAAACTGCAGATAGAACAGCTGCTACGAAGCAAACGAGAAGAAAATATCACTTTAATTTTTAAAAAGAGGGTGAAAATCAGTCGAGTAAATCAAGGTAAGTACCTGGAAATGATCGCTCAGCTAATGTTTGCTATCATTGCAATCAGAGTTAGGGTGTTTTCAAACCTCATAGTCTGATAGATTTGGTTCGTTTGGAGACCAAAATCGAAAAGTTTGCTACATTTTCAGCAGTTGAAGTTCATGTTGCACTGTGTCAAACAAACCAAACCATCTGAGCAAACTATTTACCTCCTTACCTGTGGAGGCGCTGCACCAAGAACCACTGAAGGAAACAGCAGGAAAATCTTTGAGCACAACTTCTTTTTTTATAGTGGCGTCAGACTTTAATGGTTGGAGAATTTCTCTTTTTGTCTTTGGTAAATGTGCCAAACAAGCACTCTTCAACAATAGGCTCAGCACAAGTCATATCTCTAACTTTTTTTTTGCCCACCCAGGTTCATTTGTGCCATTTAACACCACAGCTACTACATAGGATCATTGGCTTTCTCTCTCTTTCATCTGTGGTGTCAAACCAACATCCCTGCTTTCTGTCGCTTGTTCATGGTGGAGTTTATGAAAATGCATTTATTACGAATGATTTCAGGTATTGCTGCAGCTGATAACTTGGATGTCTCATGCCAAGAAGTAAAGTATCCCCCACATATCAGTGAGATCCGTCTTTCCCGTCGACGTTAAAAGATTGCTTTGCTGGGTGGATATCTGCAGCAGAAGAGAAATCTCATATTGTACTTTGAAGTCTTTGTATTCTTTGAAGTTTTCACTCATAGATTATGACTTCTCTGCTGAGAGCATGTAAAGAGCTCCTTCCTGTTGTTTACTGAAGCCTGTGCATGATGTCTGTTCTGAGAAAGATACTTAGAAAACAAAATCATGTTGTCATGTCTGTTGTGCTGCAAAATTCCAGCTTAACATGAAACCTAAACACCTTAACATGAAACCTAAACACCTTTTGGGAAAAATATACCTGCTAAATGCTATATGTTAACAATTAGACCTTCATCTTGTATTTGGATGAGTTTAGAGTTTAACGGTGTGTAAACAATTGCCACCTTGAATTTGGCAGCTGTTCCATCTGGCACTGCTGATGAATATGTGGGTCGTACCAGCTTTGGATCTCGATTGAACTGGTTTGGTTGGAGAAAAGGGAACACAACGCAAACTAATTTGAGTTGACAGACAAAGAGGTTAACCATTAAATCACTGGAAAGACTTTATGAAAGGCTTTTAATTTAGCTTGTACCAATGTTTACATGACAATGTAAGTCTTCATTTATTGCTCAGCATAAGAGTGACGGGAAGCAGAGTAATAATTTTCATAATCAATGCTATTGAACACAATTTAACAATTGCGGTGTTTCCATTGAATAATTTATTTAACTGCGTGGTGTTTTGAGAACTGGTGGAGCCAGTTATTTTCAGCGGCACATTGAAAATAACAAAAACATTCCGCCGTCCTCGTACCACTTCCTGTCGTCTTCTTTATGGTTCTTTGTGGAGATATGCGCACCGACACGGGGCTTCGCCTTGTTTTTTCGGCGCATGCACCAAGGTTTCAGTCAGACCCATCACAACTTCACTGCACTCAATAAACTATGGACTCTCAAAGAGAAGCTTATTATTTTTACATTCCTGCCTGTCCCAACCCCTCATCCTCGTCGCTCTCATTTTTTAAATGTTTTTTCCTCATTTCAATTATTTTTTTAGACCCACTCACTTACTTTTGCAAAAATCAGGAGCCTAAGTCTCCCTCCCCGTTGGCCTCCCCACTGTTTTCATCATCTCGGCCCTGATGAAGTATGACCAGAAGACCAAAATAAACCTCTCAGTCTCAGCTGCCTTCGCTCTACTGAGGAGTAAAAGTTCTTGAAACTCCAAATTAGAAGCAAGGGGTTAATGGGTATAAGTAAAAAATAAATAAATAAAATAATAATAATAATAATAATTTAAAAAAAACACCGAAATTAGACAGTAAAGAAATTAGAAAATGAATGTAGTATTGCAGAATTAAGTGAATTCAGAGAAAAATCTGCAAAGCTAAAATGACTAAAGCAACATTTGTGAGGTTTAATAAACCTGTTGGTAAATGCCAAGGTCAGTGTGTTTCTGTCTGAGCTATTATTAACTCCCAGTTTAATTCACTCTTTTGGACTCATCAGCCCTTTTATTAGGTTCACCTGCTCTTTTTTTTTTACTATGTAAAAAGTGGAACAGCCAATCAGTTGGAAGCAAAGGGGCAGTATATCATTAATCAAGTAACTATGTGATCTTCAGCTGTTGTAAAAATGTCATATATATAAAATATTATTGAAAATAAATTTTACTTTGTAATTTTATGCCTTGAAACACACTGCTCTGTGTGTGCATGCTTGTTGTCCTGTCCCAGGTTGTATCTCACCTGTTGATAGTTGGTGATAGGCTCCTTCAGCCCTGACGACCCCACGAGGGGTCATATTCTGTATGAGTGGTAGATTTGCTAAATACTTATTCTGCCTTTTACCATTGCTTGAAAGCACAGTCATGTTCAGAGCTTCTTGCTTTGTATCAGGAAACAAACATTAAAAATATGTTCCATCTAATGAAGTTTTTACACATACAAATCCTCCTACACACATGTACCCTCATTTATGAATACACAAACATGAAAATGTCAGCCCTTTTAATTTCCAAGATTACAAAGTTTTATTTGCAACTACGCAGTCTGATTTGCAAAATTGATATGACTAAAATTTATGCCCATATATAGACAGAATATGCTTGAAACATCTATGAAATATGCAATGACAAAACTGAAAAAACATCAACACTGAGTTTGTAAAATACTTTTTCCTGATGAACGTCTGTCAGACTTTGTTAACTTAGGTTCAGAGCTGTTCCTCCATCTCCACACATCCTCCACCCAACCCACTGTGATAATGACCTCCTCCTCTCAATACAATTATTTTGACCAAAAGCAATATTGTGTTCCTTTGATGTTATGCTCCATGAGTGTCTCAGATGCTATTTTGTTTCATTTTACCACACTCAAGTGTTAACACTGCCCGCCCTCCTTCAAAGCCCCCATCGTGACCTTCAAAGGTGCTCTGAAAGTCTTGCTAAACCTCCAGAGATACTACTTAGTCATTTTTCTTGATGAAGCCAAGCATTGAAAAAAAATAACAGTCATTTCTTTTTGATTCACCAAAAAGTCACTTGAAAGGTTGCAAATTGTGAATGTGTGTGTGTGCGTGGGTCTGTGTGTGTGTCAATGCGTGGATTGTGCAAATTTTTGCTTGTCCTGCACTAACTCCATCCATATGAAGGCAATGTCCTCCATCTTTTTTTTCTCTCCTGCATGGCAGGTAACATGCAGTGCAGTTGGACTCTGTTTCCAACAGTACAGGTTGGCCCTTTTTTCACAATAAAAAATGAAGGCATGAGGACAGTTGTTTTTGATATGGTTTTATGTGCATATAAAAACCAATGCCTTTTTATATGCACATAAACTTCAATCTTACCTGCTAATAATTAAACCAAATCTTGCAAACTGGAACCACTGAAATCCCTTATGCCCTCCTTGACTGTCAGGCTCAGGTTTTTGTTAGTTTTTTTTAGAGGATTGTTACTATCCTCCTTCAGACAGTCCGATACGTAGATTCAAGAAAGAAAGGGGAAAAAAAGAGACAAAGAAAGAAAAAAAGACCTGTGCTTCATAATTTGTCTTCTTTAAGTTGACCTTTAAGAAGTGCACAGCACTTCAGTCCCACAAATGTCCTTTCACTCACAGTACTGTCAGTATATGAAGAATAGCTAATGTAATGGTGTGTCCATAGCAACAGTAAACGACAAATGAGTAATGTCCCTCTAATGTAATGTGTACTATCATGAGTTATAGGAATTTGCTGATTGGAGATAAACAGTTACTTTTCCATTTAGAACCATTAAGCAAAAGAACAGAACAAAACATGAGGAAGGAGAATTGGTAAAAATACATAGTTTATGTTCATTTTCTATGTTGTTTTCCAAATGTCTAGACCTTCCTTACTTTAGTGATTGGTCATGCGCTGAATCAAAGATGGTGTGAGTGCCAGCCTCTGCATTTTCTTCTCTCTTTTTTCCTGCTCAGCTCTCACTCTCGGTGGTTCCACCTTTTTCCTCATAAAAACTTGTTTTTGGGAAGAAGCTTATTGAGCTGCAGCGGTGATGAGGGATGGATGATGTAGACAGGATATTTTAAAGGTCACAAGCTGTGGTGTCCAGTCGGCATTCAGAATATAGTGATTTTTTTTTTCTTCTGCACTCCTGAGAATTTGCTTGATGGACTGTAAACCTGGATCTATGAGAGCCACTGCTACAATACACCCAAAAATATCTTCCTCAGTGCTTGTTGGTGCTATTGTTACATCAGGCTTGTTTATCAGGACGTCTTTTGTAACATAAGACGGAGTTTAAGTACCCAGATGGTCTGGTTTGAAATGAGACCTTCATGTTGGAAAAAATGGTAGTGGTATGGCATGATTAAAATCCAGATCTAGTGAATAACATGTCTGGCAGAAGGGAAAATCAAGGGTGGATTTTCTGCAAAATGCAGACATCTGCTCTGAGCTGCACTTCATGTATTGTTCTTGCTCAGTTGTCTTTTTTCTTTTGTTGGGATTTTTTTTTTTTTTTCAGAAAATGTTAGCTTGAGTTGTCTAAGGAAGAAATAGTTAAACATAATAATATATATATAAGAAAAATAACTCATGAAACTTTAAAAATACAAATCCAATAGAAGCAAGAGCAGCTCTGTTTATTCTGCGTTAATCAAAATCTAGTTAGTTTGTCTAAAACATGCAGTTTGTTTTGGGGGAGTGAATCCAACTCTAATACACACCAAAGAAGCTGCAAACCTCAGTCTCAGTTCTGGTGAAGCGAACACTATTTTCATTTACATTTAGCAAAGAAAGAAGCTGCACTCATGTCTTTTTCAGATAGAGGTTCAGGAATTGTCTCAAAGGTTTTTCAAAGGGTTGAGTTTGTTTGACATGAAACAAATGTTGCAATTTTGGTAGCCGATCAAACCAAGCCTACCGGACCGCAGGGTGTGACAACAAACTGCGTCTCTAAAGCGCAACTGAAACATTTTTTCTGATTTTAAAACAATTTTAATGTGACTGAAACACTTTGAAATGAATTTTCATATACATGAAAACTACATAGAAATTTCTGTGGCCTTCTGCTTCTCAGACAAAACTGCAGAGAGAAACAAACTTGCTGTGCAAATCATTTTACTGCCTCAGAAATACATCAACTTACAAAAAAAGGCCCTCTTTTCCAACCATCTAACAATCTTGAGTCTCTGTTGTTTGAATATCATCTTGATTTTGTTTCCATCTGTTTTAAAACAGATTAATCATCGTCCCTAAGTTTGCTTTGAAGAGACGAATTAAACAATTCTGTCCCTGATCTCATGATATTCATTCAGGTCTGTTATTCGCTTCATCTTGTATTGCCTAAGCGAATTCTCAGTCTTTTTATAGTCATTAATGGGGTTTCTATTATAAAACTTTGATAATATCCCCCTAATGGCAAAAAAACAATGTTGCAATTGTGGTGTTTCCATTAAATAAGAAAGAAAATGAGGTGAGTCATTTAGAAACACTTATCTTCCTCTTGTCTTCTCTTTGGTTTCCACCAGTAGAAATATTGCAACAACAACAAAAAAGTGTACCCATTGCAGTTTTACAAAGAACATTGTGTTGATACAGCCAAAAACCCTCCTCATCCAAGTGCAAATAGCAAGTTTTTTTCTAAATTGCCGTAAAGCAAATTAATTGATTCATAAAAGACAATTTTACAGTCAATGGGATCATAGCTATTGTTAAAGTTAGTGAGAAAGGGATGAAAGGGGAGCACACAAAATCTGAAATGTCATGAATCTGACTTTTCTCTGATGTTTTTGTGGGTCAAAATTATTGTTCGTGTGACTTGTGCTTTGTTTCCACTATAAACTAATTAATTCCACAGACAAGAAGTATTTTAGGGCCATTTAACCCCCCAAAAATATAGAAGAATGAAATGAGAGCTGGTTATGGTGTGATATTTGAAATAGAGCAGAGAGAATTTCCCAGGATCTACCTGCAGGACATGGGAAATAATTCCCTTGGAAGGATAACTTCACGGATGAATGAAAGTTCTGTATCAAAACAAATCGATATGTTCCACCCTTATTAGTACCTTTGGTGAAGAAGAGTGAAAAGTCTTATAATTACATCAACATTCGTGGAAAAGTGTCACTGCAACATCACATTGCACGGCACAGCTTTCAATCAATCAAGATGCAACAGGTTAACATTCATAATTTAGAGAGTCTAAATGTCCCTCCAGAAGACCTGTCACTGTTGTCATCTGATACAGCTTTGGTTTCAGTCATTTGATTGATTGATATAAGTTGAGTACAGAGGGCTGGTGAACAAACATCTTATCTTCAATGTGAACAATAGAAGTCTTAATGTAATATAAAAAGTAAAAAGAACTAAACTGCCTCTGCTGCATTAACCTGAAATGTTTTAGGACTAAAGTGTGTCAAAGAATAGACTCAGCACACCAGGAATCACCTCTTGTTATTATGGATTTTTGTTTCTGATATTTCCTTGTGTTTATTTCTTAAGTTCATTATTTTCCCTTATCTTATTTTCCACATCCCTCTCTTAGTTCACTTATTTCTCAATGCTAACTGTTCTTTTGAAGTTAGCATTCATTTGATCCTCATATGTTAATTTATTCCTTCAGTTAGTTTAGTTATTTCT
This sequence comes from Poeciliopsis prolifica, assembly GCF_027474105.1. Classification (NCBI taxonomy): domain Eukaryota; kingdom Metazoa; phylum Chordata; class Actinopteri; order Cyprinodontiformes; family Poeciliidae; genus Poeciliopsis; species Poeciliopsis prolifica. The sequence goes on from NW_026562402.1 coordinate 3,275,719, forward strand.
TATAAGTTATTTGTTTTTGTTAGATTTATTATTTTAATTTGTCACTGTTTGGGTTTGCTTTTGCTTCCATCTTCTCATTCAGTTTGTCATATAATGCATTTTGCAAAACTGCAATGGAAAAAAAACTACTTTTTTTTTCATCACAAAAGTCACGTGATCAACAAGTGGACATCACTATTGGCAGAAAAGACAAAGAAGACAAACAGTAAGTTGTTGGAGGACCCCATCCATCAGCATCCTGTAACATCCTGCCCCATCCTGCAACATCCTGCAGCATCATGCATCATCCTGCAACATCCTCCAACATCCTGCAACATTCTGAAGCATCTTCCAACATCCTGCAACATCCTGCTCCATCCTGGAACATCCTGCAGCATCCTGCAACATCCTGCAGCATTCTCTAACATCCTGCATCATCCTCTAACATCCTGCAGCATCCTCAAACATCCTGCAGCATCCTCTAACATCCTGCAACATCCTCCAACATCCTGCAGCATCCTCCAACATCCTGCAACATCCTGCAGCATCCTGCACCATCCTCCAACATCCTGCAACATCCTGCAGCATCCTGCACCATCCTCCAACATCCTGCAACATCCTGCAGCATCCTCCAACATCCTGCAACATCCTCCAACATCCTGCAACATCCTGCATCATCCTCCAACATCCTGTAGCATCCTGCAGTAACCTGCTTTTCAGATTCTGGATCTTTCTGTTTGGTTCTGATGTTTTCTGCAACTTTGCTCTGAAACATAAAAACTAAACTATGATTAGCTTCTAGCAACAGATTCAGGATTTCTGCTCTATTGGTCCAGTTAAATCAACGAGGCTCTTTAGTGAAGTTTATCATGCTGGTTTCACGTCTTTGCTCCCAGAACACAAACAGGAGACTAAAAATCAGATAAATAAAGTTGACTTTGACCACAGAAAAAAAAGTGGTTGGAGGATGATGGCGCCCTGCGACAGACTGGTGACCTGTCCAGGGTGAACCCCGCCTCTCGCCTGGAACGCAGCTGGAGATGGGCACCAGCAACTCCCCGTTAGGGAGAAGGGTGACCGGAAAATGGATGGATGGATGGATGATGGCTTGGTATGTTTCTTATTAAATAATAGTGTGTCAACAAACTTATTCACGAGGAATTTTAATTGTGTTTCTTATTTAATGGAAATTTTGATTTTATTTTATTTATTTTTTTTGACATCAGTGAAATATTTACAGTTTTCTACACATTTAAAATGGAAACACAGCCATTTACTCTACTGCCACAGCTGTTGTCTGCTCCCTGATATCAGTAATTTTGTACATTTCCCTCCCTGAACTCACCACTGGTTCCTTCATAGCGCTTTGTTACTCTCCCTCCATGTTGTCACCTATCGCCTGTTATGTAACTTTTGTATCTTTCATCAAATAATGTCTCACGTGACAATTCCAATTGCTTCTCTTCATTTTGAAATTGCTCCAAACTCATCTATCATGACATGTTATTATTTCATTTTATCATTGTATTGCATCATAGAATGGACAAGTCGTCCTCAAAATCCCTAGAATGTAGAACCCAGACAAACAAGCAGCGAAATAAAAAACCTTATTTAATAAGCCCTAAGAGCATGAAGATAGACAAATGTGTAGTTAAAATGTAATTATCTTTTCACTCCGCGTTAGCTTGGGATTAAAACCTTTTTCGTTGCAAACATTTTTGATTTGCCACCATTAAAAGAGAAAGGGCACAGATGGATTCACAATAGGCTGGTTCCATGAGACGCTCCGGAATGTCAGCGAAGCGAATTGAATGAGAGCTGGACAGCAGCCGCTCCTGGAAGCTGCTGCTCTGAAAGAGCTCTGTGATTATGGCAGTGAAGCTGCCGATGAGGGACGCATCACAGATGACGACGAATGGCATGCACATCGGTTAATCACTCGTACACGCAGCTGCTCGGTCCGTTGTCAAAAAGCAGCTGAGGTTTGTGCAACTGCGTTGATCCATGGCTGCATCTCACAGCTTGGAAAGACAAACTCGCTTAATGCCGCGTGAATTGATCATCACGGTGTGGGATTTTTGGGGAACGGGTTCTCCATGAATGGCACCGTTTTAATATAACTAATGCCAAATGCACATATTAAAAGAAACGATGGTTACATAAACGTGTCAATTCTTTCGCACAACTGAGGGCAGTGAAGTTGATAAATCTCAATTTATTAAAGACAGAGAGAGAAGTAACTGATTGGAAGAGAGAATGAAGTCGCAAAATGTGTTGAGGCTTTCCTTTACAAAATTATTCCAAAAGATGATTCTGCATAACAGACAGCAATAATAATAAAAAAAAACATTTTATTCCCATTGAGGCAAATTAACTTAATTATGTTAGCTGATGATTAAAAGGATAAAAACATTTGAGCTCATGCTGCTTTCCATATCGTGTCTTAACTCTCCTGTTGTCATGTTTAAAAACAGCCTCATAAACTGAAATAACTGAGTGATTTTAAAAATGAAAACCCACCAACTTGAAGCATAAACAAATTAACAGTATGAAGAATAAGACGTGAATACCAATTTTTTTGTCTGAAATGTTGCAAGCAAGATCGTCACAGAGTTGGTAACAGTTGGGTGACTATTATGAACTGCAAAGCGGGGCCAACAGTCAAACCTCTCTCACAGCGGAGCAAACATGAACAGTGGCTCTATACCTTTGCAGAGGAAGATGAGATCAGCATTTACATTTAAATATAGTCAATTACTGATAATTCATAAAATTGGGGCCAATTTTTTGGCTGGCAGATTTATCGGTGGACCCCTGCTTTTAAGTGCAGGCTAATTTATTACTTGGTTGCTCAAACGTGGGGGTCAAACATTTTCTCCCTCTGAACATGTAAGAGATGCTTCTTTACTTCTAGTCGGACTTCTTCCACATTTTACTGTTCACAGACTGAATTCATGACGACCTGTCTTTTTTTTTTTGTCTTCATACTCGCTGCCAAAGGAACTCAACCTCTGAACCACCAAACTGACATTTGGCCAGATGTTACATTTGGGGTAGTTTTTTCTGGCTGTTCATCTCTCCAGCATCAGCCAGTGATCTGCTATCAATAGCCTTTTGGCGGATGTTTCTGTGCGCTAATGGCAAAGTTATTGTCAGAATGGTTCTCTGGGATTTTTACCAACAAATAATAACAAAATGATTTTTATTTATTGAAAAATTCAGTTTGATATTTATAATCAGTTTGCACTAAACTTCCACAACACACTCCTTTGACGTCTTATACTCTATTGAATCTTAGAGTCTTTAAATGGATGCTCAGACTTTCACATTTCTTCCTGAATAATCATGTTGGTTTTTTTTGTTTTTTTTATTTATTGATTGCCCCAAATTGATTTACTGGCATACACTACATTCTAGACTTATAAAGCAGGTTAAAACAAAGTGAAAACTCTGTGAGATATAAATAATTTACACAAGACCGAAGCTATTTCAAAGTCACTGAGGAGACTGAAATCAGTATTTGTCAAATCCAACATATATGTTCAGCGTTAACCTGCTGTTGCGAATGCCTTTGGAGGAACATTGGTTCTTTCTTGAGACGACGCTCTGCAGCTTTTCTTCCCAGCCACTTGCTCTTCAATTTACATGATTCCTGTCTCTCGGTGTTATCATTGTGTGAATTGTTTCTGCATGTTTTTGTGCTTTAACCAGAGATAGGATTGAATTTCCCATGTAAAGACAACATGCCTGTATCAGTGTTTGGATTTCACTCTCACTAAATCAGCATCAGCTGCTTGTTGTTTTTTTCTTTCTCATTGAAGTCCTTTGTTCTATGAATTCAAACATCATGTATTGATTCGCAGTGACTGCAGTCATTGTATTACATTCATGCCATGCTGTTGAATAAATGCATTTGCTCACTTTTCCATCTCTGCAAATGTTTCACCTTATATGACTTTTCTAGCTGCAGCTTTTCCTTTTCATTTCATCTTAACAAGTACCTACCATGTTATATTGTCAGCATTCTGAATAGTGATATTATTCAATAAGTTTAAATTCAAATTTTTGTCTTGTGAAACAATTACAGTTTCTAGTTCATTTACTGTAGTTTATAACCATAGTTCTCTGATGAAAGTGAAAAATGTGCATATATTTTATGTGGCAGAATTAACCTGAACAAAAATCTGTGGAGTCGTTTGACTGCAGCCATGTTTCCATCAATTGTTCAATTGTTGGGAAATGAAAAAACTCCTACACAGGACCTTTTGCTGGGGTTAATTTCCATCCTGGTAATTTGAAGTCCTGACGCAGATTCAGTGGAATTGACCCGAGGCCTGTGGCAAAAATAAGTTTGTGCTATTGTTTGGCGGCCTACTCATTGAGTTTGCAGCATTGAGATCATTAGGAAGATTACTCTATGTTAGCGGGCGGACAGGCTTTGGTTGATTCTTTAGGACAGGTGACTCATTTCCAACAGCTTCGAATGTCACCAGGATTCACAAGGACTCGCCAAGTGCACCGGGTTACAGCATGTACTCTGCAAAATCTTCTGAGGACAGCCTGTGTGAGCTGTGCTACTGATACAGCTGAGTTGCAGGTGCTCAGCTTTGAAAACTGGCGCGAAATCCTCAAATAGTTAAAACTCACAGCTTCAATTGGCATCTGATGTTTGTCCATGGAACTAACTATCTTCCTATTCATCAGATAATTCAGAGAGTACAGCTTTGAATCTTATTTGTCAGTCACTGACTGAGCTCAGGCGGTACGTTTCTTCGCAAATAATAATGGCAGCTATGCACGATGGCCACTACGTCCAAAATGAACATTTTCTTAATGACAGTCCTCCAGTCAGCCCTGCTTGTCAGCGCTGAAGAAAGGCAGCACAAACCAATACACTTTATTTCACAGTACATGTGAAATAAAGACTAACTGAATCAAAACTATTGCTGCGTCTTGGTTCATCTCTTTGGGAACAATAAAACAGCTGAAATGTGACTGAGGCTGTGCAGAGGGCAGGATGGTGTCTAACAGCTTACATAGAGCTCAGGCTGACGTAACATTTCAGGGCTGCCAAAAGTTAGACTTAAAGAGAAATTGTGGACACTGGGGCTGAAAATAGACTCATTTACTGCTATGAAAGCAAGAGAGGGCTGACCAGTGAAAAACGTCAACATTTAAGAAAAAGTTAAAAAAAAAAACTATTTTAATTGTGGAAATTGTCTATTCAGATAATTCCAGGAATTTATTTTTATTTTTATTATTATTATTATTATTATTTTGAATGCTGGAGAAAAGTTCAGTTCCGTTAAGTCTAATTGTACGGTGACAAATTCCAACCAAATGTCAGCCTGAAGCACTTAACAAAAAAATCAATGAAAGGTCCATTATTCATGTGTTCGCAACTCAAATGAAGGTTTCACGGATCACAAAACATGTTTTAAAAGTTCTAGTAGAATTCCAGTAGAAAATTATGTTTGAAGTATCTAAGTATTAAAGTTTTGAAACTAGAGAAAATTAAAGATGATCAAGATAAAACTTGGTAGATGCAAAATAAATAATATCAAGTCAGAAGCTGCAATTGGAAGGTCTGCATTTTGCTAAATGTTTATGCGTAATTTCTTGTTGAATTGCAGAAAACTCTGTCAAAAGAGCAAATGTAAAGTTATCGGCTGTAATTTGCTTTTGCCAACCATTCTTGTTGGTAAAGTTCCTTACACAGCTTCAATAATAACAGAAACAAAAGTCATGACTTTTGCTGTTAATGACCTAAAAATAAAAATATGATTGTAAATGAGTTTTTATTGGGATTCAGTTTGGATCCACTTGTCAGCACTAAAAAGCAGATAAAACAGCAACCATAGAAACCATAATTCACAGACGCCATTTCAGATCTGCCCAAGAAGTGTTTATAAATAGAAAACCTTTATTGCCATTGCACTGAAATAGTACAAGATTAGTAATGCAACTCGATGGTACGCTGTGAGACGTTCGCAATGAGTGCAGGACTCACAGCTAGGACGGCGTTCTCAGGGTAGCAAGCATTCCTTTTTTTTCCTCCAAATGTAACAATGATCTTTATGACCCAACAGTTCCACTTTAGTTTCATCAGACAGAAGAAAAAAAGTACATTTTTAAACTGCAATCTGGGTTCTGTATGCTTCTTGTGGAGGAATGGCTTCCTCCTGCAGAATAGCCTTTCTACGTATGTACAGCCATATTTCATAGTGGATAATGACTCTGTCTCATCAGTTTCAGTCAGCATCTTCACAAGGTATTTTGTTTTTGTTTTTATTAGCAAATTACATTTCAAAACCTGCTTATCTCCGGCACACGGAACCAGTCTCCTTTTTCAATGGTATGACTATTGGCACATTCCTCGTTCTCTTATTATTATGGCATTTAACAAATAGAAATAATTTCAATAATTCTAAGAGTGGTCTGATTATTAAAACTCAGAAAAAAAATCTTGTTGCTTCAATGAGCCAGTTTTTAATTTTTTTTTTTTTAAATGTCTTAATTATAAGGTCAAAAAAAATGCAGCTATTAAGAAAGAAAAAATGTTTTATGCTTTTATATTCAAGCTATATAAACATTTGGTTTCAAATGCATGTGGTGACACATGAGACAATAAGGGTCAATGTAAATTAGAACCAAATGAAAAAAACCTGGGAAATATCTTAGGATGGTCTTCCCTGCTCAGTTGTGCAAAACAAGTTCAACATTTCTATTGAGCCAGTGGAGAAAACCTGCATGTGAGTATTTGAAACAAGAAAAACAATAACAAAAGAAAGTGAATCCATCTCCTGCTCTGATGAACAGCAGACGCGCAGATAAGGCACAGGACACGGCGTGCATGAACGTGAACAGACTGTCAATAAATGAGCTGACGGAGCCGCGGAACTGAAAACAGGAATGTTGCCGTCATACATGGAGGCATAGATCAATCTTAAGGCCACGTTTTCTACTGGCGTTCAATATTGTCATGAGCGGTGTGTCATCAGTGAGCATTGAGTTTCCACATCACAGGTGATCAGTAGAGAGAAGCAGCAGAAACAGAGATAAAGCTGAAACCTTTAAGACATCATTCTTGGTCTTTTTTTTCATTCTTAAGAATAAAATTGTTGCTCAGAGTCCGGTCACAAGGCTAAATTAGTTGATCTTTAAAAAGTTTTTCTGAGTGAGTCTCTTCAGATCAACGTTAACAAAGGAGTAATTACATGATTCCATTAAAAAATGATTTGTATGTGTTTCGTCTGATGCAATACAGATCTGAGTATGTATTTAATAACGTTGAACACTTTCTAAATCACTGTTACTTACTGCCACCTAGTGGTCAAAATAACAGCAGGACTGTGACTGTTTCCTACAGGTGAAGCAAATGATCCAAGTGCATAAATGATGTCTCAGGGACTCTTTAGAGTTTGTTCTTATTTTGTCCTTCTGTCAGTATTTTTCAGCAAGTAAAAGCAGATATTTATTGCCATCAGTCTTTATCCAGCTGAACCAAAATTCATCATTGGAACATAAAGAAGATTTACTTTAATGTCTAGATGTTTTAGCCTTTTCATTGTTCAGAAAAATGAAAGAAAGAAGGACAAGAAAAAAAAACTCTCTTTATTTATTGTCAAGGTGAAAACTGATTTCTTCTGAATAATGACAATGAAATAAAACAGTGAATCATAAAATAAGTGCTTGCATAAATGTTAGCATCCCTGCCAGTCAGCATTCGTTAGATGGACCTTTGGCTGCAGTCACAATAGGAAGTCTGTGTTGATTGTTCTCAGTCAGGCTGTGCATCCGGTCTGCATCTTATGTCATTCTTTCTGCTAAAATATTCAGACTCTGTCAGGTTAGATGAGGATTGTGTAGCCCAGCCACAAATTCTCTATGAGACTGTGTTCTGGACTTTTGACTGGGCCAATCCTGAACACCCATCTTTTTGTCTTCAAACCATTTCATGACTTTTTTTTTTTTTTTTGTGACTTCTTTCCTGACTTACATTGACCCTAACCGCTCTTGCATATATAGTATTGATCTCCTGGATATTTTGTAGTATTATGATATTTGTAGTACTTACACATTTTTCTCCCAATTATTAGTGGCAACTCAACCAGAGGTCTCTGCAGAGCATGTGAAAAATAACCAAGACCCTGAATGACACATGTTGCGGTAGTGCTGAGAAGTTTTTTCATTGTGTGTGTTAGTACGTTTTAAAATATATTCTTTGTTTGCACTACTAAGAGCAAGATTAATTTAGTCACCAAAAGGCCACTCCAGTCTTCAGAAGGTATGTTTCAACAGAAACATACCTTCTGTAATAAATAATACACAATAAATAATATGAACAAATAATCAAACAGACAGAAAAATATCTCAGACGCAAAGTTGTGCTGTTCAAATGTTGTAATTATAAAAACATTTCACATTTTTGAGTCGTTCAATAAGAAAAAAACATTTTCACAGCTTCCATTAAAATCAACATACTCCACAAAAACAAATAAATATGCAGTTGAACAAAATGGTTTTATACATTTGATTTTCTGAGCTAGGAGACAGAGAAAAGCACAAGTAAAGTGATTTACAGATATAGGTGAAAATAATTGTCCGCCATCCGTTGAAGGGTGTCAAGGTCACTCATAACACGAGGAGAGAACACAATAACGACACAGATCCGCACAGTGGGTCACAAACAGGAGAATGACAGCAAAGATTACCAGGACTTTTGAAATTACACAGCTGGTTTAAAAATTTAAGTGCAAGATATCATAAATAAATTATTTGCATAAATATGTTGATACAAAATAAAGCACAACAGTCAATTTGCAAAGCTGCTTTGGCACGATTGGAGAGTTACAGTACTGAAATAATTAGGTCCAAACGCAAAATGCACTGTAGAATTAATTGTATGTTACCAATGTGCCCCATCTCTTTCAGGTCTAACATCATTCAGTCAAGATCAGGGCCCACACAAAACAATTTCCCTTATGAAATAAAAGATGGATGTCTTGGGATTACTCAGACTGGATTTTCATGTGTCTATCTGCCTGGGTTCGGGTATTATATTTGATTGACTTTGGTTTCACTGAAACTACTACTGAAGAGGAATCCCTTTGAGTTTTTAAATGAGAAAGGCTGTGTCATACTAAATAACTAAACAGCCAAACACTGACGCAAAATCCCATCGTTCCATTTAGGGTCAGGTACTGAAGTGCAGTTTGCTGCAGATAACTTACAGAATTGTGCTGAATGTCCAAGCTGGGGTTTACTGTGATTTTCTTTTATCAGATATTGTCTTATGTTTTGCTAAACACAGTTATTTAGAAAGTCATAGGAATCAAAATTTGTACTAATTTGGGTTCAGAAAATATTTTATTTTTATTTCATTTGTTGCCCATAAAAAATCTCTAAAAAAATTCCGTACATGTTTCTTCATAACCTTTTAGCTCCTACGTCTAAATAAATACATTTTCCTGAAAGTAAATCAATTGTAGATAACATTTAAAAAAATACATGTGCATTTTATTTGACATAACATCGGCCAGCATGTTACTATACATGCTAGATTTTGGGTTTATTCTCTTCAGCCCAGACATTCATGTGCCATTGTATTCAGATCCATCAAAGAAACATTATAGGATAAAGAGTGCCATCTAGTGGGACATTGTCAAATTAAATTATTCACAGGAAGTTCCCACCTTTCATCCAGAGGCGTGGCATTAACATCCCATATCTAACATAAACACATACAGAGCGCTTAAATTCAAAGTATTATGCAAAGATATTCAGGCGGCGGGCGATTCCAAATGTTTATAGCCTGAAGAATAAAACTTTGGGATATTTAGGTATTTCCATCCAGCCTTGGCAAGGCTATCCATATGTGTTTTGAGTCATGTTGTTTAAATCACATATAATGTATAACATAAGCTATTGTTACAAAATATCAATTTGATGTTTGATCCTAATTCATGAACCTCTGGTGAAGTTTGACTAGTATTTGGTTGAATTTCTTGTTTAAATCCACCGTTTTGCTGTTGGTATTTCTCTACACACAGTTGTACAATCTCTTTAAAATAAGATTGCACTAACGACCATTGTCAGCTGCTAAATAGAGCAACATAGGTTAAGTTCACACAACTGGTAAATGTGATCGAATCCGCTTGTTTTGCCCAGTGCGACTTTCATCCGACTTTTTGAAAAAGATCTACTTGTGCCTCTCCCCATGTGGAACTAAATCGGATTAGAACCCGATTGTTTTCAAAGCATCTGCAGTCTGAACAGTCATGTTCACTTTTATGTCATTGATGAATGACAGGCGTCATGATTCTGCATCAGCAGAAGCCAAAGTATCACTACCTTTGAGTCCAAAATCTCTTGTACTGTTGCTTTCAAAAGTATTCATGTGCTTCTCAAGGTGAAAATGCATTTGCTTGTGCTATTCATCTGTGATGATAGTCGATGTGCACATCATCATTTATTTGCTATTGAAAGACAGACCTTTTGACCAGATTTCACAAATTATCCAAAGAAAAGAAACTCAAAGCTTGACATGGAGGGATAGATTCTGAAACCCTACAGCCTGTCAGGACAAATAAGCAAGACATCACATCCAAATTCTCTTCTCTTCATAATAATGCAAGCAATATTTCCAAAGGTGCAAGTGCAAAGACTGAAAAAGAAAAACGCTCACAACTACACAAGCCGAATTTCTTGTGAGTGACTGACCGGTACAAACGTTTGACTGAAGTCACACTGAATAAAAAGGCACATGGCAGCCTGTTTGGAGATTTCCAGAAGACCCGGCCGTGCTCTCCAAGAACAACACAACCCATTAGAATGTGGCTTGATCAAGGCAAATTTGGAAAATGTCCTTAAGTGAAGTCATTCATGCCACTGATACAACTGTATCACTTCACAATAGCAGAGACTTTGTAGAACGGTGCTGTGAGCATTAAGCGAAGTGCTGGGAGATAATGTGATAACACTGCCATTGTGATGAGGTTGGAGTCTGACTGAGACCACCATGGCAGAACTCCCACAGCTGTTTTTATGCTCTGCGACTCGGCTCCTTTGATTCAAATGTTTTATACCTTTAGAAAACACTCTGACTCTACCATGCACAATGAGGAGCAAACTGTTTTAATCCCTTTTAGAGACTGTGGGAGCTCTCACTAAGAGAGACTATCCACAGTCTAGTTGAATTAACACATCCTTGAAATTTTCTGTTCTCCCTGAAGGCATCCTAAGAGCATTGAAAGGTCAGATATTTGATTTGCACCAACAACACATCCAAATAGCTGCTGATGGATCCTATCCAACAAATTTCCCCTGCAATTATCATCCCAAGAATGAAGCAAGCTAATGGTAGATGTTTGCTCTGGGGTTCCTTTGGGACACAGATTTCATAGCAGAGGGCAGAATTGTCATAATCATTTGTGAAAATTCTTGAAGCTAAACTACTTCAGACTACGACTATAAAAGGGGACAAGAGACAATGTAATGGCTCGACACACGAGGGATGACGAACAACAGTGAAAGACAAACTTTTCCGCCACTCGTGGCAAAACCCAACACACAGGACACAGTAGCGGCGACTGCCAGAAAAGTTGAACATTATTATCTTTCTTGTGTCATGTCACAAGCCCGTGTGTGAAGGTTTACATCTATGTATGAGCTCAAGATTTTCCATGAGCATTTTGCCATTAATGTGCCACAAGAAAGGCGAGTCAATGATGCTCTAAGCTCAACAGGAGATGGACAGAGACGGAGTGATGTCATCTCCTTTGTGTTGCTCCCTCAACAGAGTGTACACTCAAGAGAAAGTTGGAGACAAGGCCCCTGAGCTGTAAGAGTCCATTAAAAGTTCAGAGTTAAACATAACAGATCAATAATTTTCTCTGGCGTAAGAATGAATCTTATGTTACCACCCAACTCAATCAGAGTGAGGCAGAATCTGTCAGGAAGACTGGAATCAGATGTTAATATCCAAATGTGCAAACTTTCTAAAAACACTCTAATGTTTTTTGTTTGTTTTAGGAAAAATATCTAGCAGCCTTCAAAAAGGGATGTATCGTGTAAGCTAACCAATAAAATGGTAAGAATATGAATGTTGCATTAAAGTGTTGAAAGCACAATAGCGGTTCAATACTTTCTCTGGCGTAAGGATGCTCTGCTTTACTTCTTATGATAAGAAGAATGTTTGACTACATATTCACTGGCCTTAATGTTTCTTGCAGCATCTTGAACATGGCTTTAACTGTTCTTAGAAAACCGATCATATCTTCCAGTCAGTCGCTGTAAAACAACACATAGGAGATTCCTTTTCTACTCTTCCAAAAGCATAAAATGTTTCTGTGAAGAGTCTAATCGATCTTTGACAGATGGTGTTAAGATGATACACACACCATCGCAGCCGGACTTGAAGTCATTTAACTCATCAGATCTGAGTTATTTTTAGAGATGAAAAGCTCAGAGAAATAACTTTGTGAGGCTTTTTCTGAGTCAATCATACATACATGTCATAAACACATGCAGTCCAAGCACGATTTCATTCTTCAAGAGCAGCATGTTAGAAGTGCTACACACCCTGTCTGGGTGTATGTTATGTGCATTTGTGCATGAAGGCATCCTGGGTATTTTTTTGAAATACACAAACAGAAACTCTGTATTTGGAATGGAGGGTCTAAGATGTCATAACCTGGCATGCAGGTTGATAATGACGCCATCTTCTGGCAGATCTTTGATTGGCAGGTCACTTGTGTGCTCTGTTCCCTGCTCTGTGCTCTCGCAGCTGGTTTGAGGAGACTCTGGAGGCGGCTGGTAGAGAACGCTGGCAATGAGGAAAAAGATGGTACCCAAAAGCTGAAACAGAAAACCAGTGTTAATTACTGCCTTTCAGCAAAACAATATCACACACACTACAAAAAAATTGCATCTGGAGCATCTGGGAGGTATATCTCCTCGATGCTATCTAAGAGCACGACTTTCTTTTTCTCCCAAATCATGACCAATTGAAGTGGATCTTCTTTATCAGCGGGAATTGCAGACCACAACCACCTATAAGTCAGCAAATACTTGACAAACCTTATAAGAACACTGATAATTGCCTATTTTAATAGTTGACGCACCAAACATTCCTTAATTTGCATGAATACACACAGAAGAAACCATCTTGTGCTACCTCAGAAGCCAATATCCACAGTCTTTGTTAGCTCTGCTCTTGGGTTTACATCCAATGAGTGCCAAGGAAAATGAACCGTGCTTCTGGACTGGCTGGTTTGCGAATGCTAGCCAATGGTTTATTGAGTAGGAATTTCAGATTCCCAAGCTGCATTTTCTTACAAATGTTTATGTAAAGAAATGTGTGGATTTTCCACGAATAATTTCTAGTTACTTTCCACTAAAAAATCTAACAGCTGGATCTGTGAATACTGAAGCATGAAAAGGCACAGGTCCACTGTAATGTCTATCATTATCTTCCTTGAAATTATTTTTTTTTAATTATAAGTCTATATTCCACTGTAATCAATACAAGCAAGGTTCTTTTGAAAAAAGACTTTCACTCATGTGAAAACTGAGCTGTCCTCATCTCCTCAAGTGGGAACACAATTTGACAGAGAGACTCTGCAGCTGCTGTCCTCTCATGTAGAAGTTCACCTGAACTATGATGGCTGATAATCAGCACAGAGAGAGATGGTGCTGGAAATGTAAATCGATTATCTGATGGGAGGCATCGCTCCAGAACCATAGTGAGGAACTATCATTTGTTCTGTGCCACTTTCTTTCATTGTTAACATCTTCAAAGTGAAATGGTGTCTGAGTAGGAATATTACCTTGAAGATGATTCCTGCGACAAGTGTGTATTGACTCATGGCTGAGTTGTGATAGATGTGGCAGGAGCCTTGAGCGCCACATTGATCTTCCCACAATAAGCAGGAAATATCAATCACTGAGCCAAATGCAATTGGTCCTGGAATACTGCCTGTATGGAAACGATTACAGTTTTTTTTGGTTGCAACTTCGAGACGTAAGGCATACTCAGAGAAAGAATTGGACCTACCAAGTGTGCGCACCACTATCCACTGGATGCCAAGAGCAAACGATCTCTGACTATCAGGAACACACCTGGACAGAAAAGGGTTGGACAGATATAAAGACAAACTTCAACTCAAAGTTCAGTTCATGGCTGCCTGAGTAAAAGTCTGCTTTTTGTTAACTCACATCCAAGGCTGTGACTTTTAGGCATAAACACTTGTAGACTATTGCCTTAAGTTTACCTCTAACACTTTCTTAAGGGCTCAGCATGGCCAAACTGCTGCTCACATGATGGTCACATCATTTTCGGACATTCGCTTTTGCACAGACCCTTCACAGTGTACAACGGGGTTTACTGCAGCGAGAAGGGTTTCACAGGAGTCAAGCTCCTGTAAATGTTTTACCATGTGTTCAGAAAGTGGACTATTACAAGTTACCCAGGGGAGGTTTGACAAGCAAGGCCAGGTGAGAAAATGACGTGATTTTCAACATGTACCTGCAACAATGAGAATTGATTTCAGCAATTCAATGTAACCACACATAGAGCCCACCAGTGTCCTCTAATGTATTTGATGCATTTACTAAATGCCCCAGGATTTACACTAAAAGCTCTTTCCTGCTATCTAGTGATTAAAACACTCGATGGCAGATTATATTAGATTTTTTCTCATTTTCACCCTGATGTGCGATGTCAAGTAAACCATTTCTACTGAATTTAGCATCTGCTTAACAAAAGCGTCCTTCTGTTGTTCTGACACATACCTGAGAGTGGCAGTGAGAGCTGGGATGCTACAGAGAAAGGTGAAACAGATGATGACGAAGAGCAAGGAGAGGAAGACTGGCATGTGGTGGCAGGAGCTGCTGCACTTCCCTGTCAGAGCGAAGCCCTCCTCACCCCACGATACGTTCCCCACCACACAGCCACACCCAGAGTACACCTGAAACATAGACACAAGCTTGGTTATACTGTTTTTCATCGACCTCTTTGTTTTGTTTTGTTTTTTTCCGTTTGGATTTTGAGAAAATGTTTATTTTTCAATAAGGTTTTGCTACATGTCTCTTATTTAAAAAGGCAGGTTTCTTATTTTTTCTGTTCCTTTTCCAAAAATGGGCAATTTTGTTAGAAACATGTAAATGTGAACTAACATTTTGCTAACTAAATATGAAAACTGAGAAGTTCTATGAAAATGTGAAGTTACATCTGTTTATCTAACTTCACATTTAACTAAAAAAAATAACATTTGCATTTCCCTAAATATAGATTCTGTGGGAGAGCTTTGTATTTTGTTTCAAAGAGCTCTCTTCCTCTTGCAAGGATTGCTACATGTTTTCAATAAATAAGCAGATTCTTATTTCAGCAATTCAACTTAACCACACATAGAGCCCCCCAGTGTCCTCTAATGTCTTTGATGCATTTACTAAATGCCCCAGGATTTACACTAAAAGCCATCTAGTGATTAAGACACTAGATGGCAGGAAAATGGGTTAAGGTTAATTTTTTCAGAAATATGCCACTGTGGAGTACAATTTCTCTGAAGTTAGAAAGGCAGAGCAAAACACATAAATTAAAAGATGAACATTGACGTTTCTCCAGATATAAGTGCTGAAGAGAAAGTGACAACTTTCTAGCCTACTGATCAACTCTGCCACACATGAATGTCTAAACACAACAGACATTCAAATATCTGCAGGTGATTCTGAACTGCCTCAGTTGTCGTCGGGGTCAAGTTCTTTCAAGCATCAAATAAAACAAGCAGTGTGTACTGCACCTGTCTGCCTGTGGACGGTTCTGTGTGGTTGATGGAGGTGCAACCGGCGTGGCACGGCGAGTAATACATCACCCCGTCCGCTCCACACACCGGGTTGTACACTTCTCTGGCACAGTTACAAGCTGCATTACAACTCACAGTGAGGTTCATGTCCAGAGAAGAGCTGCAGAGAGAAGCAAAGGAAGAACGGCGGGAAGATACAGATAGTGAGAAACAGGAGGGAGCAGAGAAGAAGGAATTTCACCAAATCTGTTTAAATTTGGCTAGTGCCATTTTATTATGTGATCTAGCGGATAGGAGGAGAATAAATGTGGCATAGCATTTTAAAATCACGTGTACTGGATTTTCTGAACACACTCTGACATTAGACTAACGTTGTGTATCAGTACTGAGATTTCATGTACACACTGAAAGTACGTATGCTCAAGTAAAAGTAGCAGTACTTCAACATACTTTTGCTTAAACACAAGTAAATAGAAACTATCAATGAAAATACTCAAGTAAGGGCAAAAATTTATTTGGTTAAAAGGCTACTCAAATAAAAAAGACAGAGAAAACACAAGGTACGTGCAAATTCTGGTATTTTATTAAAGATTTAAAACAATACAAGCAATAAAGTAGTAGCGTAAATCTAATTAATAGTCTATTCCATGAGCTGTGCCAATATGATTCCTTAGAATGTGAAGTTGTTGTTGTTACAAAATGTCTAAAAAATTTTGTAAAATTGAAATGCTATGGACTTTCTTCTTGCTATAGTTAAAACTCAGTAAACGGAATAGAACTTTGTCAATTCACTGAGTGAGAATTTCTTCTTAAAGTTCAGATGTGGATTCCAGAGAAACAAGCTGCCTCAATTTATCTTCTACTCTGTGGTAGATGAAGTAGATTGCACCACAACACAGAGGTGTTTGCTGTTTACTGGCTATGACGCTGCTTTCCTTTGAAGTTAATGAAGCTATATCTCCTTGGGTTACTTCTTATTTTCACACATGGTGGGCACTGCTCTCGAAGCTTAATGCATTATTCCTCTCAAACTGAAACACAATAAAGTCAGATTAAACTTTTATATTATGTATCTGGAAGGCTGCAATTATAACAGATCAACTTATGAAGCTTTAACATGTTATTAGTTGTCAGATGCAAAGTTAACTGTTTTTGATTAGTTGGTCTGCCAATCAGGATTTTGATAGATTTTATATTTTCTTCTTGAGGACTTCTCAAAATTTCAGAAAAGAATGTGACCCTAACTCTAAAAAAGCACTTCATTGCATCAAAGCATACTATATGTCATTAACATTTAAGGGATTTATTAATGTCAAAACATGAAATGAATTTAGGATGGAGAGTTATTCAGAATAATAGGGATGGCAGCTTATGAAAACCATCTTCTAATGACATAAAAAAGTGGTAATAGAGGTGTAAGGATACTAAAACTGACTTCAGCCAAATATGGACAACTGGAACAAATTAAAATTTCAGTCTTGTTGCTTTTTACCAAGAGAATAATGCTTACCTGTTTCTGAGTCGCAGTTTCTTGGGTTTGTCATACAGATGTTTGTAGTGGTCCAGTTGGTCCCTCCCCATCAGCCCCAAATGATAAGGGGCCGTGACCCCAGCCATGGGCACATTGGGGCAGTGGACGAGGAAGATGAAGATGGCGAGCAGACTGACCAGAGCACACATCATGCAGAAGCGTATGATGCCTCGACAACGCAAGTTCAGCCTCTTCACGATGTAGCCGCCTAAAAAAGTGCCACCGCCCCCTGCTGGTACCACCATGTATCCTTAAGGGGCACAGAAAAAAAACATTGTCAGAAATAAGTAAAAAAAATAAACAAATAAATATTTTGTCTTAGAAGTAGATTCACTTTTGAATAAAAAAACAAAAACACAGTGATCTGTGGCATCAACATAATTTAAAGTTATAGAAAATATCAATGGTCAGTGGTGAGCGCTGAAAATTTTGACTGGTCCTTTAAAGTTTTTGTCAAAGATATGAAACAACCTCAACCAGGTGAATGAAAATAATTCCCTTTTCATGTTTTCTATTTTAAGCTAAATGGAGTTTTGATTATCGCTGAAAATGTATCTGGTGAGTATAACAGTAACTGTAGCTAGCTTTTGCCCTAGTTACAGTTGGATAGGGGGAAAGTGATAGCTAAGATGAGAAGATGTAGACAAAGAAAGAGAAGAAGACAATGAACAGGGGCTCCTGAGAGTGTACAGTGAAACCAGGACTGGGAACAGAGACAAAGGATGTCGTAAAAGAAAGAAACTAAACTGAAAGAATGCATTCAAGTCCACTTTTTTGCTAAGAACAATGCACAGAAATACAGGATGGAATCTGATTCCTATTTCTCACTGGCTGTGAGAGAGTTTTAAGATAGTGGCACGCAGCTTAAAACTCTTTCCACATCTTTTTCACATATTAACTGGCATTTATCACTGGTGATGGCATGGTTACTTTGAAAAAGTAACTTTAATCTGACTACTGATTACTCCTTGAAACGGTAACTTAGTTCGATTACTGATTACTTGATTTGGAAAATAACTGAGTTAGATTAAAAGTAGCTTTTTTATTTACTTTCAGCAGCTGCTAACAACAATGCTCTGCCACCTGTGAAAATTACATTGATCTTTGCCAATACTTAATTGCAAGTTATTTTATAAGGATTACATCCTTATAATAGCCACTTCTTTGGTTGAACTGAAGGGGAGATTGTTTAATCCTTACAACTGTACAAAAAAACGTTAGCAATTTGTGCGTGTTTTTGTGTGTCTCTATTGTTTGGATTGCTTTTAGCTGTACAACTTTCCAAAGACATTCATTCGTGGCTGTTTTCACGCTTATTGCACTGTTTCTATCAGTTTCGATGTTTGCTATTTTCTGGAGCGCAACACGAAGCTTGACATCATGCAGAGGTCATATTAACTTGACATCAATAAAGACACAGTGGGACAAATGGATAGGGAGAGTCTAGCCAAAATGTCAGACAGATTTGGGGTTTATGTCTGTTTATTAAGCCCCAAAACCACAACCGGAAACTCATTAAATCTGCAAGCGTTCTCCTGTGAGGATATCTCTTATGTGAGCTGTTGTGATGAACTCCGGCTACAGTTGCATTGTGGCCTTGCAGCAACAATGTCTTGGGTCCTTCCTTACAGTTTGCTCCATTTGTGCGAACTGTATGGAGATTGGATGTTCTCTCTGTGCTTTCTACTCTGGATTCCTCCGACAGTCCAAAAACACTATTAACTATGTTTCCATGCAATCGTCCTGCAAATTTTGAGCACTCTTTTAAAATGCTTCATTATAGTAAATGCAAATCAGGCATGTTTCCCTTTACTGCTGTGAAGCCAATCAACCAGGCTGTGCAAAACCTTCATAAGATGTTGATGCGACTCATGATAATAAACAAGATGCCTACATCTGAGATGTTTAGCGTCGACTACACATCTTAGAAAAAATTGAGAGTCCTCTCCACCAATCACCAGCTCCAAAGGACGACTTAGATGTAATATTGGATGAAGCTCACAGGGAGTCCTGGGGCTGCGTAAAGGCAGCAGGAAAATGTGCCAGGAAAATGTTTGTTGATTGTACATTATCGTCACAGTTTTCAATCACAGTATCAGAATTACACATTTTCCTGATATTGTGCAGCTCTGGTACTCAGGAAGACAGAATGGTGGGTCAACATCAAATGGTAGTTTCAGAAGGTTCACTTATGCAACCAGGATGTTGCTGTTTTGCTTTATCGCATTAAATCCAACAGTAATACATGGCCAAAGGCCACCACTTCGAAATAGTTGTATTGTACATTACATTACCATGTTGTCTCTTAAAATGTTGCTCTAAATTGTCTAAATGTTAAATGTTCAGCTTTTTTTTCTTTCCTCTGTATGACCCTGTAGAAAAAGGTGCAATAGATCTTCAGTCCTGTCTGCAACACTTGTTGCCCCGTCACCTACCAAACAAGGTGGCAGCTTCAGATGCACTGAGACTGAACTGGGACTCCAAGAACTTTGGACCGAAGGTGGACATGCCTGCGATGAGCGTGGCCTCAGTGGCTCCCGCCAAACACAGGAAGAGGAAAGTCGGGTTCTTCAAGAGAAGCAGCACAGACCTGAAACAAGTTAGAGGAGATCGTCAGTGTGTGTGTTCTCACCGTGGGTAAATAAGCCCAAGCTTTATTTTTTAATTAAAACAGTCCGCAGTAATCTCCCCAGTGTGTAGACAGATAATCACTGCACTGGACCTAAAGATAAATAATCATGTTATGTAATGTTTTGGGTAATCCTAGCAAATCCCGAAAGAGACTCAGTAAGAGATGACGTCATTCTACGGGCTTATAGTAAGCACTGTTGTAACCTAAAGAGTCAGAGGTGTCTCTCACCTGCAATGCTCTGCTCTAATTACTGCTATGCAGAAGTGTCAGCCGTTTGAAACATTTTGTAAAGAATGTACTCATAAATGTTTGGAGTTTATATGCAGGACTGATAAACTTTCTCACAGATTTTTCATTTACTTGAGAAAATATTTGAATGTTAAGTACATCTTTCAAACTGTAATAATTCAATCAGATTCCACTTACAGTGAAAAGTAACCTGTCATTATCAAGCTCTTTTATTTCAGGGGTTTATGCATCAGGACTAAACAAAAGAGGTCTTGTTAGTAGAAGGTGCTGGGAGTATTTTGAACCTCAAGCATACAGAAATGCAGAACAAATTTAAAAATTGCCATGTTAAGCATGTCATAAATGAGGGGAAAAAAGCCATGGGAAGAAAAACAAACATAACCCGGCAACAGGGAGAGTAACATCAGCATGATCGAAATAAATTAGGACACAGGCTCACATACAACATACAACGCCAAGCAGCAATGGGCTCACAAGATAATACGTAGGCAAAAACACCATTTCCAAAGAAAGATTAGTCACAACTGGAAAATATTACTTTAAGAAAGTTTACTTATTTTATTTTTTTTATCTATTTCATTTCCCTGTGGGATCAATAAAGTATTTTTAGATTTGAATTTGAATTTGAAAGCCTGCAGACTGCACAGGAATGGATGGGTCACCTACAATTCTCTAGTTCATGCAATGCAATGCTGAGAAAAAAACAATGGCTCCATCTTAAACTATATAGGCCCCAGTGAGCATGTGACATAATAAAGTTCATGACATTAGAAAAAGACCAAATGAGCTTGTTTGTCTCTCTACAATGAACCTGGCAGGAGATCATGAGGTTTGGGAAGTGCCCATGTTCGGACAAAACCAAACATCCTACTAATACAAACACTTTGTGCCGTTTGTCAAGGCTGGTTGGGATTTCAGGATTTGGGGTTATTTTGTACTCATACTATCTGCACACTTTTTGTTATTGAATTGACCATGAATTCCTCTGCATAGCAGAATTTATTGTAGAGTCAAAAGTTATGTAAGTCTGTCTGGCAGCCAAAACATTTCATCTCATGAACCAGGTAGCATAACAGGACAATGATCCCAAACACCAAAAACAATGCTTAGCAAAAAATATTACTCTTATTTAGGTCAGCTTCAGACTTTCAAGTCCCTTTGGGACAACATATGTACCATTTTTTATTGATCAGAAGTCATATTAGCACACTAGGAAGTCAGATAACATCTACCAACAGCAGTCATTATTTATGGTGAGTATCTTTATTGTGTCATGTGGCCATCTTTCCTGAAAAGCTAAAAAGCTGGCAGGTTCCCACACATGAGTAGAAGATGACTCCAAAAATATTTGCTGTATCCAAATCAGACCCCTGTGTGGAAAAAACAATATATAATCTGTAGTAACAGGTCAGGCTTGAGACTCTGGCAAATGGCAAAGAGCAAAATCTTTATTTCAGTCGTTTGCAAACGGAGAACACACAGGAACCACAGCACAACAGCTGTACCTACAATGAGTTGTGATATATATTGTGAGAGCTGCAAGCTCTCACAATATATAGGACTCTCTATACAATGTGGTCACTAACAGGGTATAGAGAGAATGCAACATCCATTCTTAGGGTAAGTTAATTGTTCAGATGATAAATATCTTTGTTCAAAAATAGGTGCATATCCAAAAATCAGGTTTACTAATGGAACAATTTTGCATAACAAGAACATTATCAGACTTTGTATGTTCGCTCAGCACGTAGCCTTAGCTTGTGACATTTTAATGGAGGAATTTGTTAAGCCTTAGTGTTTATTCCATCTCACTACAATTACCTAACATGTTTATTGTTATCTGTTAAGAAACACTGGCGCCTGATTTTAGTTACTGACAACCTACTGAAACTTTTCCAAGGAGAAGTCAAAAGGAAACCTATCTAACTGATTCTTTAAAGACTCCTTGACCTACATGGTTTAACAGACTAAACAATACTAGTGTTAAATGACTAAAGAATTAAAATAAAATTCTTAAAAGAAATAATAACACAATTTTTCACACCTGTTTTAATTAGATCCCTACCTTGGCATGTCTCTGACTGATTTTCCAAACTGAGGGTCAGAGGCTGTATTGTGGCTTCCATCTTTCAGCTGGTGGGCCTCAGACACTCGCCCCGCCACATGCTCTTGGGAGCCTGCATGGGACCGGAACGAGTCATATTAGCCTACAATTGATATTTTTGTCTTCCCAAATCATGTCATAGTGTGTGAGAGGTGGAGTTTCCGTTTAGGATATTAAGCCAAAGTAGGTGTGATGAAGTGGTGGGTTTGAGACGTACCTGGCAGTTGTTGTGGGTATCCAAGGATGGGAACAGCTACCAGTAAAGCAGCTGCTCCTCCTGCTAGGAAGCCAATCCACCAAGCCCCAACCCAGTGAGGGTTTTCTGGAGTCATCTCTGTTCTGTAGCAAATAAAATGTTACTTATCATTTGACTTTGACCATGTTAACCACTACATGCCAAACTTCAAGTTTTTCTTACATAAGTATTGTTTTGCACAAGATTATAGTTTTTTGGGGTTTTTTCAGTTTTTTTCTGTTTTCATTGTTTTTCAAATGTCTAAAGGAGCATTTTGATTTCTGGTCAGCTTTATTTGTGTAAGTTCAGATAAGTGGATTAGCATATTTTTTATTGTTTTTTGCAAAAAGTATATTAAATATGTGTTATTTAAATAATTTTAAATTGAATTTATATTTCATTTAAAGAGCAAATGCCATCCTATTTTGAAGCCAGAAAACCATGGATACTGTAAAGTAACTTTAAGTAAACTGTGGATCATCCTAAGAGTTTGATTTCCGTGGCTGAAATCAGTCACTGTGCATTTTCACAATAATTTGACAGCTCCATTGTTGTGCCAACAGAGTTGAAGCAGAGTTGCTGGTAAGTTGAGGAATTATTTTTATTTATTTATTTATTTTTATAGAAAACTGATTTTTAGATGTTTCCCTTCACTGGTTTTACACAGCCAAGACTTACTTGTGTAAAGTAACCTGGTAACACATCATCATTTTCAGAAGCTTAAGGCATGCTTACGTTCTTTAACACCTAATTAAAAGAGAAGTAACTAGAGAGCATTAAGCCCAAATGGAACTGAAAATGTGTAAATGTGCAGGTTATGCTCTTTGTTATACTTCCTAGTACATTGTATGATAAATCTTTTTTTTCCAATCTTTGTTAGGTCATGTTACATGTTGTAATAACATACAATCAGTTGAAAACACAGTACAGTATTAAATACTCAATAAAATTCTGTTTTTTTCCCCTCCTCATTTTAATCCTGTGATATTGTTAGTCACTCAAAGTAGACTCACGCCAGATAAATCTCTGTGTAGATGTTGAGGAAGTAACCTCCCAGCAGGTAGCCTGCAGCAGGTCCCACAATAGCTGCTGTGTAGAAGATCCCTGGTGAGACAAACACCAAAGACACAGAGTCAGGGAGTGCCAGTACAACTACTTCCTGTTTCCTACTCACCTCCTGTCCAGCAGGTTAAAAGGCCCCCATTGTTCTTTTTATGAGCTCTGAATCAAAGGAGGAGTTATTTTTTAATTAAAGAAAACAATTTTGATTAAAAAGGCGTTCTGCATTGTGTGTGCTCGTGTTTGATGGGAAAAGGTTCTCTATATTCCAAAGACAATGTGGCAATTATTGGAAACAAGATAACGAGAGCAAATATTGTGTAAATTTGTTTGTGTGTAAATTCTTTGAAACTAATGAGTTCATTCATGGAGTTCAGTGATCACCTTCTGTTAGACCACTGCTGTTTGAATGAATGAATTAATGCACAAAAATGGATGCACATCATTTTAGGTACAAATGCTGCAGAAAATGATGCTATGAAAGCACATATATAAGCGATTCTGAATTCTATTTTCCACAACTCTCAAATCAAAGATTTTATAGCTTTTTGATTAAATGCTGCTTTAATCAAAAAGGATTAAAATTCCATTACATTATTTTTAACGTATGTGTACTCAGTTGTTAATGTCCACAAAATCATTATCAATAATATGCTGTGAAGTAGAAAAGGTTATCTCTACAGACAAATAAAAAAAAAAAACATGCACATTTTTCAGAAATTAGAATTTGTATCATTTAAGTAATAGAATAAAAAATACTTTTTTTTACACATGGACAGAAAAAACTTTCCTTTTTATGACATAGCTTTTTTTGTATCATGAAAGCATATTTATTTTGGTTTGTCAATTTACACAAATCTGTATTTGTTTTTTATGATCAGTTTTAATCAACGTAGGCTGTGTATTTGTTGCACACAAACACAGCACAGCGTCGTACACAACACTCACCCATGTAAACAGGTCCGTAGTTGGAGCTGACATTCTCATCCAGGTATGTGACCCCTAACGTGTACAGAGGGGTGGCGCCGATACCGTGCAGAAACTGTCCCAGCATGAACACAAAACGATAACTCGACAGTCCTCCTCCCTCCTTGTTCTGGCACTGGCTGGTACTGTTGGCAGAACACATTCCTATTTGCTCCTGCAAACTGACCAAGTAGGGAGGAGCAATGAAATGAGGCAAGGAGAACACCAAGGAACCCAGCGCCATTATGAGTATGCCCCATCCCAGCCAGCGGGGCTTGTGTCCAGTACCACCGAAGTAACTGACAAAGGCCAGGCAGACACAGGCAGCAATGTCATAGGAGCTGGCAATGAGACCGGCCTGGTAGCTGGGCAGGTCAAAGCGTCGCTCGATGGAGGTCACCACTGTGTTGATCAAGCCGTTGACTATCATTCCCTGGAGAAAAGAGGCCACACAAAGAAAGAACAGCACCCAACGAGGGGTGTTGAACACTTGGATGATGTTAGGCTTCAGAGCCCCCCAGCCGCAGAGTTGATCAGAGTCATTGGGTTTCAGAGTCAACCCCAAAGGAACCTCTGTATCAGGCTGACTGCTCTCTCCATATAACTGCCCCGGCAGCATCGAAGCCCTTG
This sequence comes from Poeciliopsis prolifica, assembly GCF_027474105.1. Taxonomy (NCBI): domain Eukaryota; kingdom Metazoa; phylum Chordata; class Actinopteri; order Cyprinodontiformes; family Poeciliidae; genus Poeciliopsis; species Poeciliopsis prolifica. The sequence continues at coordinate 3,300,907 of NW_026562402.1, forward strand.
TGAAAATAAGGACTCCAGCAAGGTCATCAGCTCCTGACCCACCGGGGCTTCTAGGACCAGACCCTAGAGGGCTGCCTGTCTGGGAGTCCACAGGACTAGGGGTGTCCAAAGAGCAGCCCCCATTGAGGGGACAGTCCTGAAGGTCCAGGAGCTCCTGCCTGGAGCTAAAAGAGGCGTCGGCATTAAGCAACACTGGCATCACCCCTCTGAGGGGTACTTTGGAAGTCCTGTGAATTTTTCCCAACTTGAAATGGGAAAGAGATGTATTTTATGTTTAGCGGCCCTGAGACAAAAAGTTGAGGGGATATAGCTCCTGCCAATCTTCAGTTGGGCTCATCTCGTTTTTTTCTTCTCCTGCTCTGTAATGCCTTTGCTGCACAGCTCATGCATCCACAGTGATCAACGCCAATGTTTTACAGGGCTAAAGACTCACAAAAACTCTTCAAAGGTTTATCCACGTTAGGCGGTAGAAGACGGAGAGAGAGCCAGGTGAACGGACAAATTAATGGCATCCTGTAAAGAGAAAACAGCGAAAGTTAGGCAAAGTTGACAAATGATCAAACAAACAAATAAACATACACCATGTTTAGCTCTTAGGCATGTAACTTCTTCAAAAATTCAAGGACTAACTCAATCTCATCTTCCTTGTCCTTGATGGACACTTATTTGTCCTTCAAGGACAAATAAGTGCAAAGAGGCTGTTGCAGATATTTAAGCCCACTGAAGATCATATAGCAAAACATTTATAATGATTATAAGATCTGACCAAAGACTGACTTATACTCGCTAATTATCTATAGCGAGTATGTATGTATTGCCAGTATAATATATAGACTGAATGACTGATGAAACATTTTAACTGCTGAGTGCTGGAATCAGATTCAGGACTTTGTCAGTCTCACTGACCAAGTAGGGAGGAGCAATGAAATGATTGTCCAGTTTATACCAAAAATGGACAACTGGATACATCAAGTTGAGAGTATATTCTTGTTGTTTACAGGGCAATATGATTTCAATATCAGTTCTGAACAATTTTATTATCAGGGTTAAATTCAATCAGTCTGAACCTTTTGGTTCAGACTGATTGAATGCACAACACAAATGCACAACACAAATTTAACTCCACTTTTTAGGTTTTGACTTTTGGTCCTTGTGGAACAACAGTCAAAAAGATACAAACAAAAATATTAAGCTATGTTCTTAGAAGAGAGAAGTTACTTGGCATATTCAATATAAATTATGTATTCAAAACATGTAATAAAATACTTTTAGATTGTCCACCCATTCACAGGCGTGTAGGACTGAATTTTGAGATGGGAACTGCAAAAAACATGATTAAACTTTGGATTTTTAAAATGGAAAATACTATGTTCAGTGATTTTACCAGCTTCCCCTTCTTTTATCAAAAACTATTACTAACAACATACCAGTAGGTTGCAATAACATTTACAAAGAAATCATGCAAAAATTAAGTGAAGAACTAATTAAAGCCAAAAATTCTTCATGTTTCATCCTGAAACATTCCTATCAGGCTTTTCTTTGATAATTTTTTGCATTGCATAGAAGAAATTGAATGGAACATGGAACACTTTTAAAATCATAGTTTTTCTCAAAAAAAAAAAAATCCTTTTTTTGTGGACATCTGGTTCAACCACAGGAAACAATGTAAAATATGCTTTATTTTTATGTCTGCCATAAAAGATCCATTGTTATGTTTCAAAATATATGTGTCAGAAATGTTAGATTTGGACAAAACCAGAATTCAAAGCCTTCCAGGATTAGTGTATTTTGAGATAACCACTTATTCTGATCAGACTTTTAATATCCTTGTGTGAAAAAAAACAATATCTAATCTGTAGTAACAGATCAGGCTTGAGACTCTGACAAATGGCAAAGAGCAAAATCACAATATATAGGACTCTCTATACAATGTGGTCACTCACTGGCCCAGAGCCAGTCGAACAGGTTAATGTACAGTCACTCTTAATAGGGTATAGAGAGAATGCAACATCCATTCTTAGGTTAAGTTAATTGTTCAGATGATAAACATCTTTGTTCAAAAATAGGTGCATTTCCAAAAATCAGGTTTACTAATGGAACAGTTTTGCATAACAAGAACATTATCAGACTGTACGTTCACTCAGCACGTAGCCTTAGCTTGTGACATTTTAATGGAGGAATTTGTTAAGCCTTAGTGTTTATTCCATCTCACTACAATTACCTTACATGTTTATTGTTATCTATTAAGAAACACTGGCACCTGAGTTTAGTTACTGACAACCTACTGAATCTTTTCCAAGGAGAGGTCAAAAGGAAGTCTTTTGACCTCTCCTTGGAAAAGTAACTAAAATCAGGCGCCAGTGTTTCTTAACAGATAACAATAAACAGGTTAGGTAATTGTAGTGAGATGGAATAACAGACTAAACAATACTAGAGTTAAATGACTAAAGAATTAAAATAAAATTCTTAAAAGAAATAATAACACAATTTTTACTTCAAACTTGCAGAAGGAAAGCATGAAGCAAGCAATACATCTCAATCAATTAAGTAAAGGTGAAACGTAGACTGATGACTACATTCAAATCTACAGTAAAATAAAAAAAAATGTTTTTACGAAAACACAATGCTCCCATGTGTTTTAGTCAGTCATGTTGCAAATTAGCAACATGACTGACTGGAACATTAAAGAATAACTCAGAGAAAATTCCCCAGGTAGAACATTTGCCTGATACATGCACTGCTTGGACCGCTGAAAAGCTCATTGTGGGCAAACATTGAAACAAATTTCATCATCACCTAAATTTCATTGACAAACTGTGAAGCTGAAATAATTAACTGCAATATTTTCATAATGAATCAATAATAAGATAAATGTAAAAGTGTTTCTTACACTACATTTGGTACAATGATACACCTACACATTTAAAGTTTTACAGAGTGAACAACATATATTCCACAATATGTTCTCAAGCAGTGTTTTGATAAGTTCATTTATAGCTTTAGAAAAAAAGAATTAACAATAATGGTAGTTTCTTTCACTTTAGCCACAAACAAATACTGTGATGCAAATAGAAACACACAAGTTGGAGCAGTGTGGCTGTTTCCATCATATTAATCACAAGTACCAAGATTCACAATTTGAAATGCAAATAAAATTTCCATAAATATTTATCCTGTCTCCTACCTTTAGTTTTTTCTGTGATAAATAGATCTTGTGATGTTTAATAAGTAGAGAACATTTGCAGGAGAGAAGTGGAGAGAGGGAAAGTTGAAAAAGGCATCCATGCCCAGTGCTAAGCCTGTCTCTCAAAGCCTCTTATAAGTCTAACGCTGAGGCAGCACAGCACCAGATTGGCCTCAGTGTCCGTCCCACTGAACAGTCCCACAGGATGGGAGGAGTTCTCCTGGTCTACATAATCCTCTGGAGGAAAGAAAAAACAACTGCTCACCTGTGCTGGAACTTGTAACTAGAGCAATATGACACCAGTGACTGTCATGAGTTAGAGAAAAACAAGTAGGAAGTATTAAATGAACTCTATGTCATGTTGTTAGCAGCAAACAGGGTTATTGTTTTCTTCCCTCGCAAAATGAGGAAACTAATGAGCTAGCTCAAAGCCATGATGAGCAGTCATTAGTACAGAGACTGCCTGTCATTAGTCTCTGTACTAATGACCCCAGAACCCCTGAGAAGCAATGAATAAAGACATTCACATTGAAATCTGTGTTGTCTTGTTTAGAGGAACATAGTAGGGTCATAAGTGAATAACATGGGGGCAAATTAATAAAACTAAAGTTCAGAATGAAAAACCATTTTAGGCTGTGCATTATAACCAACTTCTAATGTCTGCCTGTATATCTATATATTGAAAATATTTGACTACGGACAGAATATTTTCTTGAAGGCCTATAAGAGTATTTTAAAATTTCAGTGCTGCCACCACATGTTTTGAAGAGAAACAGGCTTGTACTCTGCCCCATTGGAACAACCAATCACTTGGTAGGGTGGCAGAATTTGCCAATCATTGATCAATCATTGGCCAATGATTGACCAATCATTTATTGGCAGTGCTAATAATCAATATTATTGGTACTGCCCCTGCCAATAAGACAAATCAGAAAAGTCACTGGAGCCAACTGACAAGAACATCCTTTGGAAATGCCACCATCAGAGTAAATTATGCACCTTTGGGATTAGTATATATAAATGTTTCAGGTATATATAAATGTAGGATTTTAAGTACAAAAAATGGAAAATCATTCTATAAATGACTGGCAGAGATCTTCCCAACAACAGCAGAGCCAAATGAATGAGACGAGTTGCCTGCACTTCTACTGTGTGTTGAGCAGATCTCCTGTAATCAGCAGGTGGTTTAGAAGATTTAGGACAGTCAGCAATCTCTACAATCCAATTAAAATCATACTGACACATTAACAGATAAAATTGAGTTTGTTCGCCATTCTGTGGCAGCCTATATGAGGAAGATCCACGAAAGTAAATTCAAAAACTGAATTTACCTAAAACTCAAGCTGTGATTGGATGGGACGGCATCAGGGAGTGGATTGATATCAGCTGATGATGGGATGATTAGAAATGGGCGTGTCCTGAAAGGGGAACCAGGCCATTGCCCAAAACAATGCTCTAATATGAGGCAGCACCTTCCTGTCTCACTGTTTGTTGTTCTGAGGCCAGCAATGGAAATGTTCTCACAGGCTTTTTTTGGGGTCCAAATCTCCATCTTGCTGAGATCAGAGTGGGGAGTTGTAATATTAATAAGCACAGGGTTTTGCCCTTCCCACCAGCTCCTTTATCTACTCACAGGAAAGTTATTTACTTTGGAATTGGGAGTTTTTCCTCTGTGGTACACAAAGGCTTTTGAAGAATGAGCCCAGAAAGACTCCCATGCATAAATATATTAAGACAAAGTAAGGCTTTTGCTGTCAATCTGACTCAGAGATCACTTTAAATGACACTGCTGCAGTGAGATGTCACAAAACAGAATATTTATTGTCCTGGAATATCAATCTGGTAAAACTGGAGTGCAGGTCTGACTCTGGGAACAAGTTGCTGTGTTTGATTACTTCATTCCAGGAACCAGCTCTTTTATTCTAAAATTAGAAAAGCATCCATTCTCAAATGAGGCAAAATGGATTATATATTTGTCCCTGTTGACCCTGAACTCATTCTCAGGCCAAGGTAAAAATAATTTGATAGGACAAAGAATATAACAACTTTATTTACCTGTCTTCTTATTCACTGCCTATCCACCACTTAAAACAGATATGTTTTATTACATGATTTTCTAACAGATAGTTCATACAAAGAGTAATCTGTGACATTCCTCCTTAAGCAATCTCTCCAGAGTCTGATGTCCTCTCTGATACTTCCTTCTCTTCAGCAGGATTTCTGTCTGCAAACTGAACATCTATTTTCAGTTTTGTGACTGAGGCCAACTTCTTTTTTTGAAAATCTGCTCACATTGTCAAGGTCTCATAAAGTTAGACACTGAAATGGTTCTCAGTGGCTTTGGAAAACAAAGAGACCCGCAGCATCACACATCATCAACTGTTATTAGCAGTAGGCAAGAGGTGCTTTTCCACAAACATGCTTTGTTTTCACACCATGCCTTAAAGCCTATGTATAATTTTCCTTAAATTCATCATAAATGCTCATTTATGACGAAGGCAGGTATGACGTCAAAATGTTTGCCTCCATCAAGTTTGTTCATTAAAGCTGAAAACTGCTCACCGGACCTTGCATGCACTAATCTGTGTGTGAAATAACATGAATGTTTGTGGTTGCTGTATAAAAACATATGAAGTTCAGAGTTTGACTCATATTGTAGTTTTTTTGTTTGGAAAAAAACAACAAAAACTACAGTCCTCCCATTATAAAGTAGACAGTCATGCTCCAGTCAGTTGGTGGTGTTCGCAGCAGCAGTGGGATTTCAGAAGGCACTGACCCAGTAATGTCCTTCCGCTTGGCTGCAGGTCAGACAGTAAATGCCAATCGTCCCCACAGGCAACAGACAGCCCGGCTCGTTTAGCACTTGTCTCTAAATGAAAACGTTCCAACTGTTCCCTCTGACATTCGCTACATTTTTTTACTGCAGTGCTGTCTACATCAAGGATAGACAAAAATGAATCTGCCTGTAGTTCAAGAATCGACGTCCTGACCGACATATTCTAGAGATTCCAGCACAGTACTGCCCTCCACCAGAGGGCAGTACTCCAATAGAAGAGAGGGCTGTTACTTCAAAAGCTCATTTTGTTTAGGAGAAAATGTAAAGTGAAATAAATAATTAGTTGAAATTGAGAAAAGTAAAGACTGAGTGAGAATGAGGAAGTACTTTTTTTTCATATACAATAAGGTTTTGTATTATAACAACTGTCAATCTAAAGTAAGGAAATATCTTCAAAAATCCAACAGACGTGATTATTTTCCAACAATAAGACAGTACTAAGCAGAAAAATATTTAACATAAACAGTTTTAAAAAAGGTAATCTGTCAAAGATGGGTCTTTAAAACTGTTAATTTATCTGCAATTGTAAACTTGATGCAGGAAACAAAAACTAGCTTTTTTTTTATTTATTTATTTTTAAAAAGCTACAATTATTACAAAAGAAAATGGCCTGGCTGATTATGCTGCTTACAATGTAGGGGCATCAGATTGAAAAGCAGTTCGTATGATGACTTGTTCAAATGAACGCCACTTAGCTCCTTCAGACTAGCCAACAGCAATTAGCACCAGGAACTGCACTGCACTCCTCATACAAGCTACTTAGTGCAACGCTGGTAAAAACGCTGTTAAAGGGTTAATAAAGGAGCGATGTTGTGCTAATTTCCTGAATAAGAAGTTTCAGAGGAGCTTTTAAAAAGACAGTCCTATTTTCAAGGCATTAAATTACAAAGTCAAATTTTGTTTAAGTCATATTTGATAATTACAGTATTTTTTTTACAACTGAAGGTAACAGTTGCTTAATTGTGTTATAAAGTGATACTATTTGTCTGAAAATTACATAACACTTCATCTTTATTGAAAAAGACATATTTTTACTTTCGTTTGAACAGATGAGATTTTCCCTCTTCTAACTTTAAACACCAATGCGCTGAGATTTCATCCAAAAACAATGTATAATCATGACTGCAGCCCTGTAAACTACTTCTACTGTTGCACTACTAGTCGTCCTGTACATTAAACCTTTAAGGTCGCCACATAACCTTAAAGGTCATTGCATATAGAAACAAATCTGGTTACTGTCCACCTTCCGGGAACTAGATTTCTGTTGTTTCACAAAACCTACCACAAACAGACTATCTTTTTTTTTAAACAAATGAATCTTCAGTAATGTTGAAAACTCAAATGATGAGGCTTGAAAGTTGTTTTGTTCGTGTCCAGGTTCACTACACAGAGCATCCGTAGAAACACGTGTTTCTGTGAACTGGGTCGGAGAGTCTCATCACATTAAACCGCATCACTTCTGCTCATCAGTCCAGAAGCAGAACTCCATGTGATCTCACAGCAGTATCCTTAAAATAAATGTAAGAAAAACACACCTCCTTATTGTATCATCTGATTCTGGTTAAAATGACTAGGATTGTGCAATAATTGTGCAATACAAAGGTCTGATTACAGCAGGAAGCACTGAGTCAAACCTCTATCAGTCCACACACAGATATTAATCACTCTGACATCATTGATGGTAAGACACATACAGGATCTTCCATTAGTTTAACAATTTCCACAAAAATGTCATCCAGTTATGACCTTTCAAGAACAAATGTTCTTCATAATCTCAGGAAGTAAAAAGAGTATACGGCCCAAAGCATAAGAAATGAAAGTTTTAATCTTGCAGGCACATTATCCAATTTATTTATATCTGCAAATTACTAAGATATTTAATATTCCAAATATCAACTTCAAATAAGTAAACTAATTTAGGATGCTAAACTTCAAATAAGACAAAACTAACTTACAAGTAACTTTTCAACAAGGACCTTGTTTTAAGCCAATAATTCCATAATATTCCAGATTGGCAGATTGTTTGCCTTATGACATAGGAAACATGTTTTGTTAAAGTGAGCATATCTGTCAATGGAACTAATACTTTTTCATCAATGTTACTAATAAATTAAAAAAAAAAAAAAACTATTGACATAACACAAGCTCTAGAACTTGTTGAAAAGTTACTTGTAAGTTAGTTTTGTCTTCTTTAACATGTACTGAGATATTTGCATGAGTAACCAGACCAAGAACACTTGGTATTTTTTCAGTGATGGAGAACTGCTTAGTTCAACCTAAACCAGGGATAGGCAACTCCAGGCCTCGAGAGCCGGTCTCCTGCAACTTTTAGATGTCTCCCTGGTCCAACACAGCTGATTCAAATAGCTGAATCACCTCCTAAATGCAGTCAAGTTTTCCAGAGTTCTGCTAATGACCCCATTATTTGACTCAGATGTGTTGAAGAAGAAACACATCTAAAAGTTGCAGGAGAATGGCTCTCGAGGCCTGGAGTTGCCTACCTCTGACCTAAACCTAACCGAGTATAAGCCCACACAAGATCTGTGGAAACACAGGTCATGCTCAGTCACACTGACTGATCACAGTGACAGGATAACGTTATGTGTGTATGAGAGCTGTGTAGCAGCTGTAAACTTGTTTCATACTCTGAAGGTCATAAATTAAATGTTATTGTGTGAACACATTTATTGAACACATTTGTGAACACATTTATTGTGTTCACACAATAAACTAAGAAAAGGTTTCATTAATCTAAAAATAAAAAATCTGTTTTAAAGAAACAGAATAAGAGATAGCACACAGTCCAGATTTTTAAAATATTTCTTTAGCTAACTGGAAGTTCAAGAGCAGAAGTTAACTTTAACTACAGCTGTGTTTCCAAGATCAACCTGTAAACAGTTTAATACAAATCCTTTGTATCTTGACTTTCACTCTGTCAGCCTTTATTTTTTTCCACCAGGTGCTAAAAATGCTCCCACACAATAAAATTAAAAGTAGGGGAAGCCTTCTTCTAGGCTTTGATGAACAAGTGTCTAACATCAAAGTAAGAGTTTCTAACATGGAGGCAGGTTGTCATCAAGCTCATGCTTTCATTTCGAGGGGTCATCATAACGGCTCAGTATTACTTCTCTGTTTTCTGCAAAGCAACAAATCTGTGCAAATTCAGTGCATTGATTGACACACTGAACGTCTATACAGAAACAGCTATGTCGGTATTTAAGGTGGTAACAAATGTGACTTTTAATTCCCAGTTGTGAGAGCAGAAAACATCCAGCTAACCAATGTGAAGATCAGCTGAACAAATATTTGATATCCTGTTCAACAGGTTTGTATGCCTGCAACCAACTTTCCATAATCTGATCAGAGGTCTGTTTTGTGTTTCTAAGCAAACAGCTGAATGTTGCAGTATATTCCAGAAAGATTACAGCTGTCTGCCACAGTGGTTGGATCAAATGAGTGGATCTTGTGCATGACTGGAGTGACAGTTAGATGATGAGTTTAATAATAAACCTGCAAAATGAAACTTTTACTGCCATCTCATAAAGAATGTTTTTCTTTTTCTCTCAGAAGATAGTAGATCCGAATCAGATAAGAGTACGCAAATGAAGCATATGAAAAACATTGACAGACTGTTCTAAGAACCTGTCAGTCCAAGGTTCTTGGAAATAAGTGGAAACATGACCTGTTTCCACATTCCTGTTTTCAGTCGGAATGAACCAGGGGACACTTTTCTGTCCGTCTGCTGACTGGTTCCATCTTGTTGTCTCTTTCTCCACTTTGATTGTTTTGGGTTGCAACTACCTCAACTAAACCTTGACCACATCCTCAAAGATTGCAAAGAACACTACCGTGCAATTCAAGATCTGTGTTGCATGTGGGAAGATTGCAGGGCAATTTTTAAACTGTGTTGGAAAAACGGAGGAAAAAAAAAAAGCAGAGGGCTCTAAAAAACCATCTGAGGACAAGAAATAAAATAAACAGTTCTAAAGTGATGGAGAAAACAATCTAAATCAACTTGGTTCTATGTAAAACGATAAGTAGATCTTTTGTTAATTCATGAGTTCACAGTGATTTCTATGCTTCAATTTCACTAACCGTACTCACGTCTGATTACTGCCAGACCTCTGAAATCAAAAACAGAACCTTCCTGACAACATTCATCCATCCTCTGTACCTACTTGTCCTTGCAGGGTGGCGGAGTGGTGGGGGGCTGCCAACTATCTCAATCGGACATTGGCCAAGAGACATAGTACATCCTGGCCACTCTCTCAAACGGACACACAGAGGAAACAACGCACACACATAAGGGTCATGTCGAGAGACCAATTGTCATTTATGAGTCATGATTTTGCTCTGTAGGAGTAAACCACAGAACCCAGAGAGAGCATGCAAATCCCAGGCCAATATTTGAACCCAGGACCTTCCTGCTCGAAGTGGCACAGTGTTATCGACTCCGCCACCATGCACCTGATTATTTGGAAAAGACTAAAAGGTATCAAAAGCAACACGTTATGCTGCAGTCTAGAGAAATTCAAGAGCTGATCAGAATCGAAATCAATGGCATCTATCAGTCTGGAAAAGTTACAAATGGTTCTTGATTCCACTGTATGAGCAACAACGGTCTGTGGCAGAGTTCAAAGAAAAAACCCACTGCAGACCAAAAGGAACACCAAGGCCTGACTCAAACATGTTGATGTTCCCAAAGCATTTCTTCGATATGTTAGGTGGAATGATAGGACAAAAGTGTGAAGTTCTGCATCCTATTTCTTCTCATCTGCAACAGTTTAGAGGAAGGAAATCATACAAGCAATTCAAAAATGGCAGTAGTAGAATGATTGTCTGGGTATGCTTTGCTGTTTCAGGCTGTAGACAACATGCCATGATAGATGGAACCATTGACCAGATTTATGTTTCCCCTAAATAAATATAACGATAACTTAAAAAATGTTTTCTGCATGTCCTCAGGTCTTTTAGCCTCCCAAGTAAAATGTGGACTGGTCATGTATTGACTTTCAGCTGCTTCCTTTTACTGCTGTCACTCCAGCGCTTATTCATAGAAATGATTCCGGTCACAGAGTTAATTTAAGAAAAGGGAGTGATGAGTGAGCATGCGTCAGCATTATGCTCCGGAAGGCTGCCAGAGGATTGTTTCTTTAAACTGGATTTTTTACTTCAACATTCTAATAATGTACATTCTGAATATTGAATCAACTTTCAGCTTTTGCTCCTTTCCTTCCATTTTCACTTCTTTACATGCTATCATAACCTTGCAAGTCTAAATACAAATAAGAATAAAAATGCTGTAAAAATTGTGCTATCCTTTTAAATTAGACAAAAAGTTACATTTACAGGCATTAAGTTACATTAAAATTTCGAAATCTGAAGCGGCTCTAATAATTCTGCTGCTGCTGTGAGCCGGGAAACCTTGCAGGAAGCATCAAGAATAGGCTCTGCATGGAGTTGGGCCCCAACTAAATTCTGCTCAGGGCCTCAAATTCTCTCATGACACCTCTGTTTCACCTCGATAAACAAACAGTCATTTTTAAACAAGTCACAATAACAAGCTGTTTACTGTAAGATCTAAGACGAATTCTGGTTCTTAAAGAACAAAATTAAAACACATCCAGTCCAAATTTCAAAACACTTTTTTAATGATTCTCAGACAGGGAAGTTGGCAAAAGTAGATCTCCATCTCTAAATAACTGTGCAGCTCGTCGAATCCGCAGCTTATGTCTGTTTTACTAGACGACTTAAAGTTCCTTTTTTCACGTCTGCTTCCGGCTCCTGAACCATTAGAGCAGAAAGACAGTCTCTGCATCGCCACATCAGGGGGAATCCCTCTGCTACTCTGCTGCATGGCCTGATGCAAGCTCAGTCAGTCAGTCAGTCGGGTTCGGCCGCCAGGCTACAGCAGCGCTCAGGTTCTGCAAACCGCAAATGAAACAAAGCGCAGACGGCGGAACCAAACGACACGTAGGACGCTGCAAATAGCCTCTTTCTCTTCCAGGTTTCAAATGTCGCACGCATGACGCGGCGTGTCTGTGGTAGGTGCACGGTCTCGTACAATTAGAGAAATCAATGAAAATGTCCGATTAAACAGAAAACACGTGATTTCACGGCAGACGTTCTCGTTTTGAGGGGAACCCTCCACAGACACAGTGGATGATCCTGCAGCGGTTTGAAGACGTTTTCAAACAGTCGACCTCGATTGGAGACAAAGTGACATTTTAAAACGGATTCCAGCCTCAATAAAGGCAAATAACCAGACAATAACAGTCTGGTTATTGTCCGACCAGCGCTGAGTTCTGCTTTACATTTATTTCACATCACGCTGACGGATGATCTGCAATACTTATTTACTCACATACATAAGACTTACGCTCATATTATCACCAATATTTTTTCCAAGCACATTTCAGACTGAACGCATTGGGATCAGTGCAGCTCAGGCGGCTGATGCACCAAACAGCGCATCCTTCACAGCGCGGAAATACAGCAGCAGCAGCAGCAGCAGCAGCAGCATACCTTGTTATCGACCTTCATCAGCTGAACGGTCTGTCCAGAAGGGAGGCAACAGATGTGCTCCGTTTGCATCAACGCCGCCGCTCAGCGCCCGTCGCTCTGAGAGGAGCAGCGTAAGCGCTTTGTAAAAGAGGCTGATGTTCAGCTCTGTGGCGCTATCAGCTCTGGACCAATCAGTGAGCGCAAAGAGGAGAGATGAGCTGAAGCAGCGCTGTTGTCGCTTGACGAGCAGACTATACGACTGTGTGTTAGGGCCGCTGTAGGTGGGAAATACAGGAAGAGGGAATTTCCCAAATAAATAAAAAAGAAAGAAAGAAAAATGAACGTTTGTCTTGGTTAATTTAAGAAATTCTTTAGAAAAACAAACACAGATAAAACAAGATAAATGTGTTTGTCGAAAAATTGCTCGAAACAGACCCAGAAACACCGAGATTCATCTCAAACATTAATCTAAAACATGTCATAGTTTATAAAGTGAAACATTTTTTTTAAATAACATTGTAATCGGCATTTCCAAAGTTGAACATTTTGATATCTGAGACAACCTTTCTTCTAGGAAATGTAAGACTTTTCAAAATGTCTCTAGAAAATGTTTGAGTTTCTTAGCTGAAATGGTTTCATTTTTTCCATCTACAATGACCCTCACAGGCCGACCGAGTGGTTGGGAAAGCAAAAAAACAAACAAACCCCCCCCAAAAATCAAACTAAACAGGTGACTGAAGTGTACAACAGTGGAACATTTTGTTGATAATGTTGAAGAACACTATCCGAGTCAGAATATTTAAATAAGCATCTTGCAAAAGTATTGAGAATAAAGAATGTTCCCTACATTATTGCTTTCAATTCACTTCAAAAATACTTCATTCATCAACCCAAAGGGAACGTGACAATAATGGTTGAGATCATTTATTTATGTCTCCACATAAATAAAGAGCTCTTTGTGCAGTTAACACCAAGCTCATGTTGAGAGAATCATTATGAATTCTCAACTTACCTTCAAGGAGTCGGAGATGATGAGAGAAAATATGATATTAAAAATGATTTTTGATTGTTCAGTTGGAGTTCCTCTGCAGTTCCTCTGCAGTCTTCCGATGCCACACAGTGCTTTAGAACCAATAGATAACATCCTGCCTGGTTTTATAGTTAACAAGCTTGCAATATCTTTACTGCTGAAAGTTAAAATGCTCCACATAACATATCTCTTAAAGCTAAATTATTCACCAGCTTGTTTCATAAAAAGGACATAATTCTACAGCATAGGTTCAAAGAGTAATTTTTTAGGAGGTTAAAAGCAATTCATATTTCACAGACAGTCCTCATTGTTTATGTTCTTTTTCTTAAAAACTGAGATTAGTTTCAGAGCTGAGTTAGTCAGAGTCGAGATAAGAGAGGATTCCTGCCATGTTAAGACCGTTTCCACAACACCAGCGTCTCACTGAACACCTTTTCTTCCTTTTTTAAAAGGCCTATGAGGATGCAAGGTTAAAATATAGATACTCCACTGAGCAGTATTGCACAGGTTGGTGTGGGTTTTATACCATTTTGTCTGTTTCCATACAACAGATCATCATGCTGTGACATTCCTTGACCTCCTTCACCTGTAGGTCATGGGACAATGGTATCGTTAGGTGGACCCACACAGTTCATCACTGCCTGTGACAAGAACAAGACTAGTGCATTACTTTTACCATCACACTACTGTGATGCTATGCTAGGACTCTGGGGTTAACTCACCTTATGGAGTAAGAATCCAACAGACCCATCCCAAACCACTCAGTGGAATCGAGGCAATCTGCAACAATGGCTTTCCCATGGAAAACTCCTTCAGTCAGTCATGAAGCTTGTTCAGAATATAAGATCAGAGATCAACTCATTTTTTAAAGTTGAAGCTCCTTTCTCGTTACACATTTAATAGATTAAACCCTTTCTGGTTTTGACTGCTGACACTCTGGGAAATATAAAATATCAAACTTGTTAATCTGTTTACTAAACTTATTGTTTATCAGCTGATGTTACTTTCAAATATTTAAAATGAAATGGCACATTTAAATTTGTTTTGTTTGCTACTCCTGTGAGCTTAAAATCAATAGTCATAACATCACCAGTTTGACAGAAACTTATTACCAACAACGCTAATAATGGTAAATACATTTCTTAGATAGCATATTTGACGTGTTGGGATGGTGGGGCTCAAATGAAAATATGCTCAGGGCCCCAAAAAGGCTTGAACTGACCCTGTTCATTGTCTGTGTGTTTTTTAATCATGTTGGAGAAAAAATTATTATCAAAATGTGTGATCAAAACCATGTTAAATATCCATGTGCCTGTTCGATATATTGTGTTAAAGAGCCAGCAATAAACAATATTACATTGACAAGATAATTACACATTAACTCACATGAGACAAGAAAATGTACAGAAAATCATACTAGTAATGACAATTATAAATAATAACCTGACATTCAGATGGCGTTCCCTATACAACATGAGTAACAGAGATTTGTATTTATTTTCAAACTGGTTGATGCTTGGAGATTGTTTTATTTCCATATTCAGTTCGTTCGCTTGTTTGACCCCAGTTACAAAAATCTTTTCAAAGTTGTTCTGATGCTGCATATTGTCAAATTCAGTATCCCCCTTAAGTTGTATCCAGCCTCCCTTTCATAAAACATTTCCTGAAGATGTTTGTAACAGATTACAAATGATTTTATACATAAATAGAACATTACTTGTTTATCAAACACAAGTTATTTATAAATTACACGTTAATATCCCATGCAAGCTTATTTCAATACACTTGGTCTTGTTTAGATGGGGTTAAAGGTCAGTCTGGCTCCTACTTCTGTCCTCACAGTTCTGGCAGCTCTCCATCAGAGGGCGCTACGGAGCCATGGTTCTTAATTCCCTTTATTGCGACACCAAGTGGACAATATATTAACAGCAACCCTCCCGACCCCACCAGGGACAAGGGTGTAAGAAAAAAGACGGATAGACTTCCTAGAGCAGTTCCAGGATGTTGGTCACTAGAGGGAGCTATATTCCCTCAACAATTGTTTTTCTTTTCAGGTTCTTTGCCCTGATGCTGCTGCTGATGATTTCTGCCACTGACTTGGCAAAAATCCACCCACAGATTGTCAACCCACAGATCAAAAACTTCACATAGGACACCAAAAGAAAATCAGCCTCATTAAAAAGCATCGTACCTATAGTAATCATAGCACCAACACATTTCAAATGTAAAATGTTAAGAGAAGCAAAACAAGAGTAAAATGTTTGCCCAATTAAAAGATGAATCACTCTCCAGGACCAGATCTCAATCAGATCAGTCACACTCACCCAGTTCCTGCTGCAGACAAGAAGCTTATAGTTCAGACCAAGACACTTCATTTGGTTTCACCAGATCAGGTCGTTATTTTTGTTGGTTCCATACTCTCTATGAAGATTTAAGAAGGCTCCATGTCCAGGTAATGTAACACAGTCAGGAGAATCCAAAAGCAATCACTACCTCTCTGAATGACTTGTTTCTACAAAGAAACGCAGACGTTCAGCATTCAGATCTTGGGAGGAATCAGTTCTAGGCTTGATATCCAAATGATGAAGATAAGAGAGCTTTCAGGTCCAGAACTGCTGAAATTTGTATGTAACCTACCAAAGACTTGAGGTTTCAAATAATTGAGTGACTTGTTAATGAAGAAATAATTGTAATTCCTTCTAAATCACATTTCAGTGGAGGATGTGGAATTTTCTGTAATTGAAACCCAACCTGCACACAGAGTTCAGAATGCTTTTATTATTATGATTTGTAGTCTTGTCATAATATTTCATAAAATTGCTCAATTTTAATGATACCAGTGTTTCTTTCTTTCATTCTCAACTGAATATTACAATTGTTTCTTTAGGCGTGCTCTCCAGCCAGCCTCCTCTTTGGTGTTTCACCATTAGGATAATCTACAGCAGCTGAGAGGACTGAGCAGAAACGAAACTTAGGGAGGTCAGTTAAAATGCACCATAAAGTTTGGGTGGGACTCTTCCAGGAAACAGGAAGTTATTTTCTGAAAGCACAGAAACACAGAGCGAAGCACAGATGAGACAGAAGCATGGCGTCTTCCTCCTCCTTCTCAGAAGATCTGACATGTTCAGTCTGTTTAGGTATTTTCACTGATCCAGTAATTGTCTTCTGTGGACACTCTTTCTGCAGGGAATGCATCACACTTTCTCTGAAATCGCTGAATCAGTGCCCACAGTGTCGGGTGACTGTTCCTACCGACAGGATGGATTTCACAACTAATCACATCTTAAAAAGTCTTGCAGAAAAAGCAAAGGAGAAGGGATCTGGAAAAGATCCTGAGGTAAGGTTTTGTCTTTAATACATTTTACAATTGCATAAAATAGAACATGATTATTTACCAGAGGATAGAAGTCAATTGTTGACATTTTTTATGGCTTTATTGACTCCAAAGGTTGCTGTGGGGTTTTGCCCTGAACACGATGAGAAGCTGAAGTTGTTCTGCGTCACTGATCAGCAGCTAACTTGTATTATATGCAGAGACTGTGAAAGACATGAAGGACACAAGTTTAAGCCAATCAAAGAAGCTGCTGCATCAGTCAGAAAGGAGGTAGAGACTCTGGTGAAAAAGGAATCCTCTGACATCAGTGCCATTGAATGTCTGGTTGAGTCACAGAACGAAGAAATAAGAAAATCCAAAGAGAAATCTCAGCAGCTGAGGATCCAGATCAGCAGCCAGTTTCAGGAGATGCATCAGTTTTTGAAAAGCAGAGAAGATGAAATTCTTAATGAACTGAAAAACAAGGAGAATGTTGAGCTTCAGAAGATGAGGAAGAGCTTAAATGTTGTTGAAAAAGCTTTAACTGAAGGCAGAGAGGTTGGGGAACAGATGAAATCTGTTCTGGAGATTACAGATCCTGAAAGCTTCCTAAAGAGCTGGCAAGAGAGCAAATTGACACCAAAACCCAAATCCAACCCACTAGGCTTGAATTTCCAAGTGGTGACCTCTTCTCTCTCACTGGGTCACTATGAGACCCACCTGCAGTTGTTTGTGTGGAAGGAGATGCTACAGATGATCCAGCCTCAAGCAGAAAGGCTTTTATTTAAGAAGCTAAAGCCTCCTGATTGGTCAAAATGGTCTGGTCTTTTTAATAACTGCAGTACAAGAATTAATTTTCATCTTCCACCATGTAGTTGTCATTCTAATTATATTGCTTTGCTATCACAGTGGCAGGAATACTACAAACATCAAACTACCTGTACAACTAGTGTAAACCAGATCGCACCAGGACCACATTATTGGGAGATAGATGTGGAAGATAAGAACTGTTGGACAGTTCAGATACAGAATCATTCCTTGACATACAAAGATAACAAATACACCACCACTCATAAAAAAGCTAAGAAAGAAGTAAAGTTTACAAGCAAACCTAAAAAAATAGGCTTTTATTTGAATGGCAACTCTGAGGAGCTCCACTTCTTTGATGCAGACACCATGCAGCATGTTTAAATGTTGTTTTGTTGTTTGTTAGTTAAACCTTGATTAATCTCTGCTAAAACTCATATTTGATTATGGTCTTTGCAAAAAGGAAGAAGCAACTGGTTCTTAGGTTAAGGGAGCAGTCAGATTTTGATATAGGAACGGGCTGGTCATATCTGTGCCTGACCACATGAATTCATCTTTTGAAAACACAGTTTTCATCTGTTTAGTTTTTCCTCATTTACCAAAGTTATCTTTGTCTGTTTGAACTGAAGTATTTCTGTGGTAAGTTAAATACTGAAACGTTCTCAAACACTGCTCCAAGCAGAAACATAATTTGTGGATGTTGTGATTTACAATATATATATATATATATATATATATATATATATATATATATATATATATATATATATATATATATATATATATATATATATATATATATATATAAAAAAAATTCCCTTCTCACCACCTCGGGTGGTTCTTATCCTCTGAGCTCGGGTCCTCTACCAGAGGCCTGGGAGCTTGAGGGTTCTGCGCAGTATCTTGGCTGTGCCAAGGACTGCACATTTCTGGACTGAGATGTCTGATGTTGTTCCTGGGATCTGTTGTAGCCACTGCTCCAGTTTGGGGGTTACTGCCCCGAGGGCCCCGATGACCACAGGCACCACTGTGGTCTTCACCTTCCAGGCCCTCTCCAGTTCCTCCCTGAGGCCCTGGTATTTCTCTAGTTTCTCGTGCTCCTTTTTCCTGATGTTGCAATCACTTGGTATTGCTACATCTACCACAACGGCTTTCCTCTGATGTTTATCCACTACGACAATGTCTGGTTGGTTTGCCATTACCATTTTGTCTGTCTGGATCTGGAAGTCCCACAGGATCTTAGCTCTGGCGTTCTCCACCACCTTTGGGGGTGTTTCCCACTTTGATCTCGGGGTTTCCAGTCCATATTCTGCACAGATGTTTCTGTACACTATGCCTGCCACTTGGTTATGTCGCTCCATGTACACTTTCCCTGCCAGTATCTTGCACCCTGCTGTGATGTGCTGGACTGTCTCAGGGGCCTCCTTGCACAACCTACACCTTGGGTCTTGTCTGGTGTGGTAGATGTCATATATATATATATATATATATATATATATATATATATATATATATATATATATATATATATGGATAGCTCAATACATAAGGCATCAGTATATCACCCGAGAGGGCAGGGTTCGAATCCAGTCTGGGTCCTTAGGCAAGACCCTTCAAGCTACTGCCTACCTCATACCATGAGAGATACTAAGTTGCATAACATGCCGGCTCAGACGTCGCCCGGCCAAACAAGGTCTGCGTCAGGTGTTGGGGAACCAGAGCACCTTGATGACAAATGGGCTACTGGAACAGGACGGAAATGGGCGAGAGATGAAAATGTGGATCTGTTGGAATGCTACTACTCAAGTAACCCTAGTGAGAGAGGTTACATGCAAAGACTGGGGAAGGAATGGTTACTTCGACATCCCCAGTCAACACTAAGCGCTAAACAACTAGTAGCTCAGTGTTCCAACATCCGCAAACGGCAACTGCTATCACAACTTGAGATTGACGAGATACAACACAAATGCTACGGCAAAAGGGAGGAACCCGGATGTCAGGACTGTGGGGACTTAACTACAAGTCCCCACCCAGTGAGGGGATACACGGCCCCAATGAGCGAAACAGAGCTGAACGAGACAGCTGCTGACCTGAGAGAGAGAATCATGACCCGAATGACAACCAGGCCTCCCCGGCGCCAATTACAACGGCTGAGTGAAGTACCATCAGAAAGTCTCATTGAGAATGTGAATGCAGCATTGAGAACGATCCCTACCAACACCATAACAGAAACCAATGAGCTGATCTACAACTCAGCATCAGTGATCCTTGAGATACTTGGCTATAAGAGCAACCATGAGACCCAATACCCACCATGGAAAAGACGGTTAGAGGCTAAAATCAAGGTAACAAGGAGGGAAGTGAGCCAACTGTCAGAGCTCCACAAGGGTACAATGAAAAGACCAGTACCCAGAAAGTACAGCCAGATGCCCATACCTGAAGCACTCGAGACTGCCAAACAGAGGCTCCAAGCCTTGTCCAGCCGCCTAAAGAGATACACAAGGAGAATGAATCCAGAAGGATTAACCGGCTCTTCTCCACTCAACCAGCTAAGGTGTACTCTCAATGGCAGGGTAATAACAACAGAGCAGACCCACCAAGGCTGGAGACTGAACAATACTGGAAAGGCATATGGGAAAGGGAGGCGTCCCACAACAGCAATGCACAGTGGCTGATCTCTCTACGAGAGGACCACAGCAACCTCCCTGAGCAAGCCCCGGTAACCATCACTGTGACAGATGTTCAAGAAAGAGTCTCAGGTATGAAAAACTGGACAGCACCAGGGCCTGACATGATCCATGCCTACTGGCTAAAGAAACTCACTGCTCTCCATGAGCGACTGGCAGCCCAAATGAACCAGCTGCTACAAAGTGGGACTCACCCTGAATGGTTAACTGAAGGGCGGACAATCCTAATCCAGAAGGATCCATCAAAGGGTCCAGTCCCACCCAACTACCGACCAATAACCTGCCTCTCCACAACCTGGAAGCTCATGTCAGGCATCATAGCGGCCAAGATAAGCAAACACATGGATAAACACATGAGCACGGCACAGAAGGGTATCGGTGTAAATACCAGAGGAGCCAAACACCAACTCCTCGTAGACCGCAGTTGCCCGAGACTGCAAAACCCGACACACCAACCTGTGCATGGCTTGGATCGATTACAAGAAAGCCTATGACTCAATGCCGCATACTTGGATCATTGAATGCCTAGAGATGTATAACATCAACAGGATTCTGAGAGCCTTCATTGCAAACTCGATGAGGCTGTGGAAAACCACCCTTGAAGCCAACTGCAAACCACTTGCACAAGTGTCCATCAAATGTGGCATATACCAAGGAGATGCCCTGTCCCCGCTACTGTTCTGCATAGGCCTGAACCCCCTCAGCCAAATTATCAACAAGACTGGCTATGGATACCGACTCAAAAATGGGGCCAACATCAGTCACCTCCTCTACATGGATGACATCAAGCTGTATGCCAAGAGTGAGCGAGACATCGACTCACTGATCCACACCACCAGGATCTACAGCACTGACATTGGAATGTCATTCGGACTAGAGAAATGTGGTCGGCTGATCACAAAGAGGGGGAAGGTGATCCACACAGAAGGAGTCTCACTCCCACAAGGAACAATAGCAGACATAGAGGACAGTTACAAGTACCTAGGTATACCACAAGCAAATGGCAACCTCGATGAGGCCACAAGGAAAGGAGCCACAGCTAAATACCTCCAACGAATAAGGCAAGTCCTGAGAAGCCAGCTCAATGGCAAGAACAAAATCCGTGCGATAAACAGCTATGCCCTGCCAGTAATCAGATACCCTGCTGGAATAATCAGCTGGCCAAAGGAGGAGATGAAAGCCACAGATATTAAGACTAGAAAGCTACTAACCATGCATGGAGGGTTCCATCCCAAATCCAGCACCCTGAGACTGTACACGAGCCGCAAGGACGGAGGCAGAGGACTAGTGAGTGTGAGAACCACTGTCCAGGACGAAACAACTAAGATCCATAAATACATCAGGGACAAAGCCTCAACAGACAATGTGCTCAGTGAATGTCTCAGACAACAGGGAACGGAGGTTGAGGTGCCAGAGATACCATCATGGGAGGACAAGCCCCTACATGGGATGTACCACCAGCAAATAACCCAAGTGGCTGATATCAGTAAATCCTACCAATGGCTGGAAAAAGCTGGACTCAAGGACAGCACAGAGGCCCTCATCCTGGCCGCCAGGAACAGGCCCTAAACACCAGAGCAATAGAGGCCCAGATCTACCACACCAGACAAGACCCAAGGTGTAGGTTGTGCAAGGAGGCCCCTGAGACAGTCCAGCACATCACAGCAGGGTGCAAGATACTGGCAGGGAAAGCGTACATGGAGCGACATAACCAAGTGGCAGGCATAGTGTACAGAAACATCTGTGCAGAATATGGACTGGAAACCCCGAGATCAAAGTGGGAAACACCCCCAAAGGTGGTGGAGAACGCCAGAGCTAAGATCCTGTGGGACTTCCAGATCCAGACAGACAAAATGGTAATGGCGAACCAACCAGACATTGTCGTAGTGGATAAACATCAGAGGAAAGCCGTTGTGGTAGATGTAGCAATACCAAGTGATTGCAACATCAGGAAAAAGGAGCACGAGAAACTGGAGAAATACCAGGGCCTCAGGGAAGAACTGGAGAGGGCCTGGAAGGTGAAGACCACAGTGGTGCCTGTGGTCATCGGGGCCCTCGGGGCAGTAACCCCCAAACTGGAGCAGTGGCTACAACAGATCCCAGGAACAACATCAGACATCTCAGTCCAGAAATGTGCAGTCCTTGGCACAGCCAAGATACTGCGCAGAACCCTCAAGCTCCCAGGCCTCTGGTAGAGGACCCGAGCTCAGAGGATAAGAACCACCCGTGGTGGGTGAGAAGGGAATTTTTTATATATATATATATATATATATATATATATATATATATATATATATAATATATATATATATATATATATAAAACTTATTTTCATCTTTGCTGTTTTATAAAAAAAAAAAGTTCCATCTTAGAACTTGATTTTTGTTGAACTGAAGAAAAGCTTTTCATGCCTAGTCGATGTTAAAATGCTTACAAAACATTGACTTAAAAATGATTTGGGTTTTCATTTTACACTTGCCTTTAACTTTAAGAATGAATGTGTCTAAATTAAAATTTTATGAAATGTATACTGTAATTCTTGTTTCAATAATGTAAATGTGAGACTTGGGTGATACGAATAAATAAGAAGGGAGAAATGTTATGTCTTTATCATGAAATCTTTTACACTCTTAGAAACAGTCTTAAGTCATTTAATATTTTGCATCTGATGTACCCATATATACTGTATAAGTTAAATAACTATTTGAATCATTCATTTATGAAATAGTCAATCATGCTATGAAAAAGAATTTTATTTAAAGCAGTAGTATAATCATTTTTTCCCCCATGTCATTAGTTTATTTATTTTTTTTAGAATTTTGTTGAAGCATGCGTGAAAAGCAATGTCTGACTTTAATTTGCACATTTTTATAGAATTATTTATTACCTTTGTCAGATTTGACATATTTCTGTGACCATTGTGGGTTTTCTTTTATTAACTGAGGAATATATACCACGTATGTATATAACGTACACGATTATAGATTAAATAAAAATGCACTGGATTATTCCAGTACATTCAAAAAAGATTTCGGATGTCCTGAACAAAAGATTTCAGGAGCAACAAAATCACAAATGTTTCATAAATAGCAAACCATGCATCTCTACAGATCCTGAGTGATCCATGTTATGCTTGGCATGCTTTTCATCTCAACGCTGCAGGCCATGTCACATGGCATGACTCCAAAACTCTTGCCTTATCACCACACTGGGTGTGGCGCTTCAGGAACATGAACCAACAGACGAATCCTCTGCCTGGCAAAACAGGTTCAGAGGAAAGCAGCAGCCATGGCGTCTGTTTCGTACTCTGAGGAACTGACTTGTTCTGTCTGTCTGACCATCTTCACTGATCCAGTCAACCTTCCTTGTGGACACTCTTTCTGCAGGCTGTGCATTTCAGAAGTGCTGTCCACACAGCAGCCCTGTCCACTGTGTGGGACAGCTGTAGCACTGGAGGCAGCAAGCCTCCCAACGAGCCTCGTTCTGAAGAGCCTGGCTGAGAAAGCCAAGGCGAAGCCGGACGAAGGGAAACGTCTGACAGCAGAGGTAGGGCATTATGTTTACGTGTGGAATCGTCTGCTAAAGGTAAACTGCTGAACTCTGATGTATTTAATTTAAATAGCCTGCACCACTGTGCATTTCATGACTTAAATTTTCAACAGCTGGATGACAACATGGACAGGTTGCAAAAAAAAGGATAAATTTATATGAATAATCATTCCTTAAAAAAAGGTGTTTGTATGAGAATAATTTATTTTAAAGATGCACAGGGAATAAAAAGGGACAGGGTGTATCTAAATTAAATGTTTGTTTTATTTTCTGTACATTCAGATATAACTTTTAAAGTGTCAGATTCATCTACCTAAGCATTTTCAAACAGTAAAAGAAGAGACAGAGACAATGAGTTTCAGATTTACTTGCGCAAGGACAAAGGATAGGAACTTGCTTCAGTTACAATTTGCTACCCTTTCTGAAGCAAGCTCTGCCTCACCCTCTCTTTTTATTTTCTTAAGGTGGTCCTTAGTTAAATTGCTGCTTCTTCTGTTCTCTTGAGTCACAGGCTTGTTACATCTATAGGCTGCCGTAAAGCAGAGTGCAAAGTTCAGAGTTCCAATTTACTTCCTTCTGTAGCAATAATGCAGGAATTGATCAACTCACATTCATATACTTTGACACTTAGCCTTTGGCTGCAGGTATCTCCTTCCAATTGGAAATGCTCATCGCTTCCTACAAACATCACTGAAAGAAATACATTCTGAAATAAACAGTCTAACAGTTCAGAAGGATGATTAGTGTTTATATAAGTTATTAATTTATAATGTTTATAAATTTATAAACCCATCATAAAGTTTAAAATGTTAATGTTCAATATTAAGTTTAAGAAGCCCTTAATGAAATAATTTGAGTCATAAAGCAAATAATGAATATTAAATGTGAAATCCTGGCCAAGTAGCCAGAAAAAATAACTTGTTACTAATAAGACAAGCAGTATGTAAAATAATAACAACAATTATGTAAACCTTAAGTTTAGTGAACTTTAAATTTCATATTATTAAAATGAAATTGATATTATTAATTGACAATTAAACCAAGTTTGTTCTGGTTTAATTGTCAATCTCATGTTGGTTTAGAAGTTGGTCTAACTGACATGTAAGTGAAGTAAGAAGTTTATATACATTGCATTAAAAAAATGCATCTAAGATTTTCTTGCATTATATTTGACATTAATTGAGATCATAAACATTATTTCTGTTCTCTAAATGCAAGTTAAATGAGAGAAATATGTTTTGTGTGCTTATTGTTCCCTTTTGTCATAAGTTCAGGCATTTATGCACAATAAACATGAGGGGAAAGCCCAGATGATGTCATAACTTGGTATGGTGCTAACGGATTAATTCATAATGTTTTAGTGTAATCAAGGCACACATCATTTAGTGTGTTTAAATGTTGTTTCAACATGGCTATAAAGTCACTCAGAATGAAAAAACCTCCCAAAAAGAAACAGAAATCCCAGATGGTAAATCCAAAGAACTGTAACTAAAACTCGGGTGGACAATTCAAAACGGTTGTACCGCTTTGGGTGAGAAAACTAAAACCTAGAAAGATTTTCAGGTAATAATTCTAGTAGATTTTATCAATAACTAAATAAATAATACCACTGATTGAAATATGCTTGCCAGGTCAGCATTTTGAGGGATGTAAACATTTAAATAAACAGATGGAGGAGACCTAATTATCATACTAACAGAACAATACCTGCAGGAGCCACGCTTATGTAAGAAAACGTGAATCAATCTGAATATTTTCACAAACCAAACACAGGGAAAGTTTTATGCTCTCCAATGACTTACGACAGAGAATTAAAGACATGCTGGGAAAATTTATAAAATAGAATCATGAGAACAATATTATGAAAATAAAGTAATAATATTACAACTTTATTCTCAAAATATTCTGACTTTGTTATCATATTATTATGATTTTATCCTTTTTTAATTTACTTTATTCTGTTAATTGCCTTCACAAAAACACCCAATACTATGACTTCATTCTCAACATACTATGACTTTTTTTTTATATTATTTTCTTAGTATAGCCCTAATACTCCATTGTACTAAACAACATTTTGTTTATTTAGTTTTTGTTCAGCAGGAGTAGTAGCTAGATTTTCATCTGAAGCCATTGCAAGTTAGTTATATCCTGAAGGGTCTGACCTTGTGATGGGTGTAACTCTAATCCTGCAGAAGCTCATAATGACAGTAATAATATGTTGTCCCTCCACTTTTGCTTCTTTTTTGAAAATGCAGTACAACCAATCAAACACTCAAATGTCACAATGTGTGTCTTCCAGCTGGCTGCACTCTGTCCTGAACATGAGGAGAAGTTGAAGTTATTCTGCATCACAGACCAGCAGCTAGTTTGCATCATATGCAGAGATAGTGAGGAGCATGAAGGTCACCAGTTTAAACCAGTCAAACAAGCTGCTGCGTCCCTCAGAAAACAGCTGGAGATGTTTGAGCAATGCACTGCCGATGATATTCATGCTATAGAAAGTCTTGCTGATGCACAAAAGGACGAAATGTTTAAAACCAGAGAGAAATCTCAGCAGCTGCTGGCTCAGATCAGCAAACAGTTTGAGGAGATGCATCAGTTTCTGAGGAGGAGAGAAAAGGAGATAAAGAGCGAGCTGAAGCACAAGGAGGAAGAAAACGTTGAGAAAATGAGAGAGACTTTCCAAGCTATAGCCGTGGCTTTGTCTGAGAGCAGAGAGCTGAAGGAAAAAGTCTCCACTGTTCTGAAAATCACAGAACCGGAGAGCTTCTTAAAGAGCTGGACAGAGGGGAAGAGCGAGGGGGCGCTAGAGTATGTGTTCAGGCCCAGAGTGAATGAACTCCAACTGGTGGATTCTTCTCTCTCTCTGGGGCCGTATGAGAGCCACCTGCAGTTCTTCATGTGGAAGGAGATGCTTCAGGTGATCCAGCCCCGGGCAGAGCTGCTGACGCTGAAAAGCGACAGTGAGGATCTGGTCGTGTCTGATGACGAGAGGAGTTTGTTCTGTAAACCCAAAGCACCACAACCCTTCGCATTCTCCAAATCACAAACATGTTTGCAGAGCCAGAAAATATATTCTGCACCGGTTTTTGGAGGCAGTTCTTCATTTGGTACAACTAATGACTTCATCCAAAACCCGTCTGGTGCTCAAGCCACTGTAGACTTACAAACTGCATCCAGTGTCATTGAGTTCGGAGCCGGGCAGCATTACTGGGAAATTGAGGTTGGCAGCAGAAACTATTGGGAACTGGGGGTTATACATAATCTCCTGAAATATGACGGAGTAAAATATGCCACATGTGGCCCGAATGTCACCACGGAGCTCGAGTTTGGAAACAGACCCAGAAAGATTGGGGTTTACTTTAACTGCTCTTCTAAAGAGCTCTCCTTCTATGACGCAGACACCATGACACACATCCACACTGTGAGCGCTGTCTTTCTGACCGCACCAGTGTCCGCACAGATTAACATCCAACACAGGCAGCCGGATCATAGTCCTGTCACTGTCTGCTGGTACTGAGCAGTACTGCAGTTCAGCAGAAATCACAGGAAGTTGAGCTCACAAAACAACTGAAAAGTACAAAACTGGACAAAATATGACCTAGAATTATACAAACTGTCGTGAAACATTAGGGGTGTTTGGGATCTGCTTGTGAAAAATATTTTCCCACAGCCATGTACACTTGTCTCAACAGATGTGTAATGTATATACAGGCTTTTGTAAATAATAATACAAAATAAAATATGTAAGATGTATTTGATTTTTACTGCGATTTGGAGAGAGAAAAACATAAGATGATTGTCTTCACAATCTAAGAGTCAATTGAAATGTTTTTTATTTGTTTTATTATTTCATCTTCCATGCAGCGCTTTATTGTTAACACCGGACGTCATGATGTAACTCTACCAAAATGCTCAAACAAATACAGTTTGAAGCAGAATAGAAATAAAAGATTTGATGAAAATTTTTTAAAACTTGAGATTTTGTCTGACTTGGACATTGAGTTTGACTGGATGTATTTATCTTGATGTCTAAAACGCCATCATTAATTGACGTTGAGACAAAACATAATGACTTAGAAGAATATGTTTGAACTTTCTCTGAACATGTTCTGTGTCTTATTCTCTGTACACAAATTAATAAATTTACTCACATATTATCACGTTTGGTGTGCTTTGTTCTTCTTTTCTGAAACTCATGTCAAATATTTAATATAAATACATAACCATAATATTTGATTGCAAAACTAATAATTATTTATGTTATTCTTTACTTGGATATGTTGAGATCCTGGTAATTTGACTTATTACTAATTTCATAAATTTATGACCTATTTTTCTAAAATTCAATACACTGAAAAAAAAAATATTTTTTTTTTTGCTTTATCAAATTGTGGTTTCACTAATGTTTCTTGTCTTTGGTATGATTTAACTGTGTTAGTATTTGGTTTTATGCTTGTTTTGATGGAAAAATGCCTCCTGCTTATACTTTTTGTTTGTAAAATTCAAAATAACTAAAATTATCAAGACATATTTATTAATCCCATAAAAAAACCCTGTGACTGTGACTGCAATTTTTCTTGATTCTCATTTGGTGTTTCAAACATGATTAAAAATTTAATAAAGACAACACAGTCACATAAAAAAGTATAAAAGGTAACTGAAAATATTTAAAACAATGTTCTACATGAAAGCTGGTGGTTACAAGTTTACCACCAGGGGGCAGCAGAATACAATATATGTTTACAGTGACCTCTGACTAAAAACAATGAAACTAAGAACTACCACATGACTTTACCTTCCAAATAATAGGAAAAAGAATATCTTTGCATTGCATATTCAGAAAAAATATTAGCCTGAGATTTTTAAATCTCGTCTAACTTCAGTGTATAATCACTGTTGCTTTCCTTTCTTCACTGCCAACATTGCAATAATCATTCACGTCAGCATTATCAAAATCCTTTATGTCAGTTTGTTGGGCTGGCCCCCTTTGCACCAGCAGGGTGTAGTCGATATGGTGGAGTACCGGCTGGAGTACAGGTAAACTACAACCACTGACTGCATGATACTAAAAAACAGTAAAGATGCAGCAGTGAAGAAAAAGATCACATCACAGGAGCTGGATGCTACGACCATGACGAGGTCAAATCATAAAGTAAAAATTAACAGTCTGTCTAGAAAATCTCAAAGACCAAGAAATATGACACAGCGCTCAGCCAAAACCATAAACAACCAACACTATATGAATGTTTTGTGTAGTGATACAGTGTAAGTAAGTGATTCATGCTGTATTAGCTTCGAATTAGAGAAGCCTGGTAGGAAGATCCATCCATCCACCCATCCATCCATCCATCCATCCATCCATCCATCCATCCATCCATCCATCCATCCATCCATCCATCCATCCATCCATCCATCCATCCATCCATCCATCCATCCATCCATCCATCCATCCATCCATCCATCCATCCATCCATCCATCCATCCATCCATGTTCTGGTTGATGGTCTTCCAGAATGAAGGCCTCTTTAGTCAGAAACAGTCTACGTTAGACTGTGGTCACCTCTAAATACATATGATATATAACCATATTTACAAAACAATATTGTTGAGCTTATGCTCAATAGAAAACGAGACGTTTCTACAAAAGTCATGTCAGGCAAATTTTAGGCCGTTAGCTTAGCGACAGTGGCAACAGCTTAGCTTAGCGATACAGGAAACCTTTGCTATTTGTTGAAAATCACTGCTTTCAGGGATGTTGCTAACATTTTTCAAAGATTTTTATAACTTATCGCCATGTTTTACTGTATAAGAAAGATTTGAATGGGGATTCCTGTTTTTCTAGCTAAAGAGGCTTGACCACACACGCATACAAACATTCATGAAATCAATGTATTAGAAACCACCTCAGGAGGAAAGATCAGCTTTTTCTTTCATCAGACACGAACTAAGGTCCATTTAGACCCTTTTTAAAATTCCACTTTGTGCTGGAGATGATCAGGCATAGGTCCTGCTCTGTGTGTGTGTGTCGTGGTCTCATTGTACCTCTAAGTAAGCTACTTCATTTGTTCAGCAAGAAACCGCTGCCTGGTTAACCCTGATTAATACCACTGAACAGTTATCTATGGTTTGGGCTGCGTGGCGCATGGTCCACCGTTGTGAACCTGCATGATATCTTCATTAATCAAAGCTAGGGCTGCTGTCTAGTTAGCATTCATCATAAACCGTATTATGATATTCAGATGATTCAGTGCAGAGCAGTGTGTGTGTGTGTGTGTGTGCTGAGCTGGCCTGGACAGAAAGGGAGTGAGGGCTGAAAGGGTTCGAGAAATCAATGCATGCTGAGGGGAAAGGCTGTTCTCAGCAGTAAGAGGTCCTGAGCTCAGTAATCGAGTCTTTCTCTGCAGAATTAATGAGAGTGTGCTTTTTTGTGCTGTACAGATATCTGTCGAAATCCACCCAGTTTTGTAGAAACTGACCGAGCACCGGAGAAGACGGAGATGCAGGGCTCGGGGGCTGAAGGAGGAAAGGGAAAGGTCAAATGTCAACACATGCAGCCACATACAAACATGCAGAGCTCAGTAAGTCAAAAAGTCCCCCATTGATCTATAGGACAAGTTTAAAATGGAAAGTTGGAGACAGGTGAGGCTGCTGCTCCTCATGTGGTTCCTGTAGGAAATGCCATCATTGCAATATACAGTATATATACAATATACAGTATATATACAATATACAGTGATGGCATTTGGAATGCGTAATGCACCAGCTAACTTTCAGCGACTGATGAACACAGTATTAGGAGACATTCAGAACTGCTAGTCTGGTTTAAATCTTATGTTTCTACTCATGTGAACGATGCATTTTCATATTCCAGGATTACTTATGGAGTAGCACAGGGCAATGCACTTGGAATAGGAACTTAACCTACAGAGAGCTTACACCTCAAAACAACCAGCAGTTGTATGAAGCTATGTCCATTAATGAATGTGATTGGGTGAATGTGACTGTAAAGAACTTTGAGAGTTCAGTATGACTAGAAAAGTACTATATGAATAAAGGATTTTCAAACAACGTTTACAGCGTCAATCATGGAGGGAAAGAAGTGGAGTGGAGACACAGCAGTGAAAAAGAAAGATCAGACTTTAATTATAAAGGAAGCTTTGGTCTTTCAGAGTTTGCAGCAATGTTGCAGACCTTCTATGAGTCTCTTGGGGAGAGAGCATCATCATCCCCTGTTGGGGTAGCAACATGAAGGATAGTAAAGTGGAAAATTTCCTAGTTCCTAAGTTTGTCCAAAACAATGTCCTTGGTGTTTTAATCTTCTCCTCTTGGTGCTTCTGGTCTTCGTTGTTCGTTTAGACATTGGCAACAATCACTCAGAAAATCTTGGCCAAGCCTGAACAGAGTTGGCAGCGGAAGGACGAGCTGTACCTCCAGAAACTGCAAGAGTTTATGTTGCACAAGCACAGAGTGAAAAAGAGCCTCCCCTGCAATCCACTTAGACTAGAACTTTGTATATTTGTCTCAGCGTACCAAATTTTATCACACAAAAAGTTTGTCCCATAACTTTAGAATGAGCTCAAGATCTATTTATTCTCCAAATCAATGCCTGATTTTCTGTCTCTTTAAGGTTACATGTTTATACTCTGTTATCATACAATTAACAGTATGATGGTCAAAATGTGACATTTGGAGCCTGAGATGAGAAGTTGGGGTGTTTTGAGTTCTGGGGCACCCCCTGGTGGACACAATAAGTCACTCATTTATTATTTTGTTTAGAACAGTATTCGTTTCAGAGTTTTTCAGATATGCAATATAATTCACTTGTAAAGATGTGGCAGGAAATGGAGCTTATGGGTTATGGAAAAACTTTAATTTGCCAACAGCAGATTTAACATACATACAGAAGACAAGCAAATACACCACTGATTTGTGTTTTACTGTATATGTAGTGCTACCCTCAGCCGAGGTCATCAAAAATACAAAGACATAAATGTTATTTGAAAGTATGCTTTCTCTTAACAAAGCTAACAAAGTCATAGCAATGAAGTTAGGATGCCACATTTAAAGAATGTAACCACTCTTCTGCTGAATGTGTGTATTTTTACCATTGCAATGCACCAGACTGACTGTAGTACACTCAAGAGGCCGAAACCAAGTAAAGCAGATATACAGTTTTCTTTACTACTAAACGTAATGAAGTATTTTTAAACAGAGACCTTGTTGGAACATATTCTGGCTGCATTCAAAGAAACACACCCACACACACACATACACACACATTGTAGGAATCAGTCATCACACTGAATCAAACACTTTGTCTTTACTGCTGCAGTTTTATTGTAACAGTTGGAAGTCCACTCAGGTTATTGCTCTGTCTCTGTGAGGAGGAGGCTGGGGAAATCTTTACAGTATTCCTTTATGAGCAGCAGGCACTCATGTGCATTACATGGTGTGGATAATGTGCCATGTAAAATGAAGGATTGCTTACAGCCGAGTGATGTAATACCCCACAAATAATCCTGTTTGGTCCTGACAGATATCACAATCTGAATCCGTCCCAGGCATCCATCTGCTTTATTGGCCGGCTGTTGGAGGAGAAGACGCGTGTGATAATATTGACAGTATTAAAGTGAGATGCTATATTTTTAGTGGGTAAGTAGAATAGAGGAGGGTGGGGGGAGCAGGAGGGAAGTCATTTTTACAGGATGACAAGTTCCAGACTTGATTGGTTCTGATGGTCGGGCATCTTTCAAGCTGATGTGCTGAGCTGGTGATGACAATTCACACAGGCTTGCACTTTTTTACGTCGAACACTAGAGGACCCACTCAGCTCTCGTAGAATCTTCTCCTCAGTCTGTCAACTCTGGAGGATGAGATATTAGTTGCTCCCATGGAAATTGCAAACGATTTCTCCCTGTTGTAGTAATCAAAAAGCTATTACTCAGAGAAAAACAGAGGGCGCAGTATGTATTTGTGTGAGCTGTTTGTATCACTGCTATACACAGTTAACTGTTAACTGGGACTGAATATTATTGTTTTAACATTGATCTTGGTGACAGACAACAGGAACAGAACGGCGAGTGGAGACAATGGACTCGGCCTGTTGGAGCCGCAGGAGGAACAGCAGATGAACTGGAAACGAAGCAGAAATTTGGAGCAGTTTTCCCCAACTGTATCTGACTGACAACATACTCAGATTTTAAGAAATGTAAATAGCATATTTGAAATAAATGGTTCTTGAAACAGTCAAATCACTCAACGTTTAATAGAATTTTAGCTGTGAAATGCCTGGAAAAAAACTTGGAGAAATATTTAAAAGACTGACGTAAAGTCTAATGATGATTTGTTGATTTATAGTCCATTTATAGTGGGGGAAAAATATTACTGATTCCTTGTGGAATCTCTCAGATTACTCATTGACAAAGAGCTCATCTGTCTTATTATTAAGGTGGATTTATTCCCATGTTAAGAGAAAAAATATGAACCAAACATCCATTAAAAAAAACCAAACACCTTCACTGATTGAGATCAGTAATAGAAAGCAAGACTCGACCTGAGACTTTGCGGTTAACCTGTTTTCAAGATGGCGTAAGACAGTTTTTCCTGAACAAACATTTTTTATGGAGCTGAGGTGTGGAGACTGGCTTATGCTTCATTTTAAGATACACTTAGGGCTAGTCCACATGTAATATACATTTTTATGTGTTTTGACCTCTTTCAAAAACTCATTTTAATGTCACAAAAAACGATTATTTATAAAAACACCAATCCAAGTGGAGATTTAAGAAAACACACGTTTTGCGTTTGCGTGTGTACATGGAGATTTTGGGTCCCCTGCATTGCAGTCTGCCACAAATAATCTGCTAACATTGATTTGGAATCAATCCGAGCTTCTTGACCTCTGCAGAAACGTGACCTCAGATGTCCCCTCACTCAGGTACCACAGCGCCTCCTGGCTGCTTCCTGGGACTCTGACAGCAATTGCACTGGGGGAAAATAAGTCCAGTGGCAGATTACAGGCTTTATCTTTATACTTGAGAGCCACAGCAAACTTGCCAAATGTCTGATGTGAGCTTTTTGGCAGGCAGGAATCAGACTGATGGATTACAGGTTTAACAGGCTTTAATGTCAGCGCACCGCAAACGAGATCGGGTATCAGACTTCTAATGAAGATGTCCTGGGATGAGCCCACCGAGACAGAGCTCATAGATGGGACATTGATCAGCAGCACCAGATGAAAGAGACACATTTACAGAGAATGGGCATGGCGACAGGACCGAGTGGAAGAATTCAATCAGTTGATTCAGGCCAACGACTTCATTCAGTTTGTAAGATATCTGCACGTGTGATCTGTCCCTATCCTCTCACTCTGCCTATCTGTGTGTGTGTGTGTGTGTGTGTGTGTGTGTGTGTGTGTGTGTGTGTGTGTGGCAGAAAGTAGGATGTTGTCCTTAAACTTATTACAGCAGGTGGAGTGCATTGAAAATCCATTCAGTGTTGCTGTCACAGCAATTCTCTTCCACTGAATTAAGAGGGGTCAATCCTACAAATCAAGAGATTACGCTGCAGGGAGATAGTGGCCTAACCGCTGAGTGGTGCACAGACAGCGTGCATGCTCACTGTTTGAATATGCAAAGCATGCAAGGTTGTAAGGAGACTATACGTTCAAGGAAGCAAAAATCACATCCACACCCTGGCATGTGAAACACACTGTGCAAGCCGCACACACAGAGTAAACCCTGTCTTGCGTGACCATGCGGTGGTTCCTCTTTACAGAGCTACTGGCAGCAGGAGAGGTGGCCGCAATTGTGCTGAGTGGAACAATCTCGAGTTTGGGGACCTTGGCATTCATCACACACACACACGCGCACACACACAGGCAAAAGCTGCAGCAGCCCTGCGGCTGAGCCCGCTTTAATTATTACACGGCTGGCTAATCAATAGTAAGGAAGCTAATCCTATTTCATCCCTTCATATTCATTTATGTTGGTGTCAGAGTTAAACTACCACTGATGCCATTAACGGGATGGCGTACAAGGTTCCAGGTGTGTGAGTGATCCTCTTTCTGTGTCATCATGAGGCACTTATTATTATTATTATTATTTTGCATTCTTGCTTGTATGAAGGAACTAGGTTCCTAAATACACCCAGTTGCTTTGAAATTTTTTTATTAGAATAAAAAAAAGATAGAAAAAACCCCTAAAGGGACATTTATTGTCTGCTATTTTAGTAAAACCATCTACATGTTTAAAAGATGAAATTTAGTAGGACAATGTCCATGTCAGTGTGTGAAGTTGGATTAGCTTGATGGCAGTATGAATCCGTCCAATCAGCTGGGACTTGCCAGTCCACTTTGGGTGTCTTCACTCCTGGTAGTTCAATAGAAGTGGTTTGACTGGAAACCAAAATTGCAACATTTGCTCCACTTTTATCTGGGGGGGTTTGCTTTCACATTGCACTGTGAAAAGAACTAAAACCTTTCGAAAACTTGTTCTCCTCCACCCCTGTGGGGGCGCTGCAACCTGAAATACTGACTGAGTGACACAAAAACCTCTGAAGTGTAACTTCTTTTTTCAAGACATGTAAACAGAAATGGAGTGGTGTCAGATTTCAGTGGTCATAGGATTTCTCTTTGTCTTGCAGAAATATAGACATTTAATACTTGGTAATTTTAATGTTGTGTCCATTCTTCTTAAGTTGTTGTATCACCTGCATTTCAAAAGATGCACAAAGTTTGGTCTGATTTGGACTAGGTAAACCAGAGATGTTTATGTTCAACTTGAAAGTGTTTCAGTTGTGTAGTTCAGACCTTCACTGGAAGACGTGTATTCTGACATACATGAACGTGTTCTCTTGCGGTCCGGCTTTCTGTCTCCACAGTAGCTGCATGAGAAACCTCAATGTCCCCAAATAGCAGAGCTTGGTGATGACTCTGAGTCCTCAATGTTTTTGTTGTGGTGTCACTTTTCAAAGTTGCACTGCAGAATGTTGCATTGCATACTTAAATCAACAAATTAACATTCTGCATTTGTTCAGTTATAAAACGACACATTATAGTTTGGTACACCTGCATCCCGAACTCACAGAGCTGCACAGATTATCTTTGGTCAATTACGTGTACTATTACACCCCTGGTGATTGTGACTCTTTTTTTGTGAAACAACCCGCATTACCATGTAATATTGTACAATAAACCTGCACCATCTCAAACCAATGTTGTTGATAATTTTTGTAATAAATTTTTTAATTTGCATTAGGACAAAACAATGCATACATCTGCTAAAAAAAGCATTTGTTCATATGCTTATATTTAAAAACATTACTTGGCTCTTTAGCCAAAGTTCTTGAGTTATTGCAGAACCCTGGTCTGTGTGTGTAAAACTTTCTTAGGCAGTAGTCAGATCAATATAGCTGTCTGTAATACTGATGTCCAAGTGGGTCAAATAGAAAGAGATACATAGATTAATTGTATTAGAACTGGGTTAGAATTGAAAATGTGAAAATACATAAATAAACAAATATCTCTTCAGGTTTGAGTGGTACAGTGCAAAAATCTTATCATAAGGTATTAAAATGACAAGTATGACATCAAAACGATCAAAATACTCTTCCAAAAATACTAATCTACAGTCAAATAAGTCGACTTTGTGCTTGATGGCCACCACCGCTCTCCATCATCTCAGCTCATTTTGCAGTCAAACTGTATTCCAGAAAGCGCCCCTCCTCCAGACTGCAGCATCTCAAAGGGCCTCAGCACCGTCTGCCTCAGCTCCCCGTGCTTCCCATAATATTTCTTCAGTCACGTCTGATGAAGTCAGGGTTTCAATTTACTGTAGGCTGGTCCCGCCATTGTGATGAAATACAGTGCTCAGCTGTCAACGGGGAAATTTTAATCTGAAGTAGCTTTGTCATAGACTTTCTCTGTGGGTTTTTAGTGTGAAATTGAATTGCTGTCATTACTGCAGCCCGGGTGCTAACTACAAAGGGAATAATGAATGTTTGAACCAGTCATCCTTCTCCTTTTAGTCAATGTGTTTGTTATCTGTTGAATGGGGTTGTTTCCGAAGATGCAGACAACCTCTGTCACACTGGTTTCTCCTCAACAGGCAACAACCTGTTGAGTCGATAAGAGCAGAATTCACCAACTCATGCAACATAAATACCCTGCAAGACCATCATTTTATGTTTTAAACTGCAAATACTTGAATAAACCCTTTTAACCCTGGGCCAACATGTG
This sequence comes from Poeciliopsis prolifica, assembly GCF_027474105.1. Classification (NCBI taxonomy): domain Eukaryota; kingdom Metazoa; phylum Chordata; class Actinopteri; order Cyprinodontiformes; family Poeciliidae; genus Poeciliopsis; species Poeciliopsis prolifica. Next base: position 3,338,060 of record NW_026562402.1, read on the forward strand.
TCCAGGCCATAACCTCCAGAGGGTAACCTTGTGTTTCCCAGCAGTGGGCTGGGTCAAAGGTCAAACTGTTGCTTTTTCTCTTCATATTTTGCTAATGAGGCATTTTTACAAAAGATGAAAACTTTTCAAATATGGATTTTCTTTTTGCATGTTTGTCACACTTATGTGTTTCAGAACATCAATCCAGTTTCAATATCAATCAAAGATGTAAACACAAAATGCAGTTTTTTAGTGAATATGTTTATTATTAAGGGAGGAAAATGTCCAAACTGAATGGCCCTGTGTGGAAAATCAAATGTCTGCCCTGTTACATCACACCTGAGTTCACTTTCTCTAGTCAGCCATTCTTGATTACTGCCACATCTTTTCCCAACTAAGACATCATTTAAATAGGATCTGAACAACAAAGTGAAGAACACCAAAAGATCCTCAAAAGATGAAAGAAATTCAGGAACAAATGAGAAAGAAAGTCAGCATCAGCCTGGAAAGGGTTACAGAAATGTTTCTAAATCTGTGGGACTCAGTCAGAACTAATTGAGGAGGTCACAAAATACCTCACAAGATCCATAAAACCACAGGGTTATTTAACTCACTTAACTGCGTTAAGGTCAGAGGTCAGACCTCCGGTATAAAAAAGAGACCGAGTGAAAATGACCTGAAAGATCTGCTGAGCAAAAATAATGTTAAGGCTTCTCTCGGTTCTTTCAGAGACTCTTGATGATTCCCAAGACTTTTGGAAAAACATTCTGTGGACTGACAAAGTTGAACTCTTTGGAAGGTGTGTGACCCGTTACATCTGGAGTGAAACTAACACCCCTTTTCTGAAAAAGATCAAACCAGCAGTAAAACATGATGGTGGTAGTGTGATGCTATGAGAAATGGACCCATGAATTCTACTGTCAACCAAATCATCCTGGAGAAGAAAGTCCGGCCGCCTGTCGTTGACCTCAAACGGACACCTACTTGGGTTCTGCTGCAGAATCAGTCTGTCGTTGCTCCCACGTTGCATTTGTGTCGCTGACTTTTCAGCAGTCGATCACAATGAGCACGCATGTAGCTACATGGACACAAGTGTTTATCTGCAGGGAAGGTTTGAGAAGACAGAGCATATACACATGAACAGGAAACAGAAGTACTGATCCATGCCAACTTTCTATGATAAAGAAAAGTTAAAAAGACAATAGCAGCATTAGCTCCTTTGGTATCTTCATTCAGGAGACAAAAGTAAGCCATTTTTCCAAGTTTTATGCATTGCACAGTCAGTTGACATAAGAGCTTAACCAATAGCAATGTCAAGAAGAAAGAAAAAGTTAGAACAGTGGCCCCCTGCAGCGTTCTTATTCAGCATCCTGACTCTGGTTTTGTATCTCTCGTCTTCCCATGGAGTAAAATGCAGATAATTGCTGTACTGATAGTTGGGTAGTTACAGATAATGTTGCCCCCAGAAGGCCTTTAAATAGACCACACTCATCACTGTCTCTATCTCCGCCACCTTCTTTACATTGTGTAATCCTCCCGCTACCCCCAACTATCCACCCCAAAGTCTGTAAAATTCACCCCACACTCTCCCTGTCATAACGGTGGAGGGGTCTACAGGTTGAGGACATAATATTTTACAGCTGGGGTTATTTGACTTTCCAACCTGTGACCCAAATAAGAAAATTATAGTCTAATCCTGAGGTCTGAGTTCATTAAAATATATTAGCTCTCATGACATCATGGGACCAACCTCCAGCTGCAGGCCTGGGACCTGTCCTTCTTCTGATGCCGAGCTTCAAAATCCATTTTAATAAGATACTTGGCTGGATTTTATTTAGGTATAAAGCACATTATCAAACTATAAAGTTTTATTTTATTAGATGACCATGTCAGAGTAGAATAAGGAATGGAAATTAAGCAAGTCAGTGGCTTAGCGCAGCTGTATGTGTCACTGGTTTAGTCAATGATGATAAAGTCTCACTAAACCTTTCACATGCTCCATGGGTAGCATTTCTATGTGCAGAAGTCTCATAAATGCTGGCTTGTTAACCAACTCATCCTGATGCCAGAACCCGGCCTCATCATTTAACTTCCAGCTAAATATTCGGACTGTTCACATGCAACCGCTTCCTGGAAACTGCTGGTATTTTCAGATGTTGATTGAGGAAAAAGTTCCACGTTTATATGACAACGCCAGGACACCTCGAGTACGCTGTAGTTGCCATGCTTGGCCACTATATGGCACTGTGATTTTAGCGCTTGTATGCACTTTTGACCTTCAGCTTCACCTAAACAGTAACCCGTCTCTAACACGTCTCTATCTCCAATGAACAAAGAACTTGTGTAATATATATTCCTTTTCACAAATTGTTCTAAACTGAACAGGTTAAGGAGCAAAATGTAAATAGAAACTAAATACTTGGTTTAAACCTTGATATTTAGTTCCAAACTAAATATTTATCAATTAATCAACCAAATTTTATGCATAAAGAACATTTCAACAACATGGCATTTCAAAGTGCTTTTACATCATAAAAAGCACAAAAAGACAAAGTCATGAAACACAGAATCAACAATCAAAACATTACATTAAGTCAAGCATCAGCCTTAAATTTGTAGTAGATCACAAATACAACTATAAACAGGTGTTTAAAGTTTTAAGTCGAGATTTATCTAAGTATTTAGTTTCTAAAAATATAGTTTGTTTGCAGTTGTACATTTAGTCTAAAATAATTATTATTTTTCCTACATATATTGCTAAACATTTAGCTTGCTAATAAAATATTTGGATTGCTAACTAAATAGTGGTTCTTAGCTAAATATGTAGCTTGTTCTCTAAATATTTTTGTTGGAGTTAAAGATTTAGCTTCAAACCAAATATTTAGTTTCCTCACTAAATCTTAATCTAGAGCTAAAAATTAGGAGTGTTAATGAAATATTCACTTTGAAAATTTAACCCCTTATAAGATGGTAAAGACATGACTTTGAAAAATAAAACCCCCATTTTTTTCTCTCTCTCTCATGTCAATGAAACTGACACCGAAAATCACTTGTTCATTTTTGACCGGGTAACTTTTACAAACAGCAGCCCGTGCCTGGTTACGCTGGAAACCACAACAGAATCAGTCCAGACCAAACCAAGAAATGAAAAAAATAAAAAATAAAAAAAATCCAGCTCAGCAAATCTTCATGCAACAACAGCCGAGGAAATATGTACATGTGCTGATAAAAATAAATTGGTGATCAGTGCCTTCCAAGCAGTCTAACAGTGGTGTTTCAATTCTTTCAGCCCTCCAGTGGCAATAAAACATTACCATTCCATGAGCGATGCGGCTGGTGGGGATAAAAGACATTCTGCTGTGCCTCGCCTCCGCCTGTAAATCCACCTGACGTATGTGCTTTTTCAAGCATCTCTGAACAGGACGTGCGTGTACCTGTTCTGCAATGACTTTACCATAATGTGCAGTCATCATTAGGTAGGTGCTGAGCTACTGAAAGCTGCGTAATTTATTAGGTTTCACAATGGTGATTATTTCAGATTGAAATAGATCCTGAATTGTTCTGCTCTGTTGCTTGGTGTGAAATGAATAATGAGCCCGCATACTGGGGGTGGAGCAGCCTCGACGGACAGGCCAGAGTAATGAAGCCAAGGAGCCATAGTGGAGAGACAATGCTGCAGTGAATATGTACTTTACCTTGACAATAACAGTGCGGTAAATTGAGTTATTGTCAAGGAGGTTTCCAACAATAAATCGACCCTTGCAATGTTAGAATAGGCCTCTTGTTCCTTTCACGCTTCAAAGAAAGGTTGACTCAAAAAGAGTTGGCTTTGTTGTTTTTCCAGAAGAGATCATGCAGCTTTATGTTTGAGAATTTCACTGATTTAGCTCCGAGATTGGAAAGTGAAAAAAAAGTGTTTGCAGTTCTCCCTCGTCTGAGGATTGCACATGTATGTGCGGTTGCTGCTGCTGCTGCACCAGTGTCGCTGACATGCAGAGAGAACGCAGGGAAACAGGGAAAGTAATGGGCACAGATTCTTCAATTTAATTCTCTATCGATTTCTCTTGTCTTCACTTCGCCGGTGTCCCGGTCCATCTGCTGCAACAGACCTGACAGACAGAGAGAAACTGTGTCTCTCAGCTGTAGCTCTGAGAGGAAGGGATGAGTAAGAGGCGGAAAGTTGGTGTCAGCCTGTGTGCCTCCTTTCAACCTTCTGCTGGCTGCCTGCCATGTTATAACAAAGAAGATGAGTAGCAGCAAGAGGATGCATTTCTAATAAAATTAAGAGATATTGTTCTTTGTGCTTTGAAAGGAGGAAATTTCTAATTATGTTTTGCTTCATTTTCCTTTAAAAAGATAAAACGCGATCTCCCACAGCCAACTTTAATCCCACAGACTCCTATGGATGCTAAATGTTAACGGTTTCCCCAGGTGATTCCATGATATAAGGGGAAGACAAGCGTTAAGGCCAAATCCCGTTTCCTTTTGTTACTCCAAAGCCGTTGGTGGTTGCCCCTAACACTAGATGAATAGTTAGGATTTTTCGAAAGCGAGGTTTTGTAAAGTTATTATCAGCAATTGTTCTCTATAGCTTGTCTTAGAACAATGTTGTACCACAGCAAATTTGTGGAAAAGTAAATAAATCCTCTGACAATATCGGCCGCACGTCTTTGTGGTATTTCTCATGCGAAAACTGCAGCCCTCTGAGAAATAGTTCAAGCTCTGATAAATTAGATGAAGTGTGTGCATTTTTCAAGTTTTGCCACAGGATTTCAATTGGCTTTAGTCGGGGGGTTGTAACACATGGATAAGCTCTGATTCAAATCATTCATTTAAAGCTCTGGTTCTATGTTTGGGTTTATCCAGCTGCTGGAAGGTGAACTTTTCCCACAATCTCTGGATTTTTGCAGATTTTCTTCCAGGATTTCACTGAATTTAGCATTATCCACTTTGTTTCAACCGCACTGAGTTTCTCTGTCCTTGCTTCAGAAAAGCATCCTCATAAACTAACACAGCAACCGTTGTGTTTTATGGTTGTTTTCAGGGTGATGAAAGTCTTGCATGGAGACCAAACATTTGTCTTTGTCTGTGGTTTTTACACCGCGACATGTTAGATGGTTTTGTTTTATTTATTTCAACATATAAAATAACAATTATCAGATTTATTAGCAGAAATTAGACTTCTGGTTGTTTTGAAAGGTTGAATGAACTTTGAAGCTGTTCTCCCAATACTATGGGTAAAACTCGATAATTTTTTTTTATCAAGTTAATCACATTTTAATCAAAACCGTACATCGACAAAATATGAAAAATTTTCAATTTAAAACCCATTTTTGCTGCTAAATGATTGAATAAATAGTCATATAAGCTCAACAGTGAAGATATTTACTGTTAGTGTTTTGTTATTTAGGCTATTCAACCATCAGATTGGTGCAAAGTGCTCTCAAATGATCATTTGTGTAACTTCTTTCAAAAAATACTTTTGAATCGTGGACTGTGGACTGTGACATTAGTGTTGGGGACGTCTGTGCTGCTGCTACTTGTTTAGCTCGGACTTGGACAGAGAAGACAAAAGGTTGTAGAGTCTTTCCAACTGGACCAAATCAATGCTGGCCACTCCGGTTTGTCTCTAGTTTTTCAGGATTTTACGTCATTTAATTCATGAAAGAATTATTGAAGAATAGCTTGTTTGACCAAACAGTTCAATATACAAGGAAACTGATGTCCAGTATATGTGGAAGAGCAGTTGAACAAACATGTTTGTTTCCATTGATCTGATGAGGACTGTGTTAACTTACTAGACATGTTCATTTGTCTTTTAATTTGCACAACGCAGCAAGTTCTGTCCTCACACTCAGTCACTCAATCAGACATCCTTGACACGGTTTTTCAAAAACTGAATATTTAGAGTGTTAATTCTTACCAAAAATGTAAGTACGATTTTTTTTTTCTCAGTTTGTCAACTCTGTGTCCGTGTGTTGGGATGTCAGGCTGATTGTCCAACTGCTGTGGGACAAGTGTTGGGAAAGCACAATTAAATTAAGCTGATCATGTAATGTTATGCAGAAATAAGTTATCTATCTAGGAAAGTGCATCAGGTTGTTACTTTTTCCAACAATTCTTTGTCCCATGCAAATCTGTGCTGATAGTGGAGATGGAATACTTTTTTCTTTTTTTTTTACGAGGAAGACCCTCCAGCACAACCAGGCTTAATATGTGCACATATCTGTTCTAAGCAACAAGCACCTGAGAGAAGACAAAGGACAACGTAGCAGATCCAGGAGAATTTCTGTGGTGAATATCACACAAACACATGGCAGCAAAAGATCCATGGGTGGTTTTATCCAGGAGAGAGCCATTGTAAGCTTCTAACTGCCTATTGTTAACAGTTCAAACACCTAATACACCTTAGTATGCATTAATTTGCACAGTGGGAACCGTCCTGGCACTACCACAGACGTCTTTCCTAAAGCCACTCTTGGGAGTCAATCAGCAGCAAGGAAATGCACAGAGCTCCTGGATTGTGAGGTCTGTAGCGTGGCTGTTGCCTTCTCATACAGTTCCATCCAATTCTCATGCCCCTTTAGTTCTCGGCCTGGTATTTCTCCCATTTGTAGGAGTCAGTCAGCATGGCTACTCAGAACTAATGTTGTAAAAAACAAATCTGAAAGTGTGTGAGGTGAACAGACCTGATCTCGCCTCAGTTGTCATTCAAAAACCTGCTGAACCTGTTAGTGTCCACTCCAACTTGTAAAGACTGTGAAAGTTGCATGGTCTGTGTGTGAACCTGCATTTAAACAGGATCGTTCAAACCTACAGAACAATCAATTCCTCTCCTTGTTTATGCAGTTTGGCTAAAAATCAGAGCGACAAACAAAATGACAGATCTTGAAGATTCCATACTTACGAAGCTGAAGTTGGTGGTCCCACCACACCAGCACTCTCTCTTTTTTCGCACTAATTTCCCTTCATCCCTGTTGAGGCTGTGCCCACCAATCAGTTCTGTTAATTGCAGTGCAGCAGTTAGGAACCCCACATGGCTCACATTATCTTTATTTACCGGCCTAATTGTCACAGTGATGGCTGCCCTGACTGGAGCTATGCAGCAGAGAAGACGGATGACTTCTTCAGTGGAAGCACAAGAAACCACAGTGGCACGACTGCATAGAGGCATATAGAGCAGCAAATTACATGAACAAACAGAAATGGGAAGAATACATCCATAAGATTTTATAGACTAATTAGGAGTTTATTGCGATGAGGAAGGGCAGAAATAAAGGGAGATGATGATTGTGATTTAGCTATTCTGTGGAGAAAGAAAAGGTTACCGGGGTAGAGAAATAATGTACTCGAACTTGAAAGGGAGCAAGAAGAGGAGCAAGTCGGGCGGCATGAAATCACTCGAGAAGGAAGAACCGAGAGCTGAAGCAGCTGACAATGAGGAAAAAGGCAGCTGACAGCTTCCACTTATGACTTCAATATTAATCTTCTCCAGCAGGAGTAGTATTCATATTTGCCTGAACAGCCCCATAACAGGCCTATAGGTCTCTATAGTACCACACACAAGTGCTTAAACACACACACATACACGCACACAAGTGTATCCTCATATACTTTAAGTACCTTTGATTCCAGTCTTTTGTCCCACTGCTAATTTCAAGGTGCTTTGTCTTCTTCCTTCTATAGATTAGTGTGTAAGTTGGAGCAGCTTTTAGGACCCACTCTTAAAGAGATAGAACACTTCCTATATTTATCTAAAGGTGGACTTAGGGGAAATTATGGAGAAAGCTTTCATGGCTCTTATCTTATATTAGCATGTTTCCATGTTTTTAAAAACAGATTGCGTGGATTGCGTTCTGATGGATAGTGTACTTCAGTGGATTTGACAATAACAATTTTTAATCTCTGGAGCAGCTTGATAGAAACCAGATCCTTACAGACTGTGCACACTATAGAGAAACAACTGGATCCGATTCAACGAAATCGTTAAGATTTGGTTTGTAACATCTGTAATTCTGAGGGTCGCAATAAGCCAACCCCCATTGCTAACTGCGGAGAGAGAAGTGCCAAGCCGAACAACAGCCTACCAACAATTAAATGTCTTAAACATTCCTCGAGCTCAGATTTGAATTGCTCAGTATTTGAAAGCATGACCAACATGAACCTGAATGGGTTTGTTTGCTTCCTTCACTGCCATTGCCAAGCTACAAACATATGCAAAGTATTGTCCTAAAACAACACATAAACTCCCTGAGATCATTCTCAACTCTTTCTGTCTGCTGACTATCCAGGATAAAATGAATCCTGAGAAATTGAGATCAGTGGGACAGATCCCAGACAGAGCACCAAGGGAAGATGAAAGTTGAATTGGTTAGGAATATAATGGCCAGACTACCCATCAGACAACTCTTGAGGGGAGGTGCAGATGAGAGAATTTATACCACCAGGACTGCACAGTCCAGCAGACGGTACATCCAGCAGTTACAACACGTCCCCTGAACTCAGTGGTCCAGCATGTGGACCTCGTTTTCCTCTGCCAAATTCTCTTTCACTCCTGACACTTGGAAAAAAGAGAAAGAAGAGCCAAGAAAAAGATTATGGGATGGTTTTGGACTATCACCCAAACATGGAGATTCCTATTTAAGTAGCTTAATATTTGTTCTTGCTTTGCATCTCAGTTTTAACACTGAGAAACACATAACACATATACGCAGCAATCCCTTTCAGATCCTGTGTTACTTTTTACACTGACATTTGAGGCATCATTATTAGCCTGCAGTAAAGATTGATTCTTATAGCTTAGGTCACACTGCATAGACTGCATCTTTGACAAAGACGTAGTTCTGTCTCTTGCCCAGCCTCTCTGAAGGCGTCTTCGTTTGGTTGTCTCCTCGTATCTCAGCCTGTCTCGTAACAAGCAGCATGAGCGGCCGCTTGCCCATTACTCTGCTAACAGCCTCCTCTGAAGCCCCGCGCAGCAGACTAACGCTGGTAGTTTATACCGCCCTGCCAGTCTCAGAGAGTGTGTGAACGTGTGCGTTACGTTTAGGGAGGGTTGTCACAACTCTGGCTCAGAGGCAAGTGTGCCTCGCTGACGTCCTCTTCACCAGCAGCAGAAAAATCCTGCTTGTACTCTTTTTCTCTCTCTTTCCCTTCCATCCTCTGATGTGCCCTTGCTAAATGCACCTATGAGCATTAACGTTATTGTGGCATCCTCGGGAAGGGATTGCTGTTTTCCTTTGGTTTGCGTGTCAGATGCTGTGACAACCACTCTGGGGGTTTTCACATTTATGAAAAGACCCACACAATCACACACTCACACACATCAGAGTGTGTGACAGAGCTGCCGGCTCCCTCCTGTCCCCTCATTTGTTTCTGCATCAGGCTGCTCTCTGAGGAGGCCTTGCTTCTGCCCTTGTCAGCAAACATCAGCCAGGCTGCTTTTTTTTCCTGCTCCCCTCACTCTCTCTCCTCCTCCGTCGTCCACTTCTTTATTTCCCCCACTTTCCATCTCTCCGCACGTCGTCGTTTATTTCCCGCTATCGTCCCTCACATCCGTTCCAGTCCCTTCAGTCTGTCTTTTCAGTGTTCAGATACAGTATATCACTTCTTTATTAATCTCCCCGTCTCACTATCTCTCCTCCCTGCTCTTGACTTTGTGTTTGTCGGTGTCAGAGCTGTTGATGGACAAAGATTCCGATAAACCTCCGGTGTGTAAAAAGGCGCATCCGAACTGAGGTTTTTCTCGTTTGAAGAAGCAGAGCAGCGGATGTTGTGTGTGTCTGATCGAGTGCTGGATGTTGTTTCGTCTACAACAGAGCAGTTCGACTGTGAAGGAGGGTCAAGCCCAGCTGGAGTGTCTCCTAAGCTATATGCGAACACAGTGTGTGATTGAGTGATTGCATGTGAAGTGTACACCGAGCTGCATGATGAAGCGATAAATTTCACTTCTCCTCCTCACCTCTCTGTTTCCCAGAACAATCACTGCCATTCAAAAGTGCACGCTAACGCTAGCTGTGTTTCCATTGCAAATGTGCACAAAACTTTGTCAATGTTCTGCAAATGTCAAAAAGAAATGCAATTTTGCCAAGGAGATATCTCCAATCAATAGAAAGTGCAATACAAATCACGCATGATCAAGTTTGCTCACATTGTGCGTTATTTGAAAACATATTGCGCTATGATTCAGGTTCTGTTGTCTTCTTGGCCTGTGCCAACGGTGACATCCGGTTGCTGATCATGTTAGTTGTGTATGTGAAAAAAGTGCTTCCATTGCAAATTTGCAAAATTAGCCAATTTTGAAATGGTGCAAATGAGCGCTTCAGTGTTTCTAGCTCTACTCCTGCATGTACTCATTTTGCTGAAATTGTACCTGAGCCACTGTTTCCTGCTCAGCGATGCAGCTGGCACCTTTACAACCCGCAGCATGAATTTGCCGAAGGGTTCCAAAATTAGCAATGAATACAGATTTCAAATTGTGAAATCTGTATTCAATGAGCTGCTCTTGATGTTCAAAATGCAGAAATGCAGGAGGCAGGACCTTCAAAGTTTGTTTACGAACTATATGTCGCTTGCAAAAGAGGACAATATGAAAGTGTGTCAGGGTGAAAACACAATGTGAACGACACTGTGAGACACTGTTAACATATGAACATTAATCTTGAGGAACTTAAAGAAAAAATTGGAGGAGCTTACTGCTACAACCCGTTCACTGTTTATTTTCTGGAATGAACTCAAAAAAGTAAACAAAAGAAAATATTTGCTCAAAAAAATTGAAAGGCATTAAAAATAAACACTGAAAGAATTTGATGTTTGAGCTAAAAATGTCAAGCATACCATGTGAGCACTTATTAGTTGACACAAACCGTAAATAATGTTTATACCATACGGTGTTAATAAAATACAATTTTGTGGTTATAATGTGCAAGAAACCGACAAACTGGAAGGAATGTGAATATTTTTGCACGGCTCTTTACACAACTCTGCCTAATTACCTGTCAGTCTGCAAAGTTTACGTGCACCATTGCATTTACTCTCCACCCTGCCTGCTCCTCCATGCAGAGAAAAAAGACAAGCCACTTATATCTCTTTTCCTCGAAGAGCTCATTCATCATTATTGCATATTAGGGCGTTACTGTCATAGTCCACTTTTTCATTGATTGATCATCTAAAGGAGAAAATTTGTCAGTTGTTGCAGTTTTGTCCATTAAGTCGTCGTTTTGTTCTGTAGAGGAGGGTCACAGTGCAAGACGGTAAAGATTGTATGCAAATAAGCCCAGCAGGCAGGGAGGTCGATGCCACGCAGACGCTACAGACAAAAACGTTCAGGTCTAGAACAGCAGCAGCTCCAGGACTTTGGTTGGGTTCAAAATGGAAGCATTCAGGTTCTGCTTTAAGTTCTAGGAAGCCTGTATTTTGATGGCAGTGATACAAACTTTGTTAAATAAAAAAACGGCGAGATGTGTCTGTCTATGTCTTTTAAGCTGAGTGTTGAACAGCATTGATTCAAATTGTGAAAATGCAACTGATGGGACAAAACGCTCGGTTTGAACTGCAGCAGGTCGGCCATGTCTACATGCCTAAATACATCGAGCTGCTGCAATGTGATTGGCTGATTTGACATTTGTGCTAATGAGCAGTTGAACAGGTATACCTAATAAAGTGGCTGATGAGTCTAGGAGCAAATATTAGGTTTTACAGTTTAACACATAGTAGTTAGATGGACCTGTGGTTGAGGGAATACTCAGTATTTACCATTCAGCAGTAGGATTAGTTGGTTTTTTGATTGCATTTAAATTTGTGTATTTCACTTCACACAAGGCACATAAACAAAATCTAGATGTTACTACTGGCAGAAAAGATGAAGAAGACAACAGGAAGTGGGAGAAAGGCCATGCATTTTAATGATTATTTAATGGAAACACAGCAATTGCAAAATTGTGGAAGGTTTTTTGACATTGTGAGAATATTGACAAAGTTTGTAACGGAAATGCAGCTACCGACACATGAATGTTAAACAGAAACAGAAACGAAACTGAATGCAGTCTACCGATCTCTCACGTTTTCAGTAGATGGCCTTAGTTACAGTAGATGTTCTCAATGGGCAATCCAAACCAAACATGCAGACCAAACTCCACACGAATCCTCTCCTCTTCGCTCTCCTCCCCCACTGCTCTGATTGGCCTGGTTTAAACTCCTGGATGCATCCTAAAGAGGAGGGAGGTCCCAGCGGGCCTCCAGATAATGAATGCCCTCTATCTATCCTGGAGAGCGATGCTAAAGAGAAAAAACGGGTAGAAAGCCAAAGAGAGAGAGAAAGAAATGGGTATGAAGTACTATCACACAATGTTGCTTTATAGACAGATACTCTACCCCTTCACCGTATGACTTTGCTTTCAGTTTCTCACATACATTCACATACATACGGGGCTGAACTCACTGACTGTCTGCTCCCTGACATCTACCCATATATCCCCTGTGTGACCTTCAGTGGCTCCAAGCCTCCACCTCTTCCAAGCATGCAGCAGGACGGAGCAGGAAACTGCAGAGACCCACGATTTCAGCAGACACTGAAATCCAACAATTTCTTCACTGCAACCCAGAAAGATCAGATTGAAATAGTGTTTTTGACCCAATTAACTAAACGAACATTGTGCGTAATCACCCATGAATCGGTTGTCATGTTCTGATGAAACGTGGGACTTCTGCCCTTTACTTGTACAGCTTTCTGCCAGTTTGTCAAAACAACCTGCAGCAGAACATGCAAATACACATTTGATTTAAATCCATGTGTGGTCTTTTTTTTGCGCACGACTTCATCTGCTGAAATGAGCCACTTATGCTGCAGAGATTGCATATCAGTCTCATGCCCTTGTATGCCCTTATAAGGGATAGCGCCTATGCTGCCAAGTGTTTGTTTTCACATGATACATAGCAACGTGAAAGTATTTGCTTGTCATCTAGCGTGAAGCTGCAGCAACTGCTAGATAACAGGTATGGGATGCCAAATGTAAAAAATTTGACGATATAAAAAGCAGACTTTGTTTATGCTTAAGACATTTTAAAATAATGCTGAAACGTGTCACATGATGCAGGAATTTATCTTTGATGAACTTGTGAATGAACGGCTGTATAGATTAACTACAAGGAGGCTTGTTTCCTAGCTGCTTGAAAACGATTGCCATGTGACTTTATTTTGCCCAACAGCTGTTGCCTGTTTGCAGGAAGACCGCCATGTTAGCTTTCTTTCTTTTTCTGACGTAACAATCAAAGAACAAGTCAAAACTCGGGCTTTAGGCAGACCAGAGTTTGCCTTTTTGGTCAGAGTTCGACTGAGCAGAAATATTTCACTTGTTGCATAAAAACTGAATCTGGCCTCCAAGGAAACAGGCAGAAAAATATGATGTGGACGGAGATTCAACAGATAAGCAGCATTTTGAAAAATCATGAGCCGAGGGGAGGTTGTATCATGAGGGAGCAACAACAGAGACAGAAAAATTGGAGGAGAATTAAGAGGGAGAAAAAATGGATTTAACCCATAAGCACATGCTAGTGTGTCAACACTTGGTGGATCTCAGGAAAATTATGCAACCTCGGTTTTTGCATCCCAAAAGTAGGCAGCTCAGCGACGCCACTCCATGGCACAAAGCAATTGGACCTCCTCAGAACACATCTTCTAGGAACATTTCACTCAGTTGTCTTTTGGGCCCCAGAATGCTAATCTAAGAACACACTATTCTTGTTTAGAAGCACAAGCTCAGTTCTACATCTGTGAAAGAGTCATAAACAAACCCAATAAGCCATGACTCACATTAGACTGAAATGAGCTTCACGTGATCTTTTCCATTTTTTTTTGCAGAGAATTTGTTCAGTGTCAGTAGAACAGGGCTTAAACAAAGGGCTTAAACTTGTGGATGTATCGTTAAGCTCTTTAAAAAGCAAAAGCTTTCAGCATTCAGTCCTACAATCCATAAAATTCATCTGGTGGCTTTCACGTTTGTGCAATTTCAACATAGCCAGTGGCTGCCCAAAGGGAGTCAATGTGTGCTTCAAAGCCTGACAAACATATTTAAATATCATTAAAATGCTTAGTTAAGCACATAATGATACCACTTTTTGACACTTTTTGACATCTTGCTGTGTAGTATACTTATGGTGGCAGCCTGCTCTGCTGTGTCAGTTCATTACAACCAAAAAAGTGTTGGCGATGTAGTATTCCTTATATTGCTTTCTAAACTGTGATATTATCAAGGATATAAAAGCTCTGTTCTCTCATTAAAGGCATTTTAGGATTTTGTTGACATTTGCATCCCAAACCATAAATTCTCCCCCCAGATGCAGAGGCTCTCTTTCAGGAATCACCATCAACAGAGAATTTTATGAACCGTTCCTGGTACTGTTGTAATGCTTCAGGAAGTTCTTTATGTTAGTAGTCAGTCTGATAGTTTCCTTTCACTGAAAGCAGACACTGAGACAGATGGCAATGGGATTCACACACACCTAAAGGGTTTTTGATGCACTTTGCCTCAACAGGACAGAACACTGTCTTTATCATTACTGACTTTCATTCATAAATAGAGATCATTCCATCCAGGAAACTAGCATCTTTTAGTCTAATTATTTTGTTATTCTTAATTTAGTATTTATTTTTACAAGATTTGAATATAAAGAACATATCTCTTTATGTTAGTGATGTGAGTTCAAGTTCTGCTCCAGCACACAAACAATTCATCTCAGTTCACCAACAAGAGCCAGTCTGTTAGTCCCTAAAGCTAACGTCACGGTCCGTTTCTAACAATCGTTCCTGAAACATTTGAAAGTTGAACAGCACTTTGCACCAATATGATGTTTGAAGAACCCAAAAAACAGATGAAAAACAATAAATATGTTTGTTGTTGCTACTTATTCAATAATTCAGCAGTAAAAGTTGCTATAGTGTGCAACAGTTTCGAGCTTTTAGTGTCCTGGTCAGAATTCACTCTCGAAAGTTTCCCTCTATGTCTGCTTGACCAGTCCATGTGAAATTCTCAATTACTCTCACAGTGAATATCACTCTAAGTGACAAGATACTTACTAGTCATAACTACTCAATGCAAAGCGTCTTGTCTTGCAGGTGCATTGATGTGATTTCATTGAACTGCTCTTTGTTTTCTTTCTGTTTGAATTTCTCTTGAAATTCTGTTGAACATAATTGAAGAAAAAAATTCTAAATTACTTCTCATGTCTACGACAGAGTAAAATGCTGTGAAAATGCAGAAAAGCTAAAATTATGAGAATGAAGTTAAAATAATGCAGGAATGAGGTTATTACAACTTTATATTACTTTTACCTTAATTCTTGTAATATTTTGTCGTTATTCTCGTAATTTTTTTCTTAGTGTGCTAATACTCCACAATTTTACGTTTTACGTTTTACGTCTTTGAATTGTTTCATGGTGTCATGGACAAAATACAATTGAAATCAAATATTTACATACACTCCATACAAAAAGTAACTACTTTCTTGCAGTCTGACATTAGATCATGCAAAAATGTTAATGTTTTAGGTCAGTCAGGATTACCAAGATTATCTCTGTTTACTAAATGCACAATTAATTGAATGTGGTTTATTTCACTGACTTTGGGGGGAATTAAACACACAAACATGCAGACACATAGATTCATCTAAATGGTCCTCCCAACCACCTGAGACATTGACAGAGCCTCTCCTTTGCCATGTGTGTAAGCATCCTTTGTCTTCATGTGTGTATGAGCAATCACATGCTGTCTTTGTGTACTTAGGCATTCCCAGTGTCACATCTATGTTAACAACACATTTATTCTGATTGTACACAGTAATGAGTGATTAATTATTCCCAACTCAAATTATCATTCCAATTAGAGGCGCTGACACACACGCTCGCACACACAAACGTGGGGGACACGTCACAGGAAGGAAGTGCCAGCAGTGGTTCTATTCTACGTTCCGGAGGCTAATTGGGGTTAATGAATGGAAATAGTAAGTAAAAACACATTAACAAGAATAATTAAGTGTGCCATTGGTGTTAGAATAAGTTCGTTGGAGACACCACAGGAAATTACACGTCTAATCAAACTTCATTTTCTCCTCCCCTGGCACAAACCAAAAAGCCTTGATTCCAGATTTATGTCGGACCATAAAAGTGAAGCAGCTTTTATTTTATTGCTCATTTTGTTTTGCTCCTGGCAGAAAGTGGAAGAAAACCAAACACAAATCTGGTTAGAGAGCAAAATAAACGAGATGTTGCAATGTGTTTGTTTGTACAGGTTGGACATTATGGTAGGGTTTCACCTTAACAGCCGTACTACTGTTCATACACTTTATAGATATAGCTAGAAAATAGAGATCTGGGTCGGTACAAAGTCACCTTTCCAGCTTGGAAATACAACCTAATATGTTGATTTTTTTGTTTTGTTTTCAGATCTAAACTGAGCATCCAGAGGAGAGAAAACAAATCAAACCCACCTTAGTTTAGTGGATTCCTTCATCTCATCTCATCTCATCTCATCTCATCCCATCTCATCTCATCTCATCTCATCTCATCTCATCTCATCTCATCTCATCCTGTTAGCTTATTTTCAGACATTGCATTCAGATTTTGCTCAGACATAAATCAGACATACACAAGTCCCAGGCGATTGAGTGAAAAAGGAAGATATCTTATCTCCATTCAGATAAGACAGAACTATAGGAGATAATAATCCGGTCAGGTGAGATTGACAGTAGCAAAATCAAGACAGTAGCAGTGGAGAATGCTTAACTAGCAGATTTAAATTGGTTTTATTGACAGATGATGTCTTTCTTTTTGAAACATTACATGTTTTTTCTTCTGAAGAAAAAAACTCAACATTAAGTCTCACATCTACTACAGAGTAATAGTACTAATATAGTACTAGTGGTTTGTGGTTAGTGGTTGTGGTTTGAACTTTTGATTTAAGTTATTTCAATTGCAGCACTTTTGGTTCAGCTTAACTAAAAAAATTAAAATAAATAAATGAAAAATCTGTTGTTTTTCAGTTTTTCCATCCTGCTTTGGATTTTGTTTCACTAGCCATTTATATAAAGTGTCACTAAACCAGAATCATCTTCAGTTGAAAACAATACATGTAATATTTTTTAAAAAGCGCTAAGAGCTTACAAACATCAAAGGTAAATATGTAGTTTTGAGATGTAAAAATGCATTTTAATATGTACCCAATATTTAAATACTGGGCTACAATACATATATACATGTATATGTACACCATATGCACTTATACGTACATATTTGTGCTGTAAGGTGGAAAGGGCAAGAAACTGCATCTGGTTTTTGCAAATATTGCTCTGTGCTAATGTGAAGGTAAAAGTCTAAACAGTTTGTGTCCAGGATGTGTAGGGTCTGCAGAGATTTTAACTGCCACATTTTTTGACTTTTAAGTGAAAGTCTTGCTGATTCTCTCTGAAGATCTAACTGAAGAGGATCAGGAGACAATGAGGGGACTTTCACCGCTCAACAGATTTCCTCCCATAGACATGCAAGGACAACTTATGCATGTGTGTATCTGTATACGTGTGTATCTGTATACGTAGCATTCTCAGGACATCTCCCAGCTGCTTTCCCACTGACTCGTATTGTGGCTCCCACTGGATGTCAGTTTATCAGCTGATTGAATATATGGCGGCCCTTTATTTATAATACTCCAGATGAAGTGTTGGTGCTTGCTTTTTTATCTTTGCTGAAGAGCTGCTCAGAGAGGTGAGCATTTGTGGATAGAAGGCCAAGAAAGGACAAGGGAGAGCCGAAAATCAATATATTTTTACTGAGGAGCCTTGTGCCAAAGGAAGAGCAGCAGGAATGAAGGAGGAAGGATAGGCTAAGAAGGAAAACGACAAAAAACAAAAAGTCTGAATGAAGCAGGATCGGATCAGTTGATTTAATGCTTTTTTGCTTTTTTAATATCTTAGTCTGGTCATCATTTCTCTATCGCTCACCATTATAGTATACGCTGAATATACTGGTGTTGACTGGAGTGGTTATTGCTGTAGCTATCAGGCTTACACTGCAAGAAAATCCTCCTAACTAGCAAAAACCCTCCAAGTGAGATAGCTTTTCTTGTTTCCTGTGGATTTTCACTACTACTCAGGAAATCTATGGGTGTTTTTACTCGCCGTCCTTTTCCATGCAGTGTTTTGTGACTGATTTGGTTTCACCTGAACTGCTTTTTACCAACATAAGAAATGGAGCAGAAGAATTAAAGACAATAAGCTCCAGTTTAAAATCCTACAAGGATTAAAAAAAAACTAAAAGGAACTAGATTTGCAGGCAGTTATGAAATGGTTCCAAGTCCTAACTCTGGTCTCGCCTCTCCTGGGGAAATTTCCTTCCCAACAAAATAACTGCTAATTAACACACTGCAACAGAAAATACTAAACTGACCTTTAGTATTGCTGATTCCAGAGGCCTATAGATACTCAGGACTGTTCTAAAGAATAGTCCTCATTCTGTTTTTGCTTTTTTGTCAAACTTCAGTGATTCAAATCATAGAACAAAATTTTATGTTTGATAGAAAATAACCTGACTGAATAAATTAAAAGGAGGAAGTGGATTGTCTGTACAGATGTGTCATTGCTGGCTCTTCATTTCTCAGCTATTTTGCTCAAATCCAATTGATCTCCTTCACCAACTAGCCTACGTGTGTTTTGGACTCGAGGACAAAGTTACCAAACATTTACCATATCAGAAAAAAGAACATGATGCATCACATGATGCCAGAACTGTCTCCACATTGACTGTAAGTGTTAGAAATAAAACTGACTAACATGAAGGCAGAAATAAAATTCTTAACATAGCATGAGGCAAAGTGAGCAAACAGGAAGTAGCATATCAGGATAAAAGTTAAGAAACGTGATCTCTCTCCCTCTTCAGGGAATGATGTCAGCCAGTGCTGATGAATGTAGTCAAACATCAATACAGTGTGAATGATGAGGCTTGGCACCATAGCATTGCACTTCCACAAACTCACAGAGCTGCTGCACACATCTCCATTTTGTTTCTAAGTACCTCCACCGTTCTTCTTCCCCTTCACCTCCTTTTCAATTTCTATATTAAAATGTGTCTCATTGTTTTATGGGACTTGGCACTTTCCTCCTTGGTGTTCATTGTAAGCAGAATGATAAACATAAATAAATCAATACAGCAAAGGGCACTGCTATCATAATCCATAATGGGCTAGTATCATCTGCACCAGTGTCAAGTTTTTTTTTTTTTTTTTTTGGACAGTTAAAGATGTTTCTAACATTTTACCATTTACATTCCTGAGTCAGATTTTGTCACATGTTATCGTGAAGTCAAATTTTAAAAAGAGGACTGTGTACATCTTAACATGAATATTCAGAGAAAGTCCTGGTCTCTTGGCACGATGACCTGGAACCTAATGAATAATGCAAAACAAAGGGCACTGCAGGGCAGGAAATCCTGACAAAAAGCAAAAAACAAGTTCATCCATGATCTGTTCACCCTTGTCCCAAGTGGAGTCGGGAGTCACTGGTGCCTATCTCCAGTTCCGGGCAAGAGGCGGGGTTCACCCTGGACAGGTCACCAGTCTGTCACAGGGCAACACAGAAACAAACAGGACAAACACACACACTCACTCACACCAAGGGAGAATTTGGAAAGACCAATTAAACTAACAGTCATGTTTTTTGGACTGTGGGAGGAAGCTGGAGAACCTGGAGAGAACCTACGCATGCACAGGGAGAACATGCAGAAAGACCCCGGGCCGGGAATTGAACCCAGGACCTTCTTGCTACCAATTGCTACCAATTGCATAGCCCCAAAAACAAGTTCATAAAAGAGAAAATTCCAACAAAAAAATCTTTCTAGATTGTTTGTTAGTCTAGTTTTTTTTTTTTTTTTTAAATGGCAAAAACATTGGACAAGAAAGACTGGAATTGCACTGAGAAATCAACTGTGACAAGAATCGGCCTAAAACTCAAAAAGACTGTTTCATTCTGAGTGAACACGTCATGCAAGCCAGGACATTACCTATATGATTCCCCCCTGCTGCTCCTCTTCCTTCAGTTGTGATTTTTCCATTGAGCTCGATTCCTCAGGATGTGCTTCATCCCGGCCAATCAGCGAACAGAAGGAGGCGGGATAAATGATAGATCTTGATTCTCTGAGCTGTTTCTGAATTATAGTCTGCCTATGGTTGTAGTTTGGCAATGGCAGCGGAGAAAGTGAACAAAGCCGTTCAGTCCGTGATTTCCTCACATCCACATCCTGAGCAATTAAAGTCAGAGCAAGAGGAATCTTTAAGACTTTTTTTTTTTTTTTGCTTCTTTCGTCTCGGTGGGGATGGTTTCTTAACTTTCATTGTTTTGTGGGTATTGTCATGACGGATGGTCTGCTTTTGGGTTTGTAGAAAGACCCAAATGAAGGTATTTTGGTAAAAATCAGAGAACAAAAATCTACAATAAATCCATTAAGAGATCCAGGAAGTGACGGGAGTTGGATGAACAAAAGGATCCGGCAAGTGGTGAGTGTGAATGAGAGGCTAAAATACTGGAGAGATTATCAGTTTAACAAAGGGTTTGTGCTGATGAGTGGAAAGAGAGGAAGCAGACTGAGGAGAGGGAGAGAGAGAACACAGGGGAACGGAAAATAGTGGCACTAAAGAATAATTTAGAGTGTAATGTTTATTCTACATTTTTAAACCATTGGAAAATGTTAAGAATGATTGTGTCATGTTTGTCCTCTGACAGGCACCATGTTAAACCAAAAAATATATTTCTCACCTCCATCCTTTTCCGTTTTCAAACATTTTTGAAAATCTCCAGGGCACCACTAGGGCAGGTCTAAAGAGCCGCATGTTGCCGACCCCCGACTTAGACTGAAGAGACAAGATGAACAACAGAAAAGAACCAGAAACACTAAATAAACACAACTAAAATCATGGAGGAAGAACAGATGTAGAAAACAAGACAAAAATCCAAAACCAAATTCAAACAATTCCGGATCCTGACAAATATTTTCTCCACCTTAAAACAGGAATTGTATTAAAATGTTTGTGAAGCCCATAGTGAACAGAGCCTTAGCTGTAATGTTCAGATAACAGACTTCTTTCTTCCTTTATAGTTCCTGCTCTGTGGGAAGCTTCTCTCTGCAACCACAGTGTAATAACTGGCTAGAAAACCATGAACAGGTGTAGTAGTTTAAAATGTGTGGCAATGACTTCACTCCAGGTGCGCCTTTAGTCCCTGTGGCTTACAGAAAAGTGTTTCTGTGATACCAACCTGGTTTGATGTGATGAATCACTTCTGTTCTTTTGGGCATTTCCCTTTTTTCTCTCTCTCGTGAACGTCGAGGAGATGTAATGCTGCTGACTTTCAATAATCCTACCGATTTAACGCGTTGTAAACACACTGGGGTTTAATCAACATTGCTGTCATTTTGTTTGTTCATTTGCGAGTTTGCTTGTAAACTTGTGTGTTCTGCTTGATTTCTCCATTTCTGCGGCGGCGCCCCCGGGTCTCGACAAGCTGTGTTTCAGGCCCGGTGTAATTGCGTTCACGTTCCTCCCTTTCCATAATTACTCATTCGCTCATCACTCCCGGGACACTTGAAACCGAAAATGACCACATCCACCATTCGCTGCAGTGTGCGTCGTCTTCATCGTGTCATGCACACCCTCACGCCTTGAGACGCTCTGAAGTGCTTGTGCTGAAACATTCGTTAGCATAGCTACTTTCTCCCCTCGGCCTCGGCCGCCCATCTATCACACCAGACCAAGGCAAATGGAGCTTTCAGCTGTGTGGCGATAAGAAATCACAGCCACATTAAAACATCTGTCACACCTCCCTAAGCTCCACACAGCGGTAGATACAAGGAGGCGGATAAGATGTTTAGCTCCGTTGTTGGCATGGAAAGACAGATCATGCCGACTCTTCATTTCTTTCTGTTTCAATTCAGTTTTCACCTGAAGTTCTGCTGTTTTAATGCCATTGTTTACTGTAACTGAGTGATCAACCTCCCCTTTGGGTCGAGATGACAGAGTTCAAATGCCATAATAATGAGAGGGCCATTTGTTCTATTGGCACCTTCTTTAAAATCAATAGTTTGCATCTGCTAATGCTACAATGCCAGGCGTCGTTGCCATTTGAGTTTATTGGATGCAAACTTGCAAATGTATTTCAGGGCAACACATCAAACACACTCGGGTGGATTCACACCAGCTCTGTTTAGTCAGCTTTAAGTGAACTTTGGTTCATTTAATGTTCTGGTTCGTTAGGGGAAGTGTGAGTGGCAAATCAATCTCTGATGCAGACCGAAAATGTGAATTCTGGTCTCCCCAAAACTTGAGGTCTTGGTTCGGTTTACCTGAAAATAGTGTCTCTCTGTTCTTGCCAATGATTAATACAGAGGACTGCTCTGTATTATTGCTCAAAAGGTCTTGCCATACCACTTTTTTCCTCTGTATTTGATTTAGTTTCTTAGTTTATTCTTGCTTTTTCTTGCGTTTTAACGCTCCTGGATCCAATGATGGCTCATTAGAAGAAGAACACTGACACGCTGAAAAGGTTGTTGGTACTAATACGGAGAGAACTAAAACATGCAGTATGCTGGCCCTTGAGGACCAACTTTGAGCACCCCTGATTTAGAGAGACCAATTAACCTCACAGTCATGTTTTTGGACTGTGGGAGGAAGCAGGAGTACCCAAAGAGAATCCACACATACACAGGGAGAACATGCAAAGTTCATGCAGAAAGACCCCAGGACAGGAATTGGACCCAGGACCTTCTTGCTGCAAGGGAGTGCTAACAACTGTGCCACTTTGCAGCCTTGGTAAAATCCAGAAAAACTGGTTTTCATATGAACCAATTTAATCAGATGGTGTTAGAAAATGTTTTGTGTCGCCATCCCAATTGTGGCATACATTCAATGTGAATGCTTTCTATGAAGAGAATTGTACACATAAAGCGACAAAAGCTATCCAAGCTAATTTGATCTCACCTGCTAACTGGTTGAGCCGCTGACAATAACTGGAATCAAGCGTCTTTCATAATCAGCAGTTGTTTTGCCTACTCTACTGATTTAAGACCAGACTTAGACTCTGCATTCACAACCCCACTTTTTTGGGGCCTCATGAGTGTTTTGAGGACCTTCTCGTGTATTTTGAATCATTGCCCGGCTGCATGAACCCTTGAACCGTCTCATGAAGAGGATGCTCAGGATTGCCCATAATTGTCTTGATTTAATGAAGATTTCTCATCTCCAGATGTTCCAGAGTCAGAACAGAACTGGTTTTTTAAGGCTCTGTGCATTTACAGTGTATTAATATTTCAAAAAGATTATAATGCCTTGCATTAACACAGTCCCCTGGGAGTTTGAAAGAGAAATACTACGTTTAACCCTGGGTGTGAGAGTCATCATTGTGACATTTTCATCCCGAGACACCATGCTTTGCTGCTGCTCTCCAACGGTGAGTTTCAGAGATTGTTCTTCTCTTACCTTCATTTTCTGTGTGTCTGGTAACAAGATAAAAATGGATTGTCATCCGTCCTCATGACTCATAGCTAAATGGGTCGCTGTGTCATGTTATATTTATACCACAGGGAAACAAAAAGATCACTAAATAAAAGTTCCTGGAAACTTTGCTTAAAATAAATAAAAGTTTTTCAAGATGATTTAGTTACATGTATTTAAAGAGGATTTTTATGAGCATCAAACCTTTTTTGCTCCCACCAGCAACAAGACTTTTATTATTATTATTATTATTCTAGGAGCACAAAAAGAGTCCTTTTGGCTTCAGGCAGCTAATTAAAGTTTTAAAATAGAATAGGTTATTTACACTTAGCACTATCAATTTCACATAACTAGTGTAAGAGCCCTTTGCTTTTTGCCTGTGCAGCTGGAGGAAAATGTCTATTTAAAAATTGTGTAGGAAGAAGTGAGCAAAATCCCTTAATATGATTAATATTAATATGATTTGATTTTTTGATTTATTTATCATGTCACGCACCATAGTATGGTACCCAGCCCACAAACAATTACAGCACACTTTGCACACATCTCTAAGGGAACATTCCTAAACATTTGAAAACATTTACAAAAATTGAAAATCCATAACTAAAATACTTTTTACATATATTCTTTAAAGGGTTATGCCAGCATGTTTCTTTTTATTGGTGTCAAAGGTTTGAGTGTTTATTCTACTTACATTTTTTTTCCCAGATAGTTTCATTTCATTTCATTTATTTGGCAGGGAAAACATGCATTAATTAATATTTCTGAAAATGTGGCAAAATTAGCCAAAAGAATATTTTTCATCAAAGGGAAATTTTTCATCTGTCATCCGTGGTCAGTGTTGAAAACAAAGATTATGCAAGCCTGACATGACTTAACTACACAAATTCTGTGAAAAACACAAAACAAAACGAGGAAACAGCGACGCAGTTATCATAAAAAGTATGAGAATTAACTCAAACTAAACTAATCTAAACTTAGATGGCAAGGCACACATGGTCACATGATGGGATTAGGAGAAGCTGCATTATTATTCAAAATGTTGAAACATCTGATGTGTACGAACCAATTTGTTTAATTGTTTTTACAATTGATTTTAAGTGTTAAGAGCTTTGATTGTCTGAAGGGCCGGAATATCGAAATGACACTTTTCTGGAGAGGATTAATGTCTAAAACTATCAGATAATTTAGATAATTTTGACCCTTAATGATTACCAAAATGACATGTGCAAAATGACATTATAATAATGTCTACAGTTGGAAAAGATGCAACTTCAAGTTACTGATAGATGGTTCTACAGGGAGTACTAACACAAAACGCCATTTGCCGACTCTACTGCTGAACGGTGAGGCACAGACCTGGAAGATATTAACTGTATCAGAGGAGATTTTTATTCCCCACCTTCATAAATCTACTCTAATTTAAGCCCTTTGCCATGTGTAAAAGGCTTAGATTTGGTACATGTACATATAGACTTCTTAACCAGGAATGGCGAAAACGGATCTTCATCATGAAGGCGTGGAAAACTGCAGGTGTAACTGAGAACAATAGTTCAACTCAATCACTGATAGTGATTGAGTTGGCCTTGCATAAATCTGCCGCTCAGCATGCTGTTAATGTCAATAAAATTTTGGATGTAATTTATGCCCAGGGACCAGCTGGATCCCAGTCATGTTCTTATTAAAAACATCACAATCACTTGATGAGAGCAACTTTATTACTTATGAGCTCCAGCACCGCTTTGTAAGCACATACTTAGTTGGTCTTTGAAGTTGGGAATAAGGCTTTATTAAACTGAAATTTAATACACACATGAGCACACAAACCTGAGCATCTTTCTCAAAGTGTTTCAGCCATTTCACTTCTTTATAACTCCACCTCTCAGTAGACTTTTGGGGAAAATCTCCAAAGAACAATTCAATTCTCCAAAGGACAATACAGTTACAGCTTTACACAGCATAACAATTCATGCACTAAGATATCTATAATTACTTACTTGGCTTGTTTAAGTCAGATTAAATAAATTGCTTCTGGTAATCTTTTTAACAGAGATAAATGCACACAGTCGCCGGTGCTGAGAAACACACGACAATGAGTTTATGTGTGGAGAGGAAAAAAGAGGCGTCGCTTTTGTCCCACTGCGTGGCTGTCCGTCGGCTCCTCGGAGTGATCAATGCACAGCTACAGCTGGTTGAAGGGGACCAAATCCATTAAACAGTTGATTTGGTTCCATTTTACCAGCTTTAGCAAAGCATTTTGGGTCCAAGGAGAAGACGAGGTTGAAGAGGGAATAATCTGAAAGAGACAAGAGCCCAAATGTGAGTGGAATCACGTATGTGTGCATCATCTCTATTTGCATTCACAATGCACTATACACTTTCAAACTGTCACCAATAGTAACTAGTTTTTCTTTACTGTATGGAAATACAGGGAAAAAAAATTGTGTGTGCTTAAAGAGTTGAAGAAGAAAAGATGATGAAAAAGAACAGAGGAGAACAGGAGAGATAGAGGACGGAGAAAAATGTAGGCGATGAAAAAGCGACTAGAAAAACAGGGAGCAGGGCCCTGAGAGATAACAGAGGAGCGCATATAAATGATGGCTGCAGACAAACCAGAGAAAACAATGAATTCATCACCTAACTGTCAATACTGCTAATGAAGCCAGCGGATAGGACGGCAGGAAAATTAACTCTCATTGACCTCCGGCGCTATGCAGAACATCCGTTCTTCCTGTTTCTTTCTCACCCTCGTACCCTGTGCCCTGTTTCTTTCCTAAACTCTTGGTTTTTATTCTCTGTCATTTTTGGGACGTGGAAAAGGCCGTCTATCGTTGCCGCTGTGGTGAACGCAGTGGCACAGAGTCCATGTACTCACAGTGCTGCTGGCTCACCGCTCCGCTCATCCTTGGAGTAACTCATTTCCTGGTTCAATTAGTCCAGCTAATAACTTAATCATTAGGAAATAAATTGTTTTTAGAAGGTACTGGCTGCAAAATCTTAGAGATGGGTGTTTTATTGATGTGATTTTGTTGTTATTATTATTATTATTTATGTAAATAACAATAATATGTCTCAGCTTTCACATTTACAGTTCTTTCTGCTTGTCAGCACATGATTTGTTCACATAATGTAAAAGGACCTACAGTAAACGACAACTTAGCAAAGGTGAGTGTATGGGTGTGTGTAGGTGGGTGATTGGTGCTTTGCTGCAGTGGATAAAGAATTTACCAGACCAGAATACTTTTAGACTGTAGATCTAATTTTCTTTTCTTTTCTTTCCTCTTTTTTTAAGAAATTGCTTTGGATTGCTTTCAAATGCAACGGACACAGAGGAGGGAAAGAAAGAGGGAACGATGGGAAAAAGGTTTAAAGAGAAACAGTGAAAGGAAAGACGGACACGGGGATTATAACAGTCTAGAAGTCTGTTTCCACATGTGCAGAAAGAGAAAAAAACAAAACCATGAAGCTATAGCAACAAACAACAAACTATGTCATCACTGAAAAATACACAGCACAAGTTAATACAACATGTATTTAGTGGCGACTGCAGCTCGATGTGGAGTGTATCTGAAAACACCTGAATCTAAACATTTGCGTGTGTGATCTGGGTAAGAGAGTTTCAGATGTTCTTTTGACAGTTTTCTCTTCAGTCTGAAGCAGACTAGATCACCAGCATTCGTCTCACATCAACCCAGCATCTATGATGACAACGCTTTGCATAAGGACTCCATTGTTTCACCTGGGAACTCTAGATTTCCACATTCTTACTCAACCGGACATTCCAAACTGACACTCATTTCTGTTTATGTAAACCGTCTCTTTCCACTCTGCTGTCCTCCTGTTCCCCATCATGTTCTTCTTCTCCTCCCATAGCTTCAGCGCCTCTCCGTCTGAAGTCCTGGCTTCTATTTTTTTTAAGCTTTAAATTTGGTCCTGAGTGTATCTGCTCACAAAACTCCTTTTGTTTGACCAATCCGGTGCTTACGTTTGTGGATCCAGAAATGTATGTCACTATTATTACTACAGCTTCAAAGACGTCATTCATGCCTTTTTGAAAAGAGGTTCTGATAAACAATTAGGAGAGGTTAATGTTGTACATGGCAGAGATTACTGTCTGATTCAGATTGGGTTGTCCCTTAGGCTCGTCCCAGCAGAGCAGAGGCTGTTTATACCCAGCTTAAAACCACTTCAGCTTAGAAGGATTTTTAACACATTCAAAGTTTTCCATCAGGCAGATAAGCTAAGTTTAAAAAAAAAAAAAAACCACTAAGATTTAAATCATACCATCCCTTGAGTTCATGTTTGAAAAAAAAATTAAATTCCTTTCATGGATAACATGACAAAGCAACAGTGAGGTGCCTATACAGTATAGGAGTCATTGCGTTGTTTTACAACCTCTGCTGGTCAATATATCAGCAGTCAGCCTCTTTAGCTAATCTCAGCTTGTTTGTTGAAATAAACTTGATTTATGCACAAAGTGCTTTACAGTAAAATATCAACATAACTAAAAATACTTATGGATTAATGGAATGACATAAAGGTAAAGATGAAAAATACAGGCTGGATTTAACTGAAAGGCTCTTTTAATAAATTAGTCTTTATTTTATCTTTAAATAATCAACACAACATTCAAAGGAGCTACTGAAATTTGCTGCTGATATTTAATATTACTGCTTTGGGATGCGTATCATTATCAGAATTAGACGATTACGACTGGAATATTGAATGTATTATTTTTGCAGCCGTGGGAATTACAATTAATTTTCAGTTGCACAGTTTGATTTTCTTTTTTACAAAGTTGCAAGATTATGTTACACACTTGTTTTAAAATTTGCTCAACTGTTAAAGTTTCTAATTAAACTTGTGTCTAATTAAGCTTTTAATCAAAACTTGGCTGTTCATTCCACAGTGATTACTTAGAGTTTAGAGATGTTTTAAGATGCACTTTGGATGCATCTTGTTTCAAAATGAAGATACTCATAACCTTTAATAAACCCTGGTTTAATGCAATCTGAAGTATTCCTATAGCCTAAATCTATCATAGTTACAGATACATTTTTTATAAGAAGGTTGAATACAAATCACTTCTGGGACAGAATTATACTGAATGGAG
Organism: Poeciliopsis prolifica; assembly: GCF_027474105.1. Taxonomy (NCBI): domain Eukaryota; kingdom Metazoa; phylum Chordata; class Actinopteri; order Cyprinodontiformes; family Poeciliidae; genus Poeciliopsis; species Poeciliopsis prolifica. Next base: position 3,366,674 of record NW_026562402.1, read on the forward strand.
TAAAATGGCAGAACCAGGCATCCAAATGAATAATGGAGGGATCTTCCTTCTAGGCAGAAAAATGTGAAGTAGTCGTTGAGAAATGTAAAGACATCAGCTGGTTGACAGGTGGTTCAGTTTTCTTCAAGCAAACAAGCTTTCAACCTTTGTTTCTAAATGTTAACACAAATTTAGAAACACAGCAAGTATTTTTACTTTGCCATAAAAAGATGTCTAATAATATTAAGTTAATGCAAAAAAAAAAAACCTTCTTCTTTGCTTGCATTTCAAATGGTGATCCAGTTTGATCCTACCATGTATGGATCACTAATTGGACTGTGTTACCTGAAATCAGATCCATTAATTTGAATGAACAGTGGTGGTGAAGGTGAACGTCATGAAACATTTATTGCTGAAAACAAGAGTTTCAAGCAGTTTCAGCCTGGAGGTCATAAATTCTACTGCAAAATTTTCAGACAATCTGTGAAACCCACATAAAGTGAGCTTTCATTCCTCTGTTGGCACAATCATCAGCAGATACACTTTTCTTAAAACCTTCTGTTCCTGCCTAAAATCCCTGAAAAAGTCAGAAAATGCAGTGTTTTCTCCAAATTCAAGTCATATTTGACAGCTATTACGTTCGGCGGGTTTGAGATCCTCCAAGCCTCTGTTTGGTTTTGGCTCTCACAAAGTACGCATTTGTAGTGTGTGTGAGTACTTCCAGTGTCAGTCCTGTATCAAAACTTTCCACCCCTTCAGAGATAACAAATACATCAGACTCACTGCATCTAAATTGTGTAAAAAACATAAATAAAATACTGTCACTATATGTACGAAGGTAGGGAAAGAGTGATCTCTCATCCTTTCCTGTTAACTCCATCCCTCTTATGTTTAATAAAGTTGTCACCCAAGAGTTTCGCAAATTGATGACTATGCATCGGGGTGTAAAAGGAACTGGAAGGAGCAGGAGGACATTTCTCATGTCAAAAAACAGACCACAGGGGAGAGGAATGGATGGACAAGAGCAGACCATGGATGGATGGATGGATGGATGGATTTAGACAAGCTCACACAATTCCCCGCCATATCTTTAATTTGCCATATTTCCCTACTATTAAATCACATCCCACCTTTCCCGGATTGCGTAGAAACTCAGCATGTGGTATATGGAAGAGAATCTGAGCTTTCATGCCTTGAATCTTCTGCCAGTTCCAGCTATCAACATGCAGCGAGGCAGCAGGAATGCTCATGAATCCGGTGACTCCAGGCATATAACTCGTACGGATTGCTCACGTCTGCTTTCAATGTCAGTGAGGCCCCCCGTTTGAACCATGCCTCTGCTCCTCTTTTGGCAGATAATGACCTGTGAGTGTCCACATTAGACAGAGAACGAGAGCCAAGACTGCTTTGCCAGCTTCTGTGAGCATTCGAGCGCGAATATCGTCTTCAGAGGAGAAAGCGCTACACCCAGAATCCTTTTCACAGCAGGATTTTCTGTAGATTAGGGAGAGAATCCCTTTGCTGCGCTTTCAGTGCTTCACTCCACCAATCTCCAGGCCACACACTCATCAAACATCCAACCCTCCTTCACCCCGCGCACCTCCACTCAGACCCAACATCAAACAGAATCGTTACACCCATTTCGTTTTATCATTAACCTCGATCAGGTGCCAGCTGAAGGCTTTGACAGTGACTCTTCTTTCAACACTAAACTGGGGGCAGAGACAGGAGGGGATGGCGTCACCATCAGGATCTAACCCACAATAAGCAAAAGTGTTGTGCATTCACAAGTTTTGCATCTTTGCAGCAGAGACTTCTGTATGTGTGCCAACGTGCTGCATGTGTCTGCTCTCTTGCTCCAGGCTGCCTTGTAATGTAGGTGCCCTCTATCAGGCAGATTGTGTGGTTGGAGATAGGGGCTGCTACTTGTCTATTCTGGGACTGTGCTGTCCACTGCATTCCTGCCCTTATATTGTAGACAGAGGGGAGGAGGAGATGATGGTTAGGGACAGCTGGACGCCGGCGGTCCAAGACAGTCAAGGAGTCATAAAGGGAAAGGTCAGGAGTTTGGAGTGTGTGGTGTCCCTGGGGAGACGTATACCATACAGGTGGTGTAACAGTGCAGCTGCCAGCCAAGCACCATGTAAGTGGGGTGACACTCTGTAACCAGTCCTGCAGTTGACTCTGTCAGTCCTGGTCATTGTGATATTTTCATTACAGATGTATGACCTGACACTCCAGGGACTGAGCTGATACAACCTGTCTGCAGTGCCACTCCCCTCAGCTTCACAGCCTCTTCACTCACTGACCATGTCTGCCCGCCTGCTCGCTCTCTCTTTCTCCTTATCAGGACAAGTAGGTCTCAGTGACTGTCTCGGTGACTGCCAGACCTCCGCTTTCCACCCGGCGCCACGCCATGTGGGAGGGCTGGCCTAGGATCACTTCCTGTCACCTCGGTAAAATGGTTAGAAGTCCAGCAGACTTTGAATAAAGCAGGGAAGACAGTGATAGACTGTCGAGAACTATCACTACTTCAACTGAAGCCACAAAAGTTGGATTTAAAATAAAATATACTTAAACATTTTGTGCTGCCCTTTGATGGAATAGATACAGGTGAGCCTGCATCTCACCTATTGGCTCCTGGAGAAAGGAGCCTCCATCCTTTTATCCCACCCTATGGCTCCATACAGGTTAACAGAGGATATAAAACTCTTCCAATGTTGACAGTGAAATGTGATTTCAGCGCTGGTACTGCCTATTCTTATAGCATGAATTGAGATTTGCTCTATTAATTACTACAAGCAGGTCTGTTAAGAAGGGGCAGTCAGGGTAAAATAATATGTTAGAATTTGGGTTGAGACTGTTTTGTTACACAATGACCAGATATCCAGTAAAAGAATACAGAGGGCAATATCGGAACAAAATGATGCCTTCACTGACCCGCACACACACTTCGTCTTGGCCCTGAGTTCTGCTGTTTGAGATCTGATATGAAATATATCATAAATCCCTTTTAAGTGGCAATATGCTTAATACAGCATTTCAGTTAAGTCAGCTTCAAAGGTTCAACCCAAAGAAAACTTGAATGCACACATGATGAAAATGTGAAATGACTTGTAATTACCTTAATGCAAGGCTCACTATAGCAATGAAACAAGCTGACCCGTCGCCAGGCTATAAACTTTATCTTCAGTGGCTTGCCATATTTATTCCCACTAATTACCTACTGACTACAGGAATGGGTAAGGTGGCGTGTATATTATCCAGTAAAGACGTTTAGGGCCAATCTAAGAGAGTCGAAGGCTCTGAGACTTGGAAGCTGGTGATTCAGTTCCTGTAGCCATGAGGACAGCGCCGGCAGTGCTGCTGCAGTCCACTGCAGACACTAGCGTCCCCCTTGCCCCACCCTTCGTTTATACGTGAGCAGAACCCAGTGGCTGACTCAGCACTATTTGCGTGCCCGATTGGTTGATCGGAGAAAGAGACAGAAGGGTAACAGGAGCCTGTATCTTGTGCTTAGTCATTTCCTCTCTTCATCGTCCCCAAAGATAAAACAGGTCTGGATTAAAAAGAAACAAAAAAAAGAAAAGCGCTTCCTGACCTTGTTCCGCTTCTTGGCTAGGGTGCCACCCTGCAAACCTTTATAACATTTTTTTATTTTCACACCATAGCGGATATTGTTGAGCAAGTCAAACAGCCAACACACTCACCAAGCAGCGTCCCAGCCAACCCAAACTCTCCTTGCAGTAGATAAATGTCCTAATGGGTTTGCTTACGGTTCATAATGTGTCTTGACGGGATTCTAAACATCTATTGAACATCAATAAGCATGTCTGCAGGGCTCATACATTCTGATTACTGCAGTCTTTATCTTTCTACGCTCTTGATTTTACCTCACAATAATTTAATCCTCAAAGCAGTTTTATTCTTTGACCTTTTAATCTAACGGTAACACCCTTAAGACGATCAATACCTATTTGGATGATATATTCAATTATCCCTCTCACTCTCTGGGAACGTTTCTTCGTCAACATACACAATGCTTAACGAAAACTCAGGCCTCTCTACTCCACTCATGGATCCTCACTAGAAATGTTTAGACGGTATCTTTCCTTAGAATTAGCAGATGATGAGCTCCTTGGGACATTTATTATCTACTTATAAAAGTTTGTAGCTCACTCCTGCAAGACGTATAACCACAACCTGAGCAGGGATAAATGAATGGGCACAGTTCAGTTTACTGAGCAGGAAGAAGCCAAAAGTCTTTGTTAAAACAAGTAAAACTATGTTTTTTAACATCAGGAAACATGTATACCAACTGCCATATCAGAGCTGACCTCCCTTATGTTTTCACCTTTCTTTCTCTCTCTCTCTTGCTGTCTCCACCTTTACAGAATGATTCTCACTCTGAGCACGCACCACCCCACCCCCAGCCTCATCTCTTCCGCCCTCCCCACCCCATGTTCCCTTCCTACCTCACTCCCTCTGCCACTTAGTTATTTTAGCCATGCATTCATTATGGGCCGCAGCAGGGCCACAAAGGCACGCTTGATATACACTCCGTTGTGAAACTAAAATCCAATGCAGTTAAAGTCAGAGAGGGTACTTGTGTGTAAAGATAGCTTCAGCTTGAAAGGTGTGAGGAAATTTTCTTATGACTCCTCTGTTTCAACTTGGGTATAGAAAACGTTCTGGGTTAGTTGGAGTCATTCAGCTCATCTTAGGCAGATCAGCATTTTTAGCACTTATGTAAAACATGTAGTGTAAGTGTCGTAGACAATTGTCATAAGTCAGCAAAGCTTTTGACTGTTAGGGAAAGTATTATATGCCATGGTTAAACAAACTATCAGGCATTATCCTGACCATATTAAGAATGTGTGAAAGAAACGTGCGCCCTGTTTGAAGCTCAATCATCCAGTTCAAGTTTGATCTGTATTAATATTTTAGATTCTGAATTAGAGGAGGGCAAAACATTCCAAATCTGTGAAAACCTTGAAAAGCCTATGAACATTCCTGAGTTCATTTGGCCAAAAGCTCAGGCTTCTTCACATGGTCTGTTCACAGACATAGGCAAACCCTTTTTCACATAGTTTGCTGACCTTCAGAATATTCAGAAAATTGAATGCAATGATTGTGGTATAGTTAACCCATAATTCAGTGCATCGTTAAACTGACTGTTCAGCACAACAGGGCAACTCAAAACGTACTTCCCTTCTAACTTCAAAATAAGATGCAACTTAAAGCACACACCTTTATGTCTGGACGTCACAACAGCTCAGACGTGCTTGACCAGTATTGGTCATTTCTAAACACAATATTGTGGTAAAAGTTATTCTGCTGTTGTAGTAGCAGGTTAAGCTATAAGGAAAAGTTAACCCAACTTCTGTCTCTTTCTCAGCTTTTGATTCACTTGTTTATACCACTTCTACATTTTTTCTTTGTCCATTTACTCTTTCAAAAAAACAAAAAAAAAAACAAAACAAAAAAAAAAAAAAAAAAAAAAAAATATATATATATATATATATATATATATATATATATATATTTTTTTTTTTTTTTTTTAGTTTGACTGAATCTTAACCTCTGAAAGTCACAAATTGGAAATTTTTGGAGTTAAGCTACTTTTCAAATTGCAACAAAATGAGCTTTGTTACTCAAGATAATATTATCGGATATTGAGAACAAAGTTATTCTATATGTATAGAAAATTTTTTGAAAAAGTCATCAATTTTCTTTACAAATTTATAGAAAATATACGTTGACAGGGGAGCTGGTGTATAAACCGTTGACAAATAATAAACTTTGTCAAAAATCTGTACTGTGACTTGTCCCAACACTTTTGAAACATTCAATGACTCTCCCATTAAGAGTAAAAGTACACACTTTGTAAATACAAATATTTACATGTTGTACTTCTTCTTTGACATTGATTTTCTTACTCATCTCATCCTTTATAAACGTTTTTAGAGGGGTCAGAACATTATTGTTTCTGCCATAAAACCACAAGAGAACAGAAGGCGCATATGACCCTGTTTCCTGACGGTCTGAGTAGCCTTTCCCGTTTTGAGTCCGGCCACAGACTGACCACTGGAGACGCATAAAAGGAACTCAAGTCCAACACACACATGAGCCTAATGCCACACTGGCAGCCGCAATGCAACATGAAAGCGCTTTAGATCATGTGACACACGGCTTTCTGGTCAACGTGAGCAATTCCAAGAATTTCTACCACAAATAATCTCATCTGTGAAATGTCCTACAGCTCATCTCAGCCTATAGTTTTTTAACTATATTAGCTTACAGGCTCTAACATCAGCATAATCAGCTTGAACAAGAGGAGAGGGGAGCCTTCAAATGGGCAAAAGAAAAGAGGAGCTCTTCAGAAGCAATGTGTATTCAGGGCTAAATATGTGTGCAACATATAAAAAAATTTTTGGTAAATTAAATTAATAAATGTCTGCAAAACCTGATCTAACCTAGAACTTCGTGCCAGAGAGTTCTCGATGCGACCAAAAAATATTGAGTGACTAACTTTTACCTTGAGGCCAGTTGCATTTAAGGGGGCCTTTATTAGCACCACAAATCTGGAACAAACTTGCAGAAAACTGCAAAGCAGCAGAAAGACTGACTAAAAAGACACCTGTTTAGATTTGCTTTTAAAACATAATAAATGAAACACTGTCTAACACACTTGAAGTATATGATTTTGACTATATGGTGTTTTCTTTGCAACTTTGTTATATTCCGTTTTTATTATTCATTGATTTCTATTATTTTATTAACTTGCACCGCAAGCGGACAGGAAGCAGGAAGCAGGCTACACTGTAGGGCATGCTGGGTAAATAACAATCAAAACAAACATGGATATCTAGTGCTAGTGGGAGACAGAGTTTGTGATGTTTTGCCAAAGACAAAAATAAATCCTGGGACCCCACAGTCTCATTTCTCTACATATTGAATATTTTTATTGCATTGTCAGCAAAATAAATCTAGTTCCAATACATTCAAATCCACCCTCAAGTCCACACATCTATCACATGTTCATCTATCACATGTTCATGTGATAGATGTGTAGGAACAAAACCAAAACAAACAAAAAAATCACAAATCTTAGGTGACTTTATTCTGGCTTGTCTGGGAGTCTCTCAATAGAATAGTTGCCATGATGTGTAAAAAGTGTTAGCAGAACCAATCACAACATGTCTCTGTTGTTCAACCTTGAGATTTTATGGTAAGTTTATGGGCGGGCGGGGGTGAGGGCTCCTTTTTTCACACCACTACACCACATTTCCTTTTCTTTAGTGAAGAAGGAAGTTACACTCTGTGTCTTCTTCAGAGGTTTTTGTGTATTCACTTCAATGGTGAATGGGTTTTTTAAAGGGTTTGGTCTATTTGACACAGTGCAGTGTGAAAGCGAACCACACCAGCTGAAAATGTAACAAATGTTGTAACTTTGGTGCCCAATTGAACTGAGTGTACCGGACTGTCAGTTCTGAAAACACTCTGAGCGACACCGTCTACGATTCACTCAGGACTGAATGTTAGGGGAACAGGCCTGGACTGACATACTGAGAAGGCAAATCAAAATGTGTTGGAGAAAAAAAAAATCATCTTGTTTTACTCCCTAATATTATTCTAAAGTAATTGCAAAAACACAGATTTTGGATTTTGAAGCAGGCTACGTTGACCTTTTCAATATGTGAAATAGATTCCTCTGACTTTACAAATGCAAAGCAAAAATTGCTATGCGGAATTCCCAAAAGGTTCTAACTTTACACACTAACAGCAAGAGATGACTCCATTCAGATAATGTTATCTCACTGAATCAAACAGAGAAAAAAATCTTTCACTGCAGCAAGTGAAATTCTATAAAGGGAGCCCATAACTACTACAATAGCTCCGAGCTACGACACCGATGTGTCACTAAACCTACATCTTCCAGAGGTCCTGCTGCTGATACAGCACTACCTCTGCAAAGTGGAGCTCACGGTTACAGATGGTAATCCAGCTATCATACACTGTAATAGTCCCTGTGCAACAAAATGGAAGCAATTATCTCAAAGCACACAGCGATCGGTGGAACAGATCACAACGCATAACTCTTTACGGCCTCGGCAGATTTACTCTCTGCCACTGACTCTCTGGTAGTGTAATTCATGCTCTTTATGATCCGGTTATTTTTCTCTTTTGGTTTCTCTTTCCTTTTTGTCAACAAATCGTTTGTTTCTGACCACGATAGCCGCACTCCAAGCAGTTTTGGAAACGGAAAGTCGCCGCATTCCATCTAAAAGCCCTCAATCCCTTTTCTTTAACTCCTCTGTCCTCTACCTTGTTCTCCTATTTCCTCTTCAGTGGGTTCTGGCCAGTGAGGGTGATGACAGACGAATGCTAACAAGCTTTGCCCTGACTCTGCACTCTGCTCCTCTTCGATTCATAGATATGTGCACTTACAGGAAGGAGGAGTGGGCCCGACTTGCTCTGTCACTCCGCTGACAGTGAGTCTGACTGACATGATCGTTTTACCAGCTGACAGGGCCAAGACTGACTTGCTTGCATTTGCGGTCTTGCAGGGTTCTCCTCTAATGGTAGTCCTGCATCATGTTTTATCACTGGCTGCAGCGGTGAGGCTCAGCCACTTTCTGACACCTGCGCTCATGTACGCTGATCCTAATAACCGTCTCCTGACAGGCAGAGAGGAGCAGAACACATGAGGCGTGCCCGGATGGATACGTAGGTCAGGAAAGGAAAGACGATGAAACTTATAAAGGCTATTAAAAATCAGCCTGTTAAAGTGACAGACTTTTTCTGCTAAAAAGAAAAAAATAAAGTATGATCAATGATAGGTCTTGTCTCATCCAGTGGAAGAACAAATATGCGGAAGTACATGAAGACGTTGCTCAGTCTTCTTTGAAAGGGGTGTGCCAACATGCCACATGTTTGTAATATTTACCATTTTGGAACAATTCATCTCTTAATTGATCAGATTGTGAGTGGCCAGCCAAAGGCTCTCAATGCTGGAACACCCTGATTTATTACAGCCATATTTAGTGTCAATATCTAACAATATTACACTTTGCGTGGTTGACTTGCTTCAAACCACAAGATTTTTTTTCTTTCCGCAACATTAAAGATTTTGTCCCCAACAATCGACATTAAGATATCCAACATTGCTGTCAGACTCTCCTCTCTTCCAGTCTCACATTTTTTCATGTCTTTGGAGAACCGTTCAGCTTTTTATCACTGTTGTCAGTATACCCCAATTACTGATAAATATCTCAATTGTCAAAGATTCTGTATTTAATGATGTGAAACATTTTCTACACTCCTGCTAAGTGATACCATGATGAATCAGGTACTGCCAAATGAAACGAGGTCTGTGACATCCGAACCCAACACACAGTACGAAGCTCGGGGTAAAATGACAAAGAAGCAGTGATTTAAAGATTTATGTGAGATTAAACAAAAGCATTTAAAAAATGTCACAAAATTTGAACTCGTGCTATAAATAAAATGCAAAAATGTAATAAAAAAAAAATCTCAGCCTCACAAATGAGGTTGTTGTCTGCATGTTTATTTTCTTGCTTTATGGTTGTCCCCGACTCACCTGCTTCCTTATTCCCCTAACAAATAAGTAGTCACTTCAGCAGCCACATTCGTTCATCACAAAGGGCAAAACAGAACACTGATTATTAATTAATTAGGATAGAAATGATCAAATAATTCAGTCCTACACCTCGCTTGTGGAGGCACAATAAAGAAACAAGAGTAGGAAGGGCGCATAATAAACAGAGATACTGTTAGTTAAACAGTGGCACAAACAAAAGGTCCAAATAAAAAAAATTAAACATTTTATTAACACTTACGTATCAGAATTTCACTTGTTTCTGTCAATTTAATGTTTTTCAATCATCTTGTCCTTTTAGTCATGAAAACTGGAATGTTGTTTATTATGACTAGGGCTGAAGCAATTAATTAAATTAATAGTGAGGATTTGATTATTGAACTAATTGCCAACTAAATTACTAATGGAATAATCACTAAATATTAAATGGGAAAATGCTGGAACTAAAACACAAAGCAGTAATTTATCTGAAAGTCGTGCAGGTTTTGCATTTAAGGTGATGAACCTTCGTTGCCTGTTCAATGTTTTACCCAGAACTGCTCAAGTGGCAAAGTTTTAGTTTCACTGAGTTCAAATTCTGCAAAGATTATAAGTTGAAAATAGTCAAGAGATCAGCCCTGCACTGCAAAGATGTAAAGTCAAGCTGGAAATGTGAGCTTTTCAAATGTTAATGTTAGAGGTGTCTGTTCAGCTGCAGATACATCCTTTGATGTTATTAAATTTTAGGCAACAAAATGTCTATTCTCCTATTTTAAAAAATAATTTCCACTTTTCATATAGTTTTAATATTGCATAAAGTTTGAATTATAAAATGAAAGCAATGCAAAAGGCGCCAATTTTTAACCATTTTTTTTACGCGATTGTCAGAATAATCAATAAAATACCTGATTATTAAGACAAAAAAGATAATAGGCTGCAGGTTGAATTATGACCACAAAATACATTTATGTCCACGGAACAAATCTGTCCTCAGAAAGAGCTTTGAGAGCAGGAGGAGTGCCAGCACATGCTGCTGGTCCAGCCCTGTTGTTAGCTGCTAGCCTAGGCTAACGTTCAGCAATATAAGAAGCACATTTTTTATATTGTTGACTTTTATGTTGTTTATATAAGTATTACGGATGAAGAGAAAGCAGTGACTGTCACAGTTTAAATGAAAAAAAAAAAAAAAAAAAAAAACAAGACATCCCAAACTCGCAGAACTACATTAAACTTCCACACTTGCATACATTCACACATGTAATTATTTGAATCTGAACCCAAACAAACGCTGCAACAGATACATTTACACCAGCTTGAATCATTTACACAGTAGTACAGTAAATCATATTAAGGGAACTGAGTTGATTTATGTTGTAATGTATTCTTCTTCTTTAAAGGCATATTAAAATTAAAACTTTTGGGGTGAATCTGATATTTTAAGTCAAACTGTTCTGGCCTTGAATTACTACCAGGAGAATAGGAGTAAATATTGCATATACTTCTCAATAACCACACTGGTTCCTCCTCTTCTGCTCCACGAGACTTCATCTTATGAAAATAATCTACAGCGCACCAAGTCGCCATCTCCCAGTGTTCATTTGCTATTCTCATCACCGGTAATGGAAGCAACAATGTGCCCAGGAATATATGATATTCCAAGATATTCTTTTATGAGGTACATCAGTGAAACTCTGCTTCATGTCTCCCTGAGATCCTTCCACTGGCGGTGCATTTCTGAATATTTTTGCAGGAAATTGATGCATGAATTTGAATTGTGCGGGCTGCATTACAAGAAAATGGTGTATGTCGCACCACCCCAATTTTTTATATTTTTTTTTTTGCATTTATTAGGAAAAGAATTGCTGGTTTTGTGTCGAGTGACGGCATCCAATATGTGTTTTCATCAGAAGAACAGCAGGAGACAGAAAATGCATTTTTCTAATTTTTTGGTCAACTGACAATTACTGTGTCGTAAAATTGTAAATGTTACGACCTTATAAACACCCGTGGAGTATAATTAGAATATTAGGATCACTGTAAACACTGGCAGTAATTACAGGGGTGCCAATGTAAAAGGGACCCTGTGTTTGAAAAGAAGAGTGTTTGTGTGCGTGTGTGTGTGTGTGTGTGGGTGTGTGTTGGAGCTAGCAGGGGGGAAATGGAGAAAGGGACGTAGCAGGAAGGAGGGGGTTTCGTCCCACCACCAGCGCCACCACACTGCCCTTGTTTCTTTAATTACTTCCCTCTGCTTCACAGCTTCGCTGCATAACAATTATCCCGCGTGTTGATTTGCAGCGACCCCTTTCTCCTCGTATGGCATGGTAACAGACAGGCTCTGGCATCAGCAACCTCGCATCATGTACAAGTGGGAGCAACTAAATTAACTAAAGACGAGCTCTTCTACTCATCTTTTACTCATATTTACCCGTCATTTTCAACTAAACCATGAAAATGAACAGAAGTTGCCTGTGGAAGTTAAGTTTATCCCGATACATTCCAACACTGCATCTCACGGTGTTTCCACACCGGTAGTCTGACGGACTCTGTTTGATTGGGGATCAAAATTGCAACATTTGTTACATGTTCAGGTGGTCCGGTTCACTTTCGCACTGCACTGTCAAACAAACCAAACTATTTCAATAATCTGCTCCCCTCCTCGCCTGTGGCGGCGCTGCACTGAGAACCACTGAAGGAAACAACATGAAAATCTCTGAAAAAGACACTGAGTGCAACTAAAATAAAAATTGAGTGGCCTGAGGTTTCAGCAGTAGTAGGATTTCTCATTTATCTTTGGCAAAAGACCAAGAGCCGTTTCTCCTGCTAGTGCTAGACTTTCGCATTTGTTGTTTTGATCATATCACCCAGAATGATCTGAGCTATAATCCACTTCCTGCTTTTGATCGTCTTGGTATCCACATATCCATTTGAAATACAGCAGAGTTCTCTTCAACTGAACCGAGACCTAGGTTTGAAGGCAGACCGGGTTTTGCATTGCATCACAGTTCGATTATGCATTTACATCTCCACAAACAAACTGGACCTTGTAGGCAAAAGAACTAGAGTTTGATTAAACAAGACTAAACAGGGCTGGTGAGAATGCACTCTGAAAGTTAAAATGTACATGTTGGAAAAAAAAAAAAGAAACATTCAACTATTAAACTGAACTGTTGTCCTACATTTCATACAGTCACATAAATTCATCATAAATTTCTCATTTTTCAAACTTTTGTGACCTGTCCACTAAGTTGCCTGAAAGACATTCCAAGAGACATGCTTTTATATCAGAAAGTCAGTCAATCACCCAGATTTGTAAAACAATTCTGCCCTGACACTGACAAAAAAAAAAAAAAAACTAGACCCACCATGCCGTTTGCCTAATCTACAAGGACAGGACATGGTCCAAACAGAAAGGCTTGTCTGGTTTGAGCCCGTCGTTCTCACACACTCCCAGAGTAACAGAACGAGGTTTGGCCTTTTGGAGTCTATTGGAGACTAATTCAAGCAGATGTCTGTTTAATTGATTGAAACAAATTACCTCAACATTGATCCCTGTCCCGGTGTAAGAGAGGGATCGGCTTTTCGGAGTCACTTGGCGTGTGTGTGTGTGTGTGTGTGTGTGTGGTGTGTGTGTGTGTGTGTGTGTGTGTGTGTGTGTGTGTGTGTGCTGTTTGGCTTTGACCTGCTCACACTCAACGAATGACTCAATCGTTGAATGATAAATCGTAATTTGCTTTCTGATTACGCCGCTTGTTTTCTTGATCGATTAAGACGTTCCCATAAAACCGATCATTCTCACATTACAGCGCTTGACCAATTAACTAATTGAGTCTTAAGGCTCGTGATCATGAGTAATTCATTAAAAATCTGAAGTCATTTTTTATCAAGGTCTCGATGAGTTTTCGTCTTTTTATTCGTCCTCTTGATCTCATTGGCACTTCTGCGGCAGAGCGAGTTTCCTTTGGGAATGAACGATGCTTTGCGCTTCAACACGTCACCGAGATGACAGGTGCACAAACGGTTTCCAGGTGTAAACTGTGAAATCACACATTACCTTTGCTCCAGTCCGTTGACAAAACACCCATTGAAATAAAGCAGTTTCTACTTCCGAACCTCAGTGGACGTGCATTGTACACATATCAGAAAACTCTGGGTCTCCACATTGTGGCTTTATGTACAATGTGACAGTGTCTGTGTGTGCCCGTCATTTGAGCAATGACTTTGGAAGAGGTGCACACCTTCAGTCCCCACGGGATTCACTTTAGACATAAACATAGAACGGGATATAATAGGCTGTGTCCTTGTACCGGGGCGACACGACCCATGCGTTACCTTTCCACTGTTTCAACTACAATCACTCCTCACTTGTATTACATTCTGCAGGTCACTGCCGATGCAAACTTACAATAAACATGATTAAAAGAGGAAAACAACTGGCAATGAAGGGGGACAGTGTAGAAAAAAACAACTTACAACCTCTGTTTGCTTCCCCTTTCTCCTCATATGCACGAACGGTACTGCACAATGTGTTTTCACACACATCAACTCTGACCAGTTGATAGCAGATTTAGCAGATCCTATGACCTACAAATAACAGCAAAACATATTTTTCTACTTAGGTGAGGAATTCAACATTGGAATCAAAATGTTTAAATATTTATTGCAAAGCAAGATAAAAATCTAATGAAAAAAAAAAAAACCGGCCCACGCAATCTGTCTATCCATTATCTATAGCCACTTGTTTTGGCGCATATCTCCAGCGGGAGGGAAGTTGAGGGGTGATTGTTGGCCAATCACGAATGTTTAAAAAACTTGATCTGCTGATTTTGACTTTTTTTTTCGATACAGATTTATTTTGATCTGAAAAGTCAGTAAATATTGAGACAAAGTCGGCAAGTTGTAAACAGTGTCGTGAACCTGGTGGGCAGGTCTGTCTGTCAGTCCTCTCTCACTGCAGGGACAGTGGCTGATTTTCAAACCTTTGTGGATGTAGGTAAGATGAGTGGACACGTTGAGTTTCTCTTGCAAGTTCTGGCTAATGACTGACCTCCAAATATTGAGGAAATCAGCTCATATTTATTGTTGCACCCTTCCTAGACATTTCACCGCAGGGCGAGATAAATCGACAGGACGACAACCACACACACTCATATTGAAGAACAATTTAGAGAGACCTCTTCAATCCGAAATAGTTTCTGGAAAGTTGAAAATCTACTAATGTAGTGAAATCCTCCAGGTTACAGGCCAGCAGTATTTAAGTAGAGATCATGCAACTCAATTAAAACTTTAAATCTAGTCCTACCAATACTTTTTTATCAAAATCATTATGTGATAAATTAAATTTGTTTAATTATTCTACCTGGATTGGATTTTATGTCCCCAAATCCTAATCTGCCTTTAATTATACAGAGACAAATTGGAATGAGAGAGACATTTTTTGTTCATAGGCCCTTCAACTGGAGGATTTCATTGTGTTATTGTATTTCAGCATTATAAGAAAAGACTCTGACTCTTAGGTCAGAATTAAGTGACTTTCCAAACAACCCAACTTTCCTTTAAAAATGCTAAAAAAGATGTGAAGTAAAAAAGGAAACAAACTCCAAATGGAATCTGTAGAAAGCCTGTTGAACTATTGATCCAAACAGAGTGAAGACATGAGGGATGACTAAAGAGTTAAGGCAGAACTGTATGCACTTAATCATAGTCAGTTCTATCTTCAGGAAGATTGATTTATGTTTTTGTCTGAATGTTGCCGTTTTACCTCTTCAACTATCCCTAACCCCTGCAACCAGGAAGGCGTTCAGTCCGCCACCTTTACCGTCTCTAACCAGCCGGAGAAGGCAGAGAAGAAGCCTTCTGCCCAGAATGTGTGCGTGGACAGCGGGGCGGGCGGATGGACGGAAGCCTGGAGCGGCGTAAGGCAAAGCGGTGCCGCCGGTTTACTTTCAGCCGGGCCTCCCGGTCGTCCGGCTTTGGCTGTCTCAGCACGGTGCCGCAGTCAGCATTGTTGCATATTTAATGTCCTGATGAGAGCTTCCACCTGCTGACACAGGCAAAGTGACAGAACAATACCCGCCCAACCCGTCTTGTACATTCCCCCACCCCCTGTCCAACACACACACTGAGGACCTGAACACCATCATCAATCCAGGCTCCCTCTCTGCCTCTTTCGCCTCGCCTCATCTCACACGCTCACTCGCCACAACTCCCTCCGCTCCGATCCCACTTCAGTCCGCGCTGCTCTCTCGTTTCCCTTTCGTCACCCCTCCCTCACCACTCCTCCCCCTCTCTTCGCCACTGTGCCCTTCTATCTTTGAATTCCCCCACAGAACAACGACCTTTCCCTGTGGTTCTTACAAATCACTGCAATAAATCCTAACAACATAAAACGCACACACACACACACACACACACACACACACGCACAGTAGCTTGGACTTCCTCACAAACACACACTTTATGTTTTTTTAATACGGATGGGTGGAGGCTTTATGTTCTTTACTGATGCGGATGTCATGCACTTCTGGACGCAGATTACTCATCCTCATCGTCAGCTGCTAAGATTAGAACTTTTCCTCCTGCTAATGCCCAATTAGCTTCCAATAGGACTGCTGTACAGTCTGCGCAATCTTCTTGTTCATGATTCCCTGTGAGGGCTCTTTTCAGATTGTTAAAATAAATCGCCCCAGTCCGCAGGACGGACTCCTGGTCAGGGTCACATTCCCACATCCAAACGTCAGAGTTTCTGCGTCGGCTGGGAAAAGAAAAGACTTATGGTAAATACATATCCTACTGCCTAAATGTGTCTTTTCTTTCTTTCTTTCGTTGTTTTTTTCTTTCTTTCTTTCTTTCTTTCTTTCTTTCTTTCTTTCTTTCATTCTTTCTTTCTTTCTTTCTTTCTTTCTTTCTTTCTTTCTTTCTTTCTTTCTTTCTTTCTTTCTTTCTTTCTTTCTTTCTTTCTTTCTTTCTTTCTTTCTTTCTTTCTTTCTTATGTCCTTCCCTTATTCATTCACTTCAGTCCTCAGCTCTCATGACCTTCTTTTCTTCCTGCCCAGCACCCTTTTTTTCTTGCTTTATAGTGTCATTTCTTTAATCCTTATTTGTATCCTTTTTTCTTCCTTGTGTCCTGCCTCCATTTTGCCCTTCTGTTTTTATTTCCTGTGTCTTTCCTCTTTTCCCCTTTTCCTTCATTCAGTGTGTTCCACACCTGGTCTTTCCTTGGATCTTCTTCTTTCCTTCCTTGTCTCCTACTTTATTTCCCTCTGAGATTCCTTCCTAGAGTCATTTTTTTCTTGCTCTTTCCATGTTTTCTTCCTTCCTCCCACATGCCCTTTCTTCAGTCCCTCACCTATTTAAAAGCCTGTGTCTGTGTTTCCACTCCATACGTTCATCCTGAAAGCTTTAGAAATATTTGCCATTGATTCAAAGTAAAATTTTGTACCTTAGATGTTTAAAATAAACACACTGAGAAGTCTGAAAAGTTAGGGATTTTTCTCAACGCAAACTGTGTAGGGACCCTGAAGCTGACCCGAATAGCACCTAAACAGGGACAGGTAAACCCTAACTAGGTCACATACTGTATGCATGCACAAAGTAGGCCAAAACGCATATACTTAAAGTGTAACATGACCGTTATGCTGGTTCCCAAACCACACCCAGATTAGTCAATGTTCCTGCACCTATACACACACACATGCGCAGTCACACCTCCACACACTGCGCTGTAACACGCATACTTAATCAGAGCTGAAGAGTATGATCAGACCCGCCTCTCTGCGTTTTGCTGGCTCAGCAGAATTAGGGCGACATCATGAGGCCCGACATTTTTGTCTCTGACTGGTTACACGTCAATTCACCTCCATATTTCTATTTTTTTTTTCTTTTGTACTTGTGTGTTTTTCTGCTCATTTCTAAGTGAGACAGGGAAGTTTTACCAAGAACACACTGCTTGCTCGAGATTGCGTAGAATTTACAGTAGCATTATGAAGAGCTCTTCAATTAAGAAAAAAACAACTTAAAAGCAACAGTTCTATTAGTAATAATTAATCAGTACATAAATAATACTTTACTACAGGTGAAAAGATTTATTAATTAACAAAGTCATCAATAAAGCAGAATTTGAAAGACATCAAACATGGTGGAATCCTTTTGTGTTTCTGTGGGAAATACAGTCATTTTTAACAAGTTAGTTCTGATGAGGCTCATTTGTCAGATTAAAATAAACTTTTGAAAATAACATTTAAGCAGATACTAAACTTCCTTATACATACATTTTTGTATTAAAAATATATTTTTTTAATGGTCTGATGTATTAAAATGTGTCCGTGTTTTTATAACTTGAAAGCGGAAAACCATCACAGTTAATAGAAACAAAGGCTTTCAATCTTCCTCATGAGTGTAATTAATCAGTATAATGTGTTTCACTTAGTCGTGAAACACTAAGTGCTCTGTTTTTAGCAGAAAGTGAAACCAACATTTTGAGTTCATAATCTGGTGTAAAAATTAGGTTTCACTCTAAAAACAGGTGAACATTTCTTAATTTGACCAACCTCCTTCCCTTCCAAATAAAAAAAAACATAATCCGACTGATTCATTTCTACCAAGCAGGCCTAAAAGTTGAAGTCTGATTCAGACGGTGTAACGGAGACGCAGGCGTCTAAGCGCGGCAATGTGACCGAGAAGGCGTGAGCAGTCCGTCTCCGCGCCTTCCTCTTCCTGACCATCCCCTCACAGCCAGGCTATCCATTAAGGAAGCATTTAATCACTGGCACCACTTTACTGGAAGCTTCCGTCTGCCTGCAGCGTGCCCGCTAATGCTACAAAAAACTCACATGAGGAGAATTCACACAAACACACTGAATAAGATGGAAAAGAGAGAGTGAGGGAAATGTATTCGCTACGTTGCAAGCAACAGAGTGGAGGGGAAAGATTCCAGGTTTCCACAAATAAAATGTTGAAAGAGATATCTGAAAATCTATTGTGGGTAAGCGGAAACTGCTGACTGGAGTTGCAGCTGCATCTTTTCTACTGCATGCATCCTTCTGCAGCAGCGAGCAGGCTGGACTCAACTGGGCCACATGAAGGCGGAAAACGCACACACACCTATATGTATATGCAGATAGATAAAAATATATGTACAGCACATGTGCATGAGGCATCGAGATGAGGTGAAACACTTGTGGACTCGTTAAATTGCCTTTGAAAAGTTCAAGTTTCTCTCAGACGGGACGTCGGATTGTCTCCCGACCTGGGATACATACTTCTTTACATTCCATAGTTGCTCTTGTTCATATGGGCATATAAAGAAGTATGTCCCCCAAGCAGGCCACTGTCCTTGGTGGTGCATCAGGCCGCCCCTCCTCTCCCCTCTCCACCACCACCACCTGCCACCCATGTGTTTCCACCTCCTCCTCACAACAGACTCAGTGAGGAGGGAAAAATTTTCAATCAGGAACAAACTGTGGCCCCCCCTGTCCCCCGCACCGACTGCAAGTCAAACACAACTGAGAAACTTCCCGACATCTTCTCTACACATTGATCCAAAAGAGTTGTGCAGGTTGGGGCTTCAGTTGACCGCTTCGCCACAGAATGTCCACACCTGACACACTCACACAGTCACACACGAGCAAAGAGACGGGAAGCGGTTCACCTTGAGCATCACACACAGAAGAGTTCAGCTGCAGCGGGATGAAAAGTAGGGAGGAGAGAAGAGGAGGAGGAGGAGGAGAGGGGTGTTAAAGGATGAAGGGAAAAGAGGAAGATGTTGCACTTACCGAGAGGCAGATGTTGGCCAGGAGCACCCCCCAACTCTTCCTCCTCCTCTTCCACCCCCCAACCCTCCTGCCTCTTATTCAGCTCTATCGATGCACCAAAGAGAAGAAGCAGTGCAGCGAGTACGAACAGGAGACTGGGATGAAGTGTCTTTCTTCTCCTCTCTCAGTGTCCCAGGTGCTGCCTCTGCAGTCTCTCTCCGTCTCTCTCTCTCTGTCTCTGAAAACTTTTAGTCCGGTCCTCAGCTGCCTGTCCCATCGCTGCTCCACCACTGTGATCTGTTCCTCGCCTCATTCATCCCTCTCACACACACTCTGCCCCATGCAGTGTATAGGCTTGCCCATGCAATGCAGTCAACCCCCACCTCCACCCCCCGACTGCCCACTCCCTTCTATATAGCATGTGCTCTCATTGTCTCCCTCTCTTCCTCATCGGCTCAGCCTTTCTTTTCCTCCCGTCAAACTACAGCAGCGCTACACTTCCATGAATGTGTGCCGGTTTTATTTTGTTGTTCACACTGCCCCATACTCTGCTCCTGTGCGGACGCCCTTGTGGCTCCAGTGAGACCCGTTCACCTGAGACCCTCTCCCATTAGCCTCAACCGCACAGCCGCACACATATGCCTCCCTCTTCCAACCCCTCCACCTCCCTGTCCCTCTCGGAGATCAATACCAATTTATAGGCAAATGCACAAAGGCTGAGTTGTGCTTTTAATGAATTGAACCATTGCTAACGTCAGGCATCTAATAAAGGCTCCAAGAGAGGTGTTAAGAAAACCTACAGCAGCATAAAGCTTGCAGTGTAGGGGTCACTCAGAGAGCCGTGCCCATATAGATGTATACATGTATAGATAAGATATACGGAGATGTATACGAGCATATTAGGGCCGGGGCTTTAACTCATTCACTTTGACTAGTTAATTACACAGATTATAACAATTTTAATGCAGTTAATCACTTTTTTCCTCTTTTTATCATTTCATGTGCTTCTGGTACGGTCGTAAATCTGAAGCACAAGCAAAACCCGCAAATAGTGACGGACCAGTAAGCCGCTTCTCTCGGACCACCGGGGGTTCGTCTCTGCTTCAAAATTGATCTGACCGGGACGCAGAAAAAAAGCCTCAGCCGTGTTCAAGTGGTGCTAAAAGGAGTTAGCCTTTCACTGAAGCCATTCAAGCTTGAAATAGCATTTGAACACTAAACATGTAGCAGCTAACGCGGAGAGACCATCACTGGCGTCGGCATCCATCACAGCCATCACATTTCTAAAGAAGTTTCACGAATGATCAGGGCTTCCTGAAACTCTTCGAAGTCAAAGCTCTTTTCACCAATGTGATGGCTGAAGGATCTGCATACCAGAACAGAAACAGTGAACATCTTTGTTATTGAGCTCGTATGTCTATTCAATAATTTAGCAGCCGAAAGCATTCTGTAATTAAAAATGTTGGTTATTTTGTCGGTTTTATGCTTTTCATTTAAAATGCAATTAATTACAGACCCTGCAATTAACTCAATTAGAAATTTTAATTAAATCCTGCCACTAATATTTATAAAGGTATTTTCCTATAACTACCTTACGCCACATACTCATGTGATGTAATAAGACATTCACCAATCAGGTTTAGTTCAGGTTGGTCAGCTCCGCGCCAATTTCTCAATACCAATATGCCTAAGAGAGAAACATATAAAGACATGAGTTGATTCCTTCAAGAAATTAAGGAATCAAAGAATATTCTCCATCTATGGATTTATCTATGTGTTTTAGTTGTTTACCAAACTCAAACTGCATCTGCTGTTGGTCGGTACGTTTCTAGACCGAGACTGTCCGAAGCTGAGTGAGAATGGACGTAGTCCTGCTTCCCCACAGCCACGGAAAGTCAAGCTAAACTGCTACATCAGGAAGTCTGTCACTGTCTCACCTTGAATGACAATTACAGCTAATCAAATCACCATCAAAGCTCACATTTGCTGCTGACACAGCGCAATATTCCCACCATAACAGGCTTAGGTATTGCTTCTACTTGGGGCGGAGGGGCAAAAAATTCCATGCTGAAGTGGGATTTAGTAAAAGTAGCCGCTTTCCTAACACGGTTTCCTCTTGTGTCAGAACCCGACCTGGGCTGATGCGAGACATGGAAGAAGCTTGAAAAATGTCTCCCTAGTTACAGAAAACCATAAAATGTGTACAATCATTACATAATGTTTCATTAAAACTCAAAACATGTCATAAAAATACTAAAATAATCTGACATATTGATTATGACAGGAATAATGATCACATTTATTGTATTTCACAATGCAGATTTAAGTAAAATGCAGACAAGATAATATTTAGTAGAAAGTTTTACATGTCTATTGAGCAGAATATTACACCTTTTACCCATTCCACTATTCATAGTCAGGTTATCTGCTCTGCTACAGCCTGCAGTCGGCTGCTTGAAAGACGTGCCACACATAGTTCACCAACTTTTAAGCTGGGAATCTTCAAAAAGAGTTGACTTCCTTGACACACAAGGAGAGCAGCCTTCTTTCAAGCAGTGTGGAACAGCATGTAGCTGAGAGGCTTTAGCTCTATCAACATATTTGTATGCTCATTTTGAAATATCGCTTTAGAAACATTTGACGGAAATTTGCAAAATTCTAAACTTCCTCAATTTTGCAAAAGAGTTTTTTAAGCTTGCTTTTCCAAAAAAAAAAAAAAAAGTCCTATTCAATAGATGGAAACACAATTTGTACAAAAGTTCTGACGTAGCGAACTTTCCCATCCACTGGTGGGTTTGTGTTTTTCACAGGCACCAAACTCAGAGAGTTTTCTAGGTCTAAACCTCATTCCCAGCAGGAAGCTCTCATTTTCCCTGAGATGTGTGGCCTACGCCAATGTGTCAGCTCCACATCTTATTTATTAGCATCAACATCCCACAAAATCACAGTTTGATTCGCTATAAAATCAATTTGCATGTTTTCATGTCAGTAAAATTTTGCATTGAAACACAACTTCTGTTGTGACTCTCTGCTCTGTGGAATAAACTCCTATTGGTCACTTCAGAATGATCTCTGGTAATAAAACAACTTAAAATGAACAGCATGACGGGAAAATGTTACATGTCTGAAACTTTGGAACTATTTCTACCAGTAAAAATGGACATATTCTCTCAAGTTCTGATACTTTTTCTTGCAATACAGTTTGACAACTCCTGCAATTCGGACATACAAATTGCCTGAGGACATCAATAGCAGCTACAAAACTATGTGAATATGTCATCTCCTACCACACCCCCCATCCCCAAGCCCCAGTATTGCCTTTGTGTGTTCATACCACTGTGTAACCATTGCCATGGGGGCTGCACACATCAGCCCTGCACGCCCAGTAATTAAACTAAAAGTCTCTTCCATAAATCACGCTCGTCCTCTCCCGGCGACGGAACGAGGGTTTTGTAAATCACCGGCCGGGGCGGCTAAACGAGAGGGAAGCGGGGTGGAGGGGGTTTGCACACGTGCAGCGCTCGACACACAGACACATTATAAAGAATTAAGCTGCTTCTCCACTCCAGCCTCTGTGCTATTGCCGGCACAATATTCCAGACAGGAACTGCAATTCTCCAGGGCGGAATTGCCGACCGCTGTAGATTGCAAAGATAAGGCCCGTGGATTAGAATCACCTGCACCGTGATGCATTGCTGGAGTGGAATTGTGTGAAACTCACCAACATCTGTTGGGACTTCTGTTATCCTCGCGACTGAACGTAATACATTTGTCACAAACACTTGAAATATAGGAAAAAAAAGGGGTATAGTGGAATGCTTTGTTTTTGAGGTAATGGGACATCAAGAAAGTTTCGCACCCAACTGGTTATTGATTATTGGAGCAAAGGATTCCCTTTGGGACAGCTGTGTTCTATAACAGCTGCCCCCACTCGCTCCCAGGGGCCAGGCGGGGGACACCCGACACTCTGCCACCTCCAGCATTTCACTGTGAGGCCTGTCAGGGCTCCGGATGCTTGACAGACAGCTGACCACGGCTGATCTCCCTGGTATCTGCTAACTGGGTAAAATTAGCCAGGACAGCAGGAGACGGAGACAAGGAGGGGCGGGGAGGAGGGGCTGGAGGGGAACAGATAGGAGCATATGCAAGACACTTTTAGAACCTGGCTGCTGCTTTAAAACCTCCCTGCGGAGAGTGACACCTGCGAGTGTCCCGTCTATAGATAGAGCAGAGGCCTCGTTTGGACGACTGCTCCAGAACTAAGGTTAGAACACAGAGAGGAGCCGAAGAACTTCACGTGGTTCTCTTGACTTATGAGCGGTCACATCTTTATTCTGCAGAGATGTGAACGCTCTGTTGTAATCTTTGTCCTGCTGCTGCCAGACAAGGCAGCAATGATTGTGAGATTCATGCGCTGGTCAAATGCACAAAAAGTCAGCAGTTGTATTCCGTTAAGGTCTGTTTCTAATACTGCTACAAATTTAAAATTCGTTACAAAATCTATAAATTGTTGTGATCTTTCATAAAATGCTGCAGACCAACTCAAATGGAGGCTCTGCAACTTACACTCCAGGCGGTGACGGTTGTAGGTTTAAAGGCGTCCTCTCTCCTTCCCTGAAGGCTTGATTTGTGTTTCCATAAATATAAATACATTTCAACATAAAATAAAAATAAAAAATAAAAGGTAAGACTGTTTTTTAAAAGACTTTATGCATTCATGTGGAATAACCCGATCAGTGTTTTAGATATTCAAGCTGTGAAAAAGCATTCGAGATTCTTTGAAAAACTGCAGCTTCTGAATTCAGCTGCAGTTTGGAAGCTATGCGTCAGATCCGGCTTTGTGTTTTCAACGTTCCCAGGATACATGCCGTTTTTTTCCAACAGGCCTTACAATCTGCATAATACAGGTGGTGGTAGTTGCCCAAAATAAGCAATAAGCATAAAAAAAACTTGTTTGTGAAAAGACTAACTGGACATGTTTTACTTCCTCATGCCTCCCCTAGGACTATGAAGCCCTGGATGGTGAGCAAAATCCTCCATACAACACAACATTTCAAGTATGTGTTTAGTTCCACTTACAGTTTCTGCACTGTGAATGTTTGCTTGAGGCTTAAAGTTCTACTTTCTGACCGAGAACTCTCCTCAGTGCATCACTTCAAACACAAGCCGTGACCTTTCAACCCTTTCGTGTGCTTTTTTTTATTTATTTATTTATTTCTTTTTATCAACATGCTACAGTGTTCCTCCTTTCTCTGTTTTCACACTTCACACAAAGTGGAAAAAACCCTTCTGCCCCTTAATTTAGAATAAATTCCCTTTTTTTCAAACCAGCAAAACAGAATGTGTTTAGGAAGGAGGTCAGAGCAAAGTAAACCCAGAAAGACACCTTTAAAAAATAAATGCAGTGTGTAAAAATATGTTTTACAAATATCTAACCACATATGCACACACAGACACACGCGCACGCACACATGCACACACTTCTGCACCTACCGTTGCAAAGGTGATCCAGAGAGGGATGGTGGCCCATGCGGAGTGAGGCAATCACTGCAGGCGGAGTCTCTCCTCCCTGAGAGCTGAATCAGCGATGGAGAGTTTAAGGATGCAGAGAGAAAAAGAGGAGGAGGAAGAGAAGGAGGAGGAGTGAAAAGAGGAGGAGAGAAAAGAAGAGGATCATTGGAATTTCTCTCTAGCAGGATAAAAAGAAAATGTAGAAGGAAAGCATCAGACTGAAAAAAAAATAAAAAATAGGATCCCTCAGACAGCAAAAATACACATCATAGAGGAAAATAAATGGAAAGGACAGAGGTTTGTGTAAGAGGACTCGATTTTGATGTGATGACTGGGCAGTGAAATGCGTCAGCCAGCAGCTGTCTGTCCCTTCGCATCACAAGCGGGCCATGTAAAGTTAGAAGGAGAGACAGCTGATCGGACTGCAGGGGAAGGAGATGGAGCGAGAATCTGAGTGCTGACAGTGCTGAAGGACAAATCGGGAAGACGGACGGAGGAGGGGGGGAGGGGTTCGAGGGAAGGGAAGAGCAGGGGAACGGAAGGCGAGGTGAGAGGAAAAGAAGAAACTGTTTCAATTAAAGAAATGCATCAATTAAAAGGACGGGGAAGAGAGAAAGAGAAAGGTGAAGGAGAAAAATGTGGAGCAAGTTCTGATTTGAAAGGGAGACACAGGAAGAAATAGAGGGGAAAAGGAAAGACAGTAAAGACAAAAAGAAAAGAGGAGGATAAACATAAAAAGAAAAATAAACACAAAAAAATCAATTATCTCTTACTCTGTTCCATCTTTCTTGTCCTTTCTGCTCCCATATTCCACACTGTGCCTTTCCTGACCTGCCGTCCAGGGATCAGGTCAACGCAGTTTCTCCAGAATGACAAGTTTGAAAAATTCTCTATCATAGAACTAACATGTTGCTACACACACACAAAAAAAAATAATAATAATAAAATAAAGAAAAACCAATGGTTTGATAATGAATGACCTTCTGATACTGCTTACAGGCACTGTTTGAGTTTTTTTCTGTTTTTTTTTTTTTTAAGTTTCAGAATCCAATTTGGGCAAAATCAATTCACGAATAGAACTTGTGTAACGGGAGGTCTAGTAGTGGAGAGGGAACCCCCTCGTTCCCAGCGCTTTTATACCAAGGTAAGAAGCAGACACCCCCACCACTCCACCAGCACACTGGCGTAACCCTGCAGCACGACCTTATTTAGTGAAGGGTGGCAAAAAATAGACTCCAAAGGGCCGTCGGCTGGGATGGGAAAAGTTAGATGAGCAGGGTGGGAAAAACTGGGAGGTGACATTGGGGAGGTGTTAAGTCATGTTAGGTAATTATGATGGAGTCCAATTACTGAGACCGACAAGGCAAAACACTTTTGAGGCTGTTTTCATGATCATTCTCAGCTTTATTTTTCATCCACAGAACAGAAAAACAAAGAAACGCAAAAAAAAAAAAAAAATGTAAGGCCTAAATTGCCAAGAAAGTGCTTTAAATTTTAATAAGTTCACTAAATTAGTAAATTTCTCTTTTACATTTTGATCTAAAGAAAAAAAAGAAGGAGATTGGTGGTGCAGACTCTACATCTCAAAAAATAAATTATCACACTAAACAAGCACTCAGCATTTTTTGGATTCCCCAATTCTGATTGGACAATACACTATAGTTAGTATATTGTTGTTCTTCTGAAAGGTAATAGTTCCTATGTTTTTGTTTTCACAAATACCATGGCTGAGAAAACATTTTGAGCTGTTGAAGTGCAGCAGATTTGGAGGTAGAATTAGTATCCACTAATTCCAATTAGTGAAACTGCTCTATGTAATGTTCATGTCAGTCTCATAGCTCGATGTTAGTGCATATTAGCTGTCTGTATTTTCACAAAACTCTCTTGTTGTATTTGGCGAGACTTTGTCTGTTCTAACAACAGCCCTGCCCAGGGCATTCTGGGTAAATACAACCAAAACAAACACATGAGTTTAGAGGTAAAGGGAGAAATCTTTTACCAAAGCCCAAAAATTCCTACAACCGCTAAAAGATGACGCTGTTCCATTTTTGTTAACATTTCACGCAGAAGGAAGTTGCGCTCAGTCAGTGTCTTTTTTAGAGGTTTTCGGTGCATCGCCATCATAGACCAGGATTTACAATGTTTGACAGTGCAGTGTGAAAGTGAATAACAGCAGCTCAAAATATAGCAGTTTTTACCATTTCGATGCCCAATCAAACCGAGTCCACTGAAGTATCATGTGAACGTATCTTAATTAGTTGACGTCTTTCTCTGATCTCATAGAAAGATGTATTATTTTATTGTGGCCCAAAATAAAATGACCTAATTATATTGTTTTTTGTTTTGTTTGTTTTTTACTGTGTTTCAAGTATAAACCTTTAAGAAAAAAATGTTTGATGAATTACAATGAATCAGACCGGGAAAAAAATATACATTTAACGTTTCAGTGACGTGTTTTTAGTCATGGGTTTTAGAGGAGTCTCTGTGTGAGTCTCTTTTCAGTCAGTGAACACATCAGGAAGAAGCCATGAGACACGTGGAGACGGATGGAAAGGGAGTCTGAGAAAGAGAAAGGGGTGGAGGTGTCCAAGAATTGAGAGGAGAGAAGGAGGAGGAAGGGGAGAGAGATGGGGAAAGAAAGGATATTGATTTCCACCTTAAAGAGGCAATCTCCACTTCTCAGGAGCTCCAGGGACGACGCATGTATCTGCACTGTGTATGTGTGTGTGTTTGTGTGTGGGGGTGTGTGTGTGTGAGATCTGTGTTGAGATCAGTCTCAAGAGCGCACATCAGAGACACCGATACAAACACACTCAGTGGAGGCATGTTAATGATCTTCAAAGAGGTATAGAATAGAAAGTAACACCTTTAAACATTTTTCTTTCTGTACTCTGGATTTTTCAAAAGCATCCGGTTCATCCCGTAATCCCACCACTTTTTCACTTCTTTGTATTTCTTGTTCCACAAAGACACACTTTCACTGTAAAAACAGAGCTACATTAAAATAGTGAGTCTGCAAATCTCTGCAACATGATGCATGCGCAAAGATATATTTTTACAACCTTTGAAGTCCACCCTATTCCAAAATTCATTGCATATCTGGGAAATTTTTGTTCTTGTAACAATGGCGGATGAAGCCAGATTATATTTAAGTACATTAAATGTGGTGGTAAAACAAAAAAAGTCAGGAACTGAAATATGACTAAATAAACAACACAAAAGTTTAGCAAGATTTCAAGCTTCTTTTTTAGCAACTTGTGATTGGTGCTGTCATGGTTGCCAGGCGACGGGACAAATGCTGAGGTAAAGGCGAGAATAAATCTGAAGGTTAGGCCGTCAGACTTCAAAGCCGTTCACTTCAGGTCTTCGTCGTCGATGAAGGACGTTTCCCATGCCGAACGGCTAAGTTGAAGAATGCAGCCCTTGAGTTTGGACACCCATAAAATGCGTCCTACATGCTCAAAAATAATAAATGCAGTGATATTTCCTCCATTGGAGCTTTCCTTGTCATTTTTGGTGTTTCCAAACTAAAATGAAACTGGATTACATCTCTGGGTTCTGAATGCACAACTGCATTGAGTGAACCTTTCGTCTGTTCTCTGTGTGATTTATGCTTCACTGTGTGTGCACACGTGTTTGTGTGTTTATCCAAATGCTCATATTGTGCGCCTGGCTCGCCTCAGTCATGTCTGCAGTGTGTGTGCTGATCAGTGTGTTTGCGCGTCGCCGTGTCAACAGGCACTTTGGAGTCTGTACACTCATCTGATCCGACTTGGCAAGCAGACGGAATAATAAGGTTGTGTTGTAGGACAAAAAAACAATAAGCTCCTTTAAACTCCACCCGTCCCATTGGAGACAAAGCTGCAAGACAAAACACTGAGAGCGTTTCCTTGTTTTTCCACCTGTTTTTTTTTCTTCCCTCCCTCCACCTCTCAGTGTGATGCAGTTAAAGTTCCCGAGGGAACATTACTTTACCTGGCATGTGAAATGGCCAAGGAGATGAATGCTTTTCCTGCATTACCTGGTGGCAGCGGCAGAAGGGATGGATACAGTGTACGGATTTTGCAGACGCTTTTTAATCTGGGAAAGAGTCCTCTGATCCAAGTAAGCGCCAGGATAGAAAAAAAAAAGAAAACATGCAGGGAGGGGCAGGGGACAAGGAAGTACACACAGAAGACAGAAAGAAGGAGGGCTCATATAAACAGTATGATGTGTGATTGTATTTTTAATTAGCATCACTAGGGAGGGGAGTTAAATATATGCCTTTGGGTAATGCTCACCACTGGAGATGTTTTTGTTTTTAATCTTATGAAAAGACTTTGACTTTTGATTTGGCTCCAGCACCGCTTGTGCTGGACTGCTTGGCCTCGCAGCTTGTTTGTGTGCAGGGATTTGAACTGCAGTTGGACGGCGACTGCCTGTAAACAACACGGCGCTCAGAGGAAGCATGTGGTTTCAGAGGTCAATGAGAAACTCAATTGGTAAACGGACAAAATAAAAGAGTTTGTTCGCATTGTCTTTAGCAACCACTGCTATGGAGAAAGTGACCTTGGGTAATTTAAGCTGAATTTAACTCTTCTGTCCACTGAAGAACAACAACCCTGCGCCCCCAATTCAAGTCAATGACAGAGGAGGCCAGAGTCTAATTAATATTCAATGTTAGGAAATGCTGCATCAGCAACCCGAAGCCACCAGATGAACTGATATAGACATGCTGTGTTTAGAGCATCCAGTCAAGCAGTGTTTGGTCAGCAAAGAAGATTTATTGTTAAAGTTTTTAAAAGTACCCAGTCTAATAGTGGGGAAAATAAGTATCCACTGATACACTGTTGGTCATCAAGTTTTCCTGCTTCCAAAAAATGGAAAGCTCCAATTTCCATTGCAGCCACATCTAAACTGAGCAAATAATGAAATTATTCAAATACTCATTAATAGACTTCAGATGGGTCTGCATATGTGTTGACATGGGGACCTTGCCGAGCTGCAGGATTTCATCCTTGATGGTGTAGTGTGCTGCTATGGTAACCTTTGGGACTGCAGTCCCAGCTCTCTTCAGGTCACTGATAAAGTCCGGGTTCATCCCTCACCTTTCTCATGACCAATGATAATCCACCAGGTGAAATACTGCATGGAGCCTCAGCTTGAGGGAGATGAACAGTCATCTGGAGTTTCTTGTATTTTCTAATAATTGATGACAAGAAGGCCTTCTTGTCGTCCCTCTAATCAGGTTTTCTATCAGATTTAAGTGGAATCTCTGTTAGAGCCAGTCTGAAAAAGTCAAATAAAAAAACAAAAACATGTTGGTTAAACTACAAAATCCCTTCTGATCTAAATCCGCCTGCAGTATGGGTAATTTTGGGCTTTGCTTTATATAGCATGTTTCTATTTCAAAGCTAAAAAGAATTGTTTGGCGAAAAATGAAAATTGTAAACACATTTTATACAAGAGGTTTGCTGGAGAGGATGAGTCGAAATTAAAACGGCCCAAACATTTACATATGTAATGGGCTAAAACTCTTAGTGCTTGCCATTGTAATGAAATGACACTTTTCCCACTTTTCTCCACCTCACCTCTTCCCGCTGCTTTCGTCCTCCAGCTGACTTCAGTTTTTAAGCACTTCTAGAGTGCATCAAGTACTTCCTGTAGCTGAAATGACCCATCACATGTCAGCCAGCATCCTCCTGCTCCGATCCACTGCTGTTATGATTTACTGGCGGCAGGATTCGGCCAATCTTAGAAGTCCGGGCTGAGTTATGAGCCACAGACAGCTCGCAGTGTAGAGTGTCAGCTGCAAATCGATGAACACATCTAAATATAAACTTGTCTCATGTAACGCTGACAAAATCATCAGGCTTTTTTATTTTTCAATAAAAAATCTGGCCAGCTTGTGTGGCGTGTCCATGAAAACGCGCAATCCTGTTGAGAAGACAATGAGTGTTCATGATGTTCCTGTACTGCCGAGCTTTGATTCAGCCGTCTTTCACATGGTAGGGATAAAGGGGATCTCCTTCCCTCAGCGCCCTGCCACACACACACTCAAGAGAACCTGGTTCACTACAAGCTGAGGGTGGAGAAAGATGAGCATCACGCTGCGTCACATTTGCCTCGGATGTTAGACGTGAGATCTGGGAATGATGTCACGACTGACAAAAACAAGCAGTAGCTGTAACAACAGAATTTCCTGTTTATTTCCACAAGTGTATAATGTGACATGCATTAAGTACTGAACCTTGATGCTAACAGCCGTAGCTGCTATTGCATAAATATGCAATATAGTGGACCCCCATTTTCTTGTGGTTCAGTATTCGCAATTCTATTGTATTCAGATTGTTAATTAATTTCAGAAATCTGCTTGTGCATAAAACTCTTTGTACCACATATTAGAAATATTCAAAGAAAAATCCAAGTTGAGAAGCCAATATGCTGTACCTGGGTGCAGCATATTGGCATTTACAAAGCATCCAATCCAGAACCACCATTCATTTTTCTTGCCACTGATTGGCTGAACCCCAACAGTGGAGATAAAGAGGAGCTTGAGTGTTAGTTTCTGCAGTGCTGCCATGACAGGTTCCAATCTGCATATTAATGTTTAGTAAATAGAGCATGGACTTTAACATGTTTTAAGAAATTTCTGGTTTGTTTTTAACCTATACAAAAGTCCTGGGCTGGAATCTTTGTATAAATGTGTTTCTAATACTTTTGTAAAGCTGCAGCCCAAACAACATTTGCAACAACGATTGAATGACTTTTGACCCAGTCAGGGTCATATAGGATCTTTCTGATCAGGAATAATTCTCATCAGTAGAAATGTGCAATAATTTATATCACAATATATATTGTGATGAATGGTGGTAATGATTTATAATATGATTTGGTTAAGACATACTAATTGAATGGAAAGTACATATTTGTATACATTCAAACATATTTAACGCTTGTTTTCTTCTCAGTGTTAGGACTGGAACTTGCAGAGAGCTGCACTGCTGATATTAAAGACACGCTTTGCTTTAAGATGGTAAAACTTGCTCGTATTTCCTGCATGGTTGCACTCTGTGCTTTTACAAGATTTTTTTCTGTGGTTTTGGAAAGACCAAACACCATCGCTCCACCACACAGCCCAACCTTACCTGTAGTGACAATTGCCGTGTCCTCGAGCATTGCGCTAACACCGCGAGAGCTGGAAGGGTGAAGAAATGGGATCCATTGGATTCTGTAAGCTTTAACATGTGTGCGTCCTGTGGGGTTGGATCTGACTTCGCCTGTGCTTTGAACCCAAACCAGGTCCAGATAATTGACATTTTTGCATGTACCTTTTTAACAATCTTTTCCCTTGCACTCTTAGCCACGCTGCTTCCCACTTGCTCTGTAACACCATCAAAACATTCTTTAGTTACATTTCTCATTGGTTTGTACGGAAGCTGAAACATTAAATCACATTTTAATGAGCACATTTTATTTCAAAAGATTATTTTCAGCCTGACAGTGCTGCATTTTGACCCACTAGCTTCTCATACATCTAGGATGCTTTCCAAGCAAGAAAGCCATCTATAGACTCTGGAAGAAAGGAAACGCGGTCATGGCTTTGAGCCAAATTGCTTTTTCTGTGACTACCTGGACTCCTTCTTTAGGCTGAGAATAGCATTGACTTGCCCTTTGTTTCACATAGATATATAACTGTCTCAATGGCAAGGTCATGTGACAGTTTCCACACAATCTCTCTCTATCCCTCCCTTTGTTTCACTCAGCCCCATCCTCCCTCGATCCCAGATATGCCGTTGCATTACAGCGAGAGAGCAACCATGAGGAAGAATGCTAAATCAAACAGCGTTTCAATTATCCTTATTGTCAGAGCAAGTGTGCCTTGTCTTCCCGCTGCTCTCTGCCATGCTAATACGGCGTCAGTTGGTAGGCCGAAGAAGGGCCGGAGGAGAACGAGGCTGGCGGAGGGGATGGACCCTCGGAGGGGACTTGGGGAACAAGCCGATGACACTTTGATGGATCTAAGTCCTGCTTCGCATAATCATTCTCCTGGCCACTTGAGGACAGCGAGAGAAGGAGGGGGAGGAAAAGACAGACGAAGGAAAGCAAAAAGACACAGTGGGAGGAGAAGGAATAGGGGCAGAGGGGACATTTGAGAGCAAAAACTGTACGATGGGAGAGCCAGGACACCGGGTGGTGCATTATTCTGAGACAGGGAAAAGAGCAGAAAGCTGAGCGATGCAAAGCGCTCTGATAGGGAGGTAGGCTGAGGCGGGGAAAGCAAAGCTGCAACCCACTCTCAGAGAGTCGGTTGCAAAAGAGGGGCAGGGGAAGCTGAGAATGCCTTGGGGTGGAGGGAGACCAGAGCTGCAGCTGTGGTTTGCGATAGCAGCGTGCATGTTAACACGCCACTTCGCTCCCCTCATACATCTGTTCATTCACTCCCCTGCGCTCGGAGCTGGGCGCCGCCAGGTGATCATTTTCTCTGTGAATTAGGGCTCCTGGGCAGAGTATACTCCATTAGGGTGAGTCGCTGCGTATCAGTGTCTCAGGCAACCAATTGAGCATGAGAGAGCAAGAAGAGACAAGCTGCGCCGCACTGTACCTTTAGATGTCACACTTGTTTCATCACGCAGAGCTGTTTAACAAACCAGACAAGACTTTCCAGTGAACCAACCGTGATTTTTGGCACTTCAAATGTATCATTTGCAATCACAAAATACAGTGTTGAATAATGGCCTCTGGATGCCTTTTTTATCCTTAACCCATAAATCACAGCAATACAGGAAATAACATTAAATGATAAAGGTGATTATTTCCACTTTCCTTGTACGTTTTTGACAAATTATACCAACATCCCTGTTTTTTGACTCATATATACAAGTATATATGCATTGTTTTATATTCTCTCTCTACATTGAGATTCAATCACATTTAGATTTTCTTTGATGATAAAGAAGAAAACAGATATTAGCAGGGCATCAAAAACCTTCTCTCCTCTCCAAAGGTATGTTTAAATAACCAGACGTTTGCCCAAGACAGTCAATTCAGCATAAAAAAAAACTATAAAATCTGGACCAACGAAGACACCATTTAATGTAAAGTAAAACACATCGATCACAGCTATTCCATTTT
The DNA here is from genome assembly GCF_027474105.1 of Poeciliopsis prolifica. Lineage (NCBI taxonomy): Eukaryota > Metazoa > Chordata > Actinopteri > Cyprinodontiformes > Poeciliidae > Poeciliopsis > Poeciliopsis prolifica. The sequence goes on from NW_026562402.1 coordinate 3,400,628, forward strand.
AAGTGCTGGATAAATCCATTGATACTTTAATTGGAAGGATGATTTAATCATTTTCAGCTTGGACTTTAATTTTCTGTGTTCACCACTGCAGTGATTAATTGCGTTCACCAGTACTTTGCTGTACAGCATGATTTACCTCCAGCGTGTCTACAACACTGCTCTCCAGATCACAGCCAGAGGGCAAACCTGTCTTCCAAACACTGGACACTACAAGTAATTAAAGGACGCGTTGAGCTTGAGAAAAGCTACACGTCAACAGGACTTGCTTCATGCTATCTCATTATTTCAGGATGTTAACTGTCAAAATGCTATCATGAACACATCATCGAAACAAGTTTTCCAGCTGAATTTGAATACCATATTTCTGGATGCATAAACAGCATAAAAAATTAATAAAGTGAAAATATTTTTGCCATTATTTCTTATCATTTCCGGGGATTCTCTCCATTCCATATACATCTTATATATGTATATACATATAAACACATACACACATATTTTGTGTATGAGTGACTGTGGATCAGTGGGTGGAGTAGTTGTATTGCAATTGGAAGGTTGTTGGTTAGATTCCAGGTTAAATACCAAGTTGTCAGCCAGTCTGTGTGTTTGGATGAGTGTGGGAGAAGTGTTAAACACTGAGTAGTCATGTTCAGAAAAGCTCTAACATTACTACTCACTTTGCCATTGTCAACCCTGAAAATACCAGAACCTCTATTTTTTTGCAATCTCCCAAACATAGAAATTCACGCAGATCCTGCAATTTTTCTGCACTGATGCATAATTGTGAATTTATTCCAAATTTTCCTCAAAAACACTGGGTTTGAGTGACTATTAACTCCCACCAGTAGGTGGCGGTGTTTCTTATTTCTACTACAGTGCTCCCTCAAGCCTTAACTTCAAGCTATTTAAGTTCTTTAAAGAATACAAATGTTTGTGTCCCCTTGTTGTTTCTCAACTTGTTTTTATTTTCCTATTTAGGAAGGGGTTATATGTGGAAAAATTGCCGACAATTTCTTGCAAATATTTCTAAAATACCATCACAAAATCAATTTTGACTGCAAAAAAAAAAAAAAAAAATCATTACTGATACTTCTGTATCTATGATAGGTACCAAAGTGAATGCATACTTCTGCTTCTGGTGTTTTTTTAACAACTTAACTTTGGTCATTATTTGACAACCTAACATCCTAACAGTGATGATGGATAGGGAATAAGGAGGTAAAGTCACCTCATAATCCCCATCACTTGATATAGTAGCCATCATATAACCTGTAGATGTGTCTCAAGTTAATTTTTTCAAGTTACAACCAAAGAAAATGGTTTCAATATGAATGGATGAACTAATAGAGTGGCATACAAAACAAACAAGCCTACACACAAACACCCACGCTGAACTTACACATCCACACAGGCGAATCTACAAATTCCAAGCATGGAGGTCCTGAGTTGTTCGCTCCCATTTTAAAGCCTCATCACCAAACCTTGGTCACAAATACATCAATTTGGAACTCCGGTACTCGCAGTAGATAGGGTTGACTGCAAATAGTAAAATATTTTAAACTCCCCTCAAAAACACCTATAACTACCTATTTCAGTAGTTCAAACACCAAATACATTATAATGTGCATTAACATGCTCAGTGTAAACTGTCTCCTCAGTACAGCAAAAACTAACCCCTTTAGTGTTCCTCCACTTAACTCCACTCTTGGGGGTAAAGCCAACCAGTGCCAAGGAAAATAAATAAATGGTGCTCCTGTATTGACCTCTTTACAAAGAGCAGACAATAGTGTCTCCATTAGCATTGTGACTGGATGTTTCTGTCTTCCAAGCTTCACACTGGTACACAATCTGTAGAACAACCTGGTTTTAAATAGGACCAAAGTAAAGGTGTTTTGAAAAACATTTTTTTTCACTATATTAACACTGTTAATACAGCTGACTTTACGACTCCTCTGTAGCACTGTTTGCAACCTGGCTGAGATCATTTTATAATTCTGGGTTTCTTGAAGAAGAGACCCACCAGCCTGCAGTATGGGAACTCACTCTGAAGGGGCCCATTGATGCTGAGCAGTATAATGTCTGGGAAGTGTTGGATTTGTTTCAATCATCAGTACCAGGCAAGAAACATTAGGAATATTTAAATATTGCACATAGCACAAGACAGATCACTGTGATTTCTAGATTTCTCAGACTCACAATAGAGAACATTGAGCATCTCCGACAACATCTTTCTCAGGTTCCTTCCTCTTATGAAAATATTTGAATCAGCTCATTTGAAAATGCAACCAGAAATGAGTCTTAATAAAAAAAACGATCCAACATTAAGCTATGTCGTGCTGTTTAGAACATATCTGAAACATTACACACAAAGTATAAAAATATATTAAATACACAACATACACTAACATATGTCATTTTCACAAGCTTGAGCAAAAAATGCGTTCAAAGTAACCTTCCCTCATTTTCTCTTTTGCCTTTTCTCTTCCTCTACTTTGGACTGTCGGTCTGGTTTCCCTTCACTCCTAAGATCAGCGCAACGCACAGCAGTCGGCTCCGTAGACAGACAGGCAGGACCCGGTGATGTTGGTTTTTCAAAATAAATACAAATTTCATGATATTCAAATTAATTTCAAACTTCACTATGAAGAGGTGGTGACTTTTATTGTGCCTTGGTGGTCTTAGTAAAATTTCCGACATTTTTTCTTGTGTTGTCAGACGCAGAAAAAGCTTCTGGCCAAATATGCAGGTAATTCAGTGTAACACAAACAAAAGAGTGCATTTCAAATGCAGATAATAAGGCATATTCGAAGGCCCTAGAAGACTATCTATGATGCATGTATCTTTGTGTTGGTGTAAGGAAGCAAAAGGGAGATGAGTAAAAGTAGAACGCTAAACCAGTGATGAATCTGTGTGTATTTTGGTGCTGGCAGCTCTGATTTATCATCAACGCTGCATTCAAGGTCCTGAAATTAGCAAGTCGCTCGACAAGATAAAAACCCTGGACTTAAGAAAATGTGACAAGATGTATGCAGCTGTGTTTTAAAAGTGTGGTTAGCAACGTCCAGGTATGTGGCATGTTGGATCAGTGGGAAGAGGAAGGTTGTGGGGTCGATTCCAGTTTCCTCCCACTATATGACAAAATGTACTCAGGCAGGACAGCAACCCCTGAGCTGCATACTGATACAATGAACTGATGGATGGATGGAACATGAATAATAGTTTTGAATGATCAGTACGATTAGACAATTTCTATATAGGTTCTTTCCATTTTGCTCTTTTTATGAACCAGAGTTTGCACTGAGGTTTTATTTTATTTCAGCTCCTTAACCTTGCTGTCAACTTTTTTCAATTATTGCAAAAAGTTTCTACGATGTCATCTTCAGAGGTGATGCACCGAATGTAAGCTGGATAATAGAGCAGGGCAGACTAAAGTGAAAATAACAGTTCCTTATGATGAAAAAGCTAAAAGGTCTGGCAGAGTTTTGTGGAGATCGAAGGTTTGATACAGCAGGACCCCCGTTTCTGTAAATACACAGCAGGCTGAGGCACTTTGATAAAATAAAGCGCCTTTCCTCTCACTTATCTGTTTTCTCTTTGACTCCTTTGCTTTTTTCCAGGACATGCACTGTTATGCAGCTCTTTCGAAAAATCAATTTTCTGCACTTTTTCAGAGTGCAGACATTGTCATCGGATTTGTATGACATTGTGGAGTAAATTTGGGATGCTCACTAAACTCAAATAAATTGCAGTGACATAATAGTCTTATTCCTATTAGATTTAAAATCATGTCATCCAACCCTTTGTAGCCGTTACTCTCTCAGGCTGATCCTTCTTCCAGAGTCACATTTATGAGACCATACATTGATGTTGGAAGAATGTTGGAGCTCAAATGAACTCTACTTAGCAGGATTGTCTGATAACTATTATCAGTTGTGATGGCTGTGTTATTGAACTAAACTGATTTGTTTTTCTTGTAAAGTGCCCTGCGATTATGTGTTTGTGGATTGCCCTTATGTGTAAATGAACTGAGCAGAATTAAATTCAATTGAATAATAAAAATGGGATTGCAAGGAATTTGGCATTGTGGCTTTTTCTCTTGATCAGATCTGAACACTTATTCACTGTTGCAGGAAGGCAGCATCACCACAAAGACAGACATGTGATGTTTGCATGGTGGCATGGAACCAAAAGTTAACCAATTACGAATAGAAGAAGATTGATCAGTGAGATTTCTTGATCAAGACAATCTATCTTGACTATCAAAATCAATTGTCACTGGGCTTAGCAAGTTTTCTGAGGAAAACCCTGAAGTGTCATGCCTAAAGTACGTAGAAAGTCGAGTAAAACATAGAAAAAAAGAAAAGGGAATCAACCAGAATACGCAACGTGTAATGATATCAGATGTTGACGCTACAAATGCCTGTAACAAACAGGAAGTCGAGGTCAGCACAATTAGCATGGACCACACATCTCAGAAACATGAAGAGAGGTGTGTCAACGTGTTGTCATTGGGCAAAGCAGAATTGTTCTGTCATGCTAACAAGTATTTGCGATGTTACATGTAATTCTGATGCTGACAGCAGAAACAACTGATCAGTCATGTGAGGTCAAACATCAGAATTTATTTGCCAAATGTGTTTCCGTTCTCTGTGGAGTGCATTAACTTTTTTTTGGAAAAGCCACAAATCACATCAAGAAATGTAAAAACTTTGTTTTTTTGCCAAATTGAGGCAGTCATGTAGTATTTTGCTGTTTTCAATCTTTTCTAAAGCAATACTTCAAAATGTGCATAAAAATCATTGATGGGAACCTGGCAACGGTTATTGAATGTCTTTATTTCAGTTCATTTCACATGACAGGTAAGCCTGATTCTAATTCATTTTAGAAATAATGAACTTCACAAAGACACTGTAGATACTTCAAAGTTGTGGTTGAAATGTGATTAAATGTGGAAAACCTGCAGGTGTATGGTTATTTTTGACTACAAGTGGATCCTAAATTCAAACCACTTGGACTTTCGGGCAGTTGTAGCTAATCTCCTCCAGGAAAAGATCTATTGTTGAATCTGTGCCTCAGTGTAAAAGGCTTCAAGAACAGACTGGCACTCAAGCTGAAGATGGATGCATACTGGACAGACTAAGCATTCTTCATATGTCTTGAATGTGAGGTAAGAGAGTAATGGATATTGAAAATGGTGAGGACGAGAAAGCAGCAGGCAAGTGAAGGAGGAAGGGCAGGGAATAGGGTGCAGGTGAATAAAAAAAGAAGAGGAGGGAGGGGGCAGGGCAAACCCAGATATCAGAAATTGCAGCTCTCTGTAGAGATGGATCGGAGCAGGCTGGGCTGGGGTGTACCTGATATCAGTTTGTACGTGAGTCAGAGGGAAAAAAACGGGCAAGTGGAGGTGGATGATTGGAGAGACAATGAACGCAGAGAGAAGAAGAGTAGAGGAGGGTTAGAGGACAAGAAGAGGGATGGGAGGGGATAATCCAGTGTGATGAAAAAGGACGTTGAAAATGGAAAAGAAGGGGAAACAGGGGAAATGTTGAGGCAAAAAAAGGGAGGGAGGATTAGAGAAGGAGAAAAGTGCAGAATAGTGAAGGTCTGAAATAGTGAAAACCAAGTGAGGCCAGGTGAGTTTTAGCATACCCTGCACTGGTCTCACTGGTTCAAAATGATTTATTAGCTGATAGCTCCACAACCCTCTCTACCTTCTGCAGCAGTCTTGATGTTGTCGATATCTTTGCACTTTAAGCATCTTTCAGGCTATTTTTTTGTCTTTTTTTGCATACTTGCGCATCACTGCAGGTTTTTCTCCCAACTCAATCAGATTTCCTCCTATCTAGAAAAATTGCACAAAGAAAGAACTAATATCATCCTTAGCAGGAGGCGCTAACACACGTGCGCACACACTCGGGCACAAAGTGGCATTGTGGATCGCCCGAATTTATCCCGAGGCAGTAATGGTTTCGGCTTGCCACTTGACAGCTTTAAAGACAAGAGCTTAGCTGAGGGACAGTATCAGCAGGGGGAGGAAAACAACATTCATTAACAACCTTTAACCTTTTCATAGACTCTCTGTATCCAGCAAGTCCTCCCAGCTGCACACTCCATTCTCATGCACCCCACTCTATCTCTAAAGAGTGAACAGAAGACAAGAAGAAATGAGGAAAGAGAACAAGAAAGTCTCAGTAAGCGGGAAAATGGTTCTTCTTGGAGTACAGTTGGATTTTATTCAAGGCTTAGGTTATTCAGGTAATTTATGACTAATCGTCTTAGATTTTTTTTTTTCTCTCCTGGCTACAGACATTTTATGCACAGAAACTTGAGGTATATTAATATGTACAGTGTCTCTCCAACACATCTCATTCATTATAGATAACCTACAAAGGACTGCTGGTGGAGGAGAGAATAAAAGTGGAAAGAGGAGGGAAGAGATGATTTAGTTGATAAATGAGCAGGTTTGAGAGAAGCTCTTTAAAACGGAGAGATCGATTGTGAGAAATGCTGCGGGTGTATCTTTTTCTACTCTCTTGCTCTGTGTGTTTACCCACTTGTTAAGAGGTAAGACATTAGTCTTTGTCTGGACCAATTATTATTAGGACCTAAGTGGACCACAAACTCATCCGGTTTAGTAAGTCATTGAATCTCCTTAACTTCTCTTGAAAATATCCCCACCTTCTTTAAAAAAACGAAAGTTATTTAAACAATAAAATAAAACAGTGTACATTTTGTGCCTCTGTTGTTCAGATATTTGAGCAACAGTATTCATCCAATCATAATCTTCCACTGAAGTGTACACAGACACACTGTAGTAGTGCAGTTACAAGAAGTGCGGGCAAGAGAGAGGAGGTGAAGGAGTGAAAGGATGTCTGATCAGTAGCTCTAATATTAATCACATCATTAAAGACATGCAGAACCAGTTGCTACCAGTAAAGATGGAAAATGCTGCCTCGCATCACATTATCCACTGTCACTTCAGAGACCCTTGTAGCCCGGCGCTCCATTGCATCACAAAGTGCCAAGTCCAGTAAATAAACAGTTGGGTGTCGTACTATTTAATTGTGGGACGTCGCAAACCTATGCAGAACGGAAAAGTACTTCCTCCAGAGATCTCTGGAGCTTCCCTGGCAGCTCCTCTTAGCGAGGCATGCCTCAGGAGCAATCCTGTTCAGATTTTTTTTCATTATTATTTCTCGTGAACACAGCCAGATTAGAACATTTTCAAAATCAGAGAGCACGCAAAGGCCAGTAAAAAAATGTATTTGGTATAAGGTTTAGTTGAATGGTTTTTGGTGTCCAAACACACAGGAGGAGCAGGACACTGCACACCAATCTCATAAAACCCCTTGATACCAGATGTGTGATCAGAATAATAAAACATGGCTGATTGGGAAGACGTAATGGTGATTGTGGACGATATTCAACAGAGAAAAACAACGCAAAGAAGTCTAAAAAGTCCACTGGACATTCTGCTCTGCCAGGGCAGTTGTTTTGTCCTCTGTATATTTTGGATTCCCCTCTGTCTTCATGTCAACTTGCTACATCACAAATTCAACAAGCTGCATGTTTGTTTGTCCTCTGGAGAACCCCAGACACACTGCAATATTGGGCAAAGACTATCCAGCACATTCAGTATCCCGTATCTTAGATTGGAGCAGTCCCATCATCTCTGTGAGTGGACCAGATAACTTAACACACAGCAGGAATATATCTCAACAAAGAGCCGTCCTGATAGTTGCCATGGTTAGAATCTAATGAGGTAAAAACCCAGCATTAAAATACTGAACAGTTGACAACCATATTCTGCCATAATTAGATACTTTGTCAATTGGAAAACAAACTTCATAGTGGGCATAGTGGAGACAGTCTACATTACTCTGTTGAAGTAAGACAATGCAATGGACATGTTCCAAGACCTAGTTGGAGTATATCACTGTGTCAGACCCTCGGTCTGCAGAGGACACTGCTGAGCTTTTTAATGGAATGCCATGGAACAGTTGAGACCGCAAAATTAGAATCAGCAACATTCAGTGGCATGAAGGATCTGGATATATGAGGGTAATAAAAGCTGCACAAATTACAGAGTAGACAGAATTCCCAAGAAATTCAGCTTGGTTTGAGGAGTCTAGTTTGATAATGTCTACGAGGAAGCTTTAAAGCTCAAAGGTCATGGAGTGTTGGAATATCGCAAAGGAATGCCTTTACACGATCGAACAATCTATGAAATTCTGAACTTTTTTGGCCTTTAAAACCATTTTAGTCAATTTTTCATAGGATTCTACAATAGACAAGAGAGAATGACCTCAGATGAGTGAATTACGCCCGAGTATGTGGGGACCTAAATGAAGAGGATTGGTGTGTCAGTTGACAGATAAAGGAATAGCTCCTCTTTTTCACCTCCATTAATTTTTTGGACTTTTATTGCTGTTCTTACACTACTGTATTTTATTGATTTCCACAAGGCCAATGAATGAACAGTGTGAGTATGACAAATCATAAAACATGCAATCACTTGAAGCATTTTCACTCCCTTCTACATCCTCATCATCTCAAGCTGAACATGAAATGTACCTCAGCCGGCGGCTGTGTCACACTCGGGCTTGTCACAGCCGTACGGCGACTGTTTTAGCGAGGACACTGACAGTCGTGGGCTGTCACATCTGATGGTGAGTGCAGCGCTGATGTGCTGCGGCAGTCGGATGAAGAGGAGCGCTGCTCCAATATCCCGCCCAAGCAGTTACTGCCAGTACATAACAGTCACACACACACACACGCACCTACACACACCCATACAGCCTGAAATGCACAAATATGAACTTGTTCCTCAGTAACTGACCCTTGTTTAGAATGGCCATGTTACTGCACAAGCACACGCGTTAACTCACTTGTTTGCACTCTCGCCCATATGGTGCATGCCTGCAGTACACAGGAACAATGTCCTGGAGCACTGCAGAGAGTTCACTATGCTGCCTTTAACACTCAACACTCACTGTTCCCTCCTTCTCTCCCTTATTTGAGCCTGACTTTTCCTTTTCTGTGCTCTCAACACATTCTGTTCTCATGCTCATTTTTCTTTCATTCCTTTGTTCATTTAGCACAGTGATTTATTCTTTATGTCTTCTGCTCCTCTTCTCCTCTCTTTCTCTCTCTCTCTCCTTCCTTAACTCAACACTCACTGGCTCACCTTTCATTTCTCTTTAGCTCAGATTCACAGCAGAGTGGCTCCCTTGCTCCGAGAGGATCACGTATTGAAGTGCTATGACTCTCCCCGGCTCAGATGCTGTCGGGTCGAATCCAGGTTTTCTTGCCCGCAGAGAGACCCGGTCTCAGAGCCCCAGCAGCGTGTCCGCCGAGTCTGTAATGACGAGGCTCTGATTGATCAGAGGAGAGAAGGACCTCCAAGCCTTTTTCATCTTCAGTTGGCTGCTTCGGCTGTTCTATCAAACCCTGAGATTTTAACAGCACAGATTCTCATGCTTTAGTCATTCTTACATGAGAATAAATATGCTAAGGAAGCCACTTTTATTGAATGCAAACTCAGAGTGGAAAACATTTAAAGCTCTCGTTTTGTATTGACTTATGTTGCATTTATTCTCTGTCGCTTTGGTGCATGTCTCGCGTCATCTTTGACATTTGGAAAACAGTCAATGCATTTATCAAAGCAATTTGTGCAAACAGTAAAACACAATCCTTAATTCAGCTTTCAAAAGTAAATATCTAGGTCAATGAATATGTCAGTGCCTCAGATACAAAAATGACAAGTCATTGTTTCATTACCTACGAATAAGAATTAAATTGCTGAGTCATGTTGTCAATATAACCATGTGTGTTATATTGGATGTTGCTGTAAACTATGGATAAAGTTTTCATGACATGTATTCAAAATTGCAACAGTGGAAAATCAATGGTAAGAGGTTGGGACTCAAGATAAATAAATGTTATTTATGCTTTCACTGTGATTTGTTGACAGATCAAGTCATTGTGACACAGAAGGGAAAAGACAGTACTCCAGAGCACAAAGGCAGAAAAAAGTAGAACATAAGACAATCTCTATAAGGATCTCCTTAAGGAAAACTTAAATCTCCTTAAGAAAAACATTCCTTAAACGTTCAAACCCTGAACTTAAACCAGTTCAGGGTTCGAGTTGCTGAAAGTAAAATCCTCAATGGGGTTAAAGAATGAAGAGCTGGGACTGATGTCTAGAAGAAACACAATGATTTGAAGATTGAAAAAGTAGTTTTGAGGATTTCAATTCTGTTCTGAGATATGCACCAAACGACATAGAAAAACTAAGGAATTACTTTTGAAAATAAATTTGTATTGAAAATTAAAAAGCTCCAACATTTTGACAAAGGACAGCTTGACATGTGAACTGATAACGCCTAAAGCTGTGAACGCCAGATATATTCACAAGTCATCTTTTCCAGGTCACAGACAAATCTCAAGCTGTCAAGGACAAAGTCCAAATCAAGTCTCAAGGCTTTGAGGCTCAAGCCCCAGTCAACTCAAGTTTTTGACTCAAAGTCCAAGTCAACTACAGGGTCTTCAAGGGCTGATGATTTGTCAAAATCAGTTGCATCACATGCAAACATTGTTCTCTCTATTCAGAAATTTCCCAAAATAATTCATGACATCAAAAAGTTTGAAAAGTCATCTTTGATGCTTTCTTTGATGTCCAGAAAAATTAGTGCGTGTGAGAGAAGAGAGAATGTGTCGATGACAGGCATCCTCTTAAAATATCTTGTTGAATGGCGCTTTATGAAGTTTGGTTCATTTACCTGTATCAGCTTACTGGCAGACACGCCACGTTCAATATGGCGGACACTGTGATGTATCACAGCACCAGGCCGACCCGCTCAACCAGGCGTCAACATATTATGTCTACTGCCACACTGATGTGCACAAAGATTTTGACCTCTCCTGGTTTAGGTGTTATCTTCAGGTGCCTTACTAAACATTTTGCATCTTCCCAACCCTCCCACAAGTTACTTCTTGGAAAAAGAAGAGAAATATATATATATTTACGGTTGACTGAGGCCGGATTGTTTCCCTTTCAAACTCTTCAAACCTACAATTGAAATTAAATGGGTGAGCTGTTTGAGTTTATTCACCCTATAGTAAAAAACAACAACACTCTAATCACATGTATTGGCACAGGTATCGGAGTGTGTTTTGGGGTTAGTTGGGATCACCCCATTATGCCAGAAACACACACTAGAAAGACCACCCCACCATCTGTGTTACACACATGTCCATGACCCAGTCGAAACACATGATTAATCTGGGTTCATTCCACTTCATGCATTAAAGTCCATTTCAGAAAGGTCAGCAAGTGGGTGGTCCTGGCAGGAATTGAGCTGCCCCGTTCCCTACTTATAAAATCATTCTGTGCGCTCAAGGCCAGTTTCCTCCTAGTAAGCTTACATTAAACTCTCATATGGGTTTTTTATTCCATCTTTTCTTAGTACAAGAAAATTATGTAAAGAAGTACTAACCATTCAATTATTGTTAAGCCCTACTCAAACAACAAAGCGAAAAAGGAATTCTATTTCATTAGGCGGGATTAAATGACGGTTTAAAAGTGTCTGGGAGGGGAGTAAATGAGCTAAGAGGTGATAGGTATTAAAGCGATGAGGGGTGTAATTTGAGTCCTCCCGCCTTTCCTGTCCCTGAATGTCTTCCTTTTCACATTTCATGCCTGTTGGGCTGCCTCGAATAGACTTCCTCGATGTCTGCCAAAAATGAAGGTATCTGACTAAAAGTCATCATCAAGGTCCAACTCCTTAGCTCTATGATTTAGAATGAGAAGAGAAAAGGAGAATAGATTTTCATCACAAGCAAGAAAAACAAAGCAACAAAAAATGTCAGTTCCGATTCTATTGGGCCATTTTTTTCCAAAGAATTTAGGCCTGATTGAATTTTTTATCTTAAAAATGTTTTATATTCATATGTTAAATGTACAGTATGAAAGTGTAAGTATATCTAACCAGACAGTCATGGACAGGACATATTTTTACGTGATTATGACATAGACAACTTTGGTCTGAAGACTGAAGTGTTGCCCAGTCAAACACAAGGAAGAGAACCGACATGCACAAAGTCTTCAATGAGAGTCATTGTAAAACAAACAAACATAAATAAAATCTCAACTTTGTTGCTACAGATTTACCATCACCACTGAAACTTATGTGCATAATATATTCGTAGAAATTAATAGTGTTGTTTTTCCTTTCAGTTTGGGACCGTGCTGTAGGCAGCTCCACTTTGAGCTGCACTGATCCTCAAAATGGAGCTTTGGGTCAGGTATGGCAAAACTGAGCTGGCTGGTACCTCAGGGACAAACTAGTGGCTTCTCACAGCCAGAAGAGAAGTGATGCAGTGAAATCTGCGTCAGAAGGCCAAAACAGACAGACACATGGCCTACTCCAGTCAGCCAGAAGAAAGTGCCGACAGGTCAATATCAAAGGTGTGATTTTGTTATATTTAATTAGAAAGCTGATAAATTTCTTAAATTAATAAATGCCATCAAATGGAGCAAGGTTTATCTCAGGCATTAAATGCTATATGTGATGAAGCTTTTAATCTTTAAATCAGGCTATTATTATTACATTATTGCTACTATACAACTTTACATTGTGATTTTAATATCAATTCTTTTGACAATTCAAAGGTGACAGATGAAGACATCAAGAACCTAAAACAACATGAACCCAGAGAAAATGAGCCCACAGCCAGAAAGTGATGGACCAAAGCAATGGAAGCTCATCATCAAAACTCCTATGTTGCTGCGCTCTACGGTCTTGTTGTGCATCCTGGTAATCCATATCTTGGTGCATCACCAGATGGAATCGCAAATTGGAACTGCTGTGGTCAGAGATCGGTGGAGATCATGTGTCCATACTAGTACCTGAGTGGTCTGACAGGGAGCAGTGATGACGCAGATTTTTGCATTGACAGATTAATCCATCTGACAGTGATCCTCCAGGGTCAAAGAGTCACATACAATCTTTACATTGTCTTTAAATGTCTCCAGGGCTCCAGGGCCCAATGAAAGAGGCCACAGGTCAAACCTGTGACAAACAGCACCTGTGTTGCTTAACCTGTCAGAGAAGCAAAGCAGAACTGTGTAGTCCTGCTTTTAAATGCTCTTCCTCAACTCTGAGTTTGTGGATGTCAACACACAGGTTGATGCTCTCAGCATTAAGTTGGCTGTACCGCTGTTGGAGGTCATATATATATATATATATATATATATATATAGTTACCACTTGTTGTGGTTGGTGCTGTAAGGCTCATATGTATCTCTTAGTTATTTTTTTTTAATCCCCATATTCCTAGATTTTGCTTATAGTCATGGAAAAACACATTAATCATAGATAAAGTATATGGTGCAGCACTCCAATTTAAGTTTTTATTGCCTTATAGATGATTTGGGAAAGGTGCCATCTTTCAGCATGTATAGAAGGCAATAACAGTGTCATATCTCAATTAATATTCATAAATCGACAATACAACCATGCATTCAAATGTGTCAAAAGAAGCCTTCCCTTGTGCACTGGTTCACTCCCTCAGACCCTGACCCGCTCGAGGCGCTGCACAAAGTGCTGTCTGAGTTTTGTTTTTTTTTTCAATTTTTTTTTTCAAAGTAGGGGAGAAAAAAACCTCTTCAGTCATAAGAATTTTATGTCCCACTCAGGAAGGGAAAAAAGTCAGTCCTCCAGCCGCAATTTAGGTAACTCTCTTAGAAGTCCAATTGATTCTGTCAGCAGTGTTTTCAAGTTGTTGGTAAAAGATGGTGAAGGCAGCTGGACTGAGGCAAAGAGAAACACTGAGCTTTAACTAATTGAAACCTAGAGATTAAAGTATTGTTAATTTAATGCAGTGTGCTGCAGCAAAGTGATAAATACGCAGAAAACTGTTAAAGAACAACTCAAAGCCATGTTTTTTCGCCCTCTGTCGACTACACTGCACGCTGACTCGTTGCTATAGTAATTGTACCGCTGCTGTTAGCTAATTTAACACAGCGATGGCTGATATGCTAATTTAAACAACTGCTAGCATTGCTTTTGTATTTTAATTAGGTCTTTTTATTTTCCAAATAAAATGACATATTTTATCTGACAGTCATAATAACAAAGGCCTTACAACCTCGACCTTGGATGCTGGTTTTAGATATGTTCACATGTGGATATGCAAAAATATTTTGCCTTTGCAAAGGACATTTGGCACAGTTTATGTAGGGCTAAATGCATGTTCCAGTATCTATTAAAATGCAATATGGAGTCTGAAGCTGGGCTCATTTACAGTTTTCTAACGCCTCCAGTGTTTTCCCGCCACTGGTCTTCAGCCAGCATAAGCTGTGTGATGAAGTAGCTCCCACTGGGCAAAAACATCATGAATCTCCCTCAGCTTTTCCTCACTGAAGGACTCCAGCACTATCCACTCTCATCTGTCATCTCCCACTTCATTACCAATGAAGGATTCACTGTATCAGATTTAACAGCAGCCTCCAGATCGTCTGGCTCTCTCTCCATTCAAGAAAAAGTAAATCCAGGCATTTGATAATCATCTTCTTGATTGACATAAAGTTTGACCGATAGTTTCTACCTGCTGCTTCTTAAAAGAGTCATTCCTTTACAGTCAAGATGATTTCTGTTCTTCTTGAGATTTAAGTTTATCATCTTCTGCCCACATTCAAAAGATCTGAAAACCGAAGCCCTTCTCCATTTCAGATTTCCAATAGCATTACATCCCTCTTGACTTTTGTCACTGGTCTTCTAAGAAAAAGACTGTCATCACCAAAATCTGATTGATACTTTGTCCCCTTGAAGAACTGCTTTGAGCTGCTGAAACTTCATCTCTCAGAAGGATTCCTTGTGACAGACACACAATTAATTTCAAAGTCTCACAGGAATTCTGTTAAGCACTTGGACTGAAATGGTTTTTAGTTCTAATTACTGCTGACCAGAATCACAGCATTAAGGAAGGCATGAGTCCTCTGACTTTCACTCACACCTGGACATCCGATTTCATTTTTTGTCCAAGAATGTCCCTTTACAGTGCCCAGATTGATTGATTCAATTCAGTTTGTGACAATGAATGTCTAACGAGGTGGTCAGCCTCACAGGAGCACAAGGCACAGTACACTTACCACTCCTTTTCAGTTTGTAGCTCATATTTCCAGACAAGACAGAATCCTGTCATCTGCAGGGATGACTTGACAGTAACTGAGTGTGTCACAGATTATTCTACAGGACACTTTTGTGTCATTCTGGAGGAAGAGTCATCATGTTTTGAATGCAAACAAAGCAAAGTAGAAGACTGTAGATTTCAAGAAGAGAAAACACTGTTCTCATGAGAGAAGAAGTGGAGGATTATAAACTTCTCTGTGTTCACCTGGACAACAGACTGGACTGGAGACGCAGTGAAGCTGTCTACAAGAAGGGACAGAGCAGACTTTACATCTGGAGGGAGACTGAGTCCAGTATGTAGCAGTCTGCACGGCTTCTGTTGTCTGTTGTGCAGAGTGCAGTCTCTTCTGCCATTTGTAGGGGTAACAGCATCAGAGTCTAGGATTTAAAGAAATGCTCTAGAAGCTGATAAAGAAGGCTGCTTCTGGACTGGAGACTACTCTTTATGAAACAGTCATACAACAACAGTGAAAGGCTTTTTTAGATCTGCTGTAGCAATAGCCGTGTTTCTATCAAAGGTTTTTCTATGTACATTTTGAAAAATCAACAGAGAAAAGGCTGATAGAAATGGCAAAATTCAAAACAGCTTCCTCACTTTTGTAAAAATGTTTTTGCACTAGCTAGAGGAGGTGTTTGTCTTTTCTGAAAGAAGACTTAATGTGCCAAAAGGTTAGATAGAAACACATTTGTTGAAAAGGTTCTGATGTTGAAAATGTTCATATCCAATGTCCACAACTCCAGAGAAAATACTCCATCCATTTTTCAGAGATGTGTGGTCCATGCTGGTTTGCAACCTCTGCAGCTTGTTTATTACAGCCACGTGTACGGTGAACATCTAACAAAAATACACTTTGCATAACCTGGTAGATGAATGACTGTTTTTTTGTTGTTGTTGTTGTTTCAGTCAAAGTCAGACGACTACAATCCAGTCTGGATGTGAACATCTATATTTTGCTTCAAAAAAGTACTGGGTTAGGAAATGATCAGTGTTAAGATTTGCACATTTACTGCTTGAAGTTCAAGCAAGTGAGAAAAAGTTGTCCAGATGTACTGCATTGTGAAGTCGAAAAAGCACAACATTTTGTGTTTCTGTTCATGTGGCGATGTGATATATGCCTCCCCCCTATTCTGAAGGACACAATATTCCTCGGCTGGTTTCATCTCCTAAGTGATGTCACTATCCTTTCTCCATTTAATCTGAGTCCTTCTCACTATCTCTATCTCTCAGTCCTTCTCTGACTCTCCTCCAAGCCAACACCTTCAGCATCCTGGCTATCACCCCTTATCACAGAAAACCTGTCATAATAGAGTGCAGGATAATATCAAAGCTATTCTGGATCATACACATCACTCTCTATCACCTCTCCTATTTCTGTTATCTTGTTCATACACTCATCTGTCTTCCTTGATATTTTGCTCCCTTTTTTCACTCTTTACAGTTTTCTTCTCCTTCATGTCTTTTTTTATATCACTTATTCTCATGGCATTTTTTTTCTGGATAAAATGCGCTACCATTACACTTTTGTCTTCTTCCTTTCTCCTTGACCCTACAGCGGTTAGCTACTTATTTCTTAGATCAGCATTTTATCCCCTTATGTACTCAGTTGTTCCTTGTGAGGGGCAGGGTTGGGGTTGAAGTGCGAGTCCCACAACGCCATTCTCCAGGAGCATGAGAATTGGAACAAGCGCCCTTCAGGAATCACTTCCTTCCTCCAAAACCTGAGTCAGCATTGGATCACCTTTGGGAAGGGAGATGTCAATGGACCCCTTTCATTTCAGAACGCTTTCTACAGATGAGCCACAATCGTAAGTGCAGGGACACAACTTTCGCAAGATACACCTAATTACACATACACTCACATATACAAGTGCCACTCTGCCAAAGCGCCGAATATGGATCAATCCCAACCCTTCAGAGTGGACACGTTTACATTTTGCATGCAGCAGGGAGTAGAAGCGTTGGAATCAAAGACACTGAGATCAACAATGAACATGAAACACTCAAATAAGCTGAAAATTACCAAAGTTATTTCTTGATTTCATATATTCTACAGCATTTAGTTGTTGAAGTTTTGCATTAGCCTGAAATAAAAGGTTGAAATTGCAGGCTGAGTCTAGATGCAATCACAAGAAAGATTTTTTGTGGTTCTTGTTTGCAGCAATTTACCCTTTCATGATTCAGATTTGAGATGTTCTAAAGCTGAGAGAGTTTGCTGTGCCTATTCCTCCACCTGTATATATTTCAAGCCCATGCGTCTGTGTACTGCATATCATCTTAACATTGTTTAGTATTGACAAACTGTCTGACCCATGAGGCCCTGTGTTCCTGCATGAGACAGGTATGGAAATTCAGGATAGTGTCTTCCCTGCCTTTAAGGAGGAGGGCAGGTTCCTCTGTTCAGCAGCTGTCACCTTGCCTGATAGGGAGTTTGTTACTGGCTCAAGCTTCATTGAAGATTTTAAAAGTGCCACAGCTGAAGAATGGCTGCATTGTTCATCCTTGTGCATAGCAAAAGAGGCTAGTTTAAGATTAGCTACCCACATCCCTCATCTCTGGAAAAACATCTCGAGTCACTTGTTCAGCTATCCGTGGTGAGTGTAGAACTCCTTTTGGTGAATCAGCATTCTCGCAGAAAGCGGGCCTACTGCTATTTCTGTAGACTATTGGCGTTACCTTTACCTTTGACCTGTTTAATGAGGATGTAAAAATGGTTTGTCCACAATACAATTAGAGTCAACATACCACACAGAGAAAAAGGATGTATTGATTTTTAATCTCCTAAAGTAATGTGTCATTATTAAGATGAAAACCTCACCTTTCTTTGATCTTCTCTAATGTTTATTGACAATAAACCTAGATTAGGTTTGGGGGGATTGCTTTGTCCCCTCTGTCCATCACTCCCGGTCTGCAGATGCTACTTTATTAAGTGGATGGATTCACACGCATACACTGTACATACCTGCAACTCAGTGAACTCCACTCGGTCCCGCCCACTCTGTGTCTCCCAACGGCCGACCTCTGCTTTCCACCCGGGCCTCACGGAGCTGTGAGTCCAACTCCTGCCAGCAGCAGCACTTTGGGGTTAATAAATGAAACTCAAATGGGTTTGACCTCCAGAAAAGACACAAAGCAATGAAAAATGGCACACTGACACAGCACGGATACTGAGCCCATCACAGTATGGCGACCTTGATATTTTAACCAAGTGCTTTGTGGGCCATAATTGACTTTCCCCTCTAAAATCCATCCACTGCTAACAATCGGATCCTTCACATGCCTCTTCTGTCTCTGTGAGCCTTCAGCCATAAGTTAGAGTGGATCGTTGCTCATATTGTGAAGTGTCCAGACTTATGACGCTCTCCATACTAATATTGTCATGCACTTTACAGGACGAAGCATGCATCAAACCCAACAGAGAGCTGAAGGAAGAACTGACAGGCTCCAAGCATATATCTTTTTATTACTAGGGAGACATGAATAAAGAGAAAATTGAATAAAATCCAATTCAAGAGATGAGTTTAGAGATTCTCTGAAAGTAGAGGTTGAAAACTGGAATAAAGCTGCTGAATTACATACTGAATTACAGTTGTTGGGATTTGGTCTTTGATTCAGTTTTTTTAATACATTTTTTTTGTTGTGCTTGTTGACATTTTGTCACTGGGGACAAAATAATGAGTTGTAGATCTTAAACAATATTGAAGACAAAGAAATCAGATCATGTATTTGTAAATCATAAATCTTTAGAATTGTTGACAAGCAATAATAAAACATTTCTGAATGCAAAAAAAAAAAAAACGGATTATCTCTCGATATTCTGGAATTTAGTAAATGGAAATGATTTTGGTCTGATTTCAGATTTGTCCAGTGTATGTAAATATATGGCTTCACCTTTGCAACTTGTCTTTATCGCTCCGTTTGCTGCAGACTAAATGAGTTACATGCATGTAAAGAAAGGCTCTCAGAAGTAACAGCCTTAAAACATTTTGAATCTGTTGAACTTACAGATGTTCTCCTGCAAGGAGCTTCGCTGCAACAAAAAAAAGAAAAAAAAAAGTCCCAACATCTTTACTGCAGAGATGAAGCACATAGAAAACCTGATCAAATCAAATCAAATCAGGCAGCCGAGAAATAAAACACATAAATGATCAGTTCCAAAATGATTTGGAGGGAATAATTACCAGACTTATTAGAGTAGTGAGTGGCTGTACCCACTGGGATGGTGGCCCGCCTCTAACATCCAACCAGGCAGAAATTCAATCAGCGACGGCGGCAGGATGAGGAAAGTTTTAGTCAAGTAGCATCAAATTCAGCTAAATCACACTGATGTAAACTCAGATGAAACTTCATCAAACTCTAAATGGTCATTTTGCTTATGCCCATTTCATTCAATGTTCTGCATGCTAGAATTGTTTCAGCATTTCTCACTGCAGTTCTATGCCTCATTTTCTGGCCAAGATTGTCGAGAAGGTTGTGGTCCAGATATCGTCCACTTTCATTCAGGGTTTTGTAAATCCCACTCAAGTAAAGCAACTAAAGCATCTTCTTATAGTTTCAAGTGTTATTTTGATTATATTTCCTGTAATTATTACGCTGATGCGATCCAGTTGTATATCTGTTCTTCCATATTAAACTTTGCATCTTCACATTTGAGGTCCAGTAATTAAGATTGTTCGGTTTTCAGTACAAACCGGAAACACAGAATCTTTTCTTTTGTGTTTCCAACATTTTGGAACTCCCTTTCTTTAACTCTCAGATCAGCAGACTCAGTTGGCTTCCTTTAAAGGCCATCTAAAAACATATCTTTTTTATATCTGCTTTTTCTTATATTTCTTTGGTGTAATGATTCTGTTTGTTGATGCACTTTGTGACATTTTCATCTTGAAAAGTGCTAAATAATAAAGTTGTACTTTACTCACTCATTAAGCACAATTGTGCAAGCTAAGGGAGCTGACTGAGCAAACATCACACACAGAGTAGTGGGAACGCAGATGGCCCATGAGCAGCAAGTCTGTCCAAGAGTGGAGACGAAGAGTCGAACTCTTCTCTATACGTTTCCTTGGACATAATTAAAGCTGGAAACAACCGTATGGAAGCTGGATGTGTCTAATCTCACCATGAGCTCTTCAGATAAACCTTATTTCCTCTTATGCAAACATCTATGAAGCCATTAAGGGGGCTTCGAGGACCCTAATGGGCTTTGTTATGTAGGCACGATGAATGGTGATGGTTACTGTTTACTGTTGAATTCAAGCTAATGCATTAAGGGGCCTATAATTCTCATGATAATTGGGTTAATACCTGTCATGATGTCCCCAATTACCAGAGCAGTAAATAGAGGAGAGAGGTAGGAATTATCGTTCAGTGATTGGGGAACATGTAGATCAGCAGTAAGGAGGGGAACTGTATATCTCTGCTTAAGGCAGAGCAGAGACCACCTTTATTGCTCAGGGCACATGAATCGGTCTGGCCTCTGTGCGAGTTTGTGTCCTCCAAATACAGCTCACCTTTATCTGTTCAAAGCAATAAATGTATGCAAAACTCTGTATGTACCAGTGCAGGTTACGTAGTACATTCTACCCAGCAGGTGTGTGTATGTGTGTGTGTGTGTGTGTGTGTGTGTGTGTGTGTGTGAGAGAGAGCGAGCGAAAGAATGCGACATGGTGTCTGCTAGTCCTCTTCCCTTTTCTGGAGTGGCTACTCTGGGGGCAGCTAAAAATGGAAAGGTCTCTGTCAGCCTATGATGTACTTGGCATGTGCACACACATGCATACCTACGCACACGCACATATATAAAACCGAAGGGGATTTGGGCCAAAGGGTCAGGTGAGTTTACAAAACTTTCACTGAAGACTAAAATAGGGGTTGTGAATTCCGAAGCGTTGCAGAACGAGTGAGCGTGTCAACCCCACCCCCATGACCCTGTCAGCCCTTTCTGTCATGGCGCTACTTGTACATGTGAGTCTCATATCCAGATGATATACTGTTGGAATTACACAGCAGCAAGTAGCCAGCTTATTTTCAGAAGCCTTAAGGTGCCATGTTGGCTTCAGTTTGTTAGCTGGTCAATTCAAACCATCCAGAGAATGGATGGTTCATCTATTCATTAGAATAGATACTGCTAGTGGTATTCAAGCAAAGCATAACTGATTAACTTAAGATATCCTTATTGGAGTTTACATATAGTTTTTGCACAATAACAAACTTGTTGGATAAAGTTTTCTTGGAACAGTAAGTTGGTTCTCTGCCATTAACACATTTAGGAGCATGTACAATGGGACGATTGACAGCGCTACTCAGGTTGGTTTTTATGTGGTTTTCAGATTTGCTCCAGACCTTCATGGAATTGAACTCCATGACAGAGCGGCTACAGCCGCTCCCTCAACCAAATTCAAAACAAAAAGTTCAAGAGCTTACTCTTCATTTTGGTGCCTTTGGTGAGATCACGGTTTGGCACCCTACTCCCACCCCGTCCCCAACATAGGGGGCATGTGGGACTGGGGAGGGAGACAAAGACATTTTTCATAATTAGATGCAGCTGGTTTGAGAAAGGTCAAGTACACATCAAAAGGGTATTAAAATGAAAATGGGAATCTGTCTGGAAGCTACAGGTCACATTGTTGTCTGTCTCTGTGGAGGTTCAGAAAAGCTCGGAAGCGTTGGCCGTTTAATTGGAACAGTAAAAACTGACTTTCAGAGCCTCCACAGGTGAGCAAATGAGCTTGACATGACTCCAGGGCTTCTGTGTAGATTTGTCTATTGCTGACCAATACAAGTAACAGTAGACAGAGTTGTTTATGTGTTCAAAATAAATTATTTAGACTGAACAATAGAAGAAAAAAAAATGGTTAAGCAGCTGGTGAAAAATGTGAAAGAGGTTCTTTATATATACTATAACAACTCCACTCAGACACTCATATAAGCAAATATAATGGCACTCTAATGTCACAAGGACTTTGTCTTGACTTCCATTTCTTTAGTCTAACCCTGACATTTACCATATACCTAACATAAACTCAGTTAGTTCTAAACTTAACCTCTAACCCACAACCAGAACTTGTTCTTATGGGGCCTGGGCTTGGGCCTCACAAGGAGCAGGAGGTTCTCAAAACAGACTATTTTTGTGGGGAAAAAATGAAAAGACACATCGACTCATAAGGGCAATTTAAAGAGAACAATTAACCTGGATATGATGTGAACCTGGGCACCAGATCTGCAGTGGTCCACATTAAAAAGCTGCTTGGATCCCAGCTCAAGGTCAGGCAGAGAGGAATCTTTTGTCCCCCAGTAGGTTACTGTGAGATTCTCATTTAATTATAGTGCATAGACAATATTTCAGTATTTCAGTGGAAGGAAGAATATGTGTGCAAAGACTTTAGTTTCTCACCATGTACTCATTAGTTATTTAGTCTGCATCTTGCAAGCTGAGATGCCATGTGAACTGAAGCATTCTGTGATGTGTGTTGTAAATTATGAGTTAGTTAAGATTTGAATATAAGCATGCTGGGAAAAGATTTTAATTAACATTTTCACCTTATTTTTCAGAAGCAATTCAGATCAACTATGTTACCTTCAGTTGTTATAAAAATCCTATGTACATCAAATATAACTTAAAACAAATTTGACATTTTTGACTGCTGCACAGTGGCGCAGTTCGATTCCCTGCCTGGAGTTTGCATGTTCTCCGTGTGCCTGTGTGTGTTCCCTCTGGGTACTCCAGCTTCCTCCCACAGTCCAAAAACATGAATGTCAGGTTAAGTGGTCTCTCTAAATTCTCTTTAGGTGTCAGTGTGTGTGTGGATGATTGTTTGTCCTGTCTGTCTCTGTGTCGCCCTGCGATGGACTGGCGATTTGTCCAGGGTGTGCCCTGCCTCGCTGGAGATATAGACACCAACAGGCACCTGACCCCACTAGGGTCAAGGGTGTAAGAAAATGAATATATGTATGGACTTAATGCCTTGAAGTTGGACCTGTGTCTCTTTCTGAACTCCACCTTCAGGATGTCATCACAACATCACTCTGCTATAATCCCATTAGCAATGTTTTTAACAGCGTTGCACTGAGAAGAAGCTCATGTAATGAGCTCAGCATATAAATAGTTCCTCCAGGTGTTTGCTAACTGCTTCTGGCTCGTCTGAAGGACTCAGTCAGGCAGAAGCTTGGACACTGCAGCTCAAAGGAGGAGCTGTGCCTTGTAGGCGGAGCTACGCCCACACAGGCATTTTAGACAAACACTTCAGGTATGTTTTTGATGAGGGAATAACATAGCTGATGTAAAGCTCAAAAAGATCTGATTATATACATGATCAAATTTGAAAGAATGTTAAAGGTCAAAGGGCAACAGTTGTTCTGCCTTGTGATTGCTGTTAAGCCAGCATATATCCTTCTGGCTGTTGTGAGAATAAGTGTCTGTGTCTGTCCTTCGGTTTAATTATTTATTTCTCTCTTCTCCTGCTTTGTTTAGCTTTTTTTGCCCTCCAAACTCCACATGCTAATCCTCCTTTTCCTTCACACTTTCCCGCTCTGTTTCTGTTATTCCACTTCAGGGCTCAGCAGGGTCTGTCCACTCATGAGTGATACCAGGGCTTCAGGAAGCACCTCAACACATACAATTTTTCAAACTTTGAATGCTTGGTCAGTTTTGCATGTAATAAGAAGAATGTAAGGTTGGGAGGGCACAGCACAGAGCAAAGCAGTGCTTAATGACGTCTGTGTAACCTTGTCTCCAGGTGATGCTGGTTCTAAACAAACTGCAACTCAGACGAATGACTGGGAGAGTTAAGTATTTCTATTTTCATTTTAGTTCTAGCTCCCATTATTTCAGACATCCCTGAGTAAAAATGCACACGACACATGCATAGTTTCACATAAATGCATTTTTTGGGGACTTTGTCTGGAGTATGAACCCACGCATGCAAAAGAAGAACATGCAGGTACAATGCAAAAAGAGCCCAGACTGGGATTCAAATCAAAACGGAAGATTTAATCATTCATTAAAAATTTGCTTTTGACACTTGTTCAGTTTCATCAAATCCTAATCTAACCCCATTTTAGTTCGTCACTCGTAGTACCTCCATGGCTTTGTCACACATTTTAACACAATTTCCCAATCGTCTCTTTCCAGTTGTTTGTTTCTGTTTAGATTCCAGATGACTCACAGTGTCTTGGGGGAGAGAATTAAAGAGGGACGGAAAGGAAAGACCTTGATGGGAAGCAAAGGGCGTCCAGGAAAGCATCAATGAAACTCAAGTGAAGGGAGCTGAACCTGACAGAAAACGTAAAGCATTGACTTTGAAGATTTAGGCAGAGAAATAGAGGACTCTGAAAACAGACATGAGGAAAGTGAGATGTGTGCGAGAAAGAGAGAGAAAGAGAGAGAGAGAGAGAGAGAGAGAGAGAGAGAGATCGGTGACAGGAAGAGCAGAAAGGAACAGGAAGGCAGAGAGAAACTGACACAGACAGCTGTGAAGTAGTGAGTCTGACATCAGCACTGAACAGGACCCAGTTGAGATTCCTTCAGTATGAATGAATTACATGAAGTGAATTTAATTCACAGTGTTACTCTGTAGGTTACTTGTTATTTAGAAAAATCAACATCAGTCATATATTAGCATGCCAACATTCCAAGTACAAGAAAAGATTAAATCATTACTAACGTACAGATGTGATGTTTTGCAGTAACTGATGATGTTTTGTGTAAAACACTTGAAGAATGGACACATGATTTAAAGTTTTATTGTAGACAAAGTGAAATAAGTAATATTGTGTAAGCAGTCAGTAAAATTTAAAATGTTGTTTGGAAGGTAAAGGAAAATATCAGAGAAGCTCAGAGGAATTATGAGGTATTATGGTCATTGTGGATGAAAGAGAAAATTAACAAAGCCAAGAAGAAGTAAGCTTCTACCAAAACAACTTTGATTTTTTTTGCTTAATTTAACATTTTTAACAGGATTATTTTTTTTTTTTGATTTTCTGATGTCAAAAATAAAAAAGTAAATATTTTCTATGTTTAAAGGCAAACATTTATGATGTTAAAGCCTGTAACATTGCAAAGCTACTAATTTTCACTTTGGATCACATCGAGTTTGTGAAAATTCTTAATGTTGAGGCAAAATTATATCAATAAAACCATATTAACCAACAATTAAAACATTATAGCTTTCTCTGAATTCAGTAAAGCTAATTCAGTAAATATTTTTTTTATTACAATTAAAAAAATATATTATGCATCTTGTCACATTGGTATAATTTGTCTCTGCACAAACAAAAACTGATTTGATTTGACTCGTAAAATAAAGTACAAAACTATAATCTTAAAAACATATGTATGTTCTCCACTACTTTGGAGAATTTGTCCTAAATTTACCATTTAATCTTTCTGGCAATTTTTGTTGCCAATGTTTGATTTTATAATTACGGTGAGCTTGTGTTTGTTCATTCAAATAAACACTGAAACCTGTATTACATTTCAGTTTGACTCACATGAACAACAAGATAAGGCCGGTATGCTTACTTCAGCTGTTTTTTCGTTTTGTTTTTTTTTTCGCAGGCAGGTGCAGCGACGGCCTCGGCTGTGTTCTCCACAGAGAGAGAGGCAGAAGGAGCACTGGTGCATGAATGTGAGCAGAAGAGGCAATCTGTCCCTGCTATTGTAATCAAATGGCAACAAGTGTGTTTGGATTCAGCGAGAAACACTGTAGGAGTAAAATTCTAAATCCTAAATCCTGCCAGTTTGCCAAGACATTAAAGCTGCAGTATGTAACTTTTATAAATAATATGTTTGGTGCATATTTGTTCAAACTTTTACCATACCGTGGTAGTTTGCTATGAGACACATAAGCTGTAAGAAATCGATCTTTTCCACCTCCTTTCCTGAGGTGGAGGAGATCAATATTGGTGTGTGAAGAAACGCAGAGCTCCCGAACAAAAACAACCAATCAGAGGCAGGAGGAGTTGACTACATGACAGTGAATGTCATGTAGTCTCATCGAATGCAGACGCAGCTGTTTGTCTATATGTTAATAGTTTGTTACCATATAACAAACTGTTATATGTTATAAGCTTAAGCAATACATTTTGGCACAACCAACCCTTTGAAGACTTTGATGACGCTGATGTGGCTCAAAATGAAAAAAAGTTTGGATTTGGACCCTCTTCTACTGAGAAACGATCGGATCTGATTTTACCTAATCGTTGACTTTTGAACAGCTTCGACTTGATGACTTTTACTGGAAATTGCAAGAGCTGTCAGCCCCCATCGCAATAAAATGTCTTCAACATTTCTCTTGCTCTGATTTGAAATGCTCAAAAAAGACTTTATTAAGGCAAATATCTTAACGGCGCTATAAGGTTACAAGGAAGAGTTGGGTGAGGGTTTAGACTCTGATAGGGAAGATGAAAAAAGAGTCAAGTTAAAACATGACGCTCTAACCAGAGGGAGGAAGCTGAGACCCAGAGAAGGACTGAAAGACTGTGGCTGTCTTCACCTGCTATCACGTTTTTAATCAGTCGGGTTTCCCAATTGTTTCTAGAATTAAGAGACTTTTCACACCTGGAAGAAAATAGTAGCCTTATCTGGGCTTGGAAATGCGCTCACAAACAGCACAGGTAACCCGAGGAAATAGGAGTCAGTCAACACACAACCCCTCTGGCCTGGAAATGCCTCAGGCTGCTTACACATAAAAGCAGCAGGCGATGTGCTCACAACTCTAAACAGCAGCCAGGCTCAGCATGTCTGGTCGCTTTTATTTTTTGTTTTGCAAGCTCCAGTCTGAACACAGAATGGCTTAAGAAAACCCCCAGCACATACAGCCACAGATGACGAGGAGGAGAAAAAGAGAGCAGTGATATTGTTGTCACTTTGTCATTGAGCTGCTGCACCTCTGTAACAATCGATGGGACAAAGTGAAGAGCAGTGTGACAGCCTGCTGTACAAAGAAACGTTTAGAAACTTGGTTAAATTGGCTACTGGTCATCAGAGCACAAAACACAGGAATGGATTTTGCGTCACTAACTTCATTTCCATAAACTGTGGAATTGCGCAAATGGAAATGAACTTGCTTAATGGAAACATGCCAAATTTGAAAAAAATAATTCTTACATTTTTTGACGAAATGTTTTTGCTCTGGGACGAGGAGGTTTTTCAGCCATGTTGAAATATTGTAGATGCATTTCGCAAAGCTGCGATGGAGTTGTGATATCAGGCTGTTGTGATCAACAGCCTGATGTTACAACTGGCACAAATGCTAAAGAAGACAACAGGAAGTAGTAGGAGGATGGGGCAGAGGGGGTTGGACAATGTGCAGCTGGCTCCACCAGATCTCCAACAGCATCACAGAGTTAATAAAAAGTTGTGTATAATTTGAACATGTTGAGTCACAACTTCTCTGTAAAATCAGCGACTACAATTTCCCCCAAAAAGCTGCAAACCTACCCACTCAAAAGTAGGCGGGGCTTGTCGCTCCAACGCCTAAATAAGACACTGACTTCTCCTCTGATTAGCTGATAGACAAGGAGCACTAGCGCCATGACTGAACTGTGATTATATATCATGTAACTTTTTTTCAATCATCACAGGTATTATGTTTAATGACTCAGCTCGTGAACAAGCTTATTCACGGACAATTTTAATTTCATTTCCTATTTAATGGAAACACAGCAATTGCGGAATTGTGTTTTTTCTGTATCAGCAGGAAATAGTCAAAGATTTGAGCATATTGGAAATGGAGATGTAGCTAGTGATTCCCTCTGATCAGAGACATGAAGATCCCTGCAGAGATACAAACATTTTTCACTTTGGCATAAAACAGCAGGTTGCTGCGGGGCGACATGGGCACTGCTTCGCCAGGCGCAGTCCTGCTCTGCAGCCATGCAGCCTGTACAGAATTGCGTCAAAAGTTTGACGTGGTGGTCTGCATACAATGGCACACCACACTTTTCAGATTTGATCTGTTGAAAAGCTATGCATCGTTTCCTTCCCACTGCACAATCATGTACTGCTTTCTGTTCGTCTGTCACATAAAAGCTCAAGAAAATCTATCAAACATTGCAGCTCAAAGTCATAAAACATGGAGGGGTGAACACCGTTGCACAGTCCTGCATGTTATTGATCTGCCAACATGGCAACTGCACATAGTGTTACATTACAGCTTCCTCGAATTATTTTTATGAGGTAACATACTGCAAACTTTAACATTTGTGCTTACACTGCTGCGGTATGCAACATTAATATAACGCACTGATGAAAATTTATGCAGGGCATCAGTGTAATGGAAAACAACTCAAAAAAGGGTAATAGGGTCAGGTTATTGATTTCTTTAATGTAAAGAAATATGGAAGCCAGAAGCTGCTTGCTAAGTGTTGGAAAAACCTTTGAGGCGCGCGCATGAGAACGGCCTGAATATATCGACAGAGGGTAACTACCCGCACCCACACTGATGTGTGTGTGTGTGTGTGTGTGTTTTTTTTTTTTTACTTGTTTGTTTTTGTTTTTAATGACTGGAAGAAGAGGCATGAAAATAATTCAACCGGAGCTTCCAGATTTCATCAGATCTGTCACATTTTTGGCATCAAAAGCAGACTCAATACACAAACATCATAGACTTACAGCAGGTCGATCATTGGGTGGGGACAACAGAGGAGGCAGGGGAGGGAGGGGGAGGGTAGAAGCTGACCAATTAAACACCGTGGAAGAGCAAATTGGAGTGTGACTTTTCTAAATCTGGGCCGACATCCAGACTTCAAAACCATCCGAATTACCAGAGTTACAACCCAAACCTGTTAGCACGGCCATGTTGCCAAATTCATCACTAACATATAAAAGGATGGAAACACAGCTAAGCAGATCACCCTGCACTGGGGGTTGGGGAGCAGCAGGGCGATATTTTGTTATATTAGCTTATAATGTAGAATCTGCACCGCAGTCAGCAAAAGCAGCGAAGGGGAAACGTGGAGAGGAAATATCATCCCCAAGAGAGGGAGAAAAAAAAGTGAACCCCCTCCACACACCCTATGTAATAAAAGACAGGAGGTGAGTTGATGTGGAGCTGCTGAGGTGAGAGGGAGTGGCAGGGGAGGTTGAATGAATAGCATAGAGTGATTATGGTGGATGTCTTATCAGTCATATTCCTCAGTAGCTTTATTCCCACTCCCAGACCGGCTCCGACACGCAGCTCTATCCGTCACCAGCGAGCAGCGGGAGCTCGGATGAATCTGTTTAAACCAGCTCAAAGCCACAATGTGCTTCTGTGCTCCGTGTGTGCGTGTGTGTGCGTGTGTGTGCGTGTGTAGGTGTGTGTTCCGTCAGTAATATGGACTGTCTTGAGAATCTCTTCATCCATCTGAAGTGATGTACATTCATCTCCCGCCTCCCTGAATCCTGTTTTTTTACCCGAGCTGTAGATCTGGGCGACAAATCGATTTTTACAGGTGATTCTAATTTTTGGTGTTTGAAGATTTTGCTTTTGGAAAATCACAATGTTTTTAAACCAATGTACTCTTTGGCAAGTCCAAGGCAGCTCCAAGTGATTTGGACTGTTACATCTAGAAACTAGCGATTAGGCCCAAAATCTAGGTATGGTGATGGATTCTGACCTGAACCTTCAGAGACGCATGAAGACGGTTACAAACTCGGCCTTCAATCAAGAACATCTCCAGGATTAGAGGACTAATGTCTCATAAAGACCTAGACAAACTCACCCATGCGTTTATCTTTAGTCGAATCGATTACTGCAACAGTATCTTTACATGTCTGCCCAACAAGTCAATCCTCCAGCTGCAGCTGATCCAGAACGCTGCTGCTGGCGTTCTGACTAAAACCAGGAAGTCAGAGCACAGAACACCGGTTTTAAAGTCACAACAAAAGATCTGCTGTTGTTGTGTCAACCTTCCAGATCTCTGAGGGGATGAAGCAGTATTCAGCTTCTCTGCTCCACTAGTTTCAGAAAACAGCAAATCTGCTGAAACACCGAGTTTTTTTAAAGCATACCTGTTTGTATATTGACAAATTTGATGTATTTTTGCTTGATGATTTTCATGAAAGCATTTGACAAAATGTAAATGTAAAGTTGAGCCTTTTTCTGCTTTTATTCTCATAAATAAAAGTTCTCCTACCCTGGCAACGATGCTCCAAATCGAAGGCATGATTGAAACAAAGTTTTTGAAAATATTTTCTGTCACTCATTGTTTTCTTTTCAGAAAAGAAAGAAAAAAAAACAACTATCAAAGTCAGAATTTAGAGTCGGAAGGGTAGTAAAGAGCAAAGGTCAAAGAGGAGAGGAAAGAAGACAACAGAGGAGACAGATTTACGACAGGAAGAGAAGGAAAGCTGTGAGCGAGAGAGGAGAGACAGATGATATAATCCAAGCGGAGAGGTGACATACAGAGAGGTGGCAACAGCTGGCCACTCGGCTGCTGGCAGGGAACTTCGCCGCACTCACACAGAACGTTTCCCTGCCAGTGCCGCCTCGAATAACCGGGACTAAAGACAGGCTGCCAATAATGTCTAAAGAAAGCCTCACACAGCAGAGCAATGCAGGGGCAGCGCCGGCTTTTAAAGAGGAAAGCAGGTGGATGCTGCTGGGCAGAGGCCTCTGGGACGCCCTGCCAGGGACAAAGTCACCTTAACATTGGGTAACAGCAGGACAGTAGGCAGTCCGCCTGATGACTCAACACGCTCTCACTCTCTTTTCCTCAACGGATTTACTGTACTACAATATTTTACGCTTCATCACATCTGGGATTTTTCAGCCGTGACAGCATACGTTATATCCTCCACTAGACAAATGACTCTTCAGTTCCATTACAGAACATGAGGCCGTCGTAGAGATCTGTGTGGCAACAAACCTTTGTAAAATTTGTGCCTGATGTGCAGGGATCAGACACGGCCTGGAAGAGTTTGCAATTTGACTTCAGTGTTTTCCAGGTCAAATCAATGCAAATCAGAGAATAAGATCTATTTCTAGACTTTCTAGACTCTAAGCTTTTCAAAGCAGGCGGCCGACACCGTGGAGGTTCTGGACGGGCCTCAGACAGTCAGACAGTCAAAATCACTCAGACAGTCAGAAGGAAGATGAGAAAAAAAGAAGCAAAATAATATTAATACTAAAAACCAATCAATCAAGATTGTTTAATTGTACATTTTTACATAGAATCGTCCATCTTGAAGGCTAATCTGTTTTTCAAACCTTATTAAAATGATGACATTTGCTGCTTGTTTCATAATTGATGACTGTATGATGTTTTTATGGTGTAAATTGCAGGTTTTTTGCAAAATCAAGAAACCTTTTCTGTTTCCCTTAACCTTTTCTAACACAATAACTTCAACATACGCAGAAAAAACATTTATGACAAAGTTGCTGATTGTCAAGTTGCTCTTTTGGTAATTCTGAAGTTTGGCTGCGATTGGTGAAATAAACCAAAATATTGTGTCAAATCACAGTTAATGACAGTACATGATTAGAAAAAAGGCTGCAGTTATATTAATGCATTAGGCCAGGTTGACTGAATTTGCTCAGCCTCTTAGCTAATGAAGTCTTTCAAAAACTGTTTGGTTATTCTTTTCTCATCCAAAATATTTGATCAGCTTGTACTTTGAACAGAAATCTGTAAGAAAGTCAATGCCTTTCAAGATAGGATCTAAATCTCCATTTAACACATGGCATTATCTTTGCCAGCTTTTTTTTCACTTGCGTAAATTAAAAAAAAAAAAACACATTTTCCTAAACTCTTGCTGAATCTATGGAATTCCTGACCCACCATTAAACCCACAGTGCATCCTCAAGAGGTTGCTTCTGAGTCCATCTGCACTGCGATGAACGTAATTAATGTGGCTAATTTAGGGACGCGATCAAGAAGGCCTAACCTTTGTCGTTTGCTTCATGAAAAAAGACCATTTTATCTCCTGAAGAATACTGCTGAAAGGGGGAGAAGAAAAGTCTGAGCTCAGCATGGCTAGTTTTCAGCTCCACCAGCTTCTACCTTCACTGTCAAATGCTTTTAAGTCTATATAAGAAACTAATAAAGCCCATAAGCCTTGTGCAAGCATTTTGTAATGTCTGTTCACACTTATACTAATGTGACTTTAAACGCAAAATTGCTGATGCAGACAATCCCATCTCTTTCTGTGTTTTTCATTAGGACAATAAAAGCACACGACTTCTGGTACATTTTCTGAAGCTGTCCTTGAAAATAAGTCGAAAGAGAGAAAAACATGAGCACATTCTGTACAATTGAATACTGGAAACTGTATGAAAATATATCCAGCTGAAAACAGCGGCT
Source organism: Poeciliopsis prolifica (assembly GCF_027474105.1). Taxonomy (NCBI): domain Eukaryota; kingdom Metazoa; phylum Chordata; class Actinopteri; order Cyprinodontiformes; family Poeciliidae; genus Poeciliopsis; species Poeciliopsis prolifica. Next base: position 3,433,097 of record NW_026562402.1, read on the forward strand.
TTGAGGAACAAAACATGTTTCCTTCTTACTTGACTTACCTTTACCGTTTATTGCTGCACTCAGTCCTGCAGTTCAGCAGGACAGTGTGTGAGTCTGTCACGTGAAACACACAGACGTTTGTGGTTGTAATGTGAAAAATAAAGCGTGCAGCTTGGCTTAAGGAGAAAGTATCTTATTGTCTTCCGAAAGCAGAGTCTAAAAATACTAAGTTTGATCTATTATTATTATTATTATTATTATTATTATTATTATTATTATTATTATTATTATTATTATTATTAAGAGCCTGATATACATACATTTATACATTTCATTTCTTGGATAAAGTTGATTAAAGATCGCTATTTTTTATTTCCCTTTTTCGCACAACAAATTCTGCAGAGTTAAATCAACACTATGCTGAGTCTGTTTGGTCCTTTTCAGAAATGGCATTAATTTAACTCTTACAGAGTTACTTCAACAACAGTCTCAGTAGTTATAACTATTTCAAGTGATAAAATTACTCTGTCTTGTTAAAACAACTCTTAACTAGTTCAATTAACACCAATTCTCAAAAGGACAAATAGACTCAGCCTAGTGTTGATTTAACTCTTGCTGTGCACATTTGTGAACACTACCCAGTGTTTTCCATGTGAATGGAAGTGCTGCCCAAACCCATGTTCAGTTTGCGACGGTTTCCTTCTTCGAGCTCACTTCCTTAAACTGTCCTGCAAATAAAAGAGAGAACAGCTCAGCTTTTGTATCTGTTAATATTTGCCTTGTGCTTGTTTCACTATCCCTCACTTATGTACTTTTCTTCTCCTTCAGACACCTTTTAGTTATTTCCCTGCCACATTTTCCTATAGCTGACGTACCAGATTAAATGGGAATGTCTGGATGTCCACATGTGTGCGACTGCGCACGCTACAGACTTGGGTGCATGTGCGTCAGTGAGAATGTCTGAGTGTGTGCTCGTGTGTGAGTGACGTCCTGCTAAAGAGCGATAAAAATGTCATTTTATCAACATCTTCTGTCAGACTGGCTGACTGAATGCTGATGCACGCCGTCGGCTCCGTACTGCCAGGCATGTTGACACAGAGGTCTGTGAAGTCTGATCTGAGCGGACGAGGGAAGCTTTTGCGTCCATTTAATGGAAACAGCATGGATAAACTCTGACCTTCTGATTCTACAAAGAAAGGAAAATAAATTTAGCAGCTCTGCAACAAGAAAAAATGTGAATTAAAAGAAAATTTCCAGTTACAAAATATCAAATGAATAAAGAAATGGAATAAAAATATTCCACAGTGAAATACTAAAACAATTCTTGATTTTGCCAAAAGGGGAAGAGTTTATGTTTCCATCCAGTATTTTATTTACATCACGCAGCTTCCTAAATAAACTACAGCTACGCTTGGTTTTCCTTTGGTGTCCTAATCACATTGCTGATATTGCTGAATCAAACACTGGGAGCTGCTTTACACTCCCTAATGAGCTGCTGCAACACCCCTGTGGTCCAAATTACCAACACCCAAACACTCATAAGAAATGCAAACATAAACAGGACTGTTAAGAAGGTGAGCATATTGATTGATTACATCCTGTCTATGTGACCCTGAGGTCCAGATCAATGCACAGCTGGTCATCAAGCGTTGACCAGGGCTGGACCCAGCTTTCGAAGCTCACAATCTCCCCGACCCCAGAGGAAGCACTACAGCACACCCAGTGATGAGTCACTTCAGTGTCGACCCATGAGATCATTTGATTAGTTTCACTAACATTTTTCATTTCCAAATGCAGAAGTTACATGGTTCGTATGATTATTATCATTTTACTCCAGAGCCGAACCTGACCTCGTTGTTAATATTTGGAGAGGTGGGCGTCTTTATGTCAGGAATCCTAACAAAGCACAGGGTTGAAATCAGAAGTTAATTTACTCCCGGATAAAAAGAAAATTATTCTCTGTGTCTGAAGTTAAATGACACTAAACGTTTGAATCACCTGCCAAAAATATTTTTCATTTGCTAAATGAAACAATAATGAGAGAAAGAATGTGTCTAAAATTTATTTATAAATGTGTTCTACAGAGGTGGGCACCACTGACTAGACAGTTAGTTGCGCTAACCCCGATGCGCTAATCAAACTGGTGAAAGTGTCACCAGTTAATCCAGGTTTGCTTCTTATTGTGCCAGGTCTCCATTAGGTCAGGATCAATAATCACATTGCCATTAGCCGATATAGTGTGGTGGCTAAAACATTGCTCTCAAAGCGCTACGACCACTGGTTAAAGTCCAGTTAGAGATGTCGTCTAATTCACATTTTGGACCAGTTTATTTTACTGTTTAAGAAAATAATATTCACTCGTGTGGTCAATTTTGGAAATATTTCCATATATTCTTGAATATTCCTTCACATACAAAGACTTGTTGTTTTGAAGGTATCAAAGAGAAGGAGACATTTTCTAATCCGTTTTGTTGCGTTTTGATCAGGAAACGACACAGCCACCTATTTTTTTACAAACATCTGCATTGAGGACCCTGTTTGACTGTCACAAGTTAATTCAAGTCTTAATGCGGCTCGTTTTGTTTTTAAGTTTATTTCCAGCCAGCAAACTGCTTCCCAGTACAACATGCTCCTATACAGACAAATACTGTAGATATGGATCATTATCTGTTGGTATCTGACAGAATAATGCAGGAGCGTTTATTATTATAACTTTGGCTTGTCCATTTGGATTCACCACCAACTACCACATTGGCTGTTAACTTTATATTATTTCAATGAGATTTTATTGCAGTATAACTTATCAACATTACTTGATATTCCTCTCTATTTGGACACATAAACACCACAAGCAACACCATCAGGTATGTGATTTAAATTTTATCAAATGTGATGACACCAACCTCAATGTTTAGCAGCATTTCATGTGGGTAGTGTCGCTAAGAAAAACAAGAAAGTTAAGAAACAGTTTGGTTGCAGGATCTAAGCCAAAAACACACACCAGGCTGGGAGTGTTAATAACTCACATTACAGGAACTTGAGAGTCAATCCCAATGTTTTTTTTTTTCTGATCAGTGCTGGTTACAAAAGCAGAAACCTTCCACTAAGGTTTACATTGCGGCTGTTCTTGAGCGACCCCAAGGTCAAGGAAAGGTAAGTTAAAACACCTTCCACTGTCTGACCAGAAATTTCCTACACATTCAATCAGAAACGTTACCAAAATGACAAGCATTCACAAATTATCGCCACCTACTGGTCCGGCGTAGGTATATTTGTTATGCATATTTAGACAATTCTTTCCAAATACATAAGAAAAAAATATTGATTCAAAGAAAACTATTTGGACTAGTCAAGGTCAGAATTTACATGCACATACAACCTGCTTAGAAGTATTAACAAATTTGATGACAGAAACCACCTCTATTTACATACACTTCCATCTGAATGTGCTTTCCTTATGCTGTGACTTCATGTGTGTTTTTTTCCTCAAAGGAAGACCTTAAACTCAAGGTCCAGTGATACAGCTGAGAGCATCTTGACATTCTATATTGGCCTGGCAGTTTCTTTTGTCGCATGTTGAGGGATAACAGCGAGGTCAGCCTCTGGTCAGCCAAACAGTTATGGGAGAACGGAGATGTTCCAATCTGCTTTAGTGTTCTGTCCCTATCAGCAAGTTTGGCCAATTTTAGGCAACCAGGGAGTAAGAGAGACACAGAGGGGAGGGGTTTCTGCACAATGGACAGTCGTCTCATTAAAATGAATTGTTTGGTAAAATGTTCAAAGTTCTGGCTAAGAGGATTCTCTGTTCAATTTGTAATTTGGACAGGTTCCAGTTTGTCTTTCGGCTCCACCGATCGACTATGATGACACTTTTAACGGCGGAGAGCCGGGGTGCATCGCTCACACCGGGTCTGTCCTGAACCTCAGTGTGTGTACGCCGGGACCAGCACAGCTGAGGGCTGCTGCCTCAGTGGTAATGAATGGAAAGAGGCATGTTAATAAATTAGCTGTGCATGTATTCTACCTTATTAATGGTCTCAGAGGCAAATCACAACCTCTTTAATGTTTTTCACTTAACGTAGCTTAAGAGTGCTTTTCATAAAACATGGCAGCTTTTTAGACACTTATTCTGGGGGTGAATTTATCATCCTCCGCAGCTTCCTACCATCCTGCTCTTTTTCCTCTTTCCAATGTATTTTCTGCTCAACAAGCTCCTTTACCACAAAATAGCTTTTTCTTTCTTTCTTTTAATAAGATGTGTTTAATCTAAGATTAAATTGGGATGTGGCTGTCATTTGAGCATTTTCATTTGGGCAGAAATGACTGAACGCAGCCTCAGGGACTACAAATTTTATTCCTCCGTCTACTTAAGAGGATCAGTGAGACGCTGAGCTCACAGATACTACGATAATATATGATCACAGGGAACCATAACATTCTTTATCCGAACAAATCTTGGCTCACGTGAATGTATTTTAAGGCATGTTTGCTGTAATAACAGAAACGATTCATTAGAAGGAAAATTCACACACGAGAAAGGAAAGATTTGAAGGCAAAAAAAAGCTACAGCTGCATTAGGCTTACAAAGGCAGGATGGATAATCTGCACTAATATATAGATTGCCTTGTAAAAGTATTCATACCACTTGAAGATTCACAGTAAACTGAGATGACTGCGTTGCGTATCAGAGATGGTCAGGAAGCTGAGTACAGACAGCTGGTGAGCTGCTTTGGGCCTGGAGTGGAAACAGTCTTCTGAAACAAAGAAGATGATTCTGGAAATCAATAGAAACAGGAATAGAAAAACTATTTATCATCTGCCATCATCTGCTGTGGTACCCGGATCGGAGCCGGTGACCTTTCTGTTCGGGAGGCTGGACTGCTCTGTAACCTCTCGTTAGGAGTGTGCTCAGAAGGATTCTTCAAGAAATGAAGATCATCTTAGACAACGTGAGCCTCCTCTTCTCGATACTGTCTCACAACAACGTTTTTTGTTTGTTTGTTTTTCAGTCAGAGGCCTGACTGCTGCAGGAGCTCTTTGCTGCCCAGAGTTAAACAGACTGAACAGGAATGGAGAGAGAACAGCCCCCTGTGGCGCACATGTCCTGCTGACCGCTGATCACAAACACAACTCAGTCTTACAAACTGTGGCTGTTTGTCAGATATTCATCAATTCCAGGCAGTTATTGAAGCCTCTGTGTCTTCTGGAGTTTCAGATGAAGGAAAATGAATTGTGCTTAACGCACTGGACAGATCGAAGAACATGATACTCAGCGCCGCCTGCTTTGTTCAGATGTCGGTGTGACATTTTTGTATAATTTTTGTGAGTCGTCCCTTTCTTCTGCTCTCCATCCTCTCCTCTTCTATGGAATCGGGTTCTAGTGAGGAAGCTCCCATTTTGCTGAGTCCACCAAACACTGGACCAGAGCGCTGCTTCACTGGGACCATGAATGAACCTGGGAGTGACAGGTGTGTTTTAGTTCTCTCCATTTTCCTCTGTGAGTCCACGTTCTCCTTTTTTTCTTTTTTTTTTTTTTGTCTGCCCATGTCTCTACCCACCTTGTCCCCTCCCCCCGATTGTGCACCTTCATTCTGGGTTGATTTATGGTTTATTGTCTCCTGTTGTCTTTCAAGGTCGCCGCTAAAGCCGTCCAAACTGGACCCAGGGGAGTCGTCTTTCAGTGTACCTGCCAGGGAAACGCCAACGTCGCTGCAGCTGCCACCAGAGCACCTTGTGCCAAAGAAAAAGTCCAAACTGCTGATCTCCCCTGCACCTTCCAGCAACGGTGCATGAAGTACCTCAGCAGCCTGGCAGGTGATGCTGATCAATAGTAATGTCAGAGGTTGCATAAGCACAGCACCTTTAAAACAAGCTAACATTTTAACATTTTTTACCCTGTGACACTTTCTGCTGGGTTTTGCACAACTCTATTCGGTTACTTTTCTAATTCTTCCTAGAGACAATGTCTGTTTTACGATTAATTTCCCAGAATGGTAGGCAAAATAGAGGGCGTTAGGGAGCATTAAAAGGCAAAAACACATGCTCACTGCAGCAGACGTGGTTCCTCTCTGAATTGCAGTCAATGAAATAAAGATCAATCACAGTGTTCCCCAGGGTAGGGGGGCTGGAGGCAGACATCTAAATAGAAATTAGTGAGACCCTCCCAGGCTGTACAGACCTCTGTTCAACCAGTGGAGTCGCTGGTGGGTAGAAGGTGGGGCAGAGGGAGATCCTCAACTCATTCAACCCACCATTTACCTCATACACGTCGCAGGCGTGTACATATATTTGTGCACTGAAACCCGAGAGCCTGTCAGGTTGGATTTGACCTACTAGTCCAATGTTTGAAGATAACATCGGATGTATAAGTCGGTTCATTCATCCATGATTCTGATTCGGCTTACAGTGGAAGTCGTGGCCTAATGAAGCCAACAGAACCACATCGTATTGAAGAGGTTCTTCAGAGGTCCTTCTCCACCACTAGGCCTTGGACTCCTGTCCAGAAACGCCACAAGTAGGATTAGTGACAAATGGTAACCCAGGAAACATCCATCATGTACTGGGAAAAAACTTGACTTTTTTCTATTAATGCAGACATGCCTCTGTATTTGGGCATATAAGATCGGACAGCTGTTAAAGCCCCATGCTCACACAGTGTCCCTTTAGAAAATACCGAAGGAGAATTGAACACTTCAGCAATTCTACGAGGGTAACGATCTGGTCCAATGTTGCACATCTCTACATTCAAATTCAAATATGCTGAAAAACATTGTTATTTGCCAAGTAAGTGAGCATAACAATCATAATTGCCTATTTGGAACTGAAACACATCTAAGTTGGGTTTCATCTCATTCACAGATCCAGGATCTATCTTCAGAGGTGGATGAATCACAGCATAAACTGCTTCTACCATAGCTTCATAAACATGGGTTTAATAGCTTTAGTATTGCAGTATGTTATAATATTGCCCTGTTGTTGCAATGGCTATTCAAAGCATCTGCACTCATGCACAAAGCATGCTGATGCCATTGTACCTCTAAAAGGTGAGTTTATCAAGGAACACAGAGACACACTACACAAAAGCTTTAAAAGACACACAAAAAATGCTGTTGTCAGAAAACTTCGCAAACAATACAAGTTTGGACCTGGCTAATATTTGAAAAGTACAAATCTTTCTGTTTGTGTTAAGAAGGCTGAGACAATTAAGAAGTTTTCTTCCTTTCATCACTGTTCCTGTTTACACATGTATACCAAGAGCTGCAAGTTTCTAGATCCACTGCAGCTCTGCTCTCAAAGCACACGAACAGTAGACAGGGATCACAGAGGAGCGCGTGTCGACAGGAGCTAAACGGTCGGCCCTGATTCCTTTACAACACTTTGAGAATAGCAGATGAGGCTCCTTGCTGTGTTAATATTAATAGCACATCTATCTGAGTGCATTCAAAATAGCAAGGAGCAAAATGGAAAGGTCAACAAAGACATAAACAGGTCAGCAGAAAACAGAACAAAGAGTAACTCAGTGTACCAGTACACACACTCGTAATAAAGGCACCAATATTTGTACCTGCTGATCTTCCTGACATTCTGCTTTGTGTTAAGTGTCAATAATAGATCTGGTGCAGGTTGGAGCACTTTTACCTTTTCAAAATGTCTCTGGAATATTAGGAAACAGCCATTTGAAAGTAAAATTGGGTTAAAAAGATAACACATTGCTCTTTCAAAGTGGATGAAGGTCTTTAGCGGCATATTAAGAAGGAACATTGGCTCTTGAGGTCATGATGGAGTAATATCAATACTTGTAAGTTCTGATACAAAGCCTTGAGGTCGTCTGTCAGAAAGCAGAGAATGGACTTCATTTGTCCCAGCATCAAATCACTGGTAGTTCCCAATTCTATGTGATGAAAATGAAAATAATGGAATGGGAAGGTCATTCCAATATCAAATCTTTTTCCTGTAGTTGGCTGTTGATCATAATTGTGATGCAATTATATAGATTTTATGTTCTTATGAACTTTGAACTGTTTTAATCCTGAAATGTGCTGTACAAGTAAACTTGACTGGAAAAACTTGAAGGAGAGTTTTAACAGGTAGAGGAGGAAAATAAAGCTTGCTGTTCGAAAAGAAAACCAATTACTAAAAATTAAAGGGCACTTCAACAAAGTCTTAGTTTAACCGTTTGCACAGTTATGCAAAAAAAATATTTATATATATTAATAGATGTTTTATTCTTTTACGACAAATAACTGATGTTTACAAAAGAAAAGCAAAAAGGTCAGTTGAGGTTACCCAACTGACTTTAACAGGATCCAGCCGATTTTAAGTTTTTCCATAGATATTCTATTGAATTTAAGTCCAGGCTGTGGCTTTAACACTCAAGGTCATACACAGACTGCTTGTTAAGCCACTACTTTGTTTTCTTGGCTGTGTGCCTCAGGGTCATGTTGGAAGATGAGTTGCTGCCTTTGTCTGAGACTCAGAACACTTTGGAGCAGCTTTTCTTGAAGAACCTCTTTACATTTGGTGACTGTCATCACACTTTCATAAACACATTCCACAGCATTGTGCTGCTGCACCACCATGCTTGAAATTGAGAATAGTGATGAGCAGATGAGAGAAACTGTTACAGATCAGAGAAAAATGTTCTCCTGACTGGACTCTTGGTGTCCTTGCCAGAAAGTTCTGTTTTCAGTTGTACTGAAGAATTTTGTTTCTCCTGGTCAGATGATCTTGAAGTGTTATCAGTCAGAAATTGACTTTTTGAGCTTTATGTCATGTGATAATATTATTCCCACATCAAAACTAAACCTGGAGTGTTGTTTTAATTCTTTTATGCATCTTCGAAGAATCCTTGAATCTCTGGAGGCAGCCATACAGGGGGGCTCCCCTGGACCAGCGGTTCCCCCAGACTAGCAGCAGCAGCAACTAGCAACACTTGGTGGCACAAATTCTCAGTCCAGCGCTCCTGAGGATGGATGTAGACGGCATCATGCGTTAACACTGCTGTGATGATGGGCTGAAGGTGGGTGTCGGCAGGAACAGGAGCTTCTTAAAGAGATGGAGGCCAATGGAAATGCTTTAACATTTTAAGTTGTGTTTAGTATTATCAGACAACTGAAGGTAACAAAGTTGTTACTATGAAATGTAACTATGTGCCTAGAAAATACATAAAACCGCCCCCTTAAGTGGGCTGCCATGTACATCTGATCACTATGCTGTGAAAACCTGATGCATTTGCAAAGGTTGAGCTTCAGCATGATTCTCAACAAGAAAACACTGCAGCATGGCCTGGCTAACCACTGGGTCGACGTAGCAAAGAGTGAGAATACTTATGTGCCTAAAATGTTTTACTCTTCTACAAAAAAAATTCTGGAAAAATGTGTCATGTTTTAAATTAATTTAGAATCACATTTAGAATGTACTTTTTTTTTACATAAAGAAATGTGCAAAGAGTTGAAGAGTGTGAATGCTTTTTGGTGGCTGTAAATGGTCTTTTTTTTAATGTATTTTATCCTGTATTATATTTGTTTGGAGAGATATGTGCAACAATAAAGGGAGGGTATGTAAATGAATTATTATAGCATTTTAACAGGGGTGTGAATGAATATCTTTGAAAGCCATGGCATGTTTTGGGTAAACATTAATCAATGCTGCAGCAAACTTGAGCATATATTAATTATGTGGTTTTTCACACTGCAGACCATCAAAATACACCAAACTTAACATGACAGTAATTCGCAGTGATGTTTTTCTGCTTATTCATAAATTCATAAATAGAAGAACAAAGAGACGCATGAATCGTCAGAGGAAAAGTTATTAATACGCCGTTTATCTTCAGTCAACATGGAGAGTGGTAGTCTCCCTCTGGTGACAGTGCACTCTTACTGCAACAAGTACAAACTAATAATTAATTGTCACTAACATGCTACTGGATGACCCTGTTCACAGGTCTATTCAGTTTAAACGATCTTATTTGGATTGATCCAATTCACAACAAGGATCTTCTCAAGCAACGACACAAGACAAACATGTTTTTATATTTCATTCATACTAAATTCAGTCCATTTCATGTGGTCTCAGTCCCTATTAACAGACACAATATGCATGTTGGGAGTTCTTTTTATGGAAAACTAAATCAGGTCATACTTTCATTCAATGGACTTTCTTTACAAAGATCTCAACACATCATGGGACGTTGAAGTGTTTGATTCCCAATACAACTCTGAACGCAACCATAAACCAACAGGGATTACGAACTGTAGGGAATAATATAAAGTGGCATCGTGAAGATGGTGCAGAGAGCAAAGACATGTAGTAATCCTTCTGTACCAGTCTGGTCCAGGTGTCTGAGACACCGTGTTGATGAAGCTGCATAACTACTTTGCTTGAACTAAAAGCCCTGAATGATTTTGGAGAGTCTGCATGAGGACCATTACAGAACCAGAGGAAATCTCCAAGATTCCCAAATCATGTTGTCAGAGCGCAAGGCTGCTGCTCAAATGGCTGCACAGATTTGTGACACTTATCTTAATATTAAGAGTTATAATGGCGTTTAGTCGCACTACTTTGTGGACACTTTCAGTTGTGGCTGTTTTCATGTTTGATGCGTGAATCTCAATGTCGTTCAGAGCAAATATATGAACTTAACATTAGCTGAGACACAGCGGGATGGAAATGATGGACTAAAACTAAAACTGAATGTCAGACAAATTCTAGGGTTTATGTCTGTTCATTTCCAAGCCCAAAAAGTGCCACTCATTAAATTTGCAAGCGACTTAAGAAAGAAAGAAAAAAAAAAAGCCTGAAGCCACTCATAATAAACAAAATTGGCAACCAAAACTCAAAATAGTTTCTTTTTCTCAACAAAATGCGCATCTCCCTCCATTTTTTTTTTTTTTTGCATTTTTTTCCTGCTGATGCTGTCACATAGAAATGGTGGTCACTGTCCAAGATGCGTAGAAGAAATAAAATTCAATTCCAAAAGAAATTAGCAATGCAAAGTGGTTTTGATAAGTAACTGTAGTCTGACTACTGGATGTGAAATAGAAACACGTTAGATTACTCCTCACTAAAAAGGACAATGGTGTGTTGCTAACAGGAAACTGAAGCAGTCACCTCGGGTGGAATATGGTGAAGCTGGTTGCATCCTGTCATAGCAGGTTCCTGTATCCATGACGGATGCTCCCGTCTCCCTGTGGCTCCCAGCCCACGGTGAAAGCTCAGTGGAATTTCCCTGTCCACTATTCACAAGTCATCAACATCAATATTTCCTCCTCCAGCCCTCATTCCCTCTTCACCGGTCCCTGCAGTGTTCCATCCATCCCTATTCATCCTGAAGTGGCAGCTGGAGCTACATGTGTCTCTCCATAGAGAACAGGTGGAAAGAGAGACTCAATCTGGGATCTCCAGCATCCTGGAGAGATGTTTCTGTGATTAAGAGCAAGACAATATACATGTTTAAATCAAGTTTATTTATTTATTTTATTATTATTTTTTCTTTAACAAAGAAAACAAAAATAAAACTGTTTTCCTGTTTTCCTGGTGAAAACGTGAATATTTTCTGGTTTTTATGGAAGGCAGAGGACGGAGTTGGAATTGTGTACAACATTAGCCAGAGACATTATAGGGACATCACAATTCAATATTCACTCATATGATATTAATATCTGTGTAGGTCCTGATATTGAAAATATTCTATTTCGAGTGACATCATGCTTTATTGAGCAGTTTTTATTATATTTAGAATTCCCAGCTGCACTTTCTGAATTATTTGAATGAAGATTTGGTGCAGTTTATGTTTGACCAAAGTATTGTTTTTGTCACTTTCAGTTTCTTTATTATGTATTTTACTGAGCAAATTAAAGTTGTGTCGATTTGCCATGTTCGACCAACCTTGTGACGCTACTGGAGTGTTTAAGTGTGCTGTACTGGTGCAAACAAATTTGTAGTTTAGTACATTTATGTCTTTGTTTTTAAAAAAAGAGCTATCTTTCTGGATCAGATCGGTGTCGGCCGCAGATATCCGCATTGGTATCGGGAGTGAAAAGTGGATCGGTACTTTCGGGTCGTATGTGCGACTCCATAGTGGAGGGGGTGGAAAATGTTTTCTCCGTTATCATTACATTCGAGAAATTGACAAAAGACAACACTGACAGTACTTTTTGGATGTATTGGAGGAATTCAGATGTTCTGTGTGAAGTAGAGTGCAAACCGGGCCTCAGCTCAACTCCCTCCTCAGGTGACACATTTTGTGCATTCTGAAAATACTGAAGGATCATTTCTGGCTCAGGGCAGCTGTGGCAGTTAATAAACATCTACTTTGCCTGAAGACACAAAATTGAAGGCACAAAACTGAAGGCAATACTCGGGAAAGCTAAAAAAATTTACAGCAAGCCTTAAAGAAAATAATTTGCTTAAATCATACTGACTCTTTTTATTATGTGCTCTGCGTAAGCCGCAAAAGAACTTGTCGTTCTAAAGGTTATTAAAGAAACACTTTGCTCTCAGAGTCAGAGGGCTTATGTGATTCTGTAAAGTAGGAATGGCTGGAAAGAAGCAGGAGTAGAGCTTTGATTCACCTCAGCTCAAATGTTAATTTACTTAAGCAACTTTTTATCTGTTGATAAATCTTAAGTTACTGATTCTGACAAATTTCTGCTTTTACTGGATTGAACTAGTTTTGATATTTAGCAACAGTTTGGATTGGGATGAATTTGATTTAAGGTCATCAATAAAGTAGATTTTTGTTGATTTAAGAAAACCAAACTGTTATAGCAAAGAAAAATAGAAAAGGCAGGGGTCCAAATTAATTCAATCAAACTGAAGATACAAGTACTACTATGGCACTACTATGATAGGAAACCAAAGAGAGAATAAACATGTTTCTATTCAGAATACACAGACCACGGATTGTGAGTCATACTAAATCAGAACTGGATGATGATCTGATCTGAACAGGAATAAACTAAAATAAGTTAATTTGATTAAACTATAAAGTATGACGATCTTGAACATACATCTGACAGGATTTAACTCTGGCTAGCAGGTTTATATGTGCATATAAAAAAAAGAAACATTTCAAATAATTGTGTCAATGTCACCTAAACCAGGTTCTAACTGGTTCTGTCTGGATGAATTTCATGTTTTGATTACTTTGGATTCATCTTTCTCATCAAACATCATCCACATAAAAACCGTGGTGTGTGAAAGTTTCTCTATTCTGCTGCAAAAAAAAGCACAAGTGTAAAGTGATGAGTGGCTTCTCACAGCCATTTCTTTCAAGCCCAGCAATCAGCATTAACCGCAGGGATTTATGACAGGGAAGACAGAAGCTTTATAGAGAAGTGCGTTCCTGCGCCTCCCTCTGAGGGAGAAGCTGATGACGGCAGGAGCGCTAACGTTCAGAGGGGTGAGGCGGCTGCTGAGGGAGAAGGGAAATAAGGAAAAGAGGAAAACACTTAGAGAGATTAAACACGGCGGGATGAGAGAAGAGCCTGTTTTTATGTGCAGATGTCTGCAAACGTGCTGCCCCATGTGTGTAAGCGTGTCCAGTGTGTGTTGGAGACGTTCTGGATCCATTTCAGGTCCTGAGTAACAATCCATTATAGATTAGCAGTGAGTCTGCCCTTTTTTTAATATATGGAATCTGCCATTAATCTAGAGGAGTTATCTTCAATGAGGAAGACATCGGTCCACTGTCAGCACCAGCGCTATCTGCCCAGTGTGGTGGAACTGGAAACCGGTTTCAAACTGCTGTTATTAGGGCAGAGGACCATGAGAGGCTTTGGTCACTGGTAGAAAATCAAATATAAATGATGCCTTTCTGTGTGGCATTAACAGCATTCATTTACCAGCTTAGGTTTCCATTAACTGAGACCAATTAAATATGACCTCAGATCTGATGATTTTGATGATAAATGCCATTTGTGATGAAGATCACCTAATTAGTTAGCTGAACTTACAATTTGCATGCAGTACGTTGTTCGTAAGATGGAGAAAGATTTCAAACATAAATTTTAAAAAACAGTCTGCTGTTTCACTTTGAAGCACAGATAAACATCCAAAGAGGAGAGACAGGAAAACCTTTCTGACTTCCACCGTCAACGAATCACCGACAGTGAAAGTCTATTGCCCAGAGAATCGTAATGAGCTTGAGACTCATGCTGAGCATAGCAAATACACATGTGACAAATGATTTGACACAGTGAGTCTGTGTTTGACATCTCACTGGGAGGGCGTGTGAGGCGAAGCTAACAACCATGACAGGTGTTTTCTCATTCTGCAGAGGTCTGTGTGAACTTCCAGTCAGCAAGAGGAAAGGTTTGCTTGGCGTTCCTCGTCGTGTCTACGGACGCCATCAGTCTTGAAGAAGGCAGTCTGTTCTGAGCTGGTCCTGTGTAAAATAAAATAAAATAAGAAAAAAAAGGTTATCCCTTTTGGAATTGGAAAAATTAAAAATAAATCTCATCATTTTTTTGTGTGTTATTGTTCAAGTCAAACCAGCAAAAGTCTTCAGAGAGACAGACAAAAAAGAAATAAAACAGTGGAAAGAAGGCTGGAGAAAAAGAAATAGAAGGAGAAGAAAAGAGACAAAAAGACAAAAAAGAGACATGAAAAGAAAGGAGGAAGAGTAAAAAAAATATTTAAGAAAAGAAAAAAGAAAAAAATAAGAAGAAAATAGAGAAAAAGAGAGAAGGAAAAAACTAATAGAAAAGAAAGTACCATATGTACTATGTATGTATGTTTTTACAGAGTAAGTTAGAAAAAATATATTTATTATGACATGAAGTATTGAGAATATGCTTCAGATTTAAAAAATGTCCATGCTTCATGTTACCCGACTCTCTGAATGTTTAAAGTATGCTGTTGGTATTAGGTGAAAACTGTAAAAACAATCCAGGCCGCAGACATGCATGGCTCAGTGCCTGGGGTCGACACTCAGGCTTTGCCTCTCTGCTCCCCATGCCTACACATTGCTTGTCAGCTGGCTGAAAAAGCTTGCCACATTTTGTCCTCAGGTCCGAGAAACACAAAGTCCAGTCAAAGAAACTCAGAAACATTCACATTATGGGAACTTATTAACCAGCCATTTGACTTTTTTATTTATAAAGAGAGAAATGGCAAAAGAGATTTTATTCAGTTATTGGAACGAAGCTACTATATTCTACCAGTGTTTACTGTATTTAATCTCCTCAGGTTTATATAACAAAATAACATTGAACAGCTATATACATGGAAACCTGTTGTGTAGTAGAAGGAGCCGTGTTTCACAATGTTAAAACCCAAAGCACAACACTTATAAAGCAGAACTGTATCTTTGAGCTACAGTTCTGTGTAGCAGAACTCCTTGCCTCACAGCCAGGATGAAGCTGTGGAAATTCTGCAAAACCACACATTATGATAGGATTGAAGGGAAATCTTTGGTTGTGTGCTGTAATCAGCAGTCAGCAGTTGTTTGGTGTGACAGGCTCACTGACAGCCAGTTTAGGACTCTCACAATCACAGACGACCTGCAACAAATATTAAACAGTGTCTAAAAGTTTGAGAAAAAATCTGCTGACGCGTAAAATGACTTATTATTGATTGATTTTTTTCATTTTTTTCCACCCATAGTTCTTCCTCATACTCTTTACAGAGTTTGACTGTAGTGTATAAGAACACTCCAGTTCAAGCCCAAGTATCACATCAGGCCCTGATGACAGTAACTTTTTTAGAAATCAGAATTTGCCTGTGACTGAGTGTGACTGTCTTGTGTCTGACAGACGTCCACTTTGATGTTGGAGATCTTAAAGATATAGAATGTAACTTTTAAAAAAATATATATTATTTCACATATTTGTTGAAACTGTCACTATGTTGTAAGAGAATTCTATGACACTGATAGGTTGGTTTTGGTCGGGAGTTTCTACAGACAGCAATAGAAGCTGAGGGAGGAGGCACAGGAGATTCATCTGCCATGTCACTGTCATGACATGGCATTTTTAACAAATATGTGAAAAAAATTTTCTTTTGTAAAAGTTACATACTGCAGTTTCAAGTTTAATAGTTTTTCTGGAGGAGAGTTTCACAAGGTTTGACAATGGTCAGTTTTCAGCCTAAGAGGATATTCTTTCTTTCCTCCTTCATTTCTTTGAGAGCCTCTTTTGTTGCTTCAATCTTCTCCAGAAGGCAAGACCTCTCTGCTTGCCACTGCTGCCTTCCCTTATGCAAAACTTCCAGATCATTCTTCACAGCTGCTTATGCATTTCTGAAAGTTTTCTGCTGATTGTCAGAAGACTGGATTTTTTTTTCCTGGGCTCAGAGCAATCTCTGGTCCTCCACGTCCTGCTCCATTATGATCAAAACAGCCTTCATTTTGCACGGTTACTGAACTGGCTCGGCTAAGCAGATCTCAGCCTCATTTGTTCTGGTCTTCTCAGCAACCAGAACAAATTTCCAGCTCTACGACTTTCCCTGCAGCATCTTGATGGTATTGGGTCTACTCTCCTGCTACAGATGAAACGCAGCTTCCACAGGTAAACAGGCCTTCAGCCAGAGTGTCTAATTCATCATAAGAGAGACTGCTATCAGAAATCGTTCCCACCTCTGCCATCACAGTCCACAAATACCATTTGAGTTACCGCTCAAATGGTATTTCTGAGTTATTTCAGTACAACTCAGAAATAAAGCATTTCTGAGTTGTACTGAATTGCATGGCATCGAATGACATGTGGATGACTTTTATTTTGGGGATTTTCAGGACTAGACTCTGTGAAGTCAGTTTTGTCAGACATAATGAAAGATTCTTATATCTTTATACTCACACAAAAGAGAAGCAATCCAAATAGATGCATGTATGTGGGTGTGTGTGTGTGCGCATGTGTGTGTGTGTGTGTGTGCGTGTATGTGTGTGTGTGCGCATGTGGGGGTGTGTGTGTGTGGGGGGAGGGGGGTGTATGTAAGACGATCCACTGTAGCTGTGGGACATCTAGTGGATGTCGTTCTCACTTAGTGGTGCAGCTGAGATGAGCAGCTTTGATATGTATTGATTATGGCTCATCTGTGGAAGTTAAAACCTATTACAAAATACCATCAGCCTGTTTAAAAGTAGGAGCTTGGCAAAAGTTAATCATGGAACAGTGTTACCTTTAAGGCTATTGCACTCTGTGGCAAGTCATACAGCGCGGACCTTGAGGTTTTTCAATTATTCCAACCAATTTGAAATAATGTAACTGTGACCTAAAGCTGTTTGCAATGAAGGCATCATTACAGGAGAAAGCGAAGACTTAGTGCAGACGTTGGCTAAATGCAGAGCAGGCGCTTTTTTTTCTCTCTCTCTCTATTTTTTTTTTTACCCTTGGATTGCCCTAATTATACAGGGCATTGATTTTACAATGCATCCATGGATTGATTTGAAGAGCCCTGCACCTTCCCTAAGGAAGGAAGGCTTTGCTCTCTGGTGTTCTTCTCGCTGTTGTCCTCTTCATCCATTCTCTGTCCCACTCAATTTAACCGCATCCAGGATCGCTGGCAATGTTCAGCTGACTCATGTGGTTGTTGACAGAAAAAAAAAAAAAGACCCAAAGTTTGTATAAAACTAATTCTGGTGAATTCAGGTAATTCAAAGGGAAAACTAAGATCATGAGACCCGCCATTATTCATACATATTATGAATTTGAGAAGTACTGGGGACACCTCTTATTCAATTTTCTTTCCATACTTTACGTCAAAAAAACCCGGTACATTTCAAGATGCATCTACGCCTCTCTGTCACTGCGTCTGTCTAATTTCTTTCCTGCTTTCCATACTTGTGCCGAGCCGTTTCCTGCCAGGAGAAGCCAATATGTAACAGAGGAGACAGAAATGCGGAAGCCGTTAACGTGTGTCTGAGAGAGGTACACAGTGATACTGGGAGGATCAATTGCTGTTTGCAATGGAGGAAAGAATAAAAAAAAATATTAGTCCAGGAATGGAGAGACGGGTGTGTTTAAAAATCAATTACACAGTAAATATGACACGAGTCAGCAACGATGGCCTCCAGGGAGCCGAGGAAATATGTTCCTGCCCCACATCAGTAAATCTGCTCTCCCTACAAATGAATTACTAATTTTATGTTTAGGAGTGAGAGAGGAAAGGAGAAAAAAAAAAACTGGACCCTGTTCATGGTGTTATGTGTGCTGCTTATGTACACAAGCTATGGCTCCCATGGGAGAGCATTATTAATTGATGGGGTAGAGTAAAGGAAGCTTTCTTTTCTGCCGAGGGAGAGGGGGTGAGGCCAGAGCGGCCCGGTATTACCTCTGATCTTTGGGAGTGTCAGCAGGTCGGCGAGCCAAAGGAAAGCACTGCAGCAGCTGATGCTTTGAAGCATCCTCAAAGGTTGACCTAAGAAGGCTGAAAGACCGGGGACGGAGGACAGGATGGAAGGGGAGGAAGCCCGGTGAGAGTGGAAGCTGGGAGAAAATGTCTAGAGGGCGAGGAGAGGAATGGGATGCAGCCAAGAATCCAAGAACAGAAAATGTAAACATGTTGACATGAGAATATGGTAGACAATTCAAATCTTTGTCTCCATGTACAGGGGATTTAAATATGACACGATCTTCTGGTCAGCTGACTGCATCACCACATTCGTAACGCAAAGGCACATAAAGCAGTTCTGTGGTCATGCAGTCTACAGTCATGCAGATCTTGCAACATTTTATTTACCCCACTCCTACCAGGGTGTGGATACATCAGGGGGGATTACTACACTGTCTAAGTGAGACGCTTTATGCCTGAATGTGGGGCGTTGTGACGTAAAGCTTTAAACAGTAGGAGAATTTAACTGCGTAAACGCCGTTTGACCAAAGGAGGCCAGCACTGAGGTATTTTGTTTGTTTGTTTGTTTGTTTTTTTAAGAAAATAATACAAAGACAATTTATGACATTTCTATCATAAACTCATGTGGTATGAGCACATATACTGTCATGACAGAATGCAAACCAGTGAAACTTTTTTCATGACGGGCACGCTTCCCCTTCTGCATATCTTTTTTAGCCGCTCCGCGTTTCCTCTATGCTCTTCATCTGAGTGACTGTGATGTCTTGGCAGCAGTATTGGGTTCAGCCCTAATGAATAGCATTGATCCTTGTTGGGTTATGAGCAGGCTTTAGTGGCCATGTTGAGATGTTAATAAGCCTGGCCTTATTCCGGAGGAGCTTTAATTAGCCTGTTCAAAATGTGCTTACAGGGCGCACTGTCACTCTGCTGTGGCGTACATTCCTTAGGTCTGGCACATACATACACACTAACACACACAGGGGTGGGGTTGGGGTGGGGGGAGGGGGGGGGCAAGCAGAATCTAGAAGGATTCACACAAACGCATGCGCGCACACACAGCAAGTCATTTCATGGACCACTGAGATGGCAATCAAAACAGCACTCTCCATTTATTCAATTAATAGTTAAATTAGCAAATCAGGCAGTGTGTATACTGTAACATATGGTGCCACTACATTCACATACAGAGGTACAAACAATGACATTGTAACACCGTATCCTAAACATTGCCTGTTATTTAATCCCATTGGGTTCTAAAGCCACAAAGGACAGACTGCCCCTACGCTCACCTGTATGTTTGTCCCAGAGCCTCCTCCCACCTGGAGGTGCCTACCAAATTTCTAAAGAGAATCGTAAAGGGAGTTTATGGTCAAATCTTTCAACATCCACAAAAGCTGTTTTTTTTTTTGGCGCACATTACTAACGGATCTACTTCAAGCTTGCTAAAATGATGGGAAGGCTTGGAGCAGGGTTCCTCAAATCCTGGCCTCAGGGACCTGCAGGTGTCCTGCAGCTTTTAGATGTGTTCATGGTTTAACACACCTCAATCACATAGCTGAATTACCTCCTCGATTCAAGCCTGAAAAGATTTTTTTTGGAAGGAATTTTCATGATATGGTTCGAAATGTTTGACCTCAGCTGTATTTTGCCCTCATTGTCAAGACATTAAAAACAAATTAAAAGACAGTTTAGAAGGAGATTTGGATTGTAATTTAATATTCTTTTCCTGCAATTATTTCCGTGTTTTTGGAATATTTAAATGATTCCAAGAAAGAGTTTCTCTCATGTGCATACGTTACATATTTTGCTGCAAAATGTTAATTCTCTATGCACAAATCAACCATTGACAAATCCCAGTAGTAATTCCTTAAATGCCACAAAAGGCTTTGACATTTAGAAAGTGCTTGTAAATTGTTAACCTGAGAGTGCTAAACTAGCTAATTTGTTGCTAAAAAAGAAAAGCCCTTATGCATCCATGTAATTTTAAAGTTGTTTTGTAAGTTGTTGTATGCCTTTACTCTAAATACCTTTTGAATTAAATTGTTCTGGACACATAATATTTTCCACGTATCATCACTGTGGCTGTCATAAACCTGATTCCCTCACCCCCGGATTTTCAGCAGCTTTTACTCTGAACAATTGGTGTAGACACTGCAGCCCTGCTGGGACACAACAGAAAGCTGCTGATGCTGCCAAAACCCTTTTTTTCCATCAAGATGTACTGGAGGGTGTTCTTGTACGCAGCCTCTTGAGTGAAAGGGAGCATGTGATGTAAATCTTGTATTAGCGATGGGCTCCAAGCGCCTGATGTTTTCCGATTAAACTTTGTTCTGCTGTGCATTGTGATCAAATTGGTCTTGAAATCAGTTGTGCACACTACTTCTCATACAGTTACTCACGTTTAAACAGCTTCTTATCCTGATTCTGAAAAGTAGGTGTGTAAAATGTTCTCTGGTATAATAGACACCAATGAGCCAGTATCCACAATCAGCTCAACATCTTTGCATTGTCCATTAACAGTCACTTGAACTGTGCAGAGAATCTTGTCTTGCTCTCATTGTTCGTGTAAAGAACTGTGGGCTCATTAATAACGACTTCACGTGCCTCTTTCTGAGTCGTGAAAAACGTCCCACTTTACCACACATGTTGCATGTCATTTTAGAAGCAGGTTTGTTAGAAAGGTGGTTGAAAGATCCGCAGCAGAAGCAGGAACAGTTACCAACTGCTTCAGCCGCGACAGGAGCAGAATGTAGAAAAGCCTTTGGATCTCCGTTCCCAGGGCATGAAGGCCAGCCATCCCCCAATGCAGCTATCACCAACATGCAATTGTGGAACATTTTCAGCCATGTTGGAAATGGTGTTGCTGGTTCCTCTGGGCATGGCATGAATGGAGCAGATGAAGGCACAGAAATAGACATCCTCGTTGCCAATGTTGTGCTCTTGCTATATTGAAATAGTGGAAAATAAGCAGCATCAAAGTTCAGCTTCAGTTCTCTTCTTCTCCACATGCAGCATATTTTGCCACATGCATATTCAGAGAACCCCCTTCTGTCCTTGTATTATTACACAACATAACTTCATACACAGACAGTTAAAACATGCACAATTTTATAGATTTATGTTTTTTGAAGAAAAGCCACAAATCCACCTGTGTTAGGTTTTAGCAAAATTAATTCAAACAGAAAAAATACAAAAACACCTGAAGGTCAATGGTTTAGCGATATATCAAACTTAAATTATAAAAAGTATTGGTATGAGAATAAGTATGAAATCAATCTCAAAATGTGCAGTGTTGCTCTCTAACACTGCTACTCCAATATTTTTGGCAGTTATGATTGACAATACAGCTGTTGTTGTTTTTTTATCCTGTTAATTGCAACGATCCATTTCACCCTGGTTCTCATCATCAGCTTCTTTTGTGCGTTTTTTCCCAAATAATTTAGCAACTTTTTGCATTGTTCTTAAGATATAAAGCTTAAGAACAAAGCTTTATATCTTTGTTTTTAGAAAAAGAACAAAGATATATGAAGCCATTCTGCTTCATAATGCTTCATTCTGCAGCCATAATGAAGACAACTAGTCTAGATTCTGTGTTGAGGCAAATTTGTTGTGACTGCAGTAAGCAAGTATGTAGTTTTCAAAATATTTACAGTTTGCAATTAGGCTAATAAAATTATTTACAACCCTTGGCCAGCGCAGATCACCTCCCTTCACACCATAACTCCCACATGCAGCGATGAGGAGTCTGCAAATGTCAGAGGTTTTATTTTCAGAGCAGCGTCTCTGTATCTTGCACCACCTGCGGTTTAAACTGCTGCACTTTTAATTCATAATGCTCATCTCATCGCCTGCCTTGACGCCTGCAGCTACATGTTCATTTTTCCACCAATTCTGTCCAAAACAGGAAGAAATAATTGTACTTTGTTTGTCCTTTGCACGCTAAATATGAATTCCGTTCCTTTTTCTTTCTGTCTTTTTTTTTTTTTAATTTACACTTTTAGAAAAACACCATTCCAGCACCATTGCTCATCATGGCAATGTTTATCTTACTTAGAGGGACTCTGTTTATCTCACTGACAGCTGATCTCACTGTGGACAAAACTGCTCTAATATTCCAAGTAAGCAATGCTGGGTCACTGAAGTAATGCAATTGGGTCGACTTATGTCATCACCCTGTGATAAAATAATTCGCTGACAACATGCTGACTAATATCAAAACAGCAAGATAAATGCAGGTTGCCACGGTAACCAGGCCAGCCAGTTCTCTCTGCAGTCAAGTTGCTCCTGCATCTGCTGTGTTTAGAAATAACTTCTCTATTGTTAGATGTGTTTTTCTCCCTCTTTTGTGACTGTTCTCTAGTTCTCTGTATTTTTTTCCATATAAAACACTTTATAAAATTATCTAACTGTTTACAGACTAGTTATTGCTGCAGGGGTTGCGTCTTACTGGGACGTATGAAATCAACTTCAGACAGGAACACAAAGCTTTTACAAACAACTGAGTTTTTAAAAAACAGTCATCTATTAGAAAACGATTAACAGAGAAGAATACAGGGATGGGGGGAGGAGGGAGTGCAGCCTTTCTTCCACCCTGCCGGGTGGACAGCCCAGTGCACAACCTGGCCTCATGTCAGGACTTTAGAGCAGACCAGATCACTCTCAGCTCACCTCACACTGCAAGAATAACTCTGAGGTTTTTCTTTAGAGACATCACAACAATCGGAGCATCCTTAAGTTGTCAAAAGGCAGAAATCAGGTTAGAATTTGGCCTGATTATCTTGTGTGAACTAAACTGAAGCTCCTGGATTTTCATTGTTTGTTTCTTGTTTCTACTGTTTCTCTGTTGCTCAGTTTGCCGTTCACTTCACATGTTCCAAGGTCCGTTCTCACTGCTCTGCACTTAGGCCTTTTTTTTTTCCTAACTTAAAACATGACATACGGTGCATTAAGAAATTCAGCACTTCAGCTTTTCCTATCTGTTGTGTACTGCAAGTTGAAAAACTGAAAGACGGCCAATACACTTTTTTACCCCTTGCTTGCAACAAAGACAGATTGGAAACAGATTTGAAATTCTTCCAGTGGCAAAAATATACCCGGTTACAATGTGGAAGCTAAAGCAATAGAACCCATCACTCTTACCGAGGTGGCAGCTGGCAAACTGCAAGCAGCGCGCCTGTGTGTGCCGACTGCATGGCCAGCTAACTGACCAGCAAATCTCGGTGCCTTTACGTATCACACATGAGCCACTACAGGTCTTGTGCGGTTTCAGATCGTGCAGCTGAGACTGCAGAACCAAACGTTTGTGGTTTCAACATTTATCTGTGTTAAACATTGGCAGAATCTCCCCTGAAGGGAATCCCACACACAAAACACAAATAATTACATAAGAAATGCAAATAAAATCACATGTAAATAACCACTGCACACTCAAACCGTCTGCCAAAGGTTTTCTGACGGTCCTTTCATAATGTAAGGTTTAGTCACAGACGGCTCAGACCTGGCTTTACAGAAACGGTGAGTAGTGCCATTATCTGCTGATCCTCCAATCGGACTTTTACACCACAGCACTTGTAGTGCTTCATCAGGCTGAATGCTAACAGCAGTTCATCACCACTCACTGAGTGTTTGGTCAAGTCTGTTTATATACATAAATATAATGTGTGATTCTTCAGTTCTTTCCTGTCAGATCCATTTCTCTCATCTGGATTTTGCCCAAAAGTTAAAAGTCATGATTCTTGGATGCTTTGACTTGTGGTTTGGTTATGGCTTATTTATGGTTCATAGTTTTTACATTTTTGCATTATTAGTTCTTTCTGGTAGGTCTGTCTTCTAAGTTATTCTGGCTCTTTGTTGTTCTCTCCTCTCTTTAACTCAGTTCATACCTGTTTTTACATAAGTCCAGGTTATGTTTTTTGTTGTTTTTTTTGCAGGTTTTTTTTTTTTTGAGAAAATAAATCAATCTAATGCCACACTTGTCTGCCTGTTTGGCTCTCCAAGATCCACCATAATATTCAAGTTCATTATTCATCCTTTTGCTCTTTAATATTCCCTTGTGCTTTGCTTGAAAAAGCAAGTCTATTTGTTTTCCATAAGATTACTTTAGAAACTTTGGTGTATTTACAGTAATTTAGCAAATTACAATTCTAAGTTTGACACAAATCTTCCTCTGTTTCAGTCCGCTGCCTTCTCTGTAAAGGTCTTGCTGATACCGAGCTGCTGTCCAGGAATAGTCGTTTTGAGCTGAGCAGGACCCCTAGAGCCACATTCTAATAAACAGCATGGGGACGTTTAGGACTGCGTCCATGCAAACATCCTGTCTACCTCTCTTTATAACGAGCTCACGCTTTCCTCATACACAAACTCCCTGTAGTCCAAAACAGCTTTGGACAGCAAACCTGAACAGCCCAGGGCTGCAAGGACATGCTGCTCCAAACTTGATGAAGCATTTATTAATGGACGGGGAGTTTGTCAGTGTGTGCGCCACATTACACGCCTGTGCATACAATTCTGACTTGTCTAAAAGGCTTGGGTGGCTGATGTGAAGAAATGATTGCACAAAATAATGCTTCTGCTTGGCACAATAAATTTTCATCTACGCATTTTATTTGATTATACATATCTATCAAACACACACACACGCACACACACACCCCCCCACACACACACACACACAAAGGAGTACAATGCCACAGAGCCTGAGAGGCCCATTTAGTGGCTGTGTGGATTTGATGAGAAGGGCCTTTTGCTTTATTTAGTCAAGTGCTGCCTAATATGATTATGGTCAGCAAGCCTCCTGTTCTCTCTCACATTAGAGAACACACTGGGAGCTATTACCCAAGTCCCTGATGACCGACCTCTTTCCTGGAGAGAGAGAGATACAAGAGACACCTTGGTGGGAAAAAGGGAAAAGAAAAAAATGCACAGTGACTTCAAAATCACCACAGTGTAAAAATCTGCAGACATTCTGCAGAACAGCTTCAAGACGACGACAATTCATTTGACCTCTTCAGGCATAACTAATAGTCAAGACTTCGCTCAGGCATAACTGATCATCTGTCATTGTCCCACAGAGGTCACAGTTAATGGGATATTGGCAGACAGCAGCCTTGATGTCCATGCCCAATGAGGAGGAAGCATTATGCATTATAAAAACACTACAGAGCTGGGAGGTCTGGCGTTTCACTGCACATGCTGGAGCTCATAATGCAGTGACGAATCATGAAGGATGGTTTTACAAGTGCGAGACTTACCCAAGTGGCGCCGGTGTAACACATCACAAACATCTTCTCATTGGGATTTTCTTGGATTGTATGGACTTTCACTTTCACAAAAATACAGAACAGTAGCGGTATGATGATAGACCCACCTTCAGAGGCAATTCAAGATCTGAATTGACAAGACTGAGCCTAGAAAAGATTTTTCTAATTTTGGGCAGAAACAATACCCCAAGTATTTTTTTTAACAAGCAAAACTGTAGAAAATCAGTTTTTTGTTTTATTGTCCAGGGACACAGTGCAATTTATAGCACAGTAAGTATGTTACCTTGTTATAAAAGTTGTATTTAATTCTTATATTAAATATGTCCTAAAGAAATTTGGCTTTGTAATTCAGCGCCCTGAACTTGGGCCTCTGTCTCTTTAAGAAACTCCTGCTGTTGCTGAAACTCCACCTTCAGGAAGTCATCACCCTAATCATCACCCTAATCTTTCACTCCCTCCTCACATTCGATTCAGATTCCAGTCAGGACTCTGAATGGGACACTGGGAAACGCCAACATTAGAGAGAATATGTTGGGATGTGGAGATGACTTAACGTTTAAATCTGCTGAAGCATGAATTCATTTGAGGTCTACTTTATGACCATTCAGCAGGCAGACGGTCAAATGAGTCCTTTTTTGGAGAATCAGAGAAAAATCAGGTGAGAATCAATCTGACGTCAATAATCAGGTGACTGAATCTAGCAATAAGGACTTCCTACTTTCCATACATTTCTCTGTTGAGTTGAAGCAGTAAACAAGTACAAGTTTCACTGTGAATCACAGTATGAAACGCAAATATAACAAAGAGTGAAAAGATGGAGCATTTTGAACAAACCAGTAGTAAAACCTGTTGGAACTTTGTTTTTTCACTTTGACTTTATCCAATCCTCTGCTTTGTTCCTCTGCATTTGGATGTGATGAGTCAGGAGCCCCCTGGGGTCCACTGAGCCCATGTCATTCACATTAGTCCGAGATAACTTTTGCCTTCTCAGATGGTGCATTATCCTATTGGAAGCGGCCATTAGACGATGGTAAAGTGTGGCAGTAAAGAGATGTACATGGTCAGCAATAACAAACACTAAGATATACTGTGGCTTTCCAACAATGATTGATTGGTATTAAAGGGCTGAAAGTGTGCCAAAGAACATTCAACCCCACCATTACGCCGGCAGCAGCAGCAGCCTGTGTTGTTGACACAAATCAGGTCGAGTCTATAGATTCATACTATTAACACAAAATTCGGAGCCTGCCATCTGCTGCTTCAGCAAAAGTGAAGATTTATCAGTCCAGCCTGAGTTTTTTTCAGTCTTTGCTGGTCAGATGCTTTGGTCAGTCTGTGGTTACTGCGACCCCTGACTTTCGACGGCCCCTTTCTGTTCGGTGCAGCAGCTCATCTGAGAAGCTGCTCTTTGGAAGCGCTTGGCACTCACTTGAGATGTTCAGGTTCAAAAACATTTATCACTTCCGTTCTCTCACTTTTGGATGAGACAGATTGATATTTGTTTTATTATCAATGGTGTGGCTGTTCTTCAAGACATGAATAGTTTCATAGTTTCTTTCCAGGGACATGATTTTATTTGGTGTCAACTTTTTGTCATTCTATCGTTTTTATTGTAATAACAGTCTTTTCTACATCTGATTTGAGTGTTCAGTTCTTTTCGGTGCCAGTGTCTAGCGCTTCATGTGCAGATGCTTTCCGTGTTTTCCAAAAGTTGTTCTTCCTTTCAGAAGGGTTTTTCCCGGACCACTGGGCCTCAGCGACTCTCCAGCCGACCCCGTTCAAAAGGTCAGTTGCAGGAGTGAATTTTACCTTGGAGCTGAATCTGAACAATGAGTCCAGAATAGCTTCCCTGACTGCAGTCCCTCAGCCTGCAGACGCAGTGCAGGGAGCCGTCACAGAAGCTGGTGAATATGTTCTTACTGCCCCCTTCTGGTGTCTCACAGCATTGCATCTCCTAACAATCTGAAGTGAAAGTAAAGATATTACTTTTACAAACTAATGGTTTCTTTACAAATGTCCCAACTTCTTTTTAAAAAAAAGTTTGAAACACTGAAGTTTTTTTTGTACTTTTCTAAACGTTAATTTACTAATTAAAAGATTTTGATAGTTCAGACTCTCGTAGATGTCGATTTGTGATTAACTCAACTACACTGGAGTTATTCACTCAGGTTTTGCTGATGGCCAGTGAAAAAGCATCAAAAGCTTCATTCAAAAGCAAATTCAAGGCGACCTTTTTTTAGTAGGAAAAAGAAGCAAAATCAAAAATGGTGCAAGAATTTAGGGACAGCAACAAAATGTATGCGTAATATAAAATCTTTCTAAGGAATGCAAAGACATGCATACGAAGAACAATACATGAAAGTGCAGTGTGGGAATATGGAAAAATTACTAGATTCAATAAGATATAAACCAAAAACAAGTGAAATCATTTGTCAGTACGGCAATATTATTACTCTTTCACCTTTTGGAAGATTTGGTTATCTCTTTAAGTATTTGATAAACCATTCCAGGTAATATGGAAATATACTTAGAACTAATACATTTTTCATATTTAAACATAAAATGAACACAAATCAAACTGGTTCTACTGGGAACCGTTGAAAATCTTCAGATTTCAAAGAGAATTTTTCATTGAACAATTGTTTTCTGTCCTCATTGGCTGTGACAATAAAAAAAAAAAGAAAAATCCCCCCCTTTATTAGTTCTCCCAATAAATATGCACAGCACTGTATTTTGTATTTGTTTTGTTTTCTGCCTTCATGATTGAATTTCTACATCTAACTGGATGAATAAACTGAACTGATGCAAATGGTTGCAGCTACTGTCAACAGCATTATGCAGACAGGAAGTTTTGTTTTCATATAAGTCACATGGAGTCAGGTGAGTCAGGTGAAGAGCTCACCTGGACATTCCATCAGCTCTCCAGCAGACGGTCCGACATGTGGAGTCGCGTTTGCTCAAGATAAGATCCCTGCAGCCCGAGTACATGCCGTGCCTTTGAGCGTGTCTGCAAGCAGCTTTGGTACCCGGGTTGTTTTTCTGTGCTTTTTCACTCCATTTGAAAAAGATTAATAAATAAAAAATGTGTGTGGTTGTGTATGGTCATCCTGCCTTCATTTCTGTGTCGTCGGCTTCCAAGAAGTAAAGGTGTTTTCACACCAGCCTTGTTGATTGAGCTTTAAATGAACTCCTGTTGGTTTGTCTGGAAAATCTAGTTTGTTTGTGGGAAATTCAATTATGTTGCATGAAGGAGCTTGATTTCAGTTTTTTTTTCATTTTCACAAATTATGTGTCTCGTAATGTTTGATCAGGAAATAGTGATAGTTTAAAATGTAAGAAACATTTTATTTATTTTTTTAATAAGTTACACACTGCAGCTTTAACGCCTGCTCATGCAAAGCACCACCTATTTCCCCAAAGCTCCACCTTGGAGCTTTAGCCTCCAGCCAAGCTCTCACCACCATATAGCTCTATAAGACAATCACCAATAGCAAATAATTAATTAGTATTTTTGAATGAAAATCAACTAAAATTGCCAGACCATCACAGGACAACACAGAGTCAGACAGAACAAACAATCATGGACACACACACACCTGAGAGTATTTAGAGAGACCAGACAACCTGAAAGTCATGTTTTTGAGGGAGGAACACGGAGTGCCCAGAGAGAACCCACACATGCACAGGGAGAACATGCAAACTCCATGCTTTAAAGACCCCAGGCCGGGAATCAAACTCAGGACCTTCTTGCGGCGGACCAACCCTACTACCCAATTTATATATTCAAAAAGATTTTCCAAGAAGTAATAGGAAGAAGTCGTTTGCAGAGGACATGATATTCTTTAGCAGTAAACCATTTGAATGTGCTGACTTTGGTCTGGAACAACAGCAGCAGGAGCTAAACATGGTGTTAAACTGTCCCATCAGTCAGCTGCACTGGGACCAGTTTGTGGGCTCTAACCAAACAGAAAATGCAAGTCCGGCTTTCTCTCTTTTTTTTTTTTTTTTATTTCCCTTCAATTTTACTCTTATTGTACTACTTTTTTGTCAGACAATGGCAAATAACATTCAAACAGTAAAGGTTGTTTTTATGTGAGAAAAGTTCAAGATGTATATACACACCTTTGCAGCATTGAGCAAAGGTTGAAAGATTTTTTAAGACAAAAAAAGTGAGTGGGAGTTAAATTTATCATAATGTGCTTGATAAATATATAAACACGGATTTACATAGAATTAAGTACACCTTAAGTCCGTCTAGTGGCACCAAAACTAGTAGACCTGATTAAATATTTTCCATCAATCTATAAAAATAGAAGATTTACACTTTCACCAACAACTTGTTCATTTGAAATCAGGCTATCTGTTACATTTTAGTTCAAGGTTGTACCCATGTCAAGTTTTTAAATATTATTTCATTTATATTGAGACATTTATTTTAGCCAAACAAATTTTCTATATATTTATAACATCCCTTCACATTACACTTTTCTATCAACTCTATGGTTCTGTGATTTACTTTGTACTTTTCTCTTTTCATTTACTCAAGCATCTGAATCCGCTCTCACTAAACACACAATTGACCTGTAAAATATTTCCTCACCGATTTTACCTTGTAATACGCCCAAAGAGTTGAACTCTGTTTAAGGAGCACAGAGACGCTTTTTAACTGACCATACCGACCATGCTAGTAATATTAGTATTACGAGAGGGAGAATATTGAAGAGGATTGATTGATTTTGTGGGTCTATATTGGTTTTAATGATATTATCTCAGCCCTTTGAAAACACAGTGATCCTCCTGAAGTAAAGTGTTTTTTTTCTCGCTCTCATTTTTTATAGTCTTCAGAATATTTCGTCTTCACTCCATCATTTGCGGGTAAACAAATCTTATGACGGCGTTGTCAGGTGACTGATCGCATCCTATTGTCTACAGATATCAGTCAATAGTCCTGCACTCTAACACATGCACAAACATGGATTATCAGTCATCTGTGCGTCTTAAGTTCATCTCCTGTGACCCATATCGGTGTTTGGCCCAGTTGTTCTCTGGACACAAGCAGGCAACAAAATACATAAAAAAAATCAGCATGGATGCCAGAAGAAACCAAATCGGTTTTGAAATATAGACATATATCCACTGAAAGTACCTGTAGGTGTCTCTTTTGGTTTTGTCTCTGATGATGGGAACCTCTGTTTGCAGCAGAAGTGACAGCTGGCTGTGAGGCTCTGTGTTGTGTGGCTGAACCATCGGTAAATGATCTGTGTAAATTAGCCGTTTATGGTACTTTGGGGAAAGCAAGATGTTTCACACCCTATTTAACTCTTCATCGCTGTTTGGACAAAAGGAAAGGCTCAATCTGCAGCAGATTAAATTGAGTAATGACAAGTAATTGCTTTCAGCATTATCAGATACGAGGGAACTTGTGGGATCACTGCGCAGGACAGGCCGGTGTGGAATCCCAGGGTTTAATTAAAGCTTTATGGAACACTCTAAAAGTTGTTTTGAGTACGCCTTCTTAATGCTGGATATAGATGTAGAAAATAAGCCTGAAAGATGATGGTCTTCATGATCTTGGTGAGCTCTTCTGGGGTGTATTGGAAACTCTGCAGGTTTTATATTACTAGCGCATGAGGGGTTATGAAGAGCTTTGAGCAAATGCAAAATTTTTGTAGAAAGGTCAAAGTGATTTATTTCTGTGGCAGCAAGATACTGTTTGCATGATATGGAGCTCATGCAGCCAGTAACTTCTAGCACCTCTGTCAGTTTTTCCACTGCTTTTGGTTTTTCTCCTTGTGTTTTTCACACCTCGTGGCTAACTAGAGGCTGTTGTTGTGTTGTCCAAGTTTTTCCCTGAAATCTCACCTGCAGATGGAGTACAGAGCCCCAGATGCAGTTCAGATAACAAATGGGGGGAAATATTAAAAGGAACAGCAATTAAAGCTGCAGTATTTAACTTTTATTGAAAATAAACATGTTTTTTACATATTTTTTGAAACTGTCGCCACATAGTGTGTTATGAGACAGACGATCTCTTTCACTTCCTCCCTGATCTATTACTGCCATCTGAAGAAATGAGCCGCTCCCAATCAAAAACAACCAATCAGAGCCAGGAGGAGGGTCTTATTGCTGTCAATCAATCTCATGTACTCTTTGCTAGATGTGCTAATGGGAGAGAAACAACCTACCATTATAGGAAAACTATTTATACACCAACATGCTAAGGCTATCTAGCCTTAGCATTCATAACAGGCTGTGGTAGCTGTGGCATAGCAGAGAGCAAGTGGAGGAAGAAGGGGGGGTGAGGAATTTGTTGTGATTTGTCACTTTATAAATGAACTGAATTTAATTGAGTAGCAGCTGTACACAGAGGGTGACTGACAACGCTAAGACACGCCTCCTGACTCTGATTGGTTGTCTCTGGTTACCGCTGCGGAAGGAGCTTGATTTTTTTTCATATCATTGGTTTCATACCATGCTGTCACTACATAGTGGGAGTTTTAATAAATATGTAACAAATATTTTTTTTTATCAAAATAGTAGCTTTAATGACTTCAGAAAAAGTAAGAATTTACTGTATTTCTTGACTTTGGTCATAGAAATGAAAGACACAAAAATGAGCTCCAAATCCTGAACACGACTGAAAAGGAAACATAAACATCAGGATGTTTAACGATAAACCTGATCTGGGCCGTGGTTATCCAGGGGTAAAGCGCACAACTCATGTAATTTGACCTTTGCCAAATGACTTCTCTTCTCTCACAATGTAATATACATAATCACTGTCAAATAAAGGTCCCAAGAAATTCATTTTAAAATAAATTATTTAATAAAAATAATTCTGATTTGTCTTGCTAAACTTCTTTGTCTCTTGACAAAAAGCGTTCAGTGTTTTTAAATTAATTTATGGAATGTTTGTATGTTTTTTGGGTTTGTTTGTTTGTTTTTTGCTTCCACTTTGTTTGTGTGTTCAAATTTGTCTTTAACTTTAACTTTTATTGTAATCCCCAAATACTGATGTTTGGATTTTTTGGGGGGGTTTAAGATTACAAAAAGAAAAATCTAAATTACTGTGCAAAAACACATGTGTTTAAGGCAATTTATTCACAAATAACCACAAATAAATAGTCCAGATCCTCTGCCCACCGTCAGGGGGTCCTGCAGCCGGCAGAAGCAGTTTTCGGGGAGCCAGATAGGACCTGACAGGCTGAAATGAAACACAGATATGGCAGTGGCAGTCAGGCAGACAGGAGCCAGTCTCTTATGGGTGCTGGAGATTAAGCTGACTCCTACTTTACATTCCCCACTGAGCAGCGCTGCACAGGCTTGGGCCTTGTATGCCTTTAAATCCTTTCTTCCTTCCTTCCTCTCTATCTGCTGCTTGTGTTCCCTGTTTCTGGTGGAGGTCTGTGGCCAGGAGAGCGCATGTGAAGGTTCACGTTGTTGGGACGTTGTTGCGGTATGGAGCGGAAACATGACATCAGTTAGGAGGAGTGAGTCCCACTGAAGCTCGGTCAGGCTGGTGGTCTGGAAAATGGCAGAAAACGGTGATTAATGGGAAAACAGTCATCTGGCGTGTAGGAAAAGAATTAGAGAACAATTTGCCTTCAGTATGAGATTACATGATGGCATCCCCCATCATTTCCTGACGGCAATCTGAAGGTTAAAAACACGATCGATGATGCAGTTGTGCTAATCTGATGTCTACTGGAAAATTAAACCTTACCTAAGAATAAAAAAATTTAACCTACTATACAAAATTCATGTAGGCTGTAGTGTTTATGGGTGTTTTCACACCTGGTAGTCTGATAGACTCTGTTCGATTGGAGACCAACGTTTGTTACATTTGAGCAACAATTTAATCCCTTCAACCACTGACAGAACTGATATGAAACAAGGAGGGATGGATCCAGACATTCTTGATGTCAATCGTCTGAATGTGACACCTCAGATTTACTCAACAACACGATGTTTTTCCAATCTGTTAATGTTGTGTCTGTCCAATAACCAAGAGTGGTTGAAGAGAAAATGACCCTTTGGGAGAGGAGCTGTCCTATCAGGGGGGAAGAGTCACATGGTGATGCACACTAAATCCCAGAGAGAAGTGAGATGCATGCTGCAGTAATATTTACCCTGGAGAAAATATTGTTTTGGCCCCGTTTACCTGACCTACAAATCTTTACACTCACCCGTCTGAGATACTCATAGAAAAGAATCGGAAAAGATCTGTGGATCTGTGTCCTGCAGACGTGGGATCGGCTGCTGCCTGAGCTTCACTCCTGTCTCTGGTCGGTTAGCCTCCGCATACACCGACGATAAAACACATCTCTTCCAACTGCTCATTATGGTTTTGAGGCTGATAATGTGATGAATGAAGAGTGGATGCGGTCTTATCAGGAGTGATCAGCTTCAATTTGCACAGCTGACAAGAAATTAGAGAAAAAGCTTTAAAACAAGACAGACAGACAGACAGACAGCACAAACTCTGTCTGCTCCCTCATTGACAATAAATACCTTTGGGAAATTCCTCACTTATCTTGCAGCCTTGTGTATGTAAAATGAAGACAGAGGCTGAAATTCCATTCCTGTTGAAAAGAATGCAGCCATAAAGGACAGAGGCGTCGCATTCGAAGATGATCAAAGTGAAAAGACACTTCTCTCCCCGGGTGGATGGAGCTATCAGCCAAACAGCAGAAACATGAGCAAAAACTGACATAAACAGCAGATATGCAGCCTGCGGAGGGATCGCTCAGTCCCAGTTGTTATTGACATAACCACAGACTGACCGGTGGGGCGGGGGAGCAGAGCGACGCGGCGCTGGAGCAGGCCCTCAGCGATCACCTCATCCATAAGGCAGCTATCAGGCTCCCAGCATCGAGAGAGAACAATTACTCCCTCTGCTAAACCTTCCTCACAACTTCTCTCTTTCAGGGAGAGAAATGTTTTTTTGTGATGGCATTCAGGGAAAAGCTTTTAGAAGTAAATATGGAAAATAAAATCTACAGTTGAAAGCTTTGGCTATTCTTTCAGAAATATTAGCGAATATCCTGCTCCACAAAGTATCCTCTTTATTCCAGTTGTTACAGTTGATTTATTTCATCATTCAACTGATCCTGCAACTGTTTATGCTCTCTCTGTTTTGTGGTTGTATTATTTTGTAAAGTTATATAAAGTCAGACTGTAGGGTGACAACTAATTGAAATTTAAACAAAACAGAATTAGCTTACTGTCTATGTTTGATTTTACACAATAACAGAGACCAAATAAAACACAAAATCAAGCAAAATAAAGTAAAAAAAAAAAAGTCAAATTCAATTGAAATTGTATTACCATGATTTTTAAATTTGTTGTAAAATAACATAAAAGAAATAAAATACATGGAAGTACTTAAAATATATAAAAACTTTAAAATAGTAATTTAACTTTTTCTTCATATGTTGAAGCAGTAGGAGACTAAAACCAGCAATACACTGTGCCTCTTAAACAGCATGTCTGGAAGTTGCAATACATATTGTGCTGCTTAGCTTTTTAAGGAATATGCTTTTACTTTTTGCAATATGAATTGTCTGTTTGGTTTAAACGTTCAAAAGTTTAGAGCAGGATTTCATAATGTGGTTTGCGATTTACTCCAGAAGGCTTTTCGATAAGTAATGTACATAATTAAATGTAAACATGATAAACCAGGAAATGGAAAACAGTTAAATGAAATTGAGCTTTTCAGAGCGGTGGTCATTGTTTTTCTCAAAGCAACCACTGGAGGGAGCTGTTATTTATACCCAGGCATAAAATGCATCATTTGAGGAGCTTTTTCATAATAAAATATGGGATTGTTTTCCTGCAGCTCGATAAAGATAACTCCACCAAACTCTTTTGTATTTCTTTTTACAATTTATAACACTTTTAAAACACCCGTATTTCTTCACAACAGGCAATGCTTTCTGCCATTTTTAAAGTGCTCTGAAGATTTTTCACAGTTTTCCTTTGGCTTTTTTGTTTTTCTCTCATTCTGCATGCTGTGCAGTGTGTTGTTATGAATAATGAGCAAACAAAGCAAAACGAAAAGAAAGAAACAAAGAAAGAAGGAAAGAAAGAAAGAATGAATCTATCTATCTTTCTATCTGTCTGTCTGTCTGAAATTCTATTCCCATTTGGTGCAATATTTATAAAAATATTTTTTTACATATAACTTTGTGCAAAAGAACAAATTCTTCAAAGATTTCCCAGATTTTCTGGTTTCTACTTGAGTTCATTTTACCTTCCCTTCCTGTCATCTCTGATGTTTTTGGACATTTTATGTTCACAGATGAGTTTTTCCCACTGATCAATAAAGGATAACATATGACTATTTATGCATGTCCAGATGAAGCTCAAGCTCTATAGTCGTTTCGGCCTGTCTGTCATGAAAACGCCTCATTTTCAACCAACAGAATTCGCTCAGTCTCGGCGGTGAAAGACGTCGCCAGACGTCCGGCTGTTAGGAGAGGAGAAGAAACAAACAGATCCAATGAAGCGGCAGGCAGGAGGCGTTAATTAATGCTCCCATGACAGGACGCGTTCACTCAGACGGGACTTAATGGCATTAGGAGAGACACTCGATCTCAGGGCCTGGTGGAGAAAAGGAGAGAAGGGAAGAAAAGAAAAGAAGAGAAAAGGAAAAGAGAATAAGAAAAAGAAGAGAAAAGAAAAGAAAAGAAAAGAAAAGAAAAGAAGAGAAAAGGATAGGGGAAGAAAAGATTCACTGGGCTGTTCATACTCTAATATTTTGTTGTAATAAAACTGTCTCTATTATTATTATTATTATTATTATTATTATTATTATTATTATTATTATTATTATTATTATTATTATTATTATTATTAAAAACACATACAACAGGTCATAGTTGCATATGTTATAACCAGGTATAACGTCATAAATTCCGTTTTATCCGGTGACGTCATGCTTCTCCCTCTGTTAACCGCTCATATCTGTTGCGCTGGATTGCTCTGCATGAGGTTGGTTATTGTCTAATCGCTCTGTTTCCCCTAAAGAGAGAGAGTTCATAAACATCTCCACATGAATTAAAAACAAAAAACCATGAAGTAGAACTTTTACTCTCCAGCGACAGAGCCAACTTTAAATTTCACAGACCCAGAGCCGGGCTCTGTAGTAGAGGCTGAAGAAAATCCCTTTAACAAAATCTATAATTAAAAATGATTATCCATCTTTAGAATGAATGGCTTGAAAAGCGAACCCAGGTCTCTGGTGAAAGCGGGGACCCTTCAACGCCCACACTGCGGAGCTTTGGGCCCTCCGCTGCAGGGGACCTCCCCCTCCACCTTTTCCTCTCCTCCCCACCTTGGCCTACCTCGGAGCGACGGCTTGCGTCACGTGTTTCTTTTTTCTTTTTTTTTTTTTTTTTCCTCCTCAGTACAAATGTTCCAGTAGGAGAGCGCAGAGACGCACACCCATATCAAAAATTATCAGCTGCAGCAGCAATCTGCAGATACACGGAGAGGAAGAGCCGCGCTGCAGCGACCGGCGGATCCAAACAAGAAGCGGGGGGGAAATAAACCGTAAAGAGTCACCCAACAGCAGCAACTTCGGTTCCATCATCTCCAACTTTTTCTTTCTTTCTTTTTTCCTTCTTTTGTTTTTGCACACAAACGCACAGAGCTGCGGAGACGCTCCGTGTCTGCGCGGTGTGGTCCAGGTCTGCCCAGCTGAGCTCCTGGGTCTCTGCTGAGGGGGAACCGGACCGCTTTATCACCGGACCGTCCTTATCTGGTGAGATAAAACTCCGAGAGGCCTGGGGACGGAGAGAAGCAGGAGCCATTATCAACTTTTTTTTTTTTTTTTTTTTTTTCTTTATGCGATTTGAGTTTCTATTCATAGAAGAAATGATTAAAAATAATCTGCAACTGGGGAGAGATAAATGTGGACCGATCTGCCGCTCGGTTTCCGCTCGGGTCGGGACGTAATGAGGCCGCAGGACCTGCGCTCTGTCTGCGCCTCGACAGACAGCAGCGGCACTTAATGTCGTTTCCATCCGTTTCACGTCAAGCAAGGGCGACGACAGTAAAATATGACTGATGCATGTCAATGATTGTTGATCATTAATATTCTAATATGTCTTTGTTTCTTTTGTGCGCATCGAATAATCAAAAAAAATCGAAGGCCTATTTGGCCTGTTATTCATAGACTAAGTGATATCAAAATGTAACATATAAATACATTCTATTTTCAGTTGTTGTAAAATTACGAAAACAGAAAAGAAAATTAGAATTGAAATTTTAAACAAACCAAGAGAAATATATACTTGTTTATGGACAATTTTCCAATTTTAAGAAAAATAGTGCATGCACTATAAAAATGAATTCCGAGCTCATCTGTCATTATACTTCAACCTCCACATTTCGGTCAGAATGGAGCTGAATATGTTGATTCAGGTTTTTCCTCGTATATTTTTGTGCAGCCTCCAGCAGGTCATGCGACCTGTGGATAAATCTTCTGTTTTGTGCAGTTTACTAATATTTCATATCTTTAGCTGAACCCCAGGCAGCAGAAGCACATCTTGAAGGGAAAACGTCTTCATGTCACTTTCTTCCACATTTTATGCCTTAATCACAAACTGATGTGTCATTTTAAGTTTCTTTTTAGCATGTTGGAAAACGACCTTAATCGGTAGAATTCAACTAGTTTAACTGAGTAAGTGGAATATTTTCAATTCGATTGGAATTCGATTAATTTATGTGCCTTTAAAAGTTTTCATTTTTGTTGTTGTTTTTGTTTATTTTTAATATAGCACTGAATCCCCCCCCAAAAAAAAAAACAATCTTTTTTGTTTTTAATAATGAGCCAGCAGGATAATGTCCTGCTTTACATATGAATATGGTCGATATTTGGGTGCTTGTTAAGAACTATTATTATTTTTATTTTTTTAATTTATTTTCTGGATGTTTTTTTTTGCCAGAGTGAGTTGGGAGAATCTGTGCAAGTTTGTTGAAGAGCTGCTGGTTCAAAAGGAAAGGAACGTTCTCCAGTTTGGGGACAGTCGGATCTCTATCTGTCTTCCTTCGATTCGTCTGAAGACTAAAAGTTTCAGAATGTACCAAAGCCTGGCCCTGTCCTCCAGCCAGTCCCCGTACCCCCACGACACCGGGAACTACATCCACCCCTCGGCCAGCTCCCCGGTGTACGTCCCCACCAGCAGGGTCCCGGCCATGCTGCCCACCCTGCCCTACCTGCAGACCTGCGAGTCCACCCACCAGTCCCACGGCCTGGCCGGGCACCACGGCTGGGCTCAGAGCGCCGCGGACGGCTCCTCCTTCGCCCCCAGCAGCCCTCACCCTCCGCACGGCTTCTCCTACTCGCACAGCCCGCCGGTCAGCACCAACCCCGGGCGGGACGCCGGCTACCAGAGCCAGTACGGAGGGGCGCTGGTGCGCTCCGTGGGGGGCTCCTACTCCAGTCCGTACGCTTACATGAGCCCGGAGATGGCCACGTCCTCCTGGACGCCGGGGCCCTTTGAGAGCGGCGTGATCAGTCTGCAGGGCCGGCAGGGAGCTCTGGGCGGACGGAGGTCCAGTCTGGGTGAGTGTCGAACCGAATCTGGGTCGAGTTATGTTCCGCAGGTGTTACATCGAGTCCAGTTTGTCAAGATTTTAATTTCATTATATGTAATTCGAAGGAGGAAAAACACTAACTTTAAATTTTCGGGTATTTAAAAATAGATGTTTTATTATTCCGACACATCAAAGCTTCCCTCATTGTGTTAGGTCAAATTTCCCTTTGAGCCTTGAATCCAACATTTTTTATTTTCTCCATCTCGATTCTCTCGGAAGCTTCTGTTGACTAAACGAGCGACTGTCTCTTTAAGAATGCTCTTATCAGGCCTCGCCGGGTTATTTATTACAGGAGGTGATGGAGAGCCCTGCGGCTGTATAACGCTTGTGTAACGCGCTCCGAGATTCAATCAGAGTCCCAGAAACACATCGGAGCGCCTCCACTGAACAATGCCCCGTCAGGTCGAGACAATCCACATTCCCCAGAGCAGAGGCTCTGCTGGAGCGATCAATTAACGAGTTAATTTAATCCCACAACCTCAGAGCGGAGGTTCAATACACAGCAGTGGAGTTTGGTGCAGTTCTCACCTTGGCCCGCATCAGCCTCTCCGCCTGGCAGGTATGCTGAGGACTGGGGGGCAGAGGGGTCCTCTGGAGCTCAAACTCATTTTCCTCTCTGGTTAATTAAAGAGCAGCTAAGGGCATATTTATTCTGGGAATATTATCATCTATCAGAAC
This sequence comes from Poeciliopsis prolifica, assembly GCF_027474105.1. Classification (NCBI taxonomy): domain Eukaryota; kingdom Metazoa; phylum Chordata; class Actinopteri; order Cyprinodontiformes; family Poeciliidae; genus Poeciliopsis; species Poeciliopsis prolifica. The sequence goes on from NW_026562402.1 coordinate 3,472,909, forward strand.
GAGATGGATACAATTCAAAAGATCAAAGTGTCAGAATATTAAGATGATGCAAATTAATTTCTAAATTCCAAATGGATTTAGCTCTATGGGGCAAAGTGGACCGGTTTGAGTTTCTCTTTCTGTGATTCCTTTATACTGGGTTGATTATACTTTTTTTTTTTCAACACTGTACCTACATGAAGCTCAGTCACACACCACTTAAAATTAAAACATGTTTCATTTTCAAGCAGGATCTAAGCTGACACATTTCTCACAGTTTTCATGTCGACTTCACCTGTCAGAATCTTTCCAATCCAAAGACAGCTGGCAGACATTTTATTTATTTTACTTTTATTTTGACAGAATTTATTTGAGTCTAACTTATTGCTGAGATGGCTCTGCTCATGTGGTTCATCCTATGTGACAAAGAAACAACAGGAACAAAAAAAAAAGGTGTCGGTCAGGATGAAGCAGCAAAACTGAACTAGTGTCATTTTGAAATGTGTTCACAGTTAAAACGTGTCGCTTTGACTGAATCTGCAGATCAACGTGACCTTCAGCAGGCCTAGAGGATCCAGGGCCTTCCTGGAAGCGATGCTCTTTTTTGTTTGTTTGCATTTTTGTTTGTTTGGAATGAATATAATTTTAGAGTTCATACTCTGCCTCCTTCTGAAGAAACTAATTGGAAATAGGAAATATTCCTGTCTTAAACATACATGTACACTATTTTCATTTTGAGAAAAGCAGATACTTCGGTTAATAAAACATCATGTTTGTTTCCCCGTGGTTTTAAAGTCAGAAAATAATTAGGTGTTGAATAAATAAATTAATCCGTAGAAAAAGTTTCAAGCACAGGAATTTGTCAAAATAGGCGTTGAGGAAAAAATTACTGACAAAACAAATAGTACATAAAATTGCTTAAGTTATAAGAAACAAACAGCTCTTGAAAAATGTCAGAGGCCACTGCACCGAGTCCCACTCAAAACCTCGCAGTTTTTCCACCAAATATTCATTTCTGAACTCTCCCTGAGTTCAAACATTTGTATTGTTGTTTCTAAATGAGAATGAACTTGTTTTGTTTGCATTATCTGAGGTCTGAAAGCGCTGCATCTTTTGTTAATTTTTTTAATTATTATTTTGACCATTTCTCGTTCTCTGGAAATAAATACTACATTTATGCCTGAAATATTTTAGAGATGTTGACATAGAAAAAAAGAACAATGTTCATTGTACTCAAATATTAATTTCACTGAAACATTAATCCATGAAAAGTAAAATCAAGACAAAATGATCATTTTAAGGCATCGCTTAATTTTTTTACCGAGTTGTACAAATATATTTTATGTTTATAGTCCAGCTTTTTTGAAAGAAAACAAACAGGTTTCTGCGGCCTCCGTTCTCAATGGAATAGACAGAAGGTCCATGGCTGGGAATCGAACCCGCAACAACCACACAATCCTGTTGTTTAAGGCCCAATATATTACGAAACAGTCAGTGGTCGTTATCATTATTATTTTTTTCCCATGCTAATTGATATGCATTGATACGCAATCCTCAGCGCATGCGCACGATGCCTCCTTCTCATCAGTATTATATGCGCCAGCTCCATGTAGGGAGGAGTGGAGAGCGGCCCAGCCCGGAATGAAGGCCCGCTCTGGAATTCGGCCGGCTGGAGGCCGGAGCCCGTCCTCTGTCAGCGCCGTGATGGATGATGGGGGAATCCTGGATCCTCCTGATAACCTTCCCCCGATACCCGGCCACCTTCACCCCCATTCCGACTCCCTGCTGATCTCCGCATCACGCGGAGCGGAGCAGAAAGAGCGCGGGGTTACATTCCTCCCTCCGCGGGTTATTTATCACGCGCTGGCCTGGAACCGGTGACCCCCGCACCGTCCACGCGCTTACTTGTGTTCAATGTCGAACTCAGATGGGGATATTGTGATGTCAGAAATGACCCAATGAGCATGCAGGGAGCGCTCCGGTCATCTCACGGATGTCTCCTTCCTCCCGTCAGAGCTGATGGACGACATGCCTACAGAGGGCAGGGAATGCGTGAACTGCGGCTCCGTGTCCACGCCGCTGTGGCGCAGAGACGGAACCGGGCATTACCTGTGCAACGCCTGCGGCCTCTACCACAAGATGAACGGCATCAACAGGCCGCTCATCAAGCCCCAGAAACGGATGGTAAGACACAGCCAGAGGAGAGAATACAACTACTATTATTATTATTATTATTATTATTATTATTATTATTATTATTATTATTATTATTATTATTATTATTATTATTATTATTATATATTGCTTGCAATAAACAATAATATATTGAAAGATGGATAGTTACGGTAATTCCCTAGCAATCTAGCTTGGAAATAAGATATTTAGGCCAGAAAGGTAATTGTTATGAATGTCTTCTGCACAATTCAAACGAAAATTAAAATACAATTTAAGGACACAATCAAAATGATAAAATCAGGATAACTCGTGAATTGTCATCCGTCATGTCAGACAGTTTGTTTCTATTTATGCGTTAACTAATTGCAAAAGAACAGGAGTCGGGATGAGAAATAATTTATGAACATCTTAATCAAAAAGCAGCTTCTCACCTGTTGCTGTTTTCAGAATGTGGACGTTGAAAAAGTTGAAATCTCTGAAAGATGATTTACCGGCAATGGGAGAAAACATTCCTTACTTTAATCTCAGAAACTGATTATTCTTTTTTTCTACAGAAGGTTTTTTTTTATTATTTTTATTATTTGAAAAAGTCTAAATTCTTTCCCTCTAAGTATTTTCCGTATAGGCTTCAGCCATTTTTACCAGCTGTATTTTCATAACACCTCCCATAATTTACTCCTCGTGTCAATTTCATATGAACTTGCCGATTGCTAAATGTTGATTAAGTGGTTATAAAATGCTAATGAAATAAAACTTGGAGTGTTTGTAAAGTGTGTTGTTTTGGGTGCAAGCCAAGTCTTCACAACTCTGTTTTGTTTCTCCTCCTTTTCACAGCAGATGTGGTTGTGAGCTGCCACTGTGGGCATTTCTCTCCATGTTTTTATTTGTCCCACGCTGACCTTGTCCTTGATATGTGCTTTTTTTAGACAAGGCTCTTTGCAGCCCCACAGCATTTAGAACTGAGCGCTAGAAGAGAAAAAAAAAATGTTATTTATGATTTTGCGACAAATTATAGTTAGAAAGTCCTGTGTTTGAGTCTTTTTGTGTGTGTGTGTGTGTGTGTGCTGCAGCAGACCACGTCCCGCCGGGCCGGCCTGTGTTGCACCAACTGCCACACCAGCACCACCACGTTATGGAGACGCAACGCTGAAGGAGAGCCCGTCTGTAACGCCTGCGGCCTCTACATGAAGCTGCACGGGGTAGGTCGCACCAACACCAACACTCCTTTAATCAACTCGCTGCGTCGGGGAAGACAAAGCCTCACAGAGGTCATGGAGGTCGCTGTGATGTGTGGGAGAAGGGCTTGTGTGAGATGACATAACACACTCTGTGGCTCCTGTTGTGTTGGGGTTTGGGAGGGAAGCCCAGCTCATGTGTTGCTGTACTCCCTCCAGGTGCCCAGACCGCTGGCCATGAAGAAAGAAAGCATTCAGACAAGGAAGCGTAAACCCAAGATAGCGAAGACTAAAGCGTCCACAGGTTGGGTCCCACGCACAGGAATCGCATTGGTCAAATCATATCAGCCTTGAGGACAGAAAGTAAAAAGAGCCTTAAAAAATGGACACAACATACTGAGAGTGAATGATTTTCCTGTTGTGTTTTTAGGCTCCATCACCTCTGACACTAGCTCCCCGTCCTCCCTGTCAGTCTCCGAACACGCCTCCACTATTAAAAGTGAACCCAGCATGGCCCCGTCGCCCTACACAGGGCAGACCATCACATCTGGCTCTCAGGTAACCCTTCCTCCCATCACATTCTTCTGACACTCCATACAGAATGGAGAAAACAAGCGACACTAAATCATTGACTTAGAGAATTGGTATGATGGAGAAAAATAAAACTGATAACTTTAAACAACAAGACGGCTATCACTCCTTACAGAATGTGGCTGAGGAATATTTACTGAGCTCCCCGGCATTTGTCAGGGTTAGGACCATAGCTAAAATTCACAGCTGCTTTTACCCCTTTTAAAAATGCTTATAACTGCAACTCTTAATCGTTTACACACCAAATATACACAGTGGAAACCTCTACAGCAGAAGCTAACGTCTACGGTTTTTGTTATCTACGCTCCTGAGGTTTCAGCAAATCAGCAGCAATAAAAATGAACAGCGCTCTGAGACTGGCTGCTTTGAAATCGCCGGCTAATGTTGGCATGTAAGCTAGCATTGCACCTGGGCATCACATCTTCCAAGGATGCATTTTCTTTTAAATATGTCAGATATGCGCTGACAAAAAAATAAAGCTGCGAAAAGATTCATTTAACAATTTGATCCATTCCAAAATGAATATTCTTTAATACTAAACCCTAAAGAGGTGGTGGTCCTCTATTTTAATAATAAAAAAGAAAAACAAAACAAAACAAATATAGTGGAGTATCTATCGGTGTTATGAATATGGATCGATTTGTGGAGAGGATGGATGCAGTTGAGTTTAAATACACACACAGGGACTGATCAGGCAACACAAGGGACAACTGGGGACAATCATTTTTCAATTCAAATAAGAAAATTACATTAATAGGATATTTTAGCTGAGTGCAAGCCATAGTGTAATGTCTCGTTTTTTGTTATATCTAGAAAGAGTTGCTTTTTTAGTTAATGAAGCTTTTGTCTCCTTCCTTTCTGCAGACCGCCTCTCAGCTAGACAGTACGGCATCCGGACACGTGGACGTTAAATACGAGGATTATCCTTTCACTCAGACATCGATGGCGCCACAGAATTCCTGGTGTGCTCTGTCTCAAGCGTGAGCATCGGCAGACAACAGAACTAGCTTTCCGGCTAACTCTAAAGTCACAGAACGGACAATCATCCTCATCCTGAAGTAACTTCCCCCGATTCTGAAGCTGTGGGAAAACTGTTCTAATATGGACCAAAACGGGCAGAAGGCAAAGAAGGCAAAAAGAAAAAGAAAAAAAGAAAATAATAAAAAACAAAAAAAACTACCGACGACCACGTAATCTTGGATTTTTATTGGAAACACTGGCTGTGAATGACGAACCAGGAGCGGATTGTAGTAGGACTTTCAAAATGCAATCTGCAGCTTATAAACAACTTAAGAAGAGCTAAGAACTAGGACTGATGTCCGTCCAGCAAGCTATATCTCCTCAATACATCCAACATCAACTACCTATTTCCTGAAAAAAAAAAGAAATGTTTTTGGAGAAACATTACACTAAACAGAGGACATCAATGCAAACACGTTCAAGTGGAATGCTAAAAGATAAGGACACAATAACCTAACTTTAGAGCTATTAAATAATTTTATTGTAATGATTTTTTTTCTCTTATTGTTGCTTTGTGTCCATCCTCTCTGCTTTTAAAAACAATTCCAGTGGGTTCAGGACTCTTGAAAAAAAAAAAAAAGACTGAAAATAACTCTTTATGGCTGTTGAACATGTCTCATTACCAGCGTGTAGATGATTAACGTTTACAGGCACATTATTTATGTTGAGATAAGGACAGTTAAAAGTCATTGTGGACACTAAAACCGGCCGGTCGTAAAGCGCCGCTCACCGTTCGGCTCACAGAACGGCTGTTCGCGCCTGAGCTACAAGGCTGGTATTGTCTTAGGCTTGCTTTAGCAGAACAGCGGGAAAAAAAAAGGTCTTGTAAATGTCAAGTGAAAATGTCCAACATCCAAATGTTTTCCATTTTGCTGATTCAACAGTGGTGAAAGTGCAATGAATCGATTTTTCTTTAAAAAATTTTTTAAGGCAAATAAAAAAAATTAAAAAAAACAGTGTGAAATGATTGTAATCATAATGTCATTATCTGTGTTTGGTTGATAAGAGGATGTGTGTGGATTTTCTGAAGAGCTTTCTGTTGCTGTTTTATTTTTTGATGACATTTGAAATCTGTGCAGGTTAATAAACATATGATATAATTTTTATATAATTAATGTACTGATCACAGTTTTTTTCAATCCACACATACGCAAGTTTAAATAAGTTAACCTTTACTTTTATGGCACCTTCAAGTTGCAAACATCACAGCAATTCACAATAAAATAATATGAGAACCAAACAGCAAATAATACATAAAAATCTGAGAAAATCATTTTTTTTTTTGGTCAAAAGATCATTTTAATGGCATCAGCGTTCTGCTGCATAACTAACCCTTTTAAAGATTCCTCTCATGCAAACAATTGTCTGTTATCTTGATTTTAGAATGGGAATTTTTGTATGTATATGCAGCCTAGAATATATAATAAACTAATAAATTCTAGACAAATTTAGCCTGAACCTAGACAATGAAAGGTAAGTGTATTTGATCAATCCCAGCAACCTTTCAGTTATATTTAGACATCAACTGGTGTCAATATGTCAGCGTTGTTTCACTTTTCAATGAAGGCCTCTGAGCTCATCATCTGGGCCTTTTTATTTTACCCTATTTTTATTTTAAAAAAATAAATAAAATAAAACATTATCTTTGTTTTCTCAGCTGAAAATGTAAAGGCACATTCTACCCCCCAATTTTTCACGTTATAATTCTTCACTTGAAGCTACTTAAAGTATTTTGAAAAATGTACTTTTTTAAAAGATTTATGCCATGTTACTATATTATTCCCCTAACAAAAACATGCCTGGAGTGTTGCCCTCATTCATTCATGCATGTTTGGCTGCTGCCACTGGAGATGAAAAGATTTCTCATTCTGCTGTGAAAAACAGCTGAAGGGACCAAAAGCGCATCTCCTCCTCTTTCCCATTTGCAGCTCCACCTCAGCACTGGAGTTTCCAAGCGACCTTGCTTTCACCTCACAGGGCATCTCTCCCTTTTTACTCCCCCACCCAGCTCCTTCAGACTAGCAAGCAGCAATTAGCAAACACCTGATGCATCTGCATATCTGCTGAGCTAATTATATGAGCTACTTTTCAGTGCAACTCAGGCAAAAAAAAAAAAATGCTGTTAACAGGTTGGTAAAGGACAGATGTTGTGATGCCTTCCTGATGGTGGAGTTTCAACGAAGGGGCATCAATTTTTAAAGAGACAGAGGCCCAATTTCAAGCTGATAAATTAGGCAGTAAAATTACTTGTATGTCATATTTGACATATGCAATATTTTTAAAACAATTGAAGTTAACAATGTTACATGATTGTGTTTTAAATTGACACTGAATGCATGTTACAGTCCCTTTCATGTTGCCATCAGTATTTCAACCTCTTAGCCATAATGTCCCATTATCAGCAAAATATGGTTTCCCAAAACATCTTCTAAACAAAACATCAGATCCATCACCACTCTTTCTCTACAAAAACCGCTTTTATATGATTCCATTATATTTCTTGCCCAAAAATATATTACCCTTGTTTTTTGTTTTTTTTTACCACCCTGCTACTGAATGTAACATAGATAGTTGACTGTGCTATAAAATGATACTATATGGTACAGGAAAATTCATATTGCCCCTGTAAGAACCTGTGTGACAACATAAAACAAACAGAAGAAAATCTCAAAAAGCAAATCATCGTGCCCTCCTGTACAGAAATTTAAGAACTGATGAGAAACAAAGTCTGAGGCTTAGAGACTTCATTGGATCAACGTGCCACATTATCTACTGTTGGACAAAAGATGAAATATGTGTGAATATCTTGTGGAGCCGCCGGCCCATCAGAGTTACTGGATGTCACCAAACAATGGAGGACGCATGAGGTGCTGCAGGTCTCACCTTCCTCCGTTGAGGTCAGAGTTCATAGTTCAACAGTAAATAAGAGATTGGCATCCAATAAAGCGTTTCAAGCTGAGAAATCACTGCTGACTGCATTCTTTACTTTTATTCTGACATATTTTTGTCTGATGTCATCATTGGATGATCTGAAACATTTGATTGTGACATGACATCAAAAAATGGAGAAAATCTTTAAGATGGAAAACACTTCTGTTTATTTAGTTTAGTTTTTGTTGTTTGTTGTATCTAACATAAAATTCATGCATTGCACCACCAATGCTACAGAGGAGGTTTTGCATCTCTAATTATCATTGATGTACACACACACACCCACACACACACACCCCACACACACACACACACACACACACACACTGGCCTGTATTGATTTAAGCTGTGGCGTTCACTGTCATACTTCCAGATTTGTAAACTCTCATGTGTTTGTGTGTGCAGGCAGGGCGTGTTCTCCAGCAGTGCTGACCAAAGGTTGACTTCCAACTCCCCTTTATGGCGGCCGGGTCCAAACCGGCCACACAACTGAGGGAAATACGGGCCTGTCAGCAACACGGCCGCCACTTTACTGCCACCATGGCGACATCGAGGCACCAATGCACCAACAGCACTGCCCAGGTTTATGACTGTTGGGAAAGATGTTGTAGTCTTATCTGTTGCCAGCTAAGGCCCGCCGTGCTGTGATGTGAACACCCTGGAGGTACACATTTAGAGGACGAGGAATGAGAGACCAGTTATGATTTTACAAAAACTTTTTGTAAAACTTTTTTACACAAACTGTCAGCATTGGAAACATTTGTTTAAAAACAACGGCGATATCATCTGTTTAACCAGAATTAAGAACACATCATCATCGCGCCCTTGCGAGATCAAGCATGTGAGACAATGGATGGTTGGATTGAATTCACATTTATTTATTAAAAGCAGAAGTAATAAACAAAACTGAAACAAATAGAGGAACAAACAACGAAATCCACAAAAACAGGAGTCAGCTCCCCCACAAGGATAAGTGGGTACAGATGATGGATGGATGTTCATAAAGCATCAGCTCTGACCTCACAGGTCTGAGGTCCATAGCCTGCAGGCATGTTGACAGCCCAACACTGTTTTCCTTTCAGTCAAAGAAGTCTTGACCCTTAGACTGGTTGTTCTGACAAATGAGGAAATCTCTCCTCCGAAAGGCTTGTTGGATAAAACAAAAAATGTTTCTCCAAAGTGTACAAGGGAACACGTCACAGGAAAGATAAATGGACAGTTGAGTTGTGCTGCCAAAAACCCAACAGGTAGCTTGAACTATAAGGTCAGACTGCCAAACTGGACGACATCTTGAAGCTTACATGTCTCTCATCTATATGTTACGTCAGAGCTTCTCACTTAGCTATAATACAGCAGGAGATATCTTGAATGATGCTTTGACATAAATAGTGAACCCTTTCATTAAAACCTCTTTATCCACTTTATGAAGCACATCGCTGCTAAGACTGTCAAATGGCTAAAAACTCCTGGATGAAAATCTGAAAATCAGTCTTTCTATACAGGAAGGCGATCTGCAGAAAGTTGTGGCGCTCTCTAAATGACAGGAGTAAATAATTATTTTAAAATCCTGTGTCGTCGTACTGATTCTTTTTCTACAAGACAAATAAAACCAATCACAGTTTAAACTAGTCATGAAATGTCAGTTTAAGACTAAATGAAGGAAGCAGGGATGCAGGGAGAATCCCAACGATGGGGTCGAGACGTACTCTGGTCAGGACAGGTGGTCTGCAACGTGTATGAAATCTGTGTGCACATGCAAGCATCCTATTACCACATCGTTGTGCGTCAACTCTTCAGACGAAGTCTGGGAGAGGTGCTGAATAATAATAATAACACTGATGATGAGAAATTTTCTTGCTCTCTCCTTATTAAACTGGTTATGACAACTTTTATATGGAGAAACCAAGAAAATTGTTACAACCACATACTCCTTCTGTATTTACTTCCTATCTATACAATTCACTCCATGGAGTTGGAAGTGACAGTCTAATTAGACCTGAGAGAAAAAGGCATGACGAAGGCGTTACGTTTTCATGGAGCTACAAACTCCTTTGTGTTTATCACATACAAACCCAAAGGCATACCTTTCCATTTGTGACTATGTTAATGAGGAAAGTTTGTTTTTGCAATGTGTTAAAACAAAGATTAATTGAACTTTTCCTTCCATTCAAATATTTCTTTCAGTCACACATAATGCAGCCATACATTTGTCACCTCTGAAGGGGGTTTTCCTGCAGCACACATGAACTTTAATTTACTATTGTTGGGTTAAGTAAGCTAATATGTTCATTGGAAGTGACAGTCAGTGCTGACAGTGAAGCCTTGGATTTGATTTAGACCTGTGGCATCAAGGCTGAGGTCAGACCAATGTCAAGGCTGTGATGGCTTCATCTCTGTAGTGATTTTTAAAGTTGCTGTGTCAACACCCTCGTCCCCCCCATAGCTTGACTCATCTGTCAATTGCCAGGTTTCCCTTTCACTCTTCTCTATGTTTCTGAGAACTCTATGTTCCCCCTTTTCTTCCTGCTTTCGACTGTGTGAACGATATTGAAATGTTAGCTTGCACAGCATTGCGAGTCAGTTCCTGGACAGACGTGGGGCTACAGGCCACATCAGTCCAGCGATATTATCAGCCAGCCATATTGAGAAATGGGCTTTTTATTCTTTGTTTGCTGCTGCAGCAGGTTTTTTCCTTTCAATTACAGGCTCTACCAAAAACAGGGCATTTCCTTATAGGCTGTGGTTATTTAAAGTCACTGTGTGTATGGTCTCACACACACATATTATTCCACAAAATTTCAGCCTTTAAATCAGAACTTCCTCCTGCTGTCTTCTCTGTGATTGGCCCAGAGGTTCTGTTTTCCCCTTAGTGTGACAGGAACAAAACTGGACTCTTGTATCCTGTATCTTTCAAAAAGAAAGACTGATGCCTCCCTTGGGTGGCATGGTGTTGTAAATAACAAGAGGAAAATAATCGTCTGAGCTTCTGTTGATTTTGTAACAAAGAAATGAACAGTATGTCATTTTTATGGTTGCTTCGACGTAAAGGACAAGGAGAAAGCAACTACTTCAACCAACTGTAACTGAGTGAAATAAGTAATTTATAAACTGTTTCTGAACCTGGATTTTAGACAGATTACAATCTGTCAGCCAATAACAACTCAACTCATTATGTGAAGCTCCAATGTCTACCATGTCACCTTCTCCATCATCATACATGAGACCAAACGTCTGACAAAGAATGTTTGGTCGGATTGAGCTACAAGATCATGAGAACTTGGATTAAATGAGGCGTCTTTTGTGTGTGTGTATGTGCATGTGTGTATAGTTTTGTGCCGTGGTCCACCTGAGTGACCAGACTGTGGGAGGGTCAAAACATCCATTGTTACCACTAACTTTTTGGCAGCTGGATCATAAAAGGAACTAAGCAGTGAAGTTTACTGGAAATTGCAGTAAAATCTTTGCCAACAGTAAAATGTCTGAAACGTTCCTTTTTTTCCTGACTTTAATTGCTCAATATTTGCCAGCGTGACCAACACAGATTGAATGGCTTTGTTCACTTCCTCTGCTGTCGTTGCTAAAACTACAACCATAGGAAGACAGGAATTATAAAATAGCAGAGAAATCTGATGTCATTGTTTGCAATTCCTCCTTCTGTCTGCTGATTGGACAGGATCAGATGCATCCTTAGATATCCAGCTCAATGGGAGGAATCACAGTCAGAACTCTAGTCATGAGTGTACAGTGTCACTGAGGGACTTATGTTTAAGGAACATCTTCATTTAATGAGAACATAGCATGGATAGCATGCTATGTTCATGATGACAGTGACACAAACACACTGCCAAGGCAAAAGACCTCTGGCTAAAAAAGAAGAATATTGGTGTATATATGCCTGTTTATCATCACCATCAGTGGAAAAATAGGCCGGACAGTTGTTGCTTTTGCTTATTCAAAAAAAAAAAAGAAAAGCTAACTAGCATGTTCACTTCAGCAGTTAGTGCTTACCTACCTATCTGGTATTTTTAAATTAAGTTATTAATTTGAGCAGTATTTTTGGTTGCTGCCACATTATAGGGACTAAAATGAAATTCATGATTTTATTGGGATCATTCTGTCCTTAAGGGTCTAAATCTTTAAAATTGACCTCTGACCCCTCTGAGAGTCTAACTATTCAATCTCCATGAGCACACATATGTTACGTTGTCAGGAAGGGATAGCGGCAGACTTTTGGGGGGATTTGATTTGTTTCACCTTAGAACCTCCCCGTTCACGTGTGATTTACTGCGCCGGTCACTGATGAGATCTGCTGCAGAGGCACATCTGGTTCTAGTAATCGACAACTATTTGACAATTACTTTAAACATCATGATACCTTTAACTCTGAACCGAGTCATATCGGCACACAACCCTGGAAAATCAAGCTGGATCAAACCAAAAGTGTGCAGGTATCAGTCATCAACAGTTCGAAAGTCAAAAAGAATAAGCAGGGCAAAGGTTGGAGTGCAGCAACCCTTCCATAAACCAAAGTACATCCAACTGTAGCCGGGGCGAACAGGTGGAAAACACACCCGCTCTCCGTGATCAAAGTTATCGTTGTAATCTAAGAATAAAGCTATCTATGATGAGAGATACGCATTACATTATTCTACTATCTCACAAAGGTTTCACTCATGAACATCTCGTAAAATAATAATTGATCGACTGACATCCTGAAGCACGAATATCACTGCACTTGTACTTACAACTAGAAATTAGTTACCAGCTGTTGTTCTACCTGATGTGTAATTAGTGCTTTGTGGCGGTGAAGGTGTCTGTTTTAGCACCATTGTTCTCTGCTCTGAAGGAACATTTGCATTGTTTCTCAACATGCTTCTCATTCCTCACCTGCGTGTGGCTTCCTCCCCCCATGTTGAACTCAGGGGTCAAGAAAATCAAAATTCAGACATTTTTAGATGCCATTTTTAACATCAGAGTAAGTTTTATTGAGCTCATGGTATTTAAGTTCTCAACCAACAATTGATTGAAAAAAAAAAAAAAAATCTGAAAAAACATGGTATTTCTAACTTCATTGTTGCTAAATTAAAAGCAGAAAAATACTCAGAAGTGACAGACATGCCACTTTCAACACTTTCATTGCTTGTTGGTCTCTACAGCTGCATTTTCATTACAAATCTGCATAAAACATTAGACGCATTCCTGCTAATGCTAAAAAAAAAAGCAATTTCTTAATTGCAGTGTTTCTGTTAAATAAGAAACACAATTAAATTAACAAGTTTGTTCAGGCAATAAGTCACTGGAAAAAGAAGTTGGCCATCTACTCCCTGCCACTTCCTGTCTTTTTCTTCTTTGTGGTTTCCGTCAGTGGCACCATCTGGTTGTTCATCATGTGACTTGTATGAACGAATCATTGCCTTTGCAGTTTTGCAAAGTAAACCAATTTCAATATGGCCAAAAAAATTAATAAATAAAAAACCCATCCTAACAAGACTTGTTTTTGAAAAATGAGATTTTTCAAAATGCCATGTTTCCATGAAGCTAATTTATTTTTGAAATGTCAAAGTGTGGAATCATATGGTCAATGGAAATGCAGCTTTAACCACCTCCTGGTTAAAGGAGTTCCTCCGTTGCAGGGGTTTTGCATGATGATAACATCATTTGTCTCTTTATTTTTATTTAGTCACTGTGAAAACAGAACATGCGATCTGCCAGAATACAAATAAAGCAAAAACTAACAGGGATTGGACTCAAGCATGTATTCATCTTCAATATCAACACAGAACTGACCCCACAATTTATAGAAACCCTGAAAACCTCTCATCACAAGCATGCAAAACGTAAAACCTAAAGAGGTGTCATTTACTGCAGCTTTTCCATCAAAAAGTAACATTAGCTAGATACGTCTAACATGTTCTGCACGTTTTGCAGAATATGTTATCTAACATGTTATCTGCAGGAAAACCTTATCCCTTATCTAATATAACTACTCTACCTAGTAAAATATTGCCCTGGCTTAAAAAGCGAACCATGCTTTGAAGCAACGTAAATGAACCCTTTAAAACTTCAGAGAAACAACCAGAGAATTATTTTGCTCTTTTTCCAATGTCATGAAGCTCTGTACTTGAGGTAGTGACTTCATCCAATTCAGATTTATTTTAAAGAATAGTTATGTTTATGTCATTGAGTATTTGTATCAGAAGAGTTATTACATTAGTTATTGAGCTGAGTTTGCTTGTACATATCAGTTTTGCTGTGTATTCATCGGATCCTTACCTGAACTCTGCGATCTCCAAAATGCTCCCAACTTTTCCGCATCTGTAATCTGTTCCATGATAGACGGATAGAGGATGAAACGCAAAGCAACTATATATAAAACTATATATTCAATATAAAAGAAGCAAGATTGTTGTGACATATAACCTGTCTACATTCATACATTTATTTAAGTGAATATTTTTCTTACCGATTTGTCTTCAGCATGTGTCTGAAAACTCTGTGATTTTAGAACCAAAGTGTCCTCAGCTTCACTCCTCCAACATCACAACACGACCAGAACACCCATGACTGTGAAGGCACATAATATGGGGGGGCTAAAAAGTAATCATAAGAGGTAAAACAAATTTAGGAAATTTAGTGACAACAGCAAAGCTAGAAAACACAAAGTCTACGAGAGATTTACAAAAAAATAAAAAAATAAATTCCTGTAAATATCAGACGCTCGCATCATTTCAGCCTTCTGTTCACAGTCCGCCTTGTTGGCAAGATCTGAACTGGACATAAAATCAAATTCCTCGAAAGAACAAGTAAACACAGGCTGGAACCAGAGTAGGAAAGCACTTCCTTTAATTTCATCAGCATACACAAAGGCCCATGTGACCCAGTGAAGTCAAATGCAAACAATAATCATATAGTTTGGCCCAGCCTAAAAATAATCAAATAGCCCAACCCTACTAGAGCGACAGGTTATTTGAGGGACAAGCCACTTCAATCCTGCATGCTTCATTCATGCTTTTATCTAGAGTCAACAGCACTCAGCCTGCACAACAGCTACGCAGCAGAACGCGAGCAGCAGAGGCCGTACACTCTGGTAAATGTTTTATCGTGCTTCTGTGCCTCGGGTATCTGAGGAGAGCGGCAAATAGCAAATAGTCTCTGAGCGGGAAGTTCACGCAGCAGTATTTATTTTCTCCAAGCAAAGAGTTTGATTCACACGATCTATTGATATTATTAGCCATGACTGGACTCTATTCCCAGAATTATTCTTCCATTTTTAGGTGGAAAGAACACAAAACGCCACAACAGGACAGAGTCAGAGCAGGGCCTAAAATAAGACGGAAAACAACCGAGTGATGGATTGCACGGAGACAAATAAGAACGATGACTTCCGCGACCATGAGTTTGATTGTTTCCTAGGGAGAAAAAGGTAACAGGAAGCTGGAGGGTGGAGGGGTTACAGAATTTAGCCCTGAAAGGGAATTGTAGAGAATCCATTCACTCATCATGTTCACAAGTTGTTTTACTCTCTGTATTATGCCTTATTATTAGTATTCAGACCCCTTGAACTTTCTGACATTTTGTCATTTTGCGACCACAAAGTGAGCATTTATTTATTTATTTTTTTAATTAGGATGTTTAGCAACAGCTCAACAGGGAAAGAAAATGATATGATAATGACAAATTCTTCTTTCTTTTAAAAATAAAATTTGAAAAGTGTGGTACACATTTGCATATAACCCCCTTTTACTCTGATACTCTTAAATTATATCCACTCCAACCCACTGTCTTTAGGGGACATCAAAATCAGACAAACCAGCTGGAAATTCAATCTGTGTAAATCCAGTTGTTCTGTTTCAGAGATTTGTTAAACGGTAGAGAGCAAAGAGCATCAAGAAGATGAAGGAACACCGCAGACGGATCAGTTGGAAAATCAGAAGAAGCTGAGAGTTGAGTTTGATTATAAAGCAAACATTAACATTGACATTCATTGAAATTGCAATTTTAATGTGCCATCCTTCTGCTGCTCATGTCGCTGCCTATCCCCCGCCTGAGAGAAAAAAAATCTAGACACGCCCCATACACAGGGCAACATATTTTCCTGATAATTCAGCCATTTCCTAATCTCATTTTAAGTACATGTTTACAGTGGTTCACAATGGATTTACATCTGTTTTTCACATGGGGATGCAAAGTGATGCAAAGGCCGATTTCCAAGCTGATGCCTCAACTGGTCTCCATGTCTCCCACGTTCGAGTCTGAATTTCTGTGTGTGGATTTGTGTGTTTTGAGCCTAACAAATGCGTTGCTGCTGCTCCTATCTGTATTTCACTCGTGGGAGTACAGCAAAAAGAGATCACTCTCACTCCATATGTGTGAACTTGTAATGCAGGGCGAGTGCGTGTGCAGCCATGTGAGGGTGCGTGTGTGTGTGTGTGTGTGTGTGTGTGCGTGGAGTTGCTTCTTCATTCGTCACTGGCCCAGGGTGGAGAGGAGACTCCTCGGAGCCCAGAAAGCAGGGGTCAAGTCCGGGCTTACTCAACCCCCGCAGATCCTCCTCTACCTCCCCTCCCCCCAGGCCCCTATCACCATTAGCTTTCAGATGAATGTGTGTGTGAGTATGTGTGTGAGTTTGTGTGTCGGGGTGGGGGGGTGGGAGGTGAGGAGCAGGCATGGAATGAAATGGGTGAAGGGGACAGATGATGAGATATATATGAACTGAAAGAGGGCAGAAAAACCTGGGCTGGTGGAGGATTGAGAAACGAGAGGTTAAAGGATAATTCCTGGTGAAAGGAGCCGACAAATGGAGAAAAGATGTAGAGGCCAATGGAGAATTGGTGAAATGGTCAGAATCAAATGAAGGAAACAACATCAATAATATAATTTAGGATATTCTTATAGGGTTAATACAGCAAATTCAACAAATTAAAGCAATATAATGTCCGCTGTTGTACAGGCTTCTTTTAGATTCGACCAATTTGAATAATGAACATTGTTTGCATTGTTTGATTATGAATGGATGGGAATGTATTTGACTTTGAATCGCTTTGTATGATCAGACTAAATTGACTTTTGTTTCGTAAAGTGCCCTGAGATGACACCTGGTGTAAACTGTTGATAAATACATTGAATTGAATTATGTGGGGGGAAAAATCCTACCATCATAACATTTTTCATATCAATCGAAATCAATATGAATGACGCTAACAGGTCACTATTTTGGTCAATCTTTAGTTTTCCTTTGGAACTATCAAGTAAGATTTAAAGATAACACAAGGTTAACTTTTAAAAGATTTACTTTTAAAAGTTGGACATCTCAGGATTATATGGCTGCTTTGGATAAACAAAATAAGTAGATTTTTTAATTAAAATCTTTAAGGATTACAGAACATTCTCCTTATTTTGTCAAGAGGCATTGAGATACATATTCTCTAAATCTCTCCTTTACTGTAGCTCCTTTTAAATATAACTTTTATTAAGAATGAGTAATAAAAAGAAAGACAGAAAAATGTTTATATCATCAGGGCGAGCTTCAGCAGCTGTCCAACTTTAACTAGCCAAGCTGCCTCAACACGACTGAACAGTTCAGGTCTTTCATGTCAATGTTTTTTTCTTCCTATGGGACTCTCAATGTTTCTCTTTTTCCCACGTCCCGCTTATGTCCTACCAGTCGTATGAAGTATAAACAGGGTAGATCTACAAGAACGTTAGCCATTAGCATGTCTGGTTGCTACTGCACTCTCTTTGTCCAATTTTCACAGTTTTATTCCAGCCATGTGATTGGCCCAAAGCAAAGCAATTCTAACTATTATTGGCTGTTCATCATTGATGTATTGTGTTTTATCAGATTGAGTATCTAGCTTGCAAGATAGCTGGATATTTCATATTACCCAGAAGTAAATACTTAATCAGCAAACCTCAAACTAAATGTTTATATCCAAACTAAATATTTAGTTAGCAAGCTAATTTTTTAGCCTCAAACTAAATTCTGAGTCCACACTCAATCAGCTCAGTCAGTAAGATACCTCCTCGCTTTTTCCTGAAGCTGCAAAAGTTCAAAAGTCATCCTCAAATTTGATTAATTTGTGACTTTCAGACTTTTCAATGCTTAGACTCCCTATTTTGAGTAGTGCTCTTAGATTTGTACATTTATATCTATTCCATGTTTTTACATCTACTTTTTATATAAATGTTTAGATATCATGAAAACAAAAGCAAAGATTAAAACTAATTCCACACTGGATCCTCTGTGGTCTAAAGATCAAACTGTTTCTCAGTTTTGCTGCAGTTTAATTCAGAACTACAGCTTGTTGTGGCCTTCTGTCAGTTTTTCCTGGGTACGTAAAAGATACATGAGCTGGAGAAAAAGTGACGGACAAACAGCTTGCATCTTTCTGTGAGAGAGCATGAGGTGCAGAGTGATGGGTGCCAGGTACGGTCCTCCAGAGCGAACGTTACTGCTGTTCTCAGCGCACCACCTAGGATGTCCAAGTCAGGATGGCGTCGGCAATGAGTAGTGGAGACTCCACATGTGTGTGTGTGTATTTTTAATACACACACACACACACACACCACACACACCCCCACCCCCCACACACACACACACATATTTGTGTGGCAATCTTTGTGGGGACTTTTCATTGACTTCCATTCATTTCTACAGCCTCAACCTTACTCCTATCATAACCCTAACCAAAACTCACTTCACACCATGATCCTCAATCTAACCCCTGACCCAGAATCAGCATTTCCCCTTATGGGGACCAAGCAGTGGATCCCCACAATGTAGTATGTGTTGTGAAAACGGCGTCTGCACAAGGTTTTACAAACACACACGATCACCTCGTGCTTGGCCTGCAGGTCAAAGTCTCACCAGACAGCTTTGAATAACACATGAAAAAGACTACAACTCTTGACTCCAAATATCAATATTTGGAGTCAAATTACACAAAACCTTTCAAAAATCTACTGGGGTACTTGGATAGATTCAAGCCGGTATAGGTCTGTGGGCTTTATAAAACACATTGATTACATTTAATACATTTAATAAAAATGATTCTCAGAAATTGAGAACTCACCCAATTAGTTCTGCCTGTTTTGAGTTAATTTAGGAATTCCCATTTTCAGGGAATTCCTAAATTAGGAATTTGGACCTCAGACACAACTTTACATCTTTGATCCCGAAGCAGAAGTGGGGCCTCCTGACACACAACTCTGTTTTCTGTGATGGAGAAGAAATGCATGGACACATGCTCTGTATTGCAGTCAATAACTCAATGTCTTCCTGTAATGAAGTGGGAGGAGCTCTGCTTGGTTTTCCAGGTGAGGTGCTGGGTATGGCATGGGGTTCCTAGGTTAAAAATTGTGGCGCAAAGATTTGGAGGTTTTTGTAACAGTTTTTGGACCGATTCTCAAAGCAGGAGATACCCAAACAGAAGGACAGAAACATGCAAAAGGTCAATTTTGCATGACTGTGGACCTTCAAGTACAAAATGACTCAAGATCTCAAAAAGAATTTATTTTCATTTTTAGAGCATATTCTCTTCATTCAAGTTGTATGAGGCGACTGATTCCTGGTATATTTTAGGTTTGAGGTGAAAGTTGTGAAAAAGAAACATGACTTTCAATTTAACTTTTTGGAAATGACAACTTAAGCAATTTATGTTTAAACTGTGCAGCGACTACAGAAACTAGGGGATGGTAGCATCATGATGTAGATAGAGATGCTTTTTTTCCCATCCGGGATGAGGAAATGGGACATGCACATATCAATGCATAGCTAGTCTGTTAAAAAGCAAATCTATTGTTCTAAACGTTTCTTCATTCAGAGGGTCTGGACCACTGAGAAACAATTGGTTGTGTTGAAACTTTTAACAATTGGATCAGATTTACCCCCCGATTGCTAATGTTTGGCCGAGGCATAATGTGCCAGCTCACCTGTGAAGGAAGTTGCACTATGAAGGAAGACGATAGCCAGGCTAAAACATGGCAATATTGGCAAAAAAAAAAACCCAAAAAACTGTTAAACTCCAAAATCTTGAATAGCTTTTATGCACTACAGCAACCCCAAAATACTTAGCAGCAACCATTGTAGGTTTAGTGTTAAAAGAAGTCAACACAGAGGAAAAAGGTTCGATGTGTCATCACTAGCAGCAGTTCTGTTCACATTCAGCCAAAACAGTGAGTAACGGTTAGCAGAGGATGTTTTGTAGAAGCATTAACATGCATTTCATGCACTGGATGGCGTTTGTCAGGTATCAGAATGCTAAAGAGCCAGGTATTTAACCCAAGTGAATTTTCTTGGGTCGTCTGAAGCTTTGAAAACACATCGGCGGAGTTAAGCTCTTCTGCAAGTCAGCACCGCAGACAGGAGCAAACTGTTTGATCTTCTGACCAAACTCCAGTTAGTGAAGTCATCCCTTCGGCCACCACCCCTTCTCTTTAAGCGCCGCACTAAAAAACAATCACTGTGGGCCGTCGTAAAGCTCACTCTCATCCTTCTCTATTATCTCTGGCCCAGTTTTGTCTTTGTACCGTTTGCTGTCAGAGCGGCTTTATTTACGCCGCTCCTTAAGGCAGACATCAGTCATTTTATTGGTCTCATTTGATTACTCTGCTTCTCAACCTGCTCATGCATCTTCCTCTTCATTTGTCTCCACTGTACTCTCTGGGATAAACCCCCTTTTTGTCATTCTAATATGATCCCCAGAGTCTGTTTTCTCCATCACTCCAACCTTCATCTGCTCCTCTTTTCCCCACCTTTTGCCTCGATCCGTACATCTGTCTCCCTCGGTCGGGGGGCTGTCCATCTTTGCATTCTGTTTCATCTGTGTCTTCGTGAGCTTGTGAAAAGTGCACTCTGGATAACCCACCGAAACGCCTCCCCTCCGTTTCCTGTGGTGGGATGCACCCTATTTATTTCGTTGATTTTCATTTGCGAAAGAATGCACAGACCAAAGACTGACTGTCTGCAGAGGATTTATCCGAGTCGAGCCGCTGCGTCACTCCGAGAGGGAGTGAAACACACTCCATAAACTCAGAGCCTGGTCAGAGTCATCAAACTTTTTCAGCATGGTTTTGTTTTTTGGGGTTTTTTGGAGGTCTTTTTTTTGTTCAAAATTAAAGAAAGAAATAGAAAAAAGAAAATACATTTAAAATGTTTTACGAAATATTATTTCCAGAGCATCTTCTCATTTACAGGTTTAGTTTGCTTTTTAAGATACTGTTAAGCTGTTAGAACTAATGGTTTTCTAATGGTGTCTCATCGCTCAGTTTGTTGGAAAGTGAAAAAATGCTCACAGTGATGAAAGGTTCACATCGAGATTATCACAAACATCCGTTAAATTTGTTGCTGTTTTCTTGTCTCTCTAACGTCTCTAAAGTTACGCTGGGTGATGCTTCGGGATGTATTACACTGCTGGATCAGCCCATTCACAATGAACACTGCTGTCTGGTATAACTGGAGGCTCTCATGAAAGTACAAATACTTCTTATTATTGTTATCAAGCATCAGGTGCTGCAATGAGTTCCTTCCTAAACACTCACTGGCAGCCCAGTCACTCCCAGCTGCAGTCAGTCCCTGTCCAGACTGTCTGGACAGAAGTTCCAGTGGCTCTTCTGACGTGTAGATTGCTCATATAGTTTGCATCTATCCAATCATTTAATATCTTCTGCTGTCCTCTCTGCAGGTTGTGTGGTGGTGCTCGATGTGTGTTTCTACCTTTTCTTTTCTGCAGGGCTTGACGAGCAAATCCTCATCTATGCCATCTGGGGTTGATGTATGTAGGGGAGCTGGTTTCTCGAGGCAGGGACCATATGGTTGTTGCACCTCAAAGTGGTAACTACTCCAGCTCTCTCTCTTGTCTTTGCCCTCATTGCATCCCGGTTCCTCGGCCATGTCTACATGGACTCCTGGACAGTTCCCTTGTTGAGCTGGTCCTGTTTTTTACAGTCAGTTCGACACTATCTCATTCCCATTTTACAATATTATTTGTTTGTCGTACAGTGTACAGATCACATGGAGTAACATCACCAGTTTTTTTTTCTTTGTGCCACTTTTTGTGTAAGAACTAGCCTGTCTTCTTAGAGTAATGGGGTCCGAAGTCGGTCCTTGAGGGCCGGCATCCTGCATGTTTCAGTTCTCTCCCTGGTGGTAGAAACAACCTCCTCTGCATGTCGATGTTCTTCTTAGGTCTTCTAACGAGCCATCATTTGATCCAGGGAGAGAACTGAAACATGCAGGACGCCGGCCCTCGAGGACCAGCATTCTGCAAAAAAAAAAAAAAAAAAAAAAAAAACAATAAAAAGTCCAAAGTAGAAGCCTCTTAAAGAAAACCTCTCACAGAATAAAGCCTGAATTCAGATTTTCTCTGCTGTGCTTTGGTACCAAGCCCACACATACAATCACAGTGGATAATGATCCACTCAGCGACATGGTAGCTGGGGCCAAGAGTCATAAAACAAACTCAAAGGAACCCATAAATATCATCTCATTTTAAAAGTCATCCTCACCTGTTCTGTCATTTCCTTTTGTCTTTCAGCTAAAAAACTCTTCAGAACCCGAAGAAACGGCGACGCTGAAACAGAGCCACACGCTGCGTCCTCGTGTTTACAAAAATAATCTTATACAGTCTTTAGTGTCCTTTCAGACACCCCCCCCCTCCCTCCCGCCCTCCTCTCAGCCGGCAGAGAAACAAAGACTGATTACTGCATTCTTCTCATACATCAGCTCAGCCTTCAGATAGCTGACTTTACAGCAGCCTGGAGAAATGGCCTGAATGCAAAGACCAAATAAATACTTGCAGCCAGCCCAGCCAGAACAAGAGACAATGAAGCCAACGGTCCAATTACATGAAACTGCGTCTCACAATGATGGCAGTGTGAGACTAGAGCAAGCATAAAGAAACACGGTCCTGGCTATTTATCTTGCTTCTTTAAGCTTTCCTAGAATCACCAACGTCTGCATTCAGCTGAACTTATCTGGAAAAAACTACATAATGAAATTCAACACAGTCTTAAAAAAAAGAGAAAGAAAATGGAAAAAAATGTAAGAGAAGACTAAATTTCCTGTGTCATTGAAATACATTTTCCTTGTTAAAGTTAACTTAGTGAAATATTTGAAAGCTTTCCAAAATGAAATATAAAGCTTATCCATAGATCACATTGCAACCTTGACAGAAATGTGAAGTAAAGCATATCACTACAAAACTGTTGCATGTTGTGGGCTGCACAGTGAAACAGCTTCCCACCAATTTTACAATAAATTACAGCAAAATAGGCAAAGAAGTTGATGAGAGTGAGATCTGACAACAGAACACAGATTAATATCTGGTTATTAATATGAAATCGTGGACACACTGACTTCTGATGTCCCGAATCATATGACGATATATTTTAGTGCTCTAAAATATATTGTGGTCAAGAAAATGTCCTTGAGGAACCTCAAGTGATTTTGTTTGTCAACCAAATAACACAAAGTTATTCCAGTCTCCAAAATAAAGTCTGAACCAGTTTATGCCGGTTCTACTCAATTCATGAATTCAGACGTATTGTCATTGATCATAAAATTGCAAAAATCGGAATTACAAAAACACATTTGCATGATGGTAACATGGCTATTTAGAACAACACACACACACAAAAAAACACGTTCTTTTGTAAATCTTTTTGTGCTGGGATTAGGTGGTTTCAACGGCTTATTGTATGAACAAACTTATCAAAACTTGATTTTAATTGCATTTGTTATTTAATGAAAACAGAGATTTAAAAAAAAAATTTTTTTTTTTTGACAGTCGCGGTATTTTGAAAAATGGAAACAATCGTCAGACGCCGCCTCAAGATTCTCTAATACCAACACAGAAGTTCATGTCCCATCGCAGTGGTAGTCTTGGTGTGTGATGTTGTACATACTATATACTCACACATACGCAGACTTACTTAGAGTGTGAGCATGAATGTGTGCTTGCGCATGCTGAGATTCCTGGTGGCTAGCTCATTGTCCTGGCCCTGTAAGACAAAGGGTTAAGTAAATGTTTGGGGAAGATAAGACCACTCACTCTGACAGGCAGCAGCCCCTGCTACCCAGGGGGATTCAGCCCAAATACATCACACACACACTCACTGTATGCGCTTCCACACAATGACTTTCTATTAAAATCATCTTTCCCTCCTTTCTCATTGAATTTGCGTGTTTTTCTTCAAGCAATGAACCTCTAAAGGTCTGTCAGCTGGTGTTATTCATCAGGTTTGAACATGGTGAAAGTGTTAGCTCGATGGTAAAAACCAGTTCATCTGCATCCTGTCCAACCAACCCACTTTAATTTCTCCTTTCAATGTCCGACTGTGAGGAAAACTGGGAACTCTCTAAGTTCTCATAGAGCCTAGACCCACGGCACAGTCAGAATAAAAGCTGTACAAGAATGCTGTGTCCTGATTATAGGACACAGCTACTGCTTAGTTTCATTATGGATTTTTAAATCAGCAATCATGCATAATGAACATGCATGTAGCATTCTTGGTTAGCAGAGCACTTTTAAGTACATTTCTGGACTTCCTGACAGTAAAGAATTACAGTAGTAAAGCCATGAAGTAATAAAATGTTGACTGTTCACAATATCTGTGAGGAGAAAGACAGAAATCCTTGAACCCCGCTGATCAACCCAACGTTTTGGTTTTATTTCTTGTATGTCCAACTCTTCCAAGAGGTTTCAAAACTTATGAAACTTATGAAAACTTATGAAAGTTGTGATTATTTTTCTGTCGACAAGAAGCTTAAGCGTGATCATAAACTATCCACAGACCTTGATGAACCTCTGGATGCCCTTGCTAAGTGTTTTTGCCAGAGGTTAACCATGCTGCAGGTCTATCCAGTTACCAGCAGGCTTAACAAAAACTGACATTAATCTATGTAAAAACTTAGCAGTGTCCATGTTTGATTAATGTTCCACAAATTGAGCTGAAACTAAAGACGTGTCAGTTCACCACAGTTCCCTCAGTCGACACCCACCAAACCAGATCTGAAAAAGTTGCATCGCAGATCCATTAATCACCAGAATATGAACAGTTTGGTGTTTTGGCACTTTGTCCTAACAACAAAAAGGAGTGCATCAGAAGAAGAAACCATCTCTGTTTTCGGAAACGGTACCACCCACTCTCTGTGGGAGCCCAGCAGACTCAGTCATTAGTGGCCACTGATCGCTGGAGATGGGGAGTTTGCAGGGGTAATAATAACCTGAAAGACCTCCTCCTCCCTCTCCTCCTCTGCTTTTTGCATCACTTGCTCCGTCTCTCCCTCCCTGCTGGGCTTTATCAGCGGTCCTGGTCAGTGTTCTGCTGTCAGATCTCGATGTGATTTATGTCACGGGCTGTGAAGTTGACTTATCTTCCTCCACTCCACTCTGCGTTTCTCTTTCCCTCTCCCTCCCCCGCGCCGCCCCGCCTCCTCTGCAGCTCCACGGAGGCTTGGCTCCCTGCGTCTCAGCCAGCCTGGCTCCTCCAGCTCCTCCGCTAGGAGTGAGGAGGGGAGGTTTGGGTGCGAGGAGGTATGAGGCAGTGAAGGTGTGAAAGAAAGATTTCTTTCTCAGGTCCCACCTGTCCAGTAAATTACGGAGCCCATGCAGTCTGCTGGGTTCACTGACAGATAGTATGGAAACTCAGAGTTTCATCTCACTGGTGTTTTGCTCTAAAAATATTTTTTTTACAGACAGCCATTCCCACAAGTACAATTCATTCCTACCTTTTGTAATTGAGTTTGAAAAATCACAAATGTTAAAATACGCAGAAATGTTTCCGGACTTTTATACGCCAAAACCGTCCTGTGTAAGAGGTAACAGACCATTCCTTTGATTTCTTGTTTGGTGTTTAACCTCTGACCTGCTGTCAAAATCGAATCAAATCAAAATCCCAGATATGCAGACAGAAAATAGGATTTGTTGTACATGATCAGCAGGATGTGCATTTCTCTGATTCTGGATCAGGTCTTTCTGATTGGTTTTCATTATTTTTAAGCGTGTCACTAAACCATACAGTAAATTGTCTTTTCTCCCCACTTAATGTGATGGTTCTTCTTTGGCTGCCACTTTCCATTTTCCCTTTTTTTTTTACAAACCACACACTGCACTAGGAGGAGAGGACTGAACAAGCAGCAAAAGCCACTTTTTTTAAAAAAAAGAAAAACTCTAAACACCGGACTTCTTTAAACCATTTTCTTGCTGTGAAACATGGGATCACCAAGGCCACAAAGAAAAAAAAAGAAGAACTATTTACCATAAAGTGTGTTGTGTTAGTTCTTGCTCAGCATAATACACATCCAAAAAATCTCTTCCTTGAGAGTTTTTCACTTGTTCTTGTGTATAATTTTAAGTCCAAAGAGTTTTTTCCCCCCTGAATCCATGTGCGTCCTCGTTCATCCATCTTCCCGATCCTCATGCCTCACCGTCCGCTGGCCTTTGATGTGCTTTTAAAGTGCTCGCTCTGCTTTCCCTCTCTTCTGACAATTATTTATTAGTTTTGAAATAGTCTTTGAGGACCGTATGTGTCTCTCAGTGGTGTACTTAAGAGGGGACAGCTGGCTTCAAAACAAAGAGAATCTGATGGCAGGAAGAGGCAGGGAGGCAACAAACAAAGAAGGCAGTTTAGGACTTCTATCTCGGCGGCTGCAGTCGGGTTTAGTCTTCTCATCGGAAAGTTCCTCAAAGTATCAGTGAAATATGAACAGCATGAAGACGGGAAGAACTGGGAAGTGAGGGACAGGAAATCAAGTGTGAAAGGAAAAAAGGTGCGATCGGGAAAGAAAAGACACACTTGGAGGTGTGGAGAGAGAGAGAGAAAGAGACAGACATGCCTGCAGACCACCCAGGTGTGCCGCTGCAGCCTCATGAATGATTGCTTGCTTTATAGCCACCTGTAGGGTTGATCTAAAACCTTTCAGTCACGACAGCATCAATCTGCTTCATTCACAGAAACAATGTCTTCTCTATCATTTAGGGTGAAGGAACAACCAGAAAAACTGTTTTTCTACCGTCATCAGTGGCCACACTAACTAGCATCTGCCGTGGGGAGGGACCTGTAGCATGTAGCAGGGTGTGAGCAGCACGTACATGAGGTGATAGACAACGCTGAGACATTCCTCCTGGCTCTGATTGGTTTGTTCTGATCAGTGTATTCCTGCAGGGAGGAAACAGATTATCTGTCTCATAATCTACTTTCAGAAAACAGTGATAGTTACAACGTGTGTATAGAAAAAAAGATTTCTTTAAAGTCACAAACCACAGCTTTAGCCTGTTGTAGAAAGCTAATTTCTCCAGTCATGCTTGATATTTTAAAACATTTTTTGAATGATTCCCTGAAGGTAGTCCAACTAACCTCATGAAGCTCTGGAAGTCAGTTCACTGTCCCTTATTTTCCCCAGCCTTGTAATATTTTCTCTGCCTCAGAAACATTTCATTCACTTTCCCGACTTTGGTCATTTCTGTTCTTCTCTTTCACCTTTCCCCGTTTCTTCTGCAGCCTTTCCCCACTCGTCTTCCCTTCCCATTCTTCTTTCCTGCCATCCTCACTTCCCTGGCAGCAGTTATTTCTTATCAGTCTGCAAAGAGGCTAAGAAAACAGTACAATGTGAGACCCTTAAAGAACTAGATGGTGTAATTGCCTAATTGCTATTTTTTCCCTCCATCAGATGGTTCTGCTTTCCGTCAGCCAGACAGAAGCCCATAAACACTGCCCAGCTATTCCCAAATTTCCCTCAATGTCACCATTTTCTTGCAGCTTGATTGGTTTAATTCCAAGCCAGGGTCCATTGCTCATTGGCTCCCTCTGGGATGAATGGCCCTGCTGACAGCCAATGGGGCCACAGCAAGGTGAGAAGGGCTAGCAAGAGAGTAAACAGCATTTTTCTGAAGTCAGGGACATGGAGGGACTTTTTGTTTTGAATTCCAAGTAATCTTTCCAGATTGACTTCTTGGTAAAGTAATACACATTCATAACTGTAACTCAGTAACCACAGATAGCAAGAAAAGCTCAGGATGTAGCATGTAGCACGGAAAAACTGAGAAACTGGATCGGCAGAAAACGTTCACGGGGAACAATCGCCCAAGCTTCACACTGGAAGTCAGAGGGTGTTGAATGAAGGCCTTGACCTACAAACAGAAAATAAATCAGGGCAAACTCTCCCTCCAGCACACTCACTCCATCCAAGGCCAAGCAATCCATTTCTTTGGGCAGTGAAGGCCCTGTGAGAAAGGACCTTGCTCTGTCGAGTAGTAAACATTCGACAACAGCGTGCCTAAAGTTAGCTGTGTCGAACCTTTTCACCTGTTCCCTCTCAGAGCAACTCCACAGCAGCCCAAACCCAAACCCTTCACACATCTGGACCTGAACCGAGTGATGAATGTTCCCTGTGCCGCTCAGACCCTCTGTCCGCTGCCCGTCCCGACCTGCCGGGGCGAGGATCCATGCAGTCGTTGCATAGTTTTCCACAGTCGTCACTTTAAACCGTTTCTGTTCCTTGTGTGCGAGACTAACTATTGGACTCAAGCAATGAGAAAAGACTTAAACAGAAATATATCAAGAGAACAAACAACAAAAAAAGAAAAACAAATAATTTTTTTGTGTTATCAGCAGCGTCACACACTAATCCAGGAGAGGAAGCATGTGGGCGTCCTGTCATGGAGGCATACAGGAAACAGACTGGTAAGGACAGGAAGTCACTGGCAACACAACAACAATGTTCACACAATCTGTACAGCAAAATAAAGAAATGATTGCTTAATTATAACTTAATGGGGCAGGAACAGCTAAGGTACAGTTTGGTTTGGTCAGATTCACGCAGGTGTTTAGCAGAAAGTGAGCTGCAATGTTCATCCACTCAATGCTGCATTTAATATTCTACTGTACACAGACATTAACTTGATAGCTACAACTAGTCAAAATCAGACTTAAGCATAAAACAAACACATGCTGAACACGTGAGTTAGCATTTAAAGATCAGTGGTAAAAACTCCAGAGGCGAATTTACATGCAAGCACAGCATCCAGACACACGGTCACCAGACAAGCAGCGTTTTACTCACAATTTCCTCTAAAAGTCACAGAGTTGTCCTCTAACCAGAGATTGTTTGGTTTGCTTGTGAGGACGTCTCTTGTCCTCTGCTCACTTCAGGTCAAGCTGTTGTTGTCGATGTGGACGTCTGTTGGACTCGCTGTGATGCGGGCCGTTCAGGTCCCTTCGCAGCATCAGCTCTCCATAAAACGACTCAACGTTTTGGATCCTGTGGTCCATTCGCTGGTTCATCAGTAATCCCGCCTGTCATCGCAGCATGGAGACTAACAGAACACTGGATACAAAATAGCTTCAATAATCTCCTAATTTCACAGTATGCAGGCAGGTCACTGAAGATTTTCATTTCTGCGTTTTTCCCCATCAAACAAATCCAGCTGTTATTTGAAATCAATAGAAAGTGTGTGGTATAAAATTTGAAATATTTTTATATTCCTTGTTATGTCGGCTGCAATTAATTGATCCTGAACTTGAATACAGAGAGGAAAACTGTCACTTAATTTTAGAAATAAGGCTAGAGCAATATTTCTAAAATGAAATAGTTAATCTCAAAACCGCACACAGACTCATACAGCATGCATTTGCAAATGTTCAATGTTTCTGTATTTTCTCTGCAAATTGAATTTGGTTTGCAGAAGAAAATTCTAGGTTTACAATATGCTTTAGCTTTTATTAAGTTTTGTTAGGACACAGTAATAAAGAACGTATTGTAAACTTATCTAGCTATTTTGTGGTTTTGTTTCAGTCACATTAACAGCTTGTTTTCACTGCCCCCAAGTGGCTTATTTGTTACAGATTCGATCAGATCCAGGAAATCATTCACTGTTCGTTGAAAAAAAAAAAAGAAAGGAAGTTAGACACAGGAGTCAGAGGGTCAGTAGGAAGAAAATCTGATTTAGCCTCTGATCAGTATATTCCAAGTCCTGAATCACTGTTCAAAGGTGAACAGTTGCACTATTGCTTCATATGGTGCACTCTCTATATCTTTGCGTGCGTGCGTGTGTGCGCGTGCGTGTGTGTGCATGTGTGTGTGTGTCTCTGGGCCAGCCCACAGAGTGTGTCTAAACATGGCCATGCTTCCAGGAGCCAGGCTGAAGCAACTTCAGGGCCTGGAGGCTCCACCCGTTCATCAAACCCTTCTATTCCCCATTGGAGTCCAATGGCCAGGATTTAAGTACACAGGCTCACTCACACAGCAGCTGATAGACACACACACACACACACACACACACACAGGCTCTTATCTGGAGATCAGCCGGAGGACCGGAAGAGCAGCCGTCTGATGAGGTCAACCACCACCGGAGATGCAGCTGGCTGTTGTGTTGGGATGTTCAGTCATACATAACCAAGGAGGAGTTGATTTGCTGGTGTGTGTCGTGGTTGTGACATTACACCCCTACACATGTCTCTGTGTGTCACTCAGAGTAAATGTCAAACCAATAGAGAACCAGTCCAGGTTTTCTCCAGAAACCCTGCTAAGCCTGGTGGCACTAGGGTAGTTCACAACCTGGCATTGTGTTTTAGAAATGAAAGTGCAGGGATGGCAGAACCAGGCCACAGAACCGGGGCGCAGCCCCCAGTGCCCAGTTCAATGAGTCAACTGTGAACCTCGCTTAATCTGTCTTTACTGGTTTGTGGTTACTGGGTAAGAAAACTTGAACTTGAATAAAAATAAATACTGATCTAACAAAACAACTCCAATGACAATGACTGAACTAACACAATGAACTGAAATGGCAAAATAGCAGAAAACAAACAATAAAGAAATTATGAACAGAAAAAGTAACTGAAACTGAAAGTCCAAACACCAAAGGAATATTTACAGTCTGCAGGTTTGAGATGATCTAAAAGCCATTCTTTGTCTCCCTGTGACACGTCAGACATGCTGATTATTAACAGTAAAAACGTGAACTGTAAATGGAGCAGATCGTGTTTTCAGCATTATCTCCTCAGTCAGCTGAAGAATCTCACCAGGCTGACCTCACTGAGCAGCACACATTCACCCTGTCAAACATTTAAAGCTGTAGGAGAGCCTCCCTCTGAGGCGCTCTGGTACTCTGTCAGATTTACAGGCAGCCATCTATTTCCAGTGTCTGTCTCTGCGCTGCGCATGCGCTGCTCCCCCTAGTGCCTGGCGTCGGCAGAGCTGCACAAACATTTACGCAGCAGTATTTTTTAAAGGTCCTCAGTGGTGTCTTATAAATCTGCCTCCAGCTTTGATGTCTTATCAGCTCTGTGAGTGTGTGCACGCGCGTTTGCGTGTGTGTGTGTGTGTGTGTGTCAAGCCCTTGTTTAGTCATTTGTAGCTTTTCTCAGTGTAACCTAATGCCTCTTATGACTTTTATATAAAATAGATCATATATAACCAATAAGGCATCTTATAAAAACTGTTTGTTAAAATATGTAAAAAGTTGTTTTATGAGAAAACTTTGTGTCCTAGAAGTAAAAAAAAAAAAAAAAACAGACGATACATTGCAAATGTGTTAAGATCCTTTGGACTTTTTTTCCCCTTTTTCCAAATTGCAACCACAAATGGATGTAAGGACATAAACTGGCAACTGGACACTTATTGTATAAATCATTTACTTGTGAATGCCAATGAAATTTTAACAATATGTACCTCAGAATGAATTTTTTAGAGAAAATCAGACTCATATTAAAGAAAGCAATCCTGACTGGTGCACACTGAAGACGGCTGCCTTTAAAATCCTGTTTGTGTTACGTCTTGAGAGAGTGAGAGTGATTTGCAGGCCTGCTTCGATTTAGGGCAACAGAATGAACATGAATAAGGTGTGAAGGAGAGAAGATGAGGAATCTATGTGGACTGAGTCCAAACTGAACAAGGCCTGTTAACGATCTGACATTCAGCTTTTGTTGTCAGTGCCCAGAAAATTGCAAATGTAACTCTAAATAATCATGGAACCGGAAACAAATATTTCCTAATTTTCAGCTAAAGCCGTAGCTCGCAAAAACAAGGTTACAACAGACCAACAAGATTTAATACTATAGTACAAAGACATCATTTGTTAGGTGAAGAATAAAAAAATAATAATAATGAAAAATCTGCAGTAAATATAAAAACAGCATGTCAAAATGAACGAAATCACCAGGAGAACATATGGAACAAAACTGCAGGAGGAGATAGTTCAGGAAAATGCCAAGAGCAGCAGGGATTCCCAAGAAAAGCTGGTTGAGTTCTACATGTGACCAGAGCAGGGACATCGAACATACAGGGTTGGTTAAAATCTCCTCAAACCTATTCAAATGGAACATGTCTGATTTGTGCAGCTGAATGTAGCACGAAGAATACTTTCAAACACCAGACAGCTTCAGCTCCAAACCTTCAGCTGTTCACTTCAAATGCTTGTGATCAGGAGGAACTTTCGTGTGATCAGTCTTTCGGCATCACACCCAAATAAACTAAATAACAAGTTTGTGAAAGGAGAGTTTAGGAACTCACTCTAATTTCAACAGGTAATCTGTGTGGTCACCACCCACAAACCCAATGATCAACCCCACGCCAAGCTCAACTTCCTCTTCCTCCGCCATGTTGGCCTGGACTGTTGTCATTTACCTGGAAGAATCGTTTTACTGCACACAACTGCAGGTAAACTTCTCAGCCTATTTCTTGTGATTGTTTGTGATTGTTCCCCGCGCCAGAGGCTCACTCCTAAAAACCATGACAGTCGATACACAAAGAAATAAAGAAGAGAGAGAAAACAGGGCAGAAACAATGGAGACAAGTGTCAGGTGACATTTGTGACGGCTTACAAGTGTGAAAGAAACACACACATTAATACCATTAAGACTGTGTTGTTGTTTGCTCATGCTCTTCAAGTTTCTTGAGTTTACTTTGCTCTAAACTCCATTACACTCATCCTCAGGGAGCTGAGACTTCTGAGAGGAATTAGAGAAGTAATGAAGCCGCCCAGAGGAAAGAAACCTCATAGCAATAAATTTCAGATGTAAATTTTTCAGTCGATCACTCAGCAAAACCTCATCTTTCCACTCCAGCAGTTCAACAGCATTCCTCCTCTGTGTCTACTTTCAGTCACCCGTTATTGTTCAGGGTAGAATGAGGAAGTTTTTTCCCAGAGCTGACATGTCGAGAACATTTAATATCTCATTAGGATTGTTAAGCTTTCCTGTTCTTACAGGTCCCACTGTGCCCTCTTGTGGACTACAATAATCATTGCAACAATGAGGAGGCACTGGATGACTTTTCCAACCATAAAAGCTAAAGTACAGCAAAGAACAGTCGTAAAATAAACACACCCTCTAAATTTACTTTGTCCTGCGCTTGGGCGTACGCTACCACACTGCAGGTTTGAGCTACACTCGCATGGTTCAAAACACTGAAAGCAAATGAAACTGTAACATTATTTCCAGGACTTCTTTTGAATTTATTCTTCAGATTCTCTTGTTGGCAACTCCTCCTGGTTCGTTGGTTTGCAGGGAAACTTTCAAATGTTGATAGTTACACCTACGTTTTACACTTTCAGTCTTTACAGATTTAACCTACATCCAAACAATCTCTTTCCCTTTATGAATAAAATTCACAAAATCAAAACTGACCATTTTCTTCCTTTAATTTAATCGTAAAATCTCATACAGTATAAGAAGCAAATAGTTTTTTAGAATCTGAAAATATGAGATTAATTAAATGTTTAAAGGGGCAGTATCATGTATTTTCCAGGCAGAGTGTCATTTCATAGCACAACCAAGTCACTATGTCACATTCACTTGTTATAAAATTGCTGTATATGTGAAACAGGACTTAAAAAAAATAGAATTTGTAATTTAACGCTATGAAATTGGACATTTTCCTTTTAAAAAAACTTCTGCTCTTTCTGAAACTCAGGAAATTGTCACAAGATCACTCTTCTATCAACCCTTTAACCATGTTTTTATCAGAATTGCAATGAGAAGTAGAACTGAGACACTAAACGCAATGATGACTGGAATGCAGGTCAGGTTAATAAAAAACAGGCTGCAGCTGTCAAACAAAGAATTGGTGAGGTGAGGGACAAGTATGCAAGGGATGATTAATAAACACCAAAAGAAGAGCGTGTGAACAACTGACCAGATCGTGCCTGTTAACAACGGTGATTCATCAGATTAAAACCCAAAAACGGAACATTACAGGAGAATTTTGTTACATTACAGGAGAATTTTGTTACAGCCTCTGGGGTTACTGGCTGTAACCTTGTAACATCTTGAAGTAGCAGATTGTCCCCGACCCATTCAAGGGACAGAGGAGG
The DNA here is from genome assembly GCF_027474105.1 of Poeciliopsis prolifica. NCBI lineage: Eukaryota > Metazoa > Chordata > Actinopteri > Cyprinodontiformes > Poeciliidae > Poeciliopsis > Poeciliopsis prolifica. The sequence continues at coordinate 3,507,089 of NW_026562402.1, forward strand.
GTCGTCTTCAACCCCCTCAGAGAATTTTGGAACAATGACTGGAGAAGCCAGTCGTCCTTAATCCCCTCTGAGAACACAGAAGCTGGCAGGCGCAATAGTCTGAACTCTTCAGACTAGAGGAGGGACGAGCGGTGGCCGAGGTGAGAGTCGGGGGTCTAAAGACTGAAGAAGTGACTGTGAGGAAACTATGAAGAGTGCCGCACTGCTGAGGTTGTCAGCGCAGAAGGAGAGCAACTCTTTGACAAGGAATGCTCTGAATGAGGAAACGATGGATGATGATGGTGGTAGAGAAGAAGCTGCTAACTCCAGCTCTCATTTAACCTGTTTATCTTCAACACCAGACACAACTGATGTTGTAACTGATGGTACTTGCGAAGCCCAACCCAAGTGATGTTTGCATGATCACAATACAATTCTTTGACCTTTTTGAATTCTGCATTTAACAATTAACCAATGTATGAAAAACTAATACGACGTCCATAAATAATAAAAACGCAACTGAAACTGAACATTTAATTAATAAAAACTAGCAAAACTGGCAAACTGTAGATTAATCAGAACTAACTATCTAGTCTATCTGCCCATTCATTAAGAACAGCTACACTGAAAGACATTATTGGTCTGTCTTGCTTCCCTAAAGGCTGGGATGAACTCAAACTTCCTCCGCCTTGACAATAAAAAAACAGATTATGTTCTTTGGGAGGTCAGGTATTTCCAACACCATTCGGGAACTGTTCTTTTTTTTCTTTCATAAAGTCACCTTCCTGTCATAAATCTCTGCATTTTGTTCACCAGCTTCCGGGTCGTACAAAACACTCCTGCTCGTCTGCTGACAGGATCTAGTGAAGCGGAACATGTGAGCTCAGTTCTGGCTTCACCACAGCGGCTTTCTGCTTGTTTCAGAATTCATGTGAAGATTTTGCACCCGGCTTTCAATGGTGTCAATGGTCTTGTGTCATCACGGTTAAAGGATGTCAAACGTCCACAAGAAGACGAAGATCAACGAACTGGTTGATCTGCTGATCCATATAAGAGCCGCCCAGGTTCTTTTACAGGCCCACCTCTTCTCTTTAACTTTTCAGTGAAATAGAGCTTCATATCTCAATTTTTCTATTTCTTTCACATCGTTTGTATTTTTTTTTCAAACTGAATAATTATTTTATTGATGTCTTCCTTGCATGTTTTCTTGTTTGTTCCTATTTTTAACTTCTATCAATAATTTCATTGTTCTTATGGTGTCAATCTGCTTGCTGTAAAATGCTGCACAAAGAAATTTGACATTGACAACAGAGCTGAGATGACTGAAATGATTTCTTCAGTCGGTTCATAAAAATCCACAGCTGCTTAAGACGAGGAAAGAGGCTCAGCAACAACGTCAAGAAAAGGTCTGCTGGGTCCGTGTGAATTCATTCAAAAAAAAGTTCTCGGCTCCAACTTGAACAGTCTTGTCAGTCGATCTTACTTTGTGTGAAATAAAGTTTAAGTATACATAAATATGCAGGTACATCTCAGTAAATTAGAACATATGCTTTGATGAGCCTCTTTAGTTAGATTAAAAATACCTTTTGAAAATAATCTTCAAACAAACAATTGAATAAAATCATGTATGTTGCTACTGGGAGTATTTTAGACTCTTTTCTGACATCTTTTATTCCAGACAGGTTACGCTGAAGTGACTTTATCGTTCTACAGGTCTGGCACTGATCATGTCAGAGGGGAAGTTAAACTCAATTTAATAAAGGGATTAATCTCAATTAACTCACAACAGAACAAAAAGACTCTCTCACACAGGGCCAGGTTGGTTTGTTTGGCTATTTGACTTCAATAGATAAAACAATTATTTGAAAAATGCTTCCTGTGCCTGTAGATGCTTTCTGTGCCTTGCATTAAAATGAGTTCGATGATCCGAAGCATTTAAGTGTGACCAATAAGAAGAGTTACACCACAGATTTCTCAGAATTAGCCTCCTGGATCACCTCCCCGACCCTTTGATTTCTTCGCCTGATGTCTTGGATTCCTAGAAGAATAGGTTGAAACACTCATCTCATCTGTTCCCCACACACACACATGCACACACACAACCTCATGTTCCACCTCTTGAGTCGACGTAGCATGTCATGGTGGAGATAGTACGATCTGCTTGTTCTCTTCCGGGAGCCATGGTCCACACCTGCAGCTCTGTGTTTACATCATGTGATGTTTGGCAGGTCGGGTCAAATAGTTGAAAGTTTTCTTTTTAGACAAATTAGCTACTTGAATGTGAAAACACCTGTTTAGATAGACGTCATGACTGGTATTACGCTGCCATATGATAAATTAGCAGCCTGTACGTGTCATGAAGTCTTTCTGCTCTCAATGTTGGTTCCAATAAATCCAAAGCTGAACCTGCTCTTGGAATTGATTTTAAATCTCCTGACCTCTTGAAAGACTTTTCGAATGTTTCCTAAGACCTTCTCAGGCTTCAGCATGAAAAGCAGCGACCTAAAGACGCGAGGAACACGTCAGTCCAGCCATTGTTTTAGGCGTGTGCGGCGCCATAACCCACAAGGGAGTGGCAGGTCATACAGCGACGATAAAGATGCCTGGCTCAGTCCAGTCGAGCCGGTCGTGAGGAATCTGTTTTCGGAATCAGGAAGACGAGTTTTTTTTTTTTTTTAACATCACACAAGAAATGAATGGTGTCTCGTCTCCGTGGCAACAGACCGTCCACTGCAGGCGTCTGCTGCTTGGCCGCATGCTCACATACCAGTAGTGTCACAGCCGTCTGTGACTGCTTCAAACTGCAGCCTGAAGCGTCTCCACAGACATTTGCTTCATTTTATATCAGGACAATGAACATTGTCTCAGCAGATAGCGCCCATGTTATTATTCCTAAATTTATATTAAAGTTCAATTATTTAGTCAATTCTATTGTCACATCAGTTTTTATTTTTTTGTTTGTTTGGTTGGTTTTTTTGGGGTGGGTGGGTGGGGGGCAGTATTGCATGCAGGAAAACAATAACTCTTGGTTTAGATAAGCAGTCACTGGTGCCTACATTGGATATTTCTGTTTCCTGGAACCGGGCTTCCTGGAGCCGGTTTAACCGGTTTTGTTGGATTTCAGCAGAACAGGAATATCAAGGGAGAACTTGCCCGGGCCTCAGTGTTTGTGGGAGGACCGACCCAACCGGTTTTCTCTAGGTAAAGAGATGAGAGAGGGAGAGAAAGAGAGAGAAAAAAAGAACGGTGGGTGGGGGGGTGAGAGCGAGTGTATGGGGCGTTCTCCTTCACCTCAGTCTCTTCTGCTTCTCTCCTCTCCAGTGTTCTGTTCCCTCTCTCTGTTTCAAGCCCATTTTGGACTTCTGAACGGAGAGGCAGAAATCGGGACAGAAGGAGCGCCGCAGCCAGAGTTCCCAGGGTGACTGAGGTGAGTTTGGAATTGGCAAAGGTCAAACCTGAAGGCCAGGAAGGAGGAGCTGCTGGCAGGTACTGCAAGGAGTAAACAACTATACAGGGAACAATTTAAAACTCATGCACATGATTGAGGATACAATTTGGAAGTTTGAGAGTTTATGGATGTTATAAGAACTGCTCACTAATATTCTGTGTAATACAGACAGTTTATATATTTCGTGATAGCTCGGCGTCATTTGAAACGAGTTTGGGCTTTTTTTTTTTATGTTGAGAGGATTTCTATTACATCAGATTTTTTTTCTGTTTGTGATAATAACAATAATTTTAAAAAAGTGTCAATAATTAACCCGGCAACCACATCCTTTTGCCACATGTCTTCCTCTGGTTGTAAACGAGGAAGGAGTTGAAACTCCTGCTCCGTTCCCCTTCTCCACAGCTCTGCAGCGGTACCTGTTGCTGACTTGGACACCAGAACTTTCTTTCAAACAACTCAGCTTTGGTTTTGCTCAGACTCCAAACTTTCCCACTCTGATACAAATCGTTTGGCAGCAAGTGTCTGTCTGTCTGGAAGCAGAGGGAGTGAGACGTGTTTCCTATTGCGTGATGGGTTTCTTCACAGGTGTGGAGCATCCCGGGAGATGAGCGTTGTAACGTCTCTTTCAACTGACTGGAAAATGTCATGCAGTTGGAGATAGAGTCTGAAGCCTAGGGAACCTGAAATTCTTGGTAAGCAGTAATAGATTTATGTGTGTGTGTGTGTGTGTGTGTGTGTGTGTGTGTGTGAGAGAGAGAGAGACAGAGAGAGACAGAGAGAGAGAAGGAAGGGGTGTGAATAAGGATCTGTGATAGCAGAGCCAGCTAACTGAGGCAGGCAGGTCTTTTCTTGCACTGCTGAAGTGATCTGAACAGCCTCTTTCCTGACATATCCTGACATGTCAAGAGACCTGAAACTCCACTGATCAAAATGCTAAATATTAGCACTTGACTAAATTTGGAATATGTTCAGGCACAAGTTTGATGGCAAACTGTGAGTCTGTTGCACACAATGAAGCAAACATTGAATGAAATGCAACACGACAGTTCTATTTGTCAAATCTACGCAAGAAGACAGTTTTTTATTTGAAAAAAGTAAACATGTTTTGTGGTGTTCAGACTATTCTAAAAATTTATGAATTTCATACTTGCAGGTGAATGTCGCCCGAGGCGATTTCAGAGGACCAAAATATTGATGAACTTGTCAAATTAAAGCTCTGTTACCTCAAGTTTGAAAATTCCCAAAAGCTTAAGTTTTTATCAGCTTTACTCTCAGCAATGGAAACTGAAAACCTCAAAGGTGGGGTACTGAAGGTAATCATTAGTTTTTTGACAACCAAGTTCTTGGAAACTCCAAAAGCATCAGTATCTGTGACAGATAGGTTGATCTAGCGGTGGGTTGCCATTTCTCCCACAAGCAAGTGAAATGACTTGAGGTCTTTTACCAAAGCCAAATGAGAAACTTTAACCACTAAAATCTGACGCCGTTCTATTTTTGCTTGCATTTTGTGAAGAAGGAAGTTTTGCTCAGTGACTTCTTCAGATATTGTCTTGTTGCTTCCTTCAGTGGTTATTCTGATGTACAATCAGAGGAAGACAAGTGACAAAAGGATGTGGATGCCGGGTGAATTATTGACACTATTTAAAAGAAAGCCTCTCAACATAAAAAAAAAAAAAAAAACACATTTCAAATGTTGGCATGCTATCATTGGTTCATTTGTCGCAGTGGAGTCTGAACGCGAACAGCACCAGTTGAAAATGTTCCAATCTTGGTCCCCAATCAAACTACTGACCACTATCTTTGTCTTTGCCTCTTTGGGCAGGACGCGTTGTCCCTTTGCCCACTGAGGGTGATCAGAGGGTGTGGTGCTGCCTATTGAATGACAGCCTCACTTGTCTCAGTGTGTCCCAGGGCAGCTGTGACTACAATGTAGCTTACCACCATCAGTGTGTATGAATAGGTCAATAACTGATTGTTGTGTAAAGCTGTTGGGAGTCCTCAGACTTGGAAAAAGTTCTATACAAGTGCAGCCCATTTTACCACTTACCATCCATGCCCTGGGCATCAAGTCACCAAACATGTATTGCGATCCCTAACTGATCATCCCACTCTTCTTCACCTGTGTTTCTGTGGCTTTGCAAAAGTAGAAGTGTTGGTCTAACAGCTGTGATGGGGCACGGGTGAGTTCCTGGTGACACTGATAAAGAGCTGTTGAGTGTCTAATGATGCTTGTTGGTGAATTTAACACCAACAAGCACTTCAAATCTGAACAAGACAGTTTGATCATCCTTTTTATTATGTCTTCTCCTCCTTGAGGAAAAAAGCTTAAAACAATGAGGAGAAGGCGGGAATGACCTTGGGTTCACACATTTATGTCGTTAGATATGTTGTCAGGGGGGCTATCTCTAAAGCCTGCAACCTCATGTGGGTGCTTGTCTCCTTCTTCTCCTGGACCAAACAGAGTTTCAGCTCACTCACTTTCACAATTTCATCAAAGATCAGAACGAGATCACACCTTTATTTCTTTACAAAGACCAGGACTAGGTGTCGCTTATGCTTGAATGCTGTAACATTGGGTCCACAATGCAGACTGATTGTTCAGCATAGTTGTACAATTTTCAATTTGCACAAGAGGTGAGCAAGTGTGTGAGAGACAGAGAGAGAGAGAGAGAGATTCTCTGCAGTAGCTCGCCCATCCCATGTGGTTTATCTCAGGTTAAGAGAAGCCTTTGGAGGGGAGCTGAAACCGGCTTGACCAGTCATGACTTATCTTGCAAGCTGAAAAAGCTGGTAAAAGCTGCTTTCCTGGTAGCAAAGGTAATTAGAGGCTCTGTCCAGCGCACATGTCATGTTCTTCCCTTTCTCTGTCCCAACCTATTCAGCATGGAATGCCAGGTTGCTGTCCACTGGGTCCTCAGTGGTGCTGGAAAGTATAACGATCTTTGAGTTATGACCCTTCAACAAGGGTGGAGGCTGTAGCTGTAGCATGAACTCCCGAACACAGAGGTTGTCTGAACACGCTAGCATGTGAGCTAAGGGTAAGGTGAGCTCATTGCAAATTCACTCCATGCAAAATTAAGCCAGTCTTTACATGTAGGCAGGAAAAAATAAGTAGTTAAAGAAATAGTTACCCTTTACTAAGAATTTGCAGCCAGAACACTCATTTGTGAAGCTCTTACTCAGCACAGTACAGACCAGAGACTTTTTCCAATACATAACACAGCACCAAGCAAGCCAGAATGCACAGAGTGAGTCTTTAAAAACACACACACACACACGCCTACACACGCACACACAAATGCTTTTTTTACTTCTGAAGTTGTTTATTCATTCAGTTGCATTTATATGTCCCAATACTGATAATTTAATAATAGGCACTAGAATGAATATACTATATATAGTCACATCTTAATGTGCTCCAGAGCTAATAAACATTATCATCTTTTTCTTGAGAAAGACGCAGAAATTCTGCGTCTTTTTCAAAAAAAAAGTTTTTTTCCATCAAATCTCGTTTAAACAATGTGTTGTTATTGTTTTCTACATTTGGCCACTCCGAAAGCGGCCAAATCCACACTGTCAGTGAACAGACATAAAGTCCCTGCTGCTTACCTCTGTTCCCATCTTCCTGGGTGTTTACACTCCTGACATGTTTAAGTCTATTTAAAATGAACAGTGTGTGAAGAGCAGTAAACAAACTAATAAGCAGCATATTTATATGGCAAAGCACAAAGCCCCAATCATCTTTCAAGACAATCTGAAAAATTGTGTTCAGTATTGAATCCATAGCGCGTCTGTAAAATCACAGACTAGAATTTGCCAAAATTGTTGCAGACTTAGCCACTTCCAAGTGGGCAGGGCTTATCACTCTATACCCTCTGATTGGCTGATGGATAACAAGTGCTGGCAACATGCCTGAATTAATATATATCATGCAAGTCTTTACATCTGATGTCGCCACAACTTACCGTGTGAACAAGCTAATTCACCTGTGATTTAAATTTCATTTCTCTCTGCAAATGCGAAATTGAGAATTTTTTTTCTTCTTTTTCTTTTCAACAATTTGAAAGATTTGCACACATTAGCAATGGAAACACAATTAGGGACAAGCCAGAACACTGTCCATATAATTTGTCATTGATTATGGGGTATATTCAAGGTGTTGTAGAGAAACACTGAGACCTACAATCAATTCAAAGCGCTTACAATAAAAAGAGCCACACCATGGAACCTGTGGAGAAGAATTTCCCATGATGCTACTTCCACAATCTGATCAGATCGACCCAATTATATATAAATCCACACACAGTGTTAACTCTGAGCTTCTTACTTAGCAGAAGCTCTTCTGTTTTACTAACTGAGCCTATATTGTGTTGTGCGTTATCTTTACTGAAGGAGTGGAAAGTTTCTTGAATTTATTTGTTTGTGTATGTTATCATTTGAAAATGACAATATTTTCAAATGATAACATACACTTGAAAATGCTACCAAATGTATATGGTGTTGTGTCGTTTATGTATTTGAATCACAAAGTGCAAGCTAAAGTAGCACACCTGGCAGGTCCAGTCTAACTAGTTTTCCTAAATATAAAAAAAAGAAGAAAAAAAAACGCTTCCTCATGAGAATTTAGGGACTCGTTCTCAGACTCACACCAACAGTCCTCAGGCTATAACGTTCGTGCGTTTAACTGTTCTTGTGAGTGTTTACACAGGTTTTATCATTTCGTAATAACATGGGATTAAGGGCGTGGTGCAAGCTGAATCCGATCTTATTGTCGCAAAAAAGAAAATCCTGTTTTATTCTATTCTTCTGATCGACAATGATTTAAATAAATAAATAAACACCTGCTTTTTCTGTCACACAGTTTAAGTGAAGTTCAACTGTGAATGTTGGAAATAATGGAGAGCTTTAAAGACCTTCTGCAGAAGCTGCAGGAAGCCCATGAAGGAGAAGTGGAAGGTGAGGGCTAAAGATTTCTGAGCATTGCAAAGATTGTTTTTTGGTTTTGTTTTTTTCACTATAAATTCTAATAGTGATGAGTATGTCTTATTTTTAATCAGTTTTACAGGTGAAAGTCAAAGAGCTGTCCAACAAGAAGGGCTGGTGAGTAGACTCATGGTTTACGTAGAAATTGAAGACAGTTCAAATGCGAAGCGTTTTCAGATCAGACAGGGAGGCAGGTGGGCACGCCAGACCTGCACCTGGCTCCGGGTTCACTGCATGGAAGGAAGGAAGCTCATGTTGCAACAAGTCTGTTATTGAGTCACCGAACTTTTGATTCTTCTTAGAACTGAGAGAAAAGGAAAAGGAGATGGGAAGAGTATTCAATGTAAGCACACAATTAGCACTTTTAAGCCATTCAAAAAGTCTAATGAAGATACTAGACATTCTCCCAGTGGATCTTTATTTACTATAGGAGCAGGCGGCACATGTCAATAAAACTCAGTTTTATGAGGCTGCAGAACACAGAAGCTTTGGTGAGGATACTGCAGGACAAAACTAATTAACCATTAATTTTGTTACTTAAAATGAGATTAAACTGCAGTTTAAAAGTCTGAGATCTGATCAAAACAACAGTCCTCTGCCATTAGCTCTGTGTGGCTGCAGAGAAGATAGTTATTATTATTATTATTTTGGAAAATGTTAATGCTTAGTTAAAGTCGAGGCGGACAAAGTTGGGACAATCAGAAGAGAGTTCTTATCTGATGGTCCGCTAGACTCGGTTCGAACAGCTGGTGCGGTTTGCTTTCACACCACACAAATGAACCGAACTTTATGAAAAACCCATTTACCCCCTCGCCTGTGGTGGAGCTGCACCAAGACTCACTGGAGAGAACAACACGAAAACCTCTGAAGAGGACACGAACACAACTTCTTTCTTCACAAATTGTAAACAGAAATGGTGTGTTGTCATTCACTCTTCAACGCTCAGGACGAGCCATTCTTCCCACTACCATTAGACTCCTTTTGCTTTTGTTGTATTTGCCCAGAATGTCCTGCACAATAGTCTGATTTCTGTTTCTGGAGGGGTTTCCGGTCCCCTTGGCGTTCACATGTACATTAGAACCTCACCAGAGTTCACTTCAGCAGAACCAAGACCTTGGTTTGAAGGTGGACCAGAGTTTGATTTTTGATTTTTTTTGGCTTGATTGCTCGTTCCCACCTCCCCAGACAAACCGGATGTTTCTTGGAAAGTTTGGTTCACTAGGAAAACAAACTGTTTGTTCCGCTTTTGATTAAGGTGGACTAGACAGAGCTGGTGTGAAGGCACTTGAACATAGTTGTTCAAGTTTACAATCATAGCTCCATGAGGCTCCTAACATTTCCAGATGCATCTTGTTCCCTGACAGGGACGGATAGTGAGAGACCTCAAAGGGGAACATGGAAATTCCTGTTTTCTGTAAAAAGCCTTGAACTGTCTCACAGCCTGAATAAACCGCGGACATGTCTTAGCATGCTATGGAAGAACATTTCCTTTGAAACAGCTTCCTTTGTACTTCTTACATCATTCTAAACATCTCAGAGATAGTGATAGTGCTTCACTCAGAAGCACATCATCATTTAAACCAAATGCATACACTCAAATCTTAGGAAATTAATGACAATCAAACTTCTTTTGGTTCTAAATAAATCTCTGACAAATTGTTTCTATCAGTATTATGACTAGAGATGCACCAACTTGATATGATGAACAAATTGATTTGTCCAATCCATGAGGGTAGATCTGTTCAGGAATACAATGCTTTGTGTTCTGAGCGACATCATGCTTTATTATTTTACAGAATTTCTTTCTGAGACAGCAGGAAGGTTTGTTTGTTTGTTTGTTTGTTTGTTTGTTTGTTTGTTTGTTAGAGATAGTTTAGAAAATTCTTGAAAAAGAAGAAAAACTTTGGTCTGACTTGACTTCAGACAGTGAGAAATAACAAAATATGTGTCGTTTTTATTCTGCGAGTGTAAAAATCTGATTTCATTTGTAGGTTTATGGAATTTGTTTGCATTACTAAAACCCGACTCTAACTGCTTGATGCCAACAGCGACACAAAGCGGATGGAGGAACTATTCACCAGAAACCAGCAGATGAAAGAGCAGCAGAAATTACTAATGGAGAACATCAAGACTCTAGAAAACAGGTAACACTGAATTAAAACCGGATGTTTTCTGTTTTGTAAAGGGACTTGAAATACTAAAGGCATCCAGGTAGTAATTAAAGGATGACATAAAAACTATTAACGGTGGCTAAAGCTTAGGAAAGTAATAACATGAATTAAGCTAAAGATTTTAGTGTAAAGACTTTCCTTGAGATTAGTAAGATACAAAAAGATGAAAACGGCTTTGTACCTCTTCTGTTGGTCAAAGGAGAGTGTTTTGCTTTTAAGATGCTAAAACCTATGTCATGTTGTCAGACAAGTTCCATTTCAGAGGTTTCTTAGCGCTACCTGTCGTCTTCTTCGTCTTTCCTGCCAGTAGTAACACTCGGTTGTTAATCATGTGACCTGTGATGCAAAAAAAAGCGCTTCCATTGCAGTTTTGTGAAACACATTTATTTCAATACCTCATACTAATGCAAAAATGTCTTATTGAAAATCAGGTTTTCTCAAAATTAGCAAAATTCAATGAAGCGAATGTATTTTCCCATTTCTGATTTGCACATTTATACAGTCGATGGGAACGCAGCTACAGTTAAGCCATCGTTTCTACTGGGACTTGAAATTACATTGTCACGTAAGATGATGTTGGTTCAGTCGACCCGTTTCCTTTATAAATAAAACCGTCATTCAAAAAGTGAGCAATCTGTAGCTTCACCTGCTCAGGTTGCCGGGCCTGACAGATTTTTATTTCTTATTTTTATACAAAAATAACTTGCTTACAATAATAGCTGATTGCCACACAGTTACGTTTTTCAAGTGTGGAACAAATCCAGCTTTCGCAGAGAGATTAATATACAAGAGCCTCCTCAAATATATGAATTCAGAGCTTAATTGACATAAAATTAACACTTGAATTAGCATTATTTTTTCTGCTGTGTGTTCAGACTGAGAGCCGGTCTGTGTGACAGATGTACCGTAACCCAAGAAGTCGCCAAGCGAAGACAGCAGGAGCACGAAGCCTTACGCATACAGAGCCTTCAGCACATCTCCCTCCTTGGTATTCCAGATGCTTTTTCCTTTTCTAATGCTAATAAGCATCATTAGCTTCCTCTAAAAATTACTTTGTTTTACAATTCTTTTCTTGTTGCCTTTATCTAAAAAAAACTCTATTTTTCACTGCGACTTGTTCTTTGGGTTTTAGCTGGAGAAATGACCAACCTTCGGAAAGAGAATCTTAGACTTAAAAACGAGATTGCCAGTTTAAGAGCAGCACTTGAGTGAGTATGTGATATTTGACTGGAAAGTTTCCACTTAGTTTAGCTTATCGTGAGCTAAAACTACAACAAGGTTCAGCTTATTTTAGAGCTAGTCCTAAAATCCTCCTTACTGATTTATACAGTTTAGTTTATTTATTCTTTTTTATTTGTACAGTTTCACTCATTAGGAAAACAATTATTGCTGCACCAAAAAGGGATTTGGATAAAAGTGCAAATTTAAAAAATAAATGTGACGTTTAAAACTGAATCCTGAGGAAGTTGACAAGCAACAACACCATTAGCATTTCAATTTAATCAGGTCTGGGTGCTATAACTAAATGTTTCCAATGAGGACTCAGCTTAACAAAGTCCATTAAACTGACCTTTATCAAAAGGTTTCACTCTTTGCATAATACTATATTATGCAAAGAGTATTTTACATTGTCAGTTCATAACAAATGTCCCATATATCAAAGTCAAATTTATTCCAGTTGTAGATCACATTTGTTTAAATTCAAATGCATTGAGAATAACTCAATGTCATTTTAATCAAATTCCTCCCAGTTCCAGTCATTTCAGTACAAATTCTATTAAACTGACCTTAGTTTTGTTTTTAGCGCCCCCTTAAATGTGTCCTTTGTTTCTTCAACACTACCTGTTGGTGTGTGAAAGCAGAAGTTGCAGCGAGCACAACAACAACAATAACAACAACTCTGTCGACATCAAACCAAAGTTGTCTCCTGACCCCCTGTCCCCCGGAGCTGTAGCCCTGGTCAGCCCAACCAGCCAGTCCAGAGACCAACCAGCAGATGGCGATGTACTGGTGAAGACTGAGGCAGACCACAGAGGTGAAGGTGAGGCTCACCAGAGAAGGGCTTCTTTTCATAGAGCAGATTTTGTCATTTGTTCTCTTATATCTTTTATTTATTTATTTATTTTATTTTTTTACAGAAACTGAATGCAGGCTGCTGAGAGGCACAAACCGAAGTATTTTTGTAAGTTTTTAAATCAGCTCCCTCTACTCTGCCTTTGTTAAAACCTAAATTAAGTTTTTACAGTTGCTTAATCAGCATGATTACAACTTCCATTTGTATCACTGCATTGGACGAATGAGCTAAAGCTTAGGCCACACATAAGCAAAGGACCTGACAGTCTAGCAGACCCGGTTTGATTGGGGACCAAAATTGCGACATTTGTTCCATTTTCAGCTGCTGAAATTAGAAATTACACAGCTCTGTGTCAAATGAACCAAACCCTTTGAGCAACCTGTTCCCTAACCTAAGTTTTTGGTGGGCTGGAATTTGATTACGCATTCACACATACAAACAAGAGTTAACAACTTGAGTTAAATTAAAGCAGATGAAACAGGGCTGATGTGAATGCACCCCCAGGTTCTAAAAATTATAGCTATTTTCTTTGAGATCGGACTGTATTTCTTTTAGTCAAAGAAATCTGGCAGTAACTTTGACATGTATTGTAATCCAACCCTTTTTTCTCACACAGGAAGTATACAAGCCTCAGCCAACTTCAGCATCATCATCCTGGAAGACAGAGCACAGACTAAACCGATCTAGAGAGAATAGGTAAAAACCTTATATGTGGGTTTATGCATAAACATCTTCAAAAGATACGAAAAATTAAAAAAAAAAAGCCAAAATGCTTTGTTCCCTGGAAGCCACATGAGTTTTTATGAACTCATAATGGCAGCACTCCCCCCCCTAATTTGTGGGGAGTGCTGCCATTCCCAAATCCTGGTTTTGACTTGAACTAATGAATATAATCGTAGAACTTGAAGTGGCTGAAAGAATTTATTCCAGTTGCAAACATCTCAATTTTGGTCCAGACTGTCATTTACGGGCTGGACATTTTTGAGTCATCAACGTTTTTATTAATGGTTGTATTTTATTAGCAGGTGTCATCTGCATAAAGTGAGATAAAGCATAAGCTGAAGTAGCTGTACAATATGAAGGACAAAAAAATATATATATTCTCAGACAGAGAAAATACAGTCCTTCCTACGTCAAGCCAAATTTAATTTACGTCATTATTTTAATGACTTCAAATATGCAGCAATGGAGAGAGTCATTGTTCAATAGAGAGCAAAGACAACATCTACTGGACATGACGGGTGACACCTGGGACCTTTGAGACTTTACCTCAGTTTTGTTTTGGTTCTTTTTTGTCCTGGTTTTCCCATTTTGTTAAAAGAAAAATAAGATCACATTCCTTCCTAATATATAACTAACTTCTGTTCATCATTTCCCCAAAGCATTGAAGCACTTGATCAGCATTCCTCCATGCATAACCCACTTCTTCGGAAGAAGTCCTCCTCCTCACCAAGTGGAGAGGTGAGACCAAACAGACCTGTGATCCACGCGCCCATCCCCTGCCATCCCAAGCCAATCAAGAGTGGCCCCGTCTCTCTGCCCTGGCCTCTATCTGAAGGTCCGAACTGGGGTCCCCTGGCAGCTGTGGGAGCCAACCCGGGCCTGCAGAACCCTTCCAACAGGCTTCATCTGACACGTCTTTCCAACTTGATCCCACAAATCTCACAAGCCACCATCAGAAGGCATAGTTTAGGTTCTCCGTGGCAGAGCCAAAAGCAGAGCACGCCTCCGCCCCCTAAAGAACCAACAGTGGTGTTCACATTCAGGAGGATGCCAGAGAACATAGAGAATGAAACTAAGCCTGTGGAGAAAAGAGAAAGCCCACCTTCCAAGACTGAAAAAGTCTCTGGAGAAGAACTTCGAGAGAGCTCTGACGGGCCTCTGGACCTTTCCGATCGAGCGAAGTCTAAACCTAACCAACCTGGAAATGATGACAGTCCCATCGCCTTGCAAAGCGAAGGAGACATACAGAGGAGCCCTGACAGAAATGTAAATACAGCCATACCTGTGTCATCACCTTCACTCATTTCTCTCCCTTCTTCCTCCTCCTCAACACCCATCAAACAAGAACAAGAGTTGAACAGTGATCATAACCATGAGGTATTTTCAAACTTCTTCACACTAAAATTTTAATTAAAATTTTTTATCAAGGTGAACAAAAGATGTAATGATGGTATTATTGCCGCAGGTTAACGATCAGGACAAAAACGAAGAAGCAAATGATAAAATGGAGCAAAGCAACGGAAAGAAAGTTCCTGTCCTCACTCTGTCATTACGTCCAGGTAAAGATTACGAAAATGTCTGCAACTCTGTCTGCTTGCTGACTAACAAATCTTATCCCTTAATCATGTTGAGTTGGAAATGTGGGATGGCAGTATTCAGTAAATCGACTGAAATAGTTTTTTCCAAAAGTAGCTGGAAGTAGCACACCTACCTCAGACTCATAACCAGCAGTATTTACTGAAGTAGGAAATAGCTAGCTTAGAAATCAACCCTTTCCCCTTTCCTTCTGGCAAATTGACTTAAATCTGCTCTTACAGCAGTGCAGATTTAAAAGTGTACAAAAGACTAGATGCTAACCAGTTCTCTCCTTGCTTCTTCACAAGCTAAAATAAAGGTGAACTCATCTTACAAACTACAATGCTCCTAGGGATGCTTGTAACCGGCATTATGGAGAAGTATTGTTGTTATGTCATGCTGCAGGTGGAGTGTTGGAAAGAGCGGAAGCTTCTTAAAGAGACGGAGACCATTTTCCAGGTGTCAGATACAGCAATGTCCAGAGAAATCATTTTTGATACAGTATTTTCAAAATATATAAAGTTACCATTACACCCCTGATACATATTTTTTTCTTTGAGATGTTTGGAGTTTTTGATGCATAAAATGTTTTGAACTGACACTGCTCTGATTACATGTTAGCTGGAGCCCCCTAAGAGTTTCTTTTTGATTCGTTAAATTGAAACCACTCTGAATGTTAGATGATTTAACACAACCCCATTATAAAGAAGCCGTAAATCTATGCCAGATGTTTTTTTGTTTTGTTTTGTTTTATTTTTTTTTTACTTTCCTCCTCTTGCTAAGCTTGACAAACTAGCTTTAAATTTAGCCTATACAGATGAGAGCGGAAAATCAAGTTCTGAGAAAGAAAGCTATTTACTGAATGTGTCAGCTTCTTCATACAGCCTTGGTTCATTAAAAAAGAAAACATTCTGGCTTCATTGACTGTATTCCGTTAATATCTCATAAATTCCTGTTATGAGAAAACTTCAACCTGAAACCAGACATTTACAAACACTAAAAAAGTTTTGAAATGTATTTTTTCCTCATTATCTGACATGAAAATTGGCTGAAAATGTCATCATAGTTTATAAAGCAAAGGGTGTGGACTTGATAATTGTATTTCAATGAGGAAAAATGACTTTCACGTTAAATCTCTTTTTAAATGTTGTACTGCACCGGATGCTAATGTCATCGCCCACTGCCCACATTTCTAAAGAAGTATTTTTATAGAAGTTCCATGAATGATCAGCTGTTCCTGAAACACTTGAAGGCTGAATGGTTATAACCAAACTTTTCACCAAACTTATGGTGGAATAATATAAAAACGGAATATGAACAATAAATATCCTTATTGTTGTGCTCATATGTCTATTTATGTGATAATTTAACAGCAAAAAGAGCTTTAGCATATAATTTCAGAATATGGTTTTCAATTAAAATGCGATTTATAGTTAGTAATTAATTGCAGACCCTTCTATTAACTCACTTAAAACTTTTCAATAAAGCTCCACCACTAATAAAAATAAATTAAATATAATATCAATATCATTATTGACACATAACGCATTCAATAAGCTTGCTTTGCATTATGTATGTCTGCAGTTTGTGTAGTTTTTGGCCTCTAAGTGTCGCCATGGAGCCAATAACTGTACAAACGTGTGTAAAGCAGCCAGAGAGCCTCACAGTGTTGAAACGTCTAAACTGTTATGTCTGGTTTTGTGCTCAAATATGTTTTTTGAAGATGTTAGTCTTTTGCCTTCTATGTCTCTCAGGACAACAACTTTCTATGAACTATGTTCAGTTCAGCGTTGAACAGGACTGCTGTCCTATTTTAAGCCTCACAGGGCATCATCTAAATTATTGCTTTTGCGTGTGTTCTTTATCAAAATTAAAAAGCAGTGTGACATACCGGTTGCTCCTGTTTGTTTCTCATCCAGCCTCAGCACAGGTTCAGTCTGACAGATAGTTAATAGATCTCGTATTCATTCCCTTTTTTGTCCTTCATATAACCATTCCACCAGCACTCACCAAACCACAACAGCTCTACCTCAGGGTGTGTTGCGCAAGTGGCTGAACAGGTTATTATGGAAATGTGTCACATGCTGATGTAGATAAGTAAGTTTGATTGTGACAAATGCCTGTTAAGGCAAGAACTGTGAAAGAGTAAAGCGATGGCTTCTTCTGGAGTTCAGTGTTGATGTTCTACTCACTGAAGCAAAGGAAAGCAGAACAAAAGTATGACATATTCCTTTAGCTGAACAGTTAGCAGTGGAAAAACATGTCTTGTGCTCATTTTTCCATAGCACTGGTAAGGCTAGAGACCCTCACATCTCCGCTCCAGAAACAAGAGTTGAAGACGTCAAACGGCAAGGTAACTCCAACCGAGACACAGAGCTGATTGTGTTGCTGAACGTCTAAATCTAAAGCTGCGTCTTTATTTCTGCCTTTAGCAAAAGTGTCCTTCTATTGCGAGCCCTTGTGCTTCCTCAGCATCGCCACAGTCCTCATCTTCAGCAAATGAGGCAGACAGCAGCCTGGACGAGCAGGAAGACAATAGTGGGTCGGGTCAGGAGAGCAAGGCAGGCCACAGGAGGAAGAGACTCCGCATAGAGACCGAAACCGACAAAGACTCAGACACAAACAGTGAGTAGTGGGTTTATTTTTAGTCCCTGAATGTTAGACACATTGAATGTGGGTATTTCAGTATAACAGAACTGATAAGAATGAAGCAACAGAATAATAATATTTAAAAAAAAGCTCACTGAGTTGGAACCAAGTATTCTGGCACAGTTTGATTACAGTCCTACGGAGCCCCCTAGGGGACATAGGGAAAAAAAAAATTATGTTCCCTCACAAAACCTTTGTGTGTGTATTTGTACTTTTACTTAAGTACATTGTTTTTTGTACTTTCTCCACCACTGGGTATGTACATGTTGCAGGGGCAGTGTTGTTTAAAATCAACTTTTTTGAGCTTTACATAATGTCATGATCAAAAACATACCAGGATCGCTGCCTTGATTCTTTCATCCGTGTTTGAGAAATTCTCTAATCCCCATGGCAATCATTCAGCTATGCAAAATGCCTGGTTCAACCTCGCACCACCTTTCAGCCATAGCTCCTCTTCGTTTGCAAGCTTCTGCCTCACAGAGCAGCCCTGCCTTGCAACTGCCCCACTCAGTTCCTTCAGACTAGCCAGCAGCAATTAGCAAATATAAGAACATCTGCTGAGCTCATTATATGATCTACTTCTCAGTGCAACACCAGTAAAAATGTTGTTAGAGGGTTGACAGAGGAGTGATGTTATGATGACTTCCTGAGTTTCAGAAATAGCAGGAGATTTTAAAGAGACAGACGGCCAATTTTAAGGCCTTAAACTTAAATTTATTTTAAGGCATTTTGGGTGTTCATATCCACTGTAAAAAAAAAATCAAGTAACATAGTTACTTTATTATGCTAGAAAATGACATTATATGCACGGAGAACCTATAGTATTGTAAACATTTCTTGCTGCATGTCTTTTAACTCTTAACTTAATATGTTCCACTTGTGATGAATAAACGATGTCACCCTCTGCGCTGAGTTATTGTGCGGAGGTGTTGACTGACATGTCGCATGTATGGAACAACGCTGTGACCAAAGTCCGCTATATAGTGATATGACATTCAATCAACAGTGTACACAATCTGATTCTTCTGAACGGATCTTTACTAAGACGATAGGACTTAGCTTTAGAATAAAGCTCTTAACCTGTCATAGGTTTAACAGAAAAACCTTATTAAAATCTTGCATTATAGCAGAAAGCACAGAAAGCTCTTTGACTGTGTAAAAGTTAAAGTAATATTATTATTATTATTATTATTATTATTATTATTATTATTATTATTATTATTATTATTATTATTATTATCTGTGTTGTGCTTGCTTTTGTTGAAGCAGTACAAATGTACCGTAAATACTTCATCTCTAAAGTGCTATCCTTGTGACTGTATGTTCAACAGCAGCAGGAAGCTGATGCCTGAGCATTATTTACTGAAAGTCAGACTCGGTGGTGCAAAATATGAAATCATAAACTTTACTGGGGTTTTTTATTTGTTTTTCATCACATCTAATGTCTCAGATCATCCAGCTGAGTTTAGCATAAGACAAAAAGTTACTTTGTGTAACTTTGCAAGAAGTCATCAAATAATGGCAGCTAGGTCGGACTACCAAAGTTATTCCAACATTGCAATCGACTGCAGGACATCTAAAGCACTGCAGGCCTCTCCTGTATCAGTTACAGTCAGTGTTTATGATTCGACAACAAGAAAGAGACATGGCAACGACTGTGTCTGTGGGAGGGGTTTTACAGCCAAAACCCGACAAATCGAAAATAACGCACCAGCAAGTTTCACATTTACAAACAGACATCTCAGTGATTTTAGCTCCATCCAGATGAATCCCAAAAATATGTCAGCTAAAAACTTGGCCTTCAGCAGTCCAGTTGAATCGTCTCTCTGTCCTTTGTCAGTTCTTTGCTCTACCTTTCTCCCCCTTTTTCTTAAAGAAACAACTCTCAGGTCCTGTTTGTCTGTTGGGGAGACAGTTGTAGGCCTGACACTTCTCCTTTTGTCCTCTAATTGTCCACTTTCAGCACTTTTTAAGCACACCATGCACAATATGCTTGGCATAGGTACTGGACAAAAACTATGTTAAAAGAGAACCCAAGGAGCTTCAGGAAGCCTGCAGAAAGTTGAATTCTATTTTGAGATACTGCAAAAAAAAAAAACTGAACTGCTCAGAAGGAAAATATGCATTATGATTTTTTTTTTTAAATCTCCGTGAAGCATTTATTTACTGTTTCCTCTTATTACGTCAAATGTCTAAAACCAGACAGTTGATAGTTTATTTTAAAAGTGAAACCACAAATGTGCGTTAGCAGCAAAATAAAGAAGAGCAAAGTTAGTTTGTTCCATGCTACAAAAATAAACTGCATGTGAGTGTGTCCTGATTAACATGTTGCATTGTCTTTAAATGTGGAGATAAGATCTGCAGTGCTTCAGAGGTTTAATGTGGTTCAGTTCTGCTCAGAAGGTTATGCACTCTCACAATGACAGATCTCTGCTCTGCACTTCGTAGTTTAGCTTAGTTTAGTTTGGTTTAGTGTAGTTTAGTTTAGCTTAGTTTAGTTTGGTTTAGTAAGCCCTTCCGCAACACTGTGATTGAGATTGTTGCAACCTAAAATGACTGATTTTGTGGCATATTTTTCACAAAGTTGTGGTCACAGTTGCAATTGTTTTATGCTTTATCTTTGCCTTAAAAATCTTTGCGAAAAAGTTTAAATTCCTGCACAGAACTTTCCCTACAAAGACGGGATCTCACCATGACTAATATGTAAGTGTAATATAAACAAATCCTACTGAACATCTCAAAATGGTTTTTGCAAAAAAAAAAATTAAAAAATTTAAAAAGTCAAATGTCATCGCTTAGCTTTACATATGCTTACGCCTTTCAGGTTCGGTTGTCAAGAGACATTGTGAAGCAGGAAGTTGGACTATTAGGTCGGCTAAGCAGATTGGTCAAAATTCGGCCGCGTTTCAGTGGTTGGTCAGATTTGTGGAAAAGACTCGCCCTAATGGTTGCCATGAGAAATTCAAGGATTTCTCAAATATGAATAAATTAATTAAAACAACATTTTGTGTTTGATGAGGGAGTAACATTATAATATGATATAAATCTAAAAAAATAAATAAATTAAAAAATTAATTTAAAAAAGAGTAGATTTTTGCATATTAGGTCCCTTTAAATAAATTCTGAGGGACCAATTCTTGCTAGTAAGTTGTACCTGACAAATTGGTCGGTTAAAGTGTTTTGTGGCAACTAGATAGAACCTGGCTGCCCTTTATAACAAAATCAAAAGCTAATAATAATATTTAATTTAAGCTGAATCTTTTACATTTTAACACAAATGTCCTGGAATCCATACTTTTGAGTTTAGTAAGCTTGGAAAGAAGAGCTGTTGTTTCTCTCTTCCTTTAGCTATTCCTAATATTATACCCATCTTAACAAGAATTTCTCTCAGGGGTTTTTGTCCATCTACAACAATTTAAAATCCCTTTCTGTTGTTCACAGACACGCACCAGGATAGAAGATTCAAGATCACAGTGAGAACCGAGGAGAGGAGCCCCAGCTAGAGAGGGGGATGAAAATCACACCTGGACGCTCATACCGACGAGAAGTTACCAATTTCCTCCCACACGGAGGCAGCGTGGCGAGATGCAAACCCAGCACCGACTTCATCAAACATCCTGAACGCTCTGCCGCGGAAAGGAACGGCTCATTTGCATATTGTTTTATTTCATAAGCGTGACGCCTAACCAGCTTCCACTCCCTTTTACATCAGTTTTTGTGTGTGTGTGTGTGTGTATGCGTGTGTGTGTGTGTGTGCATGTGTGTGTGTGTGCAGAACGTGATCAAAAAATCACACGTGCAACCGAATATACACCTTCATATACATGTAGAGGTTGTAACTTTGCAAATACAGGTTGCACCAATATGGTACGGCTTCATATTTGTCACCTACAGAAAATAACAGTAATCTGTAGGTTTGTCAGCAGAAGTGAAAGACATTAGTCAGCTGATTTGTATTATGGCAGGTTATTATTATATTGTGTGTGCGCCTGTCTCTCTCGTTCTGGATGTTCCTTTTTATACTCTGAACATACTGCTAAACCAACAGTAGTGTCATCTCCCAACATGTTGCGTCATAGCGAATGCATTGTAGCTCGTAGTCGACGCAAAAACCGAGCAGCTCGGATTCTGGGATGAGAACTCATCCTCAACGCCAGCAGCTTTCCAGAGTAGCCACACTGTTTCAACTCTGTCACTCAACCAGCATGAGGAAAAAAGTTTCTTATTTTTTCTTCTGGTTTTGTCACATTCAAATCTAGAACAAATCTTTAATATAAAAAAAAAACAAAACGCTGAGTTACAAAGCAGTTGTCAAATGATGACTTCAATCATGGCCTTACGTGAAACATAATTTCTACCACTGTTAAAGTCTTGACAGTCCTGTGATTGATCAGGGTTTTTTGTTTGTTCTTTTTTTCTTTTTGCTTCAGTTTTACTGTAGAATTAAGAAATCACTTAAACAGCTTGTCTCACATGATCTGACAAATTAGCAGATCATGTCCAGACTGACAGAAGTGAATTAGTGTCATGAGTTGTATCGTGTTAAATATGTGGTTGGAATAAAATTGAACAGTTTTCTTTTATGACCATGACTGTTTTGCCTTTTTTATGCTTTGTGATAATAAATGTACATCATTGGAGCGACTAGAAACCGTCCTGCAGCAACAGTGTACACAATCACACAATAATGAAAATAAAGTAAATTAACTTTTAAGTTAAATAACAAAATAATAACTTAAAATAAATCATATTTAGGTTCTAACTGTCACTATTTTGACTTCTGAATCAATCAGGGTCTTTTTTATCAGGCCTATAAAAAAAGGCCTCAAGTTATTTAACCTTAAACAGGAGGAAATAACTCCCTATGACGTGGTAAAAGCGAACTTTAAATGTTCATACTTAAATTACATAAGAATTTAAGTTATTTAAACAAGTGTGCAAGCAGTCCACCATCTGCTTGGGAAGAGGCCATATTTATTCCTGTTTCTGAGTTCAGGAACAAAACCAGCATACAGAACATGAAACAGCACATTTCATGTTCTGCGGTGGCTGCTTATTCCTATTATGATCGATATAGAGCAGTTTCTGGCTGGTTGTTTTACAGTGACTGAAACCGACTGCTGTTCTGTCAGGAAACTCTTAGCTGCAGGGCGGAGAAACGAGATGCAGTCTGGCTTTGACAGTCACACATTTTGCAACACATGGCAGCTTGTTTTTACAAAAATGCCACTGTGTGACCAGCCAATGGTGAACTTCACTGCACAAGGGAAAGAGCAAGTTATTCCATTTCAATAATGGTGCCAACTCTGTCACTTCTGCTTTTCAATTGTTCAGACATGATCATAAAACGGAAACATCCTCCTGCTGAAAGCTTCTGTCGCTTTTTTGTGAGGCCTTGAAAAATGTCCGGATCAAAGTACATTTCAGCTTCCCCACTTCTTCTTTTCAATTTCTGCCAGACCCTGACAGAATTATCTTGTGTTAAGTCCAAAATAAGCAGGCCAAACAAGCAAAGTGACGAGCGTTACATGTTGGTAACTAAACCATTGGGGTTGCTTTCCCGGCATTGATCGCCCCTTGGCTATTTTTACAGCAAACCCCTCCCTGATGTTTTTTTTTTTTTTTTAGAAAAAAAAGACATGTCAAAAAAAAGAGAAAGGCATGTTCCTCTTCCTCTTTTTAATTTTCAGAATGCACATATTTTGCAAGCATTGAGTTTCCATCCACAGCTTTGGTGGCTTGTGTTAATGTGGGTGGAAGAGGAGACGAAAACTTCGCTGTGGTAGAAGAATGTCAATTTGTTGATTCCATTCCGAATTTAAAGAATATATTTTGTCAGTACAAGAAAATAGGACAAAATGTGGTCTGCAAAGGTTATTTTTTTACAGTTGGAGATGGAGTCAGTGAGTTTCTATTCATTAGTACAGTAATTATTTTAATGTTCTGTGGCCTAAATACTCCTTGACTAACCAATCAGCAACCACAAAAAATCATTACAGTATAGCAATTTATAGTTTTGGGTTTGTTTGTTGTTTTTATTTGTGTATATTGGACAAAAAAGTTTAATTGTTGTTCAGAGTAATCTAATCACTTCACTAAGATATACATTTTCTCTTTTTTGAGATTTTTATTTTATTTTTTTTACTTTGACAGTTTTCCTCCTGGTCAAACTGTGTTTTTGTTTTTGTAAAACTGCTTTAAAAATTCATAAGAAGTGAAGTTTGAATGTGGAGCATTTACATAAAACTTTATGATTGAAAGTTGACCTTTATATATGCACGTTCACAGACCCCTATCACACAATCCCTCTGTATTGGAGGGAAAAGTATCTTATTCCAAGAAGAACAGACACCATGGCTAAAAAGGTCAAGGATGGTAAACAGAAACATTTTAACCACAGAGAGCTTGTTGGGCAGCAGAGTGGTGCTACTGAAGTTTATCTCAGCAGGTTATAAACCAATGCTCAAAGTGATCAATGCTGCCATGAAATAGTGTGAAGAGGTGATTTTGAGGACCCAGGTTGGAATGAAAGATATTATCAGTGATCATTGATAAAAACACAAATCCATTGTCCAGGCTGAAAGCTCAAATTCTGGAAGCGACTGGTTATATAAATAACTGGGAGCAGCCTTGACAGGAGACGCGATGAGACGACTGGACAGATGAAACGAGGACCCAACAAGGAACACAGGTTGGTTTAAACACACAGGGAGACAATCAGGAGAAACAAGGAACAGGCTTTACTAATCGACACAGAGACTCCAGAGAACTAAATAAACACACAGAAACAACCAAATCCTTACAAATACTCAGTGTGCTGTTAATAACAGCAACAATTGTTAGTAATTGAGCCGAGTCTTTGATTAAGAGCCTGTACATGTTTCCTGGTTGCTCTGATGAAATTTCACCACATTTTCATAGCAGGAAGTGATGGGTGGAAATTTCAATTACCTCAAAGTGGAAAAAAAAATTGGGCTTCCCTTTCCTCATGTAAAAGAAAACCCCATCTAAATGAGGATTTTTTTTTTCTTTGGGGGGGGAACTTTTTTAACATGCCTTCCAACAAGATTCAGACTAAAGCTGAAGTATTCACACCCCATTAGCTTTTCTCATTTTGTCATATTACATCCACAGACTTGTGAGTTCAGTTATGAAATGGAAAGAAAATGTGAAACGTGACAAAAAATATAACAATTTTTAGAAATAAAATGTATTTTGACACAAACTCTTATTTTCTTAAAAGTATTTAATCTGTGGAAATGATTCAAGCCAGAACAACATATGAATAAATGCTAAGTTTTAATTCATGGAAGTCCTTCAACAGAGAGTGCTCAGAGGTCAGAACACCTTTCAGTACCACATTCAATGTTTCTATATAGAGATGCACAAGTTAGTACAAATAAAAGACAATCAATCAATCAATCAAATTTTATTTGTATAGCACATTTCAGCAAGGCATTTCAAAGTGCTTTACATCATAAACACAAGAACACAAAGTCATGCAACATATAATAGACAATACATTGTTACATATTACATTTGTATTTGTACATATTACAATGTCCTAAATTAAGAAAGAGTGAAACATTTGGAAAAAGGTTCCAAGTTCTCCAGTTCTTTTTCTAAACAAGGCTCACAATTCAAGTGCTGAACAAATTAAACTTTAAAAATGATGTAGTTTTATGTTATTAAAGCTAAAGTTGAATCAGCATCATTATTTTTCTTAAATGTGCAACCTTCTGCATTGCGGGAAAGCAGAAACATCCAGGTAGTAAATTCAAACAAACAGCCATGCCTGAACTTTATTTATTTATTTTTTTTAAATCAAAAGGAAAGTTCATCTTCACATCACAAGTTAACATCATGTAGTTTTTGTCGGCATCCCCATCAGAATGCTGACCGTAGCTTCAGCGTTTCGCTCTCAGTTGTTCTTCAAAGCAATGAGTGGCTCAGTTAAATCACGGTCATTCTGCTGCAAAGCTTACTGCATGTGTTCCTGGCACTGCTCCTGATTAAACTCATAATTGTGTGGAAGCTAAGCTTTATGCGCAAGGATCATACTCCATGCTCTAGCACCACTTAGAAGTCTGGAGGAGTGAAAAAAATAGCATGTTATGAAAAAATGAAAACTTTTCTGGAAATCGACCCTTGTAGATGAGAGTTTTTCAAAACTGACAATCTGTTCTCCTGTGTGTGGGGCCTTAGTATTTATTCTTTCACTCTAAATGTGTGTGATACTGCACATTTTGGCATCAATCAAATACCGAGGACGTACAGGGCTAGTATTGCCAATGTTGTTATTATTATTTCAGTGTGATATCAAAATTCTGACCTTTCTGTTTTCTCTTTTTTATTATTATTATTATGTTAAGTCCAAGGACAGATTTTATACAAAGTTTCTAAGCATCAAAATCCTTGAGAACATGTTAAAATGACACAATTGAAAAACAAGGCATATATGAGAGCAAATTAATACAAAATCTTTTTTGAGTAACACTGAAAAACTACAATAGAAAAACAAAATAAACCTTCAAGAGGGAATCTGAAACAAGTATTAATCAGATACTGATAAAGATTTTGCATCCAAATGATCAATATTTAGGGTTGATCTATTCACTCTGTTTTTTAAATTAATTTTGGCCTGTTCTGCTCTGGAACATTGACCGACTTCTTTAAGGTTTTCAGGCATTCATTTACACTCTTCGTTCTCAAGGTCCAAAACAGCGAAACAGCATCACATCAAGACTTTGACTGGGTCAATCTTTTTGAAGTTGCTCATTTATTTACAAGGCTGTAAATGGCCTCACATTTGCCTTTGGCACATCATGGTAAACAGGAAATCTTTGTCCTTGTGCCTGCAAGGTGTCCACACACAAATCATCACTCCTCCACCACCCTGCTTGACAGTTGCTTCCATGTGTTCGTGCCAATGTGAAGTTTTTGTCCGTTCTCCAGAGAGAGTGCTGTGCAACATCTCTACGTTTGTCTTGTTTGTCGAAGGACGCTGTTCCAGAAGTCTTGTGATTCCACTAAATATAACTTTGCAAACTTGCACCCTGCAGCGCCTTCCCTTTCAGAGCGAAGAGGCTTTTGGCAACTATTAGCAAGAAACACTCCTTCTGCTCCTTGCTAATTGTAAGAATTAGTCAAATTTAGTCCAGAAAGATGCTTTTGGGTTTTTTTTCACACCAGCCTGAACTTGTGTCACTCTTTGACCACTTGTTCCTTGAAAAAGGAAGTGAGACGTTTAAGGTCAATTAAGTCTCAAGAACCAATGGGAAAAATCCCACTTGTAACTTAAAAATAATAATCCACATGACACGGAAATCCAACAGGATCAAAGGATTAGGCAATGGGCTGGGATTATGTAAAATATCGACAGAATGCAGGAATAGGGGCTCAGGACACTGCGACTCTTTGTCCGAGGAAGAATCAGATCTGGCGCACGCAAACTCCTTGTGTTTCATTGTGAATCATCCAATAGGTCCAGCACTGCTGTGGGTCGCTTCTTGTGTAATTATTAAAATAACCCTGGCTCTGTTTGTCTGATAAAAGAGGAAGCTATTTCTCCCTGAGGTTAGATTGTACAATGAACAGAACATCTCTGCGTGAGCTCAGGTTGTGTTTTAATACCCAGCATTAGTTCCCTGGTTTTTTACTCCTGTCTGTCCCATTCTCGCCCCGCTTTCGAGACAACTTTGCTTCTAATCCTGATTCTTGATTAAGGATTACATCTTGTGTCTGTTTGTCAACGCCGAGCCATCCATCCCCCCTTCAGCCCCCTCCCACCCTTGTTTCTGCCTGGCCTCCCTCGGCATGATAGCTGTCAAACTATTATTTGAATACCTGTTAGAGCTTCCCTGCACGCCATGCAAATGCGCCTCTCACATCTGTGAAGCCATTCAGGTGTGCGTCCTTCCAGCGAACCTCCCAACTCAAAGTGCGTCTGAAATAAATCCCGAATCGGGGCAGAACCTGCGTTCGGTTTTCACGGTTTTCCTCCTTTAGTAGACTACCGGGGTAACCGAAAAAAAACTGCCCCCCCCCCCCCCCCTCCAAAAAAAAAAAAAAAAAAAAAAAAGAAGAAGAAGAAAAAGAAGGAAGCCTCAGCTGTGGTGTGTTCAGCCAGTGAAACCAAGAGCAGGGGCTGACGTGTTGCTTGTTCCTCTTCACAGCAGCTTGATGCGCACAGCTCAAACTTCCTCCTTCAAGTCCAGTGTGCCGCCGCTCCGCCGCCCCGTTCACATCTGCAGCGCCGACCCCGCGAGCGGGTTCGGGAGAAATGGACGCCGCACGCGAGGAATGAAGAACCTTCTCGACGGCCGTCATCGTCTGAGCCCAGAAGATCCCCGCCGAGCATAGAGACAGACAGACAGACAGACAGACAGCCCGCGTTTCCAACAGACTCATTAAAAGCAGGTAAGAGCTCTGCTGGGTTTTGCTTGTGTGTGGGGGGGAAAAAAGAGGAAGCTAAAGCGACCGACTGCAGAGTGGAAGATTTAAACCATCGGCGAAAATATTATTATTATATTGGAATATAATGTGCTGTTGATTTGAAGAACTTTTTTTCTTCTTTTTTTTTTTTTTTTTTTTTTTTTTTTTTACTGAGAGGACGCTGAATCCCAAAAGAGGAACTCTAAGGTCCAGAAGTGTCTGCATACAAATGAGATGTAAACTTTTATGATCTGATAGGGCAGGTGACAGCTCCAACTCCTGATCATTTCCCCACATTTATGAACTCAATAACGGGACGGGGGGGTGGAGATGATGGGTGGGGGGGGGGGGACAGGTGAGGGGCTCTCAATTCATTTCCAGCATTTGTGCTCAGCTGCGTGAGCCGCTTATTTTTAGACACAGACTAAACTAGAAACCACTCCAGTTTCAGTTCTGTGTTCTCATCGGCTGACTTGATTTCACTTTGCCTCTTTACATGTTCAGTTCAGTTTAGATGCCTTTCTACATCACTTAGAAAGTCTAAGTAAGTTACAGAGCCGCAGAAGTGCCAGAGTTACATCATGATTGTGACTAAGGTGTTGCAGTAATGCAGCTGGGACTTTGAGCCGGTGTGTTTCCCCCAATGTCTTAAACAGAAAAGCAAAAAAAAAAAAAAAGTTCAAATGATGCAACTATACATATAGTGCAGAAATCACTATTTTCAACTGTTAAATAAAACAGAGTAGGCATGCTGTGGGCTAATGAGCCACATACTTCATATCTGAAAAGAAGAACTGGAGAAAGTAAAACATCTGGGTCAGCTGGACTGGATGTCTTTTATGGCATGAGCTGGTTTCGCTCTTCTTAGTGTAACAAGGATTTTAAAATTGACCATAAAATCCTCAAATATTTCCTCCTGCGATTCTTCCTGCGGTTTAAAGTGACTTTGATAAGATGTTGTAGAGCGTTGTCAGACTTTTCTCCAACCAAAGAGAGAAGTAAAACAAAAGGTATTAACGGGCCTAAAACTCTAATACAATATCAATTATTCAAGTTTCTGTTTAAAACCTTTTTATGTATGAAATATTAGTCTTGAGTGAACATGAAGGGAAAAGAAGCAGCTTGGTCTGAGTTCGACGTGGGTCACTTTCCATATCCAAGGCATCGTGAGGCTGACAACTTTTGTCCTTTTAATAAGCTGCCAGAGAAAGCTCCAGGGTGATCAAAGTTTTGAGTTTGTGTGCTGCACCATCACTGGTTCGCTGTGCACTGCAGGTCAGCTGACTGAAAGAAAGTTGCCTCACTTTCACCTCACTTACAACAAACGTCAAATTGTATGTTTGGAAATATTTCGAAAGCTTTGCATTGCATAGAATGTGAAGTTGTGCCAACCGTTACTTGGTGTTTGAAACTACATTTTCAGCAAGCTATAAGTTCAGTGAATCTGAGCAGAGGGCCTAATTAACTAGCTAACCAGCTGACGTAGCTTGTTATGCTTGTGTTGTTCTATAAGGAGCAAAGCAAAGGAACATTTGAAAACTACCACATTACTACATTTACCAGCAGTTTTTTCTGCATTTACAGTTATGTCTGTTTTTAAAAAAAATAGGAAAATAATAGTAAATATACATTATAGGTAATATTATTGAAACTGTAATAATTCATCCATCCGTTGTCAATGCGTACTTCTTCAGAGGTTGCATGGGAGATGGTAAATAACTGTAATAATCAATATGTTTATAATATTAACAAATCTCATAGAAGCCATTGTTGCCAGATTGGGAAGTTGGGTTGGATTGCTCTTCTAAATCATAACTGAAATGCCACCTTTACAGAAGCATTTTATGGTTTAGATAGTTTACGTGTTGGGTCATAAAAATTCCTCCAGCCTACTTTTGTAAATTCTGAAATGGCAAAGAAACATTTTCCATTCACTTCCTCCAAAATAAAACATCTGACACTTGCATTCTAAAAGAAGCATTCCGGGTCAGCTTAGATTATGTGATACATTATATATACTTTTTTTTTTAACATTAGAACGTTAGAGGGCTGGGGGGAATTCTTTCTCTTACATATTTACATTTGTCCACTGTGCTGTCAGGATATTATTTAGGTATTTTTATAAACAGAATTATTTTATATGACAGTGCATGTACAATTTTAATTTCAACTAATTGTTTTATTAGTCCAGGGTGTAGCCAGTCTCTCGCCCAGTGATGGCTGGAGAGATAGGCACCAAAACCGCTCATAACGCTGCAAGAATAGGCTTGTATAGACAATGGATGGATGGATAGTACTTCATTAAGTCGTTATCAAAAACAAAGACCTCAAGGAAAAATGCCCAGTTTACCCTAGTACCACTCCAGCCATGAGACATGAGTTGCTGATTGAATAAAGTTAAAGAGGCAGCACCAGCTATTGACACTCTGGGGAGTTGAGAATGTGAGAAAGCCCCATGAGATACAGAATCTAAGAAAAGAAAAAAAAGAGT
This sequence comes from Poeciliopsis prolifica, assembly GCF_027474105.1. NCBI lineage: Eukaryota > Metazoa > Chordata > Actinopteri > Cyprinodontiformes > Poeciliidae > Poeciliopsis > Poeciliopsis prolifica. Next base: position 3,537,616 of record NW_026562402.1, read on the forward strand.
CTCTTCCTGTTGATAAGAGACTAGCTAAAGAAGACTTCCTTTCTGGTTCGGTTCATGGCAGGTGATGTTGTTGTTGCCTGGGGCAGTTGCAAGCAGGTACAAGCTGGCGCCTAATTACAGCTCCAAAACATGTCCATCTGGGCTGAACATCTCCTCTCAAAGCAGGACGCACGCATGAATTATTCCTATCAGCTGTCTCCTGAGAGAGTCTTTGCTTCATAAGGGCTGAAATTGGATCACTAATTTCTTTCTTTTGCATTATCATGATTATCCCTCCAAAATCCAAGAGCTTTAAAGGGTCAATATTATGTATTTTTCAATCACATAGTGCCTTTTGTAACACAATCATGTAACTATGTTCACTTCAGTTCTTATAAAAATGCTGTATATATTAAAGAACTTTTACTTCAAGTTTAACACCTTGAATTTGGGCCTGTAACTCTTTAAAAATCCTGCTGTTTGTTAAACTCCACCTTCAGGTAGTCATAACATCACTCTTCTTGCAACCTTCTAGCAACATTTTTTGCACGGAGAAGTAGCTCATAAAATGAGCACACCAGTTGTGCAGTTCCACCAGGTGATTACAAATTGCAGTTGGCTAGTCTGAAGGAGCTGAATTGCGGTGGAAGCTTGGAAACTGCAACTGAGTGGTTACCACTGGAGATTAAAAGATTTCTCAAACATGCATGAAAGAATCAAAGCAACACTCCAGGTATGTTTTTAATGACGGCATAAAATTAAAACATGATGTGAAGCTCAAAAAACTCAGTGTTACATAATACCACCTTTTTAAACCAGCAGCAAGTGGGGGCATCAAACCGACCAACTGCATGGTGCTTAAAGGTATAAGCTTTCCAAATATTGCATCCAAGGATCCACTGGAATCCTTGGATTCCAGTGGATATGAGATGCACACAACAATGTTGCAATAATAATGCGATATATTTTGCAACTCTATTACAAACTACATTGATTTTGTGGTTTCATACAAAATCAGTTAAACCACAAATGTTTGTGCTAAATGCATAACATTTTCTACAGCTTTGACAGGTTTATTAGTAACCACAGCTGTTGTTAGACCAGGAGATCATTTGTGCGATGCAGGTATAACTAAATAACTCTATGGCAGACCTTCATAAAAACATTTTCCTTGGAGTAGGAGTATGTTACACTATGACTATTGTTTAAAGCTGGGAAGGACCAACTTTTCTGTTGTCGTAGTTTTTGCTGAACAAACAGGATTGTGTTAGAAGAGTGCAAGATAAGGAAATGTTTCCAACAAAAATTTGTTTTCCAAAATCCTAAATAAAAAAAAGGAAATCATTTGGTAATTTCACTTATTTTAATATTTGTGTTTATAGCCTAGTTACAAACATATGAAGGAGTCTTTACCTCAACACGCTATCTTTCTTCTTGTTTTTTGCTTTGTTTTATACCTATCTGGAAGCAAAATAATTGTACACACCATGTTTTTGCAGCATTTTATTTGATGAAAGGCTTGTTGTTCTTGCATTTAGACATCAAAATTTCCAAAGCTGAAAAATACCTAATAAAACTCCTACTTTATGTTTATAGTCATATTGGCTCCTCAAAGTGCATTACACTACATGCAGATGCACAACTGCAATGGGCAACTTACCGATTGAAAGACTATTTTAGTCCTGGAGCTACAGGTCCTGGTCGCTGAGCACAAGAATTAACGATCCCACTGGAACAGTACCATGCTGATCATTTCTAAGTTACAACTTCTGAGGCAGAAAATAAAGACATGCCATATTAGTAATTGATGCTAGCATTGCCGAAGCCGATGCTAGCATAGTTATAGCTGATGTTAGCATTTTGCGATGCTAATATGTTAATCTGCTTTATTCATCTCACTTTTAAGTTTTACAAACATGTCTCCTCGACTATTAGTGACATTTTTTGTAGGAACCTTTTCAGCAAATATTAAGATAAGTGATTTGTGTTTAATGTTAATGGGTCTGTTAACTTTAGCAGAGGATGATAGGAGTGACACTGTGACACAAACTGTTATGTTGTGTTGATGGTTAACAAATGATTTCACTAGGAATTATTACATTTATTGGCACACAGTTATCAAATAAGGCAGTGAAGCAACACCAGCCCCCTTATCTCTAGTTACATGTCATGTGTGATTTAAATAGAGATGTACGTATTTGCTGAACTTTCTTGTGATAAGTGTGTAAAGGCAAGCCAATCACGTTGGTGAATAATTTGTTAAGCATCCATCTTTGACACTTCAAAAATTTACACAATTTGACTGCATCATTTTCCCATTAGTTCCGTGAGATCGGTTTTTGAGAATGATGTAGCCTGCTGATTCATCCATTTAATACTTTCAGACTGAGGAATTCAGTAGAAAAAAAAGCAGAAGCATTATCTGCAAGCATTATCATGAGGAATTTTTTTTAGGTTTGTTTCACATCCACAATAAAGTGAAAGACTGAAGTGGGAGTGGTAGTATTGTCTCCAGCAGTTTTTGTGCACGCATGCAAAAAAACAAACAAACATCTGTGTCATAGATGATGATTAACTTCTGTTACAGGAAGAGAACATTTCTTTATTTTTAGCCTACCGTGTTTCTGATCCAGATTCTTTATAATCAGACCATTTTTGTGCTGACAGTTTACTCAAATAAGAGAATACTTGGTAACTTCTTTTGTTACCGAGTAAATTATTCTCAAGTTCATTACTGGCTTTTCACTCAGCACTGCACAAGACAACAGATATATTTTTTCATATTTCTTTATTTGCCTGTGATTATCTTTGAATAGCTGTGCTGTATTGACTCGCTATTTTTTATATATAATTGTCAAGTTGGATTGTGCTACTGCAGTCACCTTTTAATGCCTGTTGTTTTGTGAAACTGCAAGAAAAGGGAAAGTCAGTGCGATGGAGGCAAAAAACTTTCTGTAGTCCAGTGATGCCAACATTGAGACCTCTGAATGCCTTTATGTGAAAGGTCAAGATTACAATTTTAGTACAAGAAGAATGACCCCAACTATGTTTAGTAATTAAATATTTGACTTACAGATAAGTCTAAACTAAATGTACTTTCAGAAAGCATTCAGGAAGAAACATTGTTTTTACCCAAAAATGGCTTGACATTTGGTTGGAAAGCAACATCTGTGTGCTATGCCACAGAAATATTTAAAATTCAAAATATGAATTCAAAGGTTCGTATTTTTTGCAGCTGAAAAGAAACATTTTGAAGTAAATGTTGTGTTTATGCCTCAAAAACGATGAATTAAGCAGTTTCAAATTCAAATTTCCTGTAAATGATCAAAATATCAAATTATGTGTGTTGTTTCTGTTCCATACAGACAAGTAATCTCTGAAGCATTTCGGAGTGCACCCAATCTTTAATCAGTGTTTAGAAATAGTGCTGAATCAGGAGTTTTATTTATAGTTTCATGTATGATTCAATAGGTTTTAAAAATTCTTTCTTATTTTAGACAAAAATGTGTACAAACAGGGATTCGAAATGAATGAAAAGATACAGTCATCTGGAATAGCGTGAGGTCACTGTCTGTTTATTTAGAAATTATTGGTCATAACCAATAATTTGTCCGTGAGCCACAGAGAGTGACAGAATCTATAAACACCATGACAGACTCGGTTTTTAATACTCCCAGGTATCGGAGGCCTATTTAAAACCTACATAAAACGCCGTGTCAGATTTCTGTTTGTAGCTCAGCTGTTACTGATCAAACATTTCAGCAATCCAAGCATCACTAATAAATTAGGATGGTTATGTATTTCCCAGGGACTGATTTCAGCGAAATGTAAGATGCTTCTTGGGACGTCTGGTTTTGTGAATGTAAAATAATTGTTTTATAAAACCAGTAAGCTGCATGCATCACCATCTCTCTGAAACCACTTATAGTAACCCTTAGACCAGTAATATATATGGTTTATTACTGGTTTTATCCTCTGTTTTACTCTACATATTCAGAATCATCCTATTCATTTCTGTATTTTATATATATTGTATTTTATATGTTCCACTACCCAAAATAAGCCACCGTACCACGGACAAATATCAGCCCAGTTTCTTCTATGGGACTGATATATTAAAGAAATGACTGATTTCAGCCGATACCGATATTAGTGCCAATAAATCATGCATTTATATCCAAAGCCAGATGCTTTTAAAGGCCTGAATCTGATCAATCACCACAGTTTAATCCGGCATATTGAACAACTTAATGAGGTTGGGGGTTTTTTGTTTTATTTTTTTGCTATTTCCTCTTTAAAAATGGGCAGATCAAGAATGAAGCAAACTATTTAAAGAGATTATTACATTTTGTTTGGTTGTTGGTCTCCAGGAGTTCAGGCTCAGCACAAAGTATAACATTTGGAGGATTTTTGGGGGGTCTAAAATCTGTGTTATCTGTGATGGCAACTGTAACAACCCACCCTGTTGCAACCCAAGAATATACAAAAGAGAACTTCCAGTGGTCCACACAACCAGAGTGAATGATATTATAAGGTTTACCATATGTTCTCATGCTGAGATATTTTTGGATGTTATCGTTTGATCAGGTGATAGTCAAATAAGGCTGCAATGCAAAGAGGACCAGAGGAATACCTAGGACTCACTTTGTTAGGTTTTCTGATGTTGTGGTTTATATTCCAATGAGAGATGAAGTTCAAAACTTTTTTTTTTGTCCGTTTGGTTTAACCCTCTCAGGCTCAAATTACTTGCAAAGACTGGCTAAGTTGTTGCAAATCTGCAACACCTGCCTGGAGAGGCTTAAGCAGATAAGAGTCTTGACAGTCGCAGCATGAAAAGTGTCAGACTGTCCTCAGACATGTCAACAACCCCTGATTTTACTGACAGTCGGGTTGAAGTTTCACCAGCAGACTCCTGCTGACCTTCACCTTTACAACAGTAACAGTATAACAGAGAGGCGTTTGTGTACATAAACGAGGGCTACAACTGACAAAGGGACTCGGGACATCCTCTTAATGGATGCTTTAAGAGGAACATGACTCAGAGAATAGAGAAAAAGGAACGTTATGCTAAAACCACAAAAAAAACCTGACCGTAGCACTTCCTGGGTTTTTACCCTCAAACGCAACATTTTCCATTCCTCTCTGCAGTGTGTGAGTTTCTTATTTGCGGTTATTAATAACTTATATTATAACAACACGAACATTTAGACATGATCTTTTACTTGTCTGCATTTTCTGCACTGCCAAAAATACAAAAACTTACCGAGTACTTTTTGTGTAGTTTGTTGGTCAAATGCTTGAAATAAGACTCAACTGACTTTCAAGTTAGTTTACAGCAACATGTAAGAGTTTATTACTGATATAGGAACAGATTTATGCACTTACAAGTGAAAAACTCTCTTGTAATAAGTGAAAACAATCCCAAAACAATTAAAACAAGCCTCTGTAGCTTGCTAAAATGTTGCTTATACGTTCATTTGATCTTATGTCAAGGGTGCTAAGATATTTGCAGTAGACCTACACAAAAAATATGTGGTAAAATTGAATCTTTTTGCAGTGTGGCACTAAACTCAGTGCAACAGTAGACGTGTTGTTGTAAGCAATCATATTAAAGCTGACTTCTCTCACCCGGTGCAATAATCTGTGTGTGCGAGCGAACGGGGGATTGGACTCGCTGAATGACTCGCTTGTGTCCTCTCCATCTGTCCAGTCCCGGCATCTGGGCCCCATCAGACTCCTCCTTTGTTCTGGATCCTGCTGAACCTCGTTTTGTTCATCAGCATATCCTGTTCAACTTAGTTTTATTGATCTGCATTCACATTTGCCTACATAAATACACAACTACATATGCAAAGCAGCAGATTCCGTGAACGCTAAAGGTCAGCGGGGTTACACAGAAACAAGAGCGCCAGTATTGAATATTGCCTTGCAAAAAATACAAAAATAAAAAAAATCATGTGGCGTGTTGAAAGTAGATCACTTAGATTGACTCAATTTAATTTGAGTGGTTTTTAAAAATCTCCTGAAATTCCACTAAAATAATCAGTAGGAAAATTGAAATGAAAATTCTGATGCAAGTTTGATCTGATATTGCTTATCACAACTTCGACAGTCTGTTCAGATTTAGCTGCAGATTATGAAACTGACACCTGCTAAACTGTTAAAGCAGTTCGACAAACACCATTTTTAAAAGTAGACGTGACTGCTGGGTTAACATATCGTATTCTGAGGTCAAAGTCTACAGATATTATTGGATTTTCTTTCCTTTGGTTAAAGGTCTTGCTGGAATTCTCTTCGATAAAACTTTTAGATTTTGCTTGAGTGAGTCGGCAAAAAGAATCAGCAGTCCTATCGATCAGAGAATATTTGAAGGTGGTTGATTTAGGTACAGTGAAATGCCCCAATTTACTTCCTCAACAATCAGTACTCTTAGTCGTTATATAATTGGACTTTCAGTCGTTTTGTTAAAAGTGAGTTGGACATCTTATTAGTTCTGAACTGAAGTCATTATTCAGATTTAAAGTGGGATATTCCATTGGGTATTTTCTAAGCGCATAATTCCATTTTATAGTACAATTAAAGAAACTCTATTCCAGTTATGAAAATGCTACATATATCTAAAACCACTTAAAGGAAGTTTACTTTATATCATAACCTTGTCTGATGCATTGAAATTGGCCTCTGTCTCTTTAAGAAGCTCCTATCCTTTCTGACATTCAGTCATCATCACAGTGCCTCTCCATGATGCCGCTCACATTCATTACATCATGACTTAGAAGCTCAGTAGAGTAGTAGGTGTTTTCTAATTACTGCTGCTGCTAGTCTGGAGGAGCTGCGTGGGTTGAGGGCAACTCTGTGGCAGAAGCCAGGCTAGGAACTGAAGGCGGAGCTTTGGGTAAATGGACAGTGCTTTATCCAAGCAGGTGTACAATCTCCCATGTTTGCCATAAGAGATTCAAGGATGTCTTAAGGCTGTTGAGATTTTAATAGATTTTGCCTTAAAGATCCAGACTTTCTATGTTGTCCTAAAACAGCATTGATTTGCGTTATGTTAGTTGGCATTTTGTGTGTATTCTTGCATCATGTAAATCTGTTTCGTAAGAAACAGGACAAAAAGCAGGTTGGTGACACAACGTGGTAAAAAGTGTGGTCAGCAAACAGAGCTAAGAGTCACGTTACATTTTACATTTTAAAAAACTTAAACAGAAGATGGCAACTTTAACAGAAAACTCACAGTTTCTTAAAGTTCTTCAGTTTTATATCTGTTAGATCCACACACCATTGCATATTTAGATGCAATTCTTAACTTTTTAGTATGTATTAATCTGAAATTTTCTACTGTGTCTCTTTGCCTCAACAATCTTAAAATTTCAGAGGTTTTTATTTGCAATCTGACACTCTAGATGTCTCCAGTTCCTCCTTAATGTCTCAAGCAATTCCAACACCAGACAGATTTTGGGACAGCCCACATCAAGACTTAAATATATATCTTTAAATAAAGTATTGTTAATGTACAAGCCAAGGTGTGTATCTGCAGTGTCATTTTAGCAGCTTGCTTTGCTATATCTCCAAAACATATTGCCTCCATAAATTTACCTTGTCACTTCCTCCTTTGTGCAATATCTTCAACTTGGCCCATTTTTTTAATTACTATTCTTTTCATGTGAAATCAATGTTCTCAATGACTGCAAGCATCAGTCAAATCAATGCATTTAAAATACAATTTAGAAGAGTCTAGATTCATATTAAGGGCAGAGATTTCATTTCTGGGATTCTGAAGTTATTGATTAAAATAATTGTTGACATATTAACTGGAAATGTTGGAGTCACAGCAACAGGAACTAGTCCCTAACCTGACAAAGGTCTTAGTGAGAATGTCATTGTGTTCCTTGATGCACATAAATGTTCAAACTGACCCTCGGCAATTTCAATAAAAGTAAGATAAAAAAATTGTTTGTTTTTATACTTGAACATTTGACTTTTATTTCAGTTGTGACCTTCCTGTTCTTCTGAACGTCACATTGAACCGCAGTGAAGCTTTTACAGTTTCCACTCAGCTCTAACGTGTTCTGTCGTCCTGCAGACGGCATCATGGGCTGTGTGGGCTCAAAGAAGGAGCAGAAGTTCCCCAGCAAAGACACGGATAACAGCGACCAGCAGAACAGAGCTCAGGTACACTATGTCAGAGACCCCACCTCTGGAAGCAAAGCTGCCGTAAGTTGGACCAGAAAAAAAAACGTACTGATTTAGACATTCAACAGGTGCAAATTCTCTGAAAGGTCGCTGAACAATTTCCATTCGTTGTGGTTCTAATCCTCATTAGAGAGTCTCAACTTTTACAAATATGTCAGAATCTGAACGCACAGCTGAGCTGAACTCATAATATAAAATGAATGTTCTATGAAAAAATATGAATCTATCCATTAAACTTGCCTAAATACTCCAAGCATTTGAAGACAGAATCAACCATATCCATTTGCTCAACAAAATAATTTTACTGCTGAACCAAATTAGGAAACAATTAACCCAAAAAAAATTAGGAAACGATAGGCATTTAATTTATAAGACATGAGAGAAAAATGATTTATTATGTGATTTAGAATCTTCAATAATCAGACCATTTTGTTCATTTCATTAAAGTATTGCATGCTAAGTTTATTATAGGCAACCAAAGCTCCACATCAATTAACCTTTGCATCCTTTTTTAACCTCTGGTATAAGGGAACTGTTTTTCACTGTAGATTTGGGGGTTTTTAGATTTAGATTTGCTAGTTTATTAGTAAAGCCAAGAAAAAAGTATCCCACTAAATTAAAAGTGCCACATGAAATTGCAGAAGTGTGCAAAAGTTTTCTCAATTGCACAGTGTATATTATAAGTCATCCAAAACATGGCAATCCTATGCTTGAATAGGACATATTCAGCATTTTGCAAAATTATTTGTTGTTGGATTTTTTGTGATTAAATAAAACAAACAAAACATTCATTGTGTTTTTGTTTTCTAGCAGATGCAAATGAGGTATAAATTGTTCACTTATATGCAGCATGTACCACTGCTATAAACGGTATGATGGAAATTTGAGACATTAGGCACAACTGAACAAATTGTGGCTACAGAAATATTTCAGCTTATGCATATATATTGTTTTAATGATTGTACTAATGCCAAGCAATGATTTCTTTGCATTCTATTCTGTTGCAATAGACTCCCTCAAACAGAACAAATCTTAATTAATCAAGCAACCGAAGTCCTAAGAAATAGTCTTAGCTATTTACCAAGACCATTAGAATAAAAATTATAATGGTTTTCATTAGAATTATAAATTCAGGCAGATTTCCATTACAATGAAAATCTGCCTGCTTGGAAGGAAAATAGAGAAATTTTAGAGTAAGTAGCAAACTTTTTGTACAGAGACATAAATGTTCTTTTCTAAAGGACAGTTTAACTGCGCATGCATGTTTTAGCAGTAAAAAAAAACAACTGCAGAAGCTTCATGGGCTTCTAAAAAAAATGAGGAAGAGTAATGATAAAAAGGCAGAAATAGGAAAACTTAGTTCAGAGATGATAAGAACGCAGTTCCACAATTTTCAGCAAAGTATCGAAGGGAAGTAGCTTTCCTTTGTTATCATTTGCAGAAAAGACACTGTCTGGACACAGAATCAACATGTCCACGTGACCTGCTGTGAGTTTCCATGCCGGTTAGACTTTGATCTGTGGCAGGGTTAAAGTTGCAGCGTTACTGCGAGTGTGGTTCCTCTGGCTACTGCTTCCTGTGTGTTGACTGTTAGATCTCTTTCGCCCTCAATGAAGAGGAAGTGAGAGAAGCAGAACCAGAACGTTCAGCTAGGACATGCGTAGCGAGAAGTGTTCATGCTGTGATAACTTTTAAAGTCTAAACTAAACTTCAAATGCTTTATTATCTAAAATGCCCCAATGGGTTTTAAATAGATCACCTTGCTCTACTTTAAAATCTATGTGGAAACCAAACTCTGACATAAAAAGCAACATCTAACTTCGAAAACAACAATGTAGCTGCAACTGATGCAAAATTAGTTGATTTGCTGACCTTGCAAATGTCATTTTTGTTTGCACAGTTTTGTTGTGATTAAATGTGGTTTTAAACTTGAAGCCTCTCATTAAAAAGCTACTTTTAGAAAACCTTTTTGCTACACAGAAATGTTTCAGGTCATCCAGTTAATTTTAATAGCAGAAACAGAGGAGTAAAACCAACACACAGTTTTATTTTTGGTCTAATTTAATTTAGTGCCAATTCATAACAAATAATATCTCAAAGCATTAAAGGCAATAATTCAATTCAGTCCAATCATTCGGTTTACGTGAGCAAGAGTCTTGTACAAGTCAAAAACCTTAGCTGACCAAAACTAACACAATGGGATGCCTCAATTTAGCCAAAAACGCATCTCAGAAAGTTCCCCTGAATGGCAAAAAAGAAAAGAAAAACTGTTTCATACTGGCCTAGTTAATGTCTGCATGAGGTGCAGTGGCATGACCTTTTAAATGATGTCATTTGTTCTAAAACAGTCCTCCATTTTTGGCTAATTTAAAATACTTCTCCAAAGAAGAGAGGTCCAAATTCCACCACAACAATTTTACCACTAATCACAAACACTTAGAGGCAGTTGGTGTTGTTGGTGTCGTTGTTGAGTGTGGCACGACCAGTTATCAAACTTGTCCTGTACCTTCATAAAATCATCTACTACAAATGTGACTCCTAACATTAATCTTGTTGATTATGCACTGTTGTTAGTAACCACACTAATTCTAATGATGAAAACATATTTTGCATTTTCAAAATTAAAATGAGTGCAGAATTCATGTGTGACTGTGTCTCTCTCTCTCCACAGGCCAAATTGCCCTCAAATGCAACCTCTTCGGATGGTGAGTTCACTGACTGGATATTGCTGACGTTGCATGAGTATCTTGAGCTACTTCTGCTTAATCTCAAAGTAGAGAAAAGGATAATTTAGGAACTAAGGTAATGTTAGATTCAAAATGGCCGTCAACAAAAGTCCTTTTTATAGACTGACATAGAAGTTTACTTTTTGAAAAACCTTGTCTCTGAGCTCAAAAGAGGAAGAAGTGTCTGTGTTGGTGCTGAGCAATAACCCCTCTCACTGCCTCGCCATGCAGACCTAAACACAGAACAAGGCCAGCCTGCTGCTGCTATTATTAACAGGCGTACAAGGAAGTTAGTTATAGAGCGAAAATATGGGGAAGCCTATTGTAGAGACAAAGCTGAGGTGCGCCTGCAATTATTAGGCATTGATAATTATATGACAGCAATGTACTTGACACCATTTTTATTTTGGTCCAACGTATTGAACTAAGAAAAAATGCAGGCCTGAAAGTGTCAAAATTAAACGTCTATTTATAAAACACAACCACACGTTTTGTGGTTTCCTGATTTCTATTGCAGCTGCTCTTAGTGAAAATTACACTTACTACTATTGTTAACAGAGCTAGCTGATAGCATGCATGTTTCTGTAGATTTAGTCGTCCCTTGATCCCCTGAAAGACTACCTAGTCTAATAAATATGTGGAAGGTAATTTGAGACCTCATCATCCCCCATTCCTATTGCTTTTAGATCGAAAAAAACATAATCGCCTTTATAATCTGTGCTAACCAATATTGTGATACATAAATTTAGGATAGAAGACCTGATCATTTTGTCTAACAGTTACATTCAGTCAGTGATTTGTTTCTGGAATAATGGTGGAAGAGGCAGAAATTAATACATTTCATCATTCCATGATTTGATTTGTTGGTGCATATTTGCAAACCTTTTATGTCTTCAGCTAATTTTATTGCAAACAACTTTAAAAAATAAACTCTGACACCTTGTGATCTTTTAATTATTTATCTTTCTACATGAAATCGTAAAGTCGTTAGTACAGAGCAATTGAGGCCATATTGAATGGTTAATTAATTTGATGTCATTATTTGTTTTATTTGTTTTAATTTTATGTCATTATTTGTTTTATTGCATTATTTGGTAATGCAACTGGGGGTTCAGTTATGTTAGCAACTTCTAGCAAAAGAGTGACAGCTGCAACTAATTTCTTTGATTTGCTTTGCTTGTCTACTCCTTGTACTGATCACACAGCATCATCTCATTCTTTGGACTTAGATAAAAAATCTTTGGATTTGGGGAAACAAGAAGAATGTGGTTAAAGAATCTGAGCTTAGGATGACCACCAAAAGTCCTGCATGTGCGATCTTTTCACATGTGCTGGAGCTACAAATTCTCCAAGCAACAGTAAATATTTATGTAAATGTCTGGATAGTGGACATAACAGCCTTGTTGTGTTTCATTGGCACAGGTGAGAGTGATGCCATTGCACTGTTCGACTATGAAGCGATTCATGAAGGAGACCTTGGCTTCAAGAAAGGAGATAAACTCAGAATTTTGGAGGAGTAAGTAGCTTTGGGACTTACTCATAATGTCATGATCCTAAGAACAATAGAGCTAAATTTGTAACCAGAATCCAGAAATACATAACTAGATTTGAACTGCTTTTGGAACATGCTGATGGTCTCATACCAAAGAAGACTGAATGCTGAAATTCGACCAAAAACTTTTTTAGCAAAGCATTAGTTTAAAGACTGAGGGTGGGCAATATGGTCTTAGAGTATTGCTGCAATATTTTGTGGTACTATTGTGATAACAATAAAAAATATTTATTAATGTGAATTAAACTGCACATAGTAGCTGCATTTAATGACGATTTCCCATTTACATGAACAATGTCTTTAAATAAGCATTGGAGAACACTGTAAAAAGAAACATCTGAAAATAGTGTCAATTTTTTTTTATTAATTGAAATTTATTGAGAACATTCATAAAATTTTTCAAAAGAAATCATTCACAATGAATTATAAACAATACGATAAACACCCACCCTAATGGACACAGGTTATAGTAGCTTTTTTGTTTAACTTTCCACCAACAGATTTGTTTGTTTTTTTTTTCCAGCTGTACAGGATTATTCATATCTGGGGTGAAAAAACCTCTTTAAATAAGTTAATTTTTTTTTACATCAGAAGAACCTGTTCTTTTAACAATACAGTGTCAGGTTTTGACAACCATCTACACTTAAACCTTTGAAGCATCTGAAAGAACCTCGTGCCATGTCAAGGCAAAGTTACCTTTCTAGGTCTCAGAAGTTGTTTCGTTTGCAGTTATTTTTTTGGGTAATAGTTTTCTTTGTTGTGCCTGTCTTGCTGTCCCTTTCACATTTTAGGTCAGGCGAGTGGTGGAGAGCCAAGTCCATCAGCACAGGCCAGGAAGGCTACATCCCCAGCAATTATGTAGCCAAAGATACTCTGGAGACAGAGGAGTAAGTGGGCATGCTTAAGCTTTAAACACAAACATGGATTATTATGTGGCCTTTGTTTAGATTTAATCTCTGAGCCTTTTTCCTGTTGTTCAGTTGGTTCTTTAAGGGTGTTAGCAGAAAGGACGCCGAGAGGCAACTCCTGGCTCCAGGGAATCGAGTCGGATCCTTCATGATCCGAGACAGTGAGACTACCAAGGGTAAGACGAACTGCAAAAAAAAATGCATAAAAGATGTACAGACCGACACCCTGTAAAAGATTTAGTGAAAGATTTCAAATTGATTTTCTGATCAAAAGGGATCTAAAAGGTTTACATGATTCCACAGTTTAATTTAAATATTTGAATTCCACTTGCCATTTTTAATATCCCTGCTTTGGATCAGATGTGAACTGCTGTTTTATTTGTTTTTGCAACAGGTAGCTACTCTCTGTCCGTCAGGGATCTCGACCCCCAGGCTGGTGACACAGTTAAACATTATAAAATTCGAACTCTGGACAACGGAGGATTTTACATCTCACCACGCATCACCTTTGCCACTCTGCAAGAGATGGTCAGCCATTATAAGAGTGAGTTCTGACCGCCAGAGCAGATTTTCTCCAGTTTCTCACAGTTCTGATGTAGCATATGTATATTGCTAGATGTCAAACAGTCAAACCTGTGCTTATTTAGTTGTGAGCAAACTTTTTAAAATAACCCCCCACAACATGAACCATTAATATCATGGTAATGTGTGGCTCCCTCTGCTGGACAAATCTTATAACTGATCCTCAATTAGTTATAAGCTGCAATATGTAGCTTTTATATATGAATGTTTATCTACTTATTTGTTGAAACTGTCACTATATTGTGACAGTTTCAACAAATAAGTAGATAAACTTGTCACTATATTGTGACAGTTTCAACAAATAAGTGACACTGCAGCTTTAAAGGAGTAATTGGATAGGTTCCAATTCCCTATAGCATCAGCAATTTTTCTCATCATAATAAACTGCATGACACCTGAAACCGCTAAATATAATATTTGTCATTTTCAGAACAGGGAGACGGCCTCTGCCAAACTCTGACCAACCCATGTTTGAGCCCAAAACCTGAAAAGCCTTGGGAAAAGGACGCCTGGGAAATCCCAAGATCTTCACTTAAGTTAGATAAGAGACTTGGTGCAGGACAGTTTGGAGAAGTTTGGATGGGTGAGACAGATCTATACCACTGTAAAACACTATCAATAATTTTTTAAAATTCTATACCCAAAGTTGTAATCAATTGTTATGGTTGTATTTTTTTTTTCTTCATTGAAGCTACATACAATAAGCACACCAAGGTAGCTGTGAAGACCATGAAGCCAGGCAGTATGTCAGTGGAAGCCTTCTTGATGGAAGCCAACCTGATGAAGAGTCTACAGCACGACAAACTGGTTCGACTCAACGCTGTGGTCACCAAAGAAGAGCCCATCTATATCATTACTGAGTATATGGAAAAAGGTGCAACTTTATGTTCACTTGATGCTTGAAAACGTTTTAAACAATGATGTCTTATTCCTCTAAAACCCATCGCAGAACATGCAGAACTCCTCTTCAGTCAAATCAGTCAATTGGTCTTCTGCCATTTTCAAATGGCCGCAGTTTCAAAAGTCTCATAACGGTTTACATGAAGGCTGTTTGTTGAATCTTTAAATCGCTGTCATGTTTGAATTGGCTACTTGTTGTCAGTGCTTTCTCTGACTGGTAGAGAAAACAACCAGCTATGAATCTTCCTCTCTCAGTAACAGTGTCAACATGACCGGAGTAGAAACTAGAAGTAGAAAACAGATCAAATTCATATAAAAGATGGTCCAAGCTCTGACCAGAAGAAGAAAATCCAAATTATTGCATAGGAATGGATCTATTTTCTGTTCCTTATCTAATTTGTAATTTATGTCTTTATAAATGTTATTATATATTTTATATATTCAGTCACTGTGTATTTCTGTTAATTTTAATGTGTATGAATATGTCTTCTTACAGGCAGTTTGTTGGACTTCTTAAAGAGTGACGAAGGCAACCGTGTCCAGCTTCCCAAGCTTATTGACTTCTCTGCCCAGGTGGGAATCGATTGATGTTAGTCAGTCCAAAAATCAGATACATTTCTAAGTAAAGCAACAGCTGCAAAGTGCTGTTTGTGTAATGCTGATCGTATTTGGCAATTGTGGTAAAGATGTGTAAAAGGCCTTAAATTAAATCCATCTTTTATTAGCACAGTTACTAATTAGTAGCTCACATGCTGATTATATAGTAAATGAGAGCTTACTCTCATGTACTTTCACTTTACTTGCTAGTAGAGTGAAAGTTATTAAATGTAAAAAAAACAATTTTCACTAATCCAGTGTTCTGACTGCTACTGCTACCTACCGTTTCCTACCGTAGCACAGACAGATAGCTACGTCTGTCTAAAACTACCGTCACATTTACAAAGCCAAAAGTATCACTTTAACATTGTGTTAATGTTAAATATTATCATTGGATAACTTTCTTTGAGTGACTGGACTGATGCGGAAGCTTAGGAGTTATGCTTAGTTTGGCATTGGAACAATTTATATACATGACAAAATCACAAAAATATCACTACCTTCACCAGAATATTCTACCTGTGTAAAATCCAAAGCTATCGCAGATGCACTAATCCTTTTATTTGAATATCCTACCTTTTTTTAAAATATATTTGAAATACAGAGGCATTTGTAAGTAAGAAACCGTATCAGACAGGGGAAACAAGTTTTTATTGAAATTCAACTAAACACAGACATCTACAAATACAAATCACCACAAAAATAAAAATTGTGCGTTAATATGTTGTATGACACTCTAGAACAAGGACTGCTTTTTACCAGGTGAATCAATAATGCTTTCATCTGTAACCTTGGGGGAAATAACTAAGAAAAGCTTTTACAGGTCAGTTCTGTTAAATAATCCGTTACTTTACATTGCTTGTTTCTAGATTGCAGAAGGTATGGCATACATTGAACAGAAGAACTACATCCACAGAGACTTGAGAGCTGCCAATATCCTGGTTAATAAGTCCTTAGTGTGCAAAATTGCTGACTTTGGCCTTGCTCGTATCATTGAGGACAATGAATACACAGCTAGAGAAGGTAAATCTCATCCCTCTACATGTCACAGAAGAATTCATCTCATTCCTCCATGTCATGTTAATGACATCACTGCAAAAGCACAAAATCTAAGCAAGTACTTTTGGCTTATTGTCTAGTGTACATATTTTAGTAAACTTGAAATAAGGCTGCAAAATATACTAGCTTGTTTTAGGTTAATAATTCCTTAACTTCTATGAAAAAGCACCAGTTCCCCTGGCAGATTTTTTTCACTTGTAGTAAGACTCTTTTCCCATGTTACCAGTGAAATAATCTGCCAGTGAAACTGGAACTTTTTTACTGATATGAAGGAATTCTTGATCTAAAACAGGCTTCTATGTCTTGCAGAAAAGTTACTTGTTAGAAGTTAAAAGGTTCTCTTATTTCAAGTGCACTAAGATATTTGCACTAAAAACTAGACCAAGAATACTTGGTGAGATTTTATGTTTTTGCAGTGTTGCTGTATGCTGAATGGTTTACTTAAACAGAAATATTTTTGACAAGGACATTTTTTCATATTTTCTCTAGGACTTAGAATGTCTGAATGTCCAAACTAGTTCTATAGACTTACTGTTTTATTACTCTTTCTTAACCAGGAGCCAAGTTTCCAATCAAATGGACGGCCCCTGAAGCCATCAACTACGGTTCCTTCACAATAAAATCAGACGTCTGGTCCTTTGGAATCTTGTTGACTGAGATTATCAGTTATGGACGCACCCCCTACCCAGGTGACAACATCGCTTGATATCATTTTAAAATGAGCACAAGTCCTATTACGGTGTTTAGGAAAATATTTTGGAACATTGCTGGAGTGATAAAAGTTGTAAGTAATTTCTTATTTTCCAGGAATGACTAATCCAGAGGTAATCCGTTCTCTGGAGAAAGGTTATCGAATGCAGCGCCTTGACAGCTGTCCCACTGAACTTTATGAGATCATGCTGGAGTGCTGGAAGAACAAGCCAGAGGACCGTCCCACCTTCGACTACTTGCAGAGTGTCCTGGAAGATTTCTACACAGCCACAGAGAGCCAGTACCAGCAGCAGCCATGAGACATGATCCATTAATATGTGCTGAAGGTTCAGCATGCGTCTGCAGTGGTGCAGTTCAGGCCACAAACCCTTATAGTTTAGCTCTCTGTTTATTTACACACACGGCACAGCAATAGTAGGGACTGTACAGAAATTACTAGCCGATAATTACGTTTACTTTTGAAAGATATGTCTTCACAGGTTTGCTATTTAATAAAAAGCTCTAGTTTCAAGAGAGAATGAGCTACAGGATTGGAAAGGTTTCGCTAACATATCAGTTTCTAAAAGTGAAACTCCATTTGTGTCCACAAAGACTGCCTAAAAAATGTGATACTATTTTTATACGTTTTATTTAAATTGAGAGTGGCAATAATTCCACAGCACTAAAACTCCCAACTCAAAAGATTGGAAGTGCGTCCTATATGTCAGAGATAGAAACACAACTCAGACATTTGTTGTTTTTCTCACAATATAATCAATTTTTTCTTACATGTTCTGTTTATTGAATAAATAGTTTATTACTCAAGGCCGCACAAACTGCATAAAGCTTTGTTGATAAATTAGTGCTTTAGCTCCACCTTGTGGTCTGGAGTTTAATAGAGCCTCAAAAGTTTGGCACATACAGGCAGCAGTCTTGAAAACAAGTGCATAGCACATAAAATGTTAATATTTATTATCTGAAAATTCACCATAAACCCTCCAGATGCACCACAATCATTACGGGTAAAGTGTTCATTGGTGCTTTTCAGAAATACACATCAGTTTTGGCCTCTGAAGAGCAGCACTTCAAAGAACATTTTTATCTAATTTATTTACTTAGATGCATTAAATACACACTGCGCTATACGTTTGGAGCTCGGCAAATTCAGAACAAAAAGCATTTCATTCGTGCCATTGTTTTGATGTAATTATCGCTAATGATAATTTGTTCTGTATTGGTAAGGTTTTGTAGTCCTGCTGTAACTTTTATACAATCCCTAACTTTTTAAAACATGACCACCTTCATCAAGCTCAGCAGATATTTTCAGTACTAACTCAGAATTACAGAAATTTACCATGTGAAAAAAAAAAACATAGGCCTGACCATGGTAGCAATTTTCTCTCTGCACATGTTTCCACATTATTTGTGGCTTATTTTAGCATTCCTTATTCACAGTGCCTTTGACAGTGGCTCTTTAATCCACGTTCAATCAGCAATATATTCCATATGATTTGTATATACAGAAAAGCACTCAGTCTTAGATTTATTCTGCTTGTTAATTCTTACATATATGTTCTTTATGACTTAAGTTATTTTTAAAAAAAAAGCAGTTCATACTTATCTCATTAATATTGTCTTTAAAATTAGAAATCTTTTATAAGTTTGTATGCTTGTTTTAGCGAAAAGCAATGACTGATGCTTACCCATGAATTTTTATAGTGCTGGGAGTTGGATGTAAATTGCACATAAACATTCAGGATTAAAATCCTGAACAAGTGAGATTCTATTTTGAAAGACATCTACGCAATAGTGTATCAGAAATCTCTCTTTAAGTGTAGAGACATATATGAATGAAGCACAGCAATTGCTCAAAACTGTATATAATCATTTGGTGAAGACTTTTTTTTCTGTTTTTCAATGTGAATCTCTTGACAGTTTGTGAATGCTTATGTGCAACTCTTATGACAATGGTTAAATAAAAAGGTTGAAAGATTGCGGTAATGAGTCTTCATGGAACAGCAAAGATATCTTTTCATCATAACTTTTATGTTTTTCTACCTTTTTTATTAATTATTATCTAACTTACGTATTATACTTCCATGTATTTAATGTCTTTACTGTTTTATTTAATCCACACTGCATAAAAACTACATAAAATATAGTCGTACTCCAGTCACCTCTAATATTTGGTTAAATGCCTGGTGCAAAGTTGCTGTTGGACCACAAGATTTCTCAACAGCATTGGAGAAATGGGAGACATTTAAGAACTAGAAAATAACACACATTTATCTGTTATACCCTGAATAAGTTTGCTACTACATGTATGCATGTGCAATGGAACAGGTTTTCACTACTTGCTGGTGAGAATTCTGATTATATGTTTCTGATGGAAAATGATACAGAAATCTTTCAAAAGACAATAAAAAAATAAAAAAAAATATATATATAAGTTTATATATATATATATAAGTTTATATATATAAGTTTATATATATATATATATATATATATATATTATATATATATATATATATATATATATATATATATATATATATATATATATATATATATATATATATATATATATATATATGTTTTTTGGATATTAGTTTTTTTCTCTTTCCGAAAGAATGAGCAGTGGACAACTTCCGGAACGTCACTAATGACACGTATTCAAAATGGCGGCCGAGGCTATGGTAAGTGGTAAAATGAACTCTTTCCTCTATCTATATATTTGCTACTCTCTACTCCTTAAATAAATAAGGCATTGCGATGTAATTGGGGCAGAGGAAATTTACTGAAGAGATATATGGAATCTTAATGTAAAGATACTATTCACAGGAGTTTATTGTGTGAATGTTTGAAATGTTGCTAACTTAGTTAGCCTGTTAGCTAAAGCTTGCTTGGATGTCCGGAGCTCTGGCTGTGACAGTGATTTTCTTGAATTATGAAATTGCTTGAATACACGTCCAAGAGACCTGGGGCTCGCCGGTATTTGGTTGTCATCCCAGCAGATGTGAGATGAAGCGAAACTTTTCCAGCTAGCTGCAGCACTTACGTCTGGAAGCGTCAGTTATTATGACTGAAAGGTGTTAGCATGGCAGAAGAGAATGGAGTTCAACAAAATGCCCTCAAAAAACTGGAATAAAACTGTTTCCATTTAACTATTTTGTCATGTTGGCACTAAGTAGCTCATACAACATATTGTACTGTTGTTGACAATTCAGTTGTTAATTAAAGTTTGTGACGTTAAACTAGGCTCAGGTACATATAAACTACATCAGTAATAAACCAACATTTATATTCTAGATGTTGGCATGGCACTATGCGTATCCGGATTGTAATGTGTCGCCCTTCTTTTCCTGTTTGTGTTGAATGATCTTGATTACGTTGCAGACTTTAAGTTTAGGTAACAAATCCTTAATACATCACACTTGTTATTCTACAGGTTTTAGGGTTTTGGTTATTAGCAACTTTGAAGTATTCCTTGTTGTGGAATTCAGACTTTTTCTACTAATGTTTTCTTTTTTTAATTTTCTTATCTGGAAATGTTGATTTGATTTACTTGAACCAACATTTAGTCCAGCATATGTTTTTTGTTTGTTTGGGGTTTTTTTTTTCACTTTTCTTGTCTCAATTGCATTATGTCACAGTATTTTGAATCAATACTGGTAAATAGTTTGAGGTTAACTCTGAAAATTGTAGTTCAATTCTTTCTCCTTCCATTATCTTTATTTAGAGCTAAATCACAACTAAGTTAAGTTTCAGGCCAGAGCATATTAGACTCATAGCTGAACATTTACTCTTCAAGTTTGATTCAAATTTAGCCATGCAGTTTGTCAATGTATCCATTCATCTGTTTTCCATACGCGCTGGTTTCAGATTGCATTGGGGTTTGTTGACTGGAACCCATCTCGACCTGCTCACCGGTCTGTCACTGGGCAACTCAGACACAGAGCCAACACAGTTAGATTTGATCTTGTCCTGTCCAGTTATAATATGATCTAGGAATCACAGGGAATGCAGCAGTTTGCGTCCTATCTAATCTTTGCTTCAATGCAATCCTGCATTCAGAGCTAGCACAGGGCGTCAGCGCAGAACAACCACTCCATAATAACTGGAGGAAACCTCCAGCAGAACCAGGATCAGGATGAATGATCATCTGCATCAACCTGACAGTGGCTGAAAGAATGTCAAATGGACTAAGATGGTAGTCCTGGGCTAGGTGTACATTTTATGGAAGGCAATATAAAAAGGGAATGCAATGTCAACGAAAGCAATAATTGCAAATAATGTCCAAACAAAGTGAGGAAATGTCCTCAGGGCTCCCTCCATCGGTACAACTACAAAGCTTAAGATGAGGGTCACTAACCTGTGGACCGTTATGCTGTTCATGGTGACTTCTAAAAGAGCTTTTATATCATATTTGAAAAGACCATTCACAACTGAATTACGCTTAAGGTGCCCAGAATTTTTTTAGGTCACCAACTGTGTACTTCTCCTGATTGTTCCTGTAACATAAATATGCAGCGATGCGTTCAAAATCCTTCATGACAGCCAGAATCTTTTTATGTTGAAAAAAAGTGTGATTAATATCTATGATGTTAAAATCTAAGAAATTAATGAATTTGTTGTTTTCACCAGTCGTAACTCTAGCTGTTGTGCTTGTGCCTCATATGATGTTAAAAAAGTGTTTCCATCGCAGTTTTGTGAATCATATCCATTTTTATACAGCTGAAAAACCACCTCATCCCAGCGCAAAAACTTTATTGAAAAACTTGAGTTTTTCTCCAAATTGACCTGTTTCCATGAAGAAAATGTATTTTCGTAATTTCAATTTGTACAATTTCATGGTTAATGGAAATCCAGCTAGTGAGTAGTCCATTAACATGTGGAGATGAATGAAAATCATTTCCTGTCAGTAAGGTAGTTTTACTGTAAAAGTTAAATCTCTTTGCTTCTGCATTTTTGGCTTTGAAACCGTTTAGGTAGAGAGGAACTCAGAGAAAACGTGTTATTCCTGTTTTGCTTGGTTCTGGATCCCTGAGGTGAGCATCTTTATTCAGTCTGAAGCAGAGGACAGGTCTTTCAACTTTTTTCTACTCAGCACCATTTATATTTGTAAAGCTAAAAATCCAACAGCTGTTATTGTTGATTCTTACCAGCCACTCTATTGCTTGGTCATTTATTACAAAATATGGCTGTATTACCACATTCAGAAGGCCTTTATTTAAATCTTTATTGAACCAAACAGTCAGTAAATGGGTTAGGAAACAAGAAACATGAGAACCTTAAGCTAATCAGAATTGCCTGGTTTTACCATCTTCTTGTCTTCTTGTTTGTTCTTGTGGTTCATTCTCCTCTTTCTGATGGAAACAAGCAGTGATATTCTACCTCCCAGCCATACTGTGAAATAAGAGAAGTGCAGCCTGAGCAGAGCATTTGTTTCATGCCTCCGTGCCTGTTAGAAATGGGTTGGTGTTAGTGGTGGCTTCAATAAACAGTATTTGAATAAACAGATTCTCAATTTTGCAGTTTCCTTTTGTAACTTGATCTTCTTCTCATGGATAATAGACTCTGAAGCTACTTGCAGTATTTTCATTCTTTAGTAAATTTTACCTTCTGAATTTTTTTCCCCCCCATTCGGGCCTGTGGCTTATTTTGAGGTCGTCCAGTGAACAGCCATTTCATAAACTTATGTAACCTTTCAAATGAAATGAGCACGTTGTTTAGTCATTGTTTACTTTGTATTAACAGTGACCTGCGAGTGTACACGAGTCACCAGAAAAGGCTGAGAAGTGAACTTTACCTCCTAACCTGTAGAAATCTTCTAAGCTATTGTTTCCTATCTGCTGCCTTATTTCTTTCAATTTAAAATCAAAATGAAGTGTGAAAAATAATCTTTCAGGAAGGGAAACTGTATGCAGCACTCCTTTTCACAGATACAGTCCATTCAGGGTCTGGTCAGTACCATGCTGAAGAAACTTCCCCTTCATGAACATCATGACTGTTAGCTGTGAGCATCATGCAGGGCTTGTTGGGTTGACTGGTTGCTGCTGTGTGTTGTCCAGGAGACATGGTGCGCCTTGCTGCTTGTGGCACTGCTTCCCGTGGGCCGGTCCTTCTATGTCCCCGGTGTCGCGCCTCAGGACTTCCATGAGGGCGCTCAAGTAGAAATTAAGGTAAGGCTGAAACTCTAGTAAATTATTTGTGAATTTCATCTGACATTTCACAAGAAGGATGTGGTTTGAAGTTGTGTAATGTTCTCCAGGTTTTAATCTGATTGGTGAGCTTTCAGAAAGCCACACAAGAAACTAAAATTGATCTTCTGTCCCTTGTTTTATTTATTTTTTTAGAGTTGTATAATTATTAGTATCTTATTATTTTATCAACCAACAGTGATCCAGTTCTCCAATTTTACACCTGAACATTGTTGACTTTTTTTTATTTTGACATTCTTAGTAAAGACTAGGCCTGTGACAGTAAGGAATAAATCAATTACTGCATACATCGATTCTCCTCTTTTCTCTCTTTCTACCAAAACCTGGAAGACAAAGTCTTCAGTGATTTTTCCTCTTTTTGAAGGACAATATTGTTTACAGAGACTTCATAATTCATTTTATTTCTTGTTTTTTTTTGTTTGCTTATTTATTTTTGGATATTTAAAATGTCTTCCAGTTCCAGTGTTAAATGTTTATTGGAATTTAAAGTGTATTGATTTTTCTGAATATATTTCTGTGCTATTATGCCATTACCATTATATTAGAAAATGGTCTCAAAACATGAATGATAAATAATATTTATCATTCAGCATCCTAGAAAAGATTTGTCATCTTACATGAAACTCCCCAGTTAACAGTTTTTATGAGCCTTCTGTGTCTCTCTTTGTTTTTAAGAATTGTAATTGGGTTTTTTCACTTGGCCCATTTCACAGCAGAAAATATTTACAAATCTTGTAAACCTGAATTGTCAGAAGATATGAGATAACATCTTAGTGCTGAAAACTGTCAGAAGTTCAGATGAAACAAGCTGCCAGCTATTTAAACTGGCTTTTTCTGCTGGGATTTTCCTCCCAATGGATCATAAATTGTTAAAAAATTTGAGACTTCTGCTCTAAGAACAGCAACATCCTTTTATAAATTCAGGAATCATATCTTCAGTTATCTTTATTTAGGATGTAGAGGTACTTGATGCTTTCAAATGTTTCCTGTTGGCTGTAGACCACATTGCTGGTGTGAGTGAGTGTTTGCATGAGCCAGTGTTGACTGAATGCGATTGTCTTTTCAGGCGGTGAAGCTGACCAGCTCCCGTACACAGCTTCCATATGAATACTATTCCCTGCCTTTCTGTAAGCCTGGCTCTGTCTTATACAAGGCAGAAAACTTGGGTAGGTGGGCTGCCGATTTTGGCATTTATTTTTATAAATTTGCTTTTTTTTTAGCGTCTAATATGTTCATGTTTAAAATGAAAAAATATTTAAACTAATTTTCTATTTTTTATGTTTAATTCACTTGGAGTTTTTTTTTGTGTGGACATTTTCAGATATTTCAATATCTAACTTTAGGAATTCTTGTGCTTTTGTTTCTAATATCTTTTATCCTGCTGTTATTTCCATAGGTGAGGTTTTGCGTGGAGATCGCATTGTGAATACGCTCTACAATGTAAAAATGAACGAGGATAAGAAATGCGAGCTGATGTGCAAAAAGAAAAAGCTCAATGTGGAGGAGAGCAAACTGGTGGCTGAACGAATCCAGGAGGAGTACTACGTTCACCTGTGAGTTCATCCCATTTACCCTCTGTCGAGCAGAAATCCAACAAGCCAGTCCCAAATAATTGCTCTTATTATAATCCAACATGTCTTAGGAACCAGTTTTCAATTTCTCACATTAAACTTGTGTTTATTTTAGTTTTTGCTTTCTTGCATTTATAATCTAACTGTGGGAATTGAAGGCTTGGGAATTGAAAACCAAATGAAGAGTGTGTGTTATTTCAGGATTGCAGACAACCTTCCAGTTGCCACCAGGTTGGAGTTTTACCCCAACAGAGAAACGGGAGGAGATGAAGAGCAGAAGAAGGTTGCAGATAAAGACGTTCAGTTTGAACATGGCTACAGACTTGGCTTCGTTGACAACAACAAGGTAGATTTCACACTCGCCTCTTCAGAAGCAGCTTTTGCCTCAACGCTCACTAAATGACCCAACCCTCATGTTTATCGTTAACCATACAAGTAAATATGAATATAGTAGATATCGTTAAACATCTTTTTATTTCTGTTTTCTGATAAAGGCTTTACATTAACTTTTGAATGTCAGATAAGACAATTTAAATTGTTTAAAAACAGTGAGTTAAATATTCTATATAGATTTTATGAGCTGATAAAGCCCATCAGTAAATAATAGGGGTGCGCTGATTTATTGGCCTGCTGATTTATTGGACCCAATTTCCTTAATTTGGGGAGGATCAGTGATCGGCTGATTTTTACATATGAAGCCGATCTTATCTAACTTAGCAAAGGTAAAAAAAAATCAAGCTCTGTCCTCTTCTGTTTTCCTACAAGAAATTTTTGACTGACAGACCAGCCCACCAAATTATCATTGCACTTTTATAATTAACAATAGTGACCTCACTGTTGCCAACTCAACAACTTTCTTGATGTATTGAGCAACATTTCAGACAAAAAAAATGGTATCAGCCAAAATCGGAATCGGCAGGTTAAGCTTTTTAATTGGTGACCGGTCAGAAAACTGCAAACTCAAAACAGAAAACAAAACACAAATTAAAGATGTTTCCCTCTACTGGTTTGGAGCGAATCAACTAGGCTGTGCAGCAATTGATAGCATGGCTCTAAGTAGATGTCGTAAACTAGCATGGAGCACATATCTTAGAATAATGGAGAGTCTTCCCGTCATTCCAAGCAAGCCTTCATCAGTTCAATCAATTGGATTTCTAGTTCTGAGCAATATGAAACAAAAGTTTGGGAAAGCACTAATTAAATCCTGTGTTTTTTTTTCTTGTTCCAGTTTTATCTGCACAACCACCTGTCCTTCATCCTGTACTTCCACAGAGAGAAAGTAGAAGAGGGAGAGACTCACAACTACAGAGTGGTGCGTTTTGAGGTTGTACCTCAAAGTGTTAAAGTGGAAGGTTGGTATCAACACGAGCTTTCCAAATCCTTTGGCTTTGGTGATTGTGTCAAACCTGAGGTTAACGCTAACTATTTTGGTCAGATGAAGCGAATGTGTTGGTTAGAAAGTCATTTCTAACCGAAAAATTAATTTTTCTGTTTTTAATATGTAGATCTAAAGGCCGTTGAAACAGATAAAACCTGCACACTGCCTGAAGCCAGTGGTTCTGCCCCCCAAGAGGTTGACCCAACCAAAGAAAACGAGATTCTTTTCACATATTCTGTCACCTGGAAGGTCAGCAAAATGAAACCCTTTCTAATCAAAATTCAGACATGGATGTAAACCATCTGAAGCTCTGGATATAAATACATCAGCTGGGCTGACGCAAAGAATAAATAAAACAACACTTCTGATGTTTTTAAATTGAATTTAGAAAATATGCTGGTCAAAAACAGTGACCATAAGGATTTAACTAATCTGTTTAAGATAAAACCACCGTACTTAAATGTTGTAGTTGGCGTAAAATTAAAATGACCATCCATGCTTTTTCAACTAGCAAAACTCAGCTCCCCTAAATCTATTAGCTATTGTTTGATCAGATTTTTTTTTCCTGCTGATTCTGATGGATGTGGTGATGAAACAAATTTATCTCGTTTAAAAGACAAACCTGTTTATCTTTTAGCAGTAATCGGAGATCTCTTCTCAGACATTTAGGCCATCTATAAGTCCTTACTGTCAGTCTTGAAAATGCGTTTAGGAGCATTTACCATCCTGGTGCCATTAGATTTTAGTGTGTTTTCCTGATTTCAAAGCTTGAGTTCACTGTTTGACATGCTGTTGTTGGATACATTTTATACCAAACCAGCTATCAAACTGATATCAAACCTGGTTTCTGTATAAAAATAGATTAGGTTTATCTAAAAAAAGTTAGATAAACCTACTCAAATTCTTTCTCAAGTTGAGTCACAGAACTTCTTGTCTCATTTGCACAGGAGAGTGAGGTGAAGTGGGCCTCTCGCTGGGACACATACCTGACCATGAGCGACGTCCAGATTCACTGGTTCTCCATCGTCAACTCTGTGGTGGTCGTCTTCTTCCTCTCTGGTACGGCTGTAAGACTTCATGATCTTCTTTGTTCACTACTCCAGCAAACCTCTGAGGCCAGAAATGGGACAACAGATAAGAGTAAATGACAAGCAGATAAACTCTATATAAAGTGGTTTATGCTCAGATTTTTGTCTTTGAAAATGTTTTAAATTATCTATCATTTTATTTCCTCTTCACAAAAAATACTATACTGTTGATCTGTCTCATGAAATTCCAGTAAAGTCTACTGATGCTTGTAACTTGACATTTCAAAATGTCCAACTAGCATGAAGAGACTCTAATTATGGGAGTTGATTAGTGGAGAAGTGACAAAAAGTTGCTTTTTTTTATTAAACTTATATCGTCTTTTCTCTTTTGCACATAAGTCATAAAAAACACATAGGACCATCGTACTTCTGCTACTTCCTGTCATCATCTTCCTGGTTTGCACCAGTGGTAACATATGGTTGTTGATGCAAAAAAATATTGCCATTACAGTTTAGTGAAATAAACCAAATCAGAATCAACTTTTATCGTCATCATATAGCAAAGAAAACAGACAACATAGGACATGGATAGAGGATGCCTGAGGCTGCAGCTTTTGTAAGATGAGGATAATAACATCATATCTCACAGTGTCAGATTTGACACAGTATGAGGTTTCAAAAGAAAAACAAAAACCGCATCATCCTAGCACTGCAATTTTTTGTTGAAATACAAGAGTTTTGTTTGTTGTTTTTTTAGCTTTCGATTAAACAAATTTTTTTTCAAAATGTCAAACTGCACAGTTATATGGTTCATGGAAACTCAGCTACTGTTGTGTCGTTCTAAATGTCACAGCAAGAGTTTGTCTTTCTGGCATTGCATGAACCCTTTCTGCTTCTCTGCCTTTGTCTTCTAGGGATTTTGAGTATGATCATCATTAGAACCTTGCGGAAGGACATTGCCAACTACAACAGAGAGGACGACATTGTAAGAAAATACAAAACGGATCAGAGTGTTTGCTCCAAGAAATCGTTTTCATCTTTGAGATTTTCTTGCCTGTTGAAATCTGGTTTTTGTTCAGAGGCTCAGTTCAGTTTTTTCTAAGCAGAGATTCTCATTTCTAACCAGGAAGACACGATGGAGGAGTCAGGATGGAAGAACGTCCATGGCGATGTCTTCAGACCGCCGCAGTATCCCATGATCCTCAGCTCCCTGCTGGGCTCAGGGATCCAGCTTTTCTGCATGATCCTCATTGTCATCTGTGAGTTTGGCTTCCATCCTCTTTGCTCTACAAAACTTTGACATTTTTGAAATTCTTAGTCCTTGTACAATAAAAATTATTAGGCATGTTTATATGCCTAATATGAAGCCTAATAAAAATTATGTTTGTATGAATGAATAACTAAACAATAAAACACAAACTACTACAGATTGTTGTTTTCATTTAGCCTGCCTGTTCTCACTGTGCTTATCGTGTTGCTTCAGCTCAGATCCACAGTTGAATCTTTCCTCAGCTAATAACTCGTCTGTTTTTGTGTTGCAGTTGTTGCCATGCTAGGCATGTTGTCTCCATCCAGCAGAGGAGCCTTGATGACTACTTCATGTTTCCTCTTCATGTTTATGGGGTAAAGGCCTCAACAGCTGCTCTAAATCCTCACAGAAACAGAATAAGGTGATGTTCTCCCAATCAGAATACCTCTAACCTGTGGATGTTTTTCCTTCAGTGTGTTTGGGGGTTATTTTGCTGGCAGACTGTACCGCACACTGAAGGGCCATCGGTGGAGGAAAGGAGCATTTTGTGTAAGTCAATCTTTAATGTTTTTTAAAAAAAAATATATATATATATATATTCTTATGACAGGATTGCATTCACTTCATCCAGTCTTTCTGGTTGAAGTGTAGTTCACTAGAAACTGATCGTATGGGACAATAAAGCTGCGGTTTTCTTCTCTGGTCAAAGTCAGGCACAGAGCAACACAGTCTACATCCTAAAACATTCTAACACAAACAACAGTGATGCTCGACTTACTGACTATAGCGTCAGTAAGTATAATGTGTCTCAAAACATGTAGAGCAGAACTCTGTTTCAAAGTTGAGTCTGACTACTAAGCAATTTGTAAGGTTTCAACTGTGTTTAATGCATCATTTGTATTATTGTTATTTACATACAACTGCAACATGAAAATTGTTCTCTGATTTCCATGCATAAAACCAACTTTATGTTTTGCTGGACTGAGTTTAGGGGAGCAACTGGGGCTGAAGTCTGTTTTTCATTTGTTTCTCTTCTAGACGGGCACTTTGTATCCCGGAGCGGTGTTTGGAATCTGCTTCGTTCTGAACTGTTTCATTTGGGGGGAGCACTCCTCGGGAGCAGTGAGTTCAGTCCTTTGAAACCCAACCAGAAAGGTTTTATACTGGGAGTAAATGCTACTAAACCTCTGAAGCTTTTCTGGATCAAAAATTATAGTCTGTGTAAAATATTTCAGTTCTTACTTGTTGTTATCTAATGTGGCCATAGGCAGAAAAAAAATAAAAAAATACTTCCTGGTGATGTCACAACCCGATACTGTGATTCAAATTGATCAGTCTAAAGGCAGGCACATCTGGAGATGATAAAATTAACTCCAGATTATTTTTAGAATCAGTAAAATAGACTTTTAATTTAATGCAGGGAGGAGGCTTTGAAGCAGATGCCAACTTCACATTGTTGGTGGCTAATAGTTAGCAGTCCCTGTCTGTTCATTATTTATGTAAGCAAGTGTTGTCAGCCAGTCTGCCATTACAGGAGCAGTGTTATGTAAAATCAACTTTTTGGAGCTGGACATCATATTATAATGTTTTTCCTTCATCAAAAACATTCCTGGAGTTTTGCTTTGATTCTTTCACGCATGCTTGAGAAATCCTGTCCTGCTCTGGGTTGCAGGTTCCCTTCACCACCATGCTGGCCCTGCTGTGCATGTGGTTCGGCATCTCCATGCCTTTGGTCTACCTGGGTTACTACTTTGGTTTCCGTAAGCAGCCTTATGATAACCCGGTGCGCACCAACCAGATTCCCCGCCAGGTCCCGGAGCAGCGCTGGTACATGAACAAGTTTGTGGGGTGAGTGTGCTCCAGGTCCTCGTCCGTTCTATTTATAGATTGATAGCGCATGAACTAAAAGTTTTCTTCTCTTTCTCTACTTCCCAGAATCCTCATGGCTGGGATCTTACCGTTTGGCGCCATGTTCATAGAACTTTTCTTCATATTCAGTGTAAGTCATCTCATCTTTTCAGTTCAAAGGAAATGAAAATGAAGGTTAGATCCCAGGCTCTGCAACATCCTCATCAATGTGTTTGTATCGCCACCCGCAGGCCATCTGGGAGAACCAGTTTTACTACCTCTTTGGCTTTCTGTTCCTGGTTTTCATCATCCTGGTGGTGTCCTGCTCTCAGATCAGCATTGTGATGGTCTATTTCCAGCTGTGTGCAGAGGTAAGGCCGGCGAGACGCAGGAGGGTTGCTATGGTTACGTGGCATGGAGAACGATGATGTGCCGTGTCTGTGTTCCTCACCGTCAGGACTACCGGTGGTGGTGGAGAACGTTCCTGGTGTCAGGAGGCTCTGCTTTCTACGTCCTGATTTACGCCGTCTTCTACTTTGTCAATAAGGTAAAAACCAGGAGAACTCAACTCTGATCAGAGCTTCACTGAATCATTCTTCATCACAATAAACTGCTGTCTGATTAAAAGTCTCTAAAAAAGCTTTACATGGACATAAGAAATAATTCAACTCAAAAATACTTTTCTGATTGCTGAGGGAAATGAAATGTTATCGCTCATATTAAAATGTTTTCAATTCCAATTAAATAAAGAAGTCCGCCTTAAATATGTTAATCATAGATGACGGGTCTATTTGTTTTAGACATCTTCATTACATTCTGTGAGTTAAGGTGTCTGATGCTACCGCTAACTAGCTGCTAACATACCTGTGGCAGCATTTTGTGTCTATCATTGGTAAGTGAAATTATCACCAGTTGACAGGACAACATTCATGTTCACCACCGGCTCATTTCTGTTGCCAACAAAAGTGCATCATGGGCTTCAAAAACAAACAAACAAAAAAACTCCTTCTACCATGTAAAATATGCAATTTTCCTTTGTACGTTTCTGTTATAATGAAAGTCTTGAATTTCAATCATAACGGTCTTAAAATGTCTGAAGTTTGAGTTGGTGAAGCCTTGCTGCAGGACGACATTAAATGTTCATGGGTTTGTGTCAGGGAAGAAGTTGGGAAGCTATCAGTCAAACTGACCTCCATTTTAGAAATGTCAAACTTAGTCAAGCTGAAAATATTTATATTTATGACATGTCGACCACTGGTAAGTCTGTCATTGTTTCCAGTCAAAGCGCCTTCCCTGCTGCTAATTGGTTGGGAAACGGTGTGTAACGTTATCAGGCTTCCTCCTCTCCAAACATGACCTCTGTCTGTTTCAGGTGTTTCTCATTTAAAAACTCAAAATCACTTTCTGTGTGTGTGATTTGTCTCCAGCTGGACATTGTGGAGTTCATCCCCTCCCTGCTGTACTTTGGTTACACCACCCTCATGGTGTTGTCCTTCTGGCTGCTAACGGGGACAATCGGTTTCTACGCAGCCTACATGTTCATCAGGAAAATCTACGCCGCGGTCAAGATCGACTGATTCCCCGGAGCTGCTGCTGTCCTCCTAGTTCTTGGTTTATTTTTCAGAATTTTTTTTAATACGTTTGTTTTTAAATTTTTTTTTTTGTTCAACAAGCTCTGACTTGTGTGCAGAAGGAACAGGGGTTTATAAATATGATGCAGCAACCCCATCTGCTGGCCACATGGTGGAATAACAGCCAAACAGCTGTGTGCAGCTTGCTGTTTTCCCCGTCCCTCCCTCCTGTCCTCCGTGTCGGGACAGAGACCTGGACGGCGGCGTCCTCTACTGGGAATGTTGCTGTCTCCTGTCACCTCGCCCTGCACACACACACAGCGGGCCAAAGCTTGTCAGATAAATTTCTGCACAATTTTTTTTCCAATGTTTCCAACGTAAAGTTTTCATTTTGGCCATTATTATATTTTTTTGTTGTTGTTTTCTTTTCTTTTTTTCTTCTCTTTTAATTGTCTCCTTGGATGCCATTTTCTTGTGTTTTCTTCACACCGATCACGTCTGACTCTTGACTGATTCTGCTGTCACGGGGAGACTTTAAGTTTCGGTTCAGAGACTTTCTGGATCTGGGTTTTGGTGTTTGACTTGATGGGGAATTATGCTGGTCTCTTTTATATTGTAATACAAGAAAATATCCCACGACTTTTTTTTTTAATGAGTTTGCCGTGTCCCCGTTGGAACCAAGTTACCCACAGTCCGTCTCGGCGTACCAGTTCGTTTATTCTAAACGTTTCAGAACCTCTTCTGATTGGACGTAAATATTTGGAGCAAACGGCGGTGGCAACGCGACACAGGCGGGACGAACGGCACGAAGGAGGAGACCGCTTGAACGCAGAACGTACTGATGCATCTTCAACAGTGCAGCCTTAGCAGTCCCAGAGAACTATGCAGTAATGGAAAGAGTGTTTAAAGCTAATATCCAAGGGCCATATTTGTTTAGAAGGAGAAAAATAATCACATTAGTTTACATCTAAAGTTTGATCAGATCAGATCTGCATCATTAGCCGCAGCTGTAAATGTTTTCACACATCAGTGCTGAACATTTTCAGGAGATCTTTGGTTCTGGAATCTTGTCTGATAAAGTGTTCTGAAACCCAGCTTGTGTTATCCGGATCTCTCACTCCACAATCCTCCCTGATGGAAAATCTTTCCGCTTGGAGCATTTTTAAAAAAATTTTTTACACGCTTTACATCCCTCCACGACTTCTCCATAAAGCTGCAGCGAAGTGTGTGAAAATGGCTTTCAACAGAGTTTCAGCTGTCCAATGTTCTTAAAACACACAGTCAGCTGGTGTTACAGGTCTGTGCATTTTACACATCAACTTACTTTCTCCCCTGACACTTTAGCTGAAAAACTAACTTTAAAAATGGTGACATTAAGGGCTTCCCAAAGATGATCCGTCGTAGCAAAAACATTGAGATGTGTACAGTTTTGCTCAGTGGCTACAGGAGAAAGTTGAGTGATTCATTTAGAGTTTAAAATCTATTCCCTTCCTTCACATCTGACATGTTATTGGTGTGAATAATACAGATTAATTTATAATTAGCACTAAAGCTATGAATTTCTTTGTGCCTGTGGTGAGTGAACGGCTCCAGCAGCTTCTATGAATAACTGGATATGTTTTCAGATTTCCTGAAATCCCACAAAATCTTTATTCCGGGCTCATCGGCACAGAATCCAGCTAACGGACTGAATGTTGCACAAGAGGAAATTTTTTCAAAGTGAAATGGAAGTGACATGTATTTCATTTATTTTGGAATTTGAATTAAATGACATATTTCTGGGAGAGTTTTCTTCTTCACGCCCTTTTCAGTGTACTGGTACTTAAATCTTCACTCAATTAAACCAAGAAAGTGGAAATGAGTCATTTCCTGGTTCTTACTATAATCCCAAACTGCTACGAAGGAGCTCCCAGAGGAGAGGCGAGATGAGCTGAGATCAGCTGAAGTCTGGCTTGGTGAATTCTTACAGATTTATTTCCATTTGCTTGTGAAACCTTATCAAACTTTCCGAATCCTCTTTACTTCTGCCTGATTTTAAGGTGGAGCCACTCGTCTCCTGCTGCTGAGGTTCACATGCCAGGAGAGATTTTTGTTTTTTTCAACAGACTCAAGAGGCCTGGGTTCTGTGTGTGTGAACAAATGCACGGATCAGGGTTCACAGTGTAAATAAGAGCTTTGTATTTGTTACGTTTGGCTGTTTGTGGCACTCTGTAATGATTCCTGTCATTGTTTTAGCCAAAAGCATGATGCTCTTGATAACTTTTAGAGCAACGTTTTTTTTTTGTTGTTTTTTACTTTCTGTTTGTTTCTTTTACAGATTGTCTATATACAAAATGTACAATGACAATAAAGAGACGACAAGTTGAATATGAATATGAAAGCTGGCTCCTTTTTTGACTTTGCAGGACAGATTCTGATAGACTTTCTCTACCTGGTAGGAATGATGTAAATAGAAGCAACTTCTTCTCAAAGACCCTTCCTGAAGTGCCTGCTGCGCTCGCTGGTGTTCATGCTGTTCACAAACACATCAGTGTTTGTTCAGAGCTTCTGGATTTCTCCTGAAGTTAATCTTTGGCAATATGTTGCCCTTAGGTTTTAATCATGGTCATCAGAAGAAAGGAGGCTGAATAGAAATGTGCAACGTATTTTTGAAGAGATTGAAAAAAAAAAGAGCAAAACCATTGTATAATTTTTCTTCCCCTTCACATTTATGCTACACTTTATATTGGCCAGTCACATGAAAACGTTGCAATTTGTGGTTGGAATCCACCAAAATGTGGACAAGTTCAGGAGTGGAAATGTTTTTGTTGACGCTGTACATGAACCCCTCATTTAAATGTTGCAAATCATAATCTGGCTGTGCATCCAGATGGGGTGGTTCTCCGGCCAGCCGTCTTGGTTTACAGTGATAAATCACCTCACTGCTTCTTTCCATGTGAAAGTGTTCATTTGTGTTCAGAGTCTGGCATCCCGCCTGGTCTTGTGTTGGTTTTCCTCCAGATTCTGCTGAAGAACATGCTACAAAACCAAAGCAGCTGCTATTCCTGGATTACGGCACAAATCCCGTCCTGTAAATATGTACGGGAGTCTGCTCAGCTGATGTAAGTATAGGTTTGCTATAATAAGGCCAGTCTTTACAACTCAAGCCAGGCACTCAGACATATTCGTCCAGCTCCTTTGAGACGCAGTCCAGACTCTGGACCGGGATGGGAAAGTTTTATTGTTCTTTAGATCGTCACATAATTTCTGTCATATTTTTTGGCCACTTTGCGTAAAGCAGCTGTCCCCGTTTTCTTCTGACCTGTCACAGACAGCCACAGGAAAAGTCAGGATCATGTTTTTGATGAAGCCCAACTTAAAAGATTAAAAGTTCCTGGCCACTTGCTGGCATACTTAAAAACAAATTTTACATGCATCCAATCGTTAAGACACGGCTAAGATTTAGTCACATCAAAAGCTACCGGCTGCAGACATCGAACAGTGTTTTTACCTTTGTCCTACCATCACAAAGGTAAAAACCAAACGCCACTGGAAGTCTCCCATGACTCTTTACACAGGACAATAAACACAGGACTGCAGATAGGGTATGAAACCACTGGTTTGTCTTTTAATTATTTCAACATAACACATGAGAAGTCAAAGATACACTGTACTGTACAATAAGTCAATATTTCTGCTGTTGTGTTCATCTCTTTGGATCAACCAATATACATCTGTCACTAAGAAATTGCAGCAACTGATTACATGAGATATGTTAAAGAGGAAGACTCCTGATGTGGATCCTTGAACTCTCCCTGTAGTCGATAAGCTCCATGCTATATAACATAGTGTGAGAGGATGCAAGTAGCTTGTTATTGTTCACCTTTTTTTTTTCTTAAGTTTATTCCCAAAGGTGGATGTAGTTGCTTGTAAAAAAATAAAAACGGGCTATGTCACCTAACAAGATACACAAAGAGGATGGAATGCACGACTTACATTTTAGCTAAAAAAATATATAAATCTACACGTGGATGCCGTCTGCACCAGACATTACCCAGGTTCGTACTAAAGCCAAAAAGACGAGAGAGGGCGGGAGAGGAACAGGATCGCTCAAATCAAATCAGCAATTTCTCAGGTTTACAATGATGGAAACAATTCCCTTAAAAAAATGTCTGCACCGCACCTACCAGTAAAAAGGAAAGAGAGAGAGGATAAGTGCATCCCTAGTAGGTGCAGGCTGAGGTATTGGAGCTGCAGCCAAGCGGATGACCAGCGCAACATCTCTGTCAGAGCGCGGCGCTTCAGAAGCGTCTGTGTCTCAGCGGTTTCGTTCCACATAAGCTTTGGGCGACAGATTTATCACGAAATCATATGGCAATAATAGCAATAGCAATAACTATATTGGCTGTGACTGCATGGGACAGAAATCAATCTTTCTTATTCCTAAAGCGGTTCTGGTTTCAACTCCTACATATTTTGTTTCCCCTTTTTCATACTAGATTTGGACAAATTCTCAAAATCTTGTCAATAAACAAGATATTAACGTCATATGAGATTCAAACGCACAAGTTTGGGACTGAAGCTGCAGCTGCTACACCTGGTCACTGCTGCAGCTTCAGCATGACTTTTTAACAGGTTGAAAAAAATCATTTAAAAAAAGTAGTGGCTCTATGATGAAGACCATAATTACTTCATAGCAGAGGTGACTCTGACTTGTCCAGCTATGTTGAGAAAACGGCCGGAAGGAGCCGCAGTTTGACTGAGGCCCTTCATCCACAGAACAAATGGGAGCAAATTCTCACTGAAATACAAACCAAAATGACCAGATCAACCTCAGACGTTTTCTTGGAGAAACCATGGACATTTCTGAGTTTGAAAAATCAAACATTTTGAAAGCAAAAACTCAAGAGATTTTGAGAGAGAAGCTTCAGAAAAATTCTCAAAAGCCAAAATGTTTTAAGTATTTATTATGTACTCCAAAATGTCCAAGTTTTGTCTATGAACACTATCCTGAGATGAATCTCAATTATTTTGGAATTTTCTCCGACAAATTTCTGATGCGTCAAACTCAGACATGTCCTGCTGTTTCCCTGGAATTTTTTTTTTTTTTATCAGGAATTTGTTTTTTCCACGGTTCAAGCTCAGAAATGTCCACATTTTTTTCAAGAAAATTTCTGAGATCATTCAAAATTTCTGAGGATTTTTCGAGCAAACCTATGACTTTTAGATCTGACGTTTTCTAGATTAATCACAAAATATGTTTTTGTTTTGTTTTTTTTTAAAAAGAAATTTACTCCACTTTTCTTTTCCATCAACAACGGCCCTAACACCCCTAATCCTGACGCAGCGAAGACGTCTGAGTTTTTGCTGCAGCAGGAAAACTGATTGGCTGTGATTGGCTGTGATTGGCTGCGACGGCAGCTCTGTTCACCATCGCCTCTGAGGAACAGACATGCTGCTGCTGCTGTTTTCTTCAAATGCTTGGCTGCAGTTTGACTAGATACACTTTTGACAAAGCAAAGGCGAAGCTGGTTAAGTCCAAAGCAACAATGGAACAAGGCGGAAGGGAGCGGGGAGCTCTTCTGTAGAAGGATATTAGTCAAAAGGTTTATCAAAAATACTGTTATTCTTTTGGAGAAGAGAAATACACAAATCCTGATAAAGTTTAAACATCAAACTAATGGCACATACATATACAGGATCAATACAAAATTAAAAACATATGAACATATAAGCTGAAACTTTAAAAGAAAAAAAAAATACTCTTTTTTTTTAAAGTTGAAAGTGCTAGAATTCAGATTAGCTCACAGAAACCCAGGGAGGACAAACTTAATGCACACTGAAAGCTTTTTTTCTTCTTCTTCTTTCCTTTCATTTGGGGACAAAATGAGAAATTTGTTCCAAAAACATAAATGCTCGATGGGACTGCTACAAATTTGGCTTAAACCAAAAGAGTTTTTCTTTAAAAAGTCTCAAAACTCTTACAAAGACAAAAAAATAAAATAAAATAAAATAAAAATCTAATTTTAATCTTCGGTTTACAATAGAAATTCTAGGGAAGGTGCCGACAGCTATTCCTATAGGATCATCAGGAAGTTTGATCAATCATATAACATACTGATTTAATCTCATAACTTGTGTAATTTTACATTGATATTGGAATAATAATAAAAAAATAAGTATAACTTTGACGACAATGTGAAGCTGTGTAGTTTTTAACCTTTAGACACCATCGCTCAGTCAGAATCATCCAATCCTATCAAGTGTGCTTTTCCAATGCACCGGGCTGACAGCGGCCCACTGTCGGGGCTCCTTTTCCTACGCAAACATTTTTAAAAAATTTTTTTAAATGTGAAGATTTCTTAATAAGCTACTGTGCAAAGATGTAGTTTCTTCTCCCAAGGTTTTGGTAAGAAAATAAACAAATAAAAATGAGGTGATGTGTTGTGTTGTTTTTTTTTTTTTTTTTTCTCAAGGTCCTGTTTCATATAAACAGAAAATAATATATCATGAAAAAAAAACAAATACATAACTATAAGTAATTTCCCCCCCACAAGTTGTGCAGTCAGTCCCTTTGCACCTTCCTGTTGCTTTGAATGTCAAAGCCCAGGAGGTTCGATGACTGCGCTCTCCTGGAGTCGCCGTGTTTTCAGACCCTTTTATTCTACAGAGCAGCTACAAAAATAAAAAAAATGAAATAAAATTTAAAAAAAGAGGAGGAGAGGAGTAACGAAGTGGTGGGGCTGATGAACACTTTGTTGGTTTGGCTCACTGTCTATGTTTCAGAAAGAAAAAAAAAAAGCTTTCAAAACGTTCTAGTGGTCTACAGTTGTCGTACATCACCAACCGTGGCTAAAGCAGCAATATGAGATTTAGCTTCAATGCTTATGTGCTATGGTTTTGGATTATGTTTTTTTTTTCTTTGTTAATTGTTTTTTTTTTTTTTTTTTTTTTTTTTTTTTGTCCCAGTTAGGGCTCACCTGATGCGTCACTAAACATAAAGAGAGTCGGTGTAAAATCGTGACAATATTTATGGATGAAATAAGATGCTGAGAAGGAGTGAGATGAACATTCAGATTCTGTCTGT
This sequence comes from Poeciliopsis prolifica, assembly GCF_027474105.1. Lineage (NCBI taxonomy): Eukaryota > Metazoa > Chordata > Actinopteri > Cyprinodontiformes > Poeciliidae > Poeciliopsis > Poeciliopsis prolifica. The sequence continues at coordinate 3,576,737 of NW_026562402.1, forward strand.
CGTTTCAGGAACAGAACAAAAAAAAAGAGACGTTTTGTTGATATAAATGTGATGGGAGTTCTCTATAGTGTGGTCACTGTGAACAACACGCTGTGTTTCTTTTAAAAATGTATTTCATCTGGAGTCTCATGAAAGCTTACTTTGGAAAATTAGACGCAACAACTCTTTACATGCTGTCAAAAACAATAGAAAACAAACGTTTTATAGTTTAAGAAAAAGTCCAGTTTGGAAACGAAAAGCGGTAAAACTTTATTTGACGGGTTGTGAATAACACTGTCAAACATGAGCAAGTCTTCACGAATATTTATGACTGCTCTCATAAAGACTGCCATCGGTAAATCATGACACTTTTAAAACAAAGTCGACATTATTCACAATGTCTTGACATTAACCAAGAAATCGTGATCTGACATGAATTTGTTATAAAAGTATTACTGATTAAAGTTGAATAATGATGTAGCTTTATGTTATAAAAGCTAACGTTTGCTATAATGCATCCTATAATGTCGAAAATCATTTTATTTTTTAGAAACATCTGAAGCCAAGAAGCCACAGTGACCACACCATAAGAGAATTACAACAGACCGGACTAAATCTGAAAGGATTCCTTTCAAACTGGATTTTTAGGCTTTAAGTTAACTTTGGACTGAGGTGTTTTATAGGCTCTTGGTTTAAGGTTAGAACTCCAAGGCCTCCAGTTTGAAATACTTAAATGCCGTCCACGTGAGCATCCCTACGACACAATCTACAGCTCGCTCAAACACTAGCTGACGACTAAACCACTAGCAGCCTCCTACAAATAATTCCCATCCAAATTTGGATTCTTCTTCTCCGACTCAAGTACAACAAGCAACGGTCGGATACGACAGAGAAAGAGCTTGAGGGACAAAGAAAATACTTCATCTTTTTCTTCCTCGAAAAAGAAAAAAACATAATGCAAGATACAATCAAATGTAAACCTGCAAGACATTAAAAACATTGTCACTTAGTTTTAATACATCTACCTAAAACACACATTAAAAGCAATTTCGATATTTATTTTTGAGATATTTCGTACACTGCAATAACATTCTTAAAAACATTTTTACTTATCGGCGACTAATTTCCTTTGTTCTTTTCATCCATTCACATATCTCAGGGTTCATCATTCACCTTGATGATGCATCTTTTTAAAAGACTGCCTAAAAAATGAGTTTGGAGTATTTAAAAAAATAAAAATAGACATGCCTATCTTAACCCGGGTGCGATCCTAACATTCTGTTCACTCCCCTTGTCCTACGGGTCAAAAATGACCCGCCCTAACAAAAGCCCCAAAATAAAGCAAATTGATTGAATTTTAAATCCAAAATCTATTTTGCATGATGAAACAATCTGTTACTTATCAATTCAACTCAATTTAATACCTTTTTTTTTATCATGTGTTTTTTTTACACAATAAACAGGATTACACTTTTTTCTTTTTACCACAAACCAAGTGTTGTAGCAGTTTTCTTTTACATAGTAAAGGTTTATTATTGTATTTATATAAATGTGAAGTTATTACTTCTGAATTAATTATACTGGAAGAGGAAATAAGTCAAAAATGTGAAACTTTTTAGTCACCGGTTCATTCCTTAGTATTTCTTTTAGAAAGTGAAATATAAAAATACCTCCCATAACACAACAAAACAAAATGTGGCTTGATTTTGTGAACAATTTCACATCAGCTCTTATCTCATAATTATATGAGATGTTCAGCACAAGAACATCTCCTGCTCAACATGAGGTTTTGAACTTATAAGATGTTCTTATGTTGAACATCTTCAACATAAGACGAAGAACATCCAATGCCTAACTCCCCATGTTAAACACAAGATGTTCAAGAAAATCTTAAACGTCTTGAAGATGTTCTTCACCCTATGAAGACGCTCCTGCCGTGACCAAGAATTTGTTCAAAATAAGATGTTCGACTCCTGATGCTAAATATCCCATATAGGTCAGTATAACTCTTTTTTCTGGTGTTTAAATACTTTTTTAATTCACGGGTTCAAAATGACCTGTAAGACAATCCTCGTACTCTGGTGGTGTTCAGTTTCACTCTTTCTAATGACGGGGTCAATTTAGGAAAAGTCATCAAATTTCAAGCCAGAAAAAGATCATTGAGGGTATTTTTCCTACAGCTAGACATGGTGATGGGTCACTTTTGACCCGCAAGACGACACAAGGGTTGAGAAAAGATATGTAAGGCAGCCAAGAGAATGCGTCCACAAAAAAAAAAACAATAACGGAAACTTTTAAAGGTAACTCCAAGGAGGAAGAAGGAATGGGAGTCCGACGCACCGTCACCCTCTGCAACAATACGGATTTTTCCTTCCCTGACATCAGCATCATGTCTGCATCATGTCTGCATCATGTCTGCATCATGACATCAGCATCATGTCTGCATCATGTCTGCCAGCCCTGGACACCTCACAGCTCATTTTTGTCTCAAATGCAGACCAGAAGTTTTCAACCTGTGCACCTTCTGTTGGCATCCAAATTTAGGGACTGCGTCCTCCGAAAGTCTCCCAGTGGACATAAGCTGGGTCCTTCGGTTACCGGATGCTCCAGCCTTCAGGTTTATCTCTGCCCGTGTCACATAGGAACAATAGCAGGGCTAAACACAAGCTAGTAAAAATGAACATAGCGTTTTTATTACCTCTTTGTCTTGTTTATTAATTAAATTATTATTTTTTATTTAAAACCCAAATATTAAAAACAACGCAATTGACAAAAGATTAACAATACGACGGCTTTAGGCTTTTAAATTTTCTATCGCCAGATATTAAAATATTTAAAATCGTATTCCTCTCTCACTCTCATTTCCTGCTTCATCCGCCATCGTTAGAACAAACAATTTCCCGTTCGACACGCAATGCATCTTGGGATTGGGTGGGCTGCGAAGGTTTTGCTCGGCCCGTCCTTCAAATGGGGAGTCTTTGCGTTTGGACAGTCACATCTCTTAGATGCAATCGGTCTTTAAGTGCGGCCTTTGACGGATGCAGTCCCTGAATTTAGACACTTTCAATGCAGAAAAGCTGTCATTCCAACTTGGAAGTTACGCAATTGAGTTTTTCGCAAACTACAAAACTGATGTGGTGAGAACTGACATCGTTCTGTTTCTTGACTCTTGCAGGGTCTGCACATATCTTAGAAATAGAGTGCATGAAAAATTTGTTCTCCTGGTTTAAGGTTTACGCAGTTTTGTAAACCGTGCATGTCGACTTCTGAATAAGTGGCGTTCCGCAGAGCTCTGTAGTTTTTTTCTAGCCCGCACAAAGAGGCTTTTATACGAAAGTACGAGGGAGGAGACGAGAAGCGAAGTGCCTTCTGTTAAACAAAAAAGTGCTTTTCTTGAGAAACGACAACAACAAAAAAGTTGTGGTAAAGCTCATCATTTCTTACGTATTTCTTCCGTGTTTGCTCCTAAATCAGGCTAACTCTCGTGTCATTATTTGAAGAGCACTTATTTTGGAGGTTGGGGTTGTTTTGCGGGTCTGGGAGAAACTACCGTTCATCTCTTTTCCCCACTGAGCTCCCTCCTCTCCGAACTAATCGAGACGATTCAGAGTGTTAGCATGGGTGGTTCAAAACTCAACATATGAAACATTCTACCATGTTCTTACGTTTGGGGGCAGAACAATAAAGTAAAAACAAAATTTCCACTTCAAACTATATTTTTCTGGGTCACAACAAGACAGATAATCTCCACTAAAAATTATCTTTGTTTTTTTTTTCTTTTTTTCTTTTTATATTATTACTTTAAGTATGCAGTACCACGCCTTTAGGCCTACTGATCCTGCCCTCTATTCTACTAAAAAGGGGGAATATAAAAGGGGAAGTAAATGAAAAACAAAAAAACATGGGTTAATACATTGTTATATCTATAGGATAAGGGGGGGAAAAAAGCCCAAATAAAAGCTGCTTCACTTCTTTTCTTATATTTTCCTTTTTGCTCAAAGGGGTTTCAACTTCCTTTTAAGGCTCAATCAAAAGCTTTTGTGCGCACTTTCATTTAAGGCTTCTAAGTGTTCATTTACGCATTTATTTTGAAACTTAAATCTCCAACTTTTCCTTCAGGCCTTGTTCATCGTGACCTGAAATATCCAAGCTGAGCTTGTGCTGGTGTGGAGGAGGCCACCTTGGCAGGGAAGAGGCTGCCTCTGTCACTGAAAGGCCTGGTGAAAGCGAGGCAACGTGGTGTTACTAAGGCTGGAGCTGAACACTGGTGGAAGGGGGTGCAGGGATCCAAAGCCTAGACCCCCGCTGGAGCTCTGCTGCTCCTGAGGTTGCGGTTGCAAAGAGGTAAGAGGTGCCGTGGCGACGGCAGCTGCTGCCGCTGCGACTGCAGCAGCATGGGGCTCGGCGGCGTGCAGAGATGAAGAGGAAGAGGAAGAAGTGGAGGAGGTCACAGATGAGGTGTACCCCATAACCAGTCCTCCTGTGCTCATAGGGGCACTATAGGGAGGAAGGTTTAGGGGCAGGAAACCCAGCAGGTGGGAAAAATCCATGTTAGCAGCACACAGAGACTCAGCGATCACTGCAGGGCTCTTGGACAGGAGGGGATCCCCGCAAAGCTCATCGGCCAAGCCTGAAGTGGGCTCCAATCCATCCTTGGGGGGTGAGGCAGCAGCATGGGGCTCTGCAGAGGGAACCGGGCCTGGTAGACCACTCTGCAGATCCATGAGGAAACTCTCCATCTCTACTTTCAAGGGCTTGTCCAGCAGGTATGAGGTAGATCCCAGCTGGTATTTGGGTGCTGGCTGGGGCTGGTGCTGTTGCTGGGGAGCCGCAGGCTGGTGGTGCGGGGGCGTTGGAGGGGAATGGTGATGATGGTGATGGTGGTGGTGGTGGTGATGGTGATGGGAGTGTGGATGAATAGACGCAGTGGATTCCATATGACAGCCTATGCCCATAGCTGCAGACAAGGAATTGGGCATTAGGGAAGGATGTGGAGGACCCACACCAGAATTAGACATGGCCTGGAGATGGTGAGGGTTATACATGCTCATGGGAAAGGGTGCCCCGCTGGGGAATGATTTTCCCATCATGGGGTCTTTGTTGGGCCCCATGCCGCACATCATGGGGCTGAGTTCCTCCTTTACTGAGCACGGTGGAGATCCTGTGGTCAACAGGCCCAGCATATCCGGAGGCTCTGTCTTAATCTTCAGCAGCTCCTGTGAGTGGCTCTTCTTCACATGCCGTGTCAGATGGTCTTTCCTGCCAAAGCGCTGGGCACAGTACTGGCACAGAAAGTCTTTTCGCCCTGTGTGGACCACCATGTGCCGTCTCACATCTTTCCGTGTGTAGAAGCGTCGGTCACAGTGATCGCAGGGGTGTTTTTTCTCCTTGGCGCCACCGGAAGACTTCCCCGAGTGGCTCTTGAGGTGCTCCAGGAGAACAGGTGTGCTTTCGTAACTCTGCATGCACACTTTGCAGGTTAAATCCCCCGCAGTGGCTGAGTGCATGGCCACATGGCGCTTGTATCCCAGCTTGGTATTGTAGTGCTTTCCACACTCCTCACACTTGAAGGCCTCTTTGTTGGGGTCATGGGTCTGCAGGTGGTTCTTCAGGTGGTCTTTGCGGTGGAACATTTTTTCACAGAACGAACACTGATGGGTCTTCTGCGGAGAGTGTGTGGCCATATGCCTGCAAATAATGACACAATGCAAAGGTGATGTAGAAAACATCACAGATCTTATGTCTCACCATCATGTATTCTGCAGATAAAGAAAACTTCTGCTTGCAGAAGTTAGAAACTCAAGTCAAAATAACGTTTTTTTGGAACAGTTTGGGAGTTTCACCAAGAAATGGCCGAGAATGTTGATTAACCAATATCTTGATTGAACTTTGACAACTTAATAGCTTTGTTTTATCATTGGACACCATGTCATCTCCAAATCATATGATTCCACTGAATTAGGTGTTTTTTATTTAGGGTCATCAGAGTAAAAAGGCATGCAACAATTTTTAATTAACAACTACATATAAACATAAAAGCTTAGATTAAGCCTCATTGTGGTCGGTAACCAAATTCTATCAAATTGCAGATGGAGGAAATATGACTGATACCTGAAGAGTTTGTACTTGGAGCTGAAGGCCTTGGGACAGTGCGGCTGTGAGCAGTGGAAAGGCTTCTCTCCGGTGTGACTCGAAGTGTGGAGCCGGAGCTTCTCCTGCGTGACAAACAGGGCCCCGCACACCAGACACTCGTTCCCACTTGCTCTTCCTACTTTCTCTCCGTCCTCTTCCCTTTCTTTCCCCCGGTCTCTCTCTCTCTCCGTCCGTGGCAGCGGGGCGGCGCTCCCAAACAGCTTGGCGGCAGTGCGTCGTCCCTCTTCCTCCGGCGTCAGTGCGGTAATACAGTGTGAGGCATCGGCGGCAGCAGCTGCCATGGCAGCCCTAGAGTGCCGCTGCCATGAAAGTCACATGCGGTTCCCCTGCCTCGCAGGCTCAACGTCGGAAGGTGTTGGGGAGAAGCGAAAGGTGACCGGCCGTTCAAAGGTTGCGTCTGGTTTATAGCTGGAATATTGCGGTCAAACAAAGTGTGAGACAAAAAAATGATCTAAAAGTCAAAACGATTTGAGGTCAAATTTGCAATCTCTGAAATGAAACCAAACTGTTCCGGCTGTGAACTTCCCACCTTATATCTCCACCTTGGTTACTCCTCCTGTCGTTTGGCTTCTCTACCCCTCACCCAGTGCCAACAGCTATGGCTGGTGGTGAGTGGGAAATACTGCTCTGCATCTTTACTGTCCTGTCAGAAGAGAAAGAACACAAGCAACGCAAAGATAAGTGAATAATATTCGTCCAAGCAACACAAACTGCAATAAAACGCGTCTCATCACAAACACATTTGAACAGTGTCTAAATGGTCAATAAGACAAGTAGAGTTGTGCAGTACATTCAGCAACATGACGCTTCAGTGCTTTACATGATGGAAATGTAAAATCTTACACTGCAGAGGCTAAACAAAGGAAAGTAATGAAAAGTTGGAAGAAAGGCTCTTCTTTATGATGAACAACTCTAAACAAATCCTTTGATCCAAAGGAAGTTTTGCAGTTTTCTGGAAGATTATTCCAGATTAGTAGAGCAAGCTGCTTCTCCATGTTTGGTTCTGATTCTGGGGATGAAAAGCAGACTAGAACCAGAAGACCTGAGATGTCTGGAAGGTTAATACACCAACAGCATATCCTTAATGTATTTATTCAGTCAGTGATTTCTAAACTGACAAAATTATTTTAAAGTCTGAGCTATGAGGTGCCAGTGCAAGGCCTTTAGAACTGGTGTGATGTGTTCTGGCGATGTGAGCAGCAATGTTTTGGATCAGCTGTAGCGGTCTGATTATTTTTTGGGCAGACCTGCAAACACACTGTTGCAGTAATCAATGCGATTAAAGATAACTGCATTGTTGATTTTCTCTAGAGCTTTATGAGACTTAAGTCCTGTAGTCTTGGATATATTCTTCAGGTGATAGAAGGCCGACTTTGTAAATATCTTTATGAGGTTCTGAAGGTTCAGGTCAGAGTCCATCACTACATCCAGATTTCAGGTCTGATCACTAGTATCTATCTGTAATAACTGAGTGCTGGCTCTCGATGGTTCCCTTTTAGGTCCAAACACAATGTTACGGAAAGTCATGGATGTTTCCACACATTGATATGTTCTATGCATCGGCTCAATGCTTAAGCACCTGGTGACATTGCAATGTAGATCTGTGTATCATTTGTATAGTAAAGTTAACTTATCTCATTATTTGTCAAAACATATGAATGAACCAGAAAAGTTTTATTGCTGTTTTATTGCTGTTACAGAGTGTGAACAATTGTTAATAAATACTGATAAAAAACCCCATTACTGACACTATACCCCTCTGAGGTATAGTGTCAGTACTGGATCATCTTCTCTATGTGAACAAGCTGCATCTCGTTTCTGGTTACATAGAAGGAAACAGCAGGCAACACAGATCAAATGATTGACAGCACTTTAGATAAAAATGTGTGTTGTTTCCAAGAATCCCTACAGCACAAATGTTTTCTATACCTTCCACACGCCCTTCCCCCCCTTCACACGCACACACACACACACACGCACACACACACACACACACACACACACACACACAAAACTCACGCATTGATACTATTGCAGAGAAAAGGCTGAAACAAATGAAGTTGCCTTAAAGATTCACAACCTGATGCTTCCTGGAATGCTTGCATGATTTACTGACTTTTTGTGGGTCTCAAAGATTTTTAATTTAAATAAAAGTGAAGACAAAATCTACAGGCCTAAATCAGAATCACTGCAGATTTAATCTCGCCTAAATGAGCTTAATGCACGTCCTTAACACAGAAATCCGATCAATTGGTGTGGGATTGCAGTGAAATTAAACCATCTTTGCTTAAAGTCACCACACATCCAGAGTCCCGTAGCCCTTGCCCAGCCTGCCCAAAAAAAAATCATCTCCAAGTTCAATTTTTGCAACTGGTTGCCTTGATGGCCACTAGAGGGAGCTGCACTGCAAATCTGACAGACATGAAAGCAAGTTTAAAAAATCGTTTTCGGCCTTCAGAGGAAACAGTTGTTAAGATCAAGTGCAAACACTGAGTCCCATCCCTCATCATGTGTGTCTGTAGATGACAGACCAGAGCAGAAAGCATGATGTGTGTGTGTGTGTGTGTGTGTGTGTGTGTGTGTGTGTGTGTGTGTGTGTGTGTGTTGTGTGTGTGTGTGTGTGTGTGTGTGTGTGTGTGTGGGGGGGGGGGGGGTTTACATGTATGTACTTGTTATGAAACAGGATAAGGCTGCTGTAATTCTTGGGAAGACAGAAACACACACAGCCACCTCCAGGAGTAACATCCTTAACTCACTGGACAGTTTTTAAGACAGAATAAATCACATTAGTTGCTGAAGGAGCAAATGATCCCCTTTCTTTGTGTCCTCTCTGCTGTCCGCTTTTCTTCCCCTTCAGTAACCTGCTTGAGCTCTCCTGTTAGCGAAGTCCCACATGGAGAGGACACAACACTGATCCCCAATGTCAGCCGCTCTACCAATCGCATGTAGAATTAAAAATTTGACATCTTCTCCTCTGTGTGAAAGCTCATTGGGTTCTGGAAGACAGCAAATATTCTGGAATATAAAATACTTCTAATGTTGTCCAACCACACTTTGTGGCCTGAACGGCAACGCTTAATCGCTGTGTGGGTCACTTTCCTTTACAAACTATGTTTCCCTTCATATGTGCTGAACACATGTGCGTCGATGAGTCCATGTAACTTATGTATGCATGCATGCGTATTTACAGCAGCGGTTGAGAGGAGGTTGCAGTAGTGCGGAGTGGTGGTCATCACCCAGCAGGGAGGCTGCATAGGGATGACACTCGTCCCATTGAAGGCCCTCAGGGAGCCCTGCTCTATTGTAGAGGGAGCTGCCCACATCACACATTCCTGACCTGTACCATGTCATATCGTCCTCTCTCTCTTCACACATTACATACAGTGCATTCTACCTACAGGAGTGCTGCAATGTGTGCACAAAAAATACTGATTAATTGTTTTTGGTCGGGAGCGGGGCTTTCCTTCAGAAGGCAATAGTAGCTCAGGGACGAGGTGGAGAAACGGATCTTTTCTCAGATGATCTGTCTCAACATGGTGAACGTTTTAACAAATATTCTAAGACATATATACATTTGTTTTATACAAGTTACATACTGCAACTTTTTTTCATTTGCATAGACATGTATTTTTACTACAATTCTCTTTAGTGTGAACTGTTTTTAGATCACACAAAAGACAGTTCTTTAAAAAAATTTTATTTATTTATTTTCATAAAGCAGCAACGTAATGAGAGCGAATCATGCAGGTCACTTCGCTTTGTCCTTTGCGGTTCTGGTCATTTTGTGCCCATCAATTTCAGGTTTACACAAATTTGGATGTTTACCCACTTCGACAAGCAATGGCTTAGAATTGATTTACTATACTGTAATTATTGTCTACTGTAAATAAATCTGGTGTTGTGACTTCAGCAGAGTAATATCTATCAGCATGAGATCATTGAGTCTGAGGAAATTATTTTCCAAATTTAATGAGGAAATCAGCCCAAATAAATGGAAAGCAGTGTGTAATTCAAACTTTTCTGATGACAACTGAAATTATGTGCGAGATTTCAGTATTTCTAAAACAAAGTATTCCAATAATTCTTAAAAACATTTGTGTACAAAGAAAAACATTGTGAAAAGCAACCATTGTGAAAAAAAACCATATCGATGTTAAAATACATCGATATGGAAACTAGGCAGAGGGGGAGAAAATGGAAACATGAAGGAACAAACTGGGGGTGCAAATTTGCAAATAAGCAAATTGATTCTGAGCAGCGACACCAAGGCTCATGCTACTAACATAAATACTGATGTGAAATGTAGAGTTTAGACTGTAAGCCTGTAACTTGACTTCTCAATAAGGGCCACATAATGTATCAACATTGCAACATTACTGAAGGAATTTATTACTCGTGTAAAAATGTGCTTATTTCCACTTATACACACTTTCCATGAAATACGATGTGAAGGCTCCCTGCAGTAGCTACCGACACCTGGCACAGGTAACAATGGCCCAGATGTTCAAGGTGAGAGCAATAATTTAGAATTTATTTGCTGCAGTCAAAGTTAACATTGTGGAGGGCAGGTTCCTGTTTTTAACAGCTTATTCCTCTAATCAACATTATCAGAATAGACGTACAGAGATCAAAATGTGTCAAAAAGAAACATTTACAAAAAAATAAACAAAAATTTAGTATTCAAGTTAACTATTCAGCTGCTATGATTTTCAAGCAGCTCATAAAATTCAAAATCGAATTTTTTTTCAAATATATTTTGGATTAAATCAGTTTAGCAGTCGAAGTTACTCTCATGACTGTTAAGAGAGCTTAACTGCCCATGTAAAAAGAAATACTTGATTCACTGTCAATTCGGACTCTTTGATAAAGAAGCCACATATATTTAATAGAAAAAAGGACTCGGTGACTAATAATGCCTTATAACTCAGTTTTTTCCGTTAGTAAGTTATTTCGTCTGGTTTGTAAGGGCGAACTCTGTGACAAATGTTTGCACCTACAGGTCATGCAGGCCTTTTGGCTTCCAGCAGCATGAACAGCACCTGTGACAAACCAGCAAAAGAGTTAATGTAGTGTCACACAGTAACAAAAACATTGCTGCAGGATGGAAAACCAAAATGGCAGACGCCTCTACAACAAACACAGAACAGCACATTCACAAGGAGGAGCCTCTGCTTACTTTCCCTAATCAAAAATGTTGAAAGCAGAATTGAACCGCCACTTTCCAACCGCCTGGGTGTCTTTGGTTTCTGTCCTGGATGAAAGAGCTTCCACATTCCTTTCCTGCGGGGTCAGAGGTCAGCCTCTGCGCTGCCTGCCAGCCCGCCTGCCACGGCTCCCGCATGCTGAGTGACTGGTGTTAACCCCTTCGCTCCCGCACGGAACGGTTCGACTTTTCTGTGTTAACAGTGGCATGGCCTCTGCAGAACCACGCTCTGTAAATCAGGGTAAAGTCACTGCATGAACTCCCTGACTGAACTATATGAACATGCTAAATATAGAAAGTGAGTTCAGCGTCCGGAGCTTAGGTGACAACAGGCGCACTAGTGAAGAGAGAAGGAGTGGGGGGTGACTGAAGTGCTGCGCTGCAAAAACATTTCAGCGAAAATATAGGAAATGATTAGAGGTGAACGAGGAAAGGCTCTGCAGAGCTTGAAGAACAACAGTTTTACAAGGCGGGTCATAAAAGTCAGGAAAACACAAAATTCCTAATAATGACATTTGTTTTTAGCTCCCGATGCTGTAAAACAAGCCGGTTGGTCATTTTAAATTAAGTCACTTCCTAAAGTCTCCAAGTTGCACAGATTTGCATCATCAACACTGTTTTCTATTTTCTAAATGTCATGGATGCATGTTTCCTGCTAATTACTCAGTCGCTGAAATACTGGCCACTAAAAGTGATTCAATCTGAAACTGTCCATTTTATTTGCTGAAATTGGCTGAAGTGTTAAGTTTATATATAAAGCTGTCAGTAGCATTCAGTAGGAAGCTGACTAACATTATCAGATTCAGTTTAATTTTTAGTTTTATATAAAAATGAGCTAAGATGCTAATTTTAGCTAAAATGCAATTAGCATAAGGGCTTTCACTAGCATGTTTAACCAGCAATAATCAAATTCACATGCTGTACTAGAATATAAGCAAAAATGAACAACAATGCTAAGGTCAGCATAAATGGCACTTAGATGTAAACAGCAAAAAATAAAAAAACAAGCAATTAAATCTCGTTATTTTCTCAATTTATTTTACATTTATATTACATTTGCAGTTATCAACAAAGGTACCAAGGTTTTTGGGCTGACTTTTGACACATTTTTCTGCTTTTTAACTTTGAGCTAGATCAATTTAGATGTCAACTATGGCTGCAATAGTTGTGTTTTCTTGAGCTCGTTAAGAAATCAAAGTGTGAAACAATGTTTTTTTCATTACTGGCGACAGGAAATACTTTTTTTTATTCCAAGTTCATTCACGCTTCAAGAGATGGAGAAAAATAATCTGCCGCGGCAGAGAGTTTTCTGAAGGAAATAAGAGTTGATCATCACACCCTGGTGAGGACTAACTTTAGAAATTCAAGAGATGGCTCGGGAAGCAGCAGAGTAAGACGGAGGGTGTGGAACAGAGCGGTGCGCAAGAGAGGGATAAAACAACGCCGAAAAAAAGCGAGGGAAAAGCAGAGTTGTGGAGTCAGGGTGTTTGCGCCAGTCAAGTGACTCTACAGAGAGAGAAAGAGACCAGGACAGCGAGGGGGTGGGGGCAGCAGGTCACGCTTTACTGACCACATTGACCTGGATGAGAAGCAAGGAAGTTTACGGTTAGTGAGGGCAGCGGGGCCACCATCAGCTCACTCAGGGAAAGAAAAGTTACAATTCACATTCCAAGAGGGTTTTTTTTTTCAGCAGAAAAGGTTGCGTATTTTGAATCCTGTCAGTATGAAGTGCTATTCAAAGAACAAAGAAGATGAACAGGAAGATCGCATTTGGGCTGAAATGTTGTGAATACAACAAAGTAGACGAGTAAAAGACAACTTCTGTTCATTCCTACTAACAGGTATTCAGAGAGAAAATGACACGAGCAAGAAGAAGAAAACAGGAGAACAGATTCTGCCAGAGGACACAGAGTGTGCATCAAAGAACAGGGTGAACAGAAAATCACACTGAACACAGAAAAAGGCATGATTATTTCATGTAGACATGAGATCCACCTTTCAGATTGGATTATTTATTCCGAATGTCTCTGTTATATATTATGACAACAACAATGGCAAAAATTCCCCCCAAAAAACACAAAATTTATATAAATCTATAACTACATTTATTTGTGGCCTTACAATTCCAGATATTGCTTTTAAATTTTCTAATGACTTATGGCGTGAACAGCTTTAATTTATTGTCTTATTTAATGGAGACACCACAATTCAAAAGTTGTGTTTTTTCAACATCAGCAGAAAATTGACAAAGATTTGTGCAAATTTGTAACGGAAACACAGCTAGTGATTGGATGTGTTTTCAACCACTCAGTGGAGATGCGATTAAATGTGAGAGGATGATAAATCGCTCAATGAACCTCTGAGTGTATCCTCATCCCTTCTGAGATGATGGTTACTTTCCTGGCTTCAAACGCAGATTTTAAGACTTGAAGTTTGTACTTTGCTTCTGTCTCCCCAAACTGTCAACCAGTATTACTGTGGACATAAACTCAGCGATGTTGAACTTATTGGTCAATGATACTCCTGACATCGACAGCAGAACACCACAAAGCCCTCCTATAAAAACCACTCAAAGAAAATACAATGAACGGCCAGAAATTACAGAAACGGTTTCCTATCTTACCGCTCACAGCTTTGTAAAAATTAATACAGACGTTTATGTAGGTGAGTGAATATATGATGAACTACAATAACATGAACCATGCGGAAGATGAACGCAACCTCAGTGCTGCCCAAACCCATAATGCGTTTCAGCAAAGTCACCTCCTTTTCTCACTCTCCATCCTTCCTCTGCTCGGTTTCATTTCCTCTCCTGATCGAGGGACACGTATGGGGGAGGAGTGGCTTCGGATGGTGTAGGGACGGCAAGAGGAAGAGTCTCTGCCATGCCAAACGCTCACCCATCCCGGCAGTAACCACAGGCCACATCGGGCTGGGATGTGGCCATAAACCCAGAAGCACGGGCCCGGTGTCCTGGCTAAAAATAGCTGCGGTTGGGATGGAGGAGGTGCAAGGCTCAACTGCCATCAAGAAACACCTTCACTGTGGGAAAAGAAAGCTGACTTTCCTTTAACTGTCACTTAGTTTTCACAGGGGTTGGACCTTGATCATTCTTTAAAAGATTAGGAATGTAGTCTTCATTTGGTGGAGATTTGTTACAGGCGGTAGACGTTCTGAACTGGTCAGTAACTGTAAGCTTCATATGTACAAATGCGCCTGAGTAGTGCTGCTCATCACTAAGAGGTTTGTTTTGTTCAACAAATGTAGATATAACTTTTTTAAAAATTTAAAAGTTGCAGAAGAACTTGTTTCAGAAGTTGAACAAGTTCATTTTCATAATTCTTTTTCTGTATTTGTAAGCTGCTGTAACCATTTCTCATTCGCTGAATTGATGAATTTGTCTTTTCATCGCTGTAAATCTATGCAGATCACATCCGATGTAAAACAACACTCAGCGTCCCTGATCAGGTCCAGTACTTTCTTCTTTCTGCTTCCTTCTACTTCCTTCTTTAACCTTCTAAATCTCCAGCTCTAGCGAGATTATCTTGTACAAATCAGAGAACAACTCCTGTTAGAAGCTGAAGGTGGTCATGAAGAGCCATTATTTAATGCCTCCTCATTAATTAATGAGGATTGGGCATTGTTTTAGAATCAACTGATTTCAGGAATATAAGTTATCAAAAAGGATATTTTTGGAAAAAATAAAAGGTATTTTCTTTTCTGTTTGCACCTATAAAAATTCAATATTAACGTGAAAACAATTGCCGAATTTAAATTTTTAAAAACCTTTGTGGTGTACACATGTAGATAAATAATTAAAATGATATAGCGAGAACCAATTTGTGCAATTTGTTCGCAAGGAGATTTTCCACTAATCTCCTTCACTTTGTCTTGACTGTCGGTGGACAAAAAGTCTAAGCTTGAAGGCAAACATGGAGTCAGAGAAGCGCATACACAGTAAATTTCGCAGTGTTAAATATGCTGTGTTAAAATTGATTGACTCTTTCAGAGCTAATACAACAACAGACTGAGTATAATGCCACCTAGTGTTGGTGTAAATTTCCAGAGTGTATTCTCGTCGTGTCAATTTGACTCTGACAAGCTCCGCCCACCTCCTCCTCTCAAACCAACAAGTCTAACCGTTGTGTGGACGCCATTTTTCTCCTGCTCGAACGACTGCGGTAAGTTTCTTTTTATAAGATAATAATACAATTTGAATTGTTTTATAAGAATATTTTATTTGTTTCCCGGTTTATGAGTGGGCTAGATATCTAAATACTGAGTTTTATACGGCTAACCTGACCGAGTGAATGCCTAGCTTAAAATGCCCGCCTAAAATCCATGTCCAAGCTATATAGCATAGATATTTGTTTTATTCATTATTTATTTAGTTATTTTTTGCAATGCAACATAAATTAACCGTAAGCGATGCTAATAGTCCAGTTTCATAGTTGACACTGAATTTGGCGCGAGTGATTTTTTTTTTCCGTGCCCAGCATCATAGCTCTACTGTAAACCTTGCATGACTCCGCCATTAACCGTTGCTAGTGCTAACAGACAAGGCGAAAAAGAAGCGAGGCAGTTGAATTAACTGTTCTAGTTACTGAACGAAAGAGCATTTATTAATTGTCTAACTTGGATAAGAGTGCAAAGAAGTCAAATTAATTTGCGCCCAAGCCATTATTGTGTAAACTTTAATCATTGTTTTCTATGAAAACGATGTGATGTGAGCTGTATTGGTTTGTGAAGCAGTTGGCACGTTTCATAAACTGAAAGAATTCCAGTACTAAAGATGAATGACTGAGGAATTATGTGCTGCAGGAACCATGTTGATTAAAACAAGACTTGGCGAGCTGCAAAAATTTGTCCGACTAACGGAGCCGAATCTGAAGGAGTTTTTGACAGCAGGTAAGACACTGGGAGCTTTACACAGGAAGCTCTGAGGCGCTTGTAATGTTACTTGACATTGTTTATTCAAAAGTATTGTTCCAGAATTTATGTGCACATGTGAGTATTAGAGCAACATAACCTCATAATTGTTGTTTAGACAAGCATTTGTCTTTTTCTCTGGCATTTGCAAAATTTGGCGTGCCAACTGTAACAGAGGGGGTGAAGGTTGTTGACAGTTCAGGGACTGAGTTGGATGAAGATGTTGTTAAGGATCCTTCTGCTGGAGTCCTAACCATCGAATATGAAACTGGTTTGTTATATTTGTAATTCATTTTAATATTTAATAAGCTTGCTATTTCATTGTGATTACTGTTTTTTGTCTTTCATCTGCTTCTCTTATTGTTAGAATTTGGAATCTCAGCCAAGCTCATTCTTGTTTTTGTAAGTTGAAAGATTTTCTTATATTTACTAGCATCATCCGAAGAAGGATCTTGTCAACAAGGGCTTGGAGGACCAGCTGCTAGACGAGACACCAAGTTTGTTCCAGAGACTGTCCTGAGTGAAGAAGAGTGCAAGGAAGCCATCGCACTGATTAAGCATTCAGCTGATGAGGACAAAATCAAGAAGATGAAGCTCACATTTGACTTCCGGCGCAACATGGTCCTTGACTCCCAACGGTCAAGCAACATACTCTCTGTCTTTCCACGTTTCAAAGATGTCAAAGGCTTGGTAATTATTTATTTTGATAATTTTACAGTCATGTAAAAATAGTGTATTTTTGTGACAAGTCAAATGAATACAGTTAAAGTGGCTGGGAAATGTTTTAAGCTTTTTACTATCTACATCCTAGGTGGAGCAGGATTTTGTCCTGATGTTTGGAGAAGATGTGTCTGGCAAGTTTCTGGAAAAATGGACGACCACGTTCAAGAGAAAGATCATCCAACAATGCAGGGAGCTTCCAACCACCAGTGACCTTGAAGAACTTCTCCTGGCAGCTGATACTCCTGAGGATAGCACTGAAGTGGATAATGACATGAGTAAGGATGACTTTCAACAATATGTAGAATTCAATTATTGTGTGAGCTTCACTTAGTGATATACACATAATTTAAATTGTGTAGTCACTAGGTTTTGATGGTCAATTCAACATCAAATGTTTCTTATCACAGGTTGGGACAGTGACCTCTCATCGATTTTGCTGCTGCTACACCTGATTCCCCCCTCTGCCTTGGGTCGTAAGAGACCAGGGAAGGTATCTGCCTCCCAAGCAGAGAAGCGTCTTGTGGTCTTCAAGAAGGTTTGTATTTGTTGCAAATTTTATTTTATGTTATACTCGAGGTTGTTTCACTGGGAGAATTTCAGTTTTACGGTGATATCACATAGTTAAATGCTGTTTTTCCATATATCTGTTTTTTGTGGAACATTGCAGCTTTGTAATTATATTGTTCTTTTCTTTTTTCCCCCCACAGACAGGAACCAACATCCAAGAACATCTTGATGCCATCACGACGAGCACACAACCCTATCTCCTTGCTGTGGGATGGAGGAAGAAAGTAGCCCACCAGTTCTTCATCATCCTTGACAAGAATGCCATTGCTTGCAGGTCAACATCCTCTCTTGGTGCTTTTGATGAACTGTTTAAGGCACATTATGTGTTTGCCACAACATACATGTTCATGGTTACTTGGATGGAAAAACTCTTTGCCTTAAATGTACTCTGTCAACTTCGAGCCGTCAATGGGATGTACACCATGTGATGTTACTGTGACAAAAGTTAACAGTGGATATTAAAATCTGCTTTAATTCAATAAATAAGTTAAATGCATTTCTGTGGTAATGTGATTTTTATTCAGTTGTACATTTCACTCTACAAAAGTGTAAAAATAGCACTTCATATTTATCTGTGCAGTTGTTTTTTCACAGCTAAAGAGTAAGTTATCTACACAGTGGAGTATCAGTTTAACACTCATAGGAGTTATATGAGCCTCCAGTGTAAGCTCTCAATAACTCGATGCAGTGTTAAATAACATGAGAACCAGAGTAGTTTTTTCACCATTATGGAGTAACTTATTAACTCTGATTAGAATCAGATTTACTCTTATCAGAGTTATTTGACTAGGAGTGTTAAGTTTTATTAACACTGCACAGTGTTAGCCAGTGTAAAATTTTTACTCGATTTAGAGTTAAATTTAACTCTGAAAATGTAACACTGTTGAAAGAGTAACATTAACACCAATTCCGATAGGGAACATATAGACTCGGAAACAGTGTTAAATTCAACTCTATAGGTGTTGCTTTAACACTGCCAAATTTACTGTGTAGTCACAGTATTTGCTCTTTTCTGCTGATTTCACTATGGTTGCCGTTTAAAACCGCAAATAAAATGTGACGGCCATGTTGCGCGATTAAACCCTTTTTTGCCAAGATGAAAACAATATCAGTAACGCTGACACTTAAAACGCAACAAAAATCATTTGTTCACTGACTGAATCAGTTTGACGGGGATATTGGCATAACTCTGATTGTGGAAAACCTGGCTGGTTGTTTGTTGTTTAATTTCTTCTTTGTTTTCATTGAAACCTCTTAAGAACCAGTCAGACCATCAGCCTAAAACACAAAACACTTTCTGTGAAGAAACCTTTTCAAACCATACAAGTACACAAATATGGACCGATTACAAGGTATCATACAGTCTTATAAATAGACTTTATGTGCATGAGATCGAGCCACTGCACTAGCAAACACAGTGAGATATATCAATCATCTACGAAGGCCCAGCATAAAGTTTTGATGCGACCAGTTATCCTGCAAACCACTCCAGACACAACAACGTTTGCACCACCACACGTTTCACTGACATTTCTTGTTGAATTTCAACTGTATGTTTGTGAGTGTGTATGTGTGTTTGTTTGTGAGAGTCAGTGTGTTATTAGTGTTGGGTTGGGGTTAGCCGGGTCGTTTAAGTCGACACCAAGCCCACCCTGCTTATCTGACGCTGGTAATGTTTCTGTTAGTGAGACCGCAGATCACACAGTTAGACATGTACACACGCATACACACACACACTGGAAGGAGACTCCACACACACCCAGTTTCACCAACTTAAAACAGACAGAGGAAGCCACGTCTGGCTTAAAGCAAAACTCTGCATGAGAGCATCTCTGGGTGTTTACGTCTGACTCAAAGGCATGTCTGATCAAAAGAGATTTTAGGTGGTTCTAGCTGTTTCTTGAATATCTGCCTGATTTAAAGACATATTATTTTATCACAAAACGATGAGGAGCAGGAGATTATAGCTAATTTATTTACCTACACCACAAGTCTTCAAACTTTTGACACGTGAACAAACATAGTACAATGAGCCGACGAAGGAATGTGAGAAAGGGTCAAACCTTGCTAAACTGAACATAAACAAGCTTTGCACCAAACCCTAAGCGTCATTTTAATTATAAAATGAATAAGTAAATTGACATAAACTATGGCGTAACATACTTGTTCATATTCTAGCAGCAGGAATGTTGTGACACCTGGAACTCACAAGGTGAGATGAAACGCAATACCCAATAACAAGATGAGATATTAATATCGATAATTATATTATTCATTTAAAAACAGCAATAATTAATATTACTTTGGAGAAAACTTCAAAGATCAAATGTGTGCTTCAAGGTCTTTATTCTGCATTTGTGACAGTGTGATAGTGATGTACGGAGAAAATCTGCAAATAGATGACTGTATGAGGAATTTGGAGTTAACTACATCAGAAAAATCTTTTTAACATCAAAAATTATTGCTCATTTGTTCATGTGGTTGTTAGCATTATAGCTACAATAAATTTTTCAAAACTTCCATCCCAAAATTTAAAGCCAAATAGGACAAAAAAAAAAAAACATTTCTTATTTGGGCAAAAACTTGAAAAATAAAAATCATCTCCTGTATACTGTTTCAATTTAGTCGATAGATAAAAATCAGGCTTTTTATCTTAAAAGCATACCTAATCAAGACAGGAGAAATGTTATTACTCTTTATTAATCTTTTGTTTTATTGTTCTCCATGTCACATCGGAGGAATCTGCCTGTTCTTGTTAAAAGCTCCATCGTTAATTCTTAGCCTGAATCGTTCATCTCTCTCTCTGCCTCCTGCTGCGGTTACTGCAGAAGACACACTTTTGGGAGGCACCAACCCAGAATAAGCTGCACATGTGTGCATGATAAAAAAAAGGTCAAAATTGAGTCACATCTCCTGTCAGCACAAAACCACATCACAGTCCAAGTGTCATGTTGACAAAGATCCACAGCATCATGATCTCAAGCGCGACAGAATGGCCTGTGATCTGCTTCAGCCTCTGCTGCCACACATCTGGATAACATGTTTTAACAAAGACTGAGCTGGGAAGAGACCAATTAGAAAATTAACTGGCTCCACAAACAAGAACAGATTTCCACTCTCTCTTTGGAGCTAATTCAATAAGAAAACATTGGGTTTGGTTGTAATGAAATAAAATCGGCAACAATCTGGGTTGGCCATTTCCTGAAAAATGATGCCCAGGTCATGCGTACATATCAAAGTGGTCCTCCTCAACACGGCTACACCTTATTGGTTGAATCTATCCTGGTGCTAGAATCAGGTAACTGACTCGCTCTTTGCTGAGCTAGC
Organism: Poeciliopsis prolifica; assembly: GCF_027474105.1. NCBI lineage: Eukaryota > Metazoa > Chordata > Actinopteri > Cyprinodontiformes > Poeciliidae > Poeciliopsis > Poeciliopsis prolifica. The sequence continues at coordinate 3,597,618 of NW_026562402.1, forward strand.
AATCTGTTGAGCAACATGCACAGCAGCAGTTTCAGGTTGCCTCCAACATATTCGGGTGGACGCCACTCGCCAGAGACGCGTAGTGGAGGCGGCCTCAGTGCGGACTCAAAGACAGCGAGCACTGGACATTTCATGACCACGGACACTTGGTCGGTGACAGCTTTGTTTGAAATTTAATTCATTTTGTTTATTGTTTCTGGTTGTTGTGTTTTATTTTGGACATTTAAAACATCTTCCAGTTCCAATGTTAAGTTGCTTCTTCTCTGAGTGGGCAAACTTCAATTATTCAATGTATTACTTGGGGGGGGAAAAACATGGTTTATCGCTGTAATGTCTGGGACAATTTATCTCCCAGTGAAATTTGTTGTTGGGACAACAATTTTGGGGGGATTTTATTGTAAAAAAATAACATTTGTTTAAGTATAACAGTACAAGATGAAATTCTGGATGAAAGAGGAAAGATTATGTCACTAGTTTGGCAGTATTTTGTATATTGAAAGCAAAAAATAAATAAAACAATTGTTAACAACTGATATGTAATGCTTATATTGTGGTACATTTCTTAGTCATATTGCTCAGCCCTAAACTCTAGTAAACCATTTATTCACAGACAACTCACATCAATCTATATATTTAATTACTTTACATCTCCTATAGCATAGGAACTGCCCCGCCCCACTCTGCCTACCCAATCATTTAACTTTCATACAAATCAATCCACAAACCACTAAAATATGTAGAAATACAAGCATGACACTTGTCACTCAAACATTCACAGTACTGTAGATTTTGCATCATCAGCACTGCACATATGAAACAAACGTCAAAGTTCATCAGAGGCTTTGGTTTTAGATTTTAAGCTAATTAGATTGAAGTTATGAGGATTTTTAAAATCTATTTAATAGTATGCAAACTTATTCAAATTAATTTTTAATCCATAATAAGATGCCAATGAATGCTATCGTTTCGTTAAAGTTTTTGTGCCAAGACCAACAACCGATTATGCGTCTGACATCATTTAAAGCGCAGATCAAACGACTTCTATTGGTCGGACCTTTAAAAAAAAAAAGAATACAGGGTTTCTTTTGCAGAGCGACTAACAGCATGACGGAGATGCCTGTACAGCACGTTTGTCTTTAGGATGGAGAAAGAATGGATGTGTGCAGGAGAGGGTCTGGGGGAAGCCCTTCTGGCAGGGAGTCCTGGCCGTGACACGGAGCTCCGCAGCAGCTGGAGATGTGGGCACGGTGCCAGCGGGCGTAACGCCAGTCGCCCTCAACCTCACTCCAGCTCTCTCTTTTCTTGCTCCATCATGTTTAAAGAGCACAGCTCCGACAGACACAACAAATATGCACGCTTTAAAAGCCGCTGGCCTCCTCACTCGTGTGCTGAAACAAGTGTGGAACGTATATCGGATTACTCACCGAAGTCAGAAGACCTCGCAGAAAGTTTCTGACTGGAAAAACGGACTACAACTCAACAAGAACGATTGTGTACCAGATGTATATTCTTTGTGATGTGCTCTTGCTGCGTCTGGCTGAAGTGCCTTTTGAAGACGGGCCAGGACGCGCTACCTGGTGATACAAAGTTGTAGATATGAACATGTGTCAGAACTTGTAAGTCAATCCGTCTGACTCTGTTTTAACACAAAAAGCACATTTGGACATAGACTCAAACAAGGTGCTTTCCCAGAAGTATGAAACGTCACGCTCTGTTTCCACCTTCACACTGCGTTCAGAAACACCAAGCAATGAATAAAAATAAAAGAAAGAATGAAGAATCACAGTTGAACTGAATATCAAACAGGGACGTAAGTCTATAGGCGATGTATGCATGGGAACGCTGATGCCCAAACTGCACACCGACACATGCAGCCGGGGGACTGAGCCGGTGCATCCACTCAACAGGACTTGTTCACTTTTGTTTCCCCGCGCTGCCGCTGGCTCTCTCTGATTCAGATGGGGTCAGCAACAAACAATCTCTAAGTTTGGCAACGTCAGCTCAGCTTAAAACAACAGGCATTGTTTCCTGGGCTTTTGCTCACAGAAATCTACAGGTTTCAATGGACCTGTCGCCATTTTAAATTTTTATTTCACCCCATCCCTACTGCTCATATTCCTCTATTTGTTTCTTGTTCTTACTAATTCAAACAAGTGACTGATCTCGTGAAATATGGCTGGTGAAAGAACAAAAGTTCATCAGGATGATGGGAAAGTATGAAGTGTATGAGGGTGTTGGTGGCTGAAATGTAGACTTGTAGAAATGATATTCTTCCATAAACAGGACTCTGAAAATGGGAAGAGGGTGGTTTGCATTCTTCGAATTTCTTTTTAGAAACCTGATCTTGTTCAGTAAATTAGAGGCTGCAGAGACTTTTAGGCAGATGACAGCAAGTGGGAAGAAAGGAAAAAAAAATAAAACATGAAAAATAAAGGACCAAAAAAGGTGGGGGGAAACAGACACAGACAGATACTCCCATTATTCAGTACGACCATGATGGCAGTTTTTCTGAAATGTATGTGATTGCCCTGTATTTTAAAGTTTCGTCTGAAATATCCATAATCCAGTCATTTAGAGCAGAAAAACATCTGGCATCCTTCGCAACCAAAAAAATAAATTATTTTACACTTATCCTCATCAAACTTAATTTTGACTCATGTTTCTCATTGCAAAATTAAGTAATGCATTAAAAATGTTTCAAAATCAATTGGAGCCGTTCAGGTTAATGTAAATGTACTTCTGGTTTGTTTTTGTGCTCTGCAGATTTTTATTCAAAGAAAATAAAGCACTAACAAAATTATAACCTGAATATTCAGAGTGAAGATTTAATTGTAATAAAAGTTTAAAACCAAAATAAGAGACACTCAAACCAATACGATGAGGTGTGGGAAATGGGTTCACAGTGGCAGGCAACGCTTAACTCCAACGCATTGGTCATAAAAAGTTTGGCTAACACACAAGCAAAGGCTAAGTTCTCAAAACTACAACTTTCTAGCACAGATTTGTACAATTCACATGTTCAGTAATGCCCTTAGATATTGTATTTCTGTTTATATCTTGTTTTCCACTCCCTGGTTTAGTTTGTTCTTGCATGTTTCTTGTTCAAAATGAAGTTTTTTTTAGTGGAAAAAAGACGGAGCGTGAGGAGAAGCAGAATTGCTGCGTTGACCGTCTTCATCCGCTTCACCATAAGAGCATGAATATAAACGTCTAACTACTTTAAGAATGGTTGACAGTTAACGACCAAAAATTCAAAACAAATGTCAAACTTTACTCAAATAAAAGTTTATAAAACAGCACTTTAGAGTTTATCTGTAAATGTGAATTTCCTGGAAGCTGAAGGGTCATACAAAAATGTTAGTTGGGTCTGAAGCACTGATCATGAACAGCTCTGCTATCACACAATTCAAAATGTATTTTGAGGACTAAAACCCATTTAATTTTGACATTTTAATTATGTGTTCTTAGATATTGTATTTATGTTTATATCTTGTTCTTTATTGTCTTAAGTTTTATTTTGGTCCTGTCTGTTTCTTGTTTTAAATAAAGTTATTGCTAAAAAAAAAAAAAAAGAAAACATGATCAGAGGAAACAGAACTGCTGCATAAACAGTCTTCACCAAAATAAGAGCATAATAAACATCTAAAAATTTGTAATAATCAACAACCAAACTTAAACTAAGTTAAAAAAGGCCAAGTAAATTAGCACTTCAGAACTTATCTGTAAATTCTCAAGGGGAAGCCAAGTGCACCAATGTTTTCAAAGTTAGCAAACGTGCTGAAAAAAGAATCAGTGCCATACGCCTCTTTGTTTTTGACCCACTGTTTTTGAATAATAAAGGCAGCCACATAAGATTCCTTCTCTTTAACTTGGGCAGGCATCATATCTCTATTTAAATACCAAGTAGGTCTGAATCCACAAGTGAGAGTTGTGTTTCAGTTTGTTTCTCCTAGAAAACATTTTTGCCATGACTAATACAGAAACAATGTGTAAAATATAACACACCGCTCTGATATTCCCCTTACTACACTGTGGCAAACACCAGGTAACTACACAAACTAAATCTGGGCGTATGATGGAGCACTTCGCTATGGATAAACCTCACCAGGATCAAGGCAGAAGACAGTTCCTGATGCAAAACGGCGCATATAATCACCTGTCTGATCATGGACATAATGTCCCATGGCAGTGCTTCCCAAAGTGTGGGGCACGCCCCCTGAGGGGGTGCAGCGCCATTGCAGAAGGGGTCAAAAAAAAAAAAAAAAAAAAAATCCAAAAAACAGCTACACTAAAGTGTTTCACTGTAAACATGGTTTGTAGTGTGTTTTGTTGCAACCTGAAGTGCAAAATGAACTTCAGTGGAGTTTGAAAACAAAATATGTGTGCAGGTTTAGGTCTGGTTGAACGATGTGTGTGCCCAGTTGGGGGCGGGGGTTATGGTAATCCATAGGGGAGCCGAGAAAATCTTTGGGAACCACTGTCCTATAGTAAGAGGAGCGATGCACAGACTGAATTGACTATCTGGTTGTCTTAGTTTCATATTTATCTTACTACTGCACAGCAATATGGTTAAGCATGGCATTCAAATGACTTCCATAAACAAGTTGGACTAGTTATTTATTTTCACATGTTAACACAACACTTTCAGTTTTCTTTCTTCCAGACCCCGGTGATAAAAACACACTCAACTGAATGAATGGGATGTGCCAGAGGGGGGTCTTCCACCTCACTACCTCTTGCTTTAAAATCTGTATGTGTGTATGGGAAGTGTATTTGGGGTGGCGGAGAGGAGGAGGGTCTGCACTGTCCTTCTCTCTGTAAGGTTTAGGTTTCAGTCAGAGAGTTAAATGGTTACCAGATTGTCCTGCATGTGTGTTGCTGCTGCATACTGCAGTTGAACACAGGACAAAAAAAAAAAGTAATTTGCAATTTGGTAAAAACTATGAATATAGAATGGTGCTGAATTTTATTTGGCCTGAAAAGAGAAGATGTTCTTTGTCTTCACAGGTAAATGGCCCAGGAAGCCCTCAGTGTCAAATATCTCAGAATCAGATGCAAAAGTACTAATTGGTACAGAGGTGATATGGTGAAAACTTGGAAGGGTTTCAGGCACATGACGCCATTTTCAATGGCAACAATGAAGCAACTATGTTCATTTCAGGTTCTAAAAAGTTTTATATATAGACTATGACTTGAAATAAATTTTACTTTGTAATTTAACACCTGTCGCTTTCTGACACTCCACCTTCAGGAAGTCACCACAACATGGCTCCTCTAGTAACCCTTTAACAATGTTTTTACAGGCATTGCACTGAGACGTAGCTCATATTTTGAGCTCAGCAGATGGACAGTTCCACCAGGTATTTGCTAATTGCTGCTGGATAGTCTGTAGGAGCTGAATGGGGGAGAAGCTGCTCTGTGAGGCTTAAGTTCAGAAGCCTAAAAAACTGCAGCTCTGAGGAGGAGCTGTGTCTCGAAGGTGGAGTTAGGTCCACCTTTCTAATTTCTTGACATTAGCAAATACACTCACAGGACCAGTCGTGGAGACAATAATGAAATAATTCTGACAATACAGCTTGTTCTGTGACATTCAAACATCACCGATGGAAATCTATTTTTGTCGCAATAAATCCAAATTTGTATCATCAAATCGGCAAGAAAGCTCGAGGGCTGAAATTTTACCACTGAAGTCAAATAAGATTTGTTCACCAAATTCTCATCAGCGCATTTTTAGTCACAAACACGTTTTTCCCTTGAAGAAATTTGTGCCCATTTGATTCATTTGTAGAATTAGGCTTGAGTGTATATTTGCTTTATAAATGGAAATTACAGCCTAATTGTAGAATGTGTTCCTTTACTATTAAAAAGGGAATGTCCATTAAAGCTTTTACAAAACAAAATGTTTTTTTTTATGTATTTGTTAAAATGATCATTTTAACAAATGTTAAAATCATATGATGTGACAGTATAACACAAATAATCTATAAAAAAAGTAGAGCTTTTCCGTCTCCCAGTGCACCCAGTGCTAAGTGTAGCGATACACCACTCAGTCAAAAACAACCAATCAGACCAGGAGTGTCTGAGTGCTGTCAACCACATCCACCCCACCAGAACGTAACCTGCCACGAATGCCAGGCTAGTTAGCATGGCCACCGATGACACTGGATAAACGGTTTTCCAGTAAGAGGAAGGTGTATCTCCGCCATTAGCACAAGACCCTCCTCCTGGCTCTGATTGGTTGTTTTGGAGAGGGAGCAGTGGACTTTTGCAAGCAACAGTAGCACTGGGAAGGAAGTGCTCGATATATTTTCACCAACTATCTCTCACTCATATCACGCTGCCTAGACACGATGACAGATCGTGGGAAAATCATATTTTTGTATCAGTTACAAACTGCGGCTGCAAATACAAACATGCTACAAACATTTTATACATTTCCGTTTTGAAATTACAAAGCCAGAATACGCAGGAGTAAAACAAGCAAATGAGTTTTGCGTCATTTCTTTGAGAAAAGTAAAACAGCTGACTGAACCATTTCCAAGCTTAGGAATTTCACATTTTGTTTTTTGTTGGCTTTTTTTTGACACCTGTTGTATAACACAGGCACAAACAGAGATTGCTACTTCTGAGAGTCACTCACTGGCTAAATGAGCCCATCCAACCAAACTGGCACATAAAGAGAAGGTGATGGCGAGAAGGGATTGGCTAGCCCGCACTGGGGCGGGGGGACGCAGCACGGGGAGCAGAGGGGGCGAGGGGCAGGAGCACGGGAGGGGGGCAAGGAAGGCAGCGTCACGTGATCGGGTCCAGCAGAGAGCGTTATAATAGGCCCCCTCTCGGAGCGGAGAGGCAGAGGCTGGATGTGAACCAAAATCCCTCTACCACACACAGGCTGGCCATTGTTGGCTATTCACTGGACTCCATCTCGGGGCACTTTATCATTCAATTAGGACAGCTTTCACACCGCACACCACAGAAAAGAGGCCTTCAATCAAACTGAAAACTTCACACTGGCCCTGGAGGGGATGCAGAGAGGGGGACTCGCAGTTGTCACCCCACTTTCATTTTTCCAACTTGTTGTTGCCGTTCACAGAGAGAGAGAGAGAGAGAGAGAGAGAGAGAGAGGGATGAGGGAGAAGGGTGGAGAGTAGATGGAGATATGCGAGGAGAGAGGAGGAGAGCGGAGGAAGGGTCGTTTCATGTTTGGTACCACGTGTGTTTATGAAGCTGGTGGAATGCACCGGAGTGGGTGAGGGGTTAAATTTGGTACGTGGTCATGGATGAAGGGGGGGAGGGAGGAAGAGAGAGAGGGAGAGAGAAAAAGAGAGAGAGTGAAAGAGGGGGGGTTTCAAAGCTCAGACAGGAGAATGACACAGAGGAGTGTAGCTGAAGAAAATAATGAGAAGGAGAAGTATGCTTCGGAAAAAAAAAAATAGGAACGTGGAGAGAAGAGAGGGCGCTCATGGCAGATGAAAGCAGCATGAAGAGCGAGAGCCGTGAGGGGCCAAAAATAGATGAAGTTCGCTGATAAACATGAAAGGCAAAGAGAAGGGGAGCAGCTTCCCGATAGGTGATAAAGGTTAGAAGACAAAAACAGAAAGTTTTTGTCCGACAATACAGTTTGTGCTAGGACGTCACAATTACGTTCTGCATGTTAACTTTAATTGGTCTTATGTTACACTTTTATTAGCTTACATTAAGCCTACCACAATAAACAATATGTTGAAAGAGCTCAGTAATTTTGATTCTGATGATTTGTATTTTTGTACGGCAATTCTGTTTACAGGGACGTCATAGATAATTTTCTTTATGGTTTCGTTGTGTGTGTGCTTCTTTATTTCAGTTTGACTTCTTGTTTTTTAACCCTAGTGGCCAACCATCACCAAAAATTCTTCTCCAACCATCCCCTGTTCTAGCTTAGTGATTATAACAATAGTGATCAGAGCAAGACACAGAATCCGACGTGTAAAAGTGACGTTTTTTGCCGCTTACACATCAGTCTTGTTTCTCTACACCAGCTCCTTGGTAAATTGTTTTACAAGCCTGTAAATCCACCTTTCCATTTGTTTTCACTGTAATTGGTGGATTGAGGAGTCTGTCAAAAAAACAGAGCGAGTAAGTGTACAGACACATGACGATGTGACAGGTTCTTTGGATGTAAGAATTGTGCCCGGATCTTTTCTTTTTAAAAGATCATTGCAAACAACCCTGTGCTGAAAGTTTTGATGCAGGCTTTCTACAACAGAAAGGATTGTTTCGAAGACGTTATTTCATATCTTTACGTCGTGAAAAACTGAATGTGTCCATTTGTTTATCCTTCTTCATGAAAGATGGAACAGAGGACAAGAACAGAAAAGACGGGTTATCGTTCAGTTGCATTACTGAGTTGTAAATTGTTGTTCTTGTAGATCAATCGGGCTTTTCAATTTGATTTTGTTGAAGAAATTGAAAACTTACGTTCATGGAATTGAAAAATACATGTCAATTATTTTGCCAGCAGAAAGATTTAGATGCTCAACAGCCAGAAGAAGCAAAAGCTGCAGATAACAGTACTACATTTCAAGAAATTTAATTATTTTATAATTATTTATTATACTGATAATATTTTCCATCACTCATATGAAGTTTAGATTTGGGTAATTCATTTTCAAACTCAAAAAAATGATCTGGGTTTGGAGCACATAAACATGTTCTTTAAAATGAGCAAGATGTGGAGTTTTATTTCTAGGTTGTTATTGTTGCAATCACCATGTGGTGCTTGATCTGATGCTATGCATAAGAAAAGACTAGATTTAATTTCCAATGGATTAAACAGCCAACTTGACTTTAATTTATCTTAAGTCTCAACACCTGTGCTACAAAAAAATACACAGTCTTCTTGGCCTAATTGCCTCGGCCCAAACAGAGGTATCAATTTGCACCACGTTCAAATATTTTGTAGCTTCATAAAAACCATAAATGTCACTACAGGGCCCTTTTAAAACAATAAACATGTAAATTCAAGGTTTCTTAAACCCAGTGGAATTTATGACACTTTATTAATGTTTAAAAGTAAAAAAAAAACAATTTGCTTGACTTCGTCAAACACAAGGTTGTACTCCTAAAACCAAATCTAAACAGTTGAAACTCCAATGATGGGAATAAAGAAAAACTAAACAAAACCATCATCAATGGTAATGCTAAGCAAAATACTGAAAATGAAGGAAAAAACAAAAGGTTTATATATTTTATATAAAAAAGCATGAATAAAGTACTGGGTAATCTGAAGAACATAAAAATCTCCCAGTTCTAAGTTCAAGTGAAGTGCAAGTCCACAAACAAAGTCCAGTATTGATTGCCGCTTTTTAAATCATTGGAACAACATTTAATGGTAAATGTATTTTTAGACTTAATTTCGAGCTTTAAAAAGAAACAATCTGAGAGATTTGTAATAATACACAGCATCAGAAGAGGAATAAATTAGTCTAAGCTCTTTTTTTATCTGAAACTTTTGTTTTTGTTGTAATTAATATCTGTGTTATCATCAAGGATTTCACTGAATGCTTGTAACCGTACGTTCGCAGATCAGTTTTCTGGCCGATCACCATGCTTGTCTGCTGATCAATTGAATTATTTTTCCCTAGAGTCAATAATGATTGTGAATATCAATGAAAGTGAAGTGAGACCAAGCAGTGAGTGATACTGGTGGACCGACTGGAGTTTTCTGCCCAGTCACTGATGTTTAAAAAGCCTGACCTGCCAATTCCGATTTAAGCGATACATATTTTTTCTTTTTGGCTTAAAAGTCACTAAATATAACATCAGTGTCACTGAGTTGTTAAACTTCTTTTGATTGTTAATTACATAAGATAAGATTGGCTTCATACAGAAGTACCGGTCAAACGCCCAAATTTAAGAAAATCTGTCCAAATTATCAGTGAACTCCTAATAATAATCCTATCTGAAATTTTGATCAAATCAGACACAACAGTGACTAATCCTGCCAAACCCAATGGTTTCATAATCAAGGACTCAGTAAAATGTCAAAATGATGGAATAAACATTTCTCTTGCGTCTATTGCCCAAGTAAAGCCCTTATGTTTGCCTTCCAGATTTTGGTTCTTTCTGTATTTCCATTTTTTTTTCTCAGCTCTGAAACAGTTTTATGTCCAAAACCTCTGATTTCCCTGCAATTCAACTTGTGCTTATTTTGAGCTCTCCATGGTTGCGGTTTACAGTTACCGTGGTCACAGTGGTTTAAGCACTTCATTATTTCTTAAGCCGCTGATGGTAACCAGTTGGTGCGATGCTAAAGCCTAACCATAACAATGAAGCAACCACGCATGCAGGAATATTTAGCAATCCTGAAGCATGCTGGGATGTCGCCATGCATGTCATGATTTTCTTTCGAACATCGTTTCCAACTTTGGTCTCATTCAGAGAGCAGAGATCTCTGAGAGCCAATGGATGTGTCATGAGAGACTGACACTATTCTGGGGGTGGTTTCTCTCCGGTCACCTTTTTACCCGTTTGGGATTTGTTAAAACTCCAGCTAAATGTGCGTGTGTGTGTGTGCGTGTGTGTGCAACACAGAGGAAGGAAGACAGAGACAGAGGAGAAAGTATGTGAGTCAGGGTCGGTTTCTTACGAACCGCACAGATCAAGTTTTACCCCATCCGGTGAATCATAAGACCTCTAAACTCACACTAACATACTGAGTCCATGTTCCAGATATCACAGCGCACACAGCTCCGCGTACAGTCACGTGCCGTAACGGCAGTGATTCAGCTTTCTGTCTTTCTGCCTTCGTAGCTTTCCGCCACTGGTGCATTCCTCCGTCGCAGCGCACGATACCGGCGCACCGCAACACTTCCTCTGGGGTTCCCGTCAAAAGCTTCGCATGTGAGCAGGAATGCTGATAATCATGGACACAGGCCTGCTGCTGCATATTTTGGACAGTTCTCACTGTCCTCAGAAAAAAAAAAAAAGACAAAAACTGTTTTTCAAAAAAAATCTACAATAAATGGAGGCTTCAGGAAATGGGGAACGATTTGATCCGTCAACGTTTGTTGAGAGTAACATGCAGATCTTCTGGAAGCAAACTTTCATTCTTTTAACACATCTACCTGACAATATCTTCAGATGTCAGCAATGTGCTCAAAATAAAATTGCAATAATTAATTATTTTCCATAATTAATGTAGGTTTATGTTTCAAATTCAAAGCAACATTAAATTGTTTTCTATAAAGTGAGCCCTAAAGGAAAGGTTTCAAACCTCTACCATTAGGGGGTTTTTCTGTAACATTTAATATTTGTTTAAGAATATTAAAAATGAAAAAACAAAAAATTAAAATCATTCGGGAAGCAAAAGAAACATAAAAAACTGACTAAGGAACAAATAATCGCTCGGTAATATTAGTTATTCAAAGTCTTCAGAGGAAGATCTCTGCAAAAAAAAAATCAATATTTGAACTTTTGTTCTTTTGTTCTTCTTTTGTTCTTTCCTTTCATTTCATTTCAGCAAAATGTCTACTCAAAAATTCTTAATATTTATTCTTAATGAATGTTTATTCTGCTTATTTTCTGACTATAATGCTTAAAATTCATAAAATTGTACAATTAGTTTACTGCCAAGCACATTAAGGTTCCTCATTGTTCCACAAAAGCAAAAGCGTTTAACATACCTCCTTTAAAAAACTGGAATAAAATGTTCTAATCTTTGAAAGGTAAAATAAGATGTTAAATATTATGAATAGCTTATTAGTTTTTCTGAAAAAGTGATCCAAACCAGAAAACAACCACTTCAGTTGACGCGCTGTCAAATCTTTAAATTATGACCCAAAATCCAGTTCAATGGGTAAAAGAAAATTAAATAGCTTTCCATCAATCATAAGAAGTACTTTAGTAATCACATATCTAACATATGGAACATGTAAAAAAAAATTAAAAATATAGTTAAAAATTGAAAAATATTTGGTAGACTTTTTACATTTGATACAAGATTTGTTTTTTGCACAAATTCCTTGTCATTTTATTCTTTTGTTTAACAGATTTAATGTCATTATTTTTATATAACAATACTACAGACTTTTTTAGATTGTTGAATCAACCGAAAAAATTCACACAATTCCTCACAATAATAATTATTGTTTACAATAGTGAAAAAAAATTTATTTCAGTAAATTCTTTGCTGACAACCATCTTAAGGCGACGTGAGAATTTGTTTCAGAACAAAAAGGCCCAAAACCTTCAGGTGGCCTAGTGTGGGCCCGGTTTCACTGCTTCTAACCCTCACTGTAAATTAAAAGTGCCCAGAAAATTCCGACAAGTAAAATGTAAAACAAAAAAAATATATATTATTATTATTAAGTAAAAAACAAAACAAAACAAAAAAAAAAAACACTGTGACATTGAAAGGTTTAACTCAGACTTGAAAATTTAACTGATTGACAATCGGAGTCCAATCTGGAAGAGACGTGCAGCAACTCATTCTTTGATTAATCCGTTTTTTTTTTTTCTTACCAAAAAGAAATTAAATCAATTCAATTTATTTTATATTTTAATTTTTACATTAAGCTTTCACATTTGTTGCGTACCACTAAAAATTTAAACAAAGATTTTGAATTTTTAGAGGTATATGTTTAATGTGTCACCGTTAGCATGGCTAAAATAAATCAAGCAAAGTCCTTAGTATTTATTTATTTACAAAATAAAAACCTGAATAGTCAAAATGACTAATATGATGAGATTGGTTTTGAAATAAACAATAGGCCTCAGTTCAGTCATAACAGTAAATGGAAAAATAATAAGTTTAATCAAACCTGTCAGTTAAAATTTCCATGTAACTTAATTGTTAAAATGTAATGTACTTATGTACATTTTACCTGTATTTACTATGTATGGACTTGTCTAATTTAAACACAAATAAACAATGACAAATAAGATGAACACATGCAGCCACAGCGCTAATCAGTGACACATGGATCTAAATGCTTCCAGACATTTTAATCCAGCGCACGACACAGCTTCAGAAAGACGATCAAGCAGCTTAAAAACAACAACAAAAATATTTTCTTGAGACATGATGCTTCTGCTGCTGCGGTTGCAATGAAGCCTTACAGAGAATCCAAACCCTGCTGGTCTGACGCCTAACCAGAGGCTCTGCCAAGCTTTAAATCACTTCTGCATTCAATTACTATCACTGATAATGCGATAAACATTGAATAAGTTAGTTGCCTTTTTTTGCTGGGGGTTTCTTGTTTGAAATAAAAAAGAAAGAGAATGTGAGACGAGGAAACAGAAGTGCTGCGTGAACAGCTGTCACCCCGTCAAACTAATAAGATGAATATAAACATCTACAAGTTCTTAATAGCTGATAACCTAAACTTCAACAGGTATGTTTAACTTTTTTCAACTAAAAGTTTACAAAACAGTCAAGTAGCACTTTAGCATTTCACCAGAAGAAGTTATTTAGCGGAAGCTAAGTGCGCTAATTGCTTTTAAGCTAGCAAAAGTGCAAGACAAAATGTTAGCGCTGTTATTAGCAAGTTAGCCGAAGCCAGCCCACCGCTAATGTTTGCTGTTAAACTACAACAGCCAAGCCTGCTGTACGAAAATAATTAGCTTAGTCAGGTTTCTGAGAAGAACATCATCTGCTCCTGTCCTACACCATCCTACCTGTTGATTTCAAATACAAGATACTTACCAATGATTCGGTGGAGCGTTTTATTTGCATTTCTAGAAACAAAATAAATTGATGTGAACTGTAGAGTAGCTCTACAGATGCTAACCTGCATTTTAATCCACTAGGACACTGGCAAGAAGAAGAATCTTATGATCTCTAATTGGATTTAATGAGATCCCGTAAAATTGCACATGGAATGTGGTTTGTTAAATGATCAAGAAGAACAGGGATTTTTTTAGCACCTTCTCAAATGTATGTTAACAGAACTCGCTGGCAATAGGAGCTTTTTATGCATAGAACGATGAGCGATCATCCTCAGTCAAGGACAATGCTCCATTTTACAAGCGCTAAATTTAATGGCTTCTTCCTCTGCTTTTGTTCCAGCTCTCTGTCAGGATGCTGATTGTCAGAAATACCGTCCAAGTTTGTCGTGCAAGGTTACGTTATTCGACTGCAGCTGTAAGGTGCTTCTGTTTCAAAATAAAAAAATAATCTTACCCTTTTCTGCTATGAGACATCTGAGAATGCTTTGACACCATCTGCTAAGCATATTATCTGATCCTGTGTTACACTTTCAGGATGTCCCAATCCAGATTTGTTTGACCCTGATGCTGATCCAGGTAATTCAAGATGTTGTATCTGCCTATAACAAGGTTAAATTTAATATTTCATATCTCCAAAAGCACATGGTGCAAGTTATTAAAATCCAAGCTAACCTTAGTTCATGTTGTTTATTAGTTACATTTAAAGGACAAATACATATTGGCATTTCTTTTTGATAATTTGCACATTTCTAAATAAATAAATCTAAAAACTCTGCAACCATTTAAAACTACTTTAATGGTTTATTACGTTAGCTTGTCAGTGTTTATGTGGACAATATTTATTGCACTTTACAGCAGAGGTAACAAATTCATATTTAGGAAACTCAAAAGTTAAACTGAATCCATAAACAAAGGAAGGTATGGCTTCTTTTGTCTCAGTGACTCATTAGAAATAACCTGAGATCCGTGTGCAATCAATACAAGAAGTTTTGTATTGGCGAGCCACGATTTGCTGCAGTCATGGGTCACGGCCGTCTGTGAATACAGCTAAAATCCCCAAAAACTTGAGATCTGCCCACGGAGTGGAAGGCAGAAAGCTGCCCACAACTCTGTATTCTGATAGTTCAAACATAAAATATACCTTAACATGCATTAATAAGCACAGTGGAAATCATTTTAGCACTACCACAGAAGCTAGCATCTGCGGTCATTTTTATCTATGCTCTTGAGGGTGCAACCAATCAGCGCCAAGGAAAATAAAAGGTGTTTCTGGATTGGCTGCTTGCCAATATTCAAGTAGTGTTGCACCTAAGTGTTTGCTTCTTAGATAATTAGCCTTCCTTTGTTTTACCATGGATCAGTGCATTAATAATGAGTATAAGACAAAATATCTTATTCTTCTCAATGCACTTCTATTGTTATTGTTATGTTGTACATCATAAAAACTAAAAGCTATTTTTTTATTGTAGTTTAACAGTCAATAGAAAGGTCTAATTCATGCTTCACAGGATATTAAAACCATTGAAAAGACATGGTTTATACACAAAACTAATTCTTATGATGAGACTATTAAATGCCACAAATTCTAAAATTAACCCACATTAGAATTAGTTTGCTTAAACCAGTAATATGAGTGTTATTGAGATGCATTACTGCTAATAAATCATCGAGGTAAGGAAAAACTTAATCAATTACTACAGCCTGAATTGAAGAGCGCACACAAATAACGTGGGAAATGTCGCACGCGGACACATGGAACGCATTTCGCCACAAACCCGAGTTATTTAAAGGCATCGGCTTCAAGCTGTAAACTGGACGCCGTCTGAGCAGTTTTCTTCTTGATGCGTCATTCAGACCAAAACACTAAAAACCAGGCTGTGAGTTTACTCCCTGAAAGTAAATGTTGGGAGGTTTTTCTTTGAACTCATGCACATTTGTATTTAGTATTTAGTTAAAGTCGAGCAAAATCTGAGGAAACCTGTCCTTCTGACTAAAAGAAGTCAGGCCTTAGTAAACAAACGTACCCAGGAATATTTAACGTCTCAGTCAAAGTAAATCTGAAGTAGTTTGGCATATCTTACAGGTCATAAACGGGAATCGATGGGTAGATCTTTATCTACATCCCAAGGGGCAACTGATGCACAGCAAGTCACAAAAAAAAAAAAAAACAAGAAACACAACAACACACAACAATTAATATTTAGCGAGAGGGCGTGGCACTTAATTCTCCTGGTTCAACCAAAGGAGGTAAAAACATTAAACCTGTCAATCAAAAGCATATCGATGCTGGTATGACTGAAAACATAAACAATAAATAAACTAGTAAATATTTAATACTTAAAAACATTCAAATTACCTCATATGAGAGAACAACACACTACATAAATAATCACACAATTTCCATCAACTGTATGAAACTAATCATGACTGGGAATAAATTAATAATTATTTCTGTTGCTCAGTTTAGACCAAATGGGGGAAGCATACTCTACTTCTTAGCCTCCCTTGTGAAATAGATGGCCAAAGATTCGACCAATTACTGCAAATTACTTCTGCTGCCGATTTTTTCCCCGTCCGCTTTAACACCAGCAGACCTTCCTGTATCCCGAGGTCAGTGAGTGTGTGAGGTCAGGTACCAGTCCGTCAGTGTCGAGAGTCGGTCTGTTAAACCAAAGCCATGTTTACCGCGCAGAGAAAAGCCTATTAATAAATCAGCAGCAGACAGCCTGGCGGAAATGGCCTAGGGGCTATAAACTGGAAGAGAGGGATGGATGAAAGCCTAAGCAGAGGGGTACAGTTGGACAGAGTAAAGGAAACACATAGGTGCAAAAGAAAAAGAGAAATGAAGTGGTAAATAAATGGAAGGATGGAGTGACAGGAAACCAAGCATGGAAAAAAGGGGGTGTGTTTCCCCGTGTGTGAATCGTGGGTAGCCTATCGGTTAATGAAAGGATGGATGGAGATTCTACAAAGCCGCAGCTGCCCTGTTCTTCCTAGAAAAGGATCCGCAGGGAAAAGTGGCGGTGTGTGGTTCCAGCGCGTAGCGTCTCCTTACTATTTCTGCCTCGCACGCTGCATAAGCCATCAGGAAGCAAACCCAGGAAATGTGCGCCTGTGCTAAAGAACCGTACATGTCTGCATAAAACTATCAAATTGTGGAGTTATTTATAGTTTAATTAGCCCAGGAAATATCAGTGTGAGACTGTGTGTGAGTATGCTACACACACATTCAGATGTCTGTTTTCAATCAGCATCAGTCCTCGATCTGTCACGGCTGACAGCTTCATGCTGGAAATACATACTGCTCTATTTACTCGGATGTTCAACGGACCCTCGCTATTCATGAGGGTAAGGAAATAGAGCCGGCAGCCAATAGCTGAAATACACTTGCAAAGGCAATTTACTGACTGTTTCATAACAGAAGGAGCCAATTTTTAATGAACCCCCTCCCCATTAAAGACACCACGAATGGCTAAAATCCAGAAGGACTTGAGACCCCATCTAAAACAGTGCCAGTTTTAATCGTTCAAACACTAAATTTACCTTAAATACACGTTAATACACACAATGGAAACCATGTTAGCACTAGCGCGGAAGCTAAAATCTATGGTACATAAAAGGCTGTGCTGGATTGGCTGCTTTGCAGACATATGGCTGACAGAGTGTCAAGAAACATAGCGCTCAGGTATTTTAGCTTCACATGCTTCCTTTTTCAATATTTTAGATTGGATCTGCAAAAAATAAAAAAAAAAATAAAAACTGCAAATAGCCAAGGTTTTCCACAAAAAAAAAAAGAAGAGTTATGTTTCACAGAAATATCCATGAATACTGAACCATGAATAAGTACATATAGGGATTTCTGGTTATTTAATTTTACCAACTTATAAAATTGCAATTTTATGCAAAACAAATGATATGGAGCTGTTTAATCACATATTTCAAAAAACAAGTTGGCCAGAGAAAAATAAAATACTGGTTTGCTTTATAGATTCTTTTGAAGGCTAAATTATGATTTTAATAAATAAACTACACAAGGGCTCACCAACTGCAGTTTTCTGGCTGATCGCCGATCTTTAAAAAGCCTGAACCTTCGACTCATACCGATTCTTTTGGTCTGAAAAGTGGCTATGCTGGCAACAGTGTAGTGACTATCGTTAACCGTGCATGTGCAGATGTGACCTGGTGGGTGGGCCAGTCAGTCAGCCCTCTCTCACAATGGAGCAAAAGGGAACAGTGGCGAATTGTCAGAACTCTGTAGAGGAAGATAAGATTGGTGGAGCAGAAAAAAACTTGTAAGTTATACTTACAAGTTTCACATGTAAGTATAACTGAGTTTTAAAAAATGTTGCATTCTCAAAACCACAAACAATTTCCTGTCATACAGTTTCTACGGTTTCAATTCCTTTTAATCAGGTGCAAGAGAAATCGCCTGAGAGATGGCAGTTTCTCTGTCTCTCTGCTTTGGGTGAAAATATAATAATAAGTTAATTGTGATTATATTTGCAATTTTTTGTGCAGTTTCACTGGCAAATTGTTGGAAAAAAACCCTTAAGATTCTCTTGCTTTCAGGACAGACAAATTCAGGTGTTTCGAAACACTTCCAGCTGCGAAAATGCAGACTGTCATACTGGAGCCCCGCCCATCTCAGCTTTTAATACCTCCTCTGTGTCTTAGAGAGCAAGATACAACCAATAACGAGGTTAGTTTGAAGGTTTATTGAGTTATAAAGGAATCAGATATAAAACAAAACCTCTTTGACAATTGATTTTAGAGTTCATCTTTTATTTTCTTTTGGTGTTTTGATTTGTTTTCAACTCGTCACTCCTGAGGAAAACACCACCAGCCACCATCCACAAGTAAAGTCCTACATGTTTCACATTTGTTCCAATGCCAAACGCTTAATGAAAATTTTTTAATTGACTTAATTGCAGGATCTGAATTCAATTAATCCCATTTTAACCAAACGTGATATACCAACAAAATAAGTGACATTTTCAATTCAAAAACCCCTTTTCCTGCTAAATTACTGAGTAAATAGACAGATGAACTCAACAACAAGCATAATTGTTGTTTTTTTCATCTATTATTTAGGTTGTTGTTTTTCAGGAAGCCCTGAACATTCATGGAACTTTAGAAAAGTGGACTGTGGACGCTGACATTAGTGTTGACGACATCTGTGCTGCTGCATGTTTAGCTTTGAGATGTTTTAGGCTCGAGTAGCTCGAAACATTTGAAATACCCGGGGAATAAGATTGAACACATAGCATTAAATTTTGACCAATTCCACGCAAATTCCTGCATATCCTTTCCCTTCGTTCTGACGTTAAGTTTCCTTTGATTGCGGATGATTGGCTGGGTCACTAGCAGCTTCAATTCATTCTCTCAAATTAAGAAAAATCTGCAAATAGGTAAATAAACGAATAAACAGACAGACATACTTTACTCATCTCCTTGGGATTTAGCCTCAGGGAAATTGTAGTTCAGTCTTCCACACAGTACCAACACATCAAACAATACGTCAATACTTAAATGAAAATATAATTTTTTCCATTAACAGCCCGATCCTATAATCCCTCTGCTTCTATTGTACTCCTGTTAGCCCTCCTACCAAACTCGAGTGAGAAGTTGAAGAGTTTCATTGCACGAGGGACAAAGGAGTTCCTCAGTCTGTTGGTCCTGCACTTTGGAAGAAGCTGTCTCCCACTGAACCTGCGTTCTTGGGAGAACGCAGGTTCTCTGCACACTGTTGATGACAGTGTTCATAATAGCCTCAACTTTCTGTAATGCTCTCCTTCCTGCCACTGCTGCTAGAGAGACGACAAAGGTGTGAGTGGGCTCAATGTAGGAGGTGGATAATGGCATTCTCCACGCCAACCTCTGCCCTGTAGGCAACCTCCAGGGGGTCTTCAGCATCCTTTACCTGCATTCTGAGGTGTTAGAGGAAGAGCCTCTCCAGAGTCTTCATCAGATGTGATGTCAGTGCTACCACTCACTGAAAACTTCTCAGGGGCAGGGATGATGCAGGATGTCTTCCAGAGAGTGGGCACACTCCCAATTTGCAGGCTTAGGTTGAAGATTCTTCGTCATGGTTCCCTGAGCTCGGTAGCACAGATCTTGAGAATCTGAGGGGATATTCTGTTAGGTCCTGCAGCTTTTCAGGGTCGAAGCTTCCTCAGTTCTGCCCTCAGCTAATCAGCTGTAAAATGTGGAGGAGGCTGTGTGGAGGGAAAGAGAGGAGAGCGTCTCCTAGGCTGCCTTGGAAAAGAGGGTTGGGTCAGAGGGCTGGTATAGGATAGAGGTAGGGCGAGGGTGCCATGATGCTGGAATGACTGCACCTGTCAGCAAGGACGAGGATGCACTGGTGTAGAGCACTGGGGCAGAGTAGAAATAGGAATAGTGGTGGGTGAATAGCTAAATCTATTGGAAAGGTTATTCAGTTTATTAGCTCTCTCTCTCTGCTTGCTCTCTATGTGTTAGTCTGAGCTTTGTGCCCTTTAATGGTTCTGAAACCCTTCCAGACGTCACTTAAGCAGTTTTGCCTCAGCTTCTGCTCCACCTTCCTGCTGTAGTAGTCTTTCAGTCTTTCACCTCCCTTTGTACAGCCTTTATCTTGTCCTTATCTTTTGTCCTGAAAGCTGCCTTCTTCAGGTTGAGGACACTCTTTACTCCTTGTGTCACCCATGGTTTATTATTTGGGTAACATCGAACAGTCTTGGTGGTGGGGGGAGGGACCACGTCTACACAGAAATTAAGATAATCTGTGAGACAGTGAGTCATCCTTACCATGAGCTCCCAGCAGAACATCCCAGTTTGTGATGTTGAAACAGTCTCTGCTTCAGGAGTGCATCTTCTGATGGACCAGGGGTTGTACTGGGGCTGTATGTACACCAGGTTGTGGTCTGACTTGCCCAATGGGGGAAGGGTAAAAGCCGCATGTCCATCTTTCACATTGGTGTACAATAAATCAATTATCCTGTTTTTCCTGGAGGGACAATTGACAACCTGGTGAAAAGCAGCCAGAGTGGAATCCAGGATGACATAATCAAAATCTCCAGATATTATTATGAGGGCTTCAGGATGTTCCAACTGAAGTTGTACTGTGACACTTTGTATCTTTTGACAGACAGCAGCCAGCTCCACCCTTGGAGGGATGTAAACATAAATGGAGATCACATGACTGAACTCCTGGGGAAGGTCGTAGGGACAGGCAACAGCCCCAGATCAGGGCAACACAGCTCTATCTTCATTGTGACATGGCCAGGGTAACACCAACAGTTGTTCACGTAGATGATCAAACCGCCACCTCTGCTGTTTCCACATGCCTTCGGGTCCCTATCAGCTCTGACCGTTGTAAATCCGTGCAGAGCAACGGTAGCGTCCGGTATGCTGTCAGTTAACTAGGCTGCACTCACGATACGTCCGCTGATTCTCCAACACGGACATCTCATCCATCTTATTGTGCAGTGAGTTGACGTTCCCCATGATCACGGAAGAAGTGATGGTTTAAAATGCCTCTGGTTCTCGGCGAGCCTGGTCTTAAGCTTAGCTCCAACCTTGCAGCCTCAATACCTCCTTCTGGGAAGTACCACCAGCACGCCATCCCAGAAGAGTTGCTGGCTCCTCCTGAGGGCCAACAACTCTTTTCTTGAATACCCATAAGAGTTGACTCTTGCGTACAGACCCGCTGTTTCCATATATAGTTTAAACAAAGGTACATAAGTTAAATAAGACAAATAAAGTTACCGAGGAGTGACTAGAGTGGCTGCCGTTACCTACAGCACATTATTTTCTAAAAAATAAATAAGTAATAGGTGGGAGTCAACTGTATCACAATCTGTAGGTGTATTTGCCAAAGTTTCTTTTACTTTGGAGCCTCAAGCTGCGGGGAGTGCGACCCCTAGTGGTGCCGCCTGTTACACATGTTTACCAGGTTTCACTGAAAAAAAGGTTCAAATCCAACCAAGGAATAAGCTATAAATGTTATCATTTCCTATATCTTAAGTTTTCTTTATAGGTCACGCAGGGGTACGCATTTAACGTGCCACTTACTATTTATTCCGACAAGTTTCTTAGAATATTTTGATTTGTCGTTGTCACATTAAATTCCAATTAATGTTTTAAACCCCTTAAAATTGTCCACATTATTAGGATTGTTATTTTTACTATTTTCCTCTACTCTTGCTCAATAGAGGTTACAATAAATATCAATAAATTTGAAAATATGATTAGATGCAGTTACTGTATGCAGGTCAGTGATACAAATCACACTTTTATGTGACTGGTGTCCTAAAGAATGCATCACAAAGGGTTATTTTTCTCAAGAGCACATTTTGTGGTTGAGGGGCGATGATTGCTGTGTCCTTCAGTCACAGCATAAAAAAATAAATAGTTCCTACTGTCACTTATCATTATCACAACAGTACTGAGGATGCGCTGTTATGAAAATTGGAGTTGATATCAATAAGTGATATTTGAAAATATAGATTTTTCACTGTCGTTTGGAGAAAGGAAACAAACAGTAACAATATAGAAACAAATATCGGTTGTTTAAATCAGCCCAGTTTTATTTATCGGACCGATACTAATATTGGCCCGTGCAGATGTTGGAGCCGATATAACGTGCATCCCTAAATACTTCCACAAAATAACGTGATATTTCTTATCACCTACCCCTGAGGTCAGTGTGTCTTGTTTAATTCAGTTCATTTTATTTTTGGAAAGTTTTCACACTTGCATAAAAAACATATCTAGGCTTGGGTTCATATGAGATTCCTGGGTAAGATCACTTTGGTTTCACAATGTTTGCACAAAAAAATAAAAGCAATAATTAAAGTAATGTCAGTGGTTCTCATTTCTGGTCCTCAGTGCTTGCATTCCTTTTTCTTTTGTCATGCATCTCTTCTCCAGACCTCCTGATTCATATGATTGAATTGGTTCCTCAGCATGCTACACATAAAACACACAGGTCAGGTGGTCCTGTGGTACAGGACTGAAAACCATTTATCTAACTGTATCTTCAAAACTGAAAACCAACAATTATTCCAACTTCACCTTAAAAGAAAAAAGAAAAGAAACACTAATGTTTCCCACGGTGACAATAATGTTACAAATGTTGTTCCCATGTTTGGGTATAGACAGACAAGCTGCCGATAGCTCTGCTATCTGTAAGTTTAAAATTATGAAACTTAATAAAGAGCAATGCATCATTAGTTACCACACATGACTGTTTGTGTTTTTAGCAGCTGGAACTATTTCCAAACAGCCTTTCTTCAGCCAGCTGACAAACAGTGCACAGAAACTGCAGCGCCTTACACACCCTAAGGTTTGAGGAAAGACCAGTCGCTAACTGTGTTTCCATCAATATTTCTTATGTGCATTTTGAAGTATCACATTAGAAAAGGTTGATAGAAAAACTTCAACATGACTTCCTCAATTTTACAGAAGACTTTTCACGCTCCCTTGAGGCTGGCTGAGATTTTAATGTTACATTCAAGAAAGCGTCAAAGATCAAATTTATGCTTCAAAAACACTTTTATTCTGCATTTTTCACAGACTTTGCCACAAATTCAACAAACTGGTATTTCATTTTCTGTCTTGTTTTCATCTTTTCAGACCTTGGGACAGTTCTTTCACTATGCATTTCCCAGTTGATAGTGACATAATGTGATGCTTATGTAGCTTAGCATACCCTCAGACATCAGTCCAAAGGTTGTTATGGCAATGCTTTCTGCCTCTTTTTGGAGTACTTGCACATTTTTTCTGTCCTGTTTTTCACTCTGTTACACTGATAGTTCCATCTGTGAACTCAAAAACTTGCCAAACATTTAAGTGTATGTAGTAGGGCCATCTTCTCTTAGCAACTCTTCAGGCAAAGGCATTGTGACCGCGAGTGTTCACGAGATCCTTGTACCTCAACGAGAAATATTGTGATAGTTTAATATTGTGAGATTCTGAATGTGTTTTGTTATAGACCTACTACAAACACATAAATCTTGTTGCCTCTTTGTCCAACAGCACAGAACATTCATACACAAATCCCTCCCATCTGTATAGGAGTATGCAACAACAACAACAAAAAAGTACAAAAGCCCTGCATGCGTAACTTGTGCAGGAATGGCCCATATTCTATGGCAGTTCTCTTGCTCTCAGCTTGCCGCTGTCTGGAGAAAATAACAAATAGTCCGAGCTTCTTCAGTGAGCAACATCCATTCTGGTATGAACCCAGTGTCCCTTGCTCCCTCACCATGCCTTCCCCTGCACACCGCAGCCCCATCCCTTCCATTCCCTCCATAAGGTGAAGAAGTACAAAGAAAGGGATCAGAGCTTTTCCGATTCTTCCCTGGTTATTAACCACCATTTGCTCCCTGGAAGAGCAATCCCTCCCATTAACCCAACTGATGGTCTTTTCTCATGGAAATCAGCCTGCTGTTGCAGCCGCCGCCACCGTTGCTGCTGCTGCCACCGCTGCAGCCTGCAGAGGTGCAAGGAATTGTGGGGGGATTTGACGAGGAGAAGACCTCCCCCAGACTCTGAAACTGCTCTCTTAGTCTCTCTCTCTCTCATACGCATACATACCGGGACATACTGGGAAAAGAAAAATGCACATATCTCCCTAACAGGACTACGTGGTGTGTGTGAGCATACTAACGTGAAACGTGCTGACTCCCAACCACAGGGGCACGGAAGTAATGTAAAACAAGCCATAGAAGTTGACGAGAAGAAGCCGACTCCACGCAGGCAGAAATACAAGAGTCGGGAGAGCAGAAAAACACTGAATATCATCCAGCATTCTATAACGACACGGAAAACATCGAAAGAGATGAAAACTTGCTTTGTCCTTTTAATCCTCAGAGCAAACTGATCCACTAGACATGCTGGAGATTAGGACTTCTAAGGGGACGGTCGAGATAGCTTTCACTTATTAAATTCACAAAGTCACACTTAAACTTTTAAACACGCACACAAAACCACATCCATTTGTCAGCGCGTCAGAAACCACCACAACAACAACAAGTGCTACCTCACACAAAACGCTCTAAGAAAAGAAGCCTCCAAAATCGCTGCGGGGCAGATCCATCACCAACTGGTGGGTGTTTGTGGTGAGAGAGGGACAAACGTCAACACATGGGTCTCAACTTGCACCGAAAGCCATTGTCTCTCATGACAAACTCACTTCCATTTCCTTATTATGTAGCCAGAGGCTTTGATGGTATACTGGAAGCTGCAAGGGGGAAGAGAGGATGACTTTGACTTTAAATTATATTCCTATCTGAAAATTACCTTAAATGGTGGCACTAAATGTTTCTCATATGGGAGACTCCATGCTGCTGATTTTAGAAAGAAAATGCAAAAAACACTGCATCCACCTGGCACATTGTCACTCAATCATCTGCCAAAGTAATTCAATACAGTTTGACAGCATAAGTTGATGGGTTCCCAACCTCCAGTTTTTACAAAGGATGCATTTCCAATACTGATATAAATATCAGAGGTTTAGTATCGGCAGAGACCGATCCAATACAGAAAAACAGTGCTGGATTGACCTTAAACGTTTTTTGTTTTTTTTAAAACAGTCATAAATGTTACTCCATTACAAATTTCTTTCATAGCGCTGCACCAGTGCAGCACACTTGCATACACCAATAGAAACACAAGCTTGGTCAAACATGCAAAAACAACACAACTTTAATTTGTTCAGTCAGCGCAATTAGGAGTAGAAAAACCAATGTTTTTCTACTCCTATGGTTTTTGAAAAGGACAAAAATCATAGGTTGACTATTTTGGTCAAACATGTAAAAAAATAACAGAAACAAGAAATAAAATTAATTCTCTGAAGTTTCTGTAAACAAAGCTGTCCTTCAAATAAAGGTCAAAAGACTGAAGACATTTACGTGAACAAAGAAAAACAATAAATCATACAAATGGAAATGATTGAACTCTTTTTAATTTATCGTGAGATTAATTTAATTATTGCTTATTGCAACAGGCCTGTACATTTGTATGTTTTTTTTTTTCTATTTTATTCAACTAAAAAAAAGGAAAATCAAACACTTTTGATTAATGAGTTTATAGCTAAATATGATAGAAGTTCTTTGTTTTGATATAATTAATGAATTGGGGAAAATGAAGAAAATAAAAGTCTGGTCACTTGTGTCTGGCTGAACCATCACTAAATGAAAATATGTCTGATTCTGATTTCTGGCCGAGCCATTGGCAGAATCTCTAAATACTGAGGTGTGAAAAACTTTAACACAGTTACAGCGTCTTTCCATAAAATGTTCATTGTTGCACTTCATTTCTTTATTTAAAAAATGTAATAAATGCGTGAATCGCAGTCATTTAAATAACTTTTAAATTAATATTTTTGTTTTAAAAAATCTGTGCATTTTTTTCCATAAAAAATAATGTACATACCATGTACACATTTTAACTATTTGTTTCAAACTATTGTGCTTCAGAAAAGAAAATACTTTCCAACAAGGCAATAACTACCCAAATCTTAATTCATGATCGACTTAATAGATTTAGTTTGTGTTATGCAACGCAAATATTAAGCATGACATTTCAAGTAGAATCAAAGCATCACTTTAAAAGTTGATCTAAAGTTTTTGTAGATAGTTATTTTTTTATGTATTTATTTTTAAATTATGCCTAATAAAATGACAAAAATTTAAAAAGCAACAGAGCATTAAAACAACCCACGTCTGGGTATGTGAGGGGGCAGGTCTGTTCTCCTGCACAATCCCAGGATGTGTGAATGCAGCTGATGTCATGAAAACACCTTAAATAACCCAAAGTTCAGAGCGAGTTCATGCTGTTTGCAGTAATCGGTGATCTTCTGATGAACTACAGAAAAATCCTAGCAGCAAAACCAGGGGGTGAGGATGGGGGGGCAGAGAGGAAGAGCGCAGCGCAGAACAGCAGCTTCTTTAAACTTCAACTCTTTCTGCTCGTTTTCACACTCAAGTGACAACAAACCCTGCGGCAAAAGCAGCTATCAGTAACAAGTGCACAAGCTGAGTCCACACATTATGAACCCAACAACCCCTTCCTCCTCCCACCCCCTCTGTTTTTTTTTTTTTTTTTTTTTTTTTTTTTTTTTTTTTAGAAGGCTCCTGCTTGTTGTTTACTCTCTTGCAAGATTCTCTTCGAAACATCCGATCGGGGAGGCACGAGCCACAAGCGTTACGGACGTAACAACATGATTATTAAATGTGGAAAAATAACAACGAGTGCATGTTGCGGGCCGCTGCAGTCAGAGCGCAACTTTCAGCCAAGTTTTCTCTTCTGGACTAAAGCAACACAAACAACAGGACGTTCAGTTCTCCCCCTCCTCCTCCTGTCCTCTGCAGCGCCAGGCATGCCACACTTCAGAATGATTCCCAAATTGGTTCCGACTCACCGCAAAAAATAAATAAATAAACAATAATAATAATTCTCAACTAAACGTGCAACTGCACCGTGGTTTAGCAGAGCGCAAGCAGCGTTAGAGTTAATCAAACTCAGCAGACTGATTTTAGGCTGCCAAGGGGGGGGAACTGCGAAACGAGTGTTTTGGGAATCGGATCATGCGGGCCGTCCGCAAGGGTCCTGCTGCACGTCAGTCTGCGCAAGTTCACCTCCAGCCCGGAAAGTTGCCTCAAAGCCCGCACGTGCACGCATGAAGACGGTCTGCTATTTTACAGAAGAAGGAGAGAGAGAAAGAGAGAGAGAGAGACAGACAGAGAGAAAGAGAGAGAGAGCAAGTTTACTCACCGAAAACTTTCCAGCACCGCATTAGTCAAATTCACATGGAGTCCCGGTGAGCTTCAGCTTCCATTTCTGCCCCCCTCCCACCCACTGTCCACCTCCGGTCCGGAGTACAGTCCAGCCGCAGCGGTTCCTACGTCCCGCCGCTCCCACGCTTCCCGTTTTCCCCCGTTTGATCCGCGAGTCGGAGACTTTGATTATCCGCCACTGGGTCGGCTCTGTATCCGAGGCCCGACAGTACGCCTGGCCCTCCCTCTCAGGCTGCTGCGGAGTTATGGGGCGGTAAGCATTGTGAGAGTGTGACGTCAGGCCACTTTCACAAACTTTTTTTTTTTTTTTTTTTGGAACCAGTCACAGCAGCATGTACGTACTGGTGTTTTCAGCTGCCAGTCCTCCCCGCTGCAATTTGTGACCCAGTTTAAACACCTGCAGCTGAGCTCCTTCCACCTTCTCCTTTTAACCAACTATACTTTTGTTTCTTGAGGGTTTTTGTCTAATATTGAAAGTTTTTGGTATTGTTTTTGACAGTTGCTTCCAGGAGAAGACATCTCACATTCTAAGTTGGAATAAAACGTGTATAATGTCGAAACATTGAAAGTCACCAATCCCAACGCGAAACATTCAAAATGGCTGCCGCTCACTGATCACAGTTTTTGCTGCAGTAATAAATAGCTTATTTGCGATGTTGTTCGGAGAAAGAATCATCTCCATAGTCACAAATTTAGCAATTCGCCACAATGTGTTGCTAATGAACACATTCCTGTAGAGTTTGAACATATAAAATGTGGAGAAATATGTGCTTATGAGGTAGTTTTGCTAATAGCATTTAGCCTAGTCACTTAGCCAATTCCTGCTTTACAGATTTACTTCTTTTTTGTATCCACAAAATAATACATTAAAATTCATGTATTTTAAAAAAGTTTGATTTCCTTTTTAGATTTAAAAATATAAAGTGAAACTACTAGCAAAGACAAACAAAACACTGGCCCTTATTTTGACTTGCGTTAACAAAGTCCAGGTTCACCCTGTGACCTCACTGCTCATGCATGGTTGGGTTGAACATTTCACATTTTCAAAACCTGTTTGTTTTGTACATTTGTGTTCAATAAAGAATGACTTAACAAAACATTTGAAAATGAAAATAAATGTAACACTGAAAACAAATTTGGGGCATTGCAGAAGGCCACAAAAAATATTTCAATAAATATTTTATGTTTCAAAATATTTTATTTTTGTTATTATTATTAATACTCATTTCTCATTAGAAAATAATAATAAAACTTTTTTTACACAAACCCAAAAGTAAGCAACTTCCAAAATATTTCAAAAGGTATTTAGGTTTTTGGGGCCTTATGATGAACGTGTGTTTTTTGTTTATTTTTTTGTGTGGCAGAGGGCTCTGATAATTTATTATTCTCAGATATAATACCTAATTAATGTCTTTTTAAAGACTGTTCTAACAAATCTGTTAAAACATGTTAAAACATAATTAGTTAGTTTAGTTTTTTTATGTTTTTTTTATCCATCACTTGTGTGATGAATAAAAAAAAAATTTTGAATACACACAGGCATTCATAAAATGTAAGTGAATACAATTGAAAGTTTTACTTACTTTTCTTTCTTATTTTCTGGCACTCTGCTACTAGATTATATAAGAAGTGTAGTTTACAAGAAGGTAAGTTTAATTTAATTATTTTATTCAAGCAATTTTACTCTACAAATTTCTGATGTTTAAAAATGAGCTTAAAGGCATTATGTAAATATCATTTATGACTCAGTGATATTGCTTTTTGTTATATTTAATTATAATATCAACAATATATTGCTATTTATTGTTGTTATTATTATTATATAAACAACATGGTGCTTGCGACCCCTGTGTTCCAGTAGAGGTGGTTTCTCCCGCTTCATATATGGGCTGTATGAATTTCGGGTTTTTTGGGGGGGGGGGTTAGAGGAGGGAACGTGAGGGCGGGGAGGAGAGGGGTGAGAGGATTACTTCCAGGGCACATCAGCTCGTTTCCTCACCGACAGCGACCCCGACACCTCCTCTCGGCCCCACGCCCCTCTGCCCCCCTCCCCGGAGCCCGCATGGTGAATATGTTTATGCAGAGACAGAACAGGAAGGTGGGAACAGCGGGGAGCTTCAGTCAGGCTGCATTCAAGTTCTGCTCATATTTAAAATAACGATTATAATAAATCCCGAGTTATTTTTATTTTTATACTGTCTTTGTAAATAAATGCATTGTTTAGAATTTATAAACAAAAAAAATATTTACATTCTTAAGTAAAAATGGTTTGAATCTTCTGGTTTTATGTTTCTTTTGTCCTTAAACAAACTTGACTTTAAATGTTCAATTTCTCAGGTGGTCCTCCTTTGAAAAATACGCCTTCGAATGACGCAAGTATTCACTCACTGTTTTGCGTCACACATGTTTCCTGAAAGTCGCACAAAAGCGTAACATACGGGTTTCCGACCGCACACAAACGCAACAGCTCAGGGGTCGTCTGGCTGCTGCTCGGTGTGGACTGGAGAGAGCAGCGGTCCACCTGGGAGGACACGGACAGGGCCCAGGCTCTGCCTTTTGTTTGTAACTCCGAAACCAACCGGAGGGAAAATATTCAGCATTTCTAGACCAAAAACGTCCAGGTTGTTTGGATGTTTTTTGATTTTTTTCTCTCGTCAATCTTGAGGTGGTCGGGCTTCTGTTTTGGTCCCATGAAGCGGCTGTCTTATTTATGGACACAGACATGCAGAAAAGCCACTTTGAGACACCACTGAGGGGCAAATTGCTTTGGCTTTTAAATGGTCACACGTCAGGTGACGGTTTTGTTTCACGGCAGGCCAAGAAATGATTGTTTAACATTTGAAAGAAAGTGGGAAAAGTTTGGTTTTAAGTTGTTTTCCTACGGGAAAAAAAAAAAAAAAAGCAAAAAACAACCACAAAAAAAAAAAAAAAACCGTGTCATTAAAATGAGGAAAAATAAATACAAATAAATAAACACCACCATTTTGGGCAATAAATTGTTTTAGAATGACCTAAACAAATAGTAAAAATCTATTTAGATGCTGCATAAAATCTGAAAAGGTTTTGACATTTAAAAACATAAAAAATGTCAATCAGTGATGAAACCAAATAAACACCTTTAAGCAGCCTGTAGGCTGGGCTCTTTGGAAACAAGACAGAGATGTACTATATTCATTGAATCGTATTTTAATTTTAATTTCAGGCTTCATACACACTTCAACATTATTTGTTTGCCTTTAGAAAACTGTTGATTAAAAATCTGCCCCATAGAAAAGAAAGGAAGGAAGTAAGAGAGAGAAAAGAAATAAAGAAAGAAAGCAACAAAGAGAGATAGAAATCTTTCCTTAATTGCAATAGTTTTTAAAATTTGGAAATAAGTTAACTTGGCCCCTGATTTGTTACTTTAACACATTTTCTGTTTATGCTATTTTCATTTGTTAATTTTCTTTCAGTTATTTGGACAAACGAAAATAGAAAAATGACAAACCAGTGATCAAGCATAAACAAAATGTGATAAAATGGTCGAAGCTGATTGTACTCACCTTTTGCTCTGTTTGTTCCACATCATCTCTGCATATGAAGAGGTCAGGCTGAAGGTCTATTTCATAAAGTGCCTCAGATAATCACACACAAAAAAAGAAGAACAAAACAGCTAAAATTTAGATCTTGGTGTAGTAAACCTTTGCTCAATATTATTTTAAAGATAATTTAGCCTCAAGATAAATAATCTATCAAAATTGATGACATCAAATGTTTGAAGTCAAAACCAAACATTTAACTTGAGGTCTGCTCAATAATTTAAACATTGATAAATCAAGTTAGTTTTTCTTCAAGATGAAGAACAACTAAGTAAGTTATTATCTAATTAACATGTCTTCATCTATCCTGAAAATACTCTGCATATATATATATATCAACTTATGAAGAGATATTTTCTGCATCACAGTAATGTTTTTTTTTTCTTCTAGTCTAGACATAATTATTTCAGTCTCAAATCTTTGCTCAGTTATTCAGCTTAATTTTGACAATAAAAAGTTGATCAATGTACTAGAAAACAGACAGAAGGACTTTGATGTTTAATGCCATTTTTATATAACCTTTATTATTAAATTATTATATTTATTATAATAAAGCAATTTGACACACTGAAAACTGAGATTCCATTTTTGTCTTGAAAGAAACTCTCAAGCTGTTTCATCCATTTTATTATTATTATTATTATTATTATTATTATTATTATTATTATTATTATTATTATTATTATTTCTTCAGTTGTGTTATTTCTATCTCAATAAGCTAACAGGGTTAAAAACAAGCGGTTTAACCAGAAAGTCTGTGTTGTTTTCAGTGCAGAAATCTGGAACACAATTGCTGTAAATCCTGACTGGTTCTGTGTGATAATAATCATAAGTTTGATTACTGAGGGAATTTTTTTTTTTTTTAAATGTAGCAACTAATTGATTTTTTAAAAGTGATTTCCTCATCTGTTGCATTGAGTCCTAATTGGGTGACAGCTGCTCAAGTTTGTTAGATAAAATAATAATAATAATAATAATAATAATAATAATAATAATAATAATAATAATAATAATAATAAAAATTTCAGAAGGGCACGTTTTTTGTCTGGAGGAAAAGGGGGAAGGTGCTCTAGCACCCCCTAGTGTCTGTCTGTATCTGACCTTGCTGCCAGAAGTTACTCTGGGTTCAGCCATCACCTAACTGGTTGTTGTCCAACAGTCTGAATGAACAGAGAGGTGAAAACGTCATGATGATGGCCACACCAGAGTCCACAACTGCATCATCTGGCAGCAAACTCTGGGGGCTCACCTGAAGGGGGCGCTATCAACACTGGAACTGAATTCAAAGGTGCTTCTGCAATGAAATGAAGCCCAGAAGAAATCCCGAAAAAGAAAGAAAGGAAGGAAGGAAAAAGAGAAAGAAGTGTGTGAGAGGAAGGTAATTAGAAGGAAGGGAAGAAAGAAGGTTGGGTTGTGTGTTCAACTGATGTTTCTTTACCTGCAGAAGTCTCACTAGTCTCTCTAGCCGTCTTTAGTCTTGCTCTCCTTGCTGCTCCAGTGATGCCACAGCCCTAAACAGAAGATGAACATAAACGAAGAGAGTAATTGATGGTTCAAAGATGGATGGCGTGAAACCATTTCCCAGCACTGAGACGGAGACCTCTTTCATGAGCCCATTGTTTATGTGGATGGCGGCGCGGCTGGTTGGTGTTCCAGTTGCAGCTTGGTGGTCTGACTGATTCTTAACTACATAGCCCGATGCCACATCCCCACTTCCTTTCTCTGTCCCTCTCTTGTCCCCAAACCTTCCTGGAGATGTTCTCAGATGTCCGAACACTCCAGATGCAGGAGCAGCAGCCATGTTTCTGCATATTTCATCTCCCATACGCCTCATTAGGCCTGATTGGAGCCACTGTGACAAACGCGAAGCCACTCTGTTCAGAGGCTCTGATGAGGAGACAAAATGAAACTAAATGAAGCATCAGGCGTGGAGCAGCTCCACCAGGTCCCAGCAGTTCATGTCTGCTTCAGGTTCAGCAACATCAAACATCACTCTGATTCTCAAACACAACATAATCATCTAGAGCACAATAGCAATTAGTAAGAGGGACAGTTTGTTCACATCTGGAGTGCATTTCCTCGCCACCAGATTGCTCAGCAGTCCCGTCTTTCTGTTTCTGTGGCGGTGGAAGTAACCATGTGTGTGTTTTTATGGGCTTTGTTTAAAGCAGACGGGCGGTTTACATTAGCAGAGATGCGGGCGATAAACAGATTGGAAGAGGAACCGTCGGGACACAAAGAGAGATGTAGCATCTTTCTGTTCTGCTGCACCGGCGACCTGTCTGGATCCAAAACAGGTTACAAACTGACTCTTACTTTCATCGTTACGTCATTAATTACGTGGTTGTACCCTGTTATGTGCTGAATAGCTTTCATTCTTCAAGGCATACACTTAACAAGGTGTCAGAGACATTCCTCAGAGATTTCTCCTTCAGGCGAAGCGAGGCAACGTTTTTCTAATCTGCCTCAAGGTTTGACCTTCATGTGTGCAGAGATGATGTCCTACATCACGTGAGACGGTAACACTTTATTTGACTAACCCATCAAATAAAGTGTTACCCGTGGTTGTAATCCACGGTTATTGTGACTTTTTCGTAATCCTCAAAAACACTCAGCTAATTATCCACCAATCAGCTCACACAAAGTTCCTAGAAAATGTTGTCTTTGTTTTTATTTAAAGAGGCAGCGTAATGTAAACTTTTTTGAGCTGTACATTGTCTTATGATGTTATTCCTTCATCAAAAATATACCAGCAGTGTTGCCTTGATTCTTAGAATCATGTTTGAGAAATCACTTAATCTCCATTGGCAACCATTCAGCTGTTCAAAAAAAAAAAAAAAAGCCTGGTGGGATCTGGGTTGCTGCTCATTGGAGCAGCAGTTTCTGAGCTTCTCAGCTTATGAGCTTCCGTCTCATAGAGCAGGCCGCCCCCCACTCAGCTCCTTCAAACTAGCCAAGAGTAATTAGCAAACACCTGGGTGTACTATACGTCTACACGTCTCATACAGTGCTTGTAAAAATGTTGTCAAAGTGATTAAAAGAGGAGCCATGTTGTAGCGGCTTCCTGAAGGCAGAGTTTCAGAAAGATCAGGAGTTTGTAAAAAGCCAGAGCTTCATTTTCAAGATGTTAAATTACAAAGTGAAATTTCTTTTAAGTCATGTAAGATATTTACAACATTTTTTATAACAATTGGAGGTAACATAGTTACTTGATTGTGCTATGAAATAGCATTAACATCATTAATACATTATTTTACCCTGTGGATGTGGTGGGGATAAGGAAGAAGGAACTGTGAATTGTGGGTGATTTGCCACAGGATGTTCTAAACCACCTGGCTTTATATGAGGATAGAACAGAAACATAATTGATTGTCTCACTGTGGGGAAGTTCAGATGTACCAGCAGAATGTTAAAGGTAAATAGAAGCATGCACATTCAGATTAAGGGAAGAAATTTTAAAATCAGAAAAGTAACAACAGACTGAGGGCAAATGTACAACATAAGAAAATAATACTGTAAAAACAATAAGGATAGCAGACAATGTCAAACAAATGTGCAAGTGAGTCAGTGGCAAACATCTTCATAGAGGTGGCTAGATTGGGACAGTAAAGACTAGAATTTTTTCATCAATATCAAGAAATTATTGACTTAAATAAAACAAGCTCTGATATCTTGCGGTAAGGTAGAAACTAGACTGAAAATAACTTTACAATTTATGTTTTGCAGTGCATGACACTAGAATGAAAAATACAAGTTAACAACATTTGGAATATATTAGCTGACGTGTATTGCATTCCCAATGACTGGTGGGAAAGGATTTGTGATGACGCTCCTTTGAGCACCCTGGGTGCAGCAGTCCATTTCCGGCGGTGGGGGGGATGACTGTATGGTTTGGAAGACATTCAGATATGAAGAGTTATAAAAAGGATTTTTACTGCATTTGATCAAACAGTTTGGAAAAGGTTGAGTTAATGTTGTTTCAGATGAAAAACCTGTCTGCTGCGAGTAGATTAGATTGATATTAGTGTGGAAAAGCTAACTTATATGTTTTTACTCTATCTGTTGATAAGATAGTGACAGCTCAGGCCCCCCCAACCATGTCAGTGAGGCTCAAACAGAAATTCAGGACATGCAACTGGCTGCTCAGATGACGCTTGAATTAAAGGTCCCTTTCCTCTGACCATGATGTAACCACCGGGCAGCTGGCCTGTGATAAACCCTGTGTAGATGCAGGAGAGGCTGAGGGTGGTGGGGGGGGGGGGGTATCTATCTGAGCTGAATTTTCTGGAGTTTTCTGTGACGAGGTGAGGGTATCGCACTAAAGACGGCTGATGTGAGCAGCCTGCAGCAGGTTGATAAGGTGAAGGGTGGAGCCGAGTCCGGTCTGGTGAAACAGCAAAGTCATGAAGCAACGCCACAGGGTGAGGAGGGGAGTTGGGAATAAAAATAACAGCAGACATGACTCTGCCTCTGCTGGTAACTTTTTGAACAGATTGAAACTGGAACAGTTAAGGATTCTGGGATGACGATGTTGATCCCAGTGGCTTTCATATGAAATTGCAATAAAAGGCATTTATGGTTGTTGTAATGTGATAAAATATGAAGAAGTTCAAAAGGTTTGGGTACTTTTGGGTACTGTTCCCTCAGGAGGGTCAAATAAAACTAACATAGAGCCACAAATGTCATGTGACCTTTTGAAAAAGACAACATACACTGATTATCTTGTTTGAACGAGAAAACGTTCTTCTTTTAACGAGATTTTAAAAATTTGTTATAAGAAAGTTTCTTGTTTTGACAAGCTTGCATCTTTCTATTACAAGGTTTTCCCGTTTTAATAACAGCATCTTGTTAAATTACTCATTGAAACGAGAAGTTTCTTGTTTATAACGAGACGAGAGTAGCTCATTATGAACAGAAAATGTCTCGTTTCAGTAAAAAAAAAAAAAAAAACATTCTTGTTGGAACAAGAAAACTTCTCACTTTAAAGACAAAGTTTCTTGTTATAATGAGATTGAAAATTCATCAACCTTTTCGTTTTAGGAAGTTTTGAATCTCATTTTAATGAGAAATTTTGTTAGTGAAACGAGCTACTGCTCCTGAATCTATTTCCAAGCTCTGACAGTACTTCTGTAGAATTGAATTCATTTGCTTTGTGGCTTTTTATGTAATTTGACACAAACTTAAAAACACTGATCAACAAAAAAGTTTAATCCAGGAGTGTCCAAATTTTTTGACATGTGCCAAAATTGTTGTGTCAAAAGGAAAAGAAAATAATAATAATAATGAAAATATATAGAGACTTTGCAAAGCAGTTGCAAAGTTTATGCAAAGACTTCCTTTAGGAGTCTTTGCATAGACAGGCTATACTTTTATAAAAAAAAGTTTCATTGTAAAAATAAAGAATGCCTCGTGTTATATGTCATGGTTTCATTTTAAGAAAGCCCGTAATAATTTGCTCCTTTGCACCTCTGCTGCACATTTGTGTCAGTCTTGAACTGCAATTGGAGGCCACAAAAATCAATCCAAGAACCACAAGTGGACCCCGAGCCACACTTTGGTTTGATTTGTGAAAAACCCTTAATGAGAAATTAAGGGTTAAATTCAGCTGGTCTTCTCTTCAATCCGCAAATTATCTTTAAAAAAAACAAAAGTCCTTAAAATTTGATGTTCGGATTCATTTTTGCAATTATTTTCAAGAAAGTTCATCTCTTCTTGCTCTGTCATCTAAGCTTCAAAAACAAAATGTTTGCACCAAAAGTCAGATGCAAACATAGTATGTTTTTTTATTTCGTTTTTTTTTTTTTCTGATGAAAGTATGAAATGACAGTGTGGAGTTTAACTGAAAGCCAGCTTGTCAATCACCACACAGAAAGGTTTCAGCTGCCTTGTTACAGGCCACTGTGAGAGGCCTGTTACTCTACACCAACAGCAACCAGATTAACACACACAGTGGAAAACCAGGGGCAGCAGAAGTGACATACTTGTGTGAGTGTGTGTGTGCACACATTTTCTAATGAGTTGCAAACGTCTTCCTCTGCTGCCACACAAGGTGAGGTGTTGCGTATGAGGAACTTAAAGCATCAAAAAGGGAAATGAAATTGTCAGAACGCCAAGCAGTGAGTCAAGAGAAGCAGAAACGGAGGCTACGGGATGACATTTTCCGCCTTTAATTTAATTGTTTCTATCCAAAAAAAAAATACCCAAACAAACAAAGAAACATGCCGGCCTGAGAGAAAGTGTCTCTCGTTCCGACTCTCTTTTGCATACTGGGGCTGTGAGTTGTGGTTCTCTGCATTGTTATCATTGCTGTCATCGCTAACAATGAAAAACAGTGTGTGTTCAGGCGATGGGGGAGGAGCAGACACACACACAACGACACAGGAAAAGAAGGAAAGAGCAGCCAGCTGTCGGGCGTCAGAGAAAAAAAGAAGAATGAAAAAAAAAACGTGTGATTGAGTACAAAAGGAGAGTATGTTGCAGTGAACTGGCCGAGCTGGAGGTTGTAGCGGGATTAGGAAAAGTCTGTAGGACTCTAAAGGAAAACGCTACTCTTCTTTGTTTCAGCTCCTGGTCATAACTTTGTGACATCTTAATAATCTCTTCTCCTCTCTGATTTGGAGTAAATTACCAGCAACAAATTGTATGCAGATCACAGGGCATGTGTTGCCCAGCCTCCCAGCGGTGGATATTGAGCTCCTTAATGTGACATATTTAACCAATTATCATTTAGTTCAAGTCAAACACGGCAGGCTGGCAGAGAGTCCACACGTCTGAAATCAAAGTTTCATGACCGCACCCCTTAAGGCCATGTGTTGCCATGCCTACCCCGCTCCATGAGTCTGGCCATGTTGAGCACACATGTGAAGATCTATTGATGACCAAATAATGACAGCGTTCTGGAAGTACTGCCCTTCATTCCACTCAAGTCTTTGTCGCTCAACTGATCGACTCCATCTGATTCAGGAGAGGAGTCCGATTTGACGAAATAGATGCATTTGCTTCTTCTCTTTCTCACTTTTAAACCTTTTGCTGAAATCAGAAGATGAAGATAGAAAACTTCAGAGGTTTATCCATCCATCCATTTTCTTCCACTTATCCGGGGTCAGGTCGCGGGGGAAGCAGCTGCAGAAGGGAGGCCTAGACTTCCCTCTCCCAGCCACTGCTTCCAGCTCTTCCAGGGGAACCCCAAGGCGGTCCCAGGCCAGCCGAGAGACATAGTCCCTCCAGTGTGTCCTGGGTCTTCCCCGGGGTGTCCTCATCATGGGACTTGCCCGGATCACCTCACCAGGGAGGCGACCAGGAGGCATCCTGACCAGATGCTCGAGCCACCACAACTGGCTCCTCTCGATGTGGAGGAGCAGCGGCTCTACTCTGAGTCCCTCCCGGATGACTGAGCTTCTCACCCTATCTCTAAGAGAGAGCCCACCCACCATACGGAGAAAACCCATTTTGGCCGCTTGTATCCGTAATCTCGTTCTTTCGGTCATGACCCAAAGCTCATGACCATAGATGAGGGTGGGAACGTAGATCAACCGGTAAATCCAGAGCTTTGCTTTTTGACTCAGCTCTCTCTTCACCACGATGGACCGGTACAGCGCCCGCTTCACGGCAGACGCCGCGCCAACCCGCCTGTTGATCTCCCGCTCCCTTTTTCCCTCATTCTTGAACAAGATCCCGAGATACTTGAAATCCTCCACTTGGGGCAGGACACCCTCCCCGACCCGAAGAAGGCACTCTACCCTTTTCCGGCTCAAGACCATAGCCTCGGATTTGGAGGCACTTTATGCATTTATATTGAATAGCATTTCGTCATACATAATCAAGTCTCAAACATCCATCACTTATACCCACTTATCCTTGCAGGGTTCAGTCATTGGGCTAGATATGTTGGCAGTCCATGAATGCACTTTCACACCCAAAGACAACAGCCATGTTTTTGGACAGTGGAGGGAAGTGAAGGTACCCAGAGAGAATCCACGTATCCACAGGGAGAACATGAAGAACCGTGCAGGATTCGTACACAGGATGCAAGGCACCACTAGCTCCATTTCTATTAACCATAAAATGACATGAAAATAAACGTGCCTGATGGAAACACTGCAATTTCGGAGAGACACATGATTTTTAATAAAAGCTGTTGTGCTGGGAAGAGATGGTTTTTCAGCACTTTTTTGTCCTACCAATTAAGTGAAGACGCCAAAGAAGAAAACAGGAAGCTTATACTTTTCAGGCCCTCTTAGCACCTTTGGTCGTCCATATAGGCTTGGTGGTCTTAATCATTCATATTTTAGGCTTCTGCTTGTGTTGCATGTCTGAAGAGGTAGAGGTTATTTATTACTACTACAATGACAATGTGGAAGAGAAAATAATTTAAAATACTTTCTGTGTCTTCAAAATTGATCCACCAGGCCTGATTTCACAAACATAAAACAATTAATTTTTTCACAGTTGCCCTCAGTCCAGCTTGAATAAAACTACAGCCACAAATATTTAATAACACATCAACCTTTAGAATGATTTTCTTTGTCACTTTTATTCTCTATTAAATAATTATTACATTTGTTTAGCATACTGGTAAATGCTGCTTCGTGTATTTTTCATTTGGGTAGACCATTCTACGCCAAAGGCAGCTTGATCAATTTGACTAGCAGCCAGTAAGGAGGATGGAATTAGGTAAATGAACATTTAAATAAATTATTTTAAGTTGTGTTTTATCACAATGATAAAAAAAATAGATTTGATGATAAAAGCTGCTTAAAACATTCTGATTTTTAAAAAAATGTATTAGACTCAGTTTCTGTGTTTTTGCTTTTATTTTCTCACCTTGCTGGTTTTCTGAAAACCCCCTAGCGCCCTCTAGTGCCGAGGCACTCACTTTGAAAACTTCTGTAAACAGAACCTCATCTGCAAACAGAAAATCATCATAAAACTGAGTGTAAACACTGATACTGTAGGAAAAGTCAAATCCCGCTGCCTGCAGCATTCAACTAGTCCACAACATAAAAGATGTGACAGCACTGGTACTGTCAAAGTCATTCTGACCAGGGTGGATTTTCCAACAGCTGCACAGATATTTCTATGAAAACTGATTTTAGTGTCACTTGCCACAGCTGATTACTGTCTCATCTATGGAATCAAGAAATCTCTAAAAAAGAACATGTCTGCCAAGTTTTATCTGTCAAGTTTGAATTTTGTCAAGTGGGTCATTATCCATAATTGGGAAAACATTAAACAATGGTGAGACTTCACCCAAAATACTCCAAAAGCTAATCAACAACTCTGACATTGCTACGCTAACACAATACAGAGAAAATAAAATGATTCTCATCATCGTCAACAATAGTCAACATGGTAGTAAATGTTTGACGGTCTGGGGCTGTTTAAATAATTTAAATAATTGTTTTGGAGATCCTGAGTCAAAGAGAGGAAGTCTGCATGAGAGGCCGTGGCATGACCTGGAACATTCATGCTTGAACACCTTCCACTGTTATGATGAGCAGTTGCCTTCAAGGTGTATTAATAAATTACCTACACACATGTGTCTTACAGCTTCTTTTTTTTGACAAATTAAATTATTACTATCACTGTATTTTATTAATTCTGGTTTCCCTTATCTAATATTAAAATAGGTTCGATGTTTAAATGTAATTATTTAAGTGC
Organism: Poeciliopsis prolifica; assembly: GCF_027474105.1. NCBI lineage: Eukaryota > Metazoa > Chordata > Actinopteri > Cyprinodontiformes > Poeciliidae > Poeciliopsis > Poeciliopsis prolifica. The sequence goes on from NW_026562402.1 coordinate 3,638,341, forward strand.
GATTAAAAAGAAGTATTTATTTCCATTTAGAAATAGATTCAGAATTGAATTTAATTGAATTAAAAAAAAGTGCTGCTAGCTGTTCTGGTGTCTACCACGCGGGGGCAGCATTGAGTTAAGCCCTCGTTTGCCAGCTGCCAGTGAACTGCAGAACAAGCGCAATGAACCGCAATGGCGGTCAGATTACAAGCAGGCGATCCTTTCAGAGGAAAACTTGGATTTCTTTTTCTTCTCCTCCATGCCTGTCGGGGTTCGACTGAAGAACTTAAATGGGATGAAAATGGCTACGTCCTCTACTGCCCCTGCATGGGTAATTTCTGGCTTTATATCTGTGTTTTCTGCTGCTGAAATTGAACTTTTCATATGGAGAAGTTTATAGAGATTTAAAAGTTTGGTTAGTGAGTCTAGAAGTTGTGCTTTCATCAGATGGTTTCTAAATGCCTCCGGTCTGGAGGTGTTTCCAGGACTCGGCTAAAAGCTGTTCGCAGTGATGGAGGAATGACGGGTCATTAAACCTCCTGCTCTTCTCCTCCAGGTCGCTTCGGGAACCAGGCGGACCACTTCCTGGGATCTCTCGCCTTCGCCAAGATGTTGAACCGAACCCTGGCGGTCCCTCCCTGGATAGTGTACCGCCACCACACCCCGCCTTACACTAATGTAAGTACAGCTTAGAACTCCTGGAGGGTTTTACCTTGGATTAGGGATGAACAAACTTCCTGTTCAAAGGTCAAGTAAGGCTTCTAGAGCAGATCAAAGGTCTTCTCCCTTCTGATGTTTTATATTTCTAAAGCTTGACTACCAGCCTTAACAAAATGGTTCTTACACACAAAAATAAATATTTGGTGTGTAATTTAAGAGACAACTCTGAAACTACTTTCATGTTTTATGTGTGAAATGGGCTTAACTGATTGGAAATGCGCTCCATTTTAAACTACAGACCAAATGAAATCCTCAATTATGCTGTCAGCAGATGCAACTTGTTCTCATTTTTCCTTTTGTTTCATTCTAAAATTAGCTACATGTTTATGCAAAGTCTCTCATCTCCTGCTCACATAGCCTTAGCAATGAGCTCAAGTAATAATAATAGCTTTGGCCTAACTTTAGTCCAGTCAACTATTTAAAAAAATATATTTATAGGTTCAATTGCGATTTCTTTTGTAAGTCTGGGGTCAAAAATAAAATCAGCATTTTTCTTTTCAGACCAAATCCGATTTCAATCTGTTTTTCTCCGCTTTTATTTAAAAAATTACACAAAACAGTTTTGAAACATGAACGTTTTCCCAAAGATGAAATTTCTATACAATCAACTCATGTTTTTTTATTTTTTTTTATGTTATCAAATGAAAAACCATTTCAACCTGGAGAGAAACATGTCATCGTGTCGCCTCATGCGGCTGAACTAAAAGCCTCACAGAGGCGTAATGCTCCTTTTCTCTCTTCTTCAGGTTCATATTCCGTACCGGGAGTTCTTCCAGCTGGGGGCGCTGTCTGCCTACCACCGTGTGGTCAGCTTGGAGGACTTTATGGAGGTGCTTGCTCCCAAATACTGGCCCCCAGGCCAGAGGAAGGCCTACTGCTTTGAGACCGCAGCACAGCGGAGCGCAGACAAGAAGACCTGCCCCATGAAGGTCAGAGGTCACAGATACTCAATCCCAGTAGATTGATAGATTGATCTGTAACCCATCACAGAACAGCTGCATTTATACAAAGATTAAATTCAAAACAAGAAAACTGTTTGTTATTTTTGTGACTTCTATAGCTGAGCTGCATTTATTTTGGTGTATCATAGTAACTGGGGCACATATGCACACCACACATTTTTATTATATGTTTATAAAAGCATTTATAATTTTCCTTTCAGCCCACAATGCTTTGTGTTGGTCCATCACAAAAAGTCCCAGTAAAACACTGGAGAGTTTGAAAAGGTTCTGCCTCCTGCTGCGTCGGTATCGACCGATGTTAGTCATTTTCTAACATATCAGTCTTGGTCTGATAAATAAAATTGGGCCGATATGAACAATCTGGTTACCGGTATCGACCCAAATCTGCATTTGGGTGCCTTCCCAGTGAAGCCTGGACTCACGCTTCTGATCCATTTCCAGGACGGCAATCCTTTCGGCCCATTCTGGGACTATGTGGGCGTGGAGTTTGACCAGTCCATCCTGTTCGGAGGGATTTCCTTCAGCGCTTATCACCAACCTCAGTGGATCAAGAAGTAAGAGCTTTGTTGTACACAAGGACAAAATCATTGGTAGTGTATTAGAACCGCTCTGGATCAATCTAATCGTTATTTTTAGCTGTATGGATTTTGATTTCCCCGTGTTGGAACAGGTTCCCGGCCTCTGAGCACCCGGTCCTGGCGCTGCCCGGCGCACCGGCCCAGTTCCCAGTGGTGGAGGAGCATGTGGGTCTGCAGCGCTACGTGGTATGGTCACCCAAAATGGTGAAGGAGGGAGAGGAGCACATTGCCGCCCTGCTGGTCAGACCGTATGTGGGCATCCACCTGAGGATCGGCATCGACTGGGTCAGATGATGGGAGAGGTTCTATATATCAGGTTCTGTAGATCAGGCTCACAGTTCATACATATTGGTAACAGTGGAGGAGAGAATGTGATGGAGAAAATATAGATATATGCACATGGTTTCCTGATATATCGCAGGCCTAATATCTGTCAGACCTCAGCAGGTCCGGTTCTGAATGGCCTCTTCCTGTTTTTTCTCCAGCAAAACGCCTGCCGGCTGCTGGAGAGCGGCGACACAGGGCCTCACTTTATGGCGTCGCCCCAGTGCGTCGGCTACAACCGCCAGACGGCCCCGCCCCTTCCCATGAACGCCTGCCTGCCCGACCTGAAGGAGATCAGCCGGACCGTGCAGCGCTGGGTGAGGAAGACCGGTGCTCGCTCCGTCTACATCGCCACCGACTCCGAGTCCCACAGCAGAGACATCGAGAAGCTCTTTAAGGGCAAGGTGGGTTGTCAAGCAGCTCAGTTGTTAGCAGCTCTGCTTCTCTAAATATCTGTCTGTTGGTACAGAAGCTAAGCAGTGAGACGAAGTCGGGAAATGATTGGTAGGGCAGCTATGATCCTCCTCTTTCACTCCTCTTTGACTTGGGGTTGTAGTTCAGGAATTAGTTGAACTTTTGAGACGCTAATCAGCTGTTCTTGATTGTAAAAACAGTCCTTTGTTTCCATGGTTTTGCTTCAAAACTGGCTACAAATGAATAAGAGGGGACAAAATGCTTCCAGCTGCACAACCCAACAACCAGAGTAAATATTTCTCCAGACATGCAGCGCCTCAAACAGGAAGTGAAGAAATCAGAATTGACTTAACACAGCTAGTGCAACGTGCTGCCGCCAGGATTGGCTTAATTCTAAAGCTAATAACAGTAAGCAGTGCAAAAATTGCTCCTCCTACAGCAACGCTGAACCAGTCCTGCCAGTTGTTCATGCAAAATAAACCGATTTATTCATGCTAATGTAAATATTGCACAAAAATTGTCAAGAAGACTGGGATTGGGTGATGCTAACTCCCACCAGTAGGTGGCAGTCATACAGCAATATGGCAAGAAACAAAAATTGAGCTTTTTAATTTCTCTAAAGAATAAAAATGTTTGTGTCCAATGTACTTATTTTTTTCCTTCTATTTGTAGATTTTGGAAGGGATTTTCTTAGGAAAAAATATTGCAGATATTTCTAAAATAGCACCGCAAAAATGAGTGAAACTTAAATTATACTTAAATCCTGGAAGCTTTCAGTCTTTCTGTAGTCAGTTTGTCTTTCAGCGCCAGCCCAGCTTTGGTCCCTCTTGCTTTTAACAGCAGCTCTCCCTGTGGTTCTCTGCAGGTGAAGGTGGTGAGCCTGCAGCCGGACTTGGCCCAAACTGACCTGTACATCTTGGGACAGGCGGACCACTTCATCGGGAACTGCGTCTCCTCCTTCTCCGCATTCGTGAAAAGAGAAAGAGACGTCCGCGGCCTGGCCTCCTCTTTCTTTGGTATCGAGACGCCGACCAACACAAAGAAAGGACCGAAACAAGAACTCTGATCTGGGGACAAGTTCAAAGGAATAGTACAACGGATCATGAGGATATTTCATATGTAGTGTCTCAGAGAGGCAGGTCCAGCTTTACTCTGAAGAGGAAAAGGCTGGGAATTAGAGCTGCTACCCTGGGAACTGTTTTGACATGTTTTCCAGCTCCTAAAGAACTTCTTCACCATCTGTCTGCTGCTGCTCATTTGTTTTTAACACATCTTAGAGGCTTTGTGAACCTCTGTCCGTGATGATCATCTGCCTTTCATGCAGAGAAAAGCGGCATTAGCCAGGACCAAGCACTACTTGGAACGCTGAGAACAGCATCCTTCAAGACTCATTTAAGTTTGGAGTTCACATTTTTTTAATCAATAAATCAGTATTCTAAGAATGTTATGTATTTATTTTTAATCACATTCATGTACAGCTCAAAGTTTGGTTTCATCAGCTGATTTCCTGAGACGAAAGCAAAAACATTTTGACGTTTCAAACAAGTGCCTCAATTTTTCAGACTCATGTATCTAAAGAAAAAACATTCTTCAAGTCATTCTTTTCAAAGCGACTGTCATATTTTATTTAATAAGTAGATTTCATCAGCTGGCATAAGGTTTTTTAGTTGCTGAAAATTAATGGCCAGCATGTCCGTTATGTAGCATCAGTATTAGAAAAATCAGTTCTACATCCATTAGGCAGTGTTAAAGTAATGGAAGGAAGGAAGGAAGCCCCTGTCCCCTATTCTTCAAAACAAAAAAAGGTCAAATATTTGTGCATGCTAAGATATTAAAGGCTTAACAAAAAAAAGGTCAAACAGCCCAGCGTTCCCACGCAGTCCAAACAAAAACATACATACTGATCACCAACATGTTGAAGATACATCCATTGATCAAATCAGTAATAAAAACTTTGTCAAAAAAATATAAAGGCTAAAAAAATAAATCGTGAAACTACAGATTTACGTGAATCGTAAATCTGTAGTTAATCTCATTCAGAATTAGAAATCTGACCAATAATTCTACCGATATTATATTGGTCAGTTATCACTCTTTAATATGGGAGAAGCCGCTTAACCTGACCTAATCTCCATGGGTGTAAATCTATAAAAAGGTTGGTTTCTGTTAATCAAGATGCTGAGCGAATTTCTTTTTTTTTATGGGACAATTATCTTTACGGAATTTTCGCTGTAAGGAGCCACAGTGTCTTCCAATAGAAATGATCAAACTGTTGGACCTTACCTGATGATCTAGGAGCGAATCCCAAAAAAAGAAAAAAGGACCGGATGTTGACGCCCCTTTTGTGGCGAAGACGCTGGCAGCGCGACTTACCGTAAACACCCGAAGAGATGCGCAGCCATTTTCGGTTGATTTCTCCAGGCTTCCGAGGGAATTTTCTCTGGCAGGTCTCACTCGACTGCAATGGGACTTCTGGACTGAACAGCACTACTCACCGGTACATTCCAAACCCCGACAGTCCGCGGGTTTCATGTTCGTTTTTAACCCCAGCAGTTCGTCTTTCAGACTGTTAGCCAGGCAGTGCTACCATCCTGGTAGCCCAGGTTGCCCTCGGTGTGTTTGGCGTTGCTAGGCCGGTGCTGCGCTCCCTCCGCCCGGGACGAATCTCACCTAAGCTAGCGTTAGCTGAGCTGCTACACGGATCGCTGGTTTCTGACGTGAATTTTACGTGTAATAATTGTTTTGTGAGAAGAGGCTGACCAACAAACTGCTCCCAGTGGCTGTCATTCATTGCTGCTTCGGTTAGTTTACTTAACTCCGTTAGCTAATTTAGGCTTGTGGCTTCGGACGGCATTAACCGCCACTGTTACCAACGACCGAGCTGATGAATGTATGAATAGCTCAGTTCAAACCCTGTTATTCCAGTGGATGCTGTGGTTTTATTGATCAGTTTGGAAAACTCTCCTTAAACGTAGCCCTGTTATTCATTCTTAACATGCTTATTGAAAAATGCTGCGATATTTTAATAGTCTTCATCAGTTTATTCTCTGGCATTTCCAGTCTCTTAGCTGACATCATCAGAGGAATGTTTCAGCTTTTACCTATGAATCATCCAGGCATAGAGGACGTGAAACCTGAGGGATGAACCGAGATTTGTACACACAATACAGTTGTGTCCAATACAATGTAACTGTCAGACAATGTACCATGGAAATGCACTGATCAGGCCTCTCCTGGCCGATGGTGATTTCCATTTTTCATTCAGGTCCAAAGCTTTGAGTCCATTTTGTTTCGTTTCCTCAATTACTGTGAATGACATGCAGCATGATCCTTGATACAGGTTTTAGTTTGGAATCCAAGCAGCAGAATACAAAGGAATTAACCACCCGTAAAGATTGGGCGTCTCTTTCTCGCATAATTTTCATGATTCAGCCACATGGTTGACTTCTCCATGTGTGGTTAAGAGCTCTAATTAAGGATAGCTGCAGCCTACAAAATGACTTTTGTAGCCCTTTGTTTAAGGCCAGGAAAGAGGCTTACACACATCGACTTCTTAAATATTAGTAAAAACAGTACATGCTTCCTCTGAAAATTTTCAGGTACTGTACTACACTGAAAACGAGAAGAAAACAAACCAAAGTTCTAAGAAATCTTTACGAAAACATTTGAGTGTTGCTGAGATGAATGAACTCCCTGTGTCTGCCCCACCTTCTCCAGATGCCGCCGTCTTTTCCGGTGAAGCCTTTCTGAAGCTGCGAGGACACGAGGTGCCAAGACGTGAGGACCAGCCACTGCTTCCCAACATGTCCAAGACCAAGAGCTCCGAGTCCGTCAAGGTGGTGGTCCGCTGTCGTCCTATGAATGACAAAGAGAAGGCCTCTAAATTTGAGCAAATGGTTTCTGTTGATGTCAAACTGGGTCAGATCAAGGTCAGGAACCCGCGGGAAGCCAGCGAACTCCCCAAAGTCTTTACTTTTGATTCAGTTTACGACTGTAACTCGAAACAAATAGATCTGTATGATGAAACCTTCCGGCCTTTGGTCGATTCTGTTCTCCTTGGCTTCAATGGGACCATTTTTGCTTACGGCCAAACAGGAACAGGAAAGACGTACACAATGGAGGGAGTGAGAAATGATCCGGAGAGGAGAGGGGTGATCCCCAACTCCTTTGAGCACATTTTCACGCACATTTCACGCTCCCAGAATCAGCAGTACCTCGTCAGAGCGTCGTATCTGGAAATTTACCAAGAGGAGATCCGGGACCTGCTCTCCAAAGACCAGTCCCACCGCCTGGAGCTCCGGGAGCGGCCCGACACGGGTGTGTACGTCAAGGACCTTTCGTCTTTTGTCACCAAGAGCGCGCGGGAGATCGAACACGTGATGAACGTGGGCAACCAGAACCGTTCGGTTGGCGCCACGAACATGAACGAGCACAGCTCCCGATCTCACGCGATCTTTGTCATCACGGTGGAGTGCAGCGAGTTGGGCGTGGATGGAGAGAACCACATCAGAGTGGGTAAGCTGAACCTGGTGGATTTGGCTGGAAGCGAAAGGCAAACAAAGACCGGTGCTCAAGGCGAGAGATTGAAAGAAGCCACGAAGATAAACCTGTCGCTTTCCGCCCTGGGAAACGTCATTTCGGCTCTGGTGGACGGCAGGAGCAGCCATATCCCCTACCGAGACTCCAAACTCACCCGCCTGCTGCAGGACTCCCTGGGGGGAAACGCCCGCACTGTGATGGTCGCCAACATCGGCCCGGCGTCCTACAACGTCGAAGAGACCCTGACCACGCTACGCTATGCCAACCGGGCCAAGAACATCAAGAATAAACCGCACGTCAACGAGGACCCTAAGGACGCCCTGCTCAGGGAGTTCCAGGAGGAGATCGCCCGGCTGAAGGAGCAGCTGGAGAAACGCGTGGGGAAGAAGAAAAAAAGGAGGCAGAGGAGGAGGGGCGGGGAAGGAAGCGACGGAGAAGACCTGGAGGACGGAGAGACGGAGGACGACGAAGAAGAAGGAGGCGGCGACTACTGGAGAGAGCAGCAGGAGAAGCTGGAGCGAGAGAAGAAGGCCGTCCTGGAGGACCACAGTCTGGTGGCCGAGGAGAAGGATCGGCTGCTCAGGGAAAAGGAGAGGAAAATGGAAGACTTGAAGAAAGAAAGAGAAGTCGGTGAAATGCTTGCAGCTAAAGTTAAGGTAAGCAAAAAAAAATAATCTAGAGGTTTTTGTTCTCTTTGTGCTTTCCACTCTGACTTGATTCTTTTCAACTTTGTGCGTCACTCAGGCGATGGAGAGCAAGCTTCTTGTAGGTGGGAAAAATATTGTTGATCACACCAATGAGCAGCAGAGGATGCTGGAGCTGAGGAGGCAGGAGATTGCTGAACAGGTGAACTCATGGTCCAAACAAACTGCTAACTGAAGGGGAGTTTTTACAGGAATGACGGAGAAACACTCTGGCACATTTCAAACCAACAGTGTTTCTGCATGTTTTGAATTATTCCACAATTTGTGACGGTTGCTTTTCTGTCCTAAGAAATTTGAAAACCATAATGAGAAAGAAATAGAAAGAAACCAAATAAAAACATGCTTACATACTCTTACAGATGATGTTATTCATCTGTAGGAGCTGGTAGGTAAAATTCAAATTGAAGCATCTGTTACAGGAACAGTACCCAAACTCTTCATGCTGAAACACTAAATGGACAAAACAAGAAACTAAAGATTAAAACAGCAACTTGGAGACAGAGTGTGAAGTGCTTTGATCCTCTGGATTTGATGCATGTTGTGGTAGATCTGCCTGATGCTTGGCCACAGCTGATTGTCTTCAGAGGCCTGGTGAGAGTCATTTCAGGAAGCCCTGGCTTTCAATGTTTGCTTCCAGAAACGGAGAGAGAGAGAGATGCAGCAGCAGATGGAGAGTCGTGATGAAGAGACTCTGGAGCTGAAGGAGACCTACAGCTCTCTGCAGCAGGAGGTCGACATCAAGACCAAGAAGCTGAAAAAGGTGATGTCTGATTTTTTAAATTTATTTTTTTATTCTTTTTCAGACCAAACTTGCTATGTAGTGTTAAAATAAATCAGCATAACATAAAAAATGTGTTTTATGGTAAATCGGGATTGCGGGTTTACAGAAGTCATGTGCAGAATATGTTCCTGGCTGTTAAATTCAGTACTGAGATTTGTTGTGCTTTTTGGTCAAACTAACCTTTTGCTCTGGATCTCGTGTCCTGCAGCTGTTTTCCAAGCTGCAGGCGGTGAAGGCAGAAATTCAGGACATCCAGGAGGAGCACATCAAGGAGCGGCAGGAACACGAACAGACGCAGAACGAGCTCACCAGAGAACTCAAACTCAAGTATGGAACACATTTCCCCCCTCAGTGCGCGTCTGCAGCTTCATTTTATTTTTTGCCGTGAATGATTTCATAAGACACATCTATGATTATGAATTCTGAATGTTTATCTTTCAGACATCTGATCATCGAAAACTTCATTCCTTTGGAGGAAAAGAATAAAATCCTCAACAGGGCTTTCTTCGACGATGAGGAAGAGTGCTGGAAGATGAAGGCCATCACTCGCATTGAGGAGTAAGCTCAAAACTACTCTGGAGTTTGGTTCAATCCGTCATGAGCTTAGTGGAAATCTCAACTTAACTAAAAACACCTTTAATCTACACATTTCCTATTTACGCGTAAAGCAATCAGATCCGTTTCCGGTGCAAATGTGAGCAATTCAGTTAGTTTGGACCGATCACCGTGGCGACTTCAGGTATCTGAGGATGGATTGCATGGATGAAACAGACTTTTACAGTTTCATCATTGTCATCCTAATATTTTCGTTGATTTCTAAAGTAAGTTATGTATTTTATGTGCTTACTTAAATTCCTTCCATTTAGAAAGATTTATGCATCTGGTTCTAACTGACCATGTAAAAGCAGAGCTGTGCTGCAGTGTGACCTGTTGTGCTGCAGTGTGACCTGTTGTGCTGCAGTGTGACCTGTTGTGCTGCAGTGTGACCTGTTGTGCTGCAGTGTGACCTGTTGTGCTGCAATGTGACCTGTTGTGCTGCAGTGTGACCTGTTGTGCTGCAGTGTGACCTGTTGTGCTGCAGTGTGACCTGTTGTGCTGCAGTGTGACCTGTTGTGCTGCAGTGTGACCTGTTGTGCTGCAGTGTGACCTGTTGTGCTGCAGTGTGACCTGTTGTGCTGCAGTGTGACCTGTTGTGCTGCAGTGTGACCTGTTGTGCTGCAGTGTGACCTGTTGTGCTGCAGTGTGACCTGTTGTGCAGTGTGACCTGTTGTGCTGCAGTGTGACCTGTTGTGCTGCAGTGTGACCTGTTGTGCTGCAGTGTGACCTGTTGTGCTGCAGTGTGACCTGTTGTGTTCTCCGTCCTGCTGCTCCAGCGACCATCAGATGTTGTCCCGGCCCCTGTCTGCCGTGGGCTACAGGAGGCCCCTCAGTCACCATGCTCACATCGCCATGAGGATGAAGCCTGACATGAGATACAAAGTGAGCTGCTTTTCTCTTTGTTTCGGAAACAAACATCTGAGTGGAGGACAATGATGATCGTCTTTTCAAACAGAAGTGGAGTCGTTGGTCGCTACATGCAAGCTCAGTATGGGAGACTGCTGCTAAGTCAGTGACTTGATTCAATCTTCTGCATTTCCTTAAGAAAAAAACACTTTTTATCCAAGTTGAATAATAAACTGAACTTGATCTCAGTTTGATCACTGGGGTCAATCTGGAATGGATTGATAAACATCAGGGTTAGACATGAATGCAGTTTCTAAATGAATGGAAGTCGATACAAAGTCCTTTTATGGGCACAAATACATGTGAGAGGGTAGTTGTATATGCTGCATATAGAGAACCACTTTCATTATTTCACCAATGAGGTCCTCACTTTTTTTATGTCTATTGCACTCTACCAGTTCGGGTTAAAGGTATGGTTTTGGTTCTGGTTAGGAACAGACTACTAAAGGTTTGATTTGGTTCTCAGGGTTAGCCTATAGAAACTAATGGAAGTCGGTGTAAACTCTTTGAAAAGATAGAACGATGTGTGTGTGTGTTTGTTGTGGGTTCTGTCAGGCTGAAAACATCCTGTTGCTGGACATGGACCTGCCTTCTCGGACCACTAAGGAGTACCAGGAGCCAGTCATCGCTCCACAGGTGGCAGCAGCTCTGGAGGACGCTCTAAGAGACGAGGATGAGATCCAAGTAGACGCTTCAGGCTTCCACAGCAGCTCGGGACCAACTCCGCCTGCAAGTGCCAGCAGCAGCCTTAAGAAACCAAAGTCTGGGTAAGAGAGCCCTCTGCCACTTTCATCTGTTTAGAAATAGTTATTTGTCGTGTAGCCGTCTTCTTCCACTGCTTCCTGTCTTTCAGTCGACCCAGAACAAGCAAGAAGTCGAGCACGCCGACCTCCCCTTTCAGCCCTTGCAGTCCAGCATCCCCTCTCTACCCACAATCCCGTGGCCTGGTGCCCAAGTGACGCCTTCTTCCATTGCCGTCACCAACCTCTTTGTGCACCTTCCCACTTTAAGACTCTTAGAGGATTGGGTTTGTTTGGTCAGGAGCCAAAGGAACCTTTAAGACCACCGCTGCTCTAGTTTCAGTTGTCACCACATCACTGCTAACAGCTGCCATGCATAAAGCCCCAGATCACACTGAGACCTCCTCTGCCATCTCTGACTCTTTGTCTTAAATATCACTAAGTTCTTAATATGAATATCACCTGCAGGGTCCAGTCCATGTCTGCATATTTCTCTCTTTACGTCAATCTGTCACATCGTGGTAAACTTCATGCGTGTGATTTTTATTTGTTTGATTGTATCTGACGGTCAGAGAGCAGATGACACGACCGTTGCTGTGATCAATAAATGCTGATCTTCTGGCAGAAAGAGGCAGGAAAGGATGGAAGCATCCCAGCGGGTGGGTAACCCACCACTACAGACACATCAGGGTTCCGAGGTGCCTTAAACCTGCAATCCTCAAAGTCCTCATTTAAATCCTGCAGGCATGTCGTCTCCTTCATAAATTCATTCATTTACTACATCATGCACTGCTTGAATGGAGGTGCTTAGAATACAACCTTTTCTTTGGGTTGCTTGGCGGACGAAGAGCAACACAGTCATGGTTAGTAAAAGTTCAGCCTTTTTCAAATGGAAAGTCTAGTGTCACAGGACATGATTAGGAAATGAGTTCCTAAAAGCTCTTAAAATGAAGTAAATAGGTCTCAAGATTCTACCTTCAACTAAATCACATTAAGGTCAGGACTTTGATGCTCATTAACCCCTTTGGTTGCAGGATCTGCACTCATTGTTTACGCCTTGCACACCAAAAGTGTTCTCCTGATCCACTTTGGTTGTTTGTCACAACCATGTAACCCATAGCTACAACCTTGTAGCTATATATATATATATCTTGAAAGGGGGTGAACTTTAACCTTTCCATGACCATGTATTGACCCTGTGAGTTCTTTATAACTCATCTATCTGTCTTTTGAATGAGAGCCCAGCAGCTTCCCTCCCCCTGCCACCACAGCTGGACTAAATGTAGACTTGCCACAGAAATCGGTGGAAACACTTGAACTTGCAGGACGCTCCATCTTTCTGCCTCTATGCTACTTTGTTACTGTGATGCGTGCGCTGTTTACCTGCTGCTACTGTGGAAGGGTCTCCAACCCACTGTGACGTTTAAACAAGCCTGGGTCAACTTGCAAACTGCATCCCCTCACATCGATGTTTTCTCCCAGCAGCTGGAACCGTCCTCGCTGTTTGACCCATGCCTGCTATTCATTTAGATAATTAACATTATAGACTTGTTGCTAGGCAATCTGTCATGTAAAGGAGAAAATAGGTTACCATATTAAAAGAAAAAGTACTTATAACTTATTGAAATCTTTCCTTTTTTTATATGCAGATGTAGATTTAATTTTTATATGCTTTTTTTCTTGTGAAATACTTTTATTTTTTTGAGCTCTGTAATTTAAGGTTAAAAGATTTATTTTTAGCGTCTTACATGCAGTATGTGTATTTTCTATTCTCTGTGGCTTTTGTGCGTGTGGGTGTGTGTGTGCGTGTGGGTGTGTGTGTGTGTGCGTGCGTGTGTGCGTCTGCGTGTGTTTGACTGGATCGTTTTCCCACACGGTTGAGATTAAAGTGTGTAAGTGCAGAAAAAAGCTGGATTCAGGTCACAACTGAGCATTTACTGCTTGCAGCTGTTGAGTCAATTTACCAATTGCATATCCTTTCGGATCAGAACCGGTTGATGTAACTAACATTGCAGCTCTGTAGACGTGTTGCATGATCTTGGCATGCTTGAGTAACACATTTGGCTTTGCTGTTATTTATCAGTCACAGGAATCTGGCAAGCCCAGTGTTATTGTCTTTATTTATTGTTTAGCCACAGCACTGGATCAGAAACTTTACACTTGTGTGTGACCAACTTTTATGCACTGTTATCATTTTTAGGCCAAATGTCTCTTTTTTTTTGTTTTTTTATGTTTTCTTGTTCAGTATCTTTTCATTATTAAAGAAATTTTAGTGAAAACCATCCTGGTATGTCCTTATTTAAAAGCAGTATGGTCTAGGAAGATGCTACTTTGTTCTTTGAGCTTCCATTAGTGCTGATTTATGGCTAATTGTCTATCTTTTAAAAGCCTGAGCTCCCAATTCAAATTTTGACCCATACTGATGTTTTTATTTTATTTTTTACCTGGTGTCTGTCAACCCTCCCTCATGGCAGAGCAAAAGGGGACAGTGACTGATTCAAGACGTTCGTGGGGGATTGGTTCGTAATAAATTATATCTTCATCCAGAGACCTTCTGGATGAAGCAAAGTGTAGAACAAGGGACTGGTTTTCACCAGGCCAGGCTTGGTGACTGCAGTAGACACTTTTCAACCCAAGGAGGGCAGCACTAAGACAGTTTTACCCCAGAATCAATTATTGCAGAATCAAGCAAATTTACATTAAATTGTCACAATTTGTACATTTGAGATAAAGAACATATTTACACAATTTACCTGCAAAAAACATAATTTGGGGTTTTAGTTAAGATTACATATAATGCCAGGAAGCCTGAGTCTTTACATAAAAAATATATATATATATATATTTACCCTTTTTTAACCCTTTAAAATCTGTTCACTGGTCTAATGACATCATTCAACGGATTAAGAAGTTATTGCATCTTTAGAATCCACTTTATTATCAACAGTTCCAAATTAAAGTCACTCTGATCTGAAATGATTTTTTAAAAAGTGGAACATAATATTCATATACATTCAGCAGAGGAGCACAAATGTACAAAAGCCAAAGTGCATGACAAACAAATGACCTACATACAATACTCGAAGGTAGATCCAGCAGGCCCAGAAGTAATCCGGAGAGAGAGGATGTAATCATCTTTTAATCCTAAAATTCAAACAGATTTTTACTATTGCACCTATAATTTACCTATTTACTGAAAGTCTTTTTATATTAAACACAGTCGATTTTCTGTTTACGTCACAGTTTCTTTTTCACAAACCAGCTGAGCAGTTCTGAATTGGACTTTTTTTGCCATTTTATCTTCTTTCTGATTGACTTGTTCCTTGTTTGCTGTTTCATCTGGAGATCTGCCTGTGCAGCGTCCGTTTGGCACAGGTCAGGGGTCAGGAACCGGAAGAAAAAAAGCAACAAAAAGACAAGCAAAAGGGGACAAAGGAGTAATGCCCCATAAGACTAGAATCTAGAGTCCAAAAAAGTCACAGGAGATACTTTTTTATTGAAGTACCTTTGTAGGATTAACAACACAAGACACTTTTAAAAATGTCCACACCACTTCAAGTCTCGTAAACTAAAGGAAAAAACAAATCAATTTATTGCGTAAAAAATGATGAGTACACAATGGGAGAAAACTTGCATGTCGAAGATTATTTGTGTATTTTTTTTATCATGCTAGTTCATTCATGTAAAAAGGAATATTAATATGCATTTTATGGTCCTTCTATTTCGGTTAAGAGAGTCCAAAGGGATCCAGATGGACTTGAGACAACTCCTGGGGCCAAATGTGAGGATTCTAGCTCCAGACTGGACCCGAAGAATAAAACATATGCATAGAAAAGAAATGGAAAATTCAAGCTTCTATCAAGTCTACGTCTCTCCACGAAAGGTTTTGAAATGCTAACAAAAAGTTGGTCTCGGGAAGCAGAAAATTTAAAGGGCATTTTGGGTTTTACTTCAACCGGGCTTTGTCCCGAGAATTTCCATGACAGACTAGGAGAAACCAAAGATGTCAAAGTTTCATGTTTTTCTCAGAGGACATATTTCTAATGGGCCGACTGACATTAATTTCTCATAGATGTCGGTGTCCACATGTTCAGTAATCAACACAAATCAAGATATGTGTGATAAAGTGAAACGGTAGAGAATAAACGTTGAACCATTAAAAGAATAAACAGCAAATACATACACGCTCGCTGCACAAGACTCCACTGGTGAAGAAAAAGCAGACAGGAGCTCAGAACATTTAGACTTTTGACTGAATATTTCAGTGAGTTTGCCTATTAATTCATTCCACTTTATAACTCAAAGCTTCTGTTTGTTTGTTGAGTAAATCATTTGGTGGGGGGTGAAGGGGGGGGCATGCGGGCTCCCAGGATTTTAGA
Organism: Poeciliopsis prolifica; assembly: GCF_027474105.1. Classification (NCBI taxonomy): domain Eukaryota; kingdom Metazoa; phylum Chordata; class Actinopteri; order Cyprinodontiformes; family Poeciliidae; genus Poeciliopsis; species Poeciliopsis prolifica. The sequence goes on from NW_026562402.1 coordinate 3,653,964, forward strand.
TTTCACACTATTAAAAATATATTCTCTGTGAAAAACATTACGATTATTCCCTGCTGACTCAACGGGAAATCTGCCGGGTTGAAATAAACTGGATCTGAGTTGTCTAATGAGATGCATCAGTGAAAAGAACCCGACCCGCCACCAGCAGCTGCAGCTGGAGGGATCTTGACACCAGCTCTGCTTCTTCTTCTCACACTTGTGGACCCAGTGAGTGAAACGCAGCGCCTCACCGTGAGCCTCCTCTCCTCTGCAGTGTCAGGCCGCTCTGTTCCCGGTTGAAGCTGAACTGTTTTGGTCCCTGCTCCCTGAAAAATCTTCTGCTTGGTTATTAAACTGATCGGAGCTCATCTGCAAACTGTCTTCATCGGCAGGAGTCCGTTTAAAGCTCACAGCGCTGTCCTGCCACACAGGAAACGGAAATCTTCCCAGTCTCAGGGAACAGAACGGAGAGAAACGAGGATGGTGATGGAGAGGATGGCGGTCGTCAGCTGGTCTTGTTAGGGGGTTGTTAGGTTGGAACGGAGGCTCGGGGCCGGCTGGAGAAGCTCCAGGCTGCGGATCGGAGCGGTGCGGCGCCGGCTCGGCTCATTTCTCCCGGTAGTACAGCAGGTACATTTTGAGTGGCTCGGGCAGCGGCAGCCCCAGGATCCTCTCTCTCAGGACGTTGACGGCCGGCTGGGGTCGCAGCAGTTCGCCCGTTTCCTTCTCCTCCTCCTCCTCTTCGTCCTGTTTCTCCACCTCCACCTCCTCCTCTTCCTCCTCCACCGTTTCCTCCTCCTCCACCAGCCTCCCCCTACCCGCTCTCCGGCTGCCCCTCGCCGGCCGCCTGGCCTGCCGCTCTCCGACTGCCTCCTCGTCCTCCACTCGTCCCTCTTGGTTGTTGTTGCTGTCCAGGGAGGCAGGGGCCATCCCTCCACCGGCCACCACCTGGCGGGTGGCAAGCATGAGGGTGTTGCAGTGGCGCCGGTGGACGCGACGGCGCTTAAAGCGCGGGCCGTACTTGTGGAGGCCGGCCGCCGCCAGGCCTCGGCCCACGCTGAAGGAGGAGCCCCGGCCGCGCGCCTGACCGTCCCCTCCGTCTGTGGTCACCCGCAGGGTGTGGCGGATGCAGATGCGGGCCAGTTCCTGTAATGTCCGCACCTCGTACTTGGCTAGAAGGTCAGGAAACAAGAAGACAAATCAATAAACTGTAAAAAGTTCTGTCCAGAACTCTTGTTCCCCCGGTTCTAAAGTCTGTTTTTGATTGAGGCATCAATGGCCGTCTCTCTCTATTTTCTTTCCTCTCTTTCTGCAGGTATAGAAGCAGACTTCTAGGGTGTTGTCCTTCTTTCTCTCCTCCACTCTTATCTCCTTTCCATTTCTCCCTTTCTTTTCCATCTCCATGCCTATTGCATTTGAAACATTGCAATGGATATTCACGCATTGTCGGAGGTATTACAGGTTGATTTTTACCCTTTAGCTGACAAAATGATTCCCAGTTTTATGCGTGAGGATTTAATGACTCTGAGATGGTGCCTCATGTTAGTGTGCGTTATTATCCTGCGAACATTAACAAACATCACTATGTTCTCTGAAAAGCTGAAGTGAGACTTACGCAAAGGTGCCGTCTTGGGTTTGCTCTTGGGGCTGTGCTTAGGCAGAACCAGGGGAGCAAAAGACACAGAGATGATTTTCTTCGTCTCCCAGCTGTTGAGTCCGGTGCGGATAATCTTGGTCAGCTGCAGACACACAACAGAGTGAAGTCATTCGTCCTCATTTCTTCTTCGTCAGATTTATTTTCACATGCAAGTCAATGGGTCCATGAGGACGGCGGTGACCTCATAACGGTATAGGTTTTTAAAAGCAATCCCGAGTAATAAATCAGCACTGAGCCTAACATACGGAACTCTGGTTATTGGCGCAATAACAGTCTAATGCTGCTGGTACTCTAATGTCCTCTGGCATGAAAATCTCTGAACAGCTGGAGTTATAACTTAATTACAAACAGGTGGACTCTAGTTACTAAATACCTTCTGACGCACCAGTTCAACTCGGCTGTATTTAGAGGCATTAGAGTAAAGGAGACTGACAACCAACACATGCCTCACTTCCTGGGTTATTTGGTGAAAATAAAAAATTAAAAAGTAGGAAAAATATTACTGTTTTTACTTTCCGCTTCACCACATGTTGGTTTATTACACAAACCTCTAATGAAAAACATCGAGGTTGGTGGCTGCAAATTGACAAAATGTGAATGCTTTATGTTTTTGAGTTGTAATATTACAGATTAAAAATGAAAATGTGTCTTCCAAAGTCACAAGATTTAAAAAAAAAGTAAAACTTTAACTTGCTAGATAATAACAACAATCAAAAATAAACATAGAAGAAGAGCGAAACAGAAAGTGTCATGGAGACAATGATGCGGAGGGCTGACCTTCTCCTCCAGAGGCATCACCAGGATGCCCCCCACCTTCAGCAGGTTCTTCATGTACTCCTCGTGTTCCTTCTGCACCCCGGCGCCACAGTAGACCCTGTCATAGTGGCGGCTCTCGGGGGGGATCTCCAGGCAGTTGCCCACCACAAAGGATGGCTCACAGAACTCAAACCTGGGAAAAAGTGAACAAAAAGAAGCAGAAGTCTATTTGTTTCTGGAAAAAAGCAAAACAAAAACCAGATCATCAACGGAAAAAGCACATCTACAACTAGACACCGGAGAAATGCTGCAAGGACCCGATCAAGACTCAGACCTCAACCTCACTGAGAGGAAGGGAGCTTCCATAAAGAACACTGAGGCAAAATTCCTCCATATTACATACCAAAGAAACTAAAATAAAGCATATTTATTTTATTTTATTTGACTGTAGCTTAAAAAAAAGGTAAATGTCACAGATCTGCCTGGACCTACTTGTCGAAACTGTCACTGGTTTTGATGAAGGAGTCTAACTTCTGGTAGGCGTACTCGATCACATCTGCATGCAGCTCTATTCCGTGATTCACCCCAAATGGTCCTGAAAAACCAACAACGTGATCTGAGTTATTTCAGGATGTTTGTGAAAAGCAGTCAGGACTTGGATCTGTACTGGCCTACCCAGGATGAGCCCAACCATGGTGCTGAGGTAGCCGGTCCCACTGCCCAGGTTGAGGAAGGAGAGGCCGGGATGCAGCTCCAAAGCCTCCATCACCTCGGAGTAGATGCACGGTGCAGACAGATGGATGTTCCCATGGCGCCATGCAAGGTCCTGTCCAGAACAGAAAGCCACGCTGAGGAAGGGGATTTCTCTGGACCGGCGCTGGCTGGTAGCAGAGTCGCTCCTCACCTTGTAGGCGTTGTCCCGGTATTCATCCAAGTAGTAATCGGCCCGGTCGATGGCTCTGAAAGCTCGCTCCACCAGGTCTGTGCGGATGTAGTAAGCTTCCTTCAGGTTGTCGATCAGGTCGTCGTTGTCCTCTCCGGCACTAACAGCTCCTCCCATCCTGACTGGAGGAAAAGAACTGCAACAAACCCAACGGGACTTCAGGAAGCTCTGGGTTTCTCCAAGATGAACAGCCTTTAACAAAAAAAAAAAAAAACATTCTTGTGCCACTGACGACATGAACTTGCTTTGTGACAGCAGACAGAAATAGAGTTTCTCTCAGGTCATATATGGTCCTAATCTATTGTTCCAGTTTTTACTTTGTTTTTTGTTCAGTTGTTTTAAGGTGACCCCAGGTCACTCAATGCAACCCTCTCTGTCTGAATTGGGGTCACCCGTTTAGTGTAGCACTAAAATTCACAAGACCGGACGAGACACAATACTGAGTTCATGAGAACGGGACTGGACGAAAACGTCATTGAGTTCTGCCACCCACTTGATAAACTGTCTGTTTTGTCTTTTCCAGGGGGAGAAAAACAAGGGGCTAAATGGAGCGAAAATGAGCAAACAACACTATGCTGTGAAGATCTATGTCCCCATGAAAAGCACCAAAAATAAGGTGAAAATGAGTCAAACAGAAAACAACAAAACAATTTTAAAAAGGCAAAAAGAACAGAAATTCCACATTTTTATTTCATTTGGGTATTTAAATCTCAAAACTCTGACAGTTTTGTAATTCCACATTGACAAATTTCATCTTAGATCTATTTCATGTTACTTTGAAATAATGCGCATGGGTGTGTGTGTGTGTGTGTGTGTTTATCAGCTGCACAGCTGCACACTTCTTAGCACCGTTGCAACAACATGGTCCTGAGTTGGACTTTTTTGTTTCCCTGGCTACTCTGTCTTTCTCCTGCTGTCCAAAAACTGATCCTGTTAGGTTTACTGGTTACTCCAAGCGTGTGTGAACGGTTGTTATTAGTGGGGATGCACCAATAAATTGATTGGTCGATACTTACTTTAGTAACCTACCTTATCTACCACTGCAAAGATCTTAAAACCAGACACTGTCCCCTTTTGCTCTGCCGTGACAGAGACCTGATGGACAGACCTGCCTACCATGTCATGTCTGAATGTGTAGCAGCTAACAATAATCATCCTCTGTTGCCAACTTTGTCTTGATATTTAGTGCCGTTTTCAGACCAAAAAAACAACAACAAAAATCAGCCAAAATTGGAATCAGCAGGTTTGGCTTTATAAAGATGAGCGACCGTCCAGAAAACTGCAATCGGTGCACTCCTTCTTGTTGCGTTATTATCTGTCTTGCAAGGACCAGCAACTCATGTAGGTATGCAGTCGGGGGTCCTGTGGTTTAACTGGAAGGCCTGGTTTCTAACTGGTCCACGTGTTGAAGAGCTGTCTCTGGGTTTCAAGCCATCAAATGATTATAAAAATCAAGTGAATTCAATTTCTTGGTTTGAATACGGAAATAAACATTCCTTATCTAACATTGGTGTGTTCCTGTCTAGGTTGATGACACATTCACAGTAATGATTGACAAGGTCAGCACCACCAGCATGAGGCTGGCTGGACTCCAGAGATCAGATCAGGCCAGACCAAACCAAAGGCCCGTCAGGAGGCTGTAAACCAACGAAGGAGCAGCTTAGCTCCATATTACTGCTGCTGCTGCCGGTCTTTGATGAGTCGACTTGAAAGGGATGCTGAGGAACAAACCAGGGGTCCCCCATCAAAAGGGATCCGGAGGGAAATGACCAGATGATGGCGCTCTAAATCATTTGCCAGTTGTTTTAGTGCACCGTTTATATGAAAGCCAATCATCAGAGCTCGGCCCTGGCGTTTCTGTGGATGTTTCTTTTTTGTCCTAGAGAGTTTCTGTGACGAGGCGCCGCAGGTTTTAATTCACCATCCTGCTGCTGGGGCTTCGGCCATTAGCGCCACCCTGAACCATCCAGTTTAAACCCCACCACACCAACAGCGGGCTGCTTTAGCGCTATTTCCACCCGAACAGCAGTAAAACAGCCAGTAACACCTTCACGTCGCTGCATTATGTCCCCCAGACACGAGGGGGAAAACACCGAGACGACGCGCGGACCAAAGCTGGCCGCAGCGGGGAGAAGAGCCGCCAGCAGCCGCGGTTCGGGCCCGGTGAGCGGGGAACCGGCAGGGGAACCGCTCTCTGTCTCAGCTGCCTACCTTCTCGTCGGCCTATTCTTTTTCTTCTTCTTGTTGTTGACGGTGGTGGTGGTGGGGGATCCAGTCAACGCACCACTGCTGGATGTAAACATTCGGCCATCTGACGTGATGACGTCACACGCCGAGCACGTAAAAAAAGATGGCCCAGTTTCACAAAGCGGGGATGTAATGGTTCAGATCAGGTCGGGAAAGGCCCTGTTTTTATGAACGGCTCCAACTTCTCATTTCTCAGATAAAGAAATATATTCATGTTGCTGTTTTTGCATTAACAACAATTACACTATCTATCTATCTATCTATCTATCTATCTATCTATCTATCTATCTATCTATCTATCTATCTATCTATCTATCTATCTATCTATCTATCTATCTATCTATCTATCTATCTATCTATCTATCTATCTATCTATCTATCTATCTATCTATCTATCTATCTAAATATATTTACATATGAATAAATAGATAAATGCATTTAGCCATTCAGCTAATTAGAGCATAATTAGCTGAATGTTCTAAAATGTCACTAATGACTGTTCTAAAGTTCAGTCAGGCCTGGAATAGAAACAGCTTCAATCTTCATTGGAATCAATCATTTATGTGGCCTGTTTCACAAGTCTAGATTTTCCAGATGTTCTGGTTTAACTAAGCCTGTACTCGATACACAAAAGAAGAAGCATATGAGTTACCAGGATTTTTCCTGAACAGGCTAAATTAATCCTAGAGTCTTGTGTATTTAATCAGCGGTCACTCTGATCAGAAACCAATGTCCTTGGCTCCTCGTGTGTCTATTTTGTTTTTGTTTTCCCCTTAATCACCCTGCATTAAAACAGCAATGATTAATTTTGCAGTGTTTCAATGCAGTCAAATACTATTATTCAGTCAAGCACTATAATTATTTCATCACTATGAAGGTAGAATATACCATTATCAACATTATAATTATCCTTGTAGGCATTGTTGCTGTTTGAGTGTTTCAGAAGTTTGACAGAAAGGTCTTTAATAGACTGTTGGATGTGTTGAGTGGATTAGACAAGGACACACTCTTGCAGGATGACACTTTACTGCTAAATTTTTAACGCCAAAATAATGTTTACAACCTAAATTCATTTTAGTTTTGGCATATATAATTAAACAAATGCACAGTTTAAATCACACAATATGTAAAACAAGTATTTATTTACACCATAAACAGTATCAAGGGTGCTGCTCATAACAAGATACATTTCATAATCTCTGTTACAACTTATCTTATGATTTCTGATTGCCGTTAAGAATTTACTTTAACAGTTATATGGGAAGCGATCCCTTCTACATAAAAGCATCAACATTTAAACAAGAAGTTAACTGTAGTTAAAACTAATTCAGTACGAGAGGCATAAGTTATTTGTCCTTTGTAGTTAACATTTTATCCACATACTTCCCAGACGCTGCAAAATGTTCTCATATTTCATCTTGACTTGTCATGTTTGTTCTGTAAAAGTATTGATAAGATATCACTGAAAAACATTCAGAACATTGTTCATGAGAAAAAAAAAGCAACCCCACAGCATGATGCCGCCACCACCGTAATTTACTGTGGCTACGGTTTTCTCTTTGCGAGGCTCTTTGTTGTTGTTGTTGTTTTTTCTTCGTGAAGCTGTTTAGCAAAATACAACATGGGTGCCACACGCATAGACCAAAGTGAAAGATACATGCCATCAATAAACATATATTAGAACTTTTTATGGTTTCAGTCTCAAACATGTTTTGTTTGTTTATTGTGTTATGATTGCATCGGGTACATCATTTTGAGTTGCCTTGGTGCTGAAATATGCTGAGCAAATAAACCTGCCTTGAATAAAAGTAAATGAAATGCATCTTAGCTTAACTAACCTTCCTAACATGCAAATTTACTTTCAGTGATGTTAAAGTGTGCTGGGTTTTATAATATTCTCCTGCTCAGTGTTTGTGTTGAATTAAACACAAACTCTACAGAAACTCACATAGCTGAAGGTTTGATATTGTTTTAAACACTCTTTGCAAAAGGAGCTGAAAGACACAGCAAAACTTCGGTTTGGCAAATGCATGTAAATTCAAAAATCGTCCACCAGATGTCAGTGGACAATTTGTGAAAGTCATTGAATATCTTGAACAGTATAGAGGCAAAACTACCATGTTTATATTTTTTGAACAGTCAGACATATATTATATTTGGTTTCACTCACTCACTCACTCAATCAATCAATCAATCAATCAATCAATCAATCAATCAATCAATCAATCAATCAAATTTTATTTGTATAGCACATTTCAGCAGCAAGGCATTTCAAAATGCTTTACTTCATAAACACAAAAACACAAAGTCATGCAACAGAATAAACAATACATTGTTCCATATTAGGTTTCAAATACAATTCTAAGCAGATCCGTTTTTAGTTGAGATTTAAAGGAAGTCAGGGTTTCTACTGTTTTACAGTTTTCTGGACGTTTTGTTCCAAATTTTTGGTGCATAGATGCTGAAAGCTGCTTCTCTTCTCTTGGTTCTGGTTCTGGGGATGCAGAGCAGACCAGAACCAGAAGACCTGAGAGTCTGGAAGGTTGATACAACAACAGCAGATCTTTGATGTATTGTGGTACTAAACCATTCAGTGATTTGTAAACTAACAACAGTATTTTAAAATCTATTCTTTGAGCTACAGGGAGCCGGTGGAGGGACTTTCATTAACCTTTTAAAATGTGTGAATTAAGGTTTGTCAAACATATTTTTTTTCCATGCAAATTTCAAAATCAAGCATCAGAACCCAATCCATGGGCTGTACATTATGCTGGGCAACATTAGTCAGTATGTAAAATGACATTAGTCAGTTAGTGTCTATTTTATAATTTGTCATAAACTAATTTTAATAAGGCCTTATCCAAACCGGCCCCTCAAATGTAAAGGTTCACCACACTTACAGCTGAAGGTTCACCACACTTACAGCTGAAGGGTGGGTTTAGTTAAGAACTTGTTAAATTAGTTTCTGACAAATTATATAATAGAGCCTAATGTTATGCAGCATAATGTGCAGCTCATATAATAGATACTGGTGTTTGTTTTAAATGTTTGTTGTAAAAATGTTTCCTGTTCTCAGTAAGAAATGAATGTGCACAATAGAACTGATGAACATCGTTCATACGATGACATGACCTGTTCCTGTCCTAATTAGATAATTATTGAAACATTATGTTGTCAGTTCAGATATATTTTGTCGTTCTCTGTGTATATGTGTCTTCAGTAGACTTGGTCCTAGCACTGATCTACCGGTGAGAGCTAAAGCCAACTGCTGTATCACAATACCTCATGCTGATCCTGTCACTAATGACAAGTATGCTCACCCCCTACAGACCCTTTAAAAATATGTTTTTACCAGCTTAACAGCAGGTCAACGTCATATAAAAACCTTTGTTTTAAAAGTGTGATGTCCTTGAAGCTTGTTTATGTGCACAGAAGAGTCTATACATTTAAAGTACATAGATATATGAATCAGACAGAAACACAACTCTGTTCTATGAGTCTTTATTTTTTTTTTTTTTTTATAGAGAACATTTAAAATGGTTCATACCCTCACAATAACTGACGTCAATTCTCTGCTTTATAACACTGACACAGAAACAGGGAACATGTTTACAAGTACACAAACACACATCCACAAACTTGGCCAATCTACAGTGTTATAACCTCCCCCCCTCCCCACTACACACCACACACCCCCTCCCCCCCCCAAAAAAAAAGAAAAATTGTGAAACAAAAACATGAATCCCTAAGAACACACAGCCAAGGCCTGTCCCACTTTACAAAATGGTGAAGTAGCAAAGGAACAACCACGTCTACAAAAGTAACTAAAATGATCACACATTCTATAGTAATGGAAGTGCTTGTACTTCTGGAAGTTTTGTACTATTTTTTTTTTTAAAGGATTTCAACATCAGTGTCTAGAAAATCACCAGTAAAAATAGCTCATCTCTGTAAAAATGTGCTAGCAGGACAACCCTTGGCTGTGGAGTTTTCGCTGTTTTGTTTTTTTTTTTTGTCACAAACTATTCTTCATTTTCAGAATTGTTATGAATTTTGAAACCATTTTCAACTTCGATACAACAACACATAACACTGTTTTTTTTTTTGTTTGTTTGTTTTTTTTGTCTGGATACAAATATGTACAGAAACTTTTTCCACTTATTGTCAAAATAATGCCCTGCACTCTGATGCATTATCTAGAGATGACTGCCGAGCTTCAGATCCCTTCACAGAAACTGTCCGTGCAGTTTTTTTGGTACCTGAATCGACAGAATGAGATCACAGTTTCTTCAGAGAGACAAAAGCTTTGAGTTTTCCCCTGGTCCTCAGAGTGCTCTCTGTCTGTCTGCAGCGCGACAGAAGAAGACACGCTTTATTCCACAGAGTAAAACCGTTAACCCATCCCCACCCATTTCTCCCTGAAAGTCAGACATCTGGATCAGGACCGAGGATTTTCAGCAGTAATTGAACGGGTGTAAACATACCATATGTTGACATGAGTGGAGGGAGAAAGGCACACATGATAAGACCACACATATCTGAGAACTACGGCTGGGGAGGTGACTTTTGGTTTTGTTATATTTTGGACAGCCTGATGAAAAAGTGCCACTCAGTTGTTGTTTTTTTTTTCTCTCTCTCTCTCTTACTCTCTCTGTCTCTCCTTATATATCTCCCCTTCACACTCACATTTGGATTTTGGTGTTGACTGAATTCCCTGAAAAGTGTCGTCACATCAAATAAAATTGAGAGAGGGGGGAAGGTGGGGGGAAAAACTGAGCCCCATCTTGTTAAATGCTCTTTTTCGGTTCAGAACAAAAAAACTGACTCCATCACTCGGTACTTCTATGTAAATAGGAAAACATACAGTGCGTGGGTGCAGGACCGACCGTGGGCTGAGTTCGCTTTCTTAGCTGACTTTTTCTCTTTTTTTGAATTATTTTTTTTTTAAACGCTCTGCTTTCATGGCCTCAGTGTTCTTCATTTACATACCTCAGTAGACAATTTCATCAAGCAGTTTAAAAGGGGTCATGCCATATCAAATAGGTTAGGAGAATATTCACAGTCTTAACACTCTCGGGGTAGAAATCTTGTGCATTTCAAGAGAAAAAATACGCTACTTTGTTAACCAAATGCATCCAAGGAGTCTTTCTTGAGGAAAGACGCAAAGAAGACCCGGGAGGGGGTAAAGAGGGGCTGGAGCGACCGGGGGGTGGGAGCGGGAGTTGGGAGGAGGGCTAAAAAGTCAGGAAATGCTTTAACATTCTCTTGAGTGACGTCCACATATTTATGCAACAAACGCCTCCTCCGACAACAAAAGGGGAGGTTGTGCAGCCCGGCAAAATCAATTTTCCACTCCCACGCGCTCGTCTCATTCCACACGAGGCCTTGATCCAGCCGCTGCTATCGCCTCTAGCCTCAGCTGACTGCCTGACCTGTGGCTATGCTCCGCTCTGCCGCAGGTCACCTCAGAACCAAGCAACTCCTTCCCGTCAATCTCTCTTTTGGTTTCCCAGAATTTGACAAAAGAACATCCTTTAATTTCATGAAACTCGGGGGTGCGGCGATGGCACAGGGGTTGAACGCACGACCCATATTCAGAGACCTTTAGTTCTTACGGCCGTTGCAGATTCGAGTCTCGGCGTGTTGCCGCATGTCTTCTCTCCCAACGCGCTTTTCTTGTCTGACCACTGTTAAACAAAGGCCGCGAGAACATAAGAAGTAATAATAATCATTTCATGAAACTCTTAAGAGAAAACACAGGAAATTTCCTGATCTCAGATCTGTCCGACTTCAACTGCTGGCATCCTCGACGAGTTATTCAGAAAGTGCACATTCTACGCTGGCTAAGAGCACATTTACAACATGCCTTGGACATCAGGGTTACACATGGGAATAGTTTCACCCCAAAGGCAGGTCACACTAGCGTCTCCTACTGGTTTGTTTCAACATGAAAGAGCTCGGAGCGAGCAGGCCTTTACCATGAACAACACACAAGAAGAAGAAGAATACTCAGAAACTGCACAACGTCGCTGAACACAATGTGCAGAACATTATTTAGAGGCATCGTCTTTTTTTCACTGTACATGAACTCACACTGACACGTAGGATTCGGGTTCAGCCGTAAACATGCAGCTGATGTTTAGCACACCTTCAGGCCAAAGACAAGACAGGTGGACGAAAAGAAGGAGAAAAGAACAAAACGGGATGGGGAGGGAAAGAGGGAACGGAAACCGACGGGATCCAAAAGTACTGTTCCACAACCACCAATGACTTCAGCTTGACTGAATGTTTAAAGCCACAGTTGAGCAGGTCTAAGTGATATTAAAGAAGGAGCAACCGCCTCCTCACAATGACGCACCCTTAACGTCTTGCCTGAACAGCTTCTGATAATACAAGAGAAGAAGAAGTCAACAATTACACTGGAAAAATATATGTATGTTTATATTCATATATATAGCATCTTTAAAATCTATTTGTACAGAATGTATATATAGTGTACTTATGGCCATCTTGGCAGAGAAATAAAGGCATTTTGAAACAATCCGCGTTCTCTCTCGATGCCGTGGTCGTCCCGGGCAACCAGACATTCTTACATTGCAGAGATGCAGAGAATCAGGAAAAAAGTAAGCTCTCCTTTCTTTTTTTAAATGTTTTTTTTTGCTCTTTTTCTTTTCTTTTTAATCAGTGGCACTTTGTGCATCGAAAAAAAAAAATTAAAATCTAGAGTAAGGCTACAAGGGTGTGTATGTTTGAAGTTAGTCAAAGATAGAAAGGACCTTATTGTATCCTCCAGGGTTTGGATATGTCGCAGTGTATTTTGGGAATCATCATGCATCCAGGCTGAAACACGGCCGGAAAAGCGCTCTGTGTGGAATATTGTTACGGACGATCAGAGAATAATTCGCCAAGCAGCCTCGGTGCATCGTAGAGGTTCTGGGTGAGCCAGTGCTGGCCGCTACAAAGAGCTTGGGAGAGGTACAAAAGACTTTTTTTTTTCTTTTTAAACATTTTTTTTTTCTCTTCACAGAAAGCAAATTAAAACACAGAAACGTGACAGTAACAGAGAAGTGAGTGCTTCTGTTGGGTTTACAATCAGCTGCTGGTTTGTCTAAGTACACGCCTAAGCAATCAAACAGTACTGGTATTAATGTCGTTTCTTTATTTAAGTATTAGCAGTGGATTTTTTTTTTAAATCGTTTTTTTAACTACTCAGACTCAACCGTCACAACACGCACATAAATAAGGAACAAAATAAATACACATCAGTCGACTTTCTCATTAAATAAATAATAAATACGTCATTTTTCTTTTTCTTCTTTCCCTCTCGGCCTTGGGGGGGTTTTGTGGCAGTAACAGAAAAAAGCACAAACAAAACGGAGGAAAACAAGAAAAAAAAGACAAAAACAAAAAACTTAATTTCTTGTAAAATTATCAAAAGAATTTCAATTCCTTATAAAACATCTGCACGTAAAAAAAAAGCAAACAAAACAAAACAAAAGAAATAAAACGCCTCGTCTGTCCTTATAGATTCTTAAGACATCTGCAGATTGGTTATCAGTGAAGTTGCATTTTTTTTTGTTTGTTTTACAAAACAAAGTTATTAATAAATAGATTGCTTTAAATAAATAAACCTCAATAACATAAAGGGCAATAAGTTACAATTTAAAAGTTCACAAGTTTAAATAATTCATATATAACAATAATTATCGTACCACAAAACTATTCATTGAAATGAAGTGCAATTCCTATGTTGATAAATACTATTGATATGACTAACCAAAGCTGAGATGTGCGCACACTACTTCTATCATCATTCCAGTAAAAAAGACAAGGAGGGTTTGGTCTGCTGAGTATCCAGACTGCTCTGAGATCTGCCTCACCGCTGCAGACACACACATTCAGGTGAGCGTGTGTCTCATTTCGCTGGGATGTGTGTGTGAAGCGTGTGTGTGTGTGAGTGGATGTGGCTCACACAGCTGGTGAGCGTTTCTGTGTCTCCTCCGTCCCCCAGCCAATGCTACAGGACAGCGGCGAAAGTCACGTCGTCCGGAAGCAGATCCCGCCTCCTCGCTCCGGTGCAGACTCAGCAGGTAAACGTACAGCACGTCAAAGCCCCTCAGATCTAGTTCCTACAAACATTATTCCTGCTTTTCCAAACACTCTGACTTGAATGTTTCCTCTGAATCTCAGAAGCAGCATGGTGTGGATTTTGGTCGCTTTTTCTTCAACAGAGGTGCTCCCTGGGTTGATTTTATTTGAAAATTTGCCGTTTATTTAAGTAACCTGAATTCCCTTTTTGCTTTTGAATCATATCTGAATATATCGTTGAGCATTTCAGCATCTTCCCAACTCTCCCCGCCTCCCATCCCCCCTGCATCCAGCTCTCCAGCTTCAGCAGCCGTTTCAGATTCCCTCCTGTGCCGTGCGCCGAGCCTCACACTTTGATGCCCTTCACAGCCTTGTTGATACTTTCCAGTAAGGCCTTGTTTTCCGGGCTCTGGAAGCACTCCTTGTTGGTGTACATGTCGGTCAGGGTGCTGACGTAGTTGTCAAAGTTCTGCTCGGTGATTGGCTCCTGCTGCCGTGCAAGATAGATTGAGATAAGTGAGATAAACAAGTGAGATAAGTGGAACGGTTCTATTCAAAATAGACATATTTTGATAGTGTTGCAATGGAAACACCTTTTTCACACCACATGAGCCATCTGATGTTACTGCTGGATGTTACTACTGGTGAAAACGCTGAAGAAGACAACAGGAAGTAGTAGGAGGATGATGGTATGTTTTTTTTTTTTTTCAGACAACATGCAGCTGGCTCTGCCAGATCTCTAGTGGCATCACAGAGTTCATCAAAACATTTGTGTCATTCCAACTTGTTGAATCCATAGCACTTCTGTAAAATCGCCGAGTATGATTTCCCCAAAATGCCACACGCATAGCTGCTCTCAAGTTGGCGGGGCTTTTTGCTTCAATGCCTGAATAAAACACAGACCTCTCTGGTGACGGTTGATAGATGATGAGCTGTTAATAGAACTGCTCACACTCATGATTTTCAATGACTTATCCATGAGTCATTGAAAGCTGTCCAATGCTACAGGACATTGGACAGCTTAAAATCACAAATTATATTATTTGTGATTTTAATATAATTTCTTATTTAATGGTAAACCCAGCAATCGCAAAGTTGTGTTTCTTTGGCATTAGCAGAATCTAGACAGAGATTTGTGCACATGTGTAATGGAAACACAGCCTGTGACGTGGGAAGCCTCACCATGTGCGGCAGGCGGATGTTAGCCAGGCTGCGGATGAGGGCCCGGCTCAGACCGGACAGCTCCATGAAGAGGGCCTCGTTCTGCTCTTCGATCATCTTGTTCTCGTGCTCAATGCTTTTTAGGTTTTTTTCCATGGAAGAGATCTGCAACACAAAGTGACATTTTCAAATGACAAAACCTTTCACTTAAGAAAGTTGTTTTTATCGGAGACCCTGTTCACATTGGAGTAATGTCCATACAGTCAGATCCAGTCTGAGCCACAGCAAGCGTAAATATATGGAGAGAAAATTGCCGTGTACAGCTGTGCACACGTCAATACTTGATTTGTAAACTGAGGGGGTTTTCACACCTGGTAGTCTGGTAGACTCGGTTCGATTGGAGACCGAAATTACATTTGTTCCATTTTCAGCTGCTGTAGTTCACTTTCACACAGCTCTATGTCAAACCAAACCCTATGAAAAACATGTACTCCCCTTCCTCTTTGGTTTACTTGTAAGTTAGTTTTGTCTTATTTCAAGTGGACGAAGATATTTGCATGAGAAACTCGGCCAAAAATATTTGGTAATATTTTGTGTCGTTGCAGTGTCTGATTGTTTTTGTCAACCCGAAGTTCCTCTGAAATAAATAATAGCCTTTCATCAGAAACAGTTTTGAATTGTCTTGTTACTGTGCATTGAGTTGCAGTGCTCAGATTTGCTGCTTTTCTTTCAATTTAAATATACTGATGGCTCTATTTCAACATGTATATAAGATTACCTACAAATGATGTTATGCATTATATATACCAGAAACCACCTGCGTTACAGTGACTCCCACCTGAGTTTGCAGGTTGACCATGTCAGCCTCCATTTCGTTGTTAGACTCGTTGAGGTCGTTTATCTCTCTGTTCAGCTGCTTGATCTCCTCATCGTTGTCCAGAACTAAGACAGAAGCGCAAACATGTCAGAGAAAGAGGAAAACCTGAATATAAGCAACCTTCTCCCCTCAATTCACTCAACTACAAACGTAGATATCGTACACCATGTAATGTATTGTTCTGTGGTTTTCTCAGTAATTCCTCCTTTGTAACATAAAGCCATTAGGGTGTTAAGTCCAAACATCATACCGTCAGTGGCTCTGAACTTGGTGCTCATATATTCCTCAGAGGGGAACTTGGCCTTCTTCTTGGCATACAAGGCTCTGGGACATCCTGAGAGGCTGGGGAGAGAGAGAGGGGGGATGGGGGGGCCGTTAGCTGACCTATCAAGTAACGAGTAATAAAGACATCTGTCTGCTTTCTAGACTCGGTTTAAAACTTTGCTTTTTCATAAAGCTTATAGTTAGACTGGATAGGTTATCCTGAGTTATCTCTACAGTTATGCTTATGCAGGTTTAGGCTACTGGAGGACAAACCAACCACTTTTTCTGTCTGCTCTCTCTTTTCAGATGGCTGGTTGTACTGAGTCAAGTTCTGCTGCATGTTTCTTCCAGGTATCTGGGATTGTTGTAAAGTCAACGACACTGGAAGCAGTCCGCTAATTTAACATTTTCAAATCAGGCCTCTGTCCCTTTAAAAACTCCTGCTCTTTCTGAAACTCTGCCTTTATGAAGTCCTCACAACATGGCTCCTCTATTACCTCTTTAACAATGTTTTTACCAGCATTGCACTGAGAAGCAGCTCCTATAAAGAATTCAGCAGATTAGCAGTTTCACCAGGTCTTTGCTAATTGCTGCTGGCTAGTCTGAAGGAGCTGAGTGGGGGAGTCATGGATTTCTTAAGCATGCATGAAAGAATCAAAGCAACACTCGAAATTTGTTTTTTGATTACATAACACTGCCCCTTTAAGAGAGTCCAGCTAGAGAAACAAAGCTAAGCTCCAGTCGTACCATGAAACAGCTCGGCTCGTCTGTGTGCACCTCACCTGCGATGTGTGAGGAAGCTGCCGTTGGCATGTCCGGAGCCGTCACAGCCGGGGGTTGGGCAGGTGGGACCCTCTGTCTTGAAAGCCTTCCAGTTGAAGGGCATCCCGTTCAGCAGGCCCTCCTTCTGCCTGCGGGCGGCCAGCGGGCAGCCGTAGGCGCTGCGGTGCGTGGCGTACTTGCCGCTGATGTGGCCCAGGCTGTCGCAGCCCGGCACGGGGCATCTGCTGGGAGTGACGGAAAGACGTCGGACAGAGAGAGATGGAGAGAGAAGAAGAAGTGTTTAGGAGATTAGTACTCAAAAATACTCCAAAAAAAGTTATTTTGGAGATTATTTAACAGATATGCACTTTCAATTTTTTAGGTAATGTTTTTTTTATGTATTCTTGCTGTTGTATTATTACTAGTACATGTTATCAGGTTTAATGTTTTATGTGGAACTGCAACATGTATCCTCCATGCACTGTGCTCTACATCACTCTAAGAATAAGAGTCAGTGTTTGCAGCTGGAGAGCTTCATCAGTGAGGGCGACTACAGTTTGGTTCAACTAAAGGCCAAGGTCAGCACCTCCACATAAGACTCACAGTGACTGTCCTCTCTGTGCTTCTCTGTCTCTCTGTCCTTTATTGCATTTTACTCTTTACCGTCAGTCATGCTAAAAGCAGACGTTATGGCTTTCTGAGCGGTACGAACTTTAAAAGCTCCGAGTCCTCCTGGTTGTCCTTGGTAGGAGTTTTAATTCCACTTTTCTTGGCACGCGGGCACCCAGAGAGACTGAAAACAGAAAGTATGGAGTTGATAACAGAGGGTTGAAAACGTTACGGTAAGGTGACTGTTGCATAAAGGGACAAAACATGAGAAGGAAGGATATTCTTTAAAAAAAAAAAATAGAGGTCCAACCAAACGAAAAAGAAAGTCAAATCAAAAACGCCTGAAAGGTGAGGAAATGTGGATGTGGTTCCTGTCTAACTCTACCATGAGCTGTCACTAGGCCTCTCTGACTGACTGACTGACTGATTGACTGACTGGTTGTGTGTTTTGTTGAAGGAGGTCTTTGCTCGGTGTGCTGGTTACCTTCGGTGAGAGGCGTAGTTTCCTGTGATGTGACCCGAACCGTCGCATCCTGGCGTGGGGCATCTGGGGACGGGAAGAGTTTCATATTTAGAAAGGAACAAAAACAGAACAAAAGAGACAAGATGGCTTGTTACTGCGCCCTGCAAATGTGTTTCGGGTTTTTATCGCTTCGCAGTCACTCATTCTGAAGTCATTTATTGAGATTTTGTGATAGACAAGCGCAAAGTGGAAGACAAAGAATCCATATGTTGAAAAAAAGGCAGCAGGAACCGTCGTTTGGGTTGTGTTTCTACCACACTGGCTCATTTAGAGACTCACACTTTTTGTCCACTTTTCTTTGGACGAGACTCAAATTCAGTCAGATCGAATGGAAAGCCTTTGTGAATAGCGAAGCAGTAACAAGTCTTGCTACCAATTCTCTAATAGATTTTGTCACAAACTTTGACTAGGCTGTTTGAAGACACGAAAATGCTCCGTCAAACTCATGCTCATCTCGGCCCATGTCAAGCTTGTGAATGACCTCAAAGGGCAGAACGTGTTGATAAAAGTACCTGTCAGCAAACTGTTAAAAAATATTGATAATTCGATATATCTTCATTCAATTAGCACTTCTTAATGAAATCACTTTGAAGTGCTTTTAACATTGATGCACATGCAGACATGACCCGGTGGGCGGGGCCGACAGTCAAACTTCTCTCACAGCAGAGCAGTGGTGGTTGATTTTTAGACCTTTGCCGAGGTAGAATAAGATCTGCTTCATATGTAAGTATATGTAAAATAATTCAGGCATTTTTGACGCTGCTTCTTTATTTTTTATTTTTGGTACTTATTCACATGAGCTGAGTGATGTCAAAGCGTGCAGAGACCAATCTGCAGAAGGAAACACAATGACAGACGCAGCAGCAGCAGAGACAGCGGTTGAGCTAACATCAGCAGAGTGCAGCGCTGCAGCGCCGGACGGTGTCAGCAGCGGTGCGCCGAAACGACAGTGAAAAACGAAGGTGAAGAGCAGACATACTTGAGTTCAGGAGTGTGGGCCGCCATGAGGGACCGAAGGCTCTTATCAGCGAGAGGACACCCAGACAGACTGAGAGAAGAGAGGAGAAAGAGCGAAGGAGAGGACGAGGGAAGCGAAAGGGGAGAAAGACGTGAGTGAAGGGAAATCCAGAAGGCAAGGCTTACCAAGGTCATTTAGGAGTAAGAGGGCAGACAGAGAGGAGTAAATCACTGATAAGTATTAAAATCATTGACAGTCTTTGCTTTAGGGCTCACTCTGGCAGGTCTAACAGAGCAGGAGCTACACTCGGGCTTCAGACTGAACATACCTGCGGTGGGATGCGTAGTTCCCTGTTATGTGGCCGCTGCCATCGCAGCCGGGTGTGGGGCACCTGCAGAGAGAAGGACAGAAGTGCAAGGAGGAGAAAAGGGAGGCCGAGAGTTAGAACAGACGAGCACAAGAAGAAGAAGAGAGCAGAGGTTCCTGGAGGAGACAAAGAAGCTGCCCTTAATGCATGTAAATCTCACAGTTTTTATGAAGTAGTTCCCAAAATAATTTAGAGAAATGACTTCTATTATTGGATCTAGAAAAAAAATAATTTGTGGAGCACTGATACGTCAACCGGCCGATAAATCAGCCCCGATTTCCTTGGCAATCGGCTGATACTTGCATGCGAAATCGATCTGACCATCCAATATTATCCACCTCTCTGATCTACATCCACAAACGTATGAAAATCAGCCACTGTCCCCTTTTGCTCTGCCATGAGAGAGGACTGAGCGACCGCTAAGACGGCCCACTGGAGTTGCCAACTTAGCAACCTTGTTGCTATGCTTTTCAGACCAAACAAAATCGACATCAGCCAAAATCATAATAAAGCACAATCATTGATCTGCCAGAAAACTTCAATTGGTACATCTCTGATTAAAATAATAAAACATTTAATCATGTATATAAGTTTGAAATGTAATGTGCATTAATGCTGCATTTCTATTGAATGGTGGAAATTGCCTTTATATATTAATTGAGGATTTTGCTCAGTTGCTCTGAGTCATCATAACTAGCATAGCCTCGTGCTAATGCTTTAGCCAGACTTGCTAGCAAGCTGAGCTTCTTTCTCTCTGCAGCGACCAATGAAAGGCACATGCTGCTTATGAGGTCAGACATCTTATTACAATTTGAGTTTTATTCCTTATTTGTAAAATAAATTTTCTGACTCTTTTCAACAGGGAGAAAAAAAACTTATCTTCATGAAATAAACAGTGAAGGTGTTTGTTTGGCATGATTCTCCTGCCGTACGGCGCTGAGCAGAGGTGTCTGCTTTGACAGAGGAGATCCTCTGCATCCATAAAAGTGTTTTGTGCTTATTACTGGCAGCAGCTGTGAATCAGTTGTGGCAATTTAGTGCCAATCGATCTGAGCTTGAAGGTTCTAAATGTATGCGATTATGGATCGAGAGATAATACATTTTTGCTGTTATCCTATTTCTCATGAGCCTCCAATTTTGTGAGAGCACGGCCAGATTTTCAACTATTCCGACTCACAAATGTAGAGTAAAAGTTTTGGGGATTAAATCGAGAAAATGATGCTAAACGCAGATGTGATAAGTTGAAACAGCATGAAGCCCCCGAAAGCAAATTTTAATTGAATTGTGCACAGATGCTCTTTGGAGTGCTAGGATGTCATGCAAAATTCACATAACGAGCCTGTTGAACTATTAGTGCAACGGTTACTCACGAGAGCAGCTCTTTCTTGGCGTCCTTGGGCTGAAACTTGACTTTGAAGCTGGGGGTCGTAACCTCTCCAGGGTACTTCCTGTCCTCCAGACAGTCCTGCATCATGTCACAGTCCTCAGGGTCAGACGAGACGTACGACTGACCTGTGTGCTCCATCTAAAAAAAGACATACCACCAACAGATGCCACAGATTAACTCAATCTCTGATGACTGTTTCCATAAATCACTTTGCTTAGCTGTAAACAAGCAAAAAAAAAAAAAAAGAAAAGAAAACATAAAAAAGAAAAACTTTGAAAAACTCCAAACACACAAGGCCCCCTTTTATTCTTTTGTAGACTCAATGTTTCCAAATGCAAAGTGCCCTCATAAAAAATTAACATCCAAGTCCCTTTATATTTCTTTTGAAAAAGTTCAAAGCAGTGAAAATTAGCATATGCCAAATCCTGGATGGTGCAATGCACCTGACACACCACCTCTGCTACGCAGTGCAATGTTTTAACCTCGTGGTAACTCTTGCATTTCACTGAAATAAATGAATAATAGAAAGAGGAGAACCGGGACAGGAAATAAGAAAAGGCGATTAGACAAAGCAAGTGATGTAAACAAGAAGTTTTCATTCAAAAGGCTTGAGGGCCATTTCGTCTATTGTTATTTATGCCGCAATAGCTCCTCTGTGACGAATGCAGCAGGAAACGCAGGGTAATTGAAAGCGGCCGTTTAATTGCACTGACCTCGTCTGTTTCCTCCTCCCTCTGGCGATTGGGTTTGGTGAAATCCAGAGGTCCCTCCCAGTCTTCCTGCTTGTACGTATGAAGGTTCGGAGACGTCATTTCACTGTTTCCGCTGTGATGGAACGAAGAGGAGGAGGACGAAGACGGATCCGGGGAGCGGACCCCGGGGCTGGTGCCGGACACGCTGCCCTCCCGTTTTATAGGCTTCTTCATGCTCAGGTCCAACGTGCCGTTCTCATCCACCTCAATGTCCATTTCCTGAGTGGAAAGCAGAGAAGCACGGCTGAATGAACAAACCAGTCAAAACAAATACAAAACAGTCAGACTTTTTTTTTTGTCTTTACTTAAGTGCTGCAGGGCGATATTTCCTGTTATTATTAGAAAGGCAAGCAAAACTGGGAGGTGACCAGATCGCATGGGCCTGTCATAGTAAAACATTCATGATTGATTTAAATGCCTAACCCGTAATTGAAAATCAGAACTTTTTCCAGTCAAAACAATGAAAAAGAAAGAAATATCTCATGATGCAGTAGAGCACTTCTACATTTTTATATGCCTAAAAAGGAAAATGCAAAAGTCATTCAGCTATTATGTGTGTCATAAAATATTAGCTGAAACATGCTGTCGTTCTTGTAGCTGTTCTTCATCTACACACGTTTCTGTTCAACAGCCTGGAGGATTTCACTGCATTTGTAGATTTCCAGTGATGCAGGGAGACGTCTGTGCAGATTTGAGCTCTGCTACTGTAGTCATTTCATTACTAACATGGCTCCATTTCAAATTTATCCAGAGAGTATGAAAAAATATCCTACATTTAAGTTGTTCATTGAAGTACTTTAGAATCAGAAGATAATCAATAACGCCAGGCGTAATCCTCTTCCTGTCCTTTTGGGATGTATTAGCCAAACATGGTACTAGAGTCAGCTAACCATTTTAAAATACAGCTCAAAAAAGATAGACAAAAAAAATAAAATAAAAAATGGTTAGTAAAATAATAAATTCATCAGTCTTAGCTTTTGTGTCTGTGCATCTTCTCTAAATGTCGTCTTTCAACCTGCTCCTAAAAAAGCTCTTATTTAGTCCTGAAGCAGTGTTATGCACTTTGTCCTATCGATTCCACAGCTTAAGAATGCCGACTCGGCTATCCGAGGTATTCCGGTGCCAGTAGCGCTGACACGGTGCTTGAAAACTCCACACTTCATTTTAGCGCTGGCAGGTGAACAGAAGCACAGGGGTCAACCGGGTTGTGTTTTCATGTAAAATGCTGCTCATATAGCCTGGTCAAGATCTAAAAATATCAAAGCATTGTGAGAGGAAGGAAGCTAGCTGGAGCAGTTCCCAGAGACGTCCCGGGTTGACGAGCACACTGTTCCGGTGCTTTAGTATTGGATTTCAACTGACTCCAACTCTGATTCCAGATCAGCTCCCAGCTGATTTGCTAAGCCTGCTCTTGGAAAACAGCCTTGCTGAATAACACCTTGGTTTGCTTTGATGCCAGAAACACAGATTTTCTCTTTTATCACCCTGAAACCATGCGAAGAAACCACAAAAATGATGAAGCAGTCACTTTCTCTCCTCAGCGAAACAGAAACGCCATCCAAAATCACAATATGGGAGAAAGCGATATTGTAGCAATAATGTTTCCTGTTGCAAAGAGAGGAAAAAGTGTAGCAGAAAAAATAAAATAAAATAAAGACGCATGGGCACACATGGAAAACCGAACACCTCGGCTTGGGAGAAAAATGATGGAGATAAAGCGGAATAAAAAAAATGGATGCTAAGAGAAAATTAAAGAAAGAGTGACGGGGGTGGAGAAGCAGAGTGGGAGATCCGTCCAGCAGATAATGAAAAAAGGCTACCTGGTGGAAAAGTAATCCAGGGAACTGGCAGTCAGCCAAATTCAATAACAACATGAAAAGTGTGTGGGATGGAGGGATGAAACGATGAAAGAGGATAAGAGAGGTGATGCAACTGAATCTCAACACCGTCCTGTTGCTGTAAGCCAATGCCTCCTGATGATATATTCATGGGGAGATGATGGGGGAAGAAAAAAAATGATGGAGAGGGAAGGGCACACCCACTGTTATCCCTTCCAATCTCACCAGCTGCGGCCTGAAATGTTTCATCTGAACTGCAGTCAGCTAATGATCCTTCTGCAAATGCACTAGAAAGAAGACCAGGGCAGCACTTGAAATGTTTAAATAAGCTTAGAGAACTGATGAGGGCACATGTTTATCACTCATCACTTTATCATCTTCATTTTCTGCTTTGCTTAATGATTCTCCAAGATGGAGAATGGGACATGGATCTGGGATTGTTGCAGAGAGCGCAAACCTTGGTTTGCGGTTTGATGCTGAGGTTCTCGGGTTTCTCCCAGCAGCGAGTGGACAGGTTGAGGATGGCGGTGGCGGCCATGTGAGCAGCTTCGGCATCGTGGGAGTAGTCGTAGGGGAGGGTGGCGCTCTTCCCGTAAGCGTGGAGGCTCAGGGTGGGAGAGGACGACTTGGGGAACGAGGGCTTGGCTGCAAGAGAAGAGATGGGAATGAGAAAAGAGAATAAAATTCTGAATCCCAAACAAATCCCATGGTGGACGTTTTAGTCCTGAGAGCAGTTTAGAAACAAGACAATTATGGAGGAATTTTTCTGCCATAATGCAAGAGCAAACTTTTTTTTTTAGTCTGAAAACAGGATTTCATGCCTTTTGTTCTTAAAACCCTTTAAATACTATAGCTTACATTTTTATTTTGAAAGCAGGATTTCATATTTTCTCAAAACTTGAAATGATTGTACTCATCTTATTGGCAGAGGGGTTGCCAGGCGACTGTGTAAAGAGGCAGTACTATGTTTTGCAAGCGAGCAGAGTCAGAGTGTGAGAAGTTTTGAGTACAAGCATTGCAAGTTTTGAGAAGAAAGACATGAAGTCCTGCTTTCAAAATTAAAATGTAAGCAAAACAATTCAAAGTTTTGAGAACAAAAGACATAAAATCCTGCTTTCAGACTGAAAATGTGTGCTCCTGGATAATGGCAGAATAATTGCTCCATATAAAATACCTTCATAAACTTTTCCAAAATTTAACAATAATTGTAACAATAATTTGTCCCTCCAGGAAGTTGTGATATTGCAATCGCAACCGTAACACAAATTCCCTCATCATTTCCACATTTAGCTCATTAGTCATTGGAACTTCTCCATGAATCTGACCAATCACCAATCTGTTTTTTCTTCTTTCCTCACCAATCACTGCAACTCGGCTGAATTTTGGCCAGTCCTCTTAACTGCTATAGCTGTCACAGTTTATAGCTCATGCCAGACGACCGCTGGAGATTGAAGACAGTGATCCAAACCCAAGAAAAGAATCCAGTCTTACTTTTGAAGGCTTTGGGTGAAGTTTCGCTGGTGGTCATCTTTGGAGCAAGCGTGCGCTTTCCGAACACTTGGGCATCGAAGCTTGCATAATCGAAGGAGACCTTGGAGTACTTCTCCAGCTCCTTGGCCAGGTTGGCGCGTGGCGTCGAGGGGGCCATGTTGGGCCTGTAGTTGCCATACTGGGGCACCTCCAGCTGCTTCACAAAGCACATGGGCCTGCAGAGGGGAAGGGAGGGGAGGAAGGAGCAGGACATCAGAGAGACAGATTAAACATGATTTACGCCGGAATGAAGACAAAAAAATAAAAAGAACAGAATTGATGAGAAAAGGAGACAGAAAAACAAAGCGATTGTATAAAAGAGAACAAGAATGGGTGAATGAAAGTAGAATGAAATAGAACGAGCAAAGATAGGAGCACCGGTGTACTTAGCAGGAGTGCAGCAGGATTAAAAGCTCTCTTATCAGCAGAGGGCACATTTGCATGTTGTACAGCATGGAATTTATGAGCCTTAAGCCCTCTCGTTTTCCTGGAGAGCCCGGGCTTTTGTCAAACCTGTTGGCGTAAATCCATTGATAGACCAGGGAGTGAGGGAGAAGGAAAAAAGAACAAAAAAAAGAGAGAGCACTCCTCTTTTCTTCTCCTCTTGTTATTTTGCTCTGCAACTGCGATATGACCACAGAATTCCCAATCTTTGGTCTCCAACCATATGCTTGTTAATAAGCTCCATGACCTGGCCTGCAGTGTGAAGGAGGACCCTCATAACAGGGGAAAAAAATACTTTCTATCAGCGATCACAGAGGATTTCCTTTTGTCTTTGTATCAAATCAACATGAATGCCATTAGAATGAGGACTACACCAGGAATCCAGCGTACACATAACAGACAAGCAGGCTCATTTCCATAACAATCTGCAGAAGGAAAACAAAGGGAGCCTTATTATGTTTTAATCCAACGCTTTGTCCGTCTAGTGAGGTTTTCCTCTAGGAAAGCAATTATTTTTCCCATCCTCCTGCAATGCCCCTATAACTTTCATAATTAGCATATCAACTGCATTATTAATTAAAATACCAGTGTGGGAGAGCATGGACTTAGCATAATGCCGGTATCTGGTTGGTTTTAATTATCATTCTTTCTGCTGTGATCGTGGTGCCTGGCTGGCTTGGAGAGATGACTGAAGATATAGAGACCTTAAAGTGACGAATAGATCAGTCTGTGGGACTTTATCAAAACTGAGCCGTCTCTGCAGGTCGTCAGAGGAGCAGCGACTCATGAGAGAAGCCACCACCAGTCTGCCTTTAGCTCTTCAGACCGACAGCTACTTACCAAAGGAAATTCAAATAAAATTAATGTATTTCCTTGTCACATTTAATTCAGAAAGCCATATTGTATTTGGCTTTCTAACCAAACAGCTGGAGAGAGATTTAAAGAGGAGCTGCAAAAGCAAATGATATGGATTAGCAGTGCTTGTTAGCAACTAAGTCATACAAAACATGTCACTGTGTGGAATATTATCTCTACCGCTTGAGAAGCTAACTGTTAGCATGTGATTACAAAAACAGTCTTCAGTCAGAGACCTCTTCAGTTTTGTTGCAACACAGACTGCTATTGGAGACCCTTCCTGCCCACTGCATCACTGTCCACAGTGACACTTTCCTAAAGGGTTTCAGTCTTTTGATGAAACATCATCAAGTAAAATTCCCATAAATAAATTTATTTAAGGGAATTAATCTACAGATTTAGTTCATATGAAGCTAAATCGGATTGGAGCAGGAATACAGGGTGGCAAACTGCTAAAGCAATAAAAAAAGAGGGGTTGCATTTTAATAGGAGTTTAACAAGACACCTAGATCACAGTTTAGTAAGTGGCTCAGTTTGGGGCTTGTGGTTTGGTATGTATTTAGTACAAGAGAAAGGAAAAGACAAAATGTAGGTTACTTTTCAATTATTAATGCAGAAAATAGCCCAGACAGAAACAGAGGCAGCCAAAAGAAAACAACCCGTCTAAATAGAGAGATGATGCAAAGGTCTGTAGCCATCTACTGGAGCAATATTTGAATATCAAAATCAAGGTAACAAAACAACATGAAATGTAAAAAAAAAACAAAAAAAAAAAACAATGTGCTCATTCTTATTGTGTAAAAGAAGATCACCTTCATTCTCCATGGGATTGCAGGACTGATGTCTGTACCATTGCATGTCACAGTGAATACTTGGTACAGGAAGGTACAGCTCACTTATTCAAGATTTATGGATCTTGAATTTTTCAAGATCCATAAATTGCACCTGCCAGTTTGGACCTTACAGTCTCCACCCACCTCAGCACCCTGTCGTTGGGGCTTCCTTTGAGGATCTCGCTGCCCGGCTGAGCGAGGTGTTGCTTGTCGTGGGTCTTAGAAAGCTTCTCAGCAGCAGCGATCGGGCATCCGGAGAGACTGGGAGGACGGAGGAGCAGAAAAGCCGATGAATTTTAAAAACAACGCCGAGCCGCTGACAACGCAAATCGACATCACACTGATGCGGGCTGACACATTTGCTGTCCTGCATGCATGCGCTTGCAAATCCTCAAAGGGAAATGCGAATGCTGTGCAAAAGCCCGTCCGGCAGAAACGCTCATAAACGACACAGATTAGCAACGGCTCAGACGGGATACCTGCGGTGTGTGTTGCGGTTGCTGTTTACGTGGCCCTGACCAGTGCAGCCAGGAGTCGGACACTTCAGCACATTTTCATGCATGGCCAGAACTGAGCAGAAGAATCACAGATTCAGAAAAAGAAACAAACTAAAAAACACCATATAAACAACCTCATGCCCTCAAACTATCATCAGAAAGGTCTTTCAAAACAGATTGGTTCTTTCCACAGATCTACTATTTGACACTATCCAAGAATTTTTAAAGCTGCAAATGTGAACCAGAAACAATAATAAAATAGTGAAATTAAAATAAAAAATGTAGCAGCCAGACAATCTTTTGAAACCACAAGAAAAGCTGCCATAAAGATTCTGCCATTGTGAAATTTCCTCTCCTCAGAAACGTGTTTGTATTCAGGGTGAAGACCAACCCAAACTCACTCTCTGGGGGGATCCTGTCCTTGTGCGGACAGCCTGACAGGCTGCGGTGGTGGGGGTAGAGGCCGGTCACATGGCCCGTCCCGTCACACCCCGGCGTGGGACACTTGTTCTCTCTCTTCTCCGGCCTCTCTGGAAACAGACAGACAGACGAAAAGAAAGAAGGAAAAAAAGAAAGAAAAAGAAATGAGAAGGGCAAGAATGAGGTGGGAGAGTGGGATGAGAAAGGAGGACAGGACCGAGTGGTTAATGCCATCAGACCGTCTGCTTGGCTGAGCGTGAAATCTAGACATATTTCAGACAACTGCACCACGGCAACACCATCTGTATCTCTTCACGTCTTAAGCATCTGCGTAAACCTGAATCCAATTCTGCAAAAATTACTGAAGACTCTTTCTGAAAGATGCCTTGTTGCTATAAGATGTGACATTTTCAGCAGTCTTGTTTGGTAAAAAAAAAAAAAAAAAAAAAAAAGGCATCCTTTATAAACTTTTCATAATTAGGGAGGTGTGCGTTCTCTTCAAATCTGGTTCTGGTGTAGGATGCAAAGATTTATCACAACTTCTATCTGCCGTCACTTTGTGGAACCATCCTGTCCATCATGGTGCATAAAAACTGTGGTTTGCTTTTACTTTCTTTTTCTTTAAATGGTGTCGCAGGCAGTGAGGTGCAGAGGACTCCCGCACACTCCCACTTCAAG
Organism: Poeciliopsis prolifica; assembly: GCF_027474105.1. Classification (NCBI taxonomy): domain Eukaryota; kingdom Metazoa; phylum Chordata; class Actinopteri; order Cyprinodontiformes; family Poeciliidae; genus Poeciliopsis; species Poeciliopsis prolifica. The sequence continues at coordinate 3,682,389 of NW_026562402.1, forward strand.
ATGCTACTTGACACACGATCAGCTGGCATTTGCGAAGCAGCCAATCCAGTAGAGCCATTCATTTCCTTTGGCACTGATTAGCTGCACCCCTGGTCCAGACTTAAGGAAGACTGTAGCTTCTATGGAAGTGCCAAGATGGTTTCCACTATGTGTATTAATGCATATTAAGTTATGTTTGGTGTATGAAATTATAAAAAAGGAATTTGTAAACATTTTAGAGGTAAAAACTTACTTAAGAACTTGTGTTCTTTAGGTGTACAGAAGTTCTACCAAACTTTCCAATATTTCTAATTAAACTGCATAAAATCTGTAAAAGCCGTGAAACAAATTTATGGAAACAATAAGAAGTGAAAAAAAAAAGTCTTGACTTCACAATCAGCCATTTTTACATGTTTAAATACAGAAAGCGATAATTGGAATAGCTAGCAAACCTGGTTTTCATGATGATGTTTTTCAGGCATTACAAATTATCATTTTCTTTTGTTTGCATTTTTATTATTTGTAAGTTCTGATCCTCTCTAAATGCAGAAAGGAGTCAACTTCAAATTTCCTTTATTTGATCTTTTCGAGGAAATAAAAACACGCCATTCAGCTTTTCAACCATCTACTTCCCACTGAGCACGTTTTGGTTCAAATTACAATCTATAAAATGTTCACATGTTTCTAGGTTAATATTGGGCTAAGTTCATTTGAAAGGTAAATGTCAGCATGTAGCGGAAACTGGCACTTGTAATTAAATATTGACAGGATGAGGCGCTGAACGTGCTGGCTTTGCTTTAGAAAGCCAGTATTTCATCTCAGTGAGTTCATTACACAGAAGTTACACATTGAGCTGCTTCTGAACTTTTTTTTCCCTAAAATCATTTACAAGTATGTGAATATGTCTTCGTTTTAGCTTTCAGTTGAAAAAAGGGCTTTTGGTAGATGTACATGATATTGTAGCTACGATATTCAATCCAAAAAGAGGCCAAAAATGAATAATTCAAAGAAATCAATATTGGTTTGTGCTTTCTCTCTTTTTTAATGACTTACCAATTTCGCTAATGTTTTTCCAATTTTTCATTTCTTCAGATCTAAATTGCAATCATAAAATGAAAATTTGACACATAATGAACATAAATCATTCTTCTTTTCCCCAAACGTAAAAACTAGATTGAATTACATTAGGAATTAGGACTCACCTGTCCATTTATTGAACAATTTGCAGCAAAAAGGAGATTTTGAGTTGAAAATGTTGCTTATTTTGTCGTTATATAGTTTTTGATGAAACTACAACTAATTGTGATTCATTAATGGAGTTTCACTAGTCTTAACTATTTATCTGTTCTAAATTGGACTTTTATTGGTTCGTTCTACTTTTGTAATACCTATGCATTATTATAATTTGTTTTATGTATTTTTTTTTTACTTGTATGTTATTTGTCTCTGTTTCCCATTTTTACTTTTCTTTTAAAGTATTATGAAATACTGTGTTTCACAAATATATTTTTTGAAGATACTTTTTGACTGAAAGATAGCCAATTAGTTATTATTTACATATTTATTTATGTCAGGATCAGGTTAAAAAAAATAAAATAGTAGTAATGGTTTAATTGAAATTGTGACAGTTTGACCCCTTGCTTCATACTTTCTATTGTGATCCAATACAAATACAAATACGTCAGTAAAATAAATAAAAACTAAGCGCGGTCCTCCCAAATGACTTTGGAGGTAGGCCAGGAAATATCTGTGCCACTGGAGAGGAAAGTGGAGCAAGAAGACGGTGCGATGCTCTGTTGGCCTTCAAATTGAATGTTAACGAGACATGCATCTCCTAATTAGCGACGAGGAGAACATGAACGCCACCACAGGAGGGAGCTGGGGCCAAGGAGAGGGCAGCACTACCAGGCATGTAATCACACTGCTGCTTCACCGTGAGCATGACAAGTGGGCAGCGTGCCAGCAGTGAAATACGAGGCCCAAGCACACGTAAACAAACACTCCACGCACGCTAGCAGCGGAGCAACCCACACTCCTCCTTCTCCTCTCTTGACATGCCGTCTCCTCGGCCTCTCTTCGAGCACTTCCTCTCCACACTTCGGTGCTGTCTCTCAGCTGGAGCCTCTTCATCCACGTTACAATGAAGATGGGAGGAGCCGCACAGAGCTCTGTGGCTCTCCGCTGCTTATTTGGTACACTGTTTAACTGAACATGCTGCTTCCGCTACCAGGATTTGGATGTGAACATTCGCGCTGATTTACTTCAGAGTTTTTCCGTGCTCTCATGCAACTGTTTGCTTTCACCATAAATATTACAATGTGAATAGTATATATAACTATCTTGCACTTAATCGGGTGTCACCAGATCAGCAACCTAAGACGCAGACTTCACTCACTTGGGCCACCTCCTCTGGGGAATCCTAAAATATTAGGCGTTGAGGAGCCATTTGAACTGGCTCCTCTCGCTGTGGAGAAGCAGCGGCTCTACTCTGAGTCCCTCCCAGATGAACAAGCTTCTCACCCTATCTCCAGCAAAGATCCCAGACACCCTATGGAGTAAACATTTTTAGTTGCTTTTTGGTCTTTTGGTCACCACCCAGAAGGTTGTGACCATAAATGAAGGTAAGGAACAAAGATCAGCCAACTGAGCTTATCTATGTTCTTCATCACAGCAAACTGCTGCAGTGCTCCCTTCATAGCAGACGCTGCACCTTTCTGCCTATTGTTCGCAATTTTTTCCCTCATCTTTCAACAAGACCCTGATATACTGGAACTCCTCCACTTGGGGCAGGACCCAGAGAAGCTCTACTCTTTGTCTGGTTCAAGATTGCAGTCTTGAATTTGGAGATGGTAATTGTCATCCTGGCCACTTCTCACTCAGCAGCAAGTGTGATCCTGAGGCCTCCAAAGTGGATCCTCTCAACACTGTGGCTGAGCCTCGAATTTCTGTCTCTAACAGTTATGATCAGAATCAGTGGCAAAGGATAATCCTGGAGGAGTCCAACTCTCACCTCTGACCTCAAAGAGGCCCAAACTCTGACACCAGCTGTGCGGTCCATATGAAGGTGTGTGCTGGCATATTCAATACAATTCTAACAATGTTCAGATGAGAAAAATAAATCTCCTAACTGTGACAAAAGAGCTGAGCTGTCACAAAGTTTGATTGTCTATATGTCTGAGGAAAACATGGTGAAACTACATTTCTGTTGTGTAGGTCAAATATTTTAGAGACTTTCTGACCTTTGCTGAAGTAGGTCTTCCGGATGATGTCTAGGTGCTTGGGTCTGTCCTCAATGGTGAAGTATCTCTGGTGGTGGAGGTCTGGAGCGCGGAGCAGCTCCCTGGGCCCGGCGGGCTTCACCTGCTCAGCCTTGAGAGCGATTGCCTGCTCCAGGAGACCCAGGTTCCCTCTGGTCATGTCGAACATCTCCGACTCATCGGTCACCGTGGAACGCTGAGACAGGCTGTCTTCATCATCTCGCTCATCGTCTCCGTCGAGGTCATCAAAGTCTTTGTCCTCCGACTTATCGGATCGCACTTCGATGACGTCCGGGGAGGCCGAGGAAGAGGCCTTGTGGAGTTTGTAGTTCTCCAATCTTGGGATGGAGTAGTAGTCGTCGAGCGGGCTGGCCCTGTGGGAGCCGAAGCTTAAAGGAGGGCTGCTTTTGAAGTTTTGAAACGAGTCGTACCTGTCGCTGCTGTAGTCCTCCTGAAGGATGTGGTTTTCTGTCTTGATGTGAGTTCCCTGAGCTGCTGCTGTGCTGGTGATAGTTCGGACGGCGATTGGCACATCAGATATGGAGAGGAAAGGCCTCCTTTGCTCCTCTTCATCTTTCTCATCATCCTCCTCATCTTCTGTCGGGGTCTCCTGCGTCTGCTGCACCGACACAACCATCTCCTCCTCCTCTTCGCCTTTGATCTGTTTGCCATGGCTCACATGGTTGCTCATGTTAACACGCTCCCCTTGTTCTTCCTCCACCTTCCTCGCCTCATTCTGCAGAACAGATGACTCCTCCGGAGATCTTTGTGCCTCCTCCTCCTCCTGCGCGTCCCCCTCCTGCTGATGCTTTGCTTCTTCACCCTGTTCAGCTGTCGCTCTGACATCTTCAATCTGCTGCACAACCACGCCAACAGTGTGGCCGTTGGAAACCCGGCCCAGGTGGAGCAGGGAGTCGGCCACCTCTTCGGCGCTCTGGGAGGGAGGCCGGCGCACCTCGGCGTCAGGCGACGTGGCTCGGTGCTCCGGCTCCACAATCACACACTCTTGCTCTGTGGAAGGCAGAGAAGAAGAGGTTCCAGCAGTCTGAGTCACGCAGTGAGCTCAAGCTGTTGTCAGCAACATCTCTGTCATCGCTTGCATCACTTCGCTGCCTGTGAAGTGACAGCGCAGTGAAAACGACCCGCTGTGACAAATCTGCAGCTAGTAGATAGAGAAAGAGAATTGATCCAGTTCTAATCAAGAGGTATTGCAGTACATTTCGTCTTTACTTTGTGTCCTCACTCTCTTGAAGATGAAGAAACGCAGTACAAACTCACCCTGCATAGTTTCATATAGTTGCTTAAAACCCTCTGAACTTTCTGCTAAGTTTTTAAAGTGGTTTTAATGATCAGCATGGTGGGATTTCTGCAGGTTTTTATGGGGATCTTGTTTTCTTCTCATATTTTTCTGTTCAGATTGTTGAGTCACCAAGCATCGACCTACAGTGCCCTGCAAAAGTATTCACACTTTTGAATATTTTCACATTTTGCCCTGCACTGACCCTAAACCATTTTTCCATCTAGTCAACTCTGCTTCACTTATCCTCTCAAACAAAAGCATTACAGGAGAGTAATGCCGTCACCACCATGTTTCATGGTGTTTTTAGGATGATGTGCAGCATTACTTTTCAACCTTGAATATCATTTTGCATGTGGTCAAAATACTTAAATTGGCCACATTTGAACAGTGCAATTTTCTCCAGGTCTGCTTTTTAATTAGCCACAAAGTCAGAGTCAAGTTAAAAAAAAAAAACTAAGCAATTCTTGATCAAACCTACAAAATCTACATCACCTCTAACTCTGCATTTCTGTAAACTGTCCAGGGCATAAAATAGGTAGAATGTGACATTTACTACATTAGAAATATAAATAGGCATTCAAGTTTTATTTTCAGAACACTTTTCTGCCAAACTGTGTTATCTTTTAGCACTGTTGCCTTGCAGCAAAAAGGTCATGGGTTCAATTCCTGGCCCGGAGTCTTTTTGCATGTTCTCCCTGTGCATGCTGGGTTCTCTCCAGGTACTCCGGCTTCCTCCCACAGTCCAAAAACATGACTGTCAAGTAAATTGGGCTCTCTGAATTCTCTAGGTGTGAGTGTGTATGTGTGCATGGTTGTCTGTCTCTGTTGGCCTGCGACAGACTGGCGACCTGTCCAGGGTGACCCTGCCTCTCGCCCGGAGCATTAGCTGGAGATAAAAAATGGATGGTCTCCATGCTGTCTGTCTGGAAAACGCTGAATAATGTCTTAATTATTTAATGAGAGGAAGCTGATGGAGGAAACTTATGAAGTTAGAAGTTTTGTCTAAAGTTGAAATTAAAAAGGTGGAAAACGTTCAGGTTGTTAAGCCTTACCTTCATCACCTGCTGATGTTCTCTCCTCCTCCTGCGTCTCTTTCTCCTCTTCTTCTTCCTCCTGCCCCTTCATTAGTCCATCAGCATCCTTCTCCAGGGGTTCAGCCGCTATCTCTTCTTCCTCCGCACCTCCATCTTTGTCTTCCTCCTCTCCTGACCCGGTGACCTCCTTTTCCACCTTCCCTCCATCCTTCTCGGCTTCCTCCTCTGCCTCGCTGCTACCGTCGCTCTCGGCACTGAAGCCCTCATCCAAGGCGAGCTTCAGGGGGTGAGACTTCCTCTTGGAGGCGGGCTTCTCCGCTTCCTGTTCCTGCTCCTGCTCAGCTTCTTCCAGACGGCGCTTCCTGGCGATGGGGCAAGCCAGAAGGCTTGTGTGGGGAGGAGACACAATCGTTTTAGGACCAGAATCAAGTTCACCTTTGACCTTTGTGAAAGCTCATGCAGAATCAGGAAGCAGAAAAAAAAAACATCAAAACAAAGGAAAAAGTTTAGAGATGAAGAGGCATGGAGCTGATCTTGCAGTATGACATGTGGCCTGCGGGTGGCGCCCCGCTCGCTCCCTTAGACATCAAAACCTATCTCAGCCAATTGAGTGGAACGTTTAATGAACAACTTGTATGGAGAGGCGGGCTGGCGGGCGAGGCAGCAGAGGGTGAAATCCAATAAACTCCCTCTTATTCGCACCTGGAAGATGCCGAGGGAGACCGAGGGACGATCTATAAACAAAGTGCATCTGAAATTGCCTGCTGAACGAATACACATGTAAACAGATAGCTAATATCTTCCCTTCAATAAAGAGGAGTCACAATCCGGTGAACCTCCACCCTCCCACCCCCTTTAGGCATCACAGGGTCTCTGCGGGCGACAGCACATGTGTGGAATGGAAGGAGGAGAAATGAGGCTGAAGTGAAGAAGCCGGACAAAATCACATCTCGCTGCTGTTAGCTTCAAGATTCAGAGCAGGAAAACAAATGGCATCTTTTGATTGGCTATTATTCATGATGTAGCTCAGGTTCCTCTCAAGTGATGCTTTCATATTAACACTGCAGTGTCATTTCTTTTTTTTTTTTTTTTTTTGCATATTTGTTGAAATGTCACTATGTCATGACAGTTTATGAGACAGATAACTTGTGAAAACATTGAGCTCCTCTGCTCCTCCCAGTGTTCCCAGTGCTAACTAGAAACAGCCAATCAGAACCAGGAGGTGGGTCTTAGTGCTGTCAATTAGTGTCCTTATGGCGCTGCTCACTGCCCCTCCTTAGCCCTCTCCCTGCTCTCTACTGACCTGCAGCAGCTTGTTGTGAATGCTCAGGCCAGATAGCATGGCCACAGATAATGGCAGATACACAGTTTCCCTGTAAAGATAAGTTGTTTCTCTGCACATTTAGCAACAACTACACAAGGTTTATTGACAGCGCTACGACCCTCCCCCTGGCGGTGCATCCAGACCAAAAACAACCAATAGCTCTGTCCTGCAGAAGCTAAAGGAGAAGATGGAGGAGATCCATTTTCTTCACAGATTATCTGTCTCATAGCATACTGTCACAATATGGTGACAGTTTCAGCAAATATGTAAAATGCATATTCCTTACAATACTTTCATACTGCAGCATTAAAGCTGGAAATGCAACTCTACTTATCCAAGTAATCAGTTTGTTTTTTATAAAGGCCTTAAAAATGTATTTATACCCTGTTGAACTTTTATAAATACTTCACCAGAGAAATTCCTGCAGTTTTCAAACTTTAACAATTTTTTTTCTTTTATTATCATACTGAAATCACTTCTCTGTCACATTTCAGGGAAATTTCAGTCGAAATATCAAAATCTAAGGAGGTTGTTTTACCTACAAACAATCTGAACATGTCCAAATGTTTGGCATAGCAAACACCAACGTGTCTGAATATTTTGACGTGATGAAGCCAAAAGGTTTCAGTAAGGCTATTAGTATTTATTCAATTGAGAGAGGCCATCTTGTGTCAGGTTAATGTTGACATGTAGAGATCCATAGGTCAGTTCCTTCTTTGTCTGATGTTGGCATTTATTAGTCCTGCTGTGATCACTGTATTGTCAAGTTTGTCGCATCAGATCAAACTGCAAGAGTCCCAGCTTCTCACTGACACGTTGTGTGTGTGTGTGTGTGTGTGTGTGTGTGTGTGTGTGTGTGTGTGTGTGTGTGTGTGTGTGTGTGTGTGTGTGTGTGTGTGTGTGTGTGTTCATCTAAACACGGGACCTGATTGCACAGCCCACAAGCTCCCCATCAGGTCTGAAGCTGTTTAATTAAAGTGTTATGGATCATTCGTTTCTCATCTGTAATCCACATTGTGATTTAAGTGTTTCTTAGCTGTGAGCAGCAACTCAGTGTTCAGTCTGCTCTCGATTGCCTGGTGTATCATTCATGTTTTTTTGATTTATTATTTAAGTAAATAATATTGTATTTCTACAGCGAAAATTGATTAATTAATTAATAATGAATTCTCAAGGCAGCACATGGTTTCAAAGCTGAAGGAAAACAAAGAATCAGGACATTGAGATGTTGAAGGCTGTGGTTGAGGCCTGACAGTCAAATTAAAAGCTGATGCTTCGCTTTCACAATTAAGTTTAGAAAGAGCCACCCAAAATATCAGAGTCTAATAAGACTAGTTTCTTAGATTTTGGATTTTCTGAAAGGATGGAATCCTTTTGACACCGAATCTGTGGTCCCTAAAATATAAAATATGGTATTGGTCTTGGAAATAAATCATGATGATGATTTGAACTTCTTGTATGAAATTGAACATCTTAAAAATCTTTTACTCAAATTATCACCAGAAAATGAGTCATTCATTGTTTTTCATTTCTTCTTAATTTTCTGCTTTCATGGCCAGTTTTTGACAGATTAATCCAGTTTAAATGTGTTTGTTTTTAGGAGTGTCAGCAATATTGTTCATTTTTAAATTTGAAATTTGTGATGGAGGCACTGTAATCATAGCTAAAGACAGGCCATCAACAAACATCTGGATTAACGATATTCCTGCTCACTTCTAATCTCCCTTCAGGGATTTCTCCCATTGAAGAGAATCTCTCCAGTGAAATGTGAAACGGGCAAATCAGTGAACAGAAGGAGACGTTGTGAACAATGACACTGGTTTTCCACGCTGTTTTAGAATTGCAGTCTGGCTGCAGTTTTAGCGACAGCAGTGGAAGAAGTGAAGGAAGGCATTCAGTCTGTGTTGGCTGCGCTTCCAAATAATGAATTAGCATTAGCAGCTGCCTCGCAGTGGAGGACGAATGTTTCATTTCCGGTAAGCTTCTTAGCGTCAAACTGGTAATTACATACGTCACGGGCAACAGCCGAGGGTCCAGACCACAGGACTGGTTTTCACCAGGCTACAGCCCTTATTTAAAGCAGAAAAAAGAATCTAAATGTTTAGCCTGTTGGTCTCGTCTGAATGTAGCCTTCGCAAAAAAAATTGTCTGCCAGGCTTCCTCATCACCATTCACTTTACTGCTATATTTACATGGTTTTTAATTTTTGAAATTTTCAAACTTTAACATTTAAGCACTTTTTGTATCTTAAATCTGTCCAGAAACCTGATTCCTCTGATTGTCTCTAAAAGCAAACAGCAAGAGGAGGATGGCAGACAGAGGAGGGGGGACAGACAGAGGGTGGGTTTAATCTGCCCTACCTTCTGTGTCGTGAGTATCTCCCACTGATATGGCCGGAGCCATTGCATCCGGGGGTGGGGCAGCTGGATGGGATGGATGGAGGTTAGAGATATGTTTAAGACACAAGAGCATTTTAGTCCTTGTGCAGCAGCAGCAGCAGCAGCAGCAGTGATAAACACAGGCAGTAAAAAGAAAATTAAGATAAAGAAAACAAAGCAAAGAGATGCAAACGTGTCACACAAATGCACATGTACAAAGGAAGATATGCAGCCCGGCCCATCCGGCCGACACACATGATGCATGAATGCAGGTGGCATCCAGCCGGGGGAAGCAGAATATTATGTGTCGTACATCAACCCTGGCCTATATCCTGTTACTACGAGCGATAAAGATCAGCCGAGACCTGCTGTAATTTCCCCTGTTCGCCTCTCTTCACCAGTCATCATCATCATCACCATCATCTTCGGTGCTCACTCTTTTCCTTTCTCTCTGCTTTTTGATTCAGGTTGCCATGACCCCTCAGGATGGCTCATTTTAATTCTCATTAACTTCCCCCAGCAATTGCCCTTTATTACTCCAATTATCCCTATTATTAATTTTACTTATTAAAAATTGCCGCATTAGCATTTTAAATGAGACACTCGCTGGCCTTCCCTACTGTTTTCTTTTTCCTCTCCCTCTCTCTCAGTCCCTAAAAAAAGTGAAGCTTTTTTTTCCCAACGCGCTGAGTGCAGATCAGCGCTCCGAGGTGAAGTATGACAAAATGAAGGTGGGGATGAGGAGAATCATTTAGAACAGGGGAGGAAAATCATTTTCCCCCAAAGGGCCTCGTGACAAACCAGGACCTTGTTGAGAGTCAAAACCACCAGTAACCAAAACTTTCCCAGTTTTATGATAAACTGTAAAAATGCTTTTTTCTTCATGTAGAAACCTTATAAAATTGCAAACCGGGACTTTACATTTGTAACAAAATCCTGAACGATCACTTAAATTTGAGCCCTATGTGGACTCTTTGCCATGTTACAATAACAATATGGATAGAAATTTTTCAATTATTGTTTTGCCTCTGAAAAAAAAAATACTTTTTTTCCCCTCATTCCATTTATGCAAATTGAATTGTTTCTGCGCTTGATGAGTTTTCGCATTGTTTTGGTGAGCAGTACTTAAAAAAAACTCCAAAACTTGATTCTTTTTCATCCCACGCACAGAAATGTGCTCATGCAGCCAATAAAACGAATATCTTCTTCTGCAGTAACGACAAAAAACACATTTTCTGAAGGGACTTTAAACCGATGAATGAAAAAAAAAGGGAAATTACGATTGCTTTGTATTCTGAAATGGTGTACAGAGATTGCTAGTTATAAAGGCCTATAAATGACTTTTCCAAAAATAAATGTAGTTAAAAAAAATTAGTAAGATTTCAAATTCCTCTGTATGTTTGGTTTGATAAGTGAATTGGAGTTTCTCCATTAATACAGAACCCGCTCACCTCAGACACCTCAGGAGAGGCGACTTCCTGGTCCCCAAAGATGTCGGCTGTGTGGGAAACAACAGGAAGGCTGCGGCCGACAGGCAAAACTACATAATCAGGCCTCGCCGTCCTCCTGGCTCACGCTTCCATCAGGAAGCAAAAGAGATCACACGGCTCTTTCATCGCAACTACAGTACGCAGCAAAAGGCTGCCAGGAATCAATAGCAGCATGTTGGAGGCACTGACCATGAGCTGAAAACTGCTGATAGTAACGAATAAAAACTAATATTATACGACATTGTCTAAAGGAGCACCGCTGGTGTACGAGTGCTAAGGGGGGGCTGCTGCACGGCGGCGCACATGAAAGAACTTTATGAAAGGATTCTGTACAAAGATGACGGTGTTTCCTTACCTCAGCTCTTGTCCTACGAGCTCAATGGGAACTGAAAGAAAAAAAAAGGAAGGAGAGGAAAAGAGAACGGGGAGAACAAAAGTGAATGACTGCTCAGAACACAGCGCTGCTAAAAGAAACCCAGATCAATAAATAACAAATGCATACGAACCCCATGAGGATTTTCTCATAGAGGCTTACATGCTGCTGAACGTGTGATCAGATGGGGGGGGGGGAACACACCTTCTGAGTTTACTGACACACATACATATATATTTATATCTAAACATACACACATCAGCACACATGCAAGATCGAGCATGAAACAAAATGCAGTGCACAATGTGGCAGGTGAAACACCCTCCCTCCCTCCCCTTGTCCCCCCTCCCCCACCCACACACACGCGGAAAGCCTATATCAGCCCACTGCTGCTCAGAAAGGAGGCTGGTTATGTGCAGACTTCAGCAAGAAAACAAGATTAATTGTTACACTTTAGTTATCATAATTGAGAAAATGAAATTAAAAAGCAAAAAAAAAAAAGTGCCTTCATCAGTAGAAAACAGGACTTCTTTCAGGGGCAACTTATAGTAATTGCCTCGAAAACATAAATCAAGCTGTGCTGGCGCGCAGCAGCCCGCGGCCGTGGGGATTGCGAGGCAACGATGGGCATGAACGAGTTGGGAGAAATATCCTATTTTCATTTGGAGCAAAATAAGAAAACAATAGCATCCTGGAGAATTCAGTTTGGGCTCTGATATCACATGCATTAATCACATGTCAGAAACAGCCTGGGTAGCTGGCTACTCCAAAAGCAAAGAAAATAAACACTAACACACACAGGCTTCTTATTTGTGTGTGTGTGTGTGTGTGTGTGTGTGTGTGTGTGTGTGTGTGTGTGTGTGTGTGTGTGTGTGTGTGTGTGTGTGTGTGTGTGTGTGTGTGTGTGTGTGTGTGTGTGTGTGTGCAACATTTCAGTTTCTCGGTCTTTCATCATGCGGTTGGAATGACTGGACGCCTTCTTGCACTCTGAATGCTTGGTGAACTGACGCTCTGCTGTCTCTCTTCAAAACATCAAACATACACACACACACTAAAAATGAAAGTTTTATAAATATGTGCATATTAGACACTCATTCAAGGACACACCATACATAAATTACCAATCTCTTGTGAAAATTCCTAGTGAAACATGAAAACATGCCCAGGATTCCTTCTAATCGTCAGAGTCGCAGCTGAACTGATTTGAAGACAGTTTTCTGTTTCTGCGGCAGATGTTTTCCTACATTAACGTTTTGCATTATCTTTTTTGTCAAAAAGGGTTTAGATTCAAAACACAAGGCCTCAACGCTTTCAGAAAATCTTTACACGCATCAGGTGACAGAGATGGCAAAAAAAAACCAATGTTGATGATATCACCTTCACATTAATGTTGTTTTATCTAAAAAAAACACATTTCAAAGCACTTTGTGTAATAAAAAAAATTAAAAAATAAACTCGTTCTATTAAATCTAGATACTGTTAAAATGAGATCAATCGAATTTCATATATGTACTTATGAAATATAAATAACTTGCGCGTTTATTCTCATTTCAGTAACCATCGCAGCCCCTGAGGGTTCTTTTTTATCCAATAAAACTTAAAATAATTTCTAATTTCATTTCACTTTCAAAGCTAAACAATTTGAGCTGAAAGTTTGGGTGTAGAGCTGGCTGATCTCCTTAGTACCTGAAAACGTCTGGTCTAAAGTCAGCAAAACTACACACATGTGAAACAGCAACGCAACAAGATGTCCAGCAAACCCATTACTCACTAAGTTTGATTTAAACAAACAAACAAACAAACAAACAAAAACCTGAGATCCTGAGAGACTAAACGATTTAGGCTTGGCCTATAGTAATCTTTAAATCAAGCAAATAAACTTAGCAAGGATTTTGTTCATCTTGGAATCTCTAATCGGAAGCTCAGGTTAGCACGAACAAACATATAGAAAATGGATTGAAGGATTGGTTCCCATACATAGTTATGGTCATGTTATGACTGATCATCTACATAAACTTGATTCTGCAGCTTGAGTCAAACTTTAACTAGTGCTACACAACAGGAAGTAAAAATGTTGGGGGAAATGAAAGAAATCGGGTTTCTGGAAATGTTGCTTCTGACTTTTCCAGACTCAACTTGGTTGATCGGAATAAACAGTTAAACAGTGTTAGTCTGGAAATACCAATATGTTGTCTTGTTCAATGCTTCTCCAGTGATTCCACACTGGACCAGTAGAAACAATAACTAAAACATCTGGATTATCTAGAAATACACATGGGCAAAAATAGTTACTCCCTAAGCTAAATTTTGCATAAACTCTTCTACAAGGAACATATGCAACAAAACCAAGTCATCAGTCAGCTCCAGTAGACGAGCGGAGGATGTTTGGATGTGAATCAGGGGGACTGGATGTGTATTTAACAGCTGCAAAAAGCTTGACAAGGTGGAGAGACGCTGCCGACGCTCACCTCTGATTCCCTTTGACCGAGTGCGAGTTCGCTTGTCGTCACCCTCCACACTCATCTGGGATGAAAGGAAGAGGCAAGAAGGGGAGGAAAGAGAAAAGCAAACAAGGGGAGAAATGGGAGGAAACAGAAAAGAGCGAGAGAGAAAGAGACAGTCAGTGGTTAGTTGTGGAAAAAAAGCCCCCAGAGTTCATTGTCTTTGTGTGCTTCAAAACAGCTGCTATAAAAAGATCCGTTCAAAATGTTCCCGTTCAAACACAGATGAAGTGTGGCGCTGACGCAAAAGAGGCCGTCGCATCGAGACACTTGTGTTCACACACACCGCTGCATTGCCACAGAAAAAAATAAACCCAAAACAAAAACACACTTAAAACATGCTAACATCATGTTCGCTTCATCACAAATGAGGGTTACATGGAAAACAAACTAGGAACACCCACCAACCCACCCACCCCCCAACACTCCCCCTGTAATTTCCTGCTTCTGAGTGCTGCTCATGATTGTGGTCTGCGCGGAGGCAACAGGCGGCGCCGGCGCAGGGGGCCGCGGCCCCTGTGAGCAGAGGGGCCGACAATCATAACTACGCTGAATATAATAATAAAGCGAAAACACACGGGCTGCTGTAATAACCCTTTTAAGAAGAGGAGACGAGTGCGTCAATGTGTGTGTGTGTGTGTGTGTGTTTGTGCCTCGGCTTTTAAAGCCACAAAGGAGCAGGTGTTAACCCTTGTGCACACGCGCACACGTGCACACACTGACCATGGACCACACCTCCTCATTGCTACCTCTACACGCTTAGGGTTCCTCTATAAAGCTATCAGATGCTCTCTAGACACAATGGAGCCATTAGCTTTGATTACTGGACTCTGTTTTTTTATATAAATATATATTTCTGCTCTCCCTTCTTTCTGTCCCACACTTCCTTCTGCACGCTCCCCGTCTACCAGCCTTTCATCCCCCCTACAGACACGCCGGCTTGCCCATCCACTTAACTGCTTTGTAGCTCCTCTTTAGTCAAGTTGGCACAGTCACAGTGGGATTCAAACATAGGGTCTTGGTTTCTCTGAGTCGTTTTTTTCTCTCTCGTCTTCACCCTATTTGGCAGAACCCCTTTCCTGCTAATAGACTACTTATGAAAAGAAGGAGAGGACGAAGGATGCGAGGAGGATGAAACAAGCTGTTGTTCTTGTTAAAGGCTTTTTTTCGCCCCTGACTCCCATCGAGGGTACATTCATTAGCGGTTGGCCGAAGGTACAGGTGCAGCCCCCCGCCCCCCGACCCCCTCCTTCCTGTTCCCCGCCTCAGCCCGCTCCTCTCCGGCCTCAACGTTTTCAATCCAGCTACGTCGCTTTCTGTCCAGCCACTACCGAGCGCTTCAGTCCTTCTGAGAGGGAAGACAAGTGTATCATAGTTATTTGTGAGCTTGTCATATGTTTTCTTGCGTTCAACCCAGAATTAACTTCAGTGTCTAAATGTGGAAAGATTGCCAACTTCAAAGGGAAAACAATGGATTCTTTTTTTCCTAACATCTGTTTTTATCAGATTTTTGAAAGCCGTAGATTTTTTTTTTTTTACATACGAAGAGCAACTGCCTGCCACAGGATGTTGTGACCATGCCCTACTGAAAAGTCGACAATATTAACCCTAAAGCAATAATTGTAAACATTGCTTCCGATAAGGCTAAAGCCAAAGCCAAAGCTCTCTTCCAGCACTGTACTCAGTTTAAATTAATGCTGACATGCTAAAGCACTAAATTCAGCCGTTTAGCGGGTATTTGTCTAATTAACATCAAAGTGTTGCATTTTTGTATTTCATGTAAGTTTTGTTTACCTTACTCCTTTGTTTGAATAAGGTAAACAATTGATCAATAAAGATTGATCACAAAAAAAGAGAAAATGAGGAGGGAAAACACAACAATCTTCACCTGCTTTGTGATATGAGCAACAACATAAACTACTGATTACCTGAAAAGCTCTTAACAGTCGATAAGTGAACCTTCACCACAGATTGCAATGTTTATTCAACTGAAGGTTTACAAAATAGCCAAGTGAATTTGTGCTTGAGAATTAAAATAATTAATTTGGGGAAGCTAATTGCCCTTAGGAAAAAGTTTGTAAAAGTTAGTAAAAAGCAGTAAATAAAAAATTTGCCGCTCTACTGCAGCATTAGCGGATTAGTGGAAGTGTGCCGGCCACTGCAACCAGATTATTTTCAAAAATCTAATTGACAGGACTCCATTATGATCAGAATTCATAATCTGTCATATTTCATAGGAAGGGGATCAGAATCATGACCAATAAACATGACATGGAATACTAAATCTTAAAAAGAATGAAACTGAATAATAAGGGAGATTTAAATAAACTGAATTGCATTGATTTAAATGAACTCTCTAAGCTAATTCAAGTTCATAGTCTGAAAGCTGGCAGAAAACTAGAAGAACAACTAAAATGACAATAAAACTCTTCAGCCAGCCAGGGCCAGTTCACAGCTTGGTCAGCTCTAACCAGTGACCAGCCAGTTTGAAACTCAAAACCTTGACCTTTCTCTGACTGGTGAATGCGTCATGATTCAGCTCTACCAGGTAACAATAACACCTTTTGGAGTAGATGTTGTTACTGAGCGAAGAAGACTCAAAGCTGTCTAATTTCAGTAAAGTGCTTAAAAATGAAATCAGAAAAGAATAAAATTGTTTAAAATGTTATTTAAAAGGTAAATTTGCTGTACATCCAGACGACCTTCAAATAGCCAGCAGTGTGAAGGACACTCGGCTGAACTGAGTGTCCTTCAGACCTCAGTCTGCCAAGGAACACACAAGATCTCGAAATGTTGGTGGTAAAAGAACAACGGCAAGAGTCAGAGCTTCTTATGCTACTACTGGTGTAAGAAAGCTCAATCTGAAACTACATAGTCATGTTCTTGATGTTTTAAAATAACACTGATGTGTCTCAAACACACGATGCTGCTTTTTCAACTGGTATAAAGTTCCTATCAAATAGGCTATAAAAACATATTTTGAATGATCTCTGCATCTTCCTAAATGGCAATACTTAAAGAAACAGCTGAGTCGACTAGTTTCTTTTTTGGCAGCTTAAAGCTTTTGGAAAATCAGACGCAACAAATTGGAGGGTGTCCTTTTATCCTCAACCTGATATTTTCAACCTGAAGTTTTCTTTTGTTTTTGTTTTATTTATTTTTCTATAGACATCCCAGAGTGGACGTAGCACTTTTGCTTAAAGTCTTCAGTACTAACACGTTTAAAATTTTAGCCATTACCACCTCAAAAACAATTGGCCATTTCTTCTATTTAATAAATCCTCTGTGATGAAAATAAAAACTTTGTAACCAGTAGGGAGGCTGATGGATCGTTCTGTTTGATTCAGTTGATTTATTTAGTGGCAGTTCACAGCATGTATCACCTGAAGGCCTGAGAATAAAGTCTAACAGGTTAAACTGGGCAAAATCTGCTTCAGAACCATTTTAACTGGCTGAATGTAACCACAGGCCAACATAGAGGATGTTTCCAGCTACACAGTAAAACATATTGCACTGTTGTGCTTTTTTTTTCCCCTTGCGTCCTCCTTACATCAAGAGTCACCGGGTGAATCAAAACCTGGACTGAAAAGGCCTCCTGTTGCTTTCATGTTTGTGTAACCATAGTTACGTACATTCAAATAGGTAAGCATATCAGAGTCCTCTTCTCTTTCCTGTCCCTTTTTTTTATTCCTCAGTTCCAGCTCATTAAATTTGCATGAACACAAATTCATAGCAAATAAATCCCAACGCAGACAGGCAGGCGAGAACCAGGATCTCTTTCAAAGGCCTCCGAGAACTCAAAACTTGTCCTTTACAGTCGTTTAAGTAGAGCACACCGACAATGAATGCATATGGGAGCACAGACGGCGCGGTCAGTACGGAAACGGGGAGAAAAAGGAGTTGGTGTGCAGAACCTGCTGTAGGTCCGTGCATGTCATGTGCTTTAACGAGTGTGAAATGTGCAGAGCAGCTGCCAGGGGAGGGGGGAGTTGAGAAGAAAAAGAAATAGGAGGAGGAAGAAGACAGCGCTCGTCCCTTCAGGCTGTCTTGTACATTATCAATTACGTCCTCCTTTGTGTGCAGCGGCCGGAGCAGGAGGGCCGCAGCTCTGCTCCCGATTCTGACAGCTCCATGTAAATGTCTGACTGGGGGCGGGGGGCAACGTCTTCACAGAGAAGGTCACCCTCCATCCCCTGGTGCACGTAAATGACTCTTTTATCCATTTTCGGGTTTACAACAACTGATGAGGGGAAGGAGGCAGGTTAAGGTGGAGAGAGAAGGCGGAGGAGGCTGACCTGCGTACAGCAGCTGCCAATTAGAGCAGAGCTTCAGAGCCTCCATGTTGGAGAACCTCTCTGCACTTTCACCCTGACAGTTCACAGGAGGCAGAGCAGATACGGCGGAGGAGGGAGCGGGGCAGATGTCATGTTACCAAACTTGTATGTGAAAAAGAACGGAGCATGTGTGACCACACAGTGGGTCATATGTGTGTCTGCCGTCAGAGGTTTGCCATTTACAGGCTGAGTCATCCTGATGTGACTCAGGGCTCAGAGTCAAGTCTCTTCCAGCTCTGATCCGGGGTCAGATCCTACAGCTGTCGTAAAGGGAAACAATAAGAGGAGGGGTAAGGCCGAGCTATCAGGAGGTTTTTTTATTGATTATTAACCGTGTCTCATTCAGGATTAAAAACATAAATGTTTCTATGAGCTAAAGCAAGATCTGATGCAAAGTCAGAGTCCGTTCAGGAAAAGAACGGACTCTGGAGTACATCAGCTCATTAGAGCAGCAGGGTGAACAGTGAACTACGAGCTGCAGGTTTCCTCCTGACGTTCAATATTTACTCTTCCCACATTCAGTGGTGGGAATACTGCACAATATAGATGTCATGAATTACTTCACAAAAGGTAGAAAAAAGGTAATTTTCTGATTTCCAACATTTCCCTGTACAAAATATTACAAATGTCTATTCCTGCTTCTTTAATGATAACATTTGTTTCAAGATTTTAACAGGTTAAATTTGATTCATTAAATTCGTAGATTTTAACATGTTAAAAGTTTTAGCACAAATAATCCCATTTTTTTTCTTTCTTTTTTTTTTTTTATGTACAAAAGTTATGGGACCTTTGTTTTCTTACGTTACTGGTAGGGCCAGTAAATCTGACAGACTCACTGGAGGTTAATCTCTGCTTCAAAAACGGACCTGATGGGACGTTTGGAAAGTTCTGTTCAAGTTGTGCTAAAATGAGCTAGCCTATTAGAGATGCCTTTCAAGCCTTGGCGAGATGGAACAACACAAACATCCCCAACGCTGATGTCAGCGTCCACAGTCCTAAAGAAGTTACACGGACGATCAGGGCTTCTTGAAACCTAAGTGCTGGTAGAGGAGCACTTAGGACCAATGTGATGGTTGAGGAACCTAAACAGGAGATTGAAAACTATAAATATCTTTACTGTTAAGTTCATATGTCTATTTATGCAATAATGTAGCAGCAAAGTGGATTTTTTAATTGTGACTGGTGCTTATTTTGTCAAGATATAGTCTTCAATTAACTGTGATTAATTCATTGCAGACCTGCAATTCACAAGATTAAGCATTTTAACAGGAGTCGAGCTAGTATTTAGACATAAATGCTGGTCATGATTGAGAGGAGAAGTAACCAAACAAAAAAAAAACAGTTTGAGACAATGGCCAGCTAATCCAGGGCTAGCCCCTGCACATTCTGACTCTTGGGCTGATTTTTTATGTGTGACCCCTGATGAGGCGTTTAAAAGCAGCACCTCTCACTCCTCGGATGTGGCAGAAATCAAACCCAATCAATAAAAGTCATCTCTTCAGATGAACCCGAGCCATCAGGGGGAAGCAGAACTACTTTTACAGAGCCCAGGGGAAAACAACACCCCCACTCCTCCTGCTTCCAGCCCCCACCTCCACCCCCACTTCAATCCCTCCATCTCTTTGTTGGATGCCCCCTCTCAGTTGCTCGGCTCTGGAAAAAAAAATAATAATAACAAAAAAAAAAAAAAACAGGGATCAGGTGTTTAGAGAATCCTTGAAATTGTGGCAGCGGGGGTCAGAAGTTTCTCCGCTCTGCTGATAACGCTGAATATCATTGACCAAAATAAATAAATAAATAAAAAAATAAAAATCATGAGCCGCTCAAGGACATCCTTTTTTTTCTTCTTCTTCTTATTGTGAGTCCTGTGAAGTGAACTCAGCAGCAGGAAAAAAGCTGAGCTGTGCTGAGCTTAACTAAACCGAGCCGGAGCCGAGGCCGAGGCAAGGGATGGGCGGGGCCGGGAGCCCAGCAGAGATTTGATGTGCTGCTTGATTCATGTGCCCCCCCACCCCCACATCCTATCCCAACCCCCACACTGCAAAATAACAACACACACAAACACACGCGACCCCTCCTTCCTCCATCCGAGCCAACTTTCCCCGCTGAGTTAGGGATCAGGGAAATGCCCAGGAAGCAGAATCAGCTCTGGAAAAGAGGGCGTTGATGGGTGTGGTGAGTGGGGAGAATAAGGTGGAGGAGGGCGGGGGGGAAGTGGAGCGGGGAGGGGCGGATGTCACTCACCATGATTGGTCGACGGCTCTGCAGTCTCTGGGAGGCCTGACAGCGGCTGCTATTCCTCTCGCCTCGTGTCCACCGCTGGTTCACCAGCTCACCCCGAAACTCATTTTCTGAAGGACGGAAACGAGGGAGGGGGCAGGACATAGTGAAGGGAGGGAGGGGAACACAGGAGAGTGAGGGTGAGAGAGAGGGGGAAAAAAATATATGTAAAATCATCAGCATCAGTACCGGTGGATGGGGTTTGGGTGAGGGGAGAGTAAAGTGGAGGGGGTTTTATTAAGTGGAAGAGGAGGAAGCACAAAGCCGTCTAAGAGCCACAGCTGGGATCCCTGTCACTTCGCTATTAGAATCAATCAAACCTGCACATTTTGATCCAGCTTTCCGAGGCCCGTGTATGATTAGAGAGAGGGTGAGGAGTGGGGGAGCAAATCAAACATAAATCAAACCTTTTTCCTTCACCCTCTCATCCTCTCCACCCCCCTGTTGTTGATGATTTGTTTTTTGTATTCTTCCTCCATCAGGGTAAAAGCATTGGGTCCCATCTTTGTAATGCCGTCCCAGGAGAAGCAGACTCTCTGGTTCTAAAGACATGGCAGACTGGAGGTGACGAATCTAACAGCCGAGCTGCAGCTTTAAGTTCAACCAGAGTGCAGTGCATTACACTATGAACGCCCAAGGCTGAACTTTTCAACTAATGCAGCTTTAAGACACCTCAAACACACACTCTCCCTCTGTGCGCACGTGTGTGTGTGTGTGTGTGTGTCATTGCCGTTTTCAGGCCCAGCTGGTGCTGTGAAATCCGACTCCTTTTCAGATACATCTCCACCCTTTAGCTTCACCCTCTGCAGGCAGGTGCTGGCTGTTGTGAAACAGGAAGTGTCCTTGAGTTTACACTCAACTCTGAGCAAACAGAAACCCAAACAGAGCGAGGTCTGGGTCACTCTGTCGTAGAAGTTCATCAAAGCTGCAGTATGTAATGTGCAGTATGTAATGTGTGTGAACATATACAATCTCCTCCACCTCTTCCCTGAGTTCCTGTTCCCTTCTGAAGAAATGCATCTCTCCTGAACAAAGACAACCAATCAGAGCCAGAAGGAGGGGCTTAATGCTGTCAATCATCCCCATAAACTCCCCCTCAACGCACTAATGGCGCAGAAACAACTTACTGTCACAAGAAAACCGTTTATCTGCCTCCATCACTGGCCATGCTAACCAACTTGACGTAGCCTGATAGGCTATGCTAGCCGCAGCATAGCAGAGAGCCAGGGAGCAGTGCCACACAGGATGATTGACAGCACTAAGACCCACCTCCGGGCTCTGATTGGTTGTTTTTAGTTAGGAGAAGGCAGAGAAACTTAATTTTTTCACAGTGAAATTTTTTCCACATAGTGACAGTTTGTAAACATAAACATCACGTTGTTTATAAAAGCTACAGCATTAAAGCAGCTCATTGTGAAATAATTCCTCTAGATTCCAACGTTAAATGCCATAATGTTGTTTTCTAAAGCACTCTGGCGTTTGGAGTGGGTAGACGCAAACCTGTCCCCCTCTGTCTCCATTATTCTCTTCCCTCCCCAAACGTCCTGTGGCTGAACCTAAACTGCAAGATAAAAGTGGGCTGATGGGATTCTGTGGGCTCTCTCCTCCCTGCTTCACCTCAGCACTCTTCAGAAAACGCTTGTTTATCAACTTTCATCTGCCAGCAGAAAAAAAAAAGTGATTACAGCAGCAGTACTGTTGGTCTGCATCTCTATCTCAGCTATCCGTGTCTCCGCAGACACACAAACCGCTTTATTACAGAGGGAAGCGGAGCATCCATCCGGCCGCTCCACGTTCAGCTGGGATGCCGGGAAGGTGAAAGAGGATTTTTCAGGACAAGCAGCCTCCGGCTGTGACCGCTTCTCAGGTTGCAAACACATGTGGACGTTTCAGAGCGCTTAAAATCTCAGGAAAAAAGGTTATGAAAAGTGATCAAAGTGACCCCTCCTTTGTTTTGTTTTTTATCTCTGGTTTTATCCCGCCTCTGTGCTGACAGGGAGACTAATCAGAGCTCCTGCTTCCTGTTGGATCACACGCTGCTCATCCACACCTAAAAACATGCAAAGCTCATTATTTCATGGTGAAAATTGGAGGAGCGCGAGACAATTAGCTGTTCGCTGGGGGAGGCCCGGATCGGGAGGTGGGAACGATTGGGAGACGAATACAAAATGAGGAAGTTTTTAAAAATCAAATCCCATTTTATAAAAAGACAAAATCTATGAAACAAACACTTCGGTTTTACTGTTGATTCAAACTAAAGAAAAAAACCCCGTAAACTTTAGGATCAAGTAATGCTATTACGGTAGTGGGGCTTACTCCGCTAGGACAATGGAGCAAAGAGGCCTAAATCCAGAGTTAGATTAAACAGCAGGGTGTTCAATCAGTGACAGTAATACGGCAGGCCCAGATATACAGGCCTGCTCCTGTTCAGCGGGATTTACTGACAACTTTGTGTGATTACAGCAATCCCCGCAGTAGAGACGGACAGGTCCAAAGGTGGGCTTTGTCTCTGTCAAAAAACGTGAAAGAAACGCCGAGCAAGAGGTCAGGAATGAGTTTATGATGCAGAGTTGATGAGTACAAACACTGAGGTGAGTTAAAACAAAGAGCAGCAGATGTCCAATTTTTCAATTATAGGATAATTGGAGGGAGGCGATGGAGGGGCCTGGGGCGGATTTAGAGGAAGCCCCTTCGGGGCTTTCGTGACCTCGGTATCAAATGTGTCACCAGAACACAAACTGTAAGAACGAGCAGAACGACTCATGCATCAAACATTTTTTTAAGTCTCAAATGGATCTTACCTCGCTAGTCCTGCCTATTTAGTAGGACTTCTTTTTTAATTAGCGTTCTTTTATTTTAATCAATTTCTCCTTCAGAGCTGAGGCATGAAATTCATTCTTCCCGTTCTTTCGATGCAGATGCCTCCTCTCTCCATTGAGAGCGTACGCGCGGGGTGACCCTGACCTTTGCCCGTGTTGCTGAGATTCTTGATACAGGCTCCGGGAAGAGGAGGGTGCAATTTGGCCCCAGCTGCTCTTCCAGCTCCCTCCCTCCTCCAGGCACCTGCTATCCTCACTGCCGCATGCTTTTTAGGCCCTCACAAATACGCGAAGTCTCCTCTTATCACAGGAAAACAAAACAAAAAAAGGATGCAAAGGAGAAATGTCTAGTCTATACTTCACTGTCCTCTGACAACATAAGGCACCAATAACCTAATTCTGTAATCCCCTTCCCCAAACTAGGATACACTATAAAAAAGGAATTTTGCGAGGAATTAAATACAGACAGATACCACTAAATTAATTCATATGTTAACATTTTTCTTTTTATATAAACTGTCTTGATGTAAAAAATTCTACATAAACATTTTTAAAAGAATTTCATGGAGGATGTTGATTCAGTCAGTCATGATTCTCATTTGTTGTCGGACAGACAACAACAAGCTAATATGTTTATATAACTCGTAAGATGAATTAATAAGTAAATTGTGCAAAGTTAACAAACACAGTGAGATTTGTAGGTGAAACAGATTCTCTGTTGAGGATTTTTGTAAAAGTTTGAAACAGCTTTAAATGGCTGCCAAGCGCTATCGCTAAAGTCAAGTCTTGACTTTTTTTAATCGTTATTTTAACAGGATAAAATCTCACTAGGATTAAAAACTTATTTTTCAAGGGAGTTCTGGTCAAGAGGCGGCAAAGAAAAAAAAGGCTTTAAGTGCCACCACTAAAATCAAGCGTGCCAGCATGATTAGATTCAGTGTCTTCTCTTTGGACTTTTTTAAAACCTTTATTTTACCAGAATACATTCGCACTAAGACTAAAAACTCATTCTGTCGTTTTCTATTTTACAAAAAAAAAATGACAAGTGATAAAAAAAAATCAGCTTTATGAACTTTAAGTTTAAGACACTAAATGAAATAAGTTCGGCCATGTCATGACTAGGATTCATGACATGACAGGACATTTCTTCATGAAAGTCGTAGTAGTGCTAAGTTAGCCAATATGGCTGCTGCATACAAAGAATGCAGTTGCAGCTACAGTTTTTGCACATTGGACTGTTTGTATCGTTTTGCACACAGTAGTGTACAACTTCTATTTATGAAAGTGCTTCTTTGAAACTGGAAAAAAAATTAGTTGATAATTGTTATAAATGTTAGCGATTAGCACTACACCCACATTCACTTACTGAATGGCCGCAATGTGGCTTAACAGCGCTGTGTGCACACAGATGAATGTCTGGTTGCTGTGTGAGGGACTTTGGAGTCCTCAGACTTGATAAAGTGTTGCAAGTACAGGCTATTCTCTCCTGCTTCGACCTTTTATTATTATTATTATTATTATCGTTTCTTTCTCATAAGCTTGGAAAAACACGCCAGGTGAGGATAGTCTTCATATTTTGTTCCTGTTTAATTTAGTTCAATAAGTAACTTTTAAGTAATGTATTTATGTTTTTTAGGTCAACCACAACTCTCCTTTTTTTGTTTCACCTACTCTTCCCAAATAAAATTACAATTCAAAAAAGTGTTTTTTTTCCTATCTGGGTGGAATTACAGAAAAAGTTAAACTAAGGTGCTAAGTCGACACATTTTTTTGTAGAATTACAACATTTAGAAACTGGTTAAATCGGCCTAAAATTTTCCAGCCAACAGCAAAAGCCTCAGAACTAAAACACACCTGGTTCTGCATTCAGAAGCCTTCTGTTTATTTGCCTGACTGGTTGGTGCTCCAAAACACTCAGCTGAAGTTTTTTTGTTGTTGTTGTTTTTTTCTGCTGGGATGGACGGCAAAGTTACAGAGCGCCCTGACATAACGCTCCGCGCATCCTCATCCTTCATCTCCTTCCTCCATCTTAGGACGCAGGTGCTCTGACAAACCACGAGGCGCACACGGAGCACATTAAGCGGTCATGTAAGCAAAGCAAGAAGGTGGGAGGGGGAGGAGGAGGAGGAGGGGAGAAGGAGAAGGAGGAGGAGATAGGAATTAAAAATAAAAGATCCCAATCTGCACCGAGCCGCTGAATGGCTTTGAGAAAAGCGCTGAAATGAGGCTGCGCTTATTTCTGAGGACTTTTTTTCCCCCTTTTCCCTTTGAATCTGCGCACTATGAAAGGCGGCTGACATTTGAAGGGACCGTCTCTGTTTTTTTTTCTCGCTGCAGAAGATCAAATGGCCAACCCCTCCCTCCCTTCCTCCATCCATGCATCCATCCATCCATGTATTCATCCATCCATCTATCTATCCATCCATCCATCCTTCCGTCCTGCCATCCTTCCATCTGCATCTTTACGCTCAGCATCCCAACACCTCCTATAATCGGACACACGGCTAACAGCGGGGAGGTCAGTCGGTCGGCGGAGACATTAAGGGGGGAGATCTATCACCGGAGATCCGGAAGGTGAAACTAGAGGACGGGGCGCACTTCAGCTGCGACCCGGTCCGATAAGTTGGAACAAAAATACGGCGCGTTCAAAACAAATAATTAAAGAAAACAATTATTTATTTATTACGCATAGAGGATGCTTCAGCTGATAAACTGTGAGCAATAAACACGCAGCTTCACCGAGCATCTGGAGAAGCAGCGCCATGCTTCCTCTGACTATTAAACATTTAAAGCTTCAATCTATTCCCGACGAGACGGAGCACAACACACCACACACACACACACACACACACACACACACACACACACACACACTGAAGAAAAACATTAACTTTGTTTTGCTGTAAGTTTCAATTCCGCACCAGAAATGTTAAATGAATCAAACAGAATCCAACATCAGTCGGGAGAAAAATCCACGTCCCCAAACAATGATGCGGACGAACATGAAAGTTATGCAAAAAGAGCCCTCTCACATCTGATCATCAAACACGCACACACGCACACACACACACACGCAAACGCGCACACACACACACGCAAACGCGCACACACGCGCGCGCTTATTTCTAGTTACCTGCATCCAATTAGATGTGTTGGTTTTCGGTCCTCGCTGCGCTCCCAGAGTTCCGCCGCTGCTCAATTTGTTCGCTTTAAAAGATATCCCAAGTAAAGATTTGTAAAAAAAAAAAAAAAAAAAAAAAAAAAAAAAAAAAAAAAGAAAAGAAAAAGAAAAAAAAAGAGAGCAGCTATCCCGTTTCCAAAGATGCGAGGAATGAGAGGGGGGGAGCGGGAGGAAGGTCGCAGCGGCCTCTCCTTACGCAGCGCATCGGCGCATGGCTCCGCATCCACGCGTTAAGATGTTTGTAAGCAAAAACATGGCTTCATTTGCCTTTGTCAGCGAGGAGGAAGGGGGGAAAAAAACGTAATATTGACTTACCTTTCCCTCATGAGCCATTGTACCACCCCCCACCTCCCTCCCTCCATCCCGGCCCCTCTCCACCCCTCCAAACCCCCCTCCCCACCCTCCTCCAACTCCTCCCTCCGCCCTTTGCCATGACATCACGGAAGCTGTAGTAAAACCTCCAGCATCACATGGGCAGGGCTTAGGACCCCCTCCCTTTTACTACACACACTCTGCCCCCCCCCCCCCCTTCCCCCCCTCGCTCCTCCCTCTTCAGACTTTCTCTATCTCTGACTTCAAACCAGATTTCCACCCCACATCATTTCCCAGATATGAAGCCCCCCAGCCCCCCCACGCCTCCACCTGCTTCCAACCATTTCAAACAGCATCCTGCCATCACAGTTCACACCACGCTGAGCGCAGATTTTACACATTTCAAGTTCCACAAATGAAGAGCCAGACTGAGCGATAAACGAATTTTGCAGCTTCGCTAAAAGATGAGGAAGTTATTGAATAATCAAAAATTATGATTGTTAATTTTTTTTTTTTTTTCAAAGTGAGGCTCGGATTAAATCGCTTATTGTTTTTGGTTTCTTTTCATACAAAAAAGATACGCTGAGGGAGAAAAAAAATAATTTAATTAATTGTAGCAATCTGTATATATTTAACTCTTGTTTTTAATCAGAAATTAGTAGCAATAAGGTGAGTTTAAAAACTAAAAAAACACTTAAAGAAAGTAATAAAACTAAAAAATTTTCTCATCTAGTTTTATTTTAAGAAAAATATTATTTTCACATCTGTTTTATCCTTTATGCTGAACAGAGACCAAACATAAGAATCAGTTTGAGATTGAGGCGTTCAGCAGAACTAAAAATACACATTTTAAATAATAAGATGGTACAAACATTTTGTTTTTTGTTGGGTTTTTTTGACACTGAGCTTCTACACTGCAGTGACTGCTGTAGGAGCTGCAGTTCGTCACAATATCCGACTTCAGCGTTAGAAATGTAGCTAAATCAGTGACATCCTGATGAAATATGAAGAAGAATATCTTTGGAGAGGTAATAAAGTTCAACGCTTCCCGAAGTGTATGTTTGTAGCGCAGACGTTGCTTGACGTTTCAGTCAGAGTCGAGTCAACACAGTTCAGACCAGCAGGAGCTCAGACGGTCCTCAAATACCGGGCTGGACTGAGGTATATGCAAACCAAATAACTTGACAGGCTGACAAGTTCTATGCAGACTTCAAAAATACTTTCATGGTTTTAAAGCAAAGGTGACAGACATCCATTTCTAATACACTAACCCAATTGTAACTTTCTGTATATATATTTTTCTAGGCAAAAAGAAGCCATTGTGGTGGCTGACGAGGGCCTCAAACATTCTTGGACCGGCTCTGAGTCAACGTTTTTGAACCCAACGTTTTCTCCCCCGGTGGCACTTCCCAGTAATTCATTCAGAGATTGCTCCCCCTCCCCACGTGGTCCAAAAATGGATATAGTAGTTGTGCTGATAGTTTTTATATGACAGCATCTGATAACTCCTCTGAATGGAAAGGTTTAACGTCTCTGAAAGGAACTCTGCTGGAAATTATTTATGCGCCGTGGAAGCAGAGCATATCAGCGTGGAATTATCAGAGTGGGAAAGCAGCTAAAAGAGCGATCAGAGTGAGAAACAGATTTTTTATTATTTTGATCGTTTTCGTAAACAACAAACAGCGAATCTTGACGGTGCAACTTGGACCCAGCCCCAAAATGTTGCTCACACTGCGGTTTTTGAGACCATTAGTGGAAATGACAACCATTCATTACAAGCCATTTGAGAATAGTCACCACAAATGCCATCCTTTATCTGCTGTCTCCACGCCACGCACGCAGGGAATATTCAAAAAGCCCAACCTTCAGCTTTCTGAAATTCTATTAAATTCTTATCTCTTTGCAGCAGGCTCTTTTTGTGCAATCCCATTGTTATGCATTGGAGCTGAAATCAATCACCGGGCCGTGCGCACCGCCATCAGTATGATTTCAGACTGTGGCTGCAGAGAGAGGGAGGAAAGGATTCACAACTGCAGCAACAACACCATCGACAATCAAATAAACAAAGGAGAGGCTGAGGAGGGCTGAAGGGGCCTGGGGGCCCGCGGGGCGGAGGGAGGAGGTGATCCCTGATCCAAGAGGAAGTGGGAAGTTTGATCCCAGGCAGGTGAGTTTCTACAGATAGGCCACAAATGAACTCCAACCACTGCTGCAGCTGCTGCAGCAGCGCTGGGAGGCTTCAGCACTGTGGACAGCTCCAGCAGGCCGAGGTGAGCTCTGCTCTCAGAACCCCGGAGAGCTCCGCTGTGCCGCTCCGTCACTCCTGGAAGGGAAACAAAGACCCTCCGGCCTGATCTGAGGAAACTCAAGTTTAATGGCTTCCTCTCCAAAAAAGCCACGAGGAAAACCCAGAGTCTGAACGTGATTTCAGTTCGCCTTCAATTCACCGCCCAGATCTGCTCCCTACTTCTGACACTCAGCCTGAAAACATCTACCGGAAGACGAGGAACTTCCATAGATGTTCCTCGTCTATGGAACATCTATTCCTTTATTAAGGAATTCCTTATTTAATAAGTGCAGAAAACTTTTGTGACCATTATGCTGTCTCCTTCTGTGGTGGATGACAACTATGAACGTTCTTCTGTCACCATGGAGGATTTATTACAAGCAAAACTAACAAAAACTCTGATAACTTGATAGTGAAAATCAGTGTTGATTTTGCACCAAAAGCAATAAAACTGAGAAACGACCTTCATTTTACATACTTATTAAATCAACTTTAAATGAAGACTAGATTAATCTGAACTGAACTTATGACATGGATCATTCCGAGTTTAAACTGATTCGTTTAATAATCCAGACAAACTTTCTCATTTGTCCTTCCAGAATGAAAAACAAATAAATACATCCCATTAAAACTGTATTCCATCAAACTGAAACACTTGACCACGGAGGTCAGAGGAACGCAGGAGCAACCTGGGTCTTCCCAGGACGAGCCGGAGGGGATCAGAGCCGAACTTGAATAATTAAAGGCGGCTTTCTTTGCGGGGATCAGGCAGCAGCCGCGCCATCAGCTGGGAAAACTTTTCCTCTGTTGTTCACAAGTATGTGTGGATGCAGATGGCACCGAGGCCTCGCAGCTCTTATGGATATATTGTGCGGCGCTGAGCAGCCAGTATAAATATTACATGGGGGCAGCAGCTGACTGGGCGCTGAGGCGGGGACCGGGGGAGGCCCCTGTAGTCCCTCGACAGATGGAACAAGCCGACAGACTAACACAACAACAACACACACACACAAAAAGTTTTTTAATAAGCCCGCAGCCTGGCATTGTCCCCGCGGTACCAGGACCACACGGTCCCCTAGGGGACCAACTGTCCTTTGTCTGGATGGACTGCTTTTCTCTTTCTTTTTAGCTTCTCCCCACAAAGCGACTCAAACTTTCAGCTTTTGCTTTGCAGCAGAAACTTGAAGTTTCTTGGTCTGGATGTGGAGGAGTTTGAAAGCGATTACCCGGATGTGATGTGCGCTTCGGGAACATGTCGAATCATTCCATCCGGACCGGATCCGAATAAGACTCAGAAATTATTTATTTATTTATTTATTTTATGCCGAGCGGAGTTTTTGTTTGTTTGTTTGTTTTGTTTTGTTTTTAGTTGAAGTCAAACGCATTATGATGACAGACGGAGAGAAACTCGCTCTTTTTAGGCGCCCTTGAGATGCCGGAGCACAAAGCTCATCTCTTAGAAAAAAAGAAAGAAAGAAAAAAGTTGCGCAAAAAATACGAGACAGAAAATAGAAAAAGAGTTACGAACCCAAAAAAGAGCGGCACAGCTTCATGTTTGCGCTCTTCTTCTTCTTCCTCCTCCTCTGAGTTTCTTCTGTCCCGCAGCCACCGCACAGAGTCCCGCAGGCAAGTTCAACTTCTGAGCGACAAAGTTTGAAGAACTTTACCGACTTCAACTCCCAGCGACCCCCCCTTCACCTCCGGAACCCCCCCATCCAAAACCCTGGAGTTCAGCCAGTCCAGGGGGGCGGGGCTACGCGCCTGATTGACGCTGCGGAAAACAGCCAATGGGAAGAGGAGCTGGAGCCAATCCAGAGCTCCCAGTGTCAGCTTTCAACAACAATAACGCTGAGCTCCAACAAAGAGCATCTGCTGCGGCCCGAACTTCTCCCGGTCCGAGCCGCAGCCTGAAAACTGTCTGCCACCTCATCCTCCACACCTGATTGGACAAAAACAAAAACAAAACCTCCAAGACCACTTCCTGAACATTTGAGCACATGCACCTGATGGAGCTGTTTTACTGGGAGGACTGGTGGACGTGTGCAGGTCTCTGTGGGAACACAAAGGGCGATTTCCGGGAAGGTTTTTTTTCCCGCTATGGAGGCCTATTGACGGCGTCTGAGTCTGGGACGGACAGACACGTCCTCCCTCCCCACAGCAGATGGTCTGCCAGATAATGAGCTCTCCCATTGCTAGCTCCCATTATCCCCCTCATAACACCCCCTCCTCCCAGAATACTCATTTTTCCAAGATGGCATAAAGGGGGTTAAAGCAACCCCAACACACTCTCCGTTTCATGTTATCTGATAAATTATTGCTTTGTGGCTGTTTGTTGTGTTTGGCTTTGTATCACCAAACAGCTCAGCTGCATCCAGCTGAAGGATCTTTTTAAGAATTCAAAATGTGAGTTATTCTGTAAATAACTTGACGAAACTAATCTGATTTTTATTCATCGTTGAATATGTTGCGCTTCAAAAAAAACAAAAACAAAAAAAAAACTCAAAAGCTGAACAGAAACCAGCCGGCCTTCAGGTGAAATCGGTTCCGCATCTGAACTCGTGTTTTCCAACACAGTGCAGTTTAAAAAGAAACTTTTCAAACCATCTGTCTCTTTATATTGGACTTGCAAGCAGCCAGAGATTTGTCTGATCTTTTAAATTGGCCATGATTAATAATTCTCTAGACTTAAAATGTTTTCTTTTTCTTTTTTTGAATCAAGAAAGCAGAAAAGCTCAGTTTACTGCTGATCAGCTGGAGGATGACGCACTTTTCAGGTGTCAGATCTGAAGAGGTTTAACAGTTTTGTTAAATCTCTTCAGAAGTGTCTTTTTTTGTACACTTCTACAGTTTCTTCCCATGTTTTGAACAACAGAGACACACCATCTGGAGACATGACAGACTCTCTCCATCTCTACCTGAAATTCCCATTTTCCATCTTTCCACGATGGAAGGTTTTTAGAGTCAACCTAAGAAACGGGAACAAAATGTGTCTTAGTGGCAGGAGCCTAAAGGTTCTGGAGGCCACATTAAATGCATTTTTCCGTTTATACCGTTAGATTATTTTCTTGACATAATGTAAATTTCGATTAAGTCTTAGCATGGTCTTCTTGTCCGCTATGTTTTAAGAAAATAAAACTTCACAGTGCATAAAGTTCCACAAACCTTCTGTCAGAAAAAAAGCCAAAGATCTTGTTGACTGATTTTTTTTATAAAGTAGAAGAATTCCTACAGTATTTGAAGAGTTTAAACTACTTTAAACTACACAAAACTTGTGTTCACTGTTACATGTTTTAAGTTTAACCAAATATTCCTAAAGGCCAGCAGTGTTCATTTCATTTTAAGTAACAATTGGTGACTTAACAAGTGAAAGCAGCACAGTTTAAAAGATTCAGAATGAGCTTTAATGAAGCTTGAGCTCTTCAAAGGCTTGTGAGGTATAAGGAAGATGTTTCCTAAAGAGCAGCAGATGAGTGTAAGGAGATGCGTCTGCAGGTGGACAGGGTCAGATGTCAGACAGGTTGAGATAAGTTCACGAGGAAGAAGAAAACAAAAGGCTCTGACCTTCTGCTCGCAGAACTCTGACCTAAATATCACAGACAATCTCTGCAAAGGCCTGGAATGAGCTTTGCTCTTTCGCTGCCATTTTCCCAGAGCTGGGAGCGTCTGGGACCCTCGGAGCGCATCTCTTCACCCTCAGCCCTTCTCAGACGCCACCTGACTGAAATTACTTTGGCAAATAAATAAATCTTTACAATTATTTTTCTCTTACAGCCAGGTTGTGACAAAGTAAAGTCGCTTTTAGAGAAATGAAGTTCCGACCTGAGAAAACATGAATCCGTCTCAGTTTCAGCACCACACCACATCGTCTTCCTGACTCCGACCCCTTCCTGTCTGGGATTGGCCAACTTTAAAAAACTGCAAACTTACAAACAGAACGAGATTAGATTTTGCCTTTGACCGCCACCGCCGTCCTCAGACTCACAGAACAACAAGCCTTCAGTCGGTGGATGCCAAAAGGCCTCAACAAAGCACCTCAGTGCGGCACATCAGGGGTGAGAAAACAGCATACGGGCATGTTAATGAAGGACGGCGTCTTTAACCCAGGACTTAAGCCTGAACTCTCACTGCTCAACAGAGTCTGCTAAAACCCAAACAGTCCTGCATGGAGACAATTATTTTTGATGTGGGAAAACCTCATCTGACTGTAGTCAGATGAGTTCAAAATATGAACAAAAGAAAGGAACCAATATCACTGAACCTATTATTATGACTTGCTAGAAAGTATAAAACACAAAAACTAAACTTTCTGTCTTCTTAATGCTATTATGTGATACATAAAGTTGATAAAATACATAGGAAGTCTAATACATTTCTACTCAAACTGGGTAATTGTGTGTTGTTTAAAATAAATGTAAATAATAAATTAATAATAAATCACCTTAATATGTAATAATAATACATTTGATTCAAAAAGATGAGTTCAGAGCACCTTACAAAAATAGAACCAGTGGAGAAATGGTGGAACAAG
The DNA here is from genome assembly GCF_027474105.1 of Poeciliopsis prolifica. Taxonomy (NCBI): domain Eukaryota; kingdom Metazoa; phylum Chordata; class Actinopteri; order Cyprinodontiformes; family Poeciliidae; genus Poeciliopsis; species Poeciliopsis prolifica. The sequence goes on from NW_026562402.1 coordinate 3,715,766, forward strand.
CTGATCGGTCACAGTGAAGGTGTTTGTGTCGTCGCTGTATTATTGTTTTCTGAACGACCAGGAAAAGAAATTCAATTGGTGATGGAGCAAAACAATGCCGACAGAGGAAAAAGAAATAGCAAAAGTTACGATTCAAAATGAATTAAGCAAAGAAGCGGTGTGATTTTAGTTGTTGTCACATGAGGAAATGAAAAGGAAACATTTTAAATGCATCAGTGATAAATAAGCAGGCATATCTTTAGGCAGCTCAGTTTCAGCGGCTGCACTGTCAGTGTTTAACATATGAGAGACATCTTCCTGTCAGTCACAAGGCTGCGGGAAGAGCCGAGAGGTCAGGGGTCAGCTGTCTCAGCTTTCATTTCTGGAAAAAAAAAAAACTATGTTGAGATCTGAATTTATTTTCATTTTACCAAATATCAGACGGGCAAAAACATCGGGTTATAGTTCAGCTGTCTCTTTCTGGATATCTGAAAATATGAAATACTACGACTTTATCAGGTTTACAGACAGAATATATTAGAGATAATTCTGCTGATGGAAACGTCGATCATAGTTTTTGTCAAAAACTTTTATTTCTGGACCAAAGCAAAACGTATTCAAAATGATGAATGTAAAACATATCCATCTGGAATTAATCTAAAGTTGTTGTTTTTTTTTCAAATAGAATAAAATAAATAAATTTACTGTAACTATAAGGGCAACTTGTGGGAGGAAGCAGGAGTACCCAGAAAGAACTCAGACATCAAAGTCTCATTAAATCTCATAATCAGTAACAAATACAGCTGCATCAGTCGATCTTTACTTACATAACTAAAAAAAAAACAAAAAAAAACACACACACGCACACACACGCACGCACACACGCACACGCACACACACACACACACACACACACACACACACACACACACACACACACACACACACACACTACCTGTCTTCATCTCAGTACACACAAGAGACAGAGGGACACAAATCTGGAATGAATTCACTGCTGATTAAAGTCTCTTTCTGAGTGTTTGGACAAAGAAGGTGTCACTGTTGAGGAGCACTGCTGGCTCTACACACACACACACGTGCACACACGCACACACACACCCATACATAAGAACTGGAGGCAAATGAACAGAAATGAATGCACAAACAGAGCCTCCTCCTCTTCTGTCGTCTGCCCCCCACTGGAACTTTTTTCCTGCATAGCAAACAGCTGAGCTGAGCCTCCAGCTGCCCGGCAGACAGTGAGGCAGAACAGACCCGGTTCAAACACGCCAGGAAAAGGGAAACAGCACCTTGTTGGTAACGTGTCCCACGTGATATTGTCTTGTCTTCAACTTGATTATATTTATTCAAAAGTTCCCTCCTGTATGAGTCGTTATCCGACATCTGGGGCTTTATTTCTGTTTGAAGTGACAAAGAGAATAAAGCTTCTCGAATCTCTTCCGCTGTTAGCTGCTTTTCTTTGGGCCGCAGACAGGAAGCCAGCGGCTTTATTCGCACGCCGCCGTTTGGCAGCAGGGTCCTGCTCCCGGCCTGATGATAACAATCAGGATCATGATGCGACGACTTTATTGTTCCGCGCTCCCTCCCTCTCCATCTCGTCCACTTTCACACCCCCGACCTCGCTCGCTCTTTCTTTCTAACATCCATGACGGTGCGATCATACCCATATCTGTCAACTCCCATTAGACACGGATAAGTGCATCTTCCACGAGCCGACACACAGACGGGATTTGTGGAAAAGCACTTTAAACTTCTGTCTGATGTACAATACCGCGCGACAGTTCTGGACCCAGTCCTCATTTCTTCACACTTTCCCTCCGAGCTGACGTTAAAATAAATGCTTCCCGCTGTTTACCTGACCATTTTCAGAGGAAACGTATTTCAAATGTTTGTTCAAGAAGCAACTTAATGTTAAAATACGAATCATTCAGCCTGTAAAAAGCTTTAAATATTTGCAGGTTTACACAAACCCAATTGCACACAACCCATTTTGAAACAAAATTTGCCATTTCTTTTACAGTCAAAAGATAAAATAAAATAGTTTATTGATGCGCAGGTTTTCCATAAAATTGTTCATAAAATTGCCTTTTTCCCCTACTACCGACTCAGACAGGCTCTATTATTATAGTTACTGGTTTTATACCAGTAACTAAGAATGCACCCATCCATTTTTTTCAATTTCAATACCAATACAGATATCAGAGCTTCAGTGTCTGCCGATAACAATCCAAAACAGATAAACATTGCTGAATTGAGTTTTTTAAAATATACTTAATTATATATATATATATATATATATATATATATATATATATATATATATATATATATATATATGTGGTAACTCTGCACCAGTACAGCTCACTTGATTACACCAATAACTTCCTGAGCTCAAATAAAAAACCCAACATTCATTTGTTCAGTCAGCGCAATCAGAAGTATAACAGCCCACGTCAAAAGAATAATAGAGAAGACCAAAAAGTTGACGATCTCGGTCAAAATAAAGCCCAACAAACCTTCTTTCAAATGGAGTCAGAGAGTATAATTAGGAATTTTAAATTTCGCGTCAAATAGATAAAGCACGACGTCACAGATTTGAACCCAGGAACCTGCTTGGCAGCAGTGCTAACTGTGCAGCCCCTAATTTTATTCATCTAAATCACAAACTCATTTTCACAACTGAATGGTTTGGAAAATACAGCTGAAAAGGTGAAAAGGTTTCTTTAAAGAGATCAATTATACAACAAAACAAAAGAAAATCCTTCATTCTTTACACCTACTGGTGTAATCAATGCCATCATGACCCTATGCAAACAGGAAGTGCCACTCTCTGGTATGAGCAGAATGTGTGTGATGTGACGGAACCGTCAGCAGACCCTGTCCACGCCCGGTTTGTTGCCGGAGTGACAGTCCTGTCTGCTCCCTTGGCTTTGACTCATGTCTGGCCCCCCCAAGCCCCCTCCAATGACAGCTCTGCTTCCAGCTGTAGGTCACTTCTCTGACACAGAAGCAAAACTTTCCAAAACCACAAGACAAGTAAACACGAAAGCTGTGGCAGAAATGTCCAGGTGTGGGCAAGTTGTCACTTTGTTCGTCTACGTGTCTCCATGGCACAGAGAGATGCTTTTGGTGTTTATCTGACATACAGTAGATGGTCTAATATTCACTTCAATGGACGAAAACAGGATCCTTCGTTTCTCAGGTGATCCTGTTGCGAAACAGACGTGTGAGTCTAGAGCTTCCAGTGGTTCTTGGCCCAGCGTCCCCACAGGCGAGGAGGAGGAAACTGCTTGCTCAAAGGTTTTGGTTGTTTGACACAGTGTAGTGTGAAAGAAAGAGAACTGCAGCGGCTGAAAATGTTACAAATGTTACAATCTTGATCCCCAATCAACCCGAGTCTATGTGACTGCCAGACCGGTGCACACAGAAGGGACATCGTTCATTTTCTCAACGTTTGTTAAGCTCATTCACTTGATTAGAATGTTGGACTTCCTTGTGTCTCGTGCATGGCGTCTTTTTAAAAACGTTTAGATTAAACACAATTCAGCATCACACCCATTTTTCGATCAATATTTCAGCCTGAATAAAAAGCAGAAGGCATTTGGTTAACCCCACTATTTCTAAAAGTGTTGTCCACCATCTAAATAATGTCTATCCATCCATCATCATACAGTGAGGGACGGTCTTGAGGAGGGTTCCAGCGGTCGATGGCGATGAGAGACGTGGTCACGCTGGACAAGTTGCCAGGCCATCACAGGACAACAAAGAGACAGATGAGACAAGAAGAATTTAGAGAGACCAGTCAACCAGAAAGTTGCCATGTTTTTGGACTGTGGGAGGAAGCCGGAGTACCCGGAGAGAACCCACCATGCACAGGGAGAACAAGCAAAACTCCACGGAGAGCCTGGGCCGGGATTTGAACCCAGGACCTTTTTTGGGAACAGTGCTGCCAGCTGATCAACTGTGCAGCCTGTCTTAAATTATTATTTTTCTAAAATGTAACCAGAAAAAATAGAACTTTTTCAACACCGATTTCATTTTGGATCTGTGCTAATTTTATTGTCCTCTTGTTAAAAATTCCCTTGGTCAGCCCCTTCAGGAGTTGACCCTGGTTCTTTTATTACTCCTGAATCCCATTCATCTTCTTTGCAGGATTTGCGGATGTTTTTCTTTACAATCAAAGGAGTCAAAGTGAAAGCAAAGGCCAGAAGACAGACAAAGTTTGGTCTGGGTGCCAGTTTGGATGACCATCACCTCTGGAGACTCCTCCCCCCTGCTCACCCAAGCCCCCCTCTGCCCTGCAGAGGAGGGGTGTGATGTGGGGATCGAGGTCATCCCTGCCAAAAGGCATCTCATGGCCTGGTTCCTCTGCCCCGTCACTCTGCCTGTCACTTCCCCTGATCCACACCAACTCTGGAGCTTTTTGTTCTGTCCTTTTTACCGTAATGTGGAGATTCTCATGAGAGCTGAAAAGCCTGCAGCCACAAGAGAGCTTCTAGGGGATGTAAATAAGACCCTCCTCCCCCCCAAAACCCCCTATCTTGTCCAGACTAACACCCCAGCCCCCTCCCTGTAGAGGTCCCCTGCCTGACCCCGTGTCATCCTGCAAAGTCACTGACTCAGATTCTTCAAGGCTGCCCCTCACTTCCAGTCCCTTGTCAGGTCTCCATCCCCCCTTTCACTGGATATACCCCTTAACCCCCTTTCTTAGCAGCCTCCATCTTTTAGCTCTTCACCCTCTCCGCCACAGCAGGCCGGGCAAATACGCACCCCGAGCAGCGGTAAATACAGGCAGCACTTCACAAACAAGGCCTGATTACAATGACAAAGGCCGCCACACTTTAGGGAGGAGCTTGGAGCAATTTGGAGGCTGTGGGGGCCATTGAGCGAGTGGCATACTTAATGGGCTTTGTGCGCCAGAAGAAAAGGGCCTGAGCTTCTGGGCCCAGCTGTCACCGCAGAAAATATCAGACTGACACAGCACCCGACGCTTTCTGGCTTGCTCTCTTTTCTTCTTCTGCCCATCACCCCCCCTTTACCCCCCTCTCCCTCTTTCTCTCCTCTTCTCTTTGCACTTTTTTTTCTCCAGTTAGTGCGCACAAAAAAGTGAAAGCTGGAGAAGGGAGAGGGGAAAAAAAGCTAAATGAGAACTCTCTCTCTTGATCTTGCACACAAGCAAGCAAGCAAACACGGTTTCTCTCTCTCTCTCACACACACACACACACACACACCCACACACACACACACACGCACACACACACACACACGCACACATACCAAATGCACAGTAGGCTGACTCTGCAGCAATTACTCAAACCCTAAACCCAGAGGGATAAATGACATTATTACATTTCACTACTTAATTACGTATGTGGATAGTTACTAAGCGTTAGCCATCATGCATGCATAATGCAGTGAGATATAGTTTTTTTGCTTCATAAAGCATCCTTTCATAACCAAATATATGGCAGCATAAAAACAAATTAGTGCATGTGATGGTTCTAAAAAAAAGTTGCAAGTATATGATCGCAGATCCTCACAAAGCAAGAAATGAAAAAAAAACTGAAACATTTAGTGGATTTCCAGCAGAGCCAAACAAGAGTTTATTTTGTGGAAATGATTTCGCTCCAGTGATAATGGGCTTGGCGCAAAAACAAAGACTTTCAGAGATCCTCTGAAGCGTCTCTCTCTCTCTCTCTCTCTTCTCTCTCTCTCTCTCTCTCTCTCTCTCTCTCTCTCTTTCTTGGTTCCGCTTTTCAGAATCCTCGTACGCAGGGAAACGCTCACACTCCAGATCCGACTGTATTACACCAGCTCCGTGACTTATGGCACTGTAACCCCGAGCAATATACACACCCACGCACACGCACGGAGAAGAAGAAGACGAAGTAGCAGCAGAAGAAGAAAAGAACCAGCCATCACACACTGGGGGCGAATGCGCATAAACACATGCGTGCACCGTCGCACAACGCTGCATTATTGAAACACATAACACACAAAGCCAGAGTTGGATGTTGTTTCACCTAATCTCTTTGATACCACTGTGGTGCTGCTAAGCTCCAGAAAATCAGCTTAGCAGATGTCCTAAAGTGTAGGTGGCTTGTTTCATAAGGCAAGAAGAAGATGCATGGAGACGAGGGGAACGAAAGGAGCGTTGGGGGGAGGGGGGCAGAAAGATTTGGAACTGCTCCCTGAGTTCAACTCAATCCCCTTTTCACTTCAGTCTGCCAGGCACAGTTGTTAAAGCGAAGCAAAAGATGCCCCCCACCCCCCTGCATCTTGATCGCCCCCTGCAGCCTCTCACTTCAGAGCGCTCCCTCTAAATATGTGCGTGTGTGTGTGTGTGTGTGTTGTCTTTAGTCAGCCAGTGAAGTTGTCTTATTTCTGACAATGACGGCGATAATGACTGCAATGAGGACCTTTTTTTTTTTTTTTTTTTACCTATGCCACTTCTTCACTTCAAGCTCCAACCCGTCCTCAGATGTCAGCTGATTACATTGAGAGCCGAAACAAGCTGCTGTCGCCCGCAACACTCATGTGGCCGCATGCATTATCGCCACGAGTGAGGCATCTGTATGCAAATGCCATTATGTGGACGGCGAGGGGGCTCGACGTGGGCCGGAGCTGAGTGATGTTATGATAGTGAAGGAGGGCCTGCAGAGGGCCTGCAGAGGGCTGGCCTGTGAAGGAGCAAGCACGGTGCGCCGTCCTCGAGTCATTTCTTCCTCCTCCGGTTGCCATGTTGGTTGATAGTCCAGCAGAATCACGCAAGGGGAATTTTCTTTTTCTTTATTTCAGCCCGATCAATTAACAAAACCTTTAATCTTCTGAGATACTTCCATGTTAACATAGAAAAGGTCATGACCTTGTTGTTCTGCCTCGATCAATTCTTCCCCCTCGTCATGTGGCGTGTGAAGGCATATCAGCGTCATTATTATGTGTCAAGGTGTTTCACTGGGTTGAAGGAATATTAAATACATTACAATTTTTGTTTGCATGAATTGGGAACAAAGAACTGCTCACAATACATGACACTTTTGACTGGTAATACATTTCTCAAAGTTAAGGATCTCAACTTTGTGTCTCTGTGGACAGAGTAAGGGTTCACTAATCACAGATTATATTTCCAAGAATCTGTAATCAGTGCAGAATAATTCAGTCCAGGCTTGACTAGCCCACATGTTTATATGCTTGTCTAATTCTAAGAAGGAACATATACCAAAAAAAAGCTGTAATGGCTACTTTTATTCCAAATGACCAATTTTATGTTTGACCAAACTGAAGATGCTGGGTAATTAATCAGAGATGATTAAATCCAGTCAGACCTCTTAAAGAGAGTAAGAGAACTCTTGAGTTCAGCGCTCGAGGCTCGATCAAGACGTCAATGTCAACGTTGTCAGCCGCTGTTTTCGTCTTCACAAAAAATGCTCACAAAAAGCACAACGGAAAAATGTTGGAGGGATAATTTGATGCGTGTGCAGCTAAGTGTTGCTAACCACCATGATGAATAGTCTGTAAAAGGCGACTGTATATCAATCGATCAAGGCAACTCAATTATTTTTTTCCTTTCCTTCTTCAAAAGAGTCTCAACAAAAAAAAAAATAATAATCAAGATTAAAACACCAACATTTACACCCAGGACTTACTACAGTGGTTTATGTTTATTTCACCAGATCAAGTCACAAGCTGGAAGCAACTGGATGAAGTTTTAGGAGACAAACTTGACTATAGGACTATAAATACTGTAGCATTTTAACATGTTGTGGCATGAGCTCTAATTGCCGAGGTTTAGGGTTAGAGAGATATATCTGTGGTCCATGTTCAGCAAATTCCTTTCATGTCGGCCCAGACCAAGACAATCTCTAAACTCTAGTCTGTGTGAGAAACTTAGCAAACATCCTCATTAGATCCACTTCCCTGGAGGTGCGTAGGATTTGGACTCTACGACAAACCCTTACAGACTGTTACCACTTCATCCTTTTCGTAGCATATCAGCACCCTTTGTAGTATTTCTGTCAATTCTGAAGAAACTTTTGTTATGATGACATAACATCACTGATTATTATGTTTTACGACTACAACAAAAGGTACAGAAAAGTTCTGGGTTCAAATCCCGGTCGGAGGGCTTTCTGCTGGGTGTTTGCATGTCCTCCTGGTGTATGCATGGGTTGTCTCTGGGACTTTCAGGTGACCTGGTGTCTCTGAACTGCCTTTTTAGTTTAAATCCTCTTAATATTAGTGTGAAAAAAAATGTTTAAAATAATGAGAGTTTTAAAATGTGACTCCAGCTTCCTACACTAAGCTGGACAAATACAAAACATAGTTTCCAAACAAAGACATGAAAAGAACAATTGAAGCCACAGCAGCTCAATTCAATTGGTGTCCAGAATTTGACTAGACCACACCAAAGACCTTTTAGTGTTTGAGCAATTCAGAAACTAAATCCTATTCACTGCATTACTGATTCAACTGAAGGTGAACCAAACAACATGGCTGATCAAAGCTAATTCATGATTTAATAAGCTGTGAATACACATTTTCACACAGGCTCATGATGATTTGGATAGCTGTTGAGCCTTTTTCCTTTAATATGTGAAACTATTATTAGAAAAATGTGCTTTGAATTAACTCAAGTTATCTTTGCCAAATGTCAGCAATGAGCGTGTCAAGAAAAGGAAAAACAGAAAAAAGACAGTAAGATGGTAATACTTCACTGTCTCAGCGTTGCGTTGCTGATGGTAGCTGTAATGCAAACAGGAAGAGGAGATTTTCTTTTCTCTGGTGTTTGTTCTCTTTTAACTCTACAGCTAACACGCTTCCTACCACTTTATATCCTGCCGCTTTATTTCTGTGTGTGAAGTGTAAAGCTGCCCTTTGCCAGTATATTCTCCATCATGAATGTTCTTGAAGACTGTGATCTGAACAAAATAAATGTGGATCAGCAAGAAAGAAAACCATTCAAAGTGGGAAGCATAATAATCCATAGTATTTCAATTTTTTTTTCTTAAAAAAAGTTTGATGATACTAAAGTATCTAAATTCAAAACAATGCAAACATTTCTGAATAACTTTACCTTTAAAAAAAACAACTCTATTGGAATATCAAGTCTGCTGTCTGACTGGTGGTCACACTAAATGAATTTGATTAGTGCTTTCCTGTTTACTGCGCTTTGTGTAAAGTGACAAATAAAAACTGCTCATAAAATTAGTTTTGAAAGCATTCTTACTAATCCAAAAGCTCTTCTCTACATTTCATTTATGGACGGACAAAGGCAGCGCCAAAGACTCAATTCATTTAGAAGCTTTCTAAAATAATTCTATGTTCTGTGCAAAATCTAATGTCTAGTTATTTTCAATACACACATGCAGACACGGACGCACACCCAGGACACAAGATGGTGGGGAAATAAAGTAAAACACTAATGATTTGTGGGGTAACCAGACAGTGCAGTTGGAACTTCAAAGATCAATGACAGGTTGAAAATGTCCTCTAGATCTGAAGAAGAACAAGCAAAAGCACTGAAAAGCTGGAACTGGTAGTGAAAGATAATGCTGTGGGCTGTTAGAAAAGTGGATTCAGGTGTGCTAAAAGTGGGACAGAGAGCAGGTGGCAAACATTGCATGCATCTTATTTATTGGCAAAGATGTCATGGCCCTGTTGTGTGCAATAGCTTACAGCTCGATGAAGCTGGTAAGCTTCATCGAGCTGGCACACTGCACAATGGCCAAATATTAGCAAATTGGAGAAAAATCAGATCCAATCATTTAAAACTTCAACAGAGCAAACGTTTCTTAATAGCTGAGGGTCGAGACACTCTGTGCAAAACAAAACAAAACAGAGAACGAGGAGTTCTCTGGATTAAACATGGCTGATTATCATATTGTGGAAAGTAGACTGAATTTTAACAATCAGCCTAAAGTTGTTGTACTCGACTGGTGGAAACCTGCACAAACAGCGATAGGATGGATGGACAAGTTCATGAGCCTAAACATGCAACTTAAACTGCTTGGGCTTGTAATGTTTTCCGGAATGTGGACATCTGAAATTAGGGACGAAACTTATTTTGTTATAACTGGAAGATGGTTTCCATGTCACTTCCATAGAAGAAAAGGCAGAAAATGGAGCGTTTACCTCCAGAGCTTCTTAAAACATAAAGAAACAGATTATAGAGGGAAATCAGCTTGATGATATGTGTGTTTGTGTGTGTGTGGTGTTTTAGGAAGCATAATGACTTATCAGAAAACTATTTGTGGAAAAGAATAAAAAAAGGCATGTAGTGAACGTCTTGTGGTGATCCTCTGTGCTTCATAAAACAAAACAAAGTAAATCCCATATTAACACAGTTTCTTAGATGTTAAGCTTCGTCTGTTTACTCTGCACACAGTAATAAAGCCAAACAAAACAAGTATTCAGAGAGAAAAAAAATCCTTGTAATCTTAATTTGAACTCAACATAAGTAGGATATCGGGTTACCGTTCTCATTGCCTTGAAACTTGAAGCCCAAATCGTGAACTATAGCTAAAAGCCATGTAGCCTTTTAACATTATCGGCTTCATTTTTTAATTTTTTATTTTTTTGTATACATAAACATTTTGGAAAAACTTCTCGGAAATGGAGTATGAATATATATCATAACTCCCAACAGAAGCACACTGCTTGTCACTGCAGACGGAGAAGGGATTGTTTACTTGACAGATGGGATCAGAAGAGTATTTTTGAATTGAAAAATAAACTAATGCTAAAAAAAACAGAGGACACAAGCCAGCTCCTGCCATGGCTGCTACTTTCATTAATAGGGCAGTGAGCGGTCAGATGAGTGACATGGATCAATCAGCAAACTTCAATAATGTCTCCTCCAAAGACTCTTCTTGAATGTTTACCCAAAATAAATGAGTTGCAGGAGCAACTTCTTTTTTCATAGCGTCTGAACAAAATGAATGTGCAGGTATATGTTTAGCTTAAATTCCAACTATTGTATGAACAGTATTGGCATTCAGCTGGTGGCTCAGGTTATAAAAGATCTGGAACAGAGAAAGAATGCTGGTCAGAACGGGAGTAGAAGTTATGTCAACATGAACTCTGTCAGAAATGTAGTCCTTAGTCTCTGGGTAGGATACAGTATTTTAGATGTCTGACCTATTCCTCTTGTAAAATATTCTCCTGACATTTTCTTTCTCACTGCTAGTTGTAGCTCTATGCTATCGCTGCCTCGATCTTGGAGGAACATTGTGCCAACACGTGTTCTCACTCTTAGTTTTTTTCTAACATTTCTGAATTTCATATATGGAAATTAATATAACTGTCACAAGCTTCAAGCCCAACACAACTGAGAAGAACTGCTGCAGCTTAGCTTCTTATGCTTCTACATTAGAGGTGGGATTGATGTTGACACCAAGTCGATATCAGAATCGGATCGATACCGATACATTTTCTATTGATGCTCTAGTTTCAGGTTGGCTCTTGAAATTTGATTTAATTTTTGTGTTCTCAACTCTACTGTAAAAAAATAAAATAAAATAAAAATTTGTTTCCATTTGCTTTCAAATAATTATTCTTTGCATTTTAATTATTTAGAAAACAATACAACCATATTTGCTTTGTTTCTCTATTGTTCCTGTTTATCATGCAAATACTGTATGTTATTAAAGTATTTTTTGTAGACACTGATAAACTTTTTCTTAATTCTTTTGACAAAATAATTAAAAAGGGGAAAAAAAATATACAAAAACACCCAAAGGCCAGAACTTTGATAATATATACCTGCGATATAATACCTTTATATAGTAGATTTAGTTCTGGAAAACAAACCAAAAAATAAAATAAAGCAAAGACGCCAAAATAAATATGTAGAGTGTTAGTTTTAACTCAGGACTCTGTGTCATCCTGGTAATCCAGCCCTGGCTACGTCCCAGTGACAGCAAAGAGAACCAGAGGTAGGTGGTTGGCCGAGTGATGTGTAAATAACTGTCATGTTACCGCTTTTCTATAATATGGCAAAAATAAATAAATAAATAAAATAAGATAAAATAAAACCTTTAAATATAAAGGGATTGTGTTGACCCAGATCAGAGATTACTTTAATCACTTTGTGACAAATACTTTCCCCCCCCTGGCCAACAGATTAACTGAACTCTTCCTTGCAGGAGTGATTTCCTGCCAGGGTGAGGGTAAAGAAAATGACTGACAGGATTTAAAGACTCCATCAACAATCTGCAGTGTTTGATTTATTAATATTTGATTGAATATTAGCTGCTGAACGGTGGGGAAAAGAACAACCGCAGGTAACTAAGTGAAAATGACTTTACAGTAAATCTTTAAAATGACAAATGTATGTCTTATTGAACAGAAAAGCTGTTTTTCATATCTTTACTTTTTCCCCACTCTAAGCAGGTAATCTTTGAAGTGAGTGTGGGGTGAAGATGTTATATAGCAGCTAATTAAACTCACCTTCTCTTTATGTTTTCCTTGTTTCTCAGTTAATCGGCTGGTTTAACTGATTAAGAAATAAAACTGTATTAGCTTAAACAAAGTGTGTTATGACCCTGTGTGACATATGCATAGAAACTGTTTTGAATATACAAACCGTGGGCGAATGCTTCACTTGCATTTGGATGACTCCTGAAGTAGCTTGGCAGCACTTTATAGCAACACTGCGCTTATAGAAATTTAAAATTGAAATTATTATTAACGTTCCTCAATTCTCACTGAGAGGATTTCCATTTTTGCTACTTTTGTTATTTTCTAGATTTACATGCATTTTCTTGATTGTGTTATAAACAAGGCATTTTATAGCATTTACTACAGTTTGCTCTTTTTGTCATATTTAAATGTTTCAGATCATCAAACAAGCTCTCACATGAGCCAAAGTTAGTTTGGATATTTGAAGAGAAAATGCTTAGTTGAGTAATTAGAGCTCGACTCTGATTTGCGGTGAAAAACCTGAGACTTGACTTGGGCTTGGACATCCCTGGACAGAACAAAAGAAAGTAGAGGAGGACAGAGGGAAATATGAAAGGCAGGAAGGAAGATATTATATCTGTCATCTCAGTTTGGTTTAGTTAGTTTTATAATCGCATTATGCGGTTCCAGTTGGTGTTCTTATTTACTTCAGTTAACAAAAATGTTTTGTCAGTTTCAGTTTTTGTCATTTTGTTCATTTTGGATAACCTCATTTTGCCACCTCCACCCACAACCTGGTGGAGGCAAAACGGCTTAGCAGAAAACTGCAAAACAATTGGAAAACAATTTCAACACATACAGTGTAACACTGAGTGGCTCGTGTCTGCTATAACGGCTCATTATGTCCAAACAGACGTACCTTTCCTGAAGTTAGTTCAGATTGAGATCTGTATTTACACCCTACCAGATTTTGCTCGGAAGTGGACAGACACCGTCTCAGACAGCATGTCTGGATACAGTTGTTTGGTCTACACCAGGATTGTTCACACCTGCACAATAAGGTACGGACCACTGGGGGAAACCAGCTGGCCAGTTTAAAGCAGACCAAATGTGCCAGGACTCAATACACGAACATTTGCGAAATTCCAAATAAAACTAGAATCCCAGATCTGGGGAAACGTGAGCTAGCAGCAGAAATAAAGAACATTTTGACTCCGTCTACATTCACACACATCCTGCCTCTCTGTCAGGCTGATGGGTAATTGAGGCAGTCACAACACAGATCGGGACGCAGTGTCATGCTGGGTTCATGGTCTGGCTTCCTGCCCCGGCCCTCTGGCAGCATGCTGCGACACACACACACACACACACACACACACACACACACACACACACACACACACACACACACACACACACACACACACACACACGCACACACACACCACCCCCCCCCCCCACACACACACCCATGCACATGCAGAACACTTGCTCGGTGCGCCTGTGCACTCAGAGACACGTGAGGAATTCACACTCCACACACACTCATTACCAACATATATAAATGGTTACAGGCTGTCATTATGTGAGTGTGCACAGTGGCCCAGACTGACGGAAACGGAGACAAAGGGCGCTGGGAGGCCACCTGGGGCAGATCATCCATTTACCCTGATGAAGCTGAAAAACTCGTGAAGAGACAGAAGAACCCAAAGTGTCTCATTTAATAAGAGTCTGATTGACGGCGTTGCTGCCTGCTCACCTGATGCTGCTCTAACTTTTCATTTTCTCCCTAAGCAGCTGTGTTTACATCGAACGCCGACGTCCCGTGAATTTGTTACAAAGTCAGACAAAAACAGGCGTCACACTTCAGAACACTGCAGTGATCACATGGCATCAAAATGCTTGTTATGAGCGTCTCTGTAAAAGGTTCTGATACAGTCAGGACTCTGGGCTGTTTTACCCAAACATGCAAAAGAGAATTTTTTAAAGAAAAAAAGCCCAAAAATGTTCATGTTCAAAAGTTCACACAGCCGTGTTAAAACGAGAAGAGAAGAATAGAATGAGGTTTTAGAAATTTCTCTACTTTATTCCGTACAACTCAGCCGAAAAACAAACGATTGAATCAGTAGGAAAATAGGTTCAACAACTGGGTTTCATGAGTGTACTAATACTTTGTTGGAGCACATTTTGATTCATTTTCATATCATCAGCTCAGTGATATTCAGCCACTCTGCCATCTAAAACATTCTCCAAAACGATCAGATGGTGAGGAAACATCTGGTCCGGTCCATTCCAGGTGACCTACAGACAGAGTGATGTGAATTCACCCTAAAACCTGCCCAGGTTTTACTGGCATGGATTTTAATTAGTCAACCTCAGTGACTTGGTATGACTATGTAGTCGCTTTAACTTATAAAATAAAGTTGAGAAAGTGTGTGGAACATCCAATCACTGAAAAAGTGATTCTGTCAGCAGGAAGACAAGACCCAGTATGTCGTCTTCCTGCTGACAGAATCACTTTTTCAGTGAAATCCTGCTTTCGCTCTGTCAGGTTTGAAAATGTTAACTAGAGAAATGGGAACAGATTGTGTGTTTGTGACAGAGCGGGCCGACGTGACACTGGTCCGGCCGCTGAGTCTGGCCTTCCTGAAGGGTTCATAAATCAGACATCAGAGACCTGACAAACAGAAAGCACACAATGCCTGGCTTGAGGCTGGGTGAAAAACCTGCCAAGGCTTGAAGGACAAGAAATCTTAATCAGGACCACCTAAAAATGCAGCAGACTTGATCCTTGGAAACAACTCAAGAGAGATGATAAACAGTTAAACACCCCTCCTCTCTAAACTCTTTCTCTCTTTTCTTGCCTATGTGTCCCTCCTTTTGTCTAATATCCTCTATATTCACTCCTTTCCCTCTTCTACCTTTCTCTCCTCCAAGCCTTATATTCCTCCTTCTTGATGATCTCACTCTCTGCCATCCTCTTCTCTTCACTTCCCTCCTGTTTGTCAGACCTGAGGCAAACAAGGCTTGGCCCTCGGCGTGCTCCTCTTCACCACGCTCCCTTCCTCTCATCCCTCATTTCTGGCCGTCCTCCAGTTTAAACAGAAGGCCGTACTGGGGGAGAGGCTGGGGGAACGGGGAAGGAGAGGGAGGCCAGTTGCTTGTGTGAGTGCTTCATGATTCATGCTGCCCTGTAATGAAGCTGGGCCGGTTTTTTAAGTGTTTGGTGTGTAATGGAGTTTCAGGGACAGGCCTATCATTTTCTCCTAATAGTGCTTTCTCCGCCGCACGCCGTGACCCCTCTCTCCACGCCCCCCGTAGCCCCACGCACCCCCTTCGCCGCCGCGGTAACTGCACATTACCCCGGCGCGTGCACACACACACACCAACAGACACACGCAGCGATTACCGACAGCTGCGGGAGTTTCTGAGCAGCAAAAGTGGCCAATTTTCTCTCCCTTCCATTTAAACAACAAACAGGGCGGTGTGTTAAAATGGGCAAAGGGAAGAGAGAAGGGAAATTGGGCTGATAAGGGTTATTGTAAATCAGAGGAAACCGAGTTAGCAGCAGTGTGCCGAAACTTGTGATTTCAATATTTTTGAGGGATTCTCACAACGAACGAGTCTGAAGAATTAACATCAGTTCAGTTCAGCCTCTTTAAAATGTAAATCTGAAGGCGAGTGTGTTTATCTGCCGTTTATGCTCAAAACCAAACCAAAGAAGAAAACATTAAATTGACATTCACCAATGGGAGTCTGCTCTCTGTGAAGTTCAATTTGCATGAAAACTTAAGATTAAAAGTTGTTGAATAAGAAATGGAGTCAATAGATGGTTTTTCATATAGGCTGATCTGACAAGAGCTGGAGTCTGTGGTGTGTGTGTGTGTGTGTGTGTGTGTGTGTGTGTGTGTGTGTGTGTGTGTGTGTGTGTGTGTGTGTGTGTGTGTGTGTGTGTGTGTGTGTGTAAAGACCAGTTTTACCAGAGCAGATTGTGCAGTGTGTGCACAGACCAGACCTGAGATTACTGAACAGATTGCACAGCTGGCACGCAGCCCTCTCGCCACACACAAACAACCACACACACACGCACACACACGCACACACTAATGCAGAACGGGAAAAACAAATATTGACAAAGTATTGATCTTGGCTGTTTTGGCTCTTATTGACGAGACACTAATGCCATGAATCTCATTCCGCTCCACGTGCTGATTCGCTGCCGGTCAGGTTTTCTGGGTTGGAAACAAGAACTTTTGATGTTAAAAGGAGCAGAAGCTGCATAAACTGGCATCACGATGATATTGTCATTTTTCTGAACACCCTCTCTTTCTTTTTTTGTATGTTCCTTGCAGCAGCCAGACTTTCTTGTAATCTATTAAAGTGATCATCATCACTTTTCATAGTGATCATCATCACTTTCATGGTTCTCAAGGCTTTCAGAAGGTCCTTCAAAGATTTTCTTTAGACTTTGCACTCCACTCACTTTTAGTTCAGCGCCTCACAATTGGAAAGGTTCTGATTTGAATTACTTGTTCAGTTAAGAAAACATCAGACACTCAGTCAGGCTGTAAAATCCTCCTTAGCTAAGGAGATGAGGCAGTGTAGAGTCTACATGCAGCTAGGACCCATTTTCAGATTTGATCTTTGACCTTTTTTTAATCAGGATGTCACCAAAACATT
Organism: Poeciliopsis prolifica; assembly: GCF_027474105.1. NCBI lineage: Eukaryota > Metazoa > Chordata > Actinopteri > Cyprinodontiformes > Poeciliidae > Poeciliopsis > Poeciliopsis prolifica. The sequence continues at coordinate 3,732,845 of NW_026562402.1, forward strand.
AGGTGGATCAATATTTAAGTCTATAACATACAATCAAGAAATGGCTTCATGTAGCTTTAGCTGTCTATGTGTAATTTCTTTGATGATCTATCAAAGCTTATGAAGGCTACACCTAGGAGCTGAGTGACTCCACCTTTCAGCAGCGAGGGAAGCAAAGCAAGAGAAGAAGAAAAGCTGGCTTCCTGTTTTCGTAACCATGGAACACCTGCCGTTTCACGCTGTGCCATCGCTGACATGCGGATCTTTGCTCAGTTGTTGCCAGTGTGTCTTGGTGTTTGCGTGTGTCCTCTCTTTGCTTTCCCCCAGTGCTGACATGCAGGGAGTTTTCTTTAAGAGTTGAACAATTAAATGGAGACAAAGCCAGGGAGGGAGCACCTGCCGAGGCCTTTGTGTTCCTCAATATGTGACACCACTGACAGTGAGTGCACAACCCCCCACTCTAAACGCACCGAGCAGATCTGCAGAACGACACACACACTATATATAGAGAGAGATTTATAGTATTTTAGATGTGATCTATGAATAAGTCAATTTTCATGTGAATAATTTGGTCCAGTCACCAGGTGAATCTGTGGGTACTGGACCAATTCCTAGCCAAAAACTAGGAAAGGAAAACTAGTTTAGTGTAGCACCAGCAGCGTAAGGTCAAGGTGATCTAGATGAGCCAATGAAACCCAACATCTGTGATGTGAAAGTGGTTTGTTTGTGCCAAAGTGACATCAACACAAATGGTCTAAATTAGCTTCAGTAGATGCTGTTATTAACTCCAGCCATTTGTGGGTCCAGAAGCCCTGGATTGTCAAGTCTCTAAACATTTAATGAAGTCACAGAGTGTAAGCAAGATGTTTATGACCCAGCAAAGGAGGCAAAATTAATAGGCTTGAAGCTAAAGACATAAACTGATCACCTCAGTAAGAAAATACCCCTGCCGACTTGATTGAAATAGCTTAGCTCTCAACACAGATTTGGAAAAATATGCAGTTCACTGCAACATTGAGTAATATGGTTCCCTATCGTGGACATGACTTTTTTTCCTCATTTTGTCTTTTTTTTCTGGAAATGTTTTAATTGCTAGGTTGGTCTTTGCTGTTGCCTTCCTGTTTTTGTATTAAAATTGCAACAACAAAAAAAATACTTTTATAAAAATACCCCTTGAAACTGTCATGTTTATCGAAGAGACGGTCCAGGGAAAGAAACTGAAAAGTTTGAACAGTTTGTGTCCAGGATGTGTGGGGTGTGCAGAGATGTCAATTGTCTTAAATGGGGAGAGAAGAACTAATTCGCATTGAAGGCTTGGTTGGAAAGCTGATATATATATGTTTATATCTATATATATGTATATATATATAACGATATATAGATAGATATGTAGAAATATATCTATTTATATATATATACACACACACACTCTGTGATAGAACATAGAGTATTTGTTCCCAAGCTTTCTAAAAGGTTAAAAACTAAATCAGGGTGAAATCCTAGCAGAGTTACTGGTCTGTATTATTCATATCGGACTTCATCAGTTACTGGTCCTCAAAATAATATTAAACTGCCAGTAAAATCTCATGTATTTAAAAAGAATAATAAAAATACCACAGAAAGACACCGAATCTTTATAAAAACAGTCGCCTCTTTCATTTACAATGCAGAATTTCAATCACTACTGTTTTCCTGAACTGAAAAAGTGAAGGGCCTCTGGAGAGATGGAACTTTTAATAAACAAATGCCTGGAAATCTGCTTATTTGCTGGTTAGGCTTTTTTAAATCGTTCGCTGTGTTTAGTGAACGCTCAGCAGTACATTCAGCCAACGCAACATTTCAGTCCAAGAGGCTGTTTTTTTTTTGTTTGTTTTTGTTTTGTTTTTTTAAGCAGACACGTTTCTAAGGTCCAACATGATATAAGATTAACAGTTGATTAAAAATACTGGTCAAAAGCACAGTTTAATATTTTATACTTGAGAAAATCTATTTCAGTTCATTATCAGTGTTTGTCACCAGACTTTCTTAGTTTTGTTTTCTTTGACTGAAACAGTTTTTGTGTAAATCACTAAGAAAGCTTCACATTTTGAAAACACTGTCCTGCATCCTCAGACGTTTGCCCAGTCGCTGGTTTTATTGTTTCGTATTCAAAATCAGAGTACGCTCTGTAAGCAGAAAAAAAAAATATGGCAAAGAAAGGCAAAAAATACCCCATCATTGGTGAGGTCTTCTCCCCCTCTTCCCTCCATCATCATTTAACGCTTCCTGCGTGTCTCTGCAGAGGGATTCATTTATCTCACTATAGGTGAGTTTTAACACATAGCAAGGTGATAAAGTTTTATGGCAGATTGGAACTGTTAGTCATGAAGGTGAGGCAGCGCTGATGTGAAACATATAAATGGAGCTGGTCTCTTTTCTCCAACATGTTCTTTATAGTGACCCCTCCCCTGCCGTACAAGGCCATACAAATGGCTGTACATAAAGAAGATCAACATTTTTTGAAAAAAAGGACTTTTCTTCATCTATGGCTCAGTTGGTTTGAGAATTGCAGTGGAAAATTGGGTCAGCAAAATGGACACCTGTCATTACCTGCATTTACCGTAACCATAAATTTGCACAACTTGGAATTATAAAAATACGAAAAGATATGAAAAGATGTCTTTTCAGTGAGCTGTGCTCCAAACCCGACTGTGTTCTGTCAGCAGGAACGGGCCAGAACTCCAGAAGGTTTTTTGTGAGACGTTGGGGAAAGAAACCCAAAACTTCAAGTTGAAAAGACAATCACCTGTAAGGCTGACCAAATGCCAGACAACTTTCGAATTTGCAGGAAGTTGCAACAAAATCTGTAAAAAAAAAAAATAATAATAAAAAAAAAAAATTTTATGTTCTCGTTAAGTTTTTTGGCATTTAGCAAATAGAAATAATAACCAACCCCAAACAAGTCTGCCTTAACTTCAGACAGTGAGACAGAAAGATATGAACGTTTATGTTTATTAGCTGTATGTATGTAAACTTCTGGTCTCTACCTCCTATATGGCAAATCCTCTCCTCAGCCAGACAGTCAACTAGCTTATCCATGCGCAGCACGCCATCAGTCAGATTCCCATCTCTGAGGAAGTCATCCGCTTCTGAAGTCATCCGCTTCTGCCCCTGATTCTTATCCAGACTTCTTCTGAAACATCAAACCTGTCCACTGAAGATGTGTTTGCTGCTCCCAGCTGTTTGTATGTGGGATGGGCCTCAGAGATTATTAACTCCCTGCAGCCATCACACAGCAGGAGGACCCACACATGCCTCCTCCGTGGCAGGAGTGGAGTTGAGTGAGTTAATGCAAAGTACAAAGAAGCAGCTGCAGACTTATTGATTGCTTCTCCAGCTATCAATTATCTGGATGTGTTGATGTGACTGGTAATTATGTAATGGTAACAACGTCTTTTCAAGTTGTTCAGAATAAACAGAGCGAATCCAGTGGCAGTGGCGTCTCCCTCAGATTGACTTCTTCAGGTATTTATGGTGTTGAAGTGGTCTTTAGGACCAAAGCGGATACCTCTTTGACTGCCAAACCATTCACAAAGGCAAAGAAAGCCGTCCTTGGCCAAGAGTGCTTAGAATATAGTCCTGCTAAAAACATTTCAGACTGATATGTAATAATATTTTTGGTCTCACAGTAGGCGACTCCAAATGGGCAGAAGAATGACGGTTTGTGGGGTAAATTTCCATATTAAAGGGAAGCAGAGAAATACACTTTAGGATTTTTCAGCGTTTACAGATTTACCTCCAGCTGAGATGCTGAATAAATTCAAACCTAACAGAAACCTACTCAAAATGTCACACAGAGGTCAGCAGTTCTAAGCATTGTGCTTGGTTATGAATAGATGTGGAAAAACCACCAGGGACATTTCTGGACTAACCGCTCAGTCCTCTGGGCTTCGTAAAATCAGCTGATCAAACCTGTTCAAATACTTTAGAAATAGGTTAAAAACTGCTTTTGAGCAGTAAGAAGTGATTATATTTTTTGTTTGCTTTAGGATATGGCAAACTTTGTTTCCAGTCAGTGAAAATCCCATCCTACCAATATTTCGTAATAAAAATTTCAATGAGAATCCATAAGGCCTCTGAAGAGTTGCAGCTCTTGTCTTGTTGAAAAAAGTACGGCATGAAGGAGGGTCTTTGTGCTGTCAATCACTGGTATGTACACGCCGCTCACAGCCTGCCCCTTGTTCTCTGCTACGCTACAGCTTCTCTCCATCAGCTGAGACCATCATGAATGCTGAGGCTACAGTTGGAATGGCTACCGATGACAGCAGATAAACCGTTGTTTCTCCTTCATTACCACATTTAGCAGCGCATACGTGAGGCCACTCCGGGCTCTGATTGGTTGTTTCTGACAGGGAATGGTGCATTTCTGTGTGATGAGCAAAAGAGTAATACTTTAAGTGGATTTAGAGTTTTAGAGAGAAAAAGATCAGGGCAGTTTTAGCATTCCACATCTTCCTTTAACCCGCAGGCTCAAATTTCTTGAAAAGACTGGCTAAGTTGTTACAAATCTGCAACACCTGCCTGGAGAGGGTTTTAACATGATAATACCTACACCATTTTGACTTTCATGAAACAAAATTTTGACTCTTTTTCTCAACATTCCAACCTTATTCTATGATTAAAAAGGGAGAAAGAAAATCATTCCCCATGTTTCCCTCCTTTTTTATTTGTCAACAGCTGTGTCACATTCAGCAGACATTTTCCTACGAACTGAAAAAAAAAAAAAGATCTCATCTCAATGAACACCAATAAGTGAAACCTAAAACTTCGCTGATACCTATGCTGAGATTATGTTTTGTCCATTTATTTCTTTCCTGTTTACTATTAAGCCTCAGTTTAGAATTTGCATTCAAATTTAAGAAGGACATTTTTTTTTTCGGGGGTTTTCGTAAAACGGCGAGCGCGGCTCTGACCTGTTATCATTGCAAACACAAATCGGCGTTAAGTTCTCAACAAAAAGCTTCCATTTTCTCAAAAGAAATATTCTACAAATCTGGTGACTATCGAAGAATCAGCTGTAATGTTTTCTTGCACACATGTATTACAAGATATCCAGTCAAGTGACTTATTATCTCCCCTAAAAATCCTGACCAATATGAAGCAGCTTGTTTTGTCTTCACGCTTAGTTCACAGCATGTTTTATCATACAGAAAGAGGAATGTCACAGTCTTTTTTGCAATCACAAAGAGAATCAAAGTGTGTAAATGAAAAGTAACATCACTTCTTTTCAGTCGTACACAAAAGCACAAAGAGGCGTCTGAAGGCAAACATTTGCAATAATATTTTTGGTCTCCATTATGTGAATTGCTATTTCTTAGACAAACGTTCCTGCTATAGAACAGCACTGCGACTGAGCGTAGGATGGCAGGAAAGCTCTTATGGAAGTTAATTCATCAGGTAAAAACATGGGAGATTTCATTTCCACACCTTCTAGGTTGAAATGAGAAAAGAAAGTCAAATAAAACATCATCTGTTTCTGGGTGAATCAACAAGCAATTTACATTTAGGTTTTACATTAATTACTTAATTGAAAAATTATTGCTACATTCTAAAAAGGTTGGAAAAAACGAGAAAGACTCTACTGAAGTATTTTTATATCATATAATTTGGATTCTTCAAAACATGATGAGCATCAATTAAATGTAATGAGATATGGATCAGAACTCCTCAATGTATTCTATGATGAATGATACAGTAAATGAAGCTTTAATGCTTATTTTCATTTATTTATTTATGTTCGCTGCTCATCTTCTTGGTGATTTCACAGATTAGGACACTTAGACTAGAGGTTAGTTCAGCTCTCCAGAGAAATATTTGCCCTTTCATGAATCATGTAATGGTTCTTAAAAAAGGAATATATTAAAATGTCTTTCTATTTATTTATTTTGTGTGTGTAGCAGGATATCATGAACATTAGCTCCTCTAACGTGTTACACCATGTATATTAGAGTATTTGGCAGAAGCTAATGGTAACGCTCGAAATTCAACCACATTGATAACCTTGTTGTGTACTTCCCTGTGATATTGCATCTTTCTTGCTACTGTCCAAGTTTTATTTTGTTCCTGTAAGTTTCTTGTTCGAAATGAAGTTATTGGCAGGACGAAAGGAACAAGATGTCAGAAGAGGACAAGGAACTGCTACGTCAAGTTTTTACCTCCTTCAAAATAAGAGCATGAATATAGATGTCTAAGTAAGTACTAGAAGGACTCTTAAGTCAGCAATCAAAACCTGATCACAGACGTCGAACTTTATTCGACTGAAATCTAACAAACAGACAAGTAAGTTAGCAGTTCTAAATTTATTGCAAACAATTCATTTAGAGGAGCCTAACATTTTTAAAGTTACTGAAAGGGTTAAGGCATTAAATGAGAAATGAACTCTGCTATTAGCTCTTTAGTGCAAGTGTGTCCGCTGCTGTCTGCCAACACACCAGCCAACATAAGACTCTTAGCCAGCACTGAATGTAACTCATGAGCCCTGAAGGTCTTCTTTCCTCCAAACATAAACCACTCTATGAATGCTTTACAGAACATGGCAGGCAGAAGCCACATATTAATAATGCAATTTTCTATCTAAATTCTTATTTATGTGAAGCAAAAAGTTCCCCTGAGATTATTGTATTATTCATAAGTATCAGAGAGGAGGAAACAAATCATCACACAATGTGCGTGTGTGTTTAGTGTGTTTGAACATCTTGTAATTTAACCACAGCAACAATGGGGCTTTAAATACATGCATTTCGTGTATCTAAAGAAAAATGCTTTCCTCTCATCTCTGAATGGCTTGGGATATTATTGTGGCTTTGTGAGGAATTTGCATCTGTTTATGTGTGAGTTCACGTATGTTTGTGAATTCAAGTGATTATCTGAGAGAGGAGGCATGTGTGAAGATGAATGTTAACATCGGTGTTTGTGAATGACAGGCAGGGGGGGGGGCACGTAACAGGCGCGCGTGCCTGTACTGTATCCGGCTATATGTTGCCCACTAACATGAACACCCAGAAGTACTCGGCATTCAATGCAGCTTCTCTCCTTTCTGTCAAGTAGAAAGTGTGAGAGGAAGAAATGTCTGCATGCAAATGAAACACAAATCAAGTTGTTTTCTTGTTCCAGAGCCAGCCTGATTTCTTTTTGTTGAGAGTGCCATGATGTTTTTTTTTTTCTTGTTGTTCGTGTATAATCACATTTACACTTAGAATTTGGGTGTTACAAAAAAAAAGAAAGAAAAAGAAAGTGGGGGAAAAAGGCATTACTTGAAAGAAAGCAGCAGCAGCAAGAAAGCATTACTATCAATAAAACATATTGTTTATTACCATTCTTCTATTGGGAAGAGACATGGGAGCAGAATAAGGAATAATCATCGGCATCTGAACACGTCTTGGGGGGTGCGAGATGATGACTTCCATCTGTGCAATGGTATTAATGGACGTGTTAATAGAGGTTGTAGCTGAGAATGGAGGAACTGACAGGGAAACAGCCAGCAGCACTGCAACCTCCTTGAAAATCATCAAGTGGGACAGATAACATCCTAGAATAACACACAAAAACGCAAATGAGTTTGTGTATGTCTGAAAAAAAATACCAAAACATACACATCAAAGTCTGGGCTCTGGAGAAACAAAAGAAGGAGAAACACTGTAAAACTCCTGGGTTACAAACAACTCAATTTTTTGCCATTTTGTGAAGCTGGTCAGGGGTCAAACCCGAACTGATGCACCTCTGGTTGAGCCAACAGCAGAATCTCCCACCTCCGTCGTGGATCCCTGCATGAGCCTTTATAAAACTTCACAACTTTCCCTCTGACCAGTCTGCAGATTTCCATGATATTCATACTGTTTGTTTACGAATGTTCTCTCTTCAGCTTCCTTTATGTACACAAGTAGACTCTATTCACCAATTAGTGAACTTTTGTAGCGAGTTAGTAGAACTGGACTTTATTTACGAGTGTTGCACTTAAAGGGCTTACAAATGCTGATTGAATTTTAATGGTGAAACATTGTGAAAACCATGTATTATTGTCCTTTCACTTGATAACTATGCTAACTATGCTGTTCCATCATTTAAAAAAAAAGCTGCATGATGTAACTGTCATTCAAAAAAATATTTATATATATTTTTACATTTTTGTTAAAGCTGTCACCTTGCTTTGACAGTTTATGAGACACATCATTTGTGAAAAAAAAAATCAGTCTCCTCCACCTCCTTTGAGATGCTATTGCTATCTGAAGAAATGCACAGAAATCTTAGCGCTGTCAATCAATTCACTGCTGAACGTGTCAAGTAGCTACAAGTTTGTCCACTGTCATTTGTGACTATGCTAACCTGGCTTAGCATCCACTACAAGCTGTGCTGTCAGGAAGTAGCTACAGCTTAGCAGGAAGTAAGTGTGGCATGGGATGGGGGAAGAGCAGCACCACACAGAAGCTGATTGACAGCGCTAAGACCTGCCTCCTGGTTCTGATTGGTTGATTCTAGTTAGAGAAGGCAGAGGGGCTTGATTTTTTTTTTCCATGGATTATCTGTTTCACACCAAATCATCATGGCATAGTGACAGTTTCAACAAATATATAAAAACTATGTATATATTTATTAGTTACATACTGCAGCTTTAGCATCATAAAATGTGAAAGAGTTAAACTGACGGGAATGCTTTTGAAAGGCATTTAAAGTTTTGCTTATCTATCACAGTGCATCTAGTCTGAATGTCACAACTGCTGTTAAAAATATACGTGAAAAATGAAAAAAATGTAGTGAGCTCATGTTTTCACAGACACAAAAAGACAGATGTCTCTTTCATAATGCAGATTCAAACATAAACATATGTATGTATGCAAAAGGCTTCAATGTGTACCTAAGCAAACGCAAGCCCCTTCAAAAGCAACAAAATAACCATCATGAAGCACAGACACCTGTTAAATCATTCACAGACGTATGTGCAGCACTCACATGCACAAACTGAGAGATTTGAGGGAAACGTGAAACAGCGAGATAATTGAAAAAAAGCTGATCTGCCTTCTGCGAGCAAACATGTAAACAGCAAATATTTGATGTGAGCCGATATTTATTCTACCTCACACGGGACGAAAAGAACAATAACAGCACCATAAGTGAAATATTTCCAGTCCAGTTCTGCTTAAGTTTGTTTTGGCAGATGGCATCATTGTTGGCATAGCTTGAAACATTTTGATTATCATAAAAATACCTAGACGTGAATCAACAATCATTTTTGTTCCCTTCTTAAATCTAACAGAAACGTTTTGATAATTAGGGAAAACAGATGGCCTTAGAAGCTTTTTAAATATTCCCAGACAACAACTTGTTTTTATTCCCTCAGAAAACTCTCAGGTATCCATGGATTCACGTTTCTTCGGTTTGTGCCTTTTTAATCACTGGACAAGAAAAAACAAAAAACAATCCAGTCTAACTTGGCCTTTTGTGAAAATATGACCAAACCTACTAGTTACGTCACGTTTGCTGGCCACACCTGACAGTAAGTGTTTGCAATAACAAGCTGGAGTCTTTAATGTGGCTGTAGAGGCATTTCACCCTCTCTTCTGTGGAGAATTGTTTTAATTTAGCCATATGTTGTGGGGTTTTCCAGTACAAACGTCTTAAGGTTATGTCACAACATCTCATTTGGATTTAAATCAGAACTTTGAATAGGCCACTTGGACACTATCCTTCATGACTTTCTGCTAGAGAGCAGAATTCATGGTTCCATCAGTCATGGCAAGCAGCCCAGGTCCCAAATCAACAAGGCAGCCCTCAGGCTACCACTCTCTCACAGTGTTTGCCTGTCAGTTTGAAGTTTTTTTTCTTTTTTTTTTAACACACAGACAGTTTTACACCAGATGTAATGAGACAGCACACCTCTGTGTGGTGTGTTTCCCCAAAGGTTTTAATCAAAATATTTATTTATTTATTTTTGGGCAAATGTGAGACGGGCCATTTTTGGTCGGCAAAAGTTCTGGTCAAATCAAAGCTCAAATCAAACTTTATTTGTGTAGCACATTTCAGCAACAAGGCATTTCAAAGTGCTTTAAATAGCAAAAACACAAAGTCATGAAGCGTAGAATCAACAATAGAAATCTGAATAGATTTCCATTCAAAGGCAATTCTAAACGGGCTTTAATCAAGATTTAAAGGCACTCAGTGTTTCAGCAGTTTTGCAGTTTTCTGGAACATTTGTGGTGCATAGAAGCTGAATCCTGCTTCTCGTTTGGTGACTGTATGATGGTTTTCTGATGGAAATTTTTGTGGTGTAAAGCACTTTGAACTGCCTTGTTGAAATATAGTACAAATAACCATTTCTATACTAAATAACAAACATGACTTTTCTCATTTGAGCTAAATCTTTAAATCTGGGCATGGTGTGTTTAATGAGATGTTTTGGCCAATTTTATGCTTTCAGACAAGGTTCTTTAATGTCATTTGAAAATCAGGTTAATCACATTAACTCATAATTTTGTCAGACTATCAGGAATGAGAGTCAAACCTTTATATTGTGTTAATATAGAAACAAGGGGCCCAACAACCCAGCAGTTCCCAAAATCTGTGGTTCATGAGACTAAAGGTGTGGGATCCAAACATTTTTAAAGTGAAGACTACTTTGCAGGCTTTGAAGAGTGTATGAAGATGAAAGAGCTATGTTTTCATTTATAAATGTGATGGACTGAAAATGCTGGTTATTCAGATTTAGGTTTTGGCAGCAGCTCTGACAGCTTTAGTGCATGAATGTCTTGTGCGCATAGTTTCATTTTGAGAAATGCTTATTCAATTACATGAAACTTTGAACTCCAAAAATAATATGCTTCTGTAGTTCGCTATTGGTCAAATTCATAATCAGTGTTTCATAAAGCAGAAATATGAATCATCCTGGAAATATGGAATCAGTTTAAATTCTGATGAGACGACTGGAATCTGACTACTGCTGCGAGAAGCTGGACAGTATATATACCCAGAAAGCATTTCATTTTGTGCAATATTATGTCACAATACTGCATTTAGCAATTTTTATATTTCTTTGTAGTAAGTGAGTACAAGATAAAGCCTGAAAAGTAGGGCTGGAGAGGTTACGGGATGATTTCCATGAGTTTTGCCTTTTTAAAAATGATCCTTTTATATGTATTTTCTGAGAAAAAGAAAAGCAGCAAAGAAACAAAGAAATTCCAGACTGTAACCTGTTTGCTGCAGGCTGATGGACGTCCTTTCACAGCCTCCCCTGTTTCGATGAGTTGTTGCTCTAAATACAAAAAAAACTTGCATGTAGGGAAAGTCAGCCTTTCATGCTTCATTATTGTGAATTCAGAATAGAATAAAGAAGTAAGCAAAGTGACTGACAGGATGAAAGACAACAAAAGTGCTTTCTTCCTTGTCAGCCGTGTTCTGAAAAGTAACATAGGATTGTAATAGGAAAGATTTCTTCTGTGCTGAGCTGCAGAAAAAAAAAAGTTTAATAGGCTAATGTTCTCCGCTAAGATAAACAACCATCAAAATTAATCTACAATTAGTAGAGAATGTGGAAAACAATAACTTCTGTGATTTATTACTGTCACATCTGTTGCCATGTTCGGTTTACGGTAAGGACCCAAACGTAGAGAGTAACAGAAAGCAAAGTCTTTAATGAAAAAATAAACAAAATAACGTACATCTGGCAAAGAGATGAATCAGAGAACAGGCGGAGAAACGAGGATAAAGATGGAGGAACCAGTGGAAAACAGTGCAGAAAGGAAGCGTTATAGTGGAGAATGTCATGAGAACCAGAAGAGCTAATCACAGGTGAGTATATGCAGCTGGGTTAGGGAGCAGGTGCAGACAAGTGAAGAAATAAGAAGCAGCTGAGAAGGGAAGGGCACCAGGATGCAGACCAGAGGAAAGGTGAAAGGCAAGTATGTAGATAATCTGTGAAAAAAAATTGAGCTCCTTTAAATAAAGGTGTAAAAACACACTTTTTTATATATATACAAATTGCGTACTGGATCTGTCTGGGGTAAAAAAAACTGTCAAACAGTAAACAGAAAGAAACACAAATCTAAACAAATACAAAAAACAAATGAAGAGAATATAAACCACAATAGCAGATTGAAGTGAATAACAAAGAAATGATCACAAACCAGGAGCACAAATGAAAACAAAAAAAAAGTTCAAGCACCTACAGATCATGTCAGCTATTCCTTCAAAGCATTGGCTGCAGAAAGCGTGTGTACAAACTATTTACACTCTCAGGAATACTGATTGTAGCGATTCACTTCATTCAGTCCTGACTTGCTGCTGCTTAGTGGAGCTGAGATCAACAGAAGATGTACAGTTTGTGGCGGCAGAATGTGGCACCATGATATGACATGACACCCCCGCTATGAGCGTGGCACAAATACAGGCAGTCTGCTGCCAAACAAGGGGTGGAATGGGGTGGAGGGGATGGGGGGGTGTAGATGGCACAGACGCAATGAGTAACAAATGTTCCAGGAGATCAGGGAGGGCGGTGAGATCAGGCGGGATTCAGGGCCTGAATGGCGAGGTGAGACTTTGTCTGAACAAATGTTTTGTACCCCGACGTGAAAATGGGAGTGGGATCATAGAGACAACAGAAGTAGCATGATAAGCAGAAAAATGTTTTCCTTATTCAGAATCAAAACAGGGCTGGGCAATGTGGGCCTTTTATCACGATATTTTTACAGAGCAATTATACAGCCATACAGCAGTGATGCATAACACAAGTGTTGGCAATATGAAGTTTTCCATAAAATAAACATCTTAGCATGATATCTCACAACATCAGCATGACATTTGTAGACTCATCACCATACAACCCTAAAATAAGGATACACTTTGGGCGGGATTGCCTAACACCATATGCCAAAAGACATCATTGTGATATTCGGTGGTACTATTATCAAAACAACAAAAGAGATTAAATTAACTATTTACTACTTCTTTTTTTCTTTTTTCTTTTTTTTTAAGTAACGTTGTAGCTCTGACTGCATGACACAGCAATCAGAGCGAGCCTCCAAACACAGTTACTGCTCTTGACAAACACTCCAATTTGCAACCAACTTCTTCAGGACACCATTCGGATAAAGAAGTGTGATGTATATCACTAAGCTGCACGCATATTTTCAATTTTATTTAAATTTCATTGAAAGAGCAATAGGGAAAATAGTAAAACTAACAATAACCACATAACAGGTTGTTTTTGGAGGTTTTAAACATGGTTATTTAGGATTTATCATGACAACTGTGGATCACAATAAATGATAAACGATGCGATAAATGCTCACCGGTGAAGTGGTTGGGCCTGTGGGAGCTGAAATGCCAAAATGAATCGGAAATATTAGCAATCGGAAATAAATAAGAGCTGCATGGTGCCTCTGTTGTTAGCAATGTTGCATCACAGGGACAAAGTCCTGGGTCAAATTTACTATTGTGATTTATTAAACTATTTAGGAATGGAAGAAAAAGTAATTACTTTCACCAGATGCCACAACTGGCTCAAGGACATCATGTGAAAACAACAAACAATATGTACATTCGTTGCTTAAGCAACCAGGCCTCTACATATTTCTTTTAAAGACGGAAATGTGCAGTAGATTTCACATGAGCAGGCCATGCGTTCCAGAGATGAATAAAGCACAAAGATGTCTGAGCAATAAAAAAAAAAAATTGTTCACAAAATGATTGCCTGAACATTACCACAGAAAGCAACAGCGCTCTACCTCCTACCAGAATCACATAAAACCCTTTAAACCTTTAAAGACAAACTTTAAGAAAAAAAACAATCAATGATGTTCACCAACCAGTGATGGCCCATAGCCTGTTTTATTCAGACTTTTGAAAGCTTGATTGTAAAGAAACTCAACAGATTTGATTGTTGACAGATTGGTTTTTCACAAGCACTGCCATGCCATCACACAAATATGAACATTTTCACAAATTCAAAAATAACAATGCACATTCAATGTTATTACGGTGAAGATTTATTTTTAGAAATCATTTTACAGCTAAAATCCATAAATTAACTGAGAATGTAATAAATTATTACCAGTGGACGCCTGGTATTCGATTAGGTTAGGAAAGCTAGCATCTACGTTCTTCCTTCTTTCAGCTCTTTGCAAGTGTGAAGAGGTTTTATTCGTATTAAATGTTCCTTTATGTGTCATATAAATGTAATGTTTTTTGAATCACAGTCAAGGTGTTTTTCTGTGCAGCTGGAAACGGTACAAACTAATGAACCAAGATGTGTCTACTGAAGTAAGTTTCCAGGGTTGCTGAACTTCCCCAGACAGTTATTTGGGAACTCGCTGTTTTTCCCGTGGCCTTCCCTGCATGGAGACAGAGTGTTTAGTTTTCACCTCCCGTAAAAATTACAGTGAATGAGCATACAAGGTTTCGTATGTTTTCCTTTGTTTCTTTTTTGGTCTTCGAAGATTGAGTCTCCGCCTCGGTAGTAGAGAGAGATGAATAAAGTAACTGCAACTCTGGGTTCCTCAGAGCGGATTCTAATTTGTGCCTAATGCAGTGTATTTCTTGCTCTCCGTCTGCAGATGTATTAAAGATTGTTTTGCTCCCTGACTTTTGTCTGGATCTCAGTCTCTGAATTGTGCACTTCACAATTTGGTGCATTGGCCGGGAACCTTCGCTGGTTCATCCAAGTCGGTGGACCTCAGGAGAGGGCTGATCACCAAACCTTCAAACTGGTTTTCCTCCAAACCGCTGGCAGGTCTGTCTGAGAAAAAGAGGACTCTTCTGGTGCTCCACCGGGTTGGATCAGCCACGACAGGATAAAAACAGAGCTGAGAGGGGCTGCAAAACATCTTAAGGTTTGTAGGTCTATTTATTTAGACTGAGTTGTAGGTCTGTCAATTTTAGACCGAGTCCTGTAGGTCTGTCGATTCAGACTGAGTTCCCCTAGGTCTATTAATTTAGACTGATTTCTGTAGGTCTATTAATTTAGACTGAGTTTGTAGGTCTATTAATTTAGACTGAGTTGTAGGTCTATCAAATTAGACTGAGAATTGAAGTCAACGTTTCAAATAAACGTTTTAAATTGTAAGAGGTTTGTAAAATTAGAGAATGGGACTTTTCTCTTCTAAAGAGCCTAGTGATGGATTTAGTAATTATGTTCCTCTTGGGCCGATTGTAGAAGAGATGATTAGAAAACATGGGGAACCAGTCAGCCAATCAGCACCAATGAAAACTGAACAGCGCTTCTGGATTGGCTGCTTTGCAAATACCAGCGAATAGTGTGTTGAACAGCTTCTGAATGTCTTTCAGGTTCAAAAGGTGCATTTTCTTTCAAATATTTTATTTTTTGTTCTTTACGGAAAAAAACTCCACAGATAATTTAGAGTCATGTTCAACCAGAAAAAGCCACAAATAGGTGAATCCAATCTGATCCATCAATTAGCCTCCGCTTACATGCAGTTCAGGACTGCGTCCACTGTATATCCCCAGACACATCACATTCCTAAAAGTGCTGAATTTACTTCCATGACCATATTAGTGGTAAAATGGGTCATTCTCAGGAAATTCCAATGTGGTGACAAGATTGGATGCTACCTGTGCAGTTAGTCCGGTCATGGGATTTTCTTGCTGCCAAATATTCCATAATATATTGGTAATCAGCTGCTACCAATATCATTACAAAGTAAAAGTGATTGGGAATAGAATATCAGCAACTCATCCATGGTTGTGTTTCCATTACAAATGACAATATTCCATTTGAATAAACACAACCTTGCAATTGTCGTGTTTCCACCACTAAATAAGAATCAAGTCTCTCGTGAATAGGTTTCTTCATGCATATGTCATTAAAATCATGCTGTGGCATCATCCTCCAAGTATTTCCTGTTGTTTTCTGTCTCGTTTGTGAAACATCAAGTCCAAGGCAAAGCATCAGATACTGAGGTGCAAAACAACAAACATGCCGCCACTGGACTTCAGCGCGATGAAAGCGTGTTGTCTGGAGTAATGGATCGTGCTTCTCTGATTTCTAATTTTCTGAGTTGTGAAGAAACCACAAAACCAAAAATTACAGCACAGGACAAACAAGGTGAAAATTGCGAGATGTGATTCAAGATGAGGCAGCACAACATTCAGCAAATGGACTTACATAATGCAAAATTCAATCCAGTTTGTTGGAAAATTATGATCACTTTCACCCTGGTATGGATTCAGAAAGAAAAAAGGTTACATGCGTCTTAAAATGTGTCTTTCTGGATCAACGTTTGACCCAGAATCCCTGTTTTATCGAAACCTAGAGGAAATGTATGAGTGTCACTCAAAGCTAGGAGTGACAGCAGGAAGCCTCAAACTAAGGACAACATTTTTTACCTTGTTTTCACCTGGTGGACATCAAATTTGTAGTAGTTCAATGACTGTATATGAAGCAATGTTTCTAGGATTCTCTTTGTCAAAGGGATTAGAATATTCACACCCAACACTGCATGAAGTTAAAATATCAACCCAACCTCGTAACCCTCAATTCAGGTCTTTGCCTTGTATTGAGGTTTGGGGCATCAAGGAAAAGTCTAAAATATGATCAGTTACGTCTCTGAAAAAGTGGGGCATAAAGTCGCTCTGCTGGCTGGCAACCGATTTCAGGACAGAGTCTCTTTACTACTGAACTGTGGTGTGCAGAATAACACAACAGTAAAAACCAGGAAAAACAAATAAAGGTAATGGCCACATCAACAGAAGCGGTAGTCTTGGTTGAGAGCTGGCAGCACCCCACTGGGAGCCTGATAGCAAGCACGGTTCTGAAGGAAATACGGTACGAACCAAGAATGAGCTTCAGAAAAAAAATCATCCCTGTTCGTGTCGTGTACTGTTGGACTCGAACTGGACTGAGGAGATAATGTGCCACAGCAGTACACATATTAGTCCCCTTTAAAGCCTCTTTGTCCCCAAGACATCACATGTCCGGGCCCATTAGCATGGGCAGCTGGTTGTGGTGCCAGCCACAAAGAAAGCTTAAAGTGGAGTCTATTTCATTTATCGATTCCTCTCCTGTGTAGTGGGAAACTTCATTGCTTTAATCAGTGGGTGGTTTAAACTGGGGTGAAATTACAGGTATGGGACCTGCAGATGCCATGTTTGCAGGTGGATCAGATTGCATGTGCATCATTTCCTTTGACTTCTCTCGCTGAAATTGGAACACAGCACAGAACATCATCCTCCACGATGTGCATTTCCTTTAGTTTGTCACATGCTTTGAACCCACAGTAAGTAGGAACTTACTTGACCCCACAAGTAAGTCTCATGTTTTTCTAACCAAGTCTCAAGTTAAGTCCAAGGTTAGTTATGCAAGTTCCCTGGCTCTCTACTGCGGGTTACAAACCAATCTTCACCGACTCAAAGTAATTTCTTTTTCATCAACTTGTGATTTTTCAAGCAAATTAAATGTTGTAGATCAAATAATTTGTTTCACTTTGCAAAAAGAAAAAAATATTAAAGAGAAGCAGCTTTGTAATCGAGTGGTTAACATATGCTAGAATATGGCTCTGCAAACTGCCCACAATGTGCAATCGCAGTTATAGTGAAAGATACTTTGACTGATACAAAATAAAGTTTTGTATCAGTCACTAGGAGCTCTAGTGAAAATCTGGTCAGCTATTTGTTGTGTTTCTTATAAGTTTGACATTCAGATATTGTCGATCTTCTGTTGTCCTGAAAATGATTACCTCTCATTTTAAGATAAAGGTTGGTTCAGCATCACCTCCACACATCCAGCTTTATGAATGTGTGGAGGCTTTAATAAAAGGTAATCAGCAGGACAATATGCTGACTCTCAGCACACAGTGCCCTATGACCTCTATGACCTTTCACCTCTCTGTTCTATAGGGGTTCAACATCCGTCAACGTATTGATCAAGTGCACTCTGAAAAGATGGATTCAACTGAAAACAGCAGGCAGTAAACATACTGACATTTGTGTAATTGTTTGGAAATTATGTGTCTGAACGCATCTGAAACGAGAATAGATGATAAGAGAGAATAAAATCTATTTCAATTTAGAAATAGATCCAGATTATTAAAAAAAAATTACAAGCTGAAGTTTCTTAAAAGAGTAAGTGTGTAAGGAGTTGGCATGATGTGTTTGAGTCTACATTTTGTTTTGATGCGCGGTGAAGGCGGCCAAAACCAAATGCAATGAGAACAAATTGTGAAACTGAAATGTAACTGTCGGTTTAACAAAGAAAAAGTCAAGTAGATAAAATCCAAAAAATATTCCTTCGCAGACAATCGTCATTCTGACCGCTTGCTTTTGTGTTTGGCCTTTGTGATGCTGGCTTGTTTCTGTGAATCCATTTTTTATATGTCTAAAACATATGTGTCTATACTTTGTATGTACAGACACATATACCTGAAGGCTTTCCGTACATTTTAATCTGTCATTTACAGTGGGCCATTATCTATTGAAATGTAAATTATTTACACAAGAAAAAAAAGATAGAACATGGCGTTCTGATGATCTCAATGTGTAATGCTTGAGCAGAGACCAGATATAAGATGGTTCTCAGATTTTGCATGTGCCTAATATAAAGGGAAATTATGTCATTTGTTAAGTATAAAACCATTTAAAGAATCCTATTTTAGTATATTAATGACTTTTGTACACTCTGCACAGGTGGCGTCGACCAGAGCAAATGCAAAAAAACAGGAACCAGAAACCCTCTGTTCTGGTTTCTGGATGAAAAAGTCTGCATTCGCAGCAGTTTTGTTGAGTCCAGTTCAGTGGAGCTCCACTTAGGTTGTCTTGAAAATCTGGTTCAATTGGGGCAGTGTGAATGGAATCAAATTCTGCTGAGGGCCAAAAAAGAGATCTCTAGTTTGCCTCCAAATCTACACTTTCGGTATAGCAGAAGTGAATTACGGTGCAAATGCAGATGTGAACCAACCGGACAAGAGATCGGACCAAAAGTAGAAAGTGGACTATATGCTGCAGGGCATTCTGGGTAAATGCAACCAAAATAAATGGGTGAGTCTAGCAGGAGGAATCCCACGATCACTTCAATCTGATAGTACTCCATTTTTGTTTACATGTCGTGAAGAAGGAAGATGTGCTCGGTGTCTTCTTCAGAGGTTTTTCTCTCATTTCCTTCAGTGTTTCTTGGTGCAGCGCCACCACAGGCGAGGCGTGGAACAAGTTCTTCAATGGGTTTGGCTGGTTTTACTCAGTGTAAAGCAGTGGAGCCCAAAGTAAGTCCTCGATGTCCAGCAAGCTGCATGTTTTAGTTCTCTCCCCGGTTTAACGCATCTGCATCAAATGACGGCTCATTAGAAGGCCTAAGAAGAACTTGGACATGCCGAAAAGGTTGTTACTGCCACCAGGGGCAGAACTAAAACATGCAGGATGCCGGCCCTCGAGAGCCCACTCTGGGCACCTCTGGTGTAATGTGAAAGTGAACTTCATTAGCTGAAAATGTAACAAATGTCGCAATCTCGATTCCCCAACCCAACCGAGCCTATTGGACTATCGGGTCTGATTAAGTGATCAAAAAGTTAATTCAGAGTGAAATAGTGAGTTTTTATCTTCACATTGTTTCACACATCCGCTCATCAGGCATTTATTGTGACCAGAAACGTTTTTAATGAACTAAAGTCAGAATTGCAGGTCGTTGGTGACCTTCTAGCTGTAATCCTTGCATCAATGACCTCCTACTTTTGTGTAAATACCCACCAAATGCATATGTGATAATGGTTTAAAGGTTATTAAAAGTATTTGGATAAGGTTCTCTGAGATTTTCGAGATTTGTTTTAAGAAGATAGCAGTCCACTTTGGCCTCGTCCCATTTCAGCACACCAGGTCATCCTCCAAGACCAACTAATCTGGATTTATACTCAATCATTAAGCAGACTTATAAGATATTAACTCCTGATAAACTTTCAACAGAACCCACCTTACAAAGTTCACCGATCTTTTAAACATCAGTAGGCACAAAGTTTTTTTTTCCTTCTTCTTTTTTTGAGCTGAGGCAAACGATGTGGATCCTGGCAAAGTGCAGGAATTCCCATCACCAGTCGGCATGCAAAGCATTTTGACCGCAGCTCAATCTTCACACCTATCTGACTGGCTTTCATTGATTTCCACGGTGTCAGATGGAGTGCGAAGGTCTGCACATCCCGGCGAGGAGACGGCTCACATGTGGAAGGCTTATAATTACAAACATTTTCTGCATGTGGGCTCCACGGCACCTGAACCAGCAGGTGAAGACGCACGCATGAAGACAAAAACGAACACCTGTGTCTTTCTCTTTCAGTAATAGATCCAGTTCTCACAATCTCCTCTTATATTACGCATGAGGATTCAATCAAAGAAATCTGATTGTGTGAAAGCTAACAGCTATATGCAGGCGTGCAGATACTATTATACACTTGACAAAGAGTGACACACACACACACGTGTGTGCGTGCGCACCCACATGCTGAAACACACACAGTTACTGAACTAACAGGTTATAGCTTGCCCCATGTGTTTCAGTAAGTGTGTTATTTTATCGCCTCTTTTCATCCCCTCTTCTCCAATTCTGCTCGGTGACACGGGAGGGAGAGTGAGGGGCTTCAGGGACGGGGTGGTGGGGGAGTCTGCACCCTACTTTGTTGCCATGGATACCACAAACACCCCACATAGAAAATTCTACACAGAATAATAAGTGGCCAATTGCGTCTGTTTGCTCTCCAACAAACCTCGGGATTAGAGGCATTTTCTTGTCAGAGGCATAAACTATTTTTATGTTTGCACGGAACAAGCAGGAAGAGGACAGGAAAGGAGAGAGAGAGAGAAAGAGAGAGAGAGAGAGAGAAAAAAGGGAGAAAAAGAGGCACGGATATGAAAAGAGCATACTAATGCTGCGTGGTGACAGGTTTCTCCCTGCTTGGTTGAGATGAGAGAGGTTGGGAACAGAGGGGGAAGATAAAAAAAAAAACAAGAAAAGGAAAAAGAAGAAGGGAAGAAGAGACACTCATAAAAAAAAAAAGAAACTCAGGTGCTCGGGGCAACCTGAACAAATGAAGGAGAACATGGCAGAGAAGAGACTGAGAAAGACAAAGCACATCATTTCAAGTCCAGTTAACTGGCAGCGCTGACATTTGTAACAGACAAGACGAGGAGCGGGGAAGTAGGCGTTGTTTAGCGGGGCAAACTCCAGCTAAATGGTTCATTTTTGCTGTTCTTTTTAGATGAAACACTCCTCATTTCTTCCCCCGCTCCACCCCACCACCACCACTGAGTTTCAGAGAACATAACCCTAGAGTGCAATGATGTCATTATGATGCCATCTGTTTGTTGCGATGGAAAAAACACACACACACACACACACACTCGCACACGCAAACACACGCATGCACCAGATCAAATAACGCGCAGAGGAAGGAAAACCTTTGACATTTGCTTAGCACGCTCTGTATCCTGCTACACATGTCAGACTCTTCAGGGTTTATTGTAAAGAGGAAGTCGTGATTGTTGACACAGAGGAAGAAACTATAGCAGGATTCTTGGCAGCTGGTTTTGAAAGGGCAGGGCAGCGTCTTTCTGCTCGTCCTGCAGGGTGGAGCACTTCGCCTCTCAAGGTCAGAGGAGGAGATACTTTATGTGGATGCCAGTCAACCCCATCCCCCATTTAGGTATGGACACAAGCCCCCCCACCCCTCTGCCCCCCCTACCCTGTACAGTTTTTACACCTTTGCCGTCTACTGGTGGAGCCGGTTGGGCGCGATCCAATCACGGCAGAGGTCAGCTGACGTTGGCTGACAGCGGCTCTGTGGAGATCACAGTACAGGTTTGCTCACAGCTCTGCTGTGTGAAGATGTATTAGCTCGACGTCTTGTACAAAACATTAATATGCAGAACAGTTGCTACATGAATTATACATCAACTTCTCCGCAGAGGTGGAGTGGCCAGTTGTTTTGAGCGGAGTAGAGTAGTTATATGTCATTGTGACATTCCTACAAAACTACAGTGTTGTAAGACCTGAACTTTTATACCTTTGACTTGTTACAACTGGAGACGCACTGATCTGTTATTAATATCTGTATTGGTCACAATATTGTGAAAAAATTCCAGGACAGGTATCAATGAGCAGGAGCCCAATCTATAAGGGCAAATCTATTAAGTCTAATTTTACATTTTGTGCTCTGAGCGACGTCATGCTTTATCGCTTGTTTTACATTATATATAGAATCACTAATCACACTTTTTAGAATGAAGGTTTTTGCAGTTTATTTTGACCAGGATCAGCCTGTGGTTTTTGTCAGATTCAGTTTCTTTATTATTTATTTTTCATTGGCTGTTCTACTCCTAATTGCGCTGACTGAACAAATTAAAGTTGTGTTGTTTTCACACATTTGACCAAGTTTATGAAGCTATTGGTGTATTTAAGTGTCAAATAAATTTATAATAAATAAATTTATGTTTAAGAAAAGAAACATGTTCCATTCACCACTGCTTTCGTGTATTGTAGCGGAATCAGTCGAGGCTGGACCTCAGATATCGGTATTGGTACTGGAAGTGAAAAAAGTGGATCGGTGCCAAGAGCATGTACATGCTTGAATCTGATCGTATTTTAGGAACCTTGTGCTCTTACTTTGCAAAGCAACACAAAAATGACTCCTGAGAATATAGTGAAAACAAAATCTTTTGTGCCGAAGTGCAAAATTTTAAAAATAAATTGACATAGCCCGCTTGCAATGTGTGAGGTTTGAACGCTTTTGCAGTGCACAGCAAAAGTATTCATGCACCTTGAACTTTCTCACATTTTGCCATATTACAACCTGAAACTTCTAAATATTTTAGTCAGTTTTTATTTTAGAAAGTAGTGTATAATTGTAAGCAATATAATATTTGGTTTTCTGCACAAGCCTCAGAAGTTTGGTAGAGGATATTATGAAGATCAAGGAATACAAAAGACAGGTCAAAGAGACAAATTGGATATTTTTAAAACATACTTTTAAATTCTAAAGATAATAAATGAAAAAAAGCACATTTAATAAACAATGGAAGACAGTGGCCTTGCTTCTCCTTCAGAAATATTCTCCTTTATGCACACCAGTGCCTGCCTGTACTCATGTTTTGACTTCTGAACTAAATGTAGACAAACAGCAGGTACAAGCAAAGCCACATGAGTAAAGTGGCGTGCTGTGCATGCATGAGCAGCCCAAGCCGACGTAGCAAATGAATTTGGAGGGGCGTAATGAGAGATGGCGCTGGGCTCAGGCCCGATTTCACAACCGCATCATTAGGGTGAGGCAGCCCCTTCCCCTGAATTAACGCGCACACACACACACACACACACACACACACACACAACTCAGCAGAGTGGCCCGAGGAAAGACGACCAAGGTCAGTCGCCATGCGACTGTCTAATGAGAGGTGACAAGTGATAAGAGAAGCTCCAGACTTTGCTCATTAAAGGTACATTTTTAGGGCACGTTTGTGTGTTTCCCCCTGTGTCCCAGTACGTCTCTCTGAATCACAACCAAATTTATGTGGGGAAGAAAACTGTATGTGCGCTGAAATATCTACATGATGCCCTTCATGTGACCTTTGAGCACTTCCTGGGAGGCAGGTGTTAAGGCTGTAGGGGCTGAAACGACGGGCCGACAGGAGGTGGTGCTGCTTCGTCTCTCTGCATGTCCAGGTCTTGTAAATGCTGTGAAACAACAGGTTTGTTTTGGCTAAGAATAATTGCATAGGACAACTTGTAACACAACTTGTCATGTAGATCAAAGTTGCCAATTCAGGGAGCCAAATTGGCAATGTCATTAAAACACTAAAATAATAGCCAAATAGTTTAGTCTCAGTTGCTGCTCATAAATAGTTGTCTTGGGCATTAAAATAACAAGAGATGAAGGAACAAGTCTTCTACACATTAAGAAACAGCATCTCTTCCACGTATAAGATTTTAACTAAAAAGAAGAATTCAACCTTAAAGTTAAAACACTTTTATGAACAGACTCGCTAAGTCAGTAACGCTCACCTTATAAGCAAAAGATGAAATTAATAAACTACCATAAGTAAAAGAGTAGAAACATCTAAGTAAAATATTCATATAAGAATAGACAAAAAAAAAATGCAATGATGTCACAGTTAGCATCTAGATTTTATCTTTAGCCCAGCTTTACGCTAGAATAATGGACAAATTTATGTGTCTAGTAAGAAGACGAGAAGCAGCCTTGGCATTTAGGAGACGGTCTCTTTGCACAATGGCAGATGAAATATTGAGAGAATGGCTTGGTTCTATTTACAGAGAGCAAGTGAACCTTGTCATCAGGCTCCTCTGTGCTGTGTCTGAGTTCATCAAATAGTTCAGAGGCATTCTGAGTTTGGTAAGTTTCACCACCAACTCCGGGACCTGATATATAAAGTCAACGGTGTTTACATATACGTTAAACAGTCGGGATGGAAATTGGGAGAGTGTTAATGAATACCAAAGACAGAGAAATCCAAAGGCGACTGAAAACTCTCCTCTTCACGGTGTTGAGATGGTCAGAGTGAGTATGGTCAGAGCATACATTACATTAAATATAGAAAAAGATCTTGATCTTATTTTTGACAGATCTGGAGTTCTTAAGAGACTTTTCTGAGGTTAAAATCTGACTAAAGCCTGTCGTTGACGTCAGCTGATCTCATCTGGTCGTGTTTGCAGGTTGTTCTCACCCAAACGTTAAAGCTCGAGCGTCCCGATCTGCGTCCAGATGGCTAACCTTAAAGACAGCTCTCTGCAGCTGTTCTCTTTGCAGTTAACTCTCTTACTGACTTGTAACTCGAGACACATCTGACATTTCGAGCGACAGCCTCGAGCTTGACGAGGAAGCCTGAACGCTTGATAATCACCACGGTGACACCATTAGGATGACGTTCAGGGACCTCCCTCAGACATTTATCAAAAGATAAAAAGGAAACGAGTTAAACCTCACATCCTGGTTTCAGAAGACTGACACGCCGAGGCTGCCGGTACAAACACTTGTGATTGTTATAGAGAGTTGTATCTATCATCTCTGTGCCTCCTTCCTATACCTTAGTCACATCTTCCTGAACTGGAGTGTCTGACTTTACACATACGATCGAAACTAGAGTTACATACTCATTTTTTTTTCATTGTCTGAAGTTAAATCAGACCAGACTTTGTCTTAGCTTAGTCAGAATTACCAAAATTATTTCTAGTTGCTTGATGCCACAAAACCTGTTGAGATTTTTTAGAGATTATTTAGTAATTTTCCTCTAATTCATATCCTTATATACATTTCCTCAGTATTATGTAGCAGTCCATTTCAACCATAACACCTTTTGGGTTTCCTTCCAGAAGCTTCTCACAATAGTTTGCTGGAGTTCTGGTTATGCCATTTCTCCTGACCCAGCTGGTGGAACTGAGTCCAATTCGCAGGCTTCCTCACTCCCACACACACCTTTTTAGATATATACACAACTTCTCTATCGAACTGATGGCCACAACAAAACATTTACTTTGTTGTCCTCAAGCCACTTTAAAACCACTTTGGCTGTGTGCTGAGGGTTACTGTCCATCTGGAAGACCAATCTGCTTATCATTGTTTCAATATTTTCCCACCTAATGATCTTTCCTCATGATTCCATCTGTTTTATGATGGACTCATAAAATTTATACTGCAACAAAATAGCCCCACAACATGACGCTGCCACAACCACGCTTCACAGTTAGGATGGTACAGGCATCATCCTTTTTCCTCCGAATCTAACAATGGTCAGTAAGTCCAGTATGTTCCATTTTAGTTCCTTCAGCCAATGGGACAGGTCTCCAAAAATGAAGATCTTTGTCCCTGTGTGGATTTGCAAACTGCAGTCTGGCTTCTTATGTCTCTGTTAAAGTAAAGGCTTCTCCCTCACTGAGTGGCCTTTCAGCCCAGGACATTTCACTGTGGATAATGAACCTGTCTCACCCTCTTCGGCAGCATCCTTTGGGGTCAATTTGCACATTTTGGACCTGAATCTGTTCATCTCTGAGACACAGAGCTCGTCTCCTTCCTGACCGGTGTGATGGTTGGACATTCCCATCATGTCCATACTTGGACAAAATTGTTTGAACACGTGAACGCAGCAAATTAAATTGCTCTCAAGGATGAATCTGACTGGTGCAGCTGCATAATTCTCTTCTTGATATCTTGGCGGATTTCTTTTGACTTTCCCATCATGTTAAACCAGAAAGCAGAGCGTTCCAGTTAACCCATCAAACCCAGAAGATTTGATCCAAGTCATACGGCTAAAAAGACAGTTATTCTGACTCTGACCACATGCACAGTATGTTTACAAAAATCTAACTTAGTTTTATGTCATCTATCAAATAGAAATCTTTGTAAAGATAATCTTTAAATAAATCATGAGAAACTGTATTGAAGTGAGGCAATCTTATGACCCTTTTTCCCCATCAGTGATGCCCCTGAGTGACTTTCCTATCTTGTTAGCCTTTGTTGTAACATCATGTTCCCCGTCCAAATAAAATTAAATCAATCACAACATGATCATCAGCCGCCTTAGAGTTTCCAGCCGTCCACTTTTCTATTTCTATCTGAGCCACAAACTGTATTAATAACTTATTAAATCAGATAATTGCATTACAGACATGCGTGCATTTATATACGTGAGCGCATCATCTTCTCTCGGATGGATTCGCCCTGCAAATCAAGTTAATCACAGCGCTGAAAGCAATAATGAGTGTGGCATGCTACTCCACAAACTAACAAACCCATTAGCTAGTCTGCCTGTCTCCAGATCCAAAACCTTATATTCATTAGGTAGTAATTCAGAGCAGAAAATGAGATTGAGATCCTTGATGCTACAGAGAAATGCATGCCAATCCCTTAGAAACAAAAAAGAAAAAGAAACCTGCGACGGCTGTGACAAGATCGAAAAACAAATTTCTAATTTTGTCCATGAAGTGAGAAAGGAGTTGATAATTAGTCTGGGATGAGAGGAAGACGTTCCAGACACGACCGAATCAGTTTTCAATCCATTCCTCTTTCTGTCCAATTTAACGCAGCTGCTGGAGCCGATCACGCTGAGGAGCGCTCTGTGAGCTTATGTAACTCCAGGAAGAAGTGGTGTGAAAAATGGTGCCATCAATCCATTTTGCAGTTTTGTGCTCTTTACCATGGGGATTTTGTCACACCCCTGCAGAGTAGCACATCAGGATGATCCAATTCAGCTCTGTCAGGTTTGTAGGACAAAGGGTGGAACATTTAATCCAAGACGCTACCAGCCATGTTTACGAAAATGTTAAAGTGATAAACTAACTTTCCTTACCTTTAAATCAATGAGCGACCCGAAGGCCGTTTGCGGGCCTCAAAGTGAATTTGTGCACTCCACAAAGACATTTTAAAATGGCCATGGACATTTATTTTTACCTTAATTACTTCTTATATTTTTTTTTATATCTGTGTTGTTGTTTCTTTGTTTTCTGTGTGTTTAAAGTTAGACTTAGGTCATTTAGAGCCTGCATTTGATTAGATGTTTTTATTTAGTCCGATGTTTTTATTTAGTACCTGGAAAATGAATGACAGTGGAGGAATCCAAGCTTCTGCTCCATACAAATATTTATCAAAGATATTCCGTTGGGGAGTGCTAACAACTTTTTCTGAGAATACACTCGAATTGCATTGATTTTATTGTGAAAACACTTCCATGCCGTTTATTTCCTCGCGTCTTTTCCCCTTTTCTTGCTTTCCAATTGGACGAAACTCCATTTTGTTTTTGTATATTCGCACTCTGCCATCACTCTGACATTCTGCTTGACATTCAGGTAGCATAGCAACATGACAAGATGCCCCTACAGCCTGGTGTGAGAATATAGATGCTTTTTGAAAAGGTTGACAAGAGAGAGCGAGAGAGAGAAAGAAAGAGACGAAGAAAAAAAACGGATGAAGAAGAGGAGGAGGACGAGGGGTAAAAAGTGGCGTGAATCCCTTCACAGATTCGCCTCTTCTTTTCAACCCTCCTCCAAAATCCCATTTGAAATTTAAAGCACTGCTTTTTGTGTCTGAAAATACCTTTACTCATGCTGCCATAATACTGCCCAGAGGGAGAAGGCTTCACTTCCTCCTGCTGACTTGCATGATTCAACAGGGACGAGCAATTCTAATGGAAATCACACATGCTCTCACACACAGCATCTCTAAACGCACATATCATCATGTATTTGTACATTTATTCTTCTTGCGCACAAAGACGTGCGCCGACGCGGACCTCAGGTGGCAACACTTTGCACTGGTTCGTCGAGCACAAGGAGAGTGAGAAATAATTTGCTGTAAAAAATAAAAATAAAAAAATGTAGTCCAGAACCAGAGCACACATAAAACATGAAGCGCCGGTCATGGGGGGGTTATGTAAATGCCGTTTCTTTTTCAACCACAGAATTCGATTCATAATTCATGAAGATTAAAGATGAATTTCAGATGAGGCCGAGGCCCCGTTCGATTGCCCCTTTTTCACCGGCACGAACGCCGCAGTCCAAAGAGCTTCTCATTTCTCAATGATTAGAGAGAAAGCAGATCCCTGTCTCCACTCACCAAATCAATACATCTGCTGATTTGATCCGTCATGTTCGGCTCCAGCTGCTCTTAAAAAGAATACATAAAAAAATCACACCAGCCAGTGTCAGATATCACCTTCAACAAAAGTAACTACTTGGGAGTTTTAGGGTCAGAGAGAGGTTTTTGTTATTATTGTTATTATAAGACAGAGAGAAAGAAAGAAAGAAAGAAAGAAAGAAAGAAAAAGAAAAAGAAAGAAAGAAAGAAAGAAAGAAAGAAAGAAAGAAAGAAAGAAAGAAAGAAAGAAAGAAAGAAAGAAAGAAAGAAAGAAAGAAAGAAAGAAAGAAAGAAAGGAAGAAAGAAAGACATGTATGCCAAGGATGTTAACAACTATAACTTAAAAGTGCAACTATAATATTTATGAAGTACAGGGCAAAGGCTTCATTGTTAAAAAAAAAAAAAAAAGAAAAGAAAAAAAAGTGGCTTACCTTATCCAAAAGTGCATGAAAAGATTTCTGGAGACAAGGTGATTGTGTTGCTTTGAATGAATAATTGAAACCAGAGTTAAAACCAGTACAGTAAAATATGTTAGAGATTATATTAACATTTATGAGCGCATTAGCAAGCAGCATAGCACTGACTTTTTCATTTCCAGTTCACCCCTGAAAAAAACAAATCCTTTCATCCTCCCTGACTGCAAAAGCAGTGTAGATGCGTTACTGTGGCCTGTTCTTAAGGGTGAACTAACATGCACACACACACATGAAGTTACCCTGATGTAAATACTGAGACTTCCTAATAGGTTGGTCAGTCATTTATCTGTCCAGATGTTGAGTGGGAAATAAATTGTGACTGAATGACAGAAATTGTATAGATAATAACCAAGTTAAAAGACAGTAAAAGGCTAGCAATTAGCCACAAACAACGCTGCTTTGGGATTTCCCATTGAGGCGGTTGGGCTGCCTGACAACAAACAATTACATATGCTGTGACAAGGTCTTAAATGCAAAAACTGCAAATCTTACATGTGCCTCATTTAAGATACTCAGTAGAAAAAATAAACTTCGACAGGGTGAGATCAAATATGAACAGTTGGGAAAACTCTGCAAGAATATCCAACGTGGCAACACGGATGTCATATGTTTCCTGCGCTAAGAGGCTACTTTGCTGCTTTTTTATCAGAGGATAATCTCGTTTCAAATTTAAAATACTTGTACCGCTAACCAAAAACATATGACTCCAACATTGTCTTATTCTAAGCTAATTTACCTGAAAGGTCACTTCAGGTAAGCTACAGATGAATTTCAGGTTATTCTCGGAAATAACTGATGCTTCACTTCTACTTGAGCTCCAATTCAAACTAAAAGGATTATAGGCGGTCGCATGTAATGTATGAATTTGATGTATTTCATCTTTGTACAGAAACCGACTCAGATTGATCATATTCATTTTAATATAGTTTTTCTTCACATCTACATACAACAAGCCCTCCTCTCTGCAAGGCTGATTCAGGCTTTTGTTGACTGGAAATTCATTAATGACTTTTCCGCTAAACTTTAACAAGAGAGGGGGAGAAGCTAAAAGACCACAAAAAAAGCCCTGTCTTCCCAGAAAGATGCAGCAGCCCACTCCAGACTTTATCACTGACTCCATGATGTAATTAGCCAACATGGTGGTGCAGCTGTGGTTCCGCTGATTGTATTAGTGAATCAGAGATGTCTTTCTGGGCAAAACCCCAGAGATTGGAAGAAGGACGCTCAGACAGCACGAAAACACAATAAAGAGGAGCACCAGAGCCCACAGACCTCCGAGGGCCGGCTCCTGCTGGAGCCGACTCTGAAATCTGAGGAGGAAAGTTTCTCTTTTCTCACTTTTGTCGTGGTTTGTTGTTCGGGATTGTGTTGCTATGGGTTTATATCGCTCATGAGTTGCTATCTCTCAAACACAGAACAGAAGCAAAGACCTAGCTCCCCACAATGAAAATACACACGCACCACCGCACATGAAAAAAAAAAAAAAACTCCTAGAAGGACACTGGGGACGGCTGGGGGGAAGCCCTCCTGGAATGAAGTGACTTTTGACACGGACGGCAACATATCATGGCCCTGAACTCACACACAGATCGAACATCACAATCAGCGGCCTTATCCGCCCCCGAGGGGCAAAGAGAAGAAGGCCGGCGAGGGAGATAAGCTCTGCTTTTACCCCACCACCTTTCTCCTCTCATTTCTAAAGCCATTCACCCCTCCATTTCCTCTTTTCCTTGCACACCTGCCCTGAATACACATCCTCTGCCAAGCAGTCTGTGCACGTGTGTGTGTTTGTGCTTGTGTATGTGTGTGGGAGGGGGACTATCTGATCAATCTTTGACAGGGGACACACAGAGGCCCCTGAAGCCACTCCATCCAGGGACAACAGACCTCCCTCAGAGAAGCTGTGGGTGAAGATTTTACAAGAATAGAGTAATTAGAGAGGCACTGGCCTTCTGGAGGAAATGAAGGAGAGAAGAGGGGGATGGGATGGGGATCCAGGAAGGACAGCTCAATGCAGAGAATCCTGCCGGATATTTTTTATTTTGTAAACTAGTTTTGACCATTGGTTCTTTGGACTTTCTCTAAGATTTTTAAAGTTGTTTTTTGTTTCTGATTCTGTGTACTTTTGGCACTCATTTTCAATGTAATACTCATAATGTATCTTATTCATGGGAATGCTTTACTATCATTATGGTTAGTTAAAGGGCCGATATTACACAAAACTGACTTTTTTTATCTTTACATCATGTTACATTCTCATCAAACACACCTGGAGTGTTGCCTGGATCCTTTCATGCATGTCTGAGGAATCCTTTAATCAGGATACCATATGAACACAAATATGGCATACTTTAAGCTGCATGACAATATTTTCATTTAGCATCAACCAATATGCATATAACCAGTATCTTCAGTTTTAATAGCACTGTTTTACAATGTTCCAAATTAATGAATAAGGAGTCTCTTATTTAAAAGGTTCAGTCTTAAACCATTAATTTCCTCAAATCTATTTTGTTGTCTAATAAAGGTTGAATACCAAAAAGCTTCAAGGTGTGCCAGAGATTTTGAACTAGAATGCTTTGCCATTCCATTCCTAAAGTTTCAGCTGTTTTTATAGTTTCCTTTTGTCTTACATAGCATTGAGTAGCACTTTCGTTCTCGTAGCCCTGTTGCTGCTCGATGTCAGTCAGAAAATGTCCTCCTCCTATAATTTGTTAATCTGTTACATAAAAGAAAAATCTGGTCCTTCATCAAAAAATCAAGACCATGGTGAAAATAAATAAGCAAAAAGGCTGAATTCAGGTCAAATTAAGACATCAGGAAGTACAGAAAGAAGAAAAGAAGACCAGATTAGACATAAGAGGCATCAAGACTCAAGCTGAAATCCTGTAACCACTGCAGAGGTGGTAACTACCAACAAACAATCCAAGTGGAGATACAATGAAGAAATGGCCGGAGGGCAAACAGAGATCACACCACGGTCATGGCACGTGAGAGGAAAGGTTTACAGCTACAGAGCGGTCAGAGATTAGAATATTAAATCAGAGTGAGCGCTCTCAAGCCTCCACAAAGAGCCTCCATCCATCAATGCTCTTAAAAGGTGATGCTGAAACAAAGGACTTCACTGGCCTGATAAAAAGATATTGCTGAATTTCAAATGTGTCTTTATTTTTCCCCTTCTGTGATTCAAAAATGCTCCTGAGCCTGAATATTGCTTCGTCTCAGTTTGTTTTCTCAGTGCAACCAAGAGAAGATTATCAGATCTAATTACAGAAGTCAATCTCAGTGCTGTCAGCAGGAAAAGGCTCAGATTAGGATGCGACCATATGGCTTGTTGGGATGACTGTGGCTGTGGGGTGAAGTTAAGCACACACACACACACGCACACACACATAAATATACTAACAGGAAGTTTGGCTTACTCATACCACATAAGGAGAAGTGAGTTAAGCCATGCTGTCAGTCCAATATGTCTTCACCATCAGGAGTCATTTTAAACTAACGTACTTTTAAATTTGAGTTTATGTTCACATGAGGAGGTCAGAGATGACTTGTTCTGATGATTTGACAAAAGGGACATATAAGCTGGATTTCATACGGACTTTTATCCACAGAAGCAGATTCACAAGACAGTCAGGATAAGAATCAGTCCTGATGGATTTCTCTTGTTGTCAAAGGTGTATTGTTTCATAACCAATGGATGGACTGACTAATGCTTCTTCTAATTATGTTGTTTAAGTTTTATCCTCCTGTCTGGCATTTTTGGCCAATTGTTCACCATAAAAATCCTCACTTGCTCTGGAAT
This sequence comes from Poeciliopsis prolifica, assembly GCF_027474105.1. Taxonomy (NCBI): domain Eukaryota; kingdom Metazoa; phylum Chordata; class Actinopteri; order Cyprinodontiformes; family Poeciliidae; genus Poeciliopsis; species Poeciliopsis prolifica. The sequence goes on from NW_026562402.1 coordinate 3,765,697, forward strand.
GACTTGGCAAATTTTGTAATGTTATGATTATCTCCTGAGCAAACAAGCATCAGTTATCCAAGTAAATTTTCTCTGAAACCTTTGGGTTAGTTTGTTAGCACATTCAAGATCACAGAATTACAATGTGAATATATTAGCTATTACTCAGTGTGCTCCTCTTAAAAGGCCAAAAATGCCCCATTAAGGTATGAAGAACCATTAGGTTTTCTGAAATTTAGTAAATTAATATAGAATCTGAAACATGTAAATTGTACACTGGATTTTTCCAGTATTGTTTGAAGCTATAGCCCACATTTTAGGCTGAGATCACCTGCTGGAGACCTCACCAGGAATCATAGCCTTGATGTGGGATCCTACTTGGTGAATTTCTGCAAACCCACATTATTAAGTCTCACAGAGTTGGTTTTATTTATTGCAAATTCACAGTGTTCCAAATTATTATGCAAGTGATATTTTCCCAGATTTTCTTAAATGGTCAATGCAAATGATGGTCAGTATAATTTTAAAGCCATGAACTATTACAGTATAAATCAAATTTTACAGAGCAAGCTCCCCATGAGAACAGTATTTATTTAAAAAATAAAAAACTCAAATTGCATTGTTCCAAATTATTATGACCAGTAGATTTTCTAAACATTTTATGGATTATAAAGAACTGCAAACAGTCATTCTTTGAATGTGTAGCATTAAGTGGTCACATGTACTAAAATCAAAATCTGTTTCAATCAAAAACAGTTACATGTGAACATTGGACCCCTTCTTTGATATCACCTGCACAATTCTTGATTCACAATTCTGTTCTTAGCTAAGCTGTCTAGCTACTTTTCACTGAAATGCACCTTCAATTGAGAACACAAGAAAAATTGAAGTCATATGTCTCTTAAACCCCCAGGATGCATATCTTTGTTGATCACCAGGTGTTAGGTCTAATCTGGTCACCATCCCAGCATTTAGACATTTAGAGTCTACAGGGAAACTGGAAATGTGTCCTTGGATGCTGACAAATGAGGCGCACATCCAACAACTCCCAGGAAGACCTTTAACATCTTGTTATCCTGGGCTTTCACTCTGCTAAATGATGAAATGAATGAGAAAGTGTACAAGTGGATTAACTTTGAAGACAAGGCCAAGATTTACTTGTGTTCCCGAAGGTCATTAATTAACGTTTCAGCCACAAAATCAGATTTGAAAACCACCACTGGCAGTCCATGAAAGGAGTGAAAACATTCATTTTCATTCACATCAATACTTTTCTTCACACCAGGTGGCAAATGTCTTTTTCCATGAAGTCGCTAAGATGCCATGAAACAACAGAGCCGCACTGAACAGCCTAATAATTAACAGTATATTAACTTCTAAAGACTCAAATGTTACATTTTGCCTTCATTATAAGACAGAGAATCTACCTCTTATTATTGATTTACAGACATGAAAAAATCTGCTGACCCCCCCCCCCCCCCCCCCGGTAAATCTGTGAACAAGCTTTTAATGCAAAAGTAAAAATTCACACAAAACATTTTTTGAATAATACAGCCTTTTAGTTTGAGTAAATTTATTCAGGGGATGCAAATATTGAATGTTAAGAAATAATTGTTTTATCTAAATTAGTTGATACACAATTAGTGGCACCTCTGGGATCAATGCTTTGAACGGCCCTATTTTGTCAAAAAGGGCAGCATTTAGTCTGCTGTAAAATTTTCATAAGGTTAGAGTCTATGAAGAGAAAAATCTTTAAGCGTTCTACTTTATACGAGATTATCAAAAGCCTACAACCTGAAACTTTCCTCTCGCCAACTTACTCCAACAGTTTTCAACAGAGTTTATATATAAGAACCAAGACGTTTGATTTTGTGTTTGAGCAACCACTTCTGTGACGCTCTGGCAGTCGATCAATATCCTTCTGAGAGACTCAATGACAATCAATCTTTTTTGGATTTGAACTAAAAATATCCAGATATATCAAAGTGTTCCCTTTTACTCTGACAAGGTTGCCAGGGTCTTTTGAAGAGAAACTGTTCCACAGCATCAAATACCCTCCTCCATATTTAGCATTAAACATCGTGTGTTTTTCTTCCAGGTATTGATCTTCTGTTTTGAAATAAATCCACCAGGAGGATTTGTTGCTGAAAATTCCAATTTTTAGTTTCATCTGACCAAAGTACAAACTTCCAGACTTGTTCAGGAAACGGTACATATCTACATTTCTGATGCTGGGACAATAGGGGGATTTTCCAGGCATGACTCCCAAACAGCTGGTTGGCTGTTTGGTGGCAACATCTAGAGCTGGACTCTTCAACCGTAACAACGTAAAGAGCCATTTTTGCCCTAAGTTTACAGACAATAAACAATTTAGAGCCACAAAACATTCTTTTGAATATCCAAAGGAAATATCTGGAAATTGGCTGGTGATTGCAAAGCAGTCAATCCAAGAGTACCACTCATTTCACTGGGCACTTTCTGGCGGTACCCCAAAGAGCATAAATAAGGAAAGTCATAGATGTTAGCTTGTGTTATTGTGTTAATAAATATAAAGCTATATTTCTTGTTTGAATTATTAAACAAACAAGAAATACCCTTAAGCTGTAATGATGTAGATAAGTTGGTAGATGATTTTCAGTATATAGTTTCATATATCATTGATTCTGTTGCCCCAATTAAAGTAAAGGTTGTGTCTGGTACGAAGAAATCTCCATGGAGAAAAGCACAAACAGTTCGATCTGCAAGACAACTCTGCCGCAGGGCAGAACCAAAATGGCGTAAAACTCGACTTCACGTTCAAAATGACATCTATAAAGAAAGACTAAGTAACTATCACTCAACACTAAAACATGGAAGGGAGGCTTTCTTTGCAGATGTCATAAACAAAAACATTAACAATGCTCGAACTTTATTTGCAACAGTTGACAGACTCACAAACCCTCCTATGACGTTAACACCTGAACTCCAATCCAATGCTGCCTGTAACAAGTATTCCAGCTTATTTTTAGAGAAAATTCAAAAAATCAGAGGATTAATCTGTACATCAACTCTAAAGCCAAATCCAAACAAAACAAATACATGAAAAATGACCCACTTTCAACTACTTAATTATAAAACCCTAGAAGGAATTATTAGTCAATTAAGTTCAAGGGTAGGACATCCAGCTGCTGTCTGGATGTCCTACCCACACGTTTCTTTAAGAAAGTTGCTTCACAGGTCTGTCCATCAAATCAAACAGCTGCAGCTGATCCAGAACGCTGCTGCTCCTGTTCTCACTAAAACCAGGAAGATAGAGCACATAACACCAGTTTTAAAGTCCCTCCACTGGCTCCCTGTAGCTCAAAGAATAGATTTTAAAATACTGTTGTTAGTTTACAAATCACTGAACAATTTAGCACCACAATACATCAAAGATCTGCTGTTGTTGTATCAACCTTCCAGACTCTCAGGTCTTCTGGTTCTGGTCTGCTCTGCATCCCCAGAACCAGAACCAAGAGAGGAGAAGCAGCTTTCAGCATCTATGCACCAAAAATTTGGAACAAACTTCCAGAAAACTGTAAAACAGTAGAAACCCTGACTTCCTTTAAATCACAACTAAAAACACACAGGTTTTATTTGAGTTTTATTTGAAATGTAATATGGAACAATGTATTGTTTATTCTATGATGCATGACTTTGTGTTTTTGTGTTTATGATGTAAAGCACTTTGAAACGCCTTGCTGCTGAAATATACAAATAAAATTTGATTTGATTTGATTTAAAATTAGTAGTTATAAGCTTTTTTATAGCGGGTTTCAAGTATTTGTAGATTTTAGCAAAGCATGGGTGGCTGTGGTCGCTAACCACCATGAATACCAGTCCACTGTATTTGGGTTTATCCAGAGTTTATAAGACCCGCTGTGGAAGTTCCAACAAACCATTTGCGGCTCCATTAAGAGAACTGGGTCATATTTATAATGTCAGGTATTACCAAGTTTATAAAGAGCAAAGCCTAATTATAAAAATGCTTTTAAAGGGGCAATATAAAGTAAAATCAACTTTTTAAGATTTAGATAACATGTTATTCTCTCATCAAAGACATACCTGCTTTGATTCTTTCATGCATGTCTAAAACATCTTTTAATCTCCATGGAAACCATTCAGCTATGCTCCAGGCACAGCTGAATGGGATGGACTTAGCCCCGCCTTTGAGGATGAAGCTCCTCCTCAGAGCTTCATTTTCCAAGTTTTAGCCTCAAAGAGCAGCTTGCCCTTCTGACTCCCCCACTCAGCTCCTTCAGACTAGTCAGCAGCAACTAGCAAACACCTGGTTTAACTGTCCATCTGCTGAGTTCATTATACAAGCAACTACTCAGTGTAAAGCCAGGTAAAAACATTGTTAAAGGGTTAACAGAGGAGCAGTGCTGTGATGACTTTCTGAAGGCGGAGTTTCAGAAAGAGCACAAGTTTTAAAGAGACAGAAGCCCAATTTCAAAGAGTTAAATTACAAAGTCAAATTTCTTTTAAGTCATATTTGGCATATATAGCATTTTTTAACATCCGAAGATAACAGTTCCTATTTTGGTACTGAAAATAGCACTATATGCCTGGAAAACACATAATTCTGTCCCTTTAAAGAAATCTGCTTTTGGACAACTGGTGGCACCATCAGATAATAGTTCTTTAAGTTTCTCATGTTGGATTTCTCTCCAGAGGGAATAAATGTATGAAAAGAAAAAGCTTTTCTAAACAGTACAGGATGAGATAAATGCATGGATTTTTACGTATCTTGACCAGAATGAAAGTGACTCTGGGGATGTAGATCTTATTCTCCTTGCAGGTTTAACTCGTTTTGACGTCATTTACATCAGTTACTTTTGACGTCATTTACATCAGTTACTTTTAGAACCAAGATTTATGTAGCCAGACTCCAAAGAGTTAATCATCTCTTTTGGCGAAAAGATATAGCGAGGCACAAAAAATGCTTTGCAGCAAAGGTTAGTGGCATAAATAATGAGTAAACGAAAACTGCGCCTGTTTGGCCCTCCAGTTGCAACAAGGCTAATTAGTCCTTAAGGGAGAAAAAACACATTTTGAGAAGAAAATGAATGATTCGGAACTAATACAATGCAGTGATAACAAGAAGGTAGAGAGAAATAATCAAAACACGAGAAAATGAATGTGGAGGTCTCTAATGCACTTCAGCGAGTGAAAACAAAAGAAAGCAGAAGCCTTAAAAAAAAAAAAAACTCCAAACTTAACCTTATTTGCTATCGGTGTGTTATTGATTGGCAGCATTTATGTCAAAGAGGAAACAGGCACAGAGAGAAACAGAAGCAGGAAGGCTAGAAACAGAATCCTGATCAATACAGAGAGAGCAGTGATTGATTTACACACATAAACACAAGCATAGATAAGGACTTTTAAAACCAGGAAGGTAAAACCATTGAACTGTGCTGTAATTCAGCATTTCACTGGTCCAAATATGAGAGACTTTTGCTGGAAGATGAAATGTGCTCATTGTTTTTTTGCTCTCAACTGAACACAGTTTGGCTTTTCTCTTCATTTTGCTTCTTCTTTGTTCTTTGATGTTCCTCTGATGCCATAATGAGCGCTGCTCTGATTGCAGTTTTTAGGCCAATCCCCAATTACCGATCCTTAAAAAGCCTAACCTGCCAATTTTGATTTTGGCTGATGCCATCTTTTTTGTCGGAAATGTCGCTAAATATGGCAAGAAAGTCACTCAATTGGCAACAGTAGGGTGACTATCGTTAACTGCAAATGGGCAGACATGACCTGGTGAACCAGACTATCAGTCAAACCTCTCATGGGAAAACAATAGAGGACTTTGGCTGATTTTAGGTAGATAAGGTTGGGGGATAAAATCAACCAATTACCAGTCTCCAAAAGTTAAGAAAATTGGCACCAATAAATGGGTTGGCCGATAAATCGGACACCTCTAGCCATGACCACAACATTGCTGACTGGAAATGGACATTTCTTCTGTTTTGACTTTTTATTTTTAGCAATGGATAAGGTGCTTCTGAGCATCACACAAATTTTAACAGCTGATAAAAAAATAACTTGAGTGAAAACAAAAAGGGTTTGATTTCATTTACAGTACAAAGGCACACAGGTCAACCTGTCTATTATTACATAATCCCTCTCTTGTTAAATGGGGAACTAACATTGTTAAAAAATAAATAAATAAATAAACATTTGGTACAATTTCACCTCACATCTGATTGAGACTCAGTGTTTCATGCTCAAAAATTCTCTCCTGTGGCAGAACTGAAAATTGTATTTTGTACTTACAGAGAATATCTTTGTCTGATACCGATCTGCAAGAGCAAGAAGACATCACCAACACAATTGTCAAAACATGATGATGAAAAATAATATTTTGTCAATCTGCTTCCCACATGCAGATAACAGTCGCTGTCATATGAAAACATCTGAACCCCACTGGAGAGTCAGTATCAATCAAAATCACACAAATGTGAACATGTTAAAATATGAGATTTGTCTTACTCGCCTGCTTGTTTGTTTTGTTTTTTTTTTTATCTCATTTAAGGAGCCACTAAAAATGATTATGATAAAAATTGTGATTTATTAGGACAACAATAAACTAATTGTTGCTGTTTACAAATGCTAAAAACTGACACAATGGTTGGAATTGTTGCTGCCTGCATAGCAACATCGCAGTAGTTTTGGTCTACTAAAATATTTGTTAATAGGCAAGATAAAACTTCAACACAATTTTTCTTTTGAGAATCTGAAAGTGTGCAGTGAAAGATGCGCTGACAGACAGCGGTGAATTTTAATCGACAGACATTCAACATGAAGACAAAACGCGTGCTTTACATATCAATTAAACAAAGAAGAGTCAAATTTAAAGTATTTTCTTCTTCTCGAAACTCCAATAAATTCCTTCAAAAACCTTCAAAGAGCTTTTTTTTTTTTTTTTCAAATTAATTAAGCAAATTTGCAACAATCTTCAATACAAACGAGTCCGCGTTCCTGAACGGATTCCACACTGAAAAGGCTTAAAGCCCTGAAGCCAAATATTTTGCAACATAAATCACAATGTCATGACTTTTTCTCTGGCTTTTGTGTCTTTTGTTCTGCATCAAATAAGCTTCTGATATATTCATCCAGTCATCTGCGACGACCCTTCTATTATAAGCAGGTGAGTAAGAACAGGGGGTCAGTTATAAGAGAAAGTCAAGGTAAGGCATTACCATCACATTACCATTTTAACACAAAAACCTGCATGCATTCCACAGGAAACGAAAGCCTGCTTTAATGAAATGGAAACAAAGTTTTTTTTTTTTTTTCAACCAAATATGAAAATGAAAATGCATCAGAGGGCCGAACAAGATGATGCATGTCAGCTTATTTTGTTTGTTGAGGCCTCTGCAGACAGAGCCGGAGTCATAAACCTTTTTCGATATGTGTGATAATGAAATTCATTTCTCCCCCCGTCCCTGTTCTCTTCATTCTCCTCTTCCTCCCCCTGTCCTACACACCATCCATTTAAAAAGGGAAAGCACTGCATTTAAATTACGTTGGCAGCTTACTGTAAGAGTCCACCGGGGAAATCGAAGAAGAGACAGATAGAGAAAGCGGGGCGGGAGGGGGCGGGGTGGAAAACAGAGTTATGGGAAACAGCGGAGGGCGAAAGTGCATCTTTAGATGGGGAAGATAATGATGGGGATGTTGGGAAGAGGCTGGCAGGGGAAGTGGCGTATGTAAGTGGATGAAGTGAGTAAAGAAAAGCAAGAGGTCAGGGAAAGAAGGAAACTCTGAATTAGGAGTTTGAAGGAAAGATGGCGCCGTGAAGTGACAGTGTTTATCCTGCGTCCTTGATCTGTGTTGCACCTTCTGCCTTTCGTCTTTCTTTCTCTCATGTTGCGTCGGCTCTCTCTGGTGATGGATGGCAAGCAGACCCAGGCAATCCCAGAATGCTTTTTGTCATCCGCATAGCAGAGAACTGCTGCGTTTGGCTATTTACATGCAAATGGGGGTCCCCCTCCACCCGACTACCCCCCACACCCACACATACACCTTCCATCAGTCCCATCTAAGCTCTCATTCATTCTGTCCAGGACTGTTTTACTTCATTAAATAGGTGTCTTCAGGGAGTGTTGGGACAGAAATTCACTTTTTGGAAAAATATAAATGCTTCAACATCAGACTGACAAAAAAAAGGGAACAAATAGCGTTTATTCATCAACTAATGTCAAATTTCAAAAACCATTGCTAAAAGAATTAAGTCAATTTTATGATTTAGCAGCTCGTACAACCATCTTCAGCATTGACAATGTGAAGTTGTTGGTAAATGACTTTAATGGACTCTCAGATTAATGTTATTTCTGTAAAACACAGTTAATCGTCTGGTGTAACAGGCTGAAGGCTCAACATTGCTTCCATGTTTTCTATTGCTGTGTTTTTGTCACATGCAGATCACACCATATTACTTTTTCAGACTCAGCTACCCACTAGAGCTGCTACTCAATTCCAATGGAAAACCACCCAAAATGTGTAGTCAAGTGGAGCAGAGTTCCAGCAGGTTCTAGTAGAAAAGGGTCCAAAAGTTCTTCTAATCCAAACAATGTTACTGCATTGTTGACTTTGTGTTAACCTGCATATGGGGTGATAATGTATCAGTTTATAAATTTTCCACTCAAAGGAGGACAAGACGAGAACTGATAAGGAAAAACAGTGATTTCTGACCAGAATATCAAGCCTATTTTTGTACCTTTGATGTCTGTAAGAGATAAAGTGTCCAAGCTGAGCCGACGTCCCCCATCTGTACTTCTTACAAACAAGCCGTTTTAAAATACATCGCACGGGTTCTGATGCCAAGAGGGCTGACAGAAGAGCAGACTGCCCACCTTGGGCCACCTTGACTCCTTTCCTTTTCAGATATTCAGTTATATATTTGCTGCTATGTTTGGGGTTGTCATTCTTTTGATGACTTGGTTTAGGTCAAGTTTCATTTTGGATAACCACACATTTAGCACTGGTATAAAGAGGACTTAATGATGGACTCAGTGAATCCACAAAGCCTAGATAAATGTGCGAAAAGCTTAGATAATATGCAGTTAAAAAAACCTCCAAAAAAATCTCCCACACAATTTCACAAGAGTGGTTTTTCTATTAAAAAAGAAATCCAACTAAAATCTCACATTAGCTTGTTCACATCATTGACAAACCTGGAGTGCCATCATCCTCCAACCACTTCCCGTCATCTTCTTCTTTGTTGTTTCTGCCAGTAGTAACATGTGGTTGTTGATCATGTGACTTGTGTGATGCTAAAGAAGTGTTCCCACTGCAGTTTTTTCAAAATACGCTTTTTCTGATACGGCCAAAAAACAGCAACAAAAAAAACACCTTGTTCTTGTCCTAGCATCAAAATTGTAGATCCAAAACATTAGTTTTGTTTTTGTTTTGTTTTTTCAAAATTGGCATATTTCCACTAAATGAATTTATTTTCAAAATGTCATATTGCGCAAGTTTAGAGTTAATGGAAACAGCAAGTGAGGCAGAAAAACACGCCCTGCCACCAGCTGCTGACAGCTGGTGGCAGGTGTTTGTGCTGATATATTCTGAGAAAATTATTGCCTCTGTAATTCAATCAATGGTTTGCCGGTTCAATCCCTACCGTCTGTCATTGAGTCCTTGGGCAAGACACTTCCCCCGCTTTGCCCGCTGGTACTGACCAGAGGTCCCGGAGGTGCCAGTGATGACACCCTCACTTCTGACACTCTGCCCCAGGGCAGATATGGCTACAATCCAGTAGCTTGCCCACTATCAGTGTGTGAATGACTGAATGTAGTGGGTGGGGTTGATGAAGTGCAGGACATTAGCCACTTACTGTAAACTGTGTCTGGTTTTTGACAAACATTTGACAAGTTTTACTTAGCATCTACACATGAGAAATCCATAAAATGATTTACAGACTGGCTAAGTAGATGTCAAGAACATGAACTTCACTTTAGTCTGTGTCATATTTTTATCCTTCGTGGAGTTGGTTTGCTAAAAGCTGGTTATTTTTCTGTTTGCAAGTCTGCCAAGCTTCATAACTTTTTTTCAGACACTTGAAGTGTCATCGTTTTTTTTTACATTTAAACTTCTTTTGAGAAATACACAACATACATTTAGTCAATATGTGACATTTTTCTCTCAAAGAGAGAGAGAAAAAAATGAGCCCATGAAGCAATAGAGTCTTCTTCACAGTGTCACTCTTTTCTCGTCATTTTCCTGTCCTCCCCTCAAACCCTTACAGCAGCACAAACAGACCATTACGCTCGACAGGCAGGCACGATTGCTCTCTTTCTGCCTCCGTCTCTCGCTTGCAGACTCAAACGCGCAATACACAACCCCGACACTTCCTCTCTGTGTAAATGAAAGAGGAAGTATGGAGTAGACTGAAGTGTAAAGAATCCTCTGTCTCCTCCGTCTCTCTCCCTCAGACAGGAGTGACACTGCAGCGACAACAACAACAAGGACAGTGACGAGCCGCACAGGCGAATTATTCATGAGCCCCAAAAGCAACACCAAAGGAGCTCAGTGTCTCCAAAAAACTCACTCACTCAGCAGCCGGCTGAGCGTTTTCAAAGCCGTCCCGTTCATGAGTTACAGCCCGAAACTTTCACCCTGCGAGAAGACATTTCCCTCTCAATGGCGCCCACCTGGTCTGAGGAAGGAGCGCTTCCACGCTGAGGATTTGGGAATCAAAGGGCCTATTCTCCAACTTGTTTGAAAAGTTTGCAGTTTGTCACAAGCGCCACTCTGTTGCCGAACAAGATAACTTTGTGTGCCACCTGAAATGGTACAAAGCACCGGTTACAGCACCAAGCTGCTGGAGGATACGCTCCTCATCCGTAATGAGGATGTAAACAAACTTTGTCTGCAAGTACTTTCGACTCGGGGAGACTTTGAGAAACATGAAATCAATACTTTTTCACAGAAGGAGACCTCTGTTTCTACTAGAAAAAGTAGCGATTGTCTCTCATCTTTAAAAGGAGCTCTGAATCTCACATTTTAATGACTTGTTATTGCTGCTTAATGTTTATTTTATGCAAGGAATGATTATGTGTTTTGCTGGGCTTTACAAAGACACCTCCATCTGTGGTGTCAATGAGACAGGCTCTTTAATGTTGGAAATCATTTCAGTTCTCTTTATTTCAGCCCAATAATGTTCTGAAAATGTAAACTTAAAGGTCTCTAATGTTAATCCCCATCCATTCATTATCTATTATCCTTGTAGAGTGGCAGTGGGGTCGGCGTGTTTTCAGCAGTAGGCAGAGGCTACCCTATCCACTATTGGTTAAAATATGCCGACCTCTATAGGTGAAAATGTAATAAATAAACAATTTTGAAGTAATCATGTGTGTTTTTTACGCATTCCAAACCACAGGTTTTATGCTACAAGGAAAATTACAAGATATTCATGCCAACATGTTCAACGAGACGTGGATCCCTTTAAGCTTGTCCGTTATTTAAAAAATGGTGAAAAGAATCTGAGTTTCTATCTCTACTAAACAAATACTTTAATTCAATTCAGTTCATTTACTTAGTGCCAATTAAATAAAAGTTATCTCAGGGACAGAGAAATGGGTCAGAGATGAAGGATGGAGTGACATACAGGACAATCCTGCAAAACAATCACTGCTAGAGCATTCTAAAGATTCACCATATTGCTGAATAATGACCCCACAAGGGTAAGTGGGTATAGACGGATGGATAACAGCAAGCAGACACCAATCTTCACTAACTGTAGTGTCTTTGGACATAAAGGAAGCTCCGATGTTCATGAGCTACAAAATTCTCTCTAGAAACAGAATCCTGATCTCTCTGCCTCACATAGCGCCCCACACAGAGAGCACAGCCGCCCTGAAGCTCTCCTGAGGCCTCACAGGGTTGGATCATATGAATGTGGGTCACAAACAGCTCCTTCTAAATGTGCTCACGCTCGGGATGCCCACCTCCCAGACTGCCTTTGGGGTGAAAAGGAAGAACTGGACGGTCTCTCAAAGCGGGTAGTAGGGCGGAAAGACAACATGCAAACACAAGAGACACGGAAACACTATCAGACGAATGTAAAGCAGACATGCACAAGATCAAATGAAACGTAAAGTCCTGTAAGGTGAAAATGTTTCAGGGAGATGCAGCTCTCCTTTACAGATCAAGCGGCGAACAGAAGCTGACAGTGGATCCCTGTACCCTGCATATTGTGTAACATCATCTGAGCCCCGCTGAGCCGCCTGCAGTGCACTTCCAGAGACTTTGCCGTTTCCACCATCCCTGCCTCACAGATCCCGTGACTAAGCCATGAATACTTCATGGCTTTCCTGAAAGCACAGGCCCCAGTGGAAGTAGCAGGCGAAGTGTACGAGTTCCTCTGCAGGTCACTGTGCCACACTGTCTCTGCTCTATATTTACTCCACACCGAGGGGATGTGTGAGCAAGCGTGTGAACGTGGGAGGATGTGTGGGTGGGGGGTGAGAAAAGGAGCGATGATAGCCGACACATTTTTTGCACTTTTAGATGTAATATAGCTGCTTGATGAAGCCGGAAGATAAATAAATCTGTGCTTGTGTTGCAGGTGAAATAATCCTCGGTAACATCACGCGTTTGCCTGCTAGGAACCTCCGTGCTCAGACTTGCGTGGAGAACATATTCATCAGAGCAGAAGAATCATGTCTTGCACTGGCCGTTGGATGGGGGAAGGGTGTTTGTGTGTGTGTGTGTGTGTGTGTGTGTGAGAGAGCTAACATGTGAGACAGACAAAGATGACCAAACACTAAGCTACAGACAATCTGTGCAGCACATTTCCTGTAGCTCTTTCACTGATAATAGCAGGGAACACAGACAATGGTGAAGGTGATTCAATAAACAACCCAGATGGTTCATTTTGCAACAGAAAACACACACACGCACACACACCCAAGGTGTGCCATGAAAACCTCCTTTGCAGAACTTGACATATGGCGCACACAATTTCCCTCTCAATTTCAACTCCCACAGACGTTCCTCGCGCGCCGCAAATTACCCCCCCCCAACCTCCCTCCCGCAGCCCCTTTTCCCTCATCTCCCCATCTCGTCATCCCCTTCCTCTAAATTCACTCTTCTTTCTAAAAGTCATCTGCTCGCTAAGCAGTAAGCAACATCACGGGCCGCTTGCAGAAATGAGAGTATACAAATGATTTGTGGCACAGCCGTCCCACTGGCGCCAGGCTGCGAGGACGACAGGGTTGGAGGGGGGTGAAGGAGTGAGGGTGGTGGGGCGGGATAATGTCACTTTCACCTTGTGTTTCCCTAGCAGGCTCATGATGATCATTTTTACCCATTTTCATTGCAAATTTGTTTTGGGTAAAAGCTAGCCAGGGAGGAAAGCAAGCATGAGGTGCTGCCTTTTGCTGAGTGGAGTCAAAAAGGCGAAGATGGGGGTAAACACGGTGGAAGAGGGTGGATGTACATATATAAAGGAGTGGGTGGGGTATAACAAAGAGGAAAGAAGTGGGGGGGGTTGCATCTGCACGGTGACCTTTTTCTGATCCAATCTCACTGATGAATCCTAATGAAGGATTTAATAAAAGCACAGTTTTACAATCTGTCTCTGCATCAAAGCGTGCAATTCAATTCAACAACACAGGCCTCACATCTACAGGCCTCGCATCTACATCTCCCAATATTGCAGAAAACCTCATCAAGCTATTCTCCGAAAACAAGCAGGCACATGTTTGCATATGCTTGGTAAGAAATTGGAGAGAGCGCGGCGGGGCTGGGGGTGTTTGGAGGGGGAGGAATTGGCTGGGCTGCAAAGCGAGCGGCTGGCACATTTGTTCCAGCTGTAGCCTAATGTCAAAACTCGTCATATTCATTTGGCCTCCTAATGAGCCTAAAGTCAACAAGGTGCAGCACACATGAGTGGAATCGCCGCTGCAGCCCCACCGCTTAATGAAAGGGGGTGGGGGGAGACACAGAGGAGCTGGCGGTAGGGGAGAGTGAGAGCAGAACATAGGAAATCATTCCAAACTTGATAAGACAAACACTCCTCACACACACTGTCATCTGACATTTCGGTGAAATCAAAAGGGCACACCTGCTACACTGTCAGCGAGCTCAGAGTCTGTAAACAAGACAGATGGACAGATCAACACAACTGTCTGAACAGCTGCAAGTTGATGCAATAAAGCGATGAAGAAGAGGCGCAAGTGCTGGCAGACAAAACTAAAAATAAAACTACCGCTGGAGTTTAAAACTCCTGAAACACTCTTCAACAGTGACATCTGCTGGCGATGAGCTGGGATTACAGCAGACTATCCCACACTTATCTTAGTAAAAAAAAAGAAGCTCTACAAAACTAAAAGCAATGAAATACTGAGGAAAACTTATCATACCGGCATGAGGTTGCCTCCGCTGCACCAGAAACAACCTCCATGATGAGATCAACAAGAAATGTTTAATCATGTTCTCAATTCCCCATCAGAACTCTGGCGTCTCAGTCTAACCAGGTCAACTTGTGTTTCTTTTGGTAGCTTATAAGTTCAATTAGAGAATCACTCACTCCAAAGCTTTCTAGCAACAACCAGAATATCCAGTTAAAACTGGCTTTTGTTAACTTATGTGTTGACACAACTTAATCTCTTGACATTGGAGTCCTTTTGACTCTTAGACAAAATAATATATTGTCATGTGAAAAAGTATTTCCCTTCTGTTTTTTTCCCTCATTTTTAAATGCTAATGTCCTGAAGCAATTTGTAATATCAAACTAAAATGACTTGAGGAATTAACTCCTTGTGTTCCTTATATCTGTCTGTCCTGTTCTATCAACCGCCAGCTGATTGTATCAGGTAGTTGTTCACACTGTGGAGAATTGATCCGTTCTCCATGCTGAGTTCTTGATGTACGAGGTTGAAGAAGAGTCACTGAGTTGAATTCATACATTCTATTTATCAGTACCAAAATACAGCTGGTCCAGTTCTCATGCTGGCTTCAGGAGTTAGCAGGACAAAATGACATCAAACAAAAGTTTTCCATTCCTTCTGTTAACCTCTGTCTAAACTCGGCCCTAAAGAGGGAGTTCCTTTAACCCTAGCTCTCATTTGCATTTTCTAATAATTTCCTTCTATCTCAAGTGTATTAAAAGAGATAGAAGGAAAACATAGAATTATTTATTCTGAACAACACTAAGCCCTGTTCTGAATCTTTTGCAGTTCACAATTGCTCACCAAAATCACAAAGAGTGAAACTCTAAAGCAAAGAAAGAAAGAAAAAACTCCTAGATGAGTTTTGTTACACAATTTTTAGAATTGTACCCTAAAGAAACCATCTTTAGGATTTAACGCTGTGAAACAAGATGAAATAAAGATGTGTTATGGAGAATATTGTCACTTACACATTTGATTTCACATAAATAAAATTTTTGACTTTTTAAGATAGAAAATCCATTTGACCAATCAGCTTTTTAAGGTTAGGCCGGCCACTTAGCATGTCTCGTAGAGCACAAATAAACCAATTAAATATGTTTCAAAAACTTCTACAGTCTGAATAGAACAGAAACACAATTTATTTGAATTTTATTGTATTTAAATTGAAATGGGTCATACTGTTATCAAACAGTATGGTCAGCTTATTATTCAATTGTTTGTATCCAAACAAGAAACCCAGCAGACTCCATCAGTCTTCCAAAATTGTTAATCTACCAAAATCATATTACAAATTAATATTCACACTTTCCCTCAATGCAAACAGAAAGTTGGAGGACATCTATGTGAAGCAAGCAGTTGAAAATTCAGCTTTTCACTGGATAAAATAAAAAATATGCTATACGGGACCACAAAACATGCCATAGGAACTATATCAACTGGTTTTATACATCAATCAAGTAACTATGTTAACTTAGGTTGTTAATAAAATGCTATTTGTATCAAATATGTCTTAAAATAAATTAAAATTACATCCTAACTTAACACCTTGAAATTGGGCCTCTGTCTCTTTAAAACTCTTATTTTCTTCCTGAATCTCTGTCTTCGGAAAGTCATCACAACGTTGCTCCTGTATCAACCCTTTAACAATGTTTTGGCCAGCGTTGCACTGAGAAGAAGCTCCTGTAAAGAGCTCAGCAGATGGGCAGTTCCACCAGGTGTTTGCTAATTGCTGCAGGCTAGTCTGGGGGAACTGAGCAGAGGAGTCGAGGGGAGGGACGCTCCGTGAGGTGGAAGTTCTGTGGAGGAGGTGGAGCTAAGTCCACCCAATCGCTTTGCACAGCTGAATGGTTGCCAAGGAGAGAAAAGGATTTCTCAAACATGGATGAAAGAATCAAGGCAACACTGCTGGTACGTTCTTGATGAGAGAATAACATTATAACATGAAGCTCAAAAATTTATTATGTACCTTTAAATATCAGATTTTATGTAGAACTGCTGCCTGGATTTGAGAACATGTAATGTTTTCCTGATTATGTTGTGGTACATTTCAAATACTTTATGTTGCCACAAAATGCCTTTATGAGACAGTTTGTGCCAAAAATCTATATGAGCTGTCACATCTCAGTATCACATTTTACATATATACGGTAAATGCGGACGTTTAGGTGTGGCCTCAGTTCAGATGCAGATTGGTTGTGTGTCTAAATGTGTGATGGGAGAGTGTGGAGCGACAGCTGTGCCACAAATCAGCTCCCATTTACTGGTGACAGAGTCATTAAAGCTTGCTCATCTCATAAAACACAATGCACATGGTCAAACACCGTGCACTCCATTCACGCTCATAACTCAGCCTGCTGCACACACACTCGCACATGCAAATGCAAACACACAATCCCACAAAGCTAAACGGAGTGTGTCAACCAAAGCGAGCGTTTGGGGGGCGTTTGGGGGGCGTTTTGTGCGCGTGTGTTGTTTTTGAATCTATAATAAGGAGGGTGATAACGACTCTGAAGTAGAGATGGATCTTTACTAAAAGCAGTGCAGCATTTAACGGTGTCACACTTTGTTTTACGATAAGTGCAAACCTCCCTTTCCGCTCCTCTCCTCTCTCGATTGAGCAAAACTGCAGAAACTATATGAACATTATGCAAATAGGCAGTAAAGTCCTCTCTTTCCGCAGTGCTCCACAGTCTAATTAATCTTTAAGACTAACTGAGCAATACAGGGAGGCTTTGTTGAAGTCAAGAACTTGTTTTTCTTTTCTGATGTTGACTTCTACCTCCTGCTTTCAACTCCACAGATTTATACACCCTATTATGAAGTCCCATCCAAGGGTTAATGTGCCATATGAAGGCACTGAGGTGTAAAATGTCACCAACCTCAATCTGATCCGGGGTCAGCTGCTAGACACCCAGAAGGTCACAGCAATACCTCAGTCGACACATTGAATCAGATCAGTTTGGAGAGAACTGCAAAATGCCTGCTTCACCGCAAAGTAAAGGTTATGTATACAGATGTTCTCACAGATTTAAAAAAAAAAAACATATCACAGTGCTTTGAGATTACAAAAAGAATATAAATACAACGTCAGCATCTAGCTGACAGACACTAGTTGACAGGGCAGATGAATGCTTATAGCTGCAGCACAGCAACAGCACATTGAAATCTGTCATAGAGAAAGATCAGTGGGTCTGAAGGTCTGAAGTAGGGACACACCCATACATTTTTTTTTTACATCCAATACCGATATGGCTATCAGAAGTTTATTATCAGTTGATACAGAAAATCAGAGCTGAATTGACTTGAAGCGCTTTTTTTTGTTATTGTTTTTTAAGCAGAGACATAAAAGTACTGAATTAAAATTGATTTGATAACATCTATAAACAACACAACTTTAATTTGGTCAGTCGGTGCAATTAGGAGTGCAGCAATGTAAAATAAATAACAAAGAAACTGGAACTTACAAAAACCATAGGTTGACTATTTTGGTCAAAAGTGTACAAAATACATTTGACCAAAATAGTCAATAAAATAGGCACAAAATATAGAATAAGACTGACTAGATCTGCTGTTATGGATCGGGCACATTGTTACTGATACTCAAACGAGAATTGTTTTCAATATCAGGACCGATACAGATATTAATAACGAATCAATGCGTCTCTAGTCTGAACCGCCTCCATCTGAACATCAAAGAACAAGTGGATATGGATATGAGTTTTAAAATGGAGACAATCAGTCACCTCCACAACATGGATGAAATCAAGCTGTATATTAAGAAGGAGATAGGTATCCACCAAACTAGGATATACAGCAAGGACATTGGGGTGTCATTCAGACTAGATAAGGGTAACCAAATTTTGCACAATTTGATTGCGATCAGAAAACAACATTACAGATATTAAAGATAGCTATGAATACCTTCTGATTCCGCAGGCAATCGGTACCTTGATGAGACTGAAAGGAAACCAGCCTCAAACAAATGCAAAGAAGAAGGTTTTGAGAAGCAAGTTGTACAGTAAAAGAAAAAAAAAAACATCCAAACCATCAATGGCTACGCCTTGGCAGTTGTCAAATACACTGCAGGAATAGCAACATGGCAGAAGAATGAGATAGAAACGTCACATATGAAGACAAGGAATCTCTTCACAAAGTCCTGAACCTTGACACTCTACGCTGAGTGAACTAGTGAGGGCTAATAGCAGGAAAACATCACAAAGAAATTATAAACATTATGAACAGGAATTAGTGCAGAGAAGCTCCAACTGGAGTGAGTAATTCTGTTTGAAGCAGCAAATATTCTCGTAGCTGAGTTCTGCAGAATTTGATGCTGATCCAGCATGGGTAACATTGGAGACAAGCAAAAGCAAACGCATGCAAGACTTATCATCTCCAGTTTAGTGTTTGATGTGAGCTTCCAAATATTATTTTAAGTAAAAAAGTAATCTGAAGACACCTATTTGAAACAATGCTCATGAACACATTTCTGAGACTCAATTAAGCAGAGGGGCTTGAAGAACAAATGATGTCAGCATTTACAGGAATCATGTTATCATGGGATATGATCGGTCTTAGAACGCAGTACAGCTGATGTTATCAGCATAGAGCAATCTGGAAGGACAAGGAGAATGGGAACAAGATCTGAACTCTGTGGTATCCCACAACGCAAAGCTGTCCTTCTGGATAGAAAGCAGCAGAATACTCCCCTTTGTTTCAACCGGCTTCTTGCCACTTAAAGGCCAAACACATTTTTTCCCTCCCTTCAGGATAAACCTCTAATGACGCGAGAAGGAATAATTTACTCAGTACATTATACATACAGGCCCGGAAATTAAGAACTGGATGAAGTAGAGACTTGTAACATGCAAATCTGAAATGTCCAACAGACACACACAAACAGGCCTCCTCTTTCTGAGGCATCGGACTGACCTTTCTCTGAGAATCCACAATCCTTCATGGCCTGGTCCCAGTCAGAGTGAGTGGGCAGTGGAAGTGATGACCCGTCACCCTGCAGAATAACTTGGCTGGACATCACCATGTGCCTACAGCAGGAAAGCCACCAAATTCAAAGTACTAAAAAGTTGAAGTTGAGGAAGCACTGATTTCCCACAACTTCTTCAAGTTGCGGGAAATCAGGGAATGGACTGAAAGTAGTCCAATGAAACCTGGTTTCATTCCGACCGAATTGGATTTGTTATAATCAGATAATACAAATAGGAGTCTTGCGTTGGTAGATCCGTAACAAATAATGTATATGTAGAAAGTTTAAAACTCCTGTGTCATGAAAATAAAGATATAAAAAATAAATCATCAGCTTACCTCAGCTTACAAAAACTGCAATATGCTCCGACTTCAACGTTGAAAACCTTCTAATTTCTTCATAAACAACTCTACAAACTCTACGTCAAGATCACAGGATAAGACACACCAAAAGAAAAGATCCTCTTTTCTTAAAGAATGCAGACTGATTGGTTTTGGTGATACTTTGGCGCTGAGGAGGAGAGTCACGATGCTGTCCTTGCATGGGTTGTGGAGAAGGAGTGCGAAAACATGGGGGGTCACATCCACAAAAATGAGGCTGAGGGGCAAAAATCTCACAGGGGATATTTCCATGGAAAAGCACATTTATGTTCGCTCTGATTGCATTCAGCCTGTGGCGTGCTCCTCAGAAGCAAAGGTAGGAATGTAGGCATGCTTTGGAAAGTTCAAAGTTAAACATCAGTGTATTTAGAGAAGAATTTAAAGCAAGGACAGATAATCTTAAATTAAAGTATGAGGGTAAAAGTACAACATAAAAGCAGAGTCATTCGGCAAGCTGTTGTTCCCCCGGGCAACTCCAGGCATCCCACACAGTTCTTCATAGTTCTGCCTTGTGACTGAGCGGATCTTCTCTTCAGCTTGAACGTTTTATCCCATGGCTTCCCACTCCAAACACCACAGAGGCAAACTTCTGGAAAAAAATGAAGCTCAAGTAAATTTTTTATAGTCCAGCCGGAAAAAGAAAATGTGTGTATGAGGCGTTTTTTCTTTCCTTTTTCTGCTAATAATAGGATCACAGTGTCACTTCTTTCTGAGTTTAAAACTCAAACCATGTAGACAAGCAGCACAGCAGGGGAGGCACCTCACCTGGATTGTTGTCAGTTGATGTCGGTTGGAGGTGAGGGCACGTGGGAGGAGCCTTCTGTTATTTCCCTAAACAGACACAGAAACAGCACCTGCCATTCAAATACACAACTAAACCAAAGCATGTCTACAACGCCCTCCATTTGCCTATGTTTGAATACACCAACGGAACGTCTGGACACTGGGATTTACTGCGCTCCTCTGAACTACACAGCAGCTGCACTCCATGCTGTTCACCCTAAAGTTGTTTCAGGAGAAACACAACATTATTGGGAATACTAATGCTGACACAGCCCGTGGTTAACCGAAAAGTCAAGCATTTACTGTAAATAGGGAGGCAGCTGGACTGGTTTCATTCTGACCGAAATTGTTTTTTTATTCTTAAAGCGGAGAAACCCTGCCCCCTTGTGGCATCACGCTGTAAATGCAGCGTCTTAGAAAAAAGAAGTGTCAGCGCCAGATAAGATTTAAAGGTCACCAAGCAGGGGAAGTATTTTGATTTGCAAACTCATAGTGGTGTGAAGAGGTTCTCGTTTGCGATAAATCTGCTCTGAATTATCACAGCCAAGTTCAGTTCTTAATAACCTTTTTTTTCCTTCTTACTGAATGCACTAAAATGGAAAACTACTTTTTTCAGCCTGTGGAAGGTTTATCTAGCAGTATGTTCTCTGATGATGAGTTTTGAGATGAGGAGAATCAGATGACGGGTTAGGGACATATGTCTTGATACAGCATCATACAGTATTGATCATACATCTATGACTACAATCTCAGCTTACTTGTGTATCTTAGTTTTATTTGATCAGAGACAAAATCTTGCTGTGCAAGAATTCTTTCAAGCTCTAAAGCCTACAAGTTCACCCTTTTATTGAATAAAAATTAGTATGCACCATTTACAGTTTTTCAGTTGGCCTGACCTGCTAATTTTGATTTTGGGCAAAGCAAAAATTCACTTTTGTCTGAAAAGTCAAAGTTGTCAAGAGGGTAACTACTGTTAACTGCACGCACTCACACCTGTCCTAGTGGGCAAAAGGGGACACTGGCTTACCTTCAAACCTTTGCGGAGGTAACTAGGCTCAACCTGTAAGTATCTGCTGATCACTCAAAATTAAGGAAATCAGGACCAATTTATTGGTGTAGTAAAAATGCTACCAGTTTGTGGGAAGTGAGGAACCACTTATGATGCAGAAACAGGAACACTTGAACATTATGTTGAAGTATTAAAAGTTTCTTTGTTTGGAACTGAGGGAGAAGCTTTACAAAATGCAGTCCAGTGTGTGCTGGACTACATATAAACAGACAAAAGGTCAGTTAGAATTCCTATAATTACTTCTATTTGCTAAATGAAGCAAAAACAGAAGAGCAGAAGCTATTTTTTCTCAGTGTTTTGTTGCGTTACTTTTAAACTGTAGGCCTGGGGTGAAACATAACATGATGGACGTCCTTCCATGAGCTTCTCTCAGAGTTTTGCTGAAATTCTGGCCCATTTCTCCTGACTGAACTTTGGAACTGAGTCAAGTTTGATGTGTACAGAACATGTTTCACTGTGGAGAATGACTCTGTCTTACCAGCTTCAGCCAGTGTGTTCATGAGGTCTTTGGCTTTTCTTCTACGGTCAAATTGCACATTTCATACCAAAACATATTTGTCTCTTAGTCAAAGAACCAATCTCCTTACTGACCGGTATGATGGTTGGACCTTCCCATCATTTCTATACTTGCATATAATTGTTTGGACAGATGTAAGCAGCACTTTCAAACATCTGGAAATTGTTTCTAAGGTTGAATCAGATGAGGGCCACAACCTTCTGCATCATTCAGGTGATTGGCTATATCTACACATATATACATATTCATTTAAAGATGTTTTTATAATTTTGACCATGCCTGGTACATAGATCCCAGATAGAATTGATACCTTTGGAACAAACTTATAGCAATCTTTGGAAAACCAAGAACTACCGTTCAGTTTAAAAAACTGAACTCTGATTTCTTTGAGGCAAAATGCAAAGAAAAGAGGGATTCCTCAAGACTGAGAAATAGGCTTTGATAGGAGCCTATTTGATAGGAGCGCCAGATGGTGCTGGTTAAATAATAAATAAAGGGGTGGATCTGGGTTACATACTTATTCATTTCAACAAATCTATGAACATACAGGCATCAGCTGAGCTGAAAGCCACTTGAACAGTCAGATGTTTTATCATAACACACTACAGACTGCTATCAGGTAAGCCAGAAAACATCTCTACAGTGAAGCACCTACTTTCCCATTACAAGGCTCTTGTAATAATAATAATGACAATCAAAAATGACTTTTGATTCTTTGTTTGGCTGCTTCATTAAGACATGAATGTTTCTAAGGGAAATAGACCCACAAACAGTGAGGTGTCTGGGATAAGGGGCAGGAGGGTCAACATTCACCCTATATGTGCCAAACCTGCCTGACCCGGGAGTCTACAGGAATTGAGCCGTCTTGATGAGGCAGCTCATCAAGACAGAAAATAAAATTCCAGTATGTTTACAACACACGAAGATAGTATATTTATCCATATTTTACAATCAAAAGAAACCAGTAAAGGCAAAATTTAATTCAGAGGTGTTTTGATGAGGCCAACATTTAAATGCAAGAGCTCGATCTTCTTGCAAACAATTATTTGCTTTTCTGTTTTTTCATTTTACATTTTGTCCCTGAAATGATAGCAGGATAAAATTAGGAGATTCACTATATTTGAAATTTATGGAAACTGTTCTCTAATATCAAATCAGCCCAGTTTTGGTATTTTGTACATTAAGTAATTATAGAAACATTGTATGTTTATGTTTACTTTCCAAAGTATGCACAGTGCACTGGTTGGCAGAAACCAGGAAGTGACTTTGAAACCAGCAGCATTCCACTGAGGTGAGATATTCCATGTCCCCAAGGCCAGGTTATGCCATCAGGACTTAGTGCACTATGATCCATATTGTCTCCTACCACTCATACACCTACATTCTTCTCTGCAGGTGGTCAGCCCACTTGAATAAATAAATGTCCATCAAACTTGAGAAACATATTTGCATTTTACATTTTGTAAAGTTGGGGCATCATTTTGGTTTCAAAACACCAGAATAATCACAACTTTATATATTTGTCTGTCTGCATTATTTTAAATCAGATATTTTTTACTCTGACTTGAGTAATTACAGGTCTACTTTTTACCTTTACTTGCTTAAAAATATGATGAGGTACTGCTACTCTTCCTTGAGTACACCCTTTCGCTACCCATTTATTTCTTTATTTTTGTTCTTCCTCCTTTTTCCCAGCACAACATCTGCTGCTATTGGCCACCTTCATCGCACCTGTTCGACCCTCGAGCCAATCACGCGCTTCGACCGTTGCTCCCCAAGATGGCGGCTTCCAGTGAGCCGCTTCGCTCATCCTCGCAGCAGAACGACAGACATCGCCTTATCTCCGGATCATTTGAACTCTCCCCGAGGCTGACCGCGGAGAGCTGAGCGGGGCTGCGCTGTGAAACACGGAAGCCGTCCCTTCCCCTTTCACCCTGTCGAGCTTTCATGGTACGCGGAGCCGGGCTCGGTGTTGGGCTGAAGCGGGTTGTGCTATCCGAGTATGGCCACCGACAACAGGATCAATTTCTGGAGGAGAAACACTAAGGTTCCCGGAAGGTTGGTTATCTCATTCTTATCCAGACATAGTTGCCACCCAGTACTAACTTTTCGGCCGGACAATTGTTGTCAGAAAAAATCGACAGGGAAGCGGTGTTTTGGCGCACAATGAGAGAAGCTCAATATGTGTAGAAATAAGAGTCTTTGGTTGACAATAAACGGTTGACGTAACTGCCTGAAGTTAAATGCGCGAATTACTGTCGTTTTTAGTCAATCTGGCACGTCAGAGATGTTTCATTTGACTGTGTTGTCGGCTAAGAGATGACTGAGCTCCATCACTTTATGCTCTGCGGTTTGCGTTAAAGTGGGGGTGTCATCTGTCACCATCCGCCCGCCGTATGCTTCTTGTGCCGACAGCTGCTGCAACACAATGGACTCCATTCACCCTCATTTAGAAATACCGCTTTAAATTGGAGCTCAGCGAGCCTCCATTTAGGATCATGAAGTGAAATAACACTTTAAGCTCTTTCCCCCCCAATTCTCATTATGAGTTGTAGCTTTGTGTATCAGTGATTTCTTTTCCACCCATCCTACTGTAGAAACAAACACAGCAGATGGATGGGCATTTAAAACACTTAGTCACAGGCTGGTTGCCAGCAAGTTTTAAAAAGCTACAGTTTAAAAACTGCAACAAATGTCAATACTGTTGTGATTTTGTGTCCCTCCTTAAATGTTGCTATGCACTGCTTGTCAGCTGGCTGAAAGAAGGCTCCGACACTGTCTGCCGTCAGCCACCACAAATTGTTTGCCAGAATCTAAAATCTTTTCACGATTGGTGAGAAGAAACATGTTGGTAAAAGTAAACAACATTAGGGAAAATCAACGCTGATAAACCGGCTGGCTGATCAGTTCACCCCTCATTTAAACAGAAATTCATATATGCATAAAATTCTGAATTAAATTACCTGTTTTTTTCTTAAATAAATAAAAAAATTCAAAGAGTTATTTAAAATACAAATGGACGTGCATTGCTGCATATGTTTTTCATTTGTCATCTCAAATATAGGACCAGCAAACATCACAACTACCCACTAAGGTACTGCCTCCAGGTCCTCTGGCACACGCGGCAATCAGAACTCATTGGACCGTGTTAAAAAGAGCTGAACTGTATGTTTTTATGACTGACTGACAGGCTGATGTGTTGGTTTCAACTGTCAGAGGGCGGGCCAGGAAGAAAACAGGAGCTGAGTCTGTTTGGGAAACCCGAGAGGAGAGGATTTCCAAGGAGAGGGCGTGTCTCTCTCTTTCTCTGTCCCACAGACGGATCTAACCGTGGAGGTTGGACACCAACAGATGTTTGAGCAGGAAGACTGGGGGTTTGCGCTCGCTCCCTGTCCTTGCTGCTGCTGCTGATTAAGCCAGCATGACGGTTGTAAACAACAGACTCTAGCAGATAACTCTGCCAGATAACCAGCAGCTCCAGTTCCCAGCCACAAGGCTTACTGTCAGCTATTCCAACAAAACGCCGCCAGTCAGATCAGTCTTTCATGGTCACAGTGTGACTTGTTTTCTACATCAGAAGGGCTAATTGTGTTTTTATACCTTGCTATGTCCTCTGCAGGGCTTGTGGAAAACTGTAACAAGACTTCCTGTGATGTTCATTTAATGATTTTATCTAGCCAGGTTTAATCCAGACTCGGACCCATTTTTATATTAATTTGACATAAAAGTGAAAAACATGGCTGTTGAAGGATGAGTACTTTGTATTGTACATTTTATTTTTAGAAGACTTTAATACGTGTGCATATTTTTTTTTTTTTTTTTTTTTTTTTTTTTTTTTGCAATTTGATCCAAATTCTTATCTTTTAAAACTTCTAACCTTGAGCTGGGAAACCAATTTTGTGTCAGTTTTGTGTTGCAATCGAGGGTCTCCCAGAATCACTACAAGGGCAGCAAATAGCCACCAAGCCAGACTTTGGACACCCTTGGTTTAAGAGTTGTGGAGAGTTTTACAAGGCACTACGGGGCTGTTGAGGGGGGCGACATTTCTTTAGATTTCTTTGAAGAAACAAAGGAAGAAATGGGAATTATGACTTTTCCTCGATTGCTCCCTGTTGCTAGAGAGTTGGAAGGGAAATAGAAAGCTGAGCTTTTAAGTTTGTGCTGTCTGCTGAGCATACTGCCCACCACAGGGAAGGGAACAACATGGCCGCCCTGCAAGCTGTCGGCTACTTCTGTTTACTGCAGAACTACAGTCTGACTAAAAGGAAAGAGTGGTCAACAAAAATACTGAAACTAAACAAATTCTACTTTACACAACACTTTCTGACTTTGATTCTGTCACTCAAAATACAAAATACCAAATTTTGTCCCTTCAGAGGAACATTCCTCTGAAGGGACAAAATATCATCATATACTGTATATGTAGAAAAATGAAATGAGACAGATGCATGTGGGCCAGAGCTTCCTAAAATGTTCAGTTTCTGAGTCACAAAATGAAAACATGAGAGTTCAGTGACCCTGACTCCTGGTTGCTATGTAAACATTTTGACTAAGTTAGTTAAAAAGTGCTACAATGAGAAAACAGTTGGGGTCAACAGCCAATATGTTGGTCAGTAGGATGCTTTAATTTATACTGTTGTGCTATTTTATCTTTTTCAACATTTATAGAAAACAAATTGTCATTTTTGTCATTGAAGATGGTTTGAAGAAAACCCCGACTTGGATATTACACCTGACAGCAAATGGAGTCCCAAACCCAACTGTGGAAACCTCTTCTTCCTAACCTGATTTAATTCTCACATATGACTGGGAGAATCAAATTTAATGCTGTAATTTTGAGTCTGTACTCGGTCATGTTTAGAACAATTGAGATAATAAATGAGCTTTTGGAGGGAAGAAAAGCCATGAAAGGCAGTTTGTACCATCACCAGCATTCCTCTGAGCAATCATTAAAAGATGGATGCGAACATTTACCCTCAGGTTAGCTACAAGTGTTTTTCCACGTCGAGGTGACTGCATTTTTACATTATCATCCACAGCGTGCAACCAGTTTATGGAGCACAGCATCCACCTCTCGATCCCCGTTTGCGACGCACGTAAGTGCTCAGTGTACGCCTGGGCTGCTGCATGCCACGTGGACGCATTTAATTTGTCTTTTTTACCGGTCTTTGCAGTCGTTCCATATTTTGAGTACATTTGTGTACTGCATGCTGTGAAACTGTGACCCAACAGTTTCAGTTACTACATTTTGCTTTTGTCCTGCTTTTGGATCCAGTATTTTATGTTTCTTTTACATTATTGCATTATTTTGAGATGCATCAATTAGATTATTATTTTTTTCTTAATTCACATTTGTTTGTTTTTTTTGTTTTTGTTTTTTGAAAAACTCCAACAGAAAAATTAAAATTACAGCCATTCCAACTTCTCTTTGAGTAAGAGAAGTGCAGAATATTTCTTTTTAGGCTTTCTGCCTTGAATTGTTATGGAAAAATTTGAATTCATTATTCAAATTTGAAGTGTCCAATGTTAAACATTGTACATTTTAGCTCGGAACTATTCATACCCCAGCCAGATTTTGAATGAGAAAGGACTTTGATTCAACCATAAAGATGTTTGTGATGGATAATAAGACGGACGTAATGTTATTGTCTCTTAAAACAATAACACAATGGGAGTTTCAATGGATTGTAAACTTTGGCAGTAATTAGTTTTACTTATAAAGTGATAAGTAAGGTGTATTTATGCTTTTTTAGTAATCAATGGAATCATTTTTAAAAAGTTGTCTTGTGCTGAAAGTAGGTCACTTTTAGTCTGATTCTCAAAGTAGCAACTTTACCACAGAAGAGCATTGGGAATATGTCCTGGCAACAATTGTGTTTCCCTGCAATGGAGTGTTACGGGCAGGCTAGGAAAAAACTGTAAAAAATGAATGTCATCATATTACAGGAATAGGTTGTAATAGTACGGGAAAGAGTCGTAATAGCAGAAGAATAAAGTCATAACATTACCAGAATAAGGTCGTCATAATTTGAGAAGTCATACAACAATAAAGCCAAATTAACGACAATAAATTTGTGTTATCAGAAAGTTAGAATACTAGAAGAATGAAGTAGTAATTTTATGATAACTCCTTGATGAATAGCATCTTATGAAGTTGTACTTTGGTACCAGTTTCATAAATAGGACATACTTAATCTTTTAACACATCACTATAAAATTATTATCAGCAGGAATTTGAAATGATTGAGCAATGACTGAGTCTGTTCTGAATGACTGTAATGTGACAATCTGGTCACATTACAGCTTTATAACTATAAAAGCTTTGCTCTTGTTAAAACAACTGTTTTTCTTGTACTTTCGTCTGGTAACTTTGTGCCTTTATTTTACTAAAATTAGGACTTTTTTGTCATAAATATGATCACTTTAATTTCATTATTTAGAAAAAAAATCTTTTAGTCTGGCCCTAGTATGTACTTGTAGTGTCTTTGCCCAGAGAGTCATTTTTTTTTATTTTTAGATTCCTGTCAGTAGATAACTCAATAGGGCTGCTAAGCTGAAAAGATGGTCTGATTTTCCCCTCACCAGCTGATGACTTGGTCCATCAGACATTATTGAGTGGAAACTGAAATTCATCCATCAATAGTATCTACCATGTCTTAGATCTTTTTTTTCATTTCCTGTTTGTTCATTATTCCAACCTGCAGGTACCCAAAAGACTCAAAACCCAAATTCAACAACCTTAAGTCTAAAAAAGCTTGCAGCTTCCATGAGTTTGCTTGCAGCACAAATGATGCTTGGGACATTGACGATGAGGAGGATGAAAACTTCTGCGGGACACCCTTCTCGGCTTCCTTTACGCCTTCAGGCCCGGACTTGACATCTATACACAACCAGGTATCTACACAACCTCCTGTTTATCACTGAAAAGCTACAGGCTGGTCTGGAATGGTGAGAGATTCTCATCCAGGTGTGTTCTGTTTATTTCCTTGTCCACTTAGCAACGACGGCATCAGACGGGTGAAACGGAGCATGTGTTGCCTCACATACTGACTCCACCCAGGGACGAGGGTCACAACTCCCAAAGGGACGACAGCTCAGAGTGTGAGCGTGTCAATGGCAAATTTGTAAAGTCCAGTAGTGACGCAGATCTCAACACGACCTCAGGTGTGTTGTAAACATCATGTAGCAATTCATTCTGCTTAAAGAGTTTCTGAGTTCTCTTGTGATACACGCTCAAACTAATTATGGACTTTGTTAGAAGGGACTTAACACTGCAGGTAGGTCTGTAGAGATTATCGGGACTTAAATATATGCCTGACGGGACACGTCCCAGTCCACAAACACAACCACTAAATATTTGAAGTGGTAGAGGAGTTTTGTTTTACTGCTGGTATTCTGTTAATCATTGGAAATGTTCTCTGACAAAAAAAAAAGTCCAAAGTGATTAACAAAACTGGGTAACAAACCCATACGTCTTGGAGTCTAAATATAAAAGCTTATCCAAGACAAATATGTGTCATAATAAATCACAAAGCTCTCTGCTAAAGCGTCTTTCAAATAGTACAAAGGAATCAATCAGTTCATTCCAATAAATAATCTTTAAGTTGAATAAAATTCGACATCTTTGTTGAAGTTTTGACTTATTTCAAATTGGGTGCAGCAGTTCAGTTTCATTTCCTCTTGTTCTCTCTTCTTTTCCCCTAATATTATTTCAAACAAGAAATAAATATAAAATAAGGTCATGTTAAAATAATGTCAAAAGTCAGTGCTTTAGCATTAGCTTCTGCTAAATAGCATGTTGGTGTGCCGCTTAATTAACATTAAGCAAAACAAAATTTTTAAGTAGCAGTGCCAACCCCTGCTGAGACGCATGGCTACATACATATGACCTTGTAGAGATCCGTAGGTGTGATCAATCTCCATTATTTGTGATGTTTTAGAATTGATCTTTGTCTCTGAATTATTGACTGATCTCCCACATACACAGGTTTCGACTGCAGTACCTGAGTGTTTGGTGATTGTAGATAGGAAACCACTCTAACACATTCCCAGATGACAATGGAGCCATTTCAAAATGTGATCCTTAACACAGACATTGCATTATAATAGATTAAATTTTATGTTTTTCTTGAATATGAATATAAAAGTGAGAGAGTTTAATAGCTGGAAATTCTTTTCCAAGAAACATACCTTCAAATGTCTTTGCTTTGGAATCTATATCTACAGAATATGTGGATATGAAACTTTTTGCACAGTTGTGTATCTGTGTTGTGACCTGCAGGCACATTGTGGGTTGCTGGGTGAATATTTTGAATAATGCACAGGTTGTGTACAGCTTCATATTGAAAAGCATCTGCCACATGAATAGTTATGGGCTGTTCACTGAACACCTGGACCTCTGCTCAGACGTCCCCTGGACACTGATTATTCAAGCTGTTGCAAATCAATTCTTTGATCTTATTTAAGTCACAAAACCAAAACACAGAGGTTGTTCAGATACTGTGTTCTTTTATCTGACGAGAATTTTTACCAGTTTTCTTTTTTGTTTGTTGTTTTTTCCTCAGTCCGCTCCTCGCTGCAGAAGCAGCAGTCTCTCCCGGTGCGTCCCATCATCCCTCTGGTGGCTCGTATCTCGGATCAGAATGCGTCAGGGGCTCCACCCATGACGGTGCGGGAGAAAAGCCGGCTGGATAAATTCAAGCAGCTGCTGGCCAGTCCCAACACTGACTTAGGTACTGTTGAAGAGGGAAAGGTATTTGCATGATTCCTTACTCAGTTCCACATGCTCAGCGATACCCCTAACTGTCCTATATATATATATGAATTTTATTCTGATGTTTTTAGGAGTGGACTGATAAATTGACGCCAAGTTCCTTAATTTTGGGAGATCAGCCGAAAGTTACTGATCTTATCTACCTTCACAAATGTCTAAAAATCAACCACTGTCCTCATTTGCTCTGCTGTGCAGATAAAAGTTCCACATATCGTTCAGAGTCTGTGAGGAAAACTTATTTAGTCCTTAATGAAACGTGTTCAAGAAAAGGAATTCAGTATAGCTCCCTCTGACTTGCAGCCAGCTGAAGCAGCTGCTCTCTGGACTTACTGTGAAACCGAGCGTTGATCTGATTGGCCTGTTTTGCTCTCTGCCATCACAGAAGAACTGCGGAAACACAGCTGGTCGGGAATACCAAGAGAAGTCCGGCCAATCACGTGGAGGCTTCTCTCTGTAAGGCTTACGACCTTCAGTTTTGCAACATCGCATAACTCACAACTCAGTACTAAAAGACCATTTTTTTTAGTTTGTTTATCCAGTACTGTTCATTTGGTGTCAGCAGCTGTGCGTTTCAGCGGCAGCCTTATCTTCCCTCTGCTCTTATCTCCTTCGGCCAGCTTGTTCTGTTCCCCAGAAAGAAAAGTTTTTTTTCTGTTCTTGCTTCTCTCAGGGTTACCTGCCGGCCAACAAGGAGCGCAGAGAGCTGGTACTGAAGAGAAAGAGAGAAGAGTATTTTGGGTTCATAGAGCAATACTATCACTCCAGAACAGATGAGCACTATAAAGACACATACAGACAGGTAAAGATCTCATCTGTATAGTGGGGAAACATTATGCTATAACTTTTAATGAATTAGACATGTTGCGCCCACCTACCATCGCCTAAGTTTCATTATTTATTTCTGGCAGATCCACATTGACATTCCAAGAACCAACCCGCTCATCCCTTTGTTCCAGCAGCCTGCTGTCCAAGAGGTGAGGTCCAGTAGAAATCCAGCGGCCAGAGAGCTTAAGGTTCAGCTTTAGATCAGTGGTACTACAGGCCTTTTTGGAGGAGGAAAACTCCTGGCTCAGCTACCTCAAAAAGGCTTAAAAGAAAAAGTTTCATTTCAGTTTAACAAAATTACATCTTCACAATTTATTTAGATGTTCTGTGACAAGTTGGTGGATTCATTTTTGTTTTCTACATTTAAATGTTTGACATTTTGTCAAAAAATGAAAACAAAAAAATCTAAATGTGTGCATGTGTATTCTGAATATATTCAGCTTTTCCAGGGAAAAATAAATCTATGCTGTATACAAAAATTTAAATACCTTTAATTTGTATTGTAGAAAATTTTAAACTCACTCATTTCAAACTCGGTCCAACTTTAATAACAATCGAGCCTGTACTGCAGATTTACAGTAAATGTTCAGGAAACTAGAGTCTGGATAACTCTCGAGTCTTGAAAGCTTTATGTGTAAACTGACGATGCAACTAATTCACTTTGTAACCGATTCTTCTTCATTGTTTTGTGGGGGAAAAAAACGTATCTAAAAAGCATCAGAAATTGTAACACTTTGAAGCTAAGAGCAATTTCAGAATTGTACTCATCAAATTGGAAGTATCAGCTTCACACATCGAAAATCAAACACTTCAAATTACTAGATGACTAGACCTGATACTACTAAAAAATGTAACCTGAAGGAAGTTGGTGAAATATTGTCTTGCTGAGTCACTGAGGAGAAAAAGAGGAAGTTCACTTTGAGACAAAGCATGACTGAGTTCCTCAAATCTCATTTTATGATGCTACAATTGAAACTTGTTGAGATTTGTACAAAAATGTGGAGATAATGAGTCGAAATTTGACTGTTCTAACAGGTGGACACAGGTTGAAAGTTTGGGATGTAGCAACAAACTCGCCCTGAGAAACGGCTACAAAATTGCAACAAAGAGAAAATGGAACAGAGCGTTCAGTTCCCCTCAGCATGATGTTCCTTTAAAACAGAATTTTGTCATTTTGTCTTCAGGTTTTTGAGCGAA
Source organism: Poeciliopsis prolifica (assembly GCF_027474105.1). Taxonomy (NCBI): domain Eukaryota; kingdom Metazoa; phylum Chordata; class Actinopteri; order Cyprinodontiformes; family Poeciliidae; genus Poeciliopsis; species Poeciliopsis prolifica. The sequence goes on from NW_026562402.1 coordinate 3,798,621, forward strand.
TTCTGTTTATCTGGGCCATCCGTCATCCAGCCAGCGGTTACGTCCAAGGGATCAACGACCTGGTCACACCTTTTTTTGTTGTCTTCTTGTCCGAGTTTGTCAGTAAGTTTATTTATGCTCTTGAGTATTATAAGTTGTTTTTTTTAATACAGAGATGCACTGATCTGGGCAATGAATTTCATTCCTGATGTCCGATTTTCTGTCTTTGAAAAACTGATTGCTTGTAATGATGATTCTAGTTTCTCTTATACTTAGGATGTTGTGCATTGCTGGCTTCAGTCTGCAAAAGCTTTTTTTTTGTAAAAGTTTGATCCATTTTGATCTGAAAACAGAAATAGTTATGAGTTTATTTACTTAGTTTTCCAAAATATGTTAAATTTAGTACATCTATAGAAATAAAAATCCTCCTCAGTCTTCTCTTTAATTAATGTGCGTCTTACTTACTTTTGAAAATATGTTTTATTTAGTACATGTTAATATAAAACGTATCTTTTCAAGGCAAATTGCATTTTGGCTCTCTCGAGAGATTTAACCCTGAGATGTGCAAAATGCTTTAACGTTCCAGCATGTCCTGCCTGAAAGCTCAAACTGATAAAGCAGCACTTCCTGACGCTGAACATTATCAGTTAAAAGTGTTGCCTGAATGACCTGCACCCAGGCAGTCGCAGGAACACGAAGGCTGAACGCCAAAACACTGACAGTCATTACTTCACTGTAAGTGGACAAAATAAAAATGAACAAACATTCTGATCATTATGGAAGTGAGAGCAAGTTTTTATTTTGCTTGTTTTTTTTATGTGATAAGTATTTTGGTATTCAGTTCAACTCCAAAGCATTTTGAAACAGGAGATTTTCCTTTTATTGTAAAAACAACATTGAAGGTTTGAGCTCTTCAAAGAAATGAGGGGAAATAATTATCTAATACCTTGTAAAAAAATGTTCTGTTCACCACAGCAGTCTGTTATATTTATGAAACTGTGGATTGGTTTCATTCACACAATGATTGTGTTGATTTAAGTCCAGTTAAAATGAAAAAAAAAAAGAAAATCAGAACAATAAAAATTGAGAAATTGGAATATGAAAACATAAAATGGAATTTTGAAAAGAATAAAATAGATTTCATACGGTAGTTTAAATAAACTACTAGGGCTGTAACGATTCCTCACATGATTTGAGTACCTCGATTATTAAAATTTCTCGAGGAAAATTTATCTGCCTCAAAGCTTCGTTAAATTATGTTCTATTATTTAGTGTGCTGTATTATTTGTGGAGGGCAGCGCGGTCACTTCCGCATACGAGTTGTCGCTAAGTGCTAGCAGCGGGACATAGAATTGTCCGGTGTTTCATCAGGTTTTGGGGGACCAATAAGCTCTGTTAACTGGTCAAGCTGAAAACGAGCTGATTCCTTCACAATATGGCTACTATACAAGAATCTTTGAATAGTTTTTTTCGTTCTCATCCTAGCGGAAGACGTGGAGAACTTTGATGTGGCGGCTCTGCCTCTGGAGACCCAAAGAAACATTGAGGCTGACAGTTTCTGGTGCATGAGCAAGCTCCTGGATGGCATACAGGTGAGGACGCACACTTGGCTCGCAGGCTGCAGGTCATTTGTCTGTGTTCCTGTCAAATAACACGGCCCATCTTCCAGGACAACTACACCTTCGCCCAGCCTGGAATCCAGAACAAGGTGAAGGCTCTGGAGGAGCTGGTCAGCCGGATAGATGGTGAGGAGATGAACGAAGAATTGTTCAGTCCAACAGAAATCATGAGAAATAAGTTTTAAAAAATCGCTTTTTTTTCTGCCTTCAGTGGATATTCACAATCATTTTAAGAAATACGAGGTGGAGTACCTGCAGTTTGCGTTTCGATGGATGAACAACCTGCTGATGAGGGAGCTGCCACTTCGTTGTACCATTCGTCTGTGGGACACCTACCAGGTGGAGTTCTCTCCTTCAGATATTTGGATATTCAGGACTTCCTCACAGTATTCCTCACCGTGCTCATGCACAAAAGAACTCAATGCTAGTAGTGATTAGTAGCGATCCACTATTTTCACCACAGATACCTGAGGTTTAGTATTGATCAATTCCGATGCTGGAAAACAGCTGAATTTGCTTAAAACTTTTCTCTCTTTTATTTTTTTATTTTTTTTTAAACACAGACATAAATGTACTGAATTACAGATGTATTTGAAAACTCTGCACCAGAGCATCACACTTTCATACACCAGTAGCTTCACAAGCTTGGTGAAACATGTAAAAAAAAATAACATCACAGCCGATGTAAAACAAATAATAAAGAAACTGAAACTGATAAAAACAAAAGGTTGACTACCTTGGTCGAACATGTAAAAAATAAACTGCAACAAACCTTCTTTCAAATGGTTCAGAAAGTGCAATTGTTTACATTGATGTAGAATAAATAAAGCATGACATCACTCAAAGCGCGAAGTATATAATTACACTGAATAGATCCGCCCTTATTGATCAGACACATTGTCAGCGACATCCTGTCTGAAACTGTTTTCAATATCAAGACCGATGCAGATTTTAATATTGGACGGATACTCCCCGTCCTTTGGGCTTTACTCATCTTCCTGCTTCGGAGCAGTTTGTTTATAAAACAATCACAGTACCTGTTAACATGGTGAGGAACATTTTTAGATTTGGTCACATCAGTAACAGGCAGGCCTGTCGGTCAGGACAGGAAAAGTCTGATCAAGAATAAGTGGCAGAGCTTCCTCCTCTGCTCTAACCAACTGAGGTTTTCACTCTAATTCTCTTAAGACATGAAACGTGTGCCCCAGCCGTAGAAATGTTCCTGGATAGTCACTTGGTTGAAAACTAATGAACTGGGGGAGAAAAAAAGAAATCCACCTGAAAATGATCTGTACATTTCTCAACTCCTGTTAGCTTCTTGCTCATATTAATTTTTTTCTTCATTTCTTGATAATGTGTTGGGACAACCAATTAAAAGTCTTGGCATAGCTCTGCTCCAGTGCATGGAACATCTTGGAGCTTGCAGATAAGCAAACACACCTAATTTTTATTTTTAGCTAAGCTGAGCCTCAGCTTTCCATTTAGAGATCTAGTTTTCACTCCAGCCTTTAAGAGGGCGATGATTCGCTGGTTTACACACAATCTGCTTAGCAGGAAAAAGAAGAATTATATATATAAAAAAATAGAATTATTTCTCACCCAAATACCAAATTAGTTTTTGTGGTTATGGTTCCTAAGAGTCAAATGTTCTTCTGTTTCTACTCATGATCTGTTTTTTTGTCCTCTGTATCTGCTGTGTGTTTGGCACCAGCCTTTGAATTGGAGTGTTGCTATCTTTGTAGACACGCTCTGACGTCTGGGATCTGCATCCGATGAGCTTTGCAGCTAATAGGAGGGGGATGTCTGTCTCTTTGCCTGATGACTCTCATTTGCCTCACAGTGTGAATAAACAAATGCAAAACGGGACCGACCAGTTAAACCCAAACAGTTGTGGTTTTGAGGTGGAAACGTCATTTCTATTCATTTTGGTTGTGAGCGATCTGATTCCATTCAGATAGCAATAAATAAATTTCTGTACACTGCTGTTCAGCTGGCTGAAAGAAGGCTGCTGCATGTTGTTAGAGATGCACCGATGTCATATTAATATCTGTATCAGTCCTAATATTGAAAAAAATTCTAGATCAGGAATCGGTGACAATGTGCCCAATCCATAAGGACAGAGCTATTCAGTCTGACTCCATGCTTCGTGCTCTGAGCGTCATCGTGCTTCATTTAACAATATTTTTAGAATTCCTATTTGCATTTTCTGAATCATTTGAAGGAAGAGTTTCTTTGTTTGTTTGGTTTGTTTTTTGGGTTTTTTTTTTTTTTTGCATTTTTGACCAAGGAAGTAGGCCTATTGTTCTTGTCATTGGCAGTTATACTTTACGTTATACTAGTTTGCAACTATAATTTGTTCAAATAAAAGAACAAAACAAATTCAAGTTAAGTTGTTTTTACAAGTTTGATGAAGCTTGTGAAGCTATTCGTGTATTTAAATGCTCAGTATTGGGGCAGAGTCATCAAGTATATTTGTAATTCACAACATTTACATCTGTGTTTTTTTTTTGTTTGTGTTTTTTCTGTTTGTGTTTTTTTAAGGAAACGTTTCAAGTTAACTCAGCACTGTGTTTCTGTATCATGTCATTATTTTGTCAGTATTAGAAGTGGAAAAAAGTGGATTGGTGCATCTTTACACATATTTACAGGAAAGACCAATTTATCTGTACACACATATTTTCTGGTGCAAAAACACGAACAGTTCGATCTTTGTTGTTTTAAATCATGTGTATCCTGGTAGACATTTTACTCTTCCATATGCTGCTGTAGAATATCAGTCCATCCTGCAGCTCACTTTGTCCTGGTTTAAACCAAAACCAATGAAAGAGTGAACTCAAACACTGCATTTGATACAGTAAGACAGAACTCAGTATACACTACTGCATACTAACTTTTCTAATGGAGAGATTCTAAGGGAATCACTCGTTGCATAAAGTGATTATTTCAAGACAAAGTTTTTTAGGTCCTTTATTCACCAAAGGACCTTAAGACTGTAATTCCTCCTGATTTATCTCTAGGTGTTGCAGCAAAGACTTCTGGGTAAAGGTGTGTTGTAGCAATTCGCTGTGTTTGCACTTTCCACAGGCTGAAGCTGAAGGTTTCTCCCACTTCCACCTGTATGTGTGTGCTGCATTTCTCATCGAGTGGCGCAAAGAAATCCTCTGCATGGTTGACTTTCAGGTATTGATAGGAGTCTCTGATTTTATTTAATGATAATGCAAAAAAAAAAAAACTTAAAAAAGTTATTTAGGGAAATCTTCCTGATATTTCTGAAAAGACTCTTGAAAAACGAGGAATGGTAAAACATTCTGTTATTCTAACGTCTCTGAACATGCTAGTCAGCTAATAGCTTGCTAGCATAGAGTGGTTATTCAAAATCTGCTATACAATTCCAGGAGGCATTCCAATACCCAATGTTTTATTTATCTAGCAACAGAGCTGAACGAATTCTGATAGGTTGATATTTTGAAGGAGTACTGTAAGCACTAACATTGACAGAGGTTCATTTCTTGATAAACTAGCTAAGTAATACCAATATTGATTAGAATATAATTTTATTTTATTTTTTGTCCATTAAAAAAACATGTTTAAGCTTTATTAGACTGTGGCAGTCCCCCGCTGATGTTTATTATAAACTCACATATTCACTGCCTACTACATTCCTCAAAATTTGGTTCTAATTCTAATAATTATGTATTGATATTTGGTCATCTATTTTAAAACAACCAACATCCATCTCAAAGTGTTAAAAATTTATTTTATCCCCACCGAGGTCCATGTGTCTGTCCCATCTTCTGCCACCAAGCCAGTGCTCCTTTAATCGCTGTATTGCACAAATTGAAATGGTGAAAATAAATATACTGGATGGAAACACGCCAGTTTTGAAAAAGTTTTTGCGCTGGGATAAAGTGTTTTTTTTATATACGTATCAAAATAGATTTATTTTGCAAAACTGTTATGGAAATACTCTTATACATCTCCAGTAGCTGTTCAAAAATCATGGAAACAACAGATGTAATGACGTTTATCATGAACGAACGTAAGTTCGTCATTAATTAAATTAATCACATGTGATTAATTTCATATTTAACAGAAACACCGCAATTGTACAATTGTGTTTTTTTGTTTCGTTCCCCCCCCACCCCCAAGATTAGCGGCATATCAAAGTTTTGTGCAGATTTGTAATGGAAATGCAAAGATTCGTCACAAATCCATGCTGCTCAGTGTACGCATCTCTGGTCTAAGCTCCAGTAAATTGTTTACAGTGACTTAATTTATTCACCTTAATATTTTGTTTTTGAGGCTCAGCCGCATACACCTGTACATCCTCATATTTCCTGACAAGAACATTAAATTCTTTATTTCCCGTCTTTAATTAATAATTTACCCAATTAAAGATTTATAAATCTGCTTCTCACCATTTTTATCACAAAGACGCATCTTTGGTCAATGGAGCGTCTTCTCCACGCTGCATTTCCCTCCTTTGGTGACCTTGTTCAATTATTCCTGCATCAGCTTCATATTTTTGTTTTTTTTTATTGATCTTCTTAATTTAGAATCCTGTTGTTGTAACAAAATATTCTTCGAAGACCAAAACTTAGTTTAACTCGGCAGACCGAGTTTACCTCCTCTCTGCATCTTTTGACCAGAGCGATGTCGATGTAAACACATAATTTGTCTTTCCTTCAGAGCCTCCTGATGCTTCTACAGAACCTGCCAACCATCCACTGGGGAAACGAGGAAGTGGGTCTCCTCCTGGCCGAAGCCTACAGACTCAAGTACATGTTTGCAGACGCCCCCAACCATTACAAGAGATAGGCAATGAATCAAACGCGCCTTTGACTGCGAGGACCTGAGCAGTATTTTGGTGCAAACCTGACCAGACCCACAGTGGGATAAACTGAACTTTAAGCTGTGAAGATGAAGTTTGCAGAGACTCACCATGATTTTTTGGATTTTCGAGCAGAGCCAAGAAGCTCCGGTGAATTTCCTGTACTATATGCAGTAGACGACGTACTGCAGTGCATCAGCGGACTGTTACAGTATATCAACCACATGTATTTAGTTTTTCTTCTTCTCAGAAAAACATGCTGGCATTTCAAAGGACGGTGAATGTTTGTGAAATCCTCCTTTTAGTGACATCTGCAGATTCTATTTTATATTTGTTTTTCTAAAACAAAAGAAACACTGTAAGAACCAAGCAACTACTTTCCCCCCACCCCCCTCATTTTAAGTCTATTAAGTCAGACACTGCTGAGCTGTTCTAAATAGGAAGCACAACGAAGGTCCCATCTCCTGTCTGATTTGTTTAGGATGACCAAATCTGCTGGGAACAATCCTGGGTTTGGACTGAATTTATGTTTTGACATTGTAGAAGAACTGTTGGAGTTTCTTTTCATGTTTTAGTTTTATATGTAAAACTGAAAACCCAACTCCTTTCCTGGCTGTGAATCATTTTGATCAACTTCTAGAGGGTTCAGCTTCCCTTTTCAGTGTATAAAATAATATTTAAGGTATAAATAATACTATCAGCATTACAAACATGCTTAAATATAGATGAGGTCAATCTGTGAGAGGGAGACCAGGTTTGTTGGCCGAATTTAAAATCAATCACTGATTATTGATTGTTTGCTGTGATGTATTTGTGAACAAACCCAACTCAAACACAAAGGTTACACCATATTGTAGCTATGGTTAACACAACAAACTATCAAGACGATTCTTTAAATATCTGCAAAGTAAACTTCATAATTAAACCCTAAATGTATATTTTTTGTTCTCTGCTGAATGCATTAAATAAAATTTAATAACATTGTCATTCTCTATAAATAAATGGTGCAGGTTTAGATCTATGGTCTGTGTTAAAATTAAACCATCTGTAGGGGCCTCTGAATGTCTGGAGGCCCCTGAATGGCCCCTTCCAGCAGCCACTGAGTTTTCTTTGCCTTGATATTCCAGTCTAATAATTCTAGGTCTCAGAGATGCTAACATCAAACATTTATATAGAGTTAACCCCTTTGAGCTTTTTGGATCTATAAATCAGTCTACAGTCAAGTTGTTGTAGAGGTTAAATAGATATTATTAGGACTTAATTAGTAAAATGGCAGCAAATTTACTTATTTCATAACCAAGGATCTTCTTTCCTTTGGTCTGTTTAATGGCTACAGTCTCAGATCAGAGAGCTATATAAATACCCTTATGTCAAAATTTAATCGATGGAGTGATTGCTGACCCTAATCATTAATTGCTTATAATTTCTGGTGACAGGATGTCCCTCCCAATCAACATTCCATCCCCTAAAATAAACATTACTGTTAATCCTATATTTGTTTTTAGTAAACTCCTTCTGACCTCTATGAGTATTAAGAGTAATACAATTAAAGTGTAAAAAAAAAAAACAATAAGTGTTAAATAATAAAGAATAATATACAATATTGTAGTGGTGGATCCGGCAACACCGATGCGTCGGCGCATGCGTCAAGTCCATCAAAACTTCATGTGAGCCATACAGGAAATGTTTCAAAATGACACTGGCGCACCAAACTGTTTATGAGGTAGCGGATCTGAAACGGGACGCATTTGCATCTTTTACGGTACAGTGTCAACTCTGGAGCCTCAAGGCAAACGAAAGGTTTCGCAGTTTGGGACAATTTTGAGACTCACCATGAAATCATGGTGAGTCTCTATAACCACAATTTTCAGAAAATAAGGCGTTGGTTGTCACTTGGTTGTTGTTTCATCAGGTCTTGTGCGAAATTTTGTTTTGTGAAAATCTGCTCCCCCTGTGTCGGGAGCGCGCATTGCAGCCAGAGAGGCGGATCTAACAGTTGTTACTGTCCATTAATCCAGTCTGGCTTTTGCAAGTCCCTCAGAGTCTAAAAAGAGGGAAAAAAAACAATGGTAAAAAAAGTTCTACCATATTCCTATGAAGAACTTTTGTATTAATGCCTTACATATGTTAAAAAAAAGAAAAGAAAACGAAACTTACTCCGACATGGTTGTGAAATAAAATATAACTGCTGCCAAAATAAGTTCATTTTATTTTTTGTTGCTAAAAGTAGGTCAGAGAAAAAGGAACAACTAAAAACAATATTAGTAAACAACAAACAATATTGGATTAAAAAAAGCCAATTTTTTTAGGAATATAATATTCCTAAAAAAAAAAAAATATATATATATATATATATATATATATTATATATATATATATATATATATATATATATATATATATATATATATATATATATATATAGTTGTATCTATTTATATTCATCGGGTGTATTTGTGGGCGGGTCAAAAACTCACTGGGAACGACAATGCTGTTTTGAATGACACACCGGAAGTGCCCCTGATTACTACAAAAACTTCGCTCGAACGAACCATTGCAGTCATGCCAGTGCTGTGGTTCTGGACCACGCGGTCAGAACGGACCTGTATCGTTTCCATAGTGTGACTATAGCCAACTCTGCCCATACAGAAGTCCCTCGGGTTGTGAAAGAGAGCAGGTGAGCCGTTAAAATGCAGAACCATGTTCGCGCAGCTTAGCAACGAGCTAACATTAGCACACAGGGAGCTAACTGTGTTTACTTTCACATGGAGCCACTGGCTTTCACTTTACAGCTGTGTGCTAGTTTAGGCTTCAGCTACGTGGAAGATATTAAACTTTGGCAACTACTGGAAACGTGAGTGAATGAAGGAAACAAGCTAGAAGCGAGTGAGAGCTCACTTTCACTGTCGTATCTCGACCTCTGCAGCTAAGTTTATTTATTAATAGATCGCAGTTAAGTGTGGACGTGATTTCAAATGGTCTCGCGCCATTTCAGACATTCTTGTGTTTTCCAAAGCCGTGTTCACACCTAAGCAGACATTTGTTGTTGTTTTATAATAGGTTAAAACTTCAGCAAAGATCTAAGAGAAGGGTCACCCTTAAGTGAACAAGCCGGATTAGAGTGAGTTAATATTCTTGAAAAATAAAGGTACAAGAAGACGTGAAAGAAAAACCACTAGCAGTTTCTCAGAGTGTGAGTCTTTTACTTCCCTTTCTAATCCTATCAATTCTATATTTCCCTTTTATTTAATTCAGAACAAGAAAGCTGGGGCAGACCACAAAAAACCAGACAAAACTACTCCAGAAGATTAAATCAGAAGAAATGTTGCCTGTTCAGCCCTTTCATTCTGATATGAAATCAAATGCAATGTCGACCCCGACTCACTAGGGTCGAGCTATAATTACTAGAGGTCCAACGGCATCATGAAGACCAAGGAGCACAGTCGACAGGTCAAGGAGAAGGTCGTGGAGAAGTTTAAAGCAGGATTAGGTTATAAGACAATTTCCAAATCTTTGAAGATCTCTCATAGCTCTGTTGAAGCCATCATCCAAACATGGAAAGAGTACGGCACAACTGCGAGCCTTTCAGGACGTGGCCGTCCACCTAAACAAAGAATCCAGTCACAGAGAGTACTGTTTGCAGAGGCACTGAAGAGGCCTGTGGTAATCCTGGAGAAGTTGCCGAGATCCACAGCTCAGGTGAGAGAATCCGCATTAAATACCTCAGTGAGCTACACACTCCACCGTCTTGAAAAGACATGAGATATGGGTGAGGTTTTATAGTCCAGCAGAATGCTGCTGAGTCGCTGACCATAACCAGGTCATCGCTACAGGGGGTCTCCAACTCTTAAGTTTGTAGGGCTGATGTACACACTGTTCAGTGTAGAAACAGTTTGCAGGGATGCCCAAAGTCTGCCCTCAAGGGCTGGTGTGCTGCATGGATTAGTTCTCTCCCTGGTAGTACCAACAACCTTTTCAGCATGTCAGCCTTTTGGCCTTCTAATGAGCCATCATTGGATCCAGGTGTGTTAAACCAGGGAGAGAACTAAAACGTGCAGGATGCCGGCCTTCGAGGACCGACTTCGGTCCTCTCCAGTCATCTGTAGCTATGCTAATTGCCTAGCCCTTCTCCTGCATCTGATTGGTTGTTTCTAACAGAGTAGTGTATTTCTGGATTGTCAGTAGGAGTACAGGGAGAAGGTAGAAGGTGTATCACCAAAATAAAATCTTACAAGAACAAAGTCGTAATAATGAGTAAAGTTATATTTTGAGACTGGTCATATTACAAAAGACAACTTGCATTACTACTTTATTGAAGTATGACCATACTTTGACATACAGAGGGGGTCCCCCATCTTTTTCTTAAAAAAAAAATATATATATATATATATATATATATATATATATATATATATATATATATATATATATATATATATATATATATATATATATATATATATATATATCCATTTGCTAAATGGAACCAGTGTGACTCTGATGTCCTCTGTCTTGTAGCAGGGCAGAGCGATGGAAGGGGTAGACTGGAACTCCTCCAGGTCACAGGGCTCCTTCAGAGCGGACACCCTGTCTAGGCTGGCCAGCTTCATTGCACGCACCGATGCCAAGCAACACTCTGCAAACCATCCGCCCCCCCGCCTTCCTCTGTATGGCTGTCAGGAATGTGGAAAAGGCTTTCCTTATCCCAAAGATGTGCTGCAGCACCAGGAGATGGACGGCGTGCTGCCAAAGCCCCACCGCTGTACGCAGTGTGGCCAACAGTTCTCCCTCAGGTCGTCCCTACAGCTGCACCGCTGCAACCTGGAGGCTCACGGCTGCAGCGTGCCATGTGCTGCTCTGCTGTCGCACCCTGGCAGGCTGCAGGAGACGCCGCTGCACCTCCAGCCCCACCTGTTAGACAGCAGCCCGTACGCCTGCGCCCCCTGTGGGAGGGGCTTCAGCCAGAAGCAGGCACTGCTGCACCACCAGCAAGCTGGCTGCAGCGAGTCTCCGTCCAACACTGCCGACGCCCGCAGCCTCCCAGATGACTCTCCACCCGTTTCTGAGGGCGACTCTGCCCACTCTGATTTCTCGGACACGCCGGGACCCAGCGGAGGCGCTGTCAGCGCATGCCGGTTCTGTTCCAGGACTTTCTGCTCAGACACTGCGTTGCGGCGGCATTTTCAGGATAGCCACGCAGAGAAGACGCCCAACACCAAAGTGACGAGTGAAGAAGAGGAGGAGAGGACTGCAGTGGTGACCCTGAAAGCCAAGAGGAAGCTCCTGAGCTGCCGCTCGTGCGACATGGTCTTCAGGAGCACATCACAGTTGTACATGCATCGCAAAGAGAAGCACCGCAGAGAGAAGCTCACCAGGATGGAGGCCAGGCCCGTCATCAAGAAGAGCCGGAAGCCCGGCATGTATCCGTGTCAAATCTGCAGCAAAGTCTTCGGTCACCATCTGACTTTCAGGGCACACTGCAGGCAGCACAAAGCAGCTGACTCCGCCCCCATTGCCATCAACGATGACGGCAACTCCACAGACTGCAACGTCCCAGACTCCCATTCCCTCACTAATGGCCCAGCAGCTGGACTTGGTCCACTCGGGAAGCAACGCAGCATCTCTCCCACTGTGGACGATTCGGGAGGGGAGTCCGAGCGAGAGGACAGCGAGTTCCCCTGTCCCTCCTGTCCAGAGGTTTTCTCCACCCAGCAGCAGCTAAAGGAGCACATAGAACTGCACCAGGCATCTGTGAGACAGCGCCAGTGCAGCGTTTGTGCGTGTGAGATGGACGGGTCCAAAGGGCCGTCCTCCAGGAAGCAGAGGCTGTACCACTGCATTCCCTGCCAGCAGGGCTTCTCCGCTTTGGACTCGTTTCTAGAACACTGCCAGGAGCACCTCCGGGTTCGGGTGGAGGTGGAGGAGCAGCGCCTCTCCCTGCAGCCCACTAAAGCCTGACCTCCAGCTGCAGCTTCCTTATGCGCCAAACGGACAGCAGCGGCTGGACCCGAGTGTTGGTTCTGCTCCCTGAGTTGGATTGTGGTGCGTTCAGGTGCTGAACATGTCTGCTTGGTGTAGGAGAGCTGAAAATGCTAAAATGTGTGAAAGTAACTATTTGACTAATGAAGTTGATGACTGAATGTTATTCTGTAGCAACATATCAGGGTCTAAAGGAAATCCATGTAAGCTTTTGAGCACAGATTACCTTTCAGGTGTTCTGATCTCTGGATTCTGATTGGTTTAAATGACACCCAACAGTTTAAACAGAGCTGCAGATGACAGGACCAAGCATGGCCACTGAAACGGTTGGGAGCAAATATGAAATGGCAATCAGAACAGCATTACCAGAGATGGTTATCAGCTCGTGAACCACAGCAGCTTTTTACTGATGGGTTTAAATCTCTACACACTACAGTTTACGTTAGTTAAGTGGATTTTTATTGTTAGTCAAAGCTCCAGTTTGCCTTAAAAAGTGAATAAATGCTTTAATCAGATCATCCTTTCCCCCCTGATTGAATCACAACAGAAGGATCCTGCTGGATCTCTGTACGTGTTCTCGGCTGGCTTCAATTTTTTTTGGCACATTTTTGAAGGACTCTTGAAAAATGCTCTGCTGCAATGTGTGCTATTATGCTGATGAAGCATACTTATACTTCTGAAGACACATAGTACAACTTGATTTGAATTCTTGCGTTTGTTTGAATTCTTGCGTTTGTTTGGGTCCTGTGCCAAGTATTTCCTTCTGCCCCGTCCCTCCCTGAGTAGAAAAAACTGGTACAAGATACTTCAATTTGAACAAAAATTGAACCTTTCATTTACTTTCTGAAGTAACAGTAAATCTCTGGGCTGATGCTGTGTCCAGCTTCTGTGGAGGTTTTGGTTCAGCTGAGCTGTTCCAAGCATCTTTCATTGAAATACTTGTTCTCTGTAGTTCACATTCAGTTTGAAACAGTTGGCTTGAACGTCTCACCTATGCAAATGTGGATTAACAGCGGTTGAGAAACAACTGGCTATTTTTTTGTTTTTGTTTAGATACTGTCTTTAAGGTGCTACTGTGAAATATAAATGTTTATTTTATAACTTTTTTCTTTAATAAATTGGTTCATATTGCTTTATAGATGACAGAATAAAACTATACAGCTGAAATATTTGTGTTTTTTCTCATTGTGAGACTGGTGTTAAGATTTGATGGTGGATTATTCTGCCTTAACATGACTGGCCTCCTGTGTGTGTGTGTGGGAGGAGGGGGGGGGGAGCCTTTTAGTGAATTTGTTCATTGGAAAAATCCTATATTTAATTTTTTTTTTTTTTAACCAAGCCATATGTGACATTGGTTGTTAATAAAGATGTGACATTTTCGGAATGTATGCTTTTTAACTTCAGAGTTTCTGAAAACCTCCATCTTCTGTTTAATCAAGGATGGCGTCATGGTGACAGCAGCTGATTTATCTCTTTAAAAAATATCTCAAAGTACTTGTAATTAAACTAAGACATTTGGATTTTTTTTATTCTATATGTACTTCTATATAAGACTTTTGAATTGGTTTAAAATCATCACATTTCAACATTAAACATTGGTTTAGTGATTCTACAAAACCTGATTCTCTCAGTTCTTCCAGACTCTGCCTCCTCCTGGCCTCTTGGGGGCAGTGTGTGGTTGGAACGTTGAAACCGGTCGCTGATAAGCCCTTTTCACAAACATGTCAGACAACTTCCGTTCTGACCCTATGCACGCTTTCCTTCCGCGGCTTTGTCAAACGAACAGTTAGCATACAGGTTTTCTGCAACTAAAGACAAAATGAGTAAAGCACACCCACCAGAGCTGAAGAAGTAAGTTTACTTGGGTTTAACGCAAAGCGGGAACGGTAATCTGACTGTTTTTGTTCTTGGTAGAAATGAGAGCGGCGTATTATCTCAGTTGTATGGTTTTCAGTGGCAGTATGCTAACATTAGCAGTGTTGTTGGAACTGTCCTGAATGTAACTTTTATTTACAGAAAATGTCTTTCTATTTTAGGTTTATGGACAAGAAGCTTTCCTGTGAGTATGGCTCAATTTTCATTCCCAGACGCTGCACTTTTGTGTTAAAGTGTTAGCTTGTAACACGCCAGAGTCAGATGTGGCTAATCACTAGCTACATTTACTCGATCAACTTTTTGAGCAATGAAATACTTCTAGGAGTGGTTTTACTCCACCTTCTTTGGCTAATGTTATAAAGTAAGGGTTCAGCACTGTTTCAGTCTCATTTCCCATCCTCTAATTATTTCACTGAATGACAGCCATGATTAGAGCAAAAGGAAACCTCCACACACCTGGAGTTTATGTTAAGACTTCTAGTTTGTTAGACAAGCTTCATTGTTCTAACATTTCTATCTACCGATCCTGTTGTAACAGCAAAAGTGGCTGTCACAAAGTATTTTACAATCTTCTAAGGTGATTATTTTTAATTACCTAATGGTTTCCACAGCTTAATGGAGAAAATCTAATTTGGAGTTGTATTTCTTCTGCCTAAATATTGCTTTTTTTGGTCATTTTTGTAGCTTGTTTCTTTGTGTTTTGAAGTACCACAATTACAGAATACAAAACTTCTATAAATAAAATTGTATGGATCAATTCAGTATTTGATCGACCTTTTAAACACACCATTTCTTTAACTTGTTTAGGATTACTTTTTTATGCTACTACTACTGCATACAATAGTATCAGAGGTTTTTAATACAATTATCTTGGGCTTTTTTTCCCCAACTATCTGGATGGCAAGCAGCTTCACAAACAGTTGGATTTTGGTCTTGTTTTTGAAAGTTGTTGCAGTTACATGTCTTATCATTCAACTGTTTTGTCCACATAAATTCCTGCCTTGCGCTGTCGGATTTGTACTTTAAAATGGGCTCAATTTGAGATGAAGAAAGGGGAGGAAAGCTGTTGGACTTAAGTGTTTCAGCACTTTCAGACTAGCGTTGTAAATAAGAAGTTGTTCTAATGTTTTGCCTAGTGAAATGAAAGTTCAACTGATTAAGGAATTTCAGATTGTAAAAAATAGCAAACACTGACCTAAACCTTTTTTATATTTTCTTAAACTGAGTAATGGCCTTTAAAGCCTTTCTAATATTAGCTCCAACAATTTCAGTTTAATTATAGATTAAATTAATTCCTTGTTTGATAAATCTTAGAATTTTATATACTAAGATTTAGTATATAAAATACTAAAACTAGAGATGACCATATCTGCTGCTCTAGCAGCTGTGAAATAACCCTTTATTTAATTTCTTTTTTTCTCTAAATGTTTACCGTCTCCTTTATGTCATACTGTTCTAACATATTTTTTGTAAATTTGATCTAAAGAAATCAAACATCTGGAGCAGACTGCTTGTAACAAAGCATTTCACATTGGCAAAAAGGAAATATATTCATATGAGCAAACATGCATTTTCTATTGAGGGAAAAACTTCCAACCTCAGATATTTTGAGGTAGTCATATTTTCTGATGAATTAGTAAATCTCACTTTAAGCTTACGGGTAATTTTATCTATCAATCTTTTAGAAACACTGACTTATGCAAACTTTTGTGCTCGTCAGGTTGTAATTTCTTTCTTTCTTTTTTTTTTTTTACAGCCAAATTATTTAAAATAGTTGGAACTCTTAATGCCCTCACTAAGAAACCTGACAGTCCAAAGAAAACTGAACTGGAATAAATTTAGCTTAGTGTTTTGTTTCTGACGTCTGATCTGGTTTCAAAATCTTCTGAAAGGTTCTGGGTTTGTGTTGCAGTGAAGCTGAACGGAGGGAGGCATGTTCAGGGCATCCTACGAGGATTCGACCCCTTCATGAACCTGGTGGTGGACGACTGTCTGGAGATGGGTCCAGGTGGACAGCAGAACACCATTGGCATGGTGGTCAGTACCTCGAAGTTCAGGAACCCGCTTCAGCTTTTAATGTTTGTTAGCCAAGAAACGGCGAGTTAATCTGATTATAGACACGGAGAGAAAGCACCCAGATTTACAACTACTGATTATATTCAATTACAATATAGAATTATATTTTAAAAAATGCAATGCTTTGTATTTTAATCAGTGTTTTTTTTTCTCTGCTGCAGGTTATCAGAGGAAACAGCATCATCATGTTGGAGGCTTTAGAGAGAGTATGAGAGGAGAGGAAGATAGTGGAAAGAATGAGCTGCGGTTAAATCTTTTGTTACTCAATTTTTAAGTTTTTTTGTTCTTCAGGCTCAGCAGTTGTGTGATGGTGAATTTCTCTTCATTTTGGTGTTTTGTGATTTAATGGGAATAAATTAAAATTTCCTTATTTGTTTTTGTGTCTGTCCTTTTTTATGATAAGGGAATTTATTGTTTTATAATAGCCACTTAGCTAAATTGACTATAAACTAAATATTAGCTGGGTATGTCTGGATATTATATGATTTGGGGTTTTTATTTTATTTTATTTTTTCGGAGGGAAGTTTTCTGGAAAGCAGTGGTTTATTTAAGCTGACATTGAATGGAAATCCTCCAGACAATATGTACTCATCAAAATTCCTGAACTACTTCCACAAGCCATAAAACAGCATGTGCATAGCTAAGCTACAGCATCTGACAGTTGGATTGATACGATACACAAACGTTTTGTAAGGTATTTGATGAAAATGAGTCTGGCTTGTTCAGTTTAGTAAGAAAAAAGCAATGTAAGAAAAATTGCATCTAAACAAACCATAGTGCACAGCAGCATATTAAGAGAATGTCAAAAACTTATAGACACAGATGCCCTGTTTCAGTGGTCATTAAGTGATTTAAGGGACTGAGTTAAAGAAGACGAATGATATAGAAAACATGGTTTGAAATTTGTACTTTAGTTACTTAAACCTTTCAGTAAAAGATACACTGAATGCACTTCTCAAAAGTGAAACTCAGAGTTAACCAACAGAGGGCGCTGTCTACGCTTCCGTCCGGCAGGTAGACTTTTACTTTGAAAGCGTATTGACGTCACAGTCGTTGCGTCTCCTTCACGTAGCCGTTTTGACGGAATGTGGAAAGCAGCAATGTCGGAGGAGGTTGGGAAGGCGGTCCAGTCGGTGCTGGAGCGGGTGAAACAGGCGGCGGCGCGGCGGCCTAAGGTAACAGCGGCCGCGAGAGCCGCTCGCTGATGCCCCGCTATGTGAAGGCGGGGGAGAGAGCGGAGGTTATGAACGACTGCCAAACATCTCAACCTTTGGATGGAAGGCACTCGAGCCTGTAGCAGCACTTTTATAACACGATTCGTGATTTAAAGTGACAGCATGTTAATGCGAGGATCCTCTCGTTCTGTGGATGCACGTTCATGTCTTAGCATCATGTTGTGGATCAAGCCGAGCCAATCAATTTCTTGTTTTTATCACAGCAGGTGGTCAGCTTTGACCAGAATGAGCCTGATTTCTGACAGTTTGTCTCAGATCATAGAGACCTTCTTGTTATTTTTTTTTTAAATGTCATCTCTGTCGATAATTTTCATTTGACCTAATTAAGCTGTGTCTAAATTTATCTGGAAGCATCAAGGTATAAAAAGGCTCCTAAACTCTTGAGATGGACCAGTGATGAATCAGACATATTGACAACTAAGTCATTTGGAACTAACAGCTTGTCCACCAGAGGAAAAAAAATCAATATTCCAATACAAGATGTGATTCTCAGTTATTTGAATGAAGAGAATGTCAGTCAGTTGGTTATGATGCAGCACACTGTCCCGGTTTGGTCCTTTTGTTGCTTCCTCACAGCATCTCAACCAGTACAGAGTAGCTCATACTTGCGGACTAAAAGTCACATGGTGTTTTTCAGGCTTTTTAGCAAATATAAATCTGAAAAGTTCATCCACCGAATCAGATTATGGATAATATGTCCTTCCTCAGACGCTCCCGGCTGTGCCGCCCCGCCTTGTAGCCGTCAGCAAGACCAAACCCCCAGAGATGATTGTGGAGGCCTACAGGCAAGGGCAGCGCAACTTTGGAGAGAACTATGTGAGTATGGAACGCTGCTGGCCATCAAGGAATTGATGGAGACTGACCTCTATACGTCTCTCCTTCCAGGTCAATGAGCTTGTGGACAAAGCGTCAGATCCACTGGTAGGTTCACATGTTCCATTGGATGGCGTGCAGAGTTTGACCTTTTAGCTTTTTCAACTGTCCTTCTTCCTCCTTATCTAGATTTTGGAGTCATGCCCAGAAATCAAGTGGCATTTCATCGGCCACCTACAGAAGAACAACGTCAACAAGTTGCTGGGTGAGTGGCGTCGTCTCTGCTAGTCTTTCCTCCATCAGCTTCCTGTTTGCAAACCGTCACGAGTCGTTTTGTCCTCCAGGCATCCCTAACCTCTTCCTCGTGGAGACCATCGACTCCGCCAAGCTGGCCGACAAGGTCAACAGCTCGTGGCAGCGTCTCCGAGGAGCGAGCAGCCAGAGGTTAAAGGTCATGGTGCAGATCAACACCAGTGGCGAGCAGAGTGAGTGTCGCTGGTCACAGAAATGAAGTTCCAGATTGCGTTTGCTGATGCAGAGCTCTACATACTTGGTTTCAGACAAACACGGCCTGCCGCCGGAGGACACGGTCAACATGGTGAAACACATCCTGTCGCAGTGCTCCGCCCTGCATTTCTTAGGACTCATGACCATCGGCCGCTACGGCTACGACCTCACACTGGGGCCCAACCCTGACTTTCAGGTACAAACCTTCAGAGAAAGTCAGTTCATTTCTAGGAATCAAGGACATTTTTCACATGTTAATACATTGTGAAATTATTTTATGAGTGATTTTATGAGTCTTGGCTGGACACTTTATTCCACTTCTTTAGCTTTCAGATGATGTTTTTAGAGTCTGCCCATCAGTCAACCAATAAACTGGATTTTGGTCACATGGGTAACAGGTCCAGGAGGGAAAACCAGCAACACTCCCCAGCTCATTCTGGAGGCTCCAAAGTTATATTGGATTACAGCCTATTAGGGTCTACTCCCAGCCTCGCTCCTCCAGACTAGAGGCAGCAGCCATTAGCACACACTTGGTGGAACTGCACGTCTGCTGAGCTCATCATATGTACTGCTTCTTAGTATAACCCTCCTAAGGATGGTTGTAAACAGCATAATGAGAAGCATTGTCGTAATAATGAGCTGGAAAGGGCAGGAGCTCCTTAAAGAGACAGATGTCAATTTTATGGTGTCAAATATAGCTGTCATGAAAATCCATATTCTTTTTAAGTTATTTCAAATATATATTGCATTTTCATAATAACTCAAGGTAACCATTACTTCATTGTGATATAAAATGGATCCATGTGCCTAGAAAATACATAATACCGCCTTTTAAATGCTCCAGGACATCAAACACATTTAGGTAAATACCAAAGTAGTTTTCAACTCATGGATGATTTGTTGATGCTTTCTTGGAGTAGCTTCACCTTTGTTCCATGTGTTTTTTTTTTTAAGCATACAGTAACAGTTCCCACTGAGTCCTAATGTTGATGAAGGCCCTACTTCATGCAGTCAGGTTTTGTTGAAGTGATTTGTTTTTTCTTCTGGTGAGACAATAAAAAAAAGCCCCAAAAAGTGACTAATCACAGTTAGTTGTAGACAGAAAAAGAGGAGAGTCGCAATTAGAAAAAACACCATGCATACAGATAGAAAGTCCTGTTGCCCTGAAGCATTTTATTTATCTAAGTGCAATGGTAAAAAGTTAAGTTTGGACTTCATGTCTACGTAGACTAAAGGTTGGGGTCTAACTCGTCTAACTCGTAGATGCTGTTGAGTCGGCGGCAGGAGGTGTGTGAGGGCTTGAAGCTGCCCATGGAGGAGGTGGAGCTCAGCATGGGCATGTCCACTGATTTTGAACATGCGGTAAGTTATTTGTGCTCGTTATCACGACAAAGCAGTGGAAGCGCTGGTTATAGGAAATGTGAGACAAGGAGAGGGAACAGAACTGCCGTGCAAACAGCCTTCATCCACTTCAAAATGAGAGCATCAATATAAACTTAACTATTTTAAGAACGCTTAGCAGCTGATAAACAAGATGTATTTCACGTGTCATATTTGCTGTTACTAAAAGTTTACAGCTTAGCTTAAGGGAAGCTAAGTGTGCTGCACATTTTCAAAGTTAACTGAATCACTGAAAGGAAAACTTAGCTATGCTGTTAGCGTATTAGTGGAAGTGTCCCCCCCACTGCAGCACGCTAGATCAATTTTTACTTTTACCTTCCATATTACACCGTTTTTGAATTTCAATGTTACTTTCTGAACAGCAATTCAATTTACATTTCTTTCCTCTTTGGTCTGACTTGTACTTTCTCCTGTGGATTCAAGATCGAAGTGGGCGCCACCAACGTGCGAGTCGGCAGCATCATCTTCGGCAACAGGGAGTACCCCAACAGTGCGCTAAACACTCCTAACCCCAGTCCCCTTCCCAGTCCGGCTCCCAGCCCCGAGAAAACGGCCAAGACGGTGTCAGAAGAGGCTGCTAAGAAGATGCACCATCTCACCGTATCTGAACACTAAAAGGAGATTATTAAAATACCTCCAGGACAATGAGGGGGTGGGGGGACTAACATACATTTGGGGTTAGGACTGCAGCCTTCTTACATCGTTATAAAAAAAAAAAGTAGTCACAAAATAAGAAACTTTCTTTCCCCTTTTAGATTTTTCTAATCATTAAATTGACATTCAGTTAAGAAGTAAATGAGATAAGATGTCTTCTCCATCTCTACCAGTTGTGTCTAAAAGCTGTTTCCAGCTTGGAGGGCTCTCACTTCCAACGCGTGGAAAAACAGTGACCACCAGTGGATTCAAGCCAATGAAAAACAGGAACTCAGATGTAGTAAGACTTTTTTTGCGGCAGTGGCTTAGGTGTTAGCAGTCAGTATCTTCCATGAAGTTGACAGTAGTCCAGTAGGCTCAATTTTTCCACAACTCAAATCAGAGAATTTTTTTAGCTGTTTGATTAAATGCTGCTTTTTTTTTGCACCTCAGATTTAATGAGACTTGCACAATTGGGTCACTATTTATTCAGACATGTAGCATTAACATCCATATGGAGCTATAACATATGCACTAGGAGTTGTTGTGGCTCTTTAGAAAGCAGATATTCTGTACATATCATTCATTGCAGAATAAGGCCTGTGCTCTTTTCTTTCTAAATCTTACATTTCATTGTCCAAGCTATCAAAAATGATTAGTGTTGGCTTGTTTTACTGACAAACAATAACTGTTGCACATTTGTTCTGTCTCTTCAGAGTAGTTATTCTTGACTCCCAGGTGAGAATTTCTCTTGGATTCACTGAATGGCATAATTAGTAGATCTACCACTGGTAGGATAATGACTGCTCACAGCTAGTCCACATAACCTCACATCTAGTACTGATTATTTTTGTTTGTTTTTAGAAAAATATCTAAGTGGTGTTAAACACTTTACACATATGAAGGCCTTTTAGTTGCCATTACTCTGATAGTTTATTAAAGAGACACTAGCTTTATGAAATCAGTTTCTCTTGCGTTCTAATAGGAAATTGTTGAGCTGGTTCATTGTTTTCTATTTTTCCAACTAAACAATGTGAGGTCAAAAGTTCCACTCGCTCCAATGAACCATTTTCCTTGTAAAACAAAGATTTGATTTAATAAATTGTTTATCCCTTTATAAGAATTACCGTGCATTTGATATGGTTTCCTATGATGTGCCAAATGTCTCAGATTTTATTCTTGATATTGACAAATCCGAGGGGAGGTTTTGTTTCTGTTCTGTGTGTGTGTGTGTGTTTGTGTCTGTGCAGTGGTGTGTTATTCCAGATGAGAGAAAGTGAATCTATGCAAATGTTTGGTTCTCAAAGCTGCCAGCTGTGACGTCCAGCGGTTTCCACTGAGGAACGCAGTGTTTTCCTGTTCTCATATAAAAGTGTCAGTGGAATAATAACAAAATAACCAACAAAAAAAACTCTAAGATAGGAGGTAAACTTGTGATTAGATGTGTCCTTACTGTCAATAAGGCATTTCGGCATCGTTTGGTTTTTGAGGAGAGGCCAAAGCCAAGCAATAAATCTTACTGTTGAAAATTTTGGTTAATTGCTGTGTATTTATTCCTTTAGTGGGGGGAGGCGCATATTAAGTATAAGACGTGGACATCTTTTGGACAAAGTTTCTTTATTAATCATTTCAGGATGAAATCCAGATCAAAATTAAATTAAACATTGAAAAACAATTTTCAGAACTGACGTCTTCTTTTATGAGTTACCACCATACGATATTTGACAGTTTGCCCTGGATTGACAAATCAGCTCTCAAAATGGCAAACCTGGCATTTTGTCACTGCTAAATAAATAAAATCTGATGAAGCAGCAGTCTGTCCGAAAACAGTCTGTGAGCTAAAACCTTAAACAACCTGGAAGAAAAACCTTTCGATTCACTTCCTATTTCACATTTATAAGGCATTAATGCAGCTGAAAGCATAAAGTACAAGCAAAAACCAAATGTTTTCATTTTTTCCCCCATCATACTTCCAGGAGCTGAAACTTTGACTTTGCACCTGAGAGTAGTGTTGCACGATGCGTCAAGAGTCAACACTGGCGACGGCCATTTTACCATCTTTTTCTTTTTTTTTTAAATAGAGGTAGGAGGGATTTCATAGTGTGTGTTTGGTCATGTGACAATAATGGTGACGCAGCGCAGAATAGTGGTGTTTAACTGAAGCAGCAATTTGGTGTGTTTGTTTTTGTTTTAATGGTATTAAAAGGGTAAGAAATGTATCATAAATCATGTCAATAATAACCCTACCCTTTTCTGGAAAGAAAATTTTGACCCCATTCCCACTGTGCATCAGCCACTGGAATGACGAAAATACAGCAAAGAAACCTGGACTGGTGAGTCAAACATTCAGTCTATAGAAAGAAACAAAAACACACTGATGATGACTGAACAGTTTAAGCGCAAAATACTCAAAATACTTTAAGTAAAAGGAAAAAGCAAAACTGCACAATCACCAAAAAACATTCAACACCTAAACCAGCAATCATGAACTCATGTGTTGTGGAATGAGTGAAACACACCGGCTAAAACGTTTACAATAACTTTATACATTTCCTTTTATCTAATTTTAATCAAGAAATAGAAAGTGTTATAAACTTAGATCACTACGTTACTTCCTGCCTCTGAATGTGTCAACAAGCTGATAAATGTTCATATCATGTGTGAAATGCAGGATAAAGAAATTATAAAAAGAGAGAAAGAAGGGCTTGCTCTAACGTTCTAAAATTCAAGTACACTTGTATGGTCTAGTCCAATCACTGGAGGATTCTGTCCCTTTAATCAGTTACTACACGTTCTGGAGTATGGCTTCATCTGACAGTTCTTTTGAAAGCACCTAAAGTCTGAGATGGACATGCAGCCTTTATGGCCTCTGCAAAGACACGACGGACGTTTTGCCGACATTCCAAGATGAAACACCTGGGAAACCTCCAGATGGTCCTAATCAAAACCTCAACAGCCAACAGCTGTTTATGGACGGCTTACTTGACCTTTTGGTCACAATGTTGTGACTGATTGGTGTTTAAATTCAACCAAAATTGAAAGAAATCAAAATACATTTTGACCTACATGACAGGCTGCAACCATATTCTAGTAGGACTTTAATTGGTTATGTACAACATGTTTTTGTTTTGTATTTATTTATTTTTTTGCACCGTTAAGAAACTTTCACGCAATAACCACTGTGACCTGATAAGGATAATACCTTCAGACAGCCTCCATGACACCAAGCCAGATGGAAAAGGTTCCACACGTCTTACATTGGACACAGCTCTATGAACACGCTAGAGACAACGCCCCTTTGGTTCCACAATCTCAGCTCTGTATTCTGAAAGCTCACATGGCCCCTGATGTCAGCAGGATGTTTAAGGTGGACTGATTACCTCAAACAGGCTTCAGAAAGGTTCCATGTCAGGAAACCAAATTCAGCAGGTCAAACTCTGACGTCTCCCATCTCAAAGAAATATTAACAACAGATGAAAATGTCCTGAAATTGCAAACCAACTGTTCGTGTATCAGGATAATATTTGGACACTTTGGAAATCAGGTTGAACACAACTGAAGGCTGTTATGAAACAGCAGCTAAACAAACTTGTTAAGTTATTTTCATGTAACAGTTTTGATATTCTATGTCTTTCACAGAAATCCTTTAGTGTAAAAACCTACAAAAAGAACAAAAAAATGTCCAGTGTGGTCCAAAAAAAATAAAAACCTAAACATGAGTAGAAATGTTGCTGGAATACGGGGTTTCTGCAGAAAACCTAAAACATTAAGAAATGAAACCTGAAAGCTTCCCAGGACTGGTGTGTGGATCAACTGGTACCAGATTCGGCAGCCGACCGGGTCTGCTCCTCCTTTTAGTCCACCATGTTCCTCTCGTCTCCCGGAACGTGCTAAACCAGTTTTTTGGCTTCAAAGAAGCTTTTCAGGTGCCTCATCTGCCAGATCCCGGTGACGATGAGGATGAAGGTCTGAGCGATGGACCACCAGAGGACGCGCTGGTTGGTGCTCTCGCTCGTCATGCGGAACCTCTCCTCCCGGTACTGCCAGACACAAACCAGCGCAGTGAGCTCAAGGCTTAAGCAGCTCTGGTAAACATCTCAATTGTGTTTTTTGTTTTTGTTTTTCTGAACTGACCCTCTGGTAGCTCTGCTCCTTCTGGATCTGCTCCACCTGGTCCAGCAGCTGTCGCACTCGCAGCTGCAGCTCGGTCAGCTTATCTTTCGCTGCGATTTCAGGGTAGTTGTTGGTGTGTTCTCCGACCTGGATCTCCAAATGGACTCTCTGCAACATTACAGCCAAGTAAATTGCCGCTCCAGCCTTTATCCAGATACATTTATTTAAGGGAAGCTGAAAAGCCTTAATGTTTTCAAAGTCAGCAAAAGCGCTACAAAACATATTAGCACATTAGCAGAAGTGTGCCCACCACTGGAATCCATGACGCCAACGAGCCATTTAACATCTGGTCAGATGAGACCAAAAGGGAATTTTTTGGCACACATCTAAAAACCAAACACGCCACCTCACCCTCAACACACCATGAAATATAATAGTGGCAGCATCATACTGTGGGGCTGGATTCTTCAGATAGGGCAGATCTGTCCTTCCATCATCAGAGTTGATGGAAGGAGCTAAATGCAACCTGGTTCTGAAGGGAAACCTCCAGGTTTCCTCTGAACGTAAACCCAGAGCTACAACAGAACGGTTTACCAAAGCATATTTGCCCGATAGAACGGCCTACTGGAAATTTGTATCACAGGTGTTCTGCATTAAATGGGTCTGAGCGTAAGCAGTTTTAAAAAACCAAAAAGCTGAGCAATAAAAAACATCCATCCTCCAAAAGACTTCTAAAAAGTACTGACTTACTGGTTCAACTTCTGGATTTTATTCAGAAAAACACTGAAGATTATTATTGTTCTTCCAGGTTGCATTTATGCACGACTTTGTGCACAAGATGCTTGTAAAATACATCAACGTTTAAGGCTGCAAAGTGAAAAATGTCCAGGGGTGTGAATGCTTTTGCAAGTCGCGAACGAAACATAGCAAGAAGGTTAACAGCTTTAAGCTAAAAAAAAATTTAAAAGTAGACAAAACATCCACATGGAAGCCGTTTCTTTAATTAAATATCAATCAATCAATAAACCGTTGGAGGCGACGTTCCTACCAGCTTCCCTCCAGCGAACAGAGCCATCTTGGTGGAGTTGGAGTGCAGGCAGATCTGATGCTCTCCAGGAGTGTGGGAGGTGAACGTGAAGCGGCCCTCGGAGCCGTACTGACGGGACAGGATGATCTGGAACACAGCGAGACCAGGAGCTTTAGGTTGCCGTGGCGAGTGACGCGCTGAGTGTCGCGGTGACACCGCCGCTCTGAGCTCACCTTCGTGTCTGGATCCTTGATCTCGACGTGCATCCCGAGGCCAGGAGTGGAGGGGAGGAAGGAACCGGTCTGCTTGTCCCAAAGCTGGGTCCGGTATTTTCCTGCCAGATACAGAACATCCCACAGCTCTTAAAGGGACAGTAGCATGAATTTGTTCCTTGGACATGGTATATTTCTGATTTAAACCAATAAATTTGAATGATTCCCGTTACTGACTAAGTTCTAAACTTCAGGCATAAAACACACTAAGCATTGCTCTGAAAGTATTTTCAATATTTTCCACAAAAAATATCAATTTAAGTTCATGGTTGTATTTCTAGTATTTGAAGTTATTTTGAAAATATTTTCTATCATTAAATAGTAGACTTTAAAAAAAAAAATTTGAAGATGAGTTGGGATAAACTCTGAAACAGCTTTCCATTTATTTTCAATGCTGAAGGGATGCAAAACGTATCTGCAAGCATTTTATTTTATTTTGCTCTGTAGATTGAAAATCAAGTCTGATTTTCAAGTGAAAATATTTGTGACAACTTTAACTTCAGGTGAGCCACAGCGGCGTCTTTTTTTCGCTGCTTTTTATTCCGTTTTACTGAGAAACACTTTGTGACTGCACTCTGAGAGACATGCTGCATACATGTCATTTATTTCCGATTGGAAGGCCTCCGTGCCATCGCCTCAATCTTCAGCGCCTTCAACAGATCCTCTTTAAATTGAAAGTAGGTGCAGCTCGAAACCACTGAAAGCCTTCTTATTATATGTGCTGCTGATCAAATAGAAAAGTGTATGTCTGCTGAGATGGATGACTGACTGCTTCAAACCCAGTTCCTCTGACCTCTCACCTCTGGGTATGGATTCTGCTCTCTGTGTGGTTAAAGTGTCACCAGTCGCAGCAGTGCAGCTCTGCTCTGGATGACTGGATTAATAACCATCCTGACAGTGATGGAGGGACAGTGCCTTTCTGCTGCTTCCTTCAGGTCACGCTAAAGTGAAACCCCAACAACTGGCCTTCAGCAGATTTCATCTCCTTCTCTGAATGAGGACACATTGAATCAGATTCTGAACAACGAGCAAAGTGTTGAACAGTTTACGTAGACAGGCAAAAAAAAAAAAAAGACCTCACGTTTCTTTTCTCCCTGTCTGAAGTTAAATCAGAGCAAAACTTATTTTGTGAGAGGAAAAGAGTGGGTGCTTCTTCTTATTCGGTGTATGTAAACTTCTGGTTTCAACTGTATATTGAGTGAAACTTGTGTGTGTGGCGCAGCTAGCTACTACATCAGAGACAGATGCGCATTTCACGGACAGTGGAAGTGTCATCGTTTCATCAGGATCGCTGTAATCAGCCCAGCCGGGCTCCGTCTGATGCCGCATCTTCGTTACAACGAGCAGCGCCGCCTGCTAGCGCCGCCTGCTAGCTGGAGCTCCGGCTCAGCTGCTAGCTTACCGATGACCATGGTCTCGTCGGGAATTTCCTCAATGAAGCATTTTTTCTCTGTCTCTCCAATGTGGAAGTACAGCCCACAGCTGGGGTAAATCCAGGCTAGCAGGATAGCGACAGCGGCGGCTGGGACGGAGCGCATCATGTCACCTCCTTCACTTTAGCGTACATCAGCAGCTTCCCCTGCGGAACAAGGAAGGGGATTTCCTGCGAGCTGGAGAACTGTGTGCCCTGGGTTTGGACTGACAGGCACAACGTTGTCGTCTAACAATGCAAAAGCCCCCGTTTTTTATAGAAGACGATTTTGACCACTGAAAAAATAATAATAATAATATATATTTTCGGTTTGTTTTCACCTAAAAAAATATTTGAAACGATTTTTCATTTAGCGATCAAAAGGTCTATTTCACAAGAGCATCTTGACCAAGACAGGCAGCAGCAACAATGGAAAAAAGTTTGAAAACATTTGATTTGCCAGAAAAAAACAGACACTTCAACCATAATCTCAGAAATTCAATCCATCAACAATATAAGTAGCATGAAAGTCTAAAAATAAACCCAGCAGAATCACTTGCAATCCAGTGTTTCAAGGAGATTCAAAGGTGATACACTCCAGAGTTTTGTAGTTCATTCGATGAATAAATGGCAATTTACTAAACATATGAGTTACATTTTTTTTTTTGTATTTACATATTTGAGTTACAAGTTTGAAAACAAAAAGTTTCACCCGTACGAATAATCCAAAAGGTCAAAGGTCATACAAAACGCAGGTCCATATCTTATTAACGTGACCTGTCTGTTTTGATCCAAGGAGCAATGATTTCATAAAGTCAATTATGCAATTAGGTGACCAGATGTACTCTTTGTGGAGCAAAGCTACCCTGCTACATGTAGGCAACCAGACTCTGTCTAAGCCTGAAATGTCTCAACAGGACGCAGAAAATTAATAGGAAAGTTGGAAATTCCTCGCCATCCTTGATTTCAAAATCCATTATGTCAAAGTGAAGTCATGAGTTATTTGAGTAAAGGTTCAATACAAGTCCAAAGTCTTTCATGACATTCACAAGTTGAATACAAAGTCATTTATGACGCATGTCTAATTTGATTCCAAGTCTCATGACTCCAGTCCACGTCTTTGTCGTTTGCACTTTAAAATATACATGTTGGCATTTTGCAGCAGCATGTTCACAAGAGTTTTTTTTAATTCACAAGACGTCTGTGTGACTCATTCGATGTGCCACAAACCTTCAGAGGTCTGCAAAGCTGCCTCATAACTGAGTTATGAACCAGTTACTTCCTGCACAACATTCAGCAGCCTTTCTGACTTTAGGAGTCAACGCTGACAAGGAGCCTTTAACTTTCCAAGCTCAAACGGAGACATTTGACTTCAATGAGGCGACTTGGAAATTCCACCTTCAAGAACAAATACCACAAACCACAAGCACCAACCTGCAAATGTTACTGCTATGGTGACGGTGGCAGTAACATCATTTCCAGATTCAAGTTCTAGATTGTTGCAAAAAACAAATAAAGTCGTGCCTCTAAAGTGAAACAAATTCAGCAGGAAGAGGAATGCACATTTTCTTTGCTGCTTTCACATCACAAGAATTTCATTTCAGAAGATCTACAGTCTGGTTTTCAGAACAACCAGACAGATTCGACTTCAACTGTTTCTTAAACCAAAGTTTGGCATTTCAGTTTCAGCTGCATGAGACTCATAACCACTTCATTTTCATTTTCCTCACTCCGTTTTTTAGGCTTTCACTTCTAATGGCTAATTAGCCAATATACTCCTAAAAACCTACAAATTATAGTACAGTTTTTTTTTTCCAGTGTGCTGAAGGCACACGGTGTCAGCTTGTTTGGTCTGATGCAGACCAAACACCTGTCAGACATTTGATCTGTGGTCTGATGTGTATGTATATACATATCATTTTTTGACACGAATGCTCGTTATATTTACTAATACCTGGCTTCTACCGCCTCTCTGGAAACTCTCAGAGTGCTCTGTGGGTGTCGTGTGACCTCAGTGTATTTGGATCCATAAACATCCTCGATGACTCAGAGCTGCTTGTACTCGACAGTCAACGCGCAGGGTAAAATACCCACACGTTCTCGGCTAACAACACTCCGAATCGGCAGATTTCTTCAGTCAACCCTCGGCGCACTCGGAACAAGTTACAGAACAAGACGAAAATGCCTCTCTGGAGACACTCAGCTCGTTGATTTAAGCCGGCGTTTAAATTAGCTTAAAAGAACTTCTTAATTTGCCCTGCCGACTGTTTGCTACATTAGCTTACCAAGCTAATTAGCTAGCTCTTAGCTGTCTGCTATTAGCCAGCAGTCCGAATAAACTGTGAAGGGCAGTTTCTCAGTGACAGCTTCGCTGTTTCCTTCCTGGCATCAAAACTAAAAGAGAAGAAAAGGTAAGATGTGGTTTGTGACTATAAATGCGCCTGGTTGTGTGTAAAAGTCTTCTCCGTTTGACGTTAACGTTTAACGTTAGCCTAATATAACTGTCAAACGTTTTGTTTATGTCCCTGAGCGTTACCGTGTCCGCTTTGGTGCGTTTTTATGATGCACGGTTTGGTTTATTTCTGCGATCCCCCCACGTTATTTGGTCGCGCTAGAGTTGATTTCAGCCCTACAGTGGCACCTTGAATGATGAGGTCATGTGTTGTGTTTTTTTCCGCTGCTGTTCACCTGGAAGCAGGTCAAACTGATCACACGGAAGAGAGGCTCGGCATTTTTCCAAAGATCCCAACAATCTGAAACTGAGGCTCCCTGGATAGTTTTCTCCCACTAAAGGAGGATTCTGTCAGATTTAAAAATGAAAGTGAAAGTCAGACTCATCTGCCCCCTTCATCTGCAGAAAACGTGCTCAGCCTCAGAAACCTGTGAATGATGAACTGAATAGTTGAGTGAGAAAGTGTATGTATTCCCTCAAAGGCTGTATTAATCGTTTTCATTTTAATCTGTTTCCTGTTACAATTCATCTTGATCCTTCACAATATTTAAGACCCTACTGGGAGCAAAAGTCGATTCGTATAAAACCAGAAATATTCATACGCTGGGATTTCTTCAGTCTTCAGTTCGTTTTATGTGATCGGCCAAAACAAAACTGTACAGTGGATCAGAAATGGTGCATGGGCTTGAAATCTTTCACATGCAAATCTGAAAAGTGTGGCATGAGCTCGTATTCAAGCCATCTTTGCTGCAACCAGGTTTCTACCCGGCTTTGCTTTTTTTGTTTTTGTTGTTGCCTATGTATGGTAAATTAAAAAAAAATGAGTCAGATTAAATGTTCTGTGAACACAGATCTTCCATTGTTGCTGCGGATTCTCAAGTACATGTACACTGGGATGTTCCAAGTACATGTACACTGGGATGTTCCAACTCGCATCCTCTGATCTACAGCAGTGTTATCGTCAATTTATCATATTGACGATAAATTCCCACCGCGATCAATTTCTCATCGTGATAAGAATTTTGATTTATTGTTGTCGCGATAAATTTCAGTCATTGGTGGTGAATTTAAAAAAATAAAAAATTCAATTGCATGTTTGATCAGAAATGTAACTTTTGCTGTTTTCTCTGCCGTTTGTTTCATAAGAGCATCAATAAATATCAGTAATTCCAAAAACGTGATTATTAAATGCAGTGTCTTGCAGTCGCAGCCAAACAGTTTCCTATAAAATGAGTAATATACATATTTTTTTAATCATAATCTTTACTACAACAGCACCACAAAATACTGCAATAAAATTCTAAGTCCATATCGCCCACCCTTTTCCTCGGCTCTTGCCTTGCATGTTATAGATTTTTCCCTACCTCAGCTGAGTAGGTGATTGCATAATCTCCTTAGTTTGCCTCCAATTGCTACAGAAACCTGTTAATCACTCCTTCATTTAAGCCAGGTATGCAGCAGCGTCTCTTCTGATTGGAGCAGCTTCTCCGCCTGTTTACAAGTGACTCTTGGAATCGATCCAAGTTATGATTCAGTGACTCGTATCCCAGGGGTGCTTTTTGTAAAAAACTGACTCTGACTCTGAAGGGTCAGAATATATTTTATATGAGGGCAACTGAGTAAAAGCAGGGTAAATACCTCAATTAATTTGAGTGCAAATGAGTAATTAATTATTATGTTTTTTAATTATCGGCCTCTCTTTTGACTCTGCCTCTGTTTAGATGGTGCAGCCACAGCCGGACGGCCCCATGCAGTGGGACATGTCTGGAGATGACAGCGGAGGGACGCTCAGGGTCCCACCAGAGCTCGCTGGCAATGAAGTGGTGACCAGACTGTTGGGCGACAACCAGCAGCTCCGAGGTATTGACTTACAAACACTAAAAACAAAGTGTAAAAAAAAGAAAAAGACTCAAAAAGCAGTTTTCTGGATCCAAAATATTCCCATGATTCGTCATGTCTGCTTCATCTTATTCTATTGTTCCCATCCATTCCTGTAGTTTATGCAGCAACAGTTTTTTTTTGGGATGTTTGTGCATTTTTTTATAGTGTAATGTAAAGGAACAGCTGACGAAGAACAGTCGATGGTAGCAGTTTGTGTTGCAACAAATCTAAAGCAGCCTCTGACAGAAGACTGGTGCTGTATAACAGCCTCATGACATGCTAACAGCTCAATTTCCACACGAGCAAAGATGATGTTTCACAGCAACATCAAGCTCTGCTCTGCTTCACAAGCTCTGCTAATCCAGCTCCTTCGGTTTTGCTGCTCCACTTTAAGTCTCTGGCTGTGAGAAAGTTAGAAAAGTTTGTGATTTGTTAAATGCAAGACACAGCTAACAATAAAAGAGGAGCTTATTACGGTTCCATATCAAACTCTTCTGATTATTACTAGTAGTAGAGTCAAAGTTGGCTTTTGTAATTGTTTGTGCTGGAAAAAGACGTCGACTGAAAGCTGGCACCTGTCTGTCCTCTAGAGGCTCTGCGGAGGAGCAACCAGGCCCTGCGTCAGCGCTGCGAAGAGATGGAGGGATGGCAGCGGCGGACCAGGGAGGAACGCGAATTCCTCAGCTGTCGTTTCCAGGAGGCCCGGGCGCTGGTGGAGAGGCTGGCGCAGGAGAACCACTCTTTGCAGAGCATGGTGAACGGACCAGGCTCGTCGTCCAACCACAGCTACAGCTCAGCCCAAATGGAGGCGTCACCGGGGCTTCCTGCCCGGAACGGCCCGCTGGATGAACCAAAGGTGGGTGTGCTGCAGACTTGCGTCGCTCCACCTTTCTCCTCCCACTGTTCAGAGAGGCTGTCACACATAACTAGACTGTGGTCGTCTTGTAACATTAAGAGGAAGCTTCTTCTCAATTTGTTTTCTAAATAAAAAAAAAACTGCATTATTTAAATATGTGAAATTTTGATTAATTTTCATCTATGGTGTCTGGAAAAGCATTTATAGATGGCTCTTATGCTTCCCTTGGTGACTGGATATTGTTTTATCAGCTGTGTTGCCAACTTGTCGAGTTTTATGACGAAAGATGGGTCACTTTGTTGCTCACTGCTTATGTTCTTTAGCCTAACTAAATCATCGCAGTCTGGATCTTCACAATCCAGACTGCGATTGTGAAGATCCAATTGCAAAAGTGACGGCAATTGTCACTTTTATCTCTGTTGGAAGGTTGTTCAAACAGTCAAATCTTTACACTGATTTTCTACTTACTGACGTCTCTCACTTGTCCTTAGAGATCTGAAAACCAGCCACTGTAGTTTGGACGATAACTCTCTAAATGTGTCATTTATATTCGAGATCATGGTGTCATGTGCAGTTAAAACAAGTTTGTGTCCTTATAACACCTGACAATGTCCGATATACAAACAAAATTGCCCTTCAAAAGATATTAATCATGAGCTTATTTTAATTTATCATGCAATTTATTGATTGCTCCGATAAATATCAGTTACAGCAAACCAATAGACACAAGAGATCTGTTTATTTTACTTCACTTCAGTATGGAGGTGTGCTGTATTGGTGCAAAGTTATCAAATACATGTGTAATTCAGCGCAGTTACATCCATACTTAAAAGAAAGAAAAGAAAATGTTCAGCACTGCTATTGGCTGATACTGAACCTCTGATATCGATATTGGTATGAAAAAAGTGAATCGGTGCATCCCTAAACTCAATGTAAAATTTTCGACACATGTGCCATAGAATTATTAGTCTGAAGAAACAGAATTCTAGTTTTTTGAACAACGTGGTGTTTTTATGTTTTGTCTTTCAGACTTTAGACCAATGGGAGAGGAAAAGAGTTGAAGAAACGGAGCAGCACACACAAACCACACCACTTCGCAGCCTGGTAGAGTGTTTCTTTAGTTTGTTCCATTTCACCTCATGTGTCTCAAGTTAAAAATGTTCATATTGTTTTAAGAGAAAACCATTAAATAAAACCCCAAAAATCAGTTATAATAATTCTGCAACATTTGTCTTCAAATACTTGCCCTACTTTTTTGGCATCAGATCCTGAAGTAACACTAATCTGCCAGCGAGGGGTACACTGATTGCAGTTTTGTGATCAATCACAGATCACAATCAAAGACTGATATGCCAATTCCAGTTCTGGCAAATTCACTTTTTTTTTTTTCTGAAACATTACCAAAGTCACCTGCTTCTATAACAATCGCATGGCTTTGTTTCTCCAGCCTGCAGAGGGTGCAAATGAGTTCCTGCAGCTGCTCAAGAGCCACAAAGAAAAAACAGAGGAAGAGATGAGAGAGATGAGAAGGAAAAATGAAGAGTTAAAGAGGGAACGGGACGAGGGGAAAGAAGTGTTGGAGCGACAGCATCGATGCATTGAACACCTGCGGGCTAAACTGTTCCATACACAGGTAGCACGCAATGCTAACTTCACTTCCTGTCCTGTAGACATGAAGTTGTATGTATGAATTTCAGATGCAATCTAGAACCATAGAAAATAAAATAATTTTTCTAAGTGGGTGATATGGACTTAGAATGTTATGATATGTTGAGATGTTGTTGTGATTAACGATGAAAATTATGATTTAGAATAAACTGTTCAGTATTTTTTAGGCAATTGTATGGCAGTAACATCATAGCACCACAAACAATGCTTTTGAAAAACATTCCCAGCTAGTTCAGCCTTTCGTAATCTTTTTAGGAAATTGTTTTGTTTTTTATTATGTTTTGTGGCCTGAAGGATTGTGTTAATATTTTGCAGATGAGCAGCAATGAGGAAGCTGTTCAGCTTCGCTCTGAGGCTCAGCACACCTCTGACTGGTAAAACTCAGTCACACACACACACACACGCACACACAGGTAGAAGATTATCTAAGCTAACAGTGCTAAACTAACTTTAAGCCAAAACCTTAACTTGGTTCTACTAAATGAACTCGCATTGTACCCTGTTATAACTGCAGCTTATTCTACTCTTCTAATTAAAGTTCTGTCCTTCCTCCTGCTTAACAAAACCTCTTCCTCTTCCTTATCTTCTTTGGCCTTGTTTGGTTCCTTTTGCCAGCTCTAGTCTGGCTAAACTCACAGAGCAGCTTCAGGCCACACAGGGCAGGTGAGCCTACAGCTCTGTGTGGCTTTTTGTTCCCTCTCTGCATGTGTCACTGCTTGCCTGTCTGACTCCAAAATCTGAACTCATTTTGTTTCCTGTGGGTTTCACAAGTAGATCAGATGTGTTGCACTGTATTATTCATCCACTTGGGTTTTTTTAATGCCATTCCAACACACCACAAAAGAATTTTGCCATGGTAAAAAAACTCCAATAATTTACTTCTTGATTATTTTCTGCATCTTTTAATACAAAGATATTTTATTTGGAATTATTTTCGCAACAAACAATGCATCGATTTCAGGAAAATGAGTGTTAGTGGAATAACTAATCAGCAACTTTACTCAAGTTTGTAACTTCATTGCTCCAGAATGACTGCTTTATATCAAAAGTTGTGCCTATAATGATGTACTTACCATAATTCTAACGTCAGTGCATTTCTGCTGTAGGTATCGGGAGCTGGAGGAGAAACTGGATTATCTGCAGAAGAGCTCCGCTCAACGGGACAGAACTGAAGCTTTGCTCAAACAAAAGGACAAGGATTGTGCCCAGGTCTGCTAGAAGACTTTGCTAATGTTTTAGTATTACCTTAGATTTAGATTAGTTCATTTAATCTATAGACTGCCATCTACAGCAGTTGGCGAACTTACAATACCCATGTTATATGTATGCAAATCTCTGGAACTGCTGGGGATGGAAGAGCAACTCCACCCGTCTCTTTATTCTGCTCTGTTGTAAAAAGTGTCCCTCCTTTCCTGGAGACACTGAAGTCTCCTAGGTTCATGTCGACCCACAACATGACCACTTCAAAATGATCACTACCAATGCTGTTTGAGGCATCCTCTGTGTCCAGTGACCTTGAGTCAGTGTTTACATGACTTTTTGGAGGCAGCAGCAACTGTTTCGAACACTGTTTCTTCACTAATGACTAGGGGTTCACCGATAAATCGGCCCCAAATTTCTTACATTTTGGGAGATCAGCCAATACTTACTTGGGAATCTTATCTTCGCAAAGGTCTGAAAGTCATCCCTTGTCGCCTTCTGATCAGCATTTAGAACAAAACAGTCAGATGAAAAAAAGTCAATGCAGAAACAGCAAAATAAATAACATAAATTAACAAATCTTCAGGGCATCTCCTCTGCCTGTTATTCATCAGTTCCTGGTCTGTGCCACATGTCTTAAATTTTGTTTTAGCAAGACTATTTAAACTGGTTTATTCTACATAGTTTTCTTTTTTGTCATGGGACTTTACTGTTACGCAAAACTGAGTCATGTCCAAATATCTTTAGTGTGTTATTTGACTCAAAGTGGTTGCAGCTACCGGTCATTAGCTGCCAATAACTGCTTGAGCTAGCTTGAGCTAGCTTGAGCTAGCGACTCACTTCTGTTGTCAACCCACACAATTTATTTGCAATTTACTTTTCTGTCGTGATGCAGGTCTTACAATTCATCCATACTGGTCTTAAAAAGTCACATTTGAGTTGGCAAAACCTGCAGAAACCCTCTAATCACTTCTTAGTCAAATTATTTCCACAACTACATGTTTGTTTACCAAATTACATCCAAATCACTCAATTCCTTATTGCCTTCCTTTATCTGGGAGGGCATATTTGAAGCTTATTTTCTTCTGTTTGTATTCCACCAGTTGGCCAAGGACTGTGAGGCTCTGAAAGCCCAGGCGACGTCGCTGTTAGGCGAGCTGAACGAGAGGCAGATCCTCCTGCAGAAGAGCGACGATGAGCGCAAAATGCTGGAGGAGAAGTGAGTCGTCTCGTCGAAACCGGAGCGGTCGTGTCCGGTCCGTTTGTCACGTTTGTTGTTTCTGCGTTTAGGCTGGTCAGCAAGGTAAAGGCCCTGCAGGCGGTGGAGCGGGAGCTGGAGCAGCAGAGGAAGCAGCATCATGTGGCCAATGACAAGCTGCTGCTGCAGGTGCAGAGCCTGGAGAACGCGCTGAAGTCGGAGAGGCACGTGGTCACAGAGGAGAAGTGGGTTCAGCACACCGTTCCACTTGATCAAAATACTTCAAACGTTTAGGAAGACAAAGTGTGTTTTTAAATCCCTTTTGTTCTGCGCTTATCAGGAAAAAGCTGTCACAGTTGCAGCACGCCTACACATGTCTGTTCAGAGACTATGATTCCAAACTGAAGAGTGAGGTAAAAACACACTCAGACGCCTGTACCCTCACTAGTTTTGCTGTTCTAACGTCGGGCTCTGCATATTGCTGCAGGGAGGAGACCTCAGCAGTAAGCTGGAGGAGGCGGAGCGGGCGCTGGCCATCAAGCAGGACTTGATCGATAAACTCAAGGAGGAAGTGGAGCAGCAGAAAGGCTCGCTGGAAACCGTCCCTGTTCTCACAGCACAGGTAAAGTCCAAACTGCTGCTTACGTCTTCGTAGTCTGTGGATTTCTGGCAATATCTGCTGATTTTAATCACTCTCTGCTACACTTCCAACATTTCAACAGTTGGTCAGTTGCTCTACTCGAGGAAACATAACATTGGATTTGTTTTATGCAAATATTTGTATTGGTAAATAAATGATTCAACATTTGTAACAAACCACAACAACAGCTGTAGGATTGTCAGAAAAGATGTAGACAGAGATGATTTTCAGAGGCCATCTTTTCTCAAAAAAAATCATCAAGCAACAGGAATTGACAAGAAAGTGGAGTTTCTTTAAATGAAAAGATTGAAGTTCAAAAGTTGAATTTCTTTTCAAAAAAAGATGTTCAGTTTAAAAAAAGTTATGATTACACATTTACCATCTTAAAACTATAAAAAAACATTTTTTGTTTTGTAAAGTATAAACGCATGACCTTGTTGCCTGTTTGCGTTTGTGCCAGGCTGAGATCTACAAGGCAGATTTCCTGGCAGAACGAGAAGCGAGAGAGAAGCTGAACCAGAAGAAGGAGGAGCTGCAGGAACAGTTCACTCAGGCTCTGGCTGAGATCGAGCGGTTGAAGCACGAGCTCACAGCACGGTAACCACACATTCATCAGGCTCCATGTTAATATTAATGTGTGCTGTATATTTGGACATGCTTCTCATGTGTGTGTGTTAAAGGCGAGTGGAAATCTGTGGTGGGCAAAACTCACAGTTTAGCTGCTTCTCAAATGCTCCTTCAGCTGCTTCAACCTAAGTGCAGATGTTGTCAAACAAGCGAGGTTTTCTGTCCCTTCTGAGGCTGAAACCTCACCTCACCTGTGGAAAATCACCTCAGTCTGGGTCTGCACAGAACCCAGCTTCGACAATAAACGCAATCCAAGATGAAATAATCTCTACTTCTATAGCTCAGAATCAAGGTCGTCAATTATGACCTCCAGTTCATGATGGACAGCATCATTTGTTTTTCATCTTCACTTGTAATATGAAGTTCTATGAAGTTCTATGGATTCTGACCCTTCTTTACGTGAGGATCAACAAACGCCTCCATATTTGTAGTTACCTACATATGTGCCACATATTCAGAGTAAAATGAGAGTTCCTCATTGTTGTCCAAAAAGATGTTTTTCAGTGTGCAGCAAAAATAAAAAATCTTATTATTTATTTAAGGGTCTAACGAGTGACTTCTGTTTCAGTGCACGTTTGGAGCAAATGAAGCTGAAACACATGGATGATTTTCCTGCACGGCCCTCTCACATTCCCCCTCAGCAAGGTACAATACATCCAACACACACATACACAAATAATATTTTGTGGATAGGTTTAAACTTTTTGGACTATTTGAAGTGCAACAACATTTGAAACAGTGTTACTAAACTTTTTTGGGTAAGGTTACATGCAGAAATTTCAACTTTTTTGTAAAACAATTTTATGGCAAAAAAATAATAATTTTTTAAAATGTTCGTCTTAAATTGCAAGTTTTTTGAAAAATGTGCCGCAAAATCAGCGCTGCAACAATATAAAAAAATCCCCAGCATCCTGGAGGGACTGATTCTGGTGCCACATTTTGCCTCTACGTTAACTCTGGAAATCTTGATGTGTGCCAGTAGGTTGTAGTTTGTTGGGATCCTGTCCAGTCTGGAATTTTATTCTAGCATTTCCAGATCTGCATAAGTGTGAAAAAGGAGTTTGGAAAGAATTGTTTCTCTGACATTCTTAAATGAATCTCTGTGTTGCACATTAAGCATATGTCAAAGAATGTTTGACCTGTAATAAGCTGTGTTAAGATGTTCTCCTCCTCTGCTGCAGTTGTTGGGTTTCCTGGTGCTGGCTTCAACACAGTGCCACCGAACCGGAACCACGTTTTGGCACCGGTCATCGACCCTGCTGCAGCAGCAGCTGCAGACCTGCCTGATTTATGCTGTCCAAAGTGCAACTACCTGGCTCCAGATATGGACACCCTGCAGATACACGTCATGGACTGTATACAATAATACAGTGGGCAAGCGCAGTTCAATGTGCCACAATGCCAACACACACACACGTAGTATATTTACTGGTCATCCAGAAAGTATTCACATCCCTTCATTTTTAAAAAATGTTATGTGGCAGACCAACTCTAAAACCCACATAGGTAAGGTTTTGTATGTTCTATAGCTAGACAACATGTTTTCAGATACATTTTATAATTATTTTAAATTTACAAATAATAGTTACATTAGTATTTGCATCCCTTCATATGGCAGTCAAAACTGAGTGTCTCATTATTGGTGAGTTTTTTTCAACGACATTGGAGTTCCCCTGTGCTAAGTTCATAAGATTGAACATGATTTGGAATGGAACTCATTTGGCTGCAGAAACCAAGCAATAAACTCAGAGGAATTATCTGTAGACCTTTGGAAGTGAATTCTGTGAAAGCAAAAAAAAAAAAATTGAGAAAGAACACAAAGCATTTTAAGGGTCACCGCATATCTGTTATTTGGACATGGTCAACATTTTACCCCCAAAATTTACCCGAAAACAACATTTAAAGAGACATGCTCAAGACAACTGGAGGCTAGAACTGCTGTCAAAAGGGCTTCAACAAAATATCAAACAATGGCTGTGAAAACTTATGTTTCTGTAAATTTAGAAAAATTACCAAATATCTGTAAAAAAGAGGGTGGGGGGGGAATACTTTCAGGATCCATTGTACTTTCTGTGTCCAGCTATGGGTGAAACATATTTGGTTATTGCACCTTATTTACTTTCTATCATACAAGGACAAATAGAAAGACCTAAGGCTTTTTTGGATCCTGAAGTAAAAACCCTAATATATTAGAATAAGGAAAAAGTATGTGGAGGCAAATAAAAGGTCATATGATAAATTTGAAGATTTTATTGTACTCCTCTCCTGCTTCCTGGATTCCGTTTCTTTTGGCACCTTCCAGTCTTTTCCTCTTGGTTTCTTTTTTTTTGCCAATACCTGGCCTTTTGTTTCCTTTTACCCCTCCCTGTCCATTCCCTTGCTGTTTCTTTTTGTTGTTGTTGTTTTTCTTTACATGATTCAACTTTCCCTTTTCCAACATTTTGTCTCTTGTGCAAATGAACAGTAAACATGTTATGAAGTACATATGTATACTTTGACATCATCCTCCAACAGTATTCATTGGACCTAATACTAAAAATGTGACAATTTTTTTAAAAAGAAGAAAATGCATGTGGATTTACCTGATAAGCTTTAAGGGATAACGAATATTCAAATGTTTTGGTTGTAAAAAGTAGCTTTTTGCATCAACTCAAAACATGTATTATTATGTAGTAGAGATGGATTTACTCTTGTTGGAAAGAAAAGTAGCCATTCTCTGTTCTGTGCCTGTGTTGACTGTGCCGCTGCTTTTATCTCTGATGCTAAACCTGACCTTTAACCCGTCAGAACTCTTGCTGTGCCCCTTATCTTGTCTTATCTTTTATCTTTTGACGCCTGCTATTTATCAGTATGAATGTAAGCACATTAAACTTTTGAGTATTGTGAGGATATTCTTTGTAATTGTAATTTGTTGCAAGGATTCGCGAAATAAATCATTTATTCAATTGTCTGCGTGTATCAGTGACAGTTTGAGAAGCCACTCGGGAGAAACCATTAACGATGATTGGAAGGGGGTCGCCGAAGTCTTGTGTTTTACGTTTCCATTCAAAAATACTTTAGAAGTACCAAAGGGAAATTAGATAATTGGGAATGTTTCCCACATTACATAAACAGCATTACAGTGTTTCTTTAAATGCAACGAATTTAAGAAAATGACTTCTCCGGACCTGTTGGATGATGGTACAGTCTAACCGTCCTGTTCTGCGACACACGCGCCTGGGGTTTTTTTTCCGGCTCAACCTGGAGACGGAAATCCCTGTTTAATTTCAAAATAAAAGGCCCACTGCCTTGTTCATTGCCAACTCTACCTTTATTATAAAGGTATCATTTGGCTATGATATAAGATAACGCACAAATGTAGTTTACCACACTTAAGTTGCAAATACAACTGTGCATTTTCTAACTTTTTTTTAAGCTTATGGTCTATCAGAAAATTAAACGGACTTTATTTTGGTAACGCGGGTCTCCCGGTCACACAACGGGGACTAGACACTCACACCCCATGTTGCGTATTTGCACATTAGGCCGAGCTGTCCGCCGTGCTTCGTGCTTTAAGACCACTCTGCGGGCAGGCATGTCGGGCTCACCTACCCCACCTCCCTCAGCTGAGGCTGCGGGTTCCGGGGGGTGTTTCCCTCCTGGATACAAGCCATTTAAACCCGAGGACCACGGCTTGGAGCGCGGGTTCCGTCTTACGTCTTACTCTGAGTTGAAGGGATGAGGATGCAAGGTCCCGCAGGAGGTTCTGCTCAAACTCCTGGCGGGACTGGAGACGGACCGAGGCGATGGGCCGGGCAAAGCTGGAGACCAGGGTTCTGAGTTCGACCAACAGTTGCCTGGACCCCGGCTTGGTAAGAAACTCCAACACCAGCCCCGGTGCTCCGAGCTGCGGAAACCCGGTAGCTAACCTAAATTGGCTAACGAACAGTTGCTAATACTATTAGCTTTGAGGACTCGTATGACAGATGATGTGGACCATTCACAGAAGAGAAAGTTTTACGAGTCGTATAACCTCATTGTAATGCAGATATAAAATGAGTGCGTGTAAACCAGAACAATGGTTCCCCGAACTGTTAAATTACTACACAAGGTAAATGATTCAGCAGAAACACATGTAATGCTTCAAGTACGAAGTCCACTAATACTCATTCCAAAGAGTTACAATACATGCACAATTACTCCTGAAATATGACCAATGAATGTTGGTAACTCAAAAGAACAGCTTCACTTAATTGGAGCTGCTTTTCACTCTTAAATGGAGAAAACTTGCATGTCTCTTTGTATTTATTCCAGGTATTGGGATGGACAGTTGTGTGACTCCATTGAGGCATGGAGGTCTCTCTCTGGTCCAGACCACTGATTTCTTCTACCCTCTGGTAGAAGATCCATATATGATGGTAAGTTTATGTTGTGGATTTTTTTTCACACAGCAGAAGTTATTAACAAATCTTACAAATTTAGTATGAAAACATATTTAAAGCTAGATTTGGCCCACATTAGTTCATCAGTCAAATGTGGCTTCAGACAGACAGGATATTATTGAACACACTGACTTGACAAGGGTAAGTATCCACATAAAAGTATCAATTTAGAAAGGTTAATATGTTAGCTCACTGCCAAAGAGGCCAGTGGCTATTTTTGGATTAAACTGGGGAGGGCTGGAAAGATAAATGATTTAAGTAATATTCAGCACGCTGAACAAAAGACTAACATTGTCTGTGGACCCCAATAACTACATTAGCACAATGAATTTAAAAGGCTGCACCTAAATCCTGAAAGATTCACCTGATGTGGCCTGAATGCACCATCACACAACTTCCTCTTGGTCTGCACAAACCTGACCTGCTTGTTCCTTGTCAAATTTCCCAAGTTTTTGATGTTCTCTATGACTCAGCAAGTCCTTCTGTTTAAGAAGAGCTGTCGTCCTTCTATTCAACAAGCGAAATGTGTTTTTAGCACAATATGCGAGTAGCCTTGTCTGAAAGTTAAAAGTTTGAGTTGCTTAAGAATCGGACAGAAAATATTCCTCCGGAAACCAGAGATGAAAATGAGATTGAAAAATACAGCATAAAATTATTTAGATACTACAAAAGCACTCAGAAGCCTAATATGAAATGAGCTTCCAGTGTTTGCTGTGGGTTAAAGTTGCAGCAGTAGCTGTACAATGGCTCACTCTGAAAGGTTTCTTGACTTTTATAGAAACTGACAGGATAATCAGTAAACCCTCCAAGAATCGTTTCTGTTCTGTGACTTGATTTCTGCTCGCTGCAACTCCGATTTATAAATG
Organism: Poeciliopsis prolifica; assembly: GCF_027474105.1. Taxonomy (NCBI): domain Eukaryota; kingdom Metazoa; phylum Chordata; class Actinopteri; order Cyprinodontiformes; family Poeciliidae; genus Poeciliopsis; species Poeciliopsis prolifica. The sequence continues at coordinate 3,842,201 of NW_026562402.1, forward strand.
ATTGATGTGACTAAGTGTTAATGACTAACTGTGTCATCAAGGGTTTTAATGGAGATTGTGAGCAGTTTGAAGTTTAACTACGCCCATTGTTGTATTCAAAAACATGCTAGCAAACTGAATGATATTATGTTTGAGACGGGAACGTGAGCAGAACTGAAGAAAATTCACGTTGTGGATCAAATGTCCGGAATTATTACAGAGCGGAAGCTTTGGCTGCAAGCTTAGCCAGTTTTCTTTTTCATTTGGCTCCAAAACTGCTTTTTTAATTCCTCTATAGATGGATGGATGAAACTATGAAACTCAAAGATTATGGCAGTGGCTCGGTCATGAGTTCTGTCATATGTTACCACATCCCCCCTCAGAGCCTCATGAAGCAGCAGGAGGGTGAAAATTCTTGCCTAATGAAAACATCGAAGAGGTTTTTAAGCAGTTTGCATCAACTGACACTAAATGAAGCTTTCAGCCATTGTTCTGCAAGGTTGAGCTTTACAAAAAGAGATCAAACTTTAAACTAAATCTACATTCACCGTTTACAGCTCACCCCTTTTAAGTGGATTTCCACAGTTTTTTTTTTTGTAATGCATTCACTTTCTATTTTCTGATTTCTTTTCAAGAATGATGATCTGTAGAATATAAGAGGAGCATTTAAATTTTCTGGTAGTCCTGACATGAGTGATCAGCATGCCTCGTTAAACCTAGAAGTAAAGGGACTTATCAAAAATGTTCTGATTTGTTGAATATGACTGTATCAAAACTTGATATTTCTAGAACTTTGACCCTTTAAAGACCGTATGCCTAAACAACTCCCAATTTTTATTGAAAAAATGTTCAATAAAACAATATTTTTTATGCAAAATATCATACGTTGCATTATTTATTTCAGGAGGAATTGTTGCAGAAGACAGTAGAAAGTTGTGATGTCTTGACACAAGACCGTGATGGCTTTTTTGGGCCATTGTAAATAATAAAAAAAGTATTAGTAAATTTCCACTAAGAAATTTTGTGAGGAATCTCAGGAGAAACCGTCTAAAAATGGATCTCTTATGGGTTGCTGTCATATTCAGTCGATGCTGCACAGATGACAGAGAATGTTTGGTCTTCCGTTTTAGTGATTCTGGGTAAAAAAAACAAAAACAAATTTGGGGTGGGGGATATATTTATTGACTAAATTCAGGTTCTGATCGTGTAAAACTAGTTTGATCCTTCAGTTTGACGCCAGATTTTTGTGACTGTCCTGATGTCTCTCATTTGTTGACCTCGCCGTGTCCCAGGGAAGGATAGCGTGTGCGAACGTCCTCAGTGACCTCTACGCCATGGGCATCACGGAGTGCGACAACATGCTGATGCTGCTGAGCCTCAGTCAGAAGATGAATGAAAAGGTAGTGACATATTCTATTTGTTTTGTAATTGATGAGCGCCGTTGCCAGTAAATTGTAAGCGGCAGCGTAACTGATCCTTCACAACATCTGTAGCTGCGTTGTGTTCCCTTCACCGCTGCTCTTTAGGTTTTTGTTCATCTGCCCGCAGGATCGAGAGCGAGTGACACCGCTGATGATCAAAGGTTTCCGGGACGCAGCAGAGGAGGGAGGGACATCGGTGACAGGGGGCCAGACGGTGATCAACCCCTGGATCATCGTTGGGGGTGTAGCATCAGTCGTGTGCCAGCCCAATGAGTTCATCATGTGAGTCAGATGTGAGCTGAAGACGTCCCAAGATGCAACATGTTCACATTTCCAACTTCATCTTCCCTTTAAAATGGAAACATTCTGTGTCCGTCGCTCCTTCCATCGACCCTCTCATACTTTCTTTTTCTTCCTGTCTTTGTGTCTTTCATTCCTTCTGTCTGTTCATTCTTCCTTCCGAGTCCTTTCCCTAAATACCTCAGAGTTGACTGAATCTCATTATTGATTCCTGATTGGGAAGGTGGATTGTTTGAAAAAAGTGATTAAAATGCAGTTGTTTAACACCAACACTTGTTGCAAGATGTATTGAAATAAAAAAAAATTGATGGCAAACCATTAGATTCATAAAAACAAAAAATTCTAAATGAATTAATGAATTTCATAAATTACAAAGTAATCCCCTACAGGTTTCTCTTTGAGTTTGTGTGTTGGCAGAATTAATATTATAATTTTTTTACCAAACATTTCTGGCAGCATCATTCTCTGGCTCTCTGGGGTTAGAAGAATCCTGTTTTTGTTTTTATTTGGCACAAAGAACAATGAACACAGTTGAATTTTTAATGTGAAAACTGTAAGTATGCTTGACGTTTGTATTTCTGTCCCAGGCCTGACGGCGCGGTACCAGGTGACGTCCTGGTTCTGACCAAACCTCTGGGGACCCGAGTGGCTGTAAACGCCCACCAGTGGCTCGAACAGGTCCACCACTCACTTTGATATTGTTACATTTTTATTCATGTCTAGTTTATTTCAAACTGTATTCTATCAGCTTTGGGAGATTCATCTGAAACCAATCTGACCTTATCTACATCCAACAAAGATCTGAAAATCAGCCGCTGTTCGTTCTGCCATGAGACCCGGCGGATTGACTGACTGACAAACCCCGGCCTGGTGATCTTTGCCGCATGTATTCCATCTCTCACATTATCCATTTTACTACGCTGGCACTTTCAAATAAAGGCCACGAGAGCCAAAACAAAACAAAAAAACATTAGTCAGTTTAAATGTATTTCGTAAAACTGCAATGGAAATGCTTTTTTTCCACATTACACGGGTCGTGTGATCAACAACCGGATGTTACTACTGGTGGAAACAACGTAACAACAGGAAGTGGTTAGAGGATGATGAGGCAGATGTTTTTTTTTAATGACTTGTTACATAAACAAACCTATTTATGTATAATTTTTAATCTAATTTCTTATTTAATGGAAACCGTGCCATTGTGACATTGTGTTTTTTTGACATTAGCGGAATATTAACAGTTTTTCACAATGGAAACAGAGCTAAGTCTTCTGGGCGACTTTTCAGACAAAAACATGAATATCGGAAAAAATCCTTATCGGCAGGTCAGACTTTTTAAACACTGCTGATCAATCAGAAAACTCCGATCAGTGCACCCCTTCAGTCTTGGGGTTTCTGCAGTCAGAATGACAGATCCTCTGAAACGGGCCCTTGTTCTGAGAAAAGACTCCAGTCAGAACCCAGCTGAAAATGAACACTGTGTGTAGATCAGAAGTTTTCAATTCCTAAGTCTGCCTGTTTTTTTTTTTCTGCTTCACCAGCCTGAAAAGTGGAACAGGATCAAGCTTGTTGTCACCAAAGAGGAGGTCAAAGAGGCTTATTATGAAGCCATGTTCTCCATGGCAACGCTAAACCGAACAGGTACAACTCCTCCAACCCTCTGTGATTTTACCTAACTGTAAAAATTTGTGTCTATCCAGGATTCAGATCCACATTAGTTGTCGGTTACCAGTGTGTAACCACGTGACCAACCCGTTCTTTCATTTCTCCTGCAGCGGCGAGCCTAATGCACAAGTACCAGGCTCACGCCGCCACGGATGTGACCGGTTTCGGTTTGCTGGGTCACGCCAACAACCTGGCAGAGCAGCAGAAAAACGAGGTGGCCTTCGTTATCCACAACCTGCCCATCATAGCCAAGATGAGTGCCATCAGTAAGGCCTGTGGGAACCTGTTCAACCTGCTGCAGGGCAGATCGGCAGAAACCTCCGGTAAGAGGATGACCTGCAGGCCTGCTAGACTGAGAAAGTAGACATTTCTCTGCTTTTCACATTCTTACCTTTGCAGCTCATTAGTAATTTCTGAATGAGAAGCTAGCGCTGCTCCATCACGGTGAAGGAGCTCAGCTCGGCTGAATGAGTGTTAAGGTGAAACTTAAGGAGCTCCAATGTGTCTATTTCTAAACAGAACCACATAAGGTGTATTTTCCATCATGCTCTGTTTAGACCATTTCTCTTTCTCTGTTGTTGCTCTGCCTTTAGAGATGACCTGCGTCGGCCTCTTCTGGATGGAGGTCAAACTACAACACCAAAAGAACATCTAAGTGGATGTTATTAGTAAATTGATTGTAACTAATTTTAGTCTAATAAATTATTGATCTACAATTAGTTGTAGGTTGATTGTTTGCATCCCGATTTCAGACTTTTTTTTTTCTTACTTTTAACATAAAATGGGATTACGGTTAGATAAGCAGAGAAAGTTTTAAAAATAAATCCAGACGTTAACCCCCAGCCTCTCCCAAACAGGCGGGCTGCTGGTGTGCTTACCCAGAGAACAGGCGGCCAAGTTCTGTTCAGAGATGAAGAGCCTCAACTCGGCTCAGGGCGCCTCAAACGGAGCTTGGATCATCGGCATCGTGGAAAAAGGTGACCGGCGGGCGCGCATCATCGACAAGCCACGCATCATCGAGGTGCCGCCCCGAGGAAGCCAGGCGGCCAGTCAGGATAACAGCACCACCAACCCCGATCCAAGCAGCAATTTGGCTTAGACAGCACTGCTCCAATCTCTGACACTACGCTGGAGTGTGTGTTGGTGCGTTTGTGTTTATATGAAATTGTTCATCTAACTGGTGAAAGGTTATGAACCAAAATGACCGTCATCTGTAGAGACGATGCGACTTCTACCTTTGATATGATCAATTATGGGTTCTTTCTAATCCCATTCCTTTGCTTTCTAACAGAAACGCCTCTTGTTTCCATTATGTCTTAATCTGTTTTATTTAATTTCGGGGATGAATTCAGATGGGATGTTGTTAAACGAGCGATGTGGAAAATTGACAGACTAATCCTGGCACCTGGTTCTGTCCGCTGTGCTCACTGGAAGGCTTGAGCAGCTTCCTCAGAACAGCTGGGCAAGAGTCCAGGATTCCTGCCTCTGACAGCTGATTGGCCGTCCATCAGGGTCCTTCCCTCTCTTTCCGTTTTATGAAGCTCTGCATATTAAACCCGAAGCACAGGACCATGCAGAGCGGATGTTTCTGTTGGATTAGAGGAGGGACTGAAACTGCTGGAGGTTTAAAGCTGTTTGTGGATTTATCTGCATTTCATACTCAATAAAACCACCAAAACTCTGTTTGGCTGTTTTTGTTGAAGAAATTGACTGATTTAAAAGTAAAACTGAAGTTAAAACGCTGTTCTGGAAAGTATAGATTTAAAAATGATCAAAATATGCAATAATGACTGTTTTTGCACTTTATTCTCTACCATGTATAAATATTTTATCCATCCATAAAACATCATTTTTGTCATCCTTAAAACTTTATTTTTTTTTTTTTTTTTTTTTTTTTTTTTTTTGCTAATCTCGTATTTATAGACTTGGCTTGACAGAAAATTCTGCAGTGAATTGAAGTTTTACATTTTCATTTTCAAAATACGCTCGGAAAGAACACTTGTGGAAAAGTGATGAATATTGATGTGAGGACTGTCACTTAGCTTTACTTTGAGCAGAAGCATAAAAACATTCCTAAAGATTTAATATATAAATAGATATAGCATCTCATTTACTTTGAAAATTTCTATGAATCTTTTGGAAACATTTTGCCAGTTGCTTTTGCAGCACAAAGTGCTGTGGCACACAAATTCATTACATTTTGAGATTTTTGGTTGAAGAATCGGGCTCAGTTTTGGTGTTTGAACCTCAGATTTTCTAAGTTGAAAACATTTTTTTTTGTTTTGTTTTATGAAACCCTTGAAATTATGTTTAAACAAGCAAACAAAAAAATATATAGGATGCAGAAGTAGGTGCTATTTCTGCATCCACTTGTTTGAAAACCATGGATGACAATAATGTAGAAAGATTACAGGAAAGTTGCTGATAGCAAATAAAACAACAGACAAGTCAAAATTTCCAAACAAAACAACATTGCTGAACAGAAATATATATATATTTTAATTCCGAATCATGTAAATAAACATAATGTTCTCATGCACAAAAAGCGGTAATAATGATATCATCTAATGGCTCTTACTGACATAAAATGAACAGAAATCAGCAAAGTGAACTCTTTCTTAAATTTGTGTAAATCCAGATCATCACCTGATCATTTCACAATTTTTATGAGCGGAATACACGCAGAGTTTATGCGCCTCTCCAACATGACGGCGCTCTTGTAAATCCCCCCCAGGACAGGAGAGGGCGATCTAAAATCAAATCCTCTGAGCTGCAGAAGAAAAGGAAACATGGCGGATGTAAATAAAGCAGTCATCATTGTGGAAAAAGAAATAAGCAGTTTGAAGCTCCGCTGAGTAATAACCTGGTAATATTTTGTGCTGATCCCATCTTGTATCAGTCCGCTCTGCGTCACCTCTGACATTAACAGGTAATTTCTAGTTTTTCTAGTTCTCATCATGCCGTATCTGAGTGGGAAGGAGACGGTGAAGGAGCTCAGGAGGGCTCTGTCTAACCCGAACGTCCAGTCCGACCCTCTGCGGTACCGGAACACCGTGCTCAAAGTCATCAGGTGGGTTTCACCTGCGACCTTAAACATCCAAACCCTGGAGGAGCTTTACGAAACACAGTTTAGAATAAGAATTGATTATTTATTTAGGGATCAGGGGTGATGTCCCACTGTGTGAGTGGCAGTTTCTGTAAAAATTAGGCGACGCAAACAAAGTCAAAATGATTTGAGGTGATGCTTCAAAACTCCTTCAGCATCTTTTATTAGTGATTAGTACGACTTGACTTGTTACAGCGAACATTCCCCAACCGGCTGCCTCCTTGTGTTTTGTTTCAGATAATAGTGATCCTCACCGTGACTCTGAGATTTTTAAAAGCTGCTAAAATTTCATAATCCAGCATATTTCATATCACATAAATTTGAGGAATGAAACAGAGCGACTGCCCTGTACTCCTTCCAGCTTTCCGGTCAATCTCTGATGTCTTGCTCTCTCTCTCTGCCTGGCAGCCTGAATGTACCACAGACTCTTCTTAGATTTTAAAGTTTCCTTTCAATTAGCTTCCATGTACATGACTTTGTTTTAAGCTCCTCACATATACTGAAGACAGCTAACTTTGGTTCTCCCTCCGAAAAGTGTTTGTCTTAGCCACATATGATCATGCTGACGTGTGCCTCTCCGTCTCAGGGCTATGTCTCAGGGCGTGGATGTGTCCGACCTGTTCAGTGAAATGGTGAAAGCCTGCGCCACAGTAGATGTCGTCCAGAAGAAACTGGTGTACGTCTTCCTGTGTTCCTATGCCCACCTGAACCCAGAGCTGTCCCTTCTGGTCGTCAACACTCTGAGGAAAGACTGCCTGGATCCCAACCCCATGGTCCGCAGCCTGGCCCTGAGGAGCATGACCAACCTGAGGTGAGCAGGGAGACATGCATGGCGCTAACGTTAGCCCCACAGTGCTCCGTGACAGATTCCTGGCCACTGCTTCTGTGTGTGGCAGGTTGCCCAGTTTGGTGGAGTATGTGGAGCAACCTCTGACCGCAGGGCTGAGAGACAGGGCGGCTTGCGTCCGAAGGGTGGCCGTCCTTGGTTGGGCCAAGCTGCACAATCTCCAACCTGGCTCGGAAATAGGTGGACTTTTCATTTCTTCTGTGTGTCTCTTAAAAAAGAAAGAAACAAAAGTTGATTGATAATGCCAAAAATGATGATAAAAATGATTTTTCTACCTATAGACACTAAATCAAACAACATTCTATATCTAATAAGATTCGTATTTGGTATAGACTTGGTCAGGACATCAGTCATTTAAAGAAGTGTGACTTATACCACGAAACTGCACACAATAATTGCTTTTTTATATTTTCAAATTTACTGACATTTATACATTTTCAGTCATTTTGAATTTTGAAGAAATCTGTAAAAATGTTTGATAATACTATCAGCTTTTTTTATTTATTTTTTAAACATGATTAATTGAATGGTAAATCAAAATTCTTACCATGGTAAGGATTTTTTCACAATAAATGATGAATGAGTGAATACGCTCCAGACGGCGCGGTGGTGAACGAGCTTTACAGCCTGCTGAGGGACCCGGACCCCGTGGTGATGGTGAACTGCCTCAGGTCTCTGGAGGAGCTCCTGAAGGACGAGGGGGGCGTCGTCATTAACAAGCCCATCACTCACCACCTCCTCAACAGGTTGGTCCGGACAAACTGCCCTGGGTTCTCTTAGGATCCAGTGAGACGAGTTAAGGCATAGCTAAGAATATGGATTTTCAACTTGTTTCCAACAATATGTCTGAAAAGCTGAATTAGAGCCGAAATATGTATCACTATATTGTTTTTTTGTTTGTTTTAAATATTATCAAACTGGTGACATGACCTGTTTTATCCAAATTTTTCACTCAACGCCGTTATGTTTTTATTTTAAGTGGCGAAACCTGAAAATGCTGCTGCGCAAGTTACTCTACATGTCGTTGCTAGGTAACCATAGAGCGAGCTAGTTGATTCCACCAACCTTGCTCAGTTTGACATGAAAGGTTGAACAGCTAAACTCTTTCCTCTGCCTACATCCCCCAGAATGCTGTGTGGTTCTGGATTGGAGTTTAGTAAATGCTGATATATCCACAACACACCAGCGTATATATAAAAAAAATAGTCTCAGTTTGATTTTCTTTTTATTTGAGTCAGCATGCCCACTGTTGACGACGGATAAACCTGTAACGTCCTGCTACAGGAAGTTGTTATTAGCACATTTGGGAGCGAGTACATGAGGAAGATTGACAACACTAAGCCCCTCCTCCTGTGTCTGACTGGTCGTTTTTGGTCGAGGGAGGTGCATTTCTTCAGACGGCAATAACAGTTCAGGGGGGACGTGGAGGATTACCTGTGTCACAACAAACTGTCACAACATGATGACAACTTTAACAAATATGCAAAAAACATGAACGTTTTTATGAAAGTTACGTACTGCACCTTTAAGAATTATTTTCCTGGGTGAACAAGGCATCAAAACTGGCTCCAGCTCATGGCCCCTAATCCTTGTAAATACATCCCTGGTAAAGATAGACAATACATATAGAAGAAGAACAAGATGGAGCCTGCAGTGAATCGTATAAAAAACGTTTTGCCTCCAGGCTGAAGGAGTGTGACACTTGGGGCCAGTCGGAGGTGCTGAGGGTCCTCCAGCGGTACCGACCCCAGTCAGAAGATGAGCTCTTTGACATCCTCTCCCTGCTGGACTCCTTCCTGGTCAGCCCCCACCCTCCTGTCATGGCGGCCACCCTGAGTCTCTTCCTGAGCCTCTGCTCCAGCCTTCCTGCGGTCAGCCAGGCCGCCCTGGAGCGAGTGCGAGGACCTCTGCTGGCCGCATGCGGGAGTGGATCGAGGGAGATGAGGTTTACGGCCCTCTGTCATATACAGGTGAGAGCTTCAGCTCTAACCTCTCATTTATTTATGTGTCACTTCCAGACTGTTTCTACACTGCAGTGTGTAATATTTTTGCATACTTCTTACAATGCAATTAATGCATTTTGAGAATTATATCAATCTTATCTGTAAAATCTTATGTGCCGGATAATGTTATTACTTAAGCCATCATCTGCCTCTGTTAATACCCAGAGACTAAAACCTAATATATCTTTATTTGTTCATTAGTATATAAAATCAAATAAAGGAGTTTTTGTCTTTTTGTAGCTGCTGTTGCGTTCCATCCCCGGCCTGCTGGGGGAGCACTACAAGCGTTTCTTCTGTAGCTATGCTGAACCAGCCTACATCAAACGGAGAAAAATGCAGGTAGTGCTTTTATGCCAAACAAAGTTTTTTTTGTAGTTATGCCTTCACATTTTTGCCTCCAGACAATCAGCTGTTCATTCAATCCTGGAGTGGTTTTGATTCGTTGTTCTATGAAGGACTTTTAGATGACAATGTTCATTGTTGTCATTGCAACAATGATTCTCCAAGTATTCGATTTGTTTCTTTGTAGTTTCTCTTTATTTTGCTGAATTGTCACACTTTTTGTTGCGTGAATGTCCACAAATTGATCAGCATCTGGCACATCAACTGATGCTGCAGCAGGACCCTCCACTTCCACCAGTGGGTCCAGTTTTAGCTCAGAGATGTCCCACATTGGTTGCTGGTAACTACCACTGGGAGCACTGGGAGAAGTCAGAGGAGCTCAATTTATTTCCAAAGATTATCTGTAATCATACCAAACTGACATGACATAGAGACAGTTTCATCAAAATATATTTTTTTATAGATAAAAAAAGGAAATTATTGAGATTGTTTTAATGTCTCATGCAATTAATTGATTTATTGCTTATTGCTACAGGCCTATCAGCATGGTGTATTAATCAGAGGTGTGTGTGTGGTGTGTGTGTGTGTGTGTGTGTATGTGTGTGTGTCTGTGTGTGTGTGTTTGCAGGTTCTGGTAGAGCTGGTGAATGATGAGAACGTTGTAATGATACTGGATGAACTGAAGGGTTACTGCACTGACGTCAACACAGACACTGCTCAGACCGCCATCTCAGCCATTGGTAAGAACACACACACACACACACACACACACACACACGCGCAAACCTTCACTGATCTGTGACGACATGTATATACCTTTTTTTGTGTGTTTTACTTAACTAAACATTATCATCACAAGTGTGTATCCAAAAGGATTTATAATTCAATCATCCTTGAAGGCTCCATTAAAGTTTTAAAATATATAAAACAAACAAAAGGCAATGATTTTTACTTAAGAAGTAGACATGTGTAAAATCTGTTTAAGAAATAATTAAATAAATAAATCTAAAAAGGTTTTCTAACCAAATTAGGAAAAAAAAAGCCTGCTCTCCCCAGAATCCCAGTTAAACTATCACTTCAATATGGAGCCTCCTAAGGCACATGGGGTATTGCTTCCCCTCACAAAACCTTTTGTGATGATTCCCCATGTCCCCTAGGGGCCTCCGTACTTCAAGACGTAGCACATGCAAAAAAAAAAAATCTTGTTCTAGCAAGATGCACAACTTGTTGAAACGAGAACGTCTTCTTATTTTGAGGAGATTAAAAAAAATCTTGCAAGATTTATATCTGATTCAAACAAAAATATCCTCTTTCTAACAGCAAAAGTTGTAACAGTAAAACAGCAACACCTCTCTGGATTCTCAGAAGTCACGTAGAAGAACCAGGGAGTGAAGGAGAATTAAAGCAAATCCTTTTACGGGTTTTTAAGAAGTAAAAATCTTAAAAAGGCACATTTTTATGTCTAGGTACAACAAGAAACTCTTCGTTCAAAACGAGAAACTTTCTTGATATAAAGCGCATCTCACTGTGAGGAGAAATTTGAGACACCGTCATGGTTCTGGATTGTTTTGAGTTCCTTGTGTTCATAGTCTCACCTCAGATCCTGCAGGATCTTGCCTCTTCTCCGTCCTCCTCTTCTTCGTCTCCCTGGCTCTTTTCCTCGTCCCTTCCTTGCTTTGGAATTGTTTCAGACTTTTATTAAGCCATTATTGCAACTCCCACTCCTGTCTCTGCCTTGATCCTTTACTCCCCGCCATCAGATCATGACAGATACTGCTCCCGAATTTATTTTCAAGCTCTGGCAATTAGACACATTTCTAATGACCAGTAAGAAAATCATAAAGTTTCTAAAACTATTTGTAGCATGGAATGACAGGTGGTCTCTCTATGGAGATGGGAAAAACATGCTGTTATTCCTGTGTGTGTTTCCATTGCTGAAACCATATTAGATGTAAAACAACTCTGTTTCCCTTTATTAAATCCAATATGCAGCAAAAGAAAAACGTTTTTTGCTGTTTTACTATCATGTTTATGAAAGCAGGATTGATCAGCTGCGGGATCTGAAGCTGAGATTGCTGTGGTGTCGAGTTTTAAGCTCGTATATCCTGTCACGTCTCCCTTTGTGTCCCTCTGTCAGGTCGCATCGGCCGAAGCTACAGTGACAAATGTCTGGAGATTCTCACCGGGCTGCTCGGGCTGAAACAGGATCAGATAACCTCTGGTATAAATCAGCCCCCAATATTCAGAAAAATAATTCCTATCATCCACTCTGACTATGTTGATCTGAAGTAACTGTGTGGTTTTCTGTCCTTTGTCCTCCTGCCCCGCCCCTTTCTCCCAGTGGTGGTGCAGACGATACGTGATCTGGTCTGGGCGTGTCCTCAGTGCAGCGATGCTGTGTCTTCAGCCCTGGAGGGCTGCGAGGAAGTGCTGCAAGACAGCCAGGTTAGAGCCCAGATCATCCTGCTGTCGCCCTGATGGGGCTCCGTTTCACAGAGTAAATCAAATCAACCTGGTTTATTCGATTTAGACGTACACATAGGACTTGGTTTGCAAATTTTGCAAATCAAGACCTCAAAGTCCACCTCCCTCAGCAGCTAGGACTCTATGACCATCAGGGACGCTGCAAAAAGCCTCTTCCCACTCAGAGCAGCCATGAGGCCATTTTTCATTTTTCTCTTTGATACAGATGTCAGACTTTATTCAGATGAATGTTTACAAAACAGTCAAATAAAATGTTTTGTTGAGATTAAATTAATCCATTTTTGTTTTTCAGGAACTGGATAGACTTGCTAATACCTGGAGTATACGTTTGCTTTGAGCGCTAAGTAGAAAGACCAACATCCATCAATCGCTTTACATATTGGTCAGGCCTACTGCTTCTGCACCAGGAAGCTGTTTGAAAGCACCATGTTTGTAAATGAGAATAATTTTCCACCATTTTACATGTGTGGCTTAATGAGTAGTACAGAAACCAGGCTGCATTTCAACAGTGAGAAAATGCTTCAGTAACAGGAAGTAAACTCCAGCAGAACCAGAACCACACTCGGTGTGAGCGCACATCTGCTACGACTGACAAGGCAGAGCAGAGACACAAAAAAGATTTGTGGTCTCAAATCTATGAGAAGTTTGTGCATCAAGAGCAGAGGAAGTCTGACTAATAGCGCGCACTGCGTTATTGCATGTTCCTTGTCTTAGATAATAGTAACCAACAAAATGCTGCATTCAAGCAGCTCATAGCAAGTTTTATGATACACTAATATTGTGATAGTGACTGGAGGAAAGTAGGAGCTCTCATTTCATCCTTTGCTGTCTTGTGTTCATCTCACAAGGTGTTTTTCAGGAGTGGGTGTGTTTCAGTGGGAGCAGTGGTTTTCAGTTTATTATAGAGCCGTGAGCTCAATTCCAGCTTTTCCCACCACCTATCCATGCCTTGCTCTAAGCCCCTGAACCGGTTGTTGAAAACCGAGGGGTTTCAACAACGGGTTCACACATTATCACGAAATGGGCGAGCGCGGTTGAGGTTTCGCTCATTTAGTCAGTTGCTGTTGTTTGTTTCTCTGCTAAATGTCGTTACTGCTTTAAGGAAGGTGGTTTGTGGCCTTTGCAAGACAGACATAGTGACATAAAAAAAGACCTTCCCCGAAACCCTCATACGATCAGTTCTGTAAAATAGAAGCTGCACCAGCACTAACTCCTTCTCTTTTTGTTTTTTGGTTCTTGTTTTTTTTTTTTTTTGTCACATTTTTGGATCATTTTAAAATTAGATGAAGAAATGCAGAATAAAATAGTTTTTATTTCACTAACTTAGAGTGCAGTGGGCTGAGCATAGAGTATTACTAAAGAATATAAAAGGTTTCACATGTGAAAAAAGGATGTGGTCGGAAGTCCAAAGCGATAGCGATGAATCCAAGGATTTCCCCCAAGGCTGCCCAGCAGACTGTGGATCATGCCGTGATAGCAGTCCAGCAGATGGTTGCTACTGCTGGACTCTGTAGATGCAGACCAAGGAGGAAGTGACCCCCACCCCCCGATCCAGGCAAATGATGGGAAACGAACTCTGCTCCATTACAGTGTGCTCAAAACCAGCAGTAACATCTGGTTGTTCATGTGACTCATGTGATGTGAAAAAAGTGTTTCCAATGCAGTTTTTCGAAATACACTAATTTCGATGGAGCCGAAAAACCGCCTCATCCCAACACAAAAACTTCTGCCGCGTTTCCAAATTTAGCTTGGTAATTCCAATTTGCACAATTTTATAATCAAAGGAAACACGACTAGTGTTGGACATCCTCTCACTCCTGAACTGGAGAGCTCCTGGAGACCGTGTGGTCCTTCCTCGCAGCAAGGGAGCAACTCGAAACTCAGTAACTGTTTGCATATGTTTTCACTTTCTTGTAATTATTCCAATATTTCTATCATTTGCACATTTCTTAGTCTGAGTATAGTATTTTTCTACTATACTTTTTCTTATATTGTGAATTCTTACAATACAGTCTCATATTTTGTATAGTTCCTCAGAATCAGAATGCCTTTTTAGTCGTTGTACAAAAGTGCCACAAAATGCATATTGTTACTGTGGTATTAATCTGTGGTTTGATTGGTATGAGTGTGCTAGCTCCTCAAACCCGCTCTAGCACAGCTAGTTTTCTAGGGGAAACTAGGGCAGATATTTCCATTGTAATACCAGTGGAGACATATAAAAATTATGTAATGAGTTACTAGAAATGTTTTAGTTGCTGCAACAGCCAAGAAAGACTTTTCCATTGTTTACTGAAAGGGTTATGAATAATTTCTAATTTCACTTCAAATTCTTATTCTAACAAAACAGCCTTTTATTGTTTTAAATCAGACACAGAGATGCAAACTGGGAAATATTCACCACATGCTTGCATGCTATTTTGTTTTATTGAATATATATATTTATATATAAATTTCAGAAATAGCATGTGGGAAAGGTTGAAGGCCAAGTCTGTACAATGCACATTATTCCAATCTATCTGGAAATAATTGATTCATTAACTTTTCATCCACCAGGGCAGGCAGGCGTTGCTGTGGCTGCTGGGCGCCTATGGGGAGAGGATTTCCAGCGCCCCTTACACGTTGGAAGCGTTCATCGACGGAGTGAGAAGCGAAACCTCCATGGAGCTGAAGATGGAGCTGCTGACGTCCACCATGAGGCTGTTTCTGTGTCGTCCTGCTGAGACGCAGGACATGCTGGGGAGGCTGCTGCACTACTGTATAGGTGCGTGTCTGCAATTAGATCCCTGGCTTGAGTGATAAAATGACAATTGGTACCAAACACAACGTTGTGTTTTACAGAGGAGGAGAGAGACATGTGTGTGCGCGGCCAGGCTCTTCTCTATTACCGCCTGTTGCAGTGTGGGATCGTAGAAACGCAAAATGTTCTCCAGGTCCGGAGATCAGACCCTTCCATTGGTGTTTTAATCGGCCGCCCGGCTGAACCCGTTAGCCAGTGGGCGAGCAGCTTTAACACTCTGGAGCCTCTGCAGCACTCTTCAGTAGAAGTAGAGTCAACTAGTAGGGGGAGCCCAGAACATCTGGCAACTATTCCCAAAGCAAACGCAGACCTTCCAGACAATCTGGACTGCAGACAACTTGAGATGGTTCATTTAGGTGAGCAGTCAAATTTTCTGGATTTTACATTTCGTTTCCTGTCTTTATACTTATCTTGTCTTTTATTATTGTCTCTTATTTGCCTTAATTGCTCTCTGGTAAGACACAATATCAATAAGTAATAGTAATTTTGGCCTCTTAAGATCAGTATGTTCCAAATAGCAGGCTGTGTTCCATTTCATTCATGATTTCTTTTCGTCATTATTTAAACTATTCGTGTTGATTATTGAGTGAATGAAATAAAAAAACATAAAATGAATTGAAAATGAAACTAAATCACTTAAAGTACTTTGAACTGCCTTGTTGCTCACATCCATCCATCCATGTGCAGAACAAATAAAGCTGACTTGTTCACTGAAGCACACAACAGTCACATCATCAACGTATCCGCTGTGGTTACATTGCAGTCATGGGTAAACATGGAGCGGGGCCTCTCCAGCAACTCATCAAGATTAAAAGAGTTAAAAACTGAGCTGAGCAACAACAAATTTGCTTTTTCCAAACGAATGTTTTGAACGTAGGGAATTTTTGATGTTTTGGGTTTAAAAAGTAGAGGTAATGCCTTTGCATTTACAGAAGTTTTACTCACTGTAATCTGTAATTATCTCTATAATAATTACACTTTTTGGCACCGTGGGACATTTTATTTTTATTTCAGGTCATTTGCCTTTACCTAAAGAAAATACTTTTGTTTTGGTAACCAGATCTCTCCTCCATTGTGAACGTGTCATTAAACAGTTAAACCATCAGAGTGGTTTAATGCAGAGTGTTGCAATAAGGAGCTGGATTAGACATGCTCCAGACATTCTGACCTGTTTGTAAGAATCCAGACCAATCAGGCAGCATGACTCCTGTAAACACAGCCTGCAAGTGATCGTTATCGTGCCGGACCAGTTCTGTGACTCCTGCTGCGTGATGCTTGTTGTGGTTCCCCGCAGTGAGGTTTTCTGTCTCAAAGCGTGACTGGAATATCTGCAGTGGGACCATCAAGGTCATTTCATATTGAAACGCTGCTCCTGAAGAGCATTTTGCTCTGCAGTATCCCCTCAGTGACCGGCCAAATAGACTGAGCGATTTAGAGTGCAATGACCAAACCCGGAGCTGAATCACATTTCTTCCATCACTGTGTTGCATGCCACACTTATCACGCCACTGGAGTGTATTTATAGCTCTGACATCAGAGGTTCATGTTTACTTCCCGCTAATCTAATGTGGCTGGTGGTCGTGGTGCTCAACAAGCACAAGACGCTCACATCAGATTTCATTTAGTTTGAGATCAACCCATGATTGCATGTGCTTGAGTAGCAACTGTGCCTCCAGCATCCTGACTATGCGCCTCTTTTCATCCTCCAGGTTCAGACGGCGCCGCTCAGCGTTTGGGCCTCCCGTCTCCCGGTGCCGAGCCCAGCGTCACTCTGTCTCTTTCTCCACCTGTCACCCCGGAGGAGTTTGAGCGCCTGTGGATGCAGCGGCGTGCTTCGCATTCAGAACAAGGTAATGGAGCGGACGCTTCCTCCCGCTTATATTAGTCAGGATTCATGTAAGCGTTAATGTAATTTTACATTATTCACTTATTAAGCGATTAGGTCTGTCGAGGTCCAGGATGCGACGTTTTCGCCTGAATGTGGTTACCTGCTCTGTTTGAAAACAGCTGCAGTGTCTGATTGGACCACTTTAACATTAATGTTAAAGTATTTTTATGTAGTCTTTTTCTACAGTCCATCCGACAATTTAGTTACACCATAGGTCCTGTTAAACTGATTTAGGGTATTTTCACAACTTGTAGTCTGGTAGAATCGGTTCAATTGGAGACCAAAATTGCAACATTTGTTACATTTTCAGCTCCTGTGGTTTGTTTTCACAATGCACTGAGTCAAACAACCTAAACTAATTGGAAAATTTGTTCACTCCCTCGCCTGTGGTTGCGCTGCACCAAGAACCGCTGAAGGAAACAACACAAAAACCTCAGAGGAAAACACTCTTCACCAAATGCAAACAGGAATGGAGCAGCGTCACAGAGCAGTTGTAGAATCTCCATTTTGTCTTTGGCAAAGGACCATGAGACATTTCTCCCACTTGCACTCGACTCCCCCGTTTGTTTTGGTGATGTTTACCCTCATAACCTGGTTCCTGCTTTCGGCCCGGTCTCCTCCCAGCTCATATATGATTTGAATATGCATATGTGAATGCAACCGAACTGAGACTGAGGTTTGTAGGCGAACCAGAGTTCACTTTTCTGATCCATTCAGAGTTTGAGTACAAACTCTAGTTTGATTAAACTAATCAAACTAGAGCAGACTACACAGAGCTGGTGTGAAAAGAATGATGTTTTCTTCGGGTAAATAGGTTTTCATGCCTTGATTCTATCTATCTGGTCTTGGGCTTCATATTTAGACGAATTATTATGAATGAATTTTGCAGAAAATCCAACAGTGCTGATGTATATCTATTTAAATCAAAGCAAAGGCAAATGTTAACCTAAGGGGCCTCATTAACCTAATTAGGCTTGAAACCTTAACCTGAACCTTCAGAGCCACATAAAGACAATTACAAAGTCAGCCTTATGTCACCTGAAGAACATTGTTGTTATTTGATAAATCACTGAACAGCTTAGCACCACAACACATTAAAGACCTGCTGTTGCTGTATCAACCCTCTAGACCACTCAGGTCTTCTGGTTCTGCTCTGCATCCCCAGAACCAAACGAGAAGAAGCAGCATTCAGCTTCTCCTTGAGTTTTTTTTTTTTTCTTTTTTGATCAAGGCTTTAAAACCACCTGTTTAGAGCTGCCTTTGATTAATAAAAAAGTAAACAGTGATTAATACATCTGATGAGTATTTGATGATAGTTGCTCTTGATTATGTTAACAAAATGTAAAGCTTGTTGCTTGTTTGCTGTTCCCGCTGTGATTGGTGGTTGCGTTATGTTTTTATCACGTTAAGCACTTTGAGCTGACTTGCCGCTGAAATGTGCCGTACAAATAAACTTGATTTAAGCCCTGTCTTGAGCAGCCCTCCCAAACGCAGCTGCAGCTGTTTATAGGATTACATTGATGACATGTGTCATCACAGCCATTTGCAGCACATTGCGTGCTATGCAGCGGAGAACACACAAAGAGACGACGAATGTTTAAGATTAGTCATTTTTAATGAGAGGACGGAGAAGACATTTTTGACATCTTTGAGATTATACCAAGCTGCTACCGTAGCTACAAAGGGAGACTGCTGCTTATTGTGTTAGCATTGTGAGCAGAGCTTAATAAAATTACAGTCAATTACATGGAGCAGGCTGATCCCTGCTGCTGTGACGCACTGCAGGATATGAGGCTGGGTTTACTGTACTGTTATCTGAAGTAGTATTTCTCAAGATTATGCCAATAAAAAATACATACTTAGCACAAAAGGTGAGGAAATTTGTGTGTGACTATTTGTCTGTTGTGACAATCTGCCACTCCCGCATCATCATACCGCCTCTACCAAAGAGGATAAAACAGGTTTCTCTAGCACAACCTGCATATCCACTTCTGCTGATCGACCTGTAAATCTGTTTTACATACTAGCCAGGGTATCACTGAGTGGAAACAAAAAGGTTTCCCAACAGTTTAACGTTATTACCAAGAAGCATTGTTACAACAAAGAGCAGAAAACTCCAACAAACACAAATTTCTTTAATTAAAGTAAGGATTTTCTGGACACAATTTTGTTTCATTCAAAATCATACATAGCACTTTTGCAAGTCAGTATAGTTGGAATTTAGTTAGCTGTTTCGTTGGCTTGGTTGATATTTCTTCAACAATTACAATAGTGGTTTTTTTTTCTTTTCAGATTTGACTGTATTTGACTTGTTTCCAGTCCAGTAGCTGAACAAGGATAGATTTTTTTAACACACATGTGAACATTTCAAATTAAAAAAATAAACATCTGGATAAATAACCTGTTTCAATTTGAAAATTGCACATTTTTACAAGCTGTTTGCTTGAAGGACACAATTTATTCCCATTTCTTAAGCTTAATTTATAAAAAAAATAGCAAAGAATTACTGTTTCTCTGAATGGGAAACTGAGAGCTGTTAACTGAAAACTGTAAATAATCAGCTAAAAGATGAAGCATTTCTTCTGCCCTGTGACAGGCACAATTTCTGTTTTTTCCCCTCCAAATGTTGTTGCCCCTTAGTTTTGGAAGGAAGAACTGAATACAATAAAGATAAATATCAATTAAATTGAACTTTAAGCTCTTTGGGGATCAGGTTGTAGTCTATGAACCATGTTATCTTTCATTGAGGTGTCCAGCAAATGCAACTACAGGTTCTTGGCTTGCCTCGTGATAAACTGGACGATAACACTTTTGACTCCTGTGGACTCGTGCAGAGTTGAATATAAAATGCCCTTTGCTGTCCATGATAGGGTTGGAACAAGATGGTTGATCTTGTGTTGGTACGTTATAAAAGCAACTTCCTGTTTTCAGTTTTTACAGTCAGTGTAAAACATTTCCAAACTTTATTGGCACTTGAACCCAGTTTGCCGCTGCTTCACGTGTTTTAGAGCTAATGCCACATTTACAATTGTTGGACAATACTTTTATGTGACTCAAACCAACAATAAAACAAAAGACAAACTGATCTACAGTGAAAGAAAATGAGAAAAGAACAAGAGGAAGGAAGGAACAACTCAAACTCAATGTCAACTCATGTATTTATAAAGCACTAACAACATGAGCTGCTAATAGCCATAGGGCAAAAACAAAGTAATAAAATCATCCCATAAAACAATAAAAGTCCTCAGGCTTCACTTGAATACTATGGAGTAAGACTGCGGCTTTAGAAGCATCTTAAAATTCAACTCAGTTATGTTGTTTCAGTATTAAAATAGAAAACCTCTGTGAATTTCAGACAAATGAATTACACTACACAAAAAAGTTAATATTCAACTTTCAGGTGAAATCTGAACCTGAAATGCACTATAACCTTATATTATGAATATATTGTCAATGCAAAACCGGTGTGCTCAATAGTCATGTCACTCTGTAGATTGAAATGATTGTTGGGGAATATATTTTAAGAGTTGTCAAGTTGTATTTTTCATGCTGATGTAGTCTCTGAGCAGGAAAAGCTCACACTACACACACATAACAGCCAAAACTATTGAATGTCACAGAGAAGGAAACACAGATCAGAAACAAGAAAACACACATATACATTACCTGATATTGTCACCAATATAATCACCGTGGCAAGATTCTCTAATCTTGTGCAGCCCTATGACTTTTACAGCGACTTACTCTGATCAGGTATGAATCGATAGAATATTTCAGCAGCAAGGTTGATGTAAAGTTCTTTACATCATAAACAAATCATACAGTGACCAATTGTGAAATAAGCAATAAACATGATATTTTATCAAATGCCATCATAAGAATCAGCAATAAAAACTTTGATCTTGATCAATGTTCCACTTAATATTAATCAAAAGTAAACTGGTGGGTTTTAGTCTAGATTTAAAGGATGTCTGTGGTTTCAGCTCTTTTGCAGTTTTCTGTAAGTTTAATTTGTGGTCTGTGCGCCACAAATTGTTCCACATAATTGTGGTGCGTAGAAGCTGAATGCTGCTTCTGTTTGGTTCTGGGTCTCTGGGATGCAGAGAACCAGAAACTCACTTCTAAAGTGTGAATAAAATGTGTTAACATTTACTCAGTTAACTGTTTACACATTTAACTGAGTAATTGGCACTCAGTTACATTTACTGCAGCACACTTTTTACCCACTGCTGTTACGTGAGCCTTTTTTTTTTGGCTACTGTCTACAAACCTGCTGCTGCTTGTTTCATGGCGTTTGTTAAAGATGTTTCTCATCCTGTTTCAGCAGAATCAGCCAATGAGGGAGATAACGGCACGTGGATAGAGGACACCATCAGGTGTGGGGCCGTGCCCCACTGCTCCCCACAGAGCCTTCACGCCGCCATGCAGCTGGTCAACATCCAGACACTTGCCTTCACGCCATCACACACGCTCCCGTGGAAAGTCTTCCTTTACACGCACACCTTGCGCGCCGACACCACCTGCAGCACGCTGGTGCTGGGGGAGCTGCTGTACGCCGGAGAGCTAAATCCAAAATGCTCAGCTGGAGGAGAGATGGAGGGCGATGAACAAACACAAGCAACGGCGGATGGAGATAAGGAAGTTAAAGTGACTCTTTGGCAGCAGCCGCATGATGTTAGCGCCCTGAGGGTCTTTCTGTCAGTCCTAACCACTGTACTGCACACACTTTCCTCTGAGGTGGCTTAGTTTATTTAAGCCTGAAGTGAGTTGTTTAGTTGATGTCTCTTCCATTGTGATGTTATCCAGTGCCTTGAAAACTGACATGGGTGAGAAAAGATTGACTTGACTTTGACACAGGACAGTGCACACTAACACTTGTTACAGATGAGGCTGGGTAAAAAGCTCAAAAGCCGTTCATACTTTCTGTTTAGTCATATCCAAAGTGTGCTACACTATGAAAAGCTAAATAAAAATCAGCTGAGGTTCATGAATCTCCTGTGTTCGGTGTAAAGAAGAAATCCTTTGATTCGTTTCTGGCCTGATGACAATGGAACCACAATGAACTGCTTTCATTCACATTCAATTATTTTCAGGCGGAGCTGGAATCTGGAGTCATAAATTGTAGCGCTGTTTACCTAGAGACTCACAGACAAAGGTGGTGTTATGCTTTAAACAGCTGCAACTTAAACTTAAACTTTAAACTCTTGTCTGCAAATCATCTGTTTAGCTCAGTCACTCTGCTTTACACACAGTAACAGGTTTTTGTTGCTATGTACGGCTGTGCATGTCTGACAAGCATTTCTGTTAGAAGTGAATAGAAAACAAGCAGGAACAAATTCCCAAAAGTAAAGCTAGAGAATTTCTGAAGAAATTTAAAAGGGGCCTGCCAAAGTGTGCTCTTTGGTTGGAACCCAGCGTTATGATGCTAAAAACTAGCATCAATGCTAAGCCTAGCTAAAATAATATTAATAGCAAGCATGATGATTAACATGGACTTACTCCATATATATATAAATATATATATATTTATATATAAAAATAAAAGAAATTTGACTCGGTATCATAACTGTATCTGGGGTGTGAAATTGGTCTCTGTCTCATTAAAAACCTCCTGGCTTTCCTGACATTCCCCCTTCAGCATGTGATGAAGTCGTGATGATGATGATGAGGATGTCGACAATCATTCATCCGAGTGTTGTGGTTCCTATGATGAGCTCAGCAGATGTGCAGTTCCACCACTGGGTGTTTGCTAACTGCGTCTGCCGCTAGTCTGGAGGAGCCAAGTAGGGGAGTTGCTGGGTGGAAGCGCCAAGCTGGAGCTTTGGGTAAGTAGCCGGTGCATTGTATTATCAGGTGTTACGCTGGGCCGGCGGAATGGGTGGGCATTGGAGGGCATTGCCCGCCCACAGCGTCAGCCGTACCCCTTCCCGGACTGGAAAGTGTTTGTTGTTTTTACCTTAAAATGGGGAACTCTCTTTTATTCCTATATAATACCAATATAGCACCTTAAGCTTGTTAACTAGGTTACTGATGTCTATGTTCAAAAGTGGGAAGCACTTGTTACATTTACTTGAGTAACTTTTTTGGATAAAGGTACTCCCTGGCCCTGTTAAACTCGTCTGGAGCCGTGGCTGATGTTACGGCAACTCCGAATCACAGGAGACTCAAGGATTCCTCAAACGAGGAATAAATCAAGGCAAAACTCCAGGCATGTTTTTAATGAGGAGATAGCATTATAAAAGGACATAAAGCTAAAAAAAAGAGAGATGATTTTGCATAACATCCCTCCTTTAAATAAACAGATGAGTTGAAGAACCCATTGTTGGATAGATTCTGACAATGGGAGAAAAATGTCACCTCTTTCTCAACAGGTTTTTTTAGGTCAGTTAGAATTATCAAAATCATTTCTATTTGCTAAATGACACAGGAATGAGAGAAGTCTGAAGTTTACCTTCATTTCCTCAGTATTTGGCAGCAGTCCATTGGAACTCCATGGCCTTGGTCTCGACTTTTGGGTTTCCTTCCAGAACAATACTGCGGTTGGAATGAGTCCTGGTCTTTTCCTTCTGACTGAACTGGTTCAAGTCCGGTTTCTGGACCTCTTCACTCACACATGCCTTTTCAGATTTCCCCACAACTTCTCCATAGGATTGAGATTTGGACCAACGTATTGACTTTGTTGTCCTCAAGCCGCTTTAAAACCACTTTGGCTGTGTGCTGAGGATTACTGTCCATCTGGAAGACCAATCTGCTTGTCATTGTTTCAATATTTTCCCACGTAATGATCTTTCCTCATGATTCCATCTGTTTTATGATGGACTCATAAAATTTGTACTGCAGCAAAATAGCCCCACAACATGATGGGGCCGTCCGAACTGTGAAGCAGTACAGGCATCATCCTTTTTCCTCCAAATGTAACAATGGTCAGTAAGTCCAATATGCTCCATTTTGGACATGTTCCCTCAGACATGTCTCCAAAAATGAAGATCTGTGGGGATTTGCAAACTGCAGTCTGGCTTCTTATGTCTCTGTTAAAGTAAAGGCTTCACTGAATGACCTTTCAGCCCAGGACATTTCACTGAGGATAATGAACCTGCTCATCTCTGCCAGAGCCCGTCTCCTTCCTGAACGGCGGGATGGTTGGACATTCCCATCATGTCCATACTTGGATGAAATTGTTAAAAGAGTATAAAGCTGCATCTTAAAACATTTGGAAATTATTTCCTGAGATGAACCAAAGTGGTGCTTCTCCTGATTTTCTTCCTGGTTTTGAGGACATTAATAAATAAACGTTTGACATATTCTGTTTCTCCTTATTCTGGCATTTGATCATCAAAATTATTTGTTTAACAGGTTAAACTACAGATGGAGAGAAAGAAAGGTGTTGGCCTGAGTAGACTTTTGGTTTCAATTGTTGCTTCTCCTATTGTAAGCTTGGTTGAAACTAAACTTACAATATATTGCATAAAAAGAGAAATAATATTTACTTTCTAAGTATCTGAAAAATACAGATTTATTTCTATTTAAGTAGAAAACACAAGTTGTCACTTGTGAGGTGACATCTTTAGTCTGGAGAAATCTGATAGATCAGGGATTTGATGAAATGAGTGAGAAGCAGGCTGGCTTTTTGAGGAATGAAGCATAATAATGTGCTACTATTCTGAACGGCTCATTTAAGGGAATACATTTTCCGATGCTCGCTGTCGTTTCTGAACCTTTCCAGGCCCGGTTTTCCCACTCTGTTTCCGTCTTCTCGCCCAGCCCCTGAGTGCAACGGCGCAGCGGATTGGGCCTCGCTCCGGCGTTACGACACACCCTCCCTCCGCAGCCGCGCGCCGCCACCTGATGCTTGGCAGCCCAAACTTCAGTCCTGACAGCGAGCGGAGGATCACAACGCCGCGGCTCTCGCTTTTCCCAAACCATTCAGCTTCTCTCTGTGGATTCCTGAGGCTGTTTGTGTCTGATAAGTACCGTCCCGAGGAGCGACAGGCGTTGACTGTGAGGTTCTGCCGCGCCTCGGACGCGAACGCGCTGGGAAGAGAGAAAGGAAGTTTCAGTCAAGACGGTAAGCGCACCTTGTAATGTCTCAGATGTTTGACCTGTTGCTCGGGTTTTTCGGCTGGCTGTTTTCTTTGCGGTATTTGCAAGAAACTCTTCGCGCAGACGGGACTTGGAGAAACAGCTGAGGCCAAAAATGCCGTCCATCCAGCGCCTCGGTTATTTTTGGAGCGAGCGCGAGCGCCAAGGCTGCTGGTTGAAAAGATAAACGTTTCCTGATTGGTTAAGTTTCGCATGGCTACATGAAAAGCATTTTATGGGAATAAGATAGTTTTAAATAACAGGTAAACATGTTTTTCAGACGCCACACATTAACATTATTTTTTTTATTGCCGCGTTTTCATTAGCTGCTTGGAGAAAAGTGATGGACATTAAGAAAATATAAAAATATTTGCGTAATCAATCTATTTGATGTGTTTCATTTGATGATGGAGTTACTAACATAAACTTCTCAATAATATTCTGATTTATTGAATATGTATAGTGTGTCTGATGTCCATATGATCGCAAAATAGCTGAAAGAAGAAACCTTTAACTTTAAAAACAATTCACACTTTTAAAACCTGTTTTAGTTTAATGCAGTTTTCACATCTACTTCTAGCTTAAAATGACACTTTTTACACCTTGAGCTGTTTATTTTCCTTGGATTGTTCTGTCGACAGCATTATGTGTCTGTGATTTTTGTACATTATTTGTCACCATGTATTATTACAAAAACTAGACCTGTGCTAAATTGAAAAAGTCATACGATATCGCAACAATTTCAATTTATTGCCGACAATATCACAATATTAACCGCAACAAATCCACATTTTTCTGACTCCTATCTTTGTGCTTCCAGCAGTTTGTGTGACATTTTTCATCTGAATGATTGCAACAATGTCAGCTGTGAACATACTCACAATTTACTGTAACCAAATGGCCTGGGATCACTTTTCAGTTCTTAGAGAAATGGAAAAATAAAACTGAGATTTTCAGAACAAAATAGGCTCTCTCCATCACAATTTGGAAGCCCTCTTGTTGTTGCATGGACCTTAAAGTCAGGAGTTGGCAGCTTTTATAATCTAGAACCAATTTTTCCCCTTTTCCCTACAAACAAAATGTGTTTAGAGACGTAAATCTTAGTTAATCCACTCTTTTTTTATGTCCACTTATTGTACAAATCCTTTTTATGTTTTATAGCTAAAGAACTAAACAGATTTTAGGTTTCAAAACAGCAACAATAAAGAGTGAAACATGTATATATATATGTATGTATATATATATATATATGGTCCGATGCAAGATCAACTTTTTTGAGCTTTACATCATGTTAGAATGTTATTCCCTCTCATCAAAAACAAATCTGGAGTGTTGCTTCGATTCTTTCATACATTTTACACCTCTAACTGAAGCAATGACAGAAATGTGTCACCTAAAGTCAACGAAAAACTATATTACGCCTGAGAAGGTGTATGGGTCTGTGAATTATAGATAAAACATAGATCGGGGATAAGATCCGAAGACATGGTGGAAACCAAACAAAGGGTAAAAGAAAACCAGAGGACACAGGCTGTTCTCGCGGTTTGCCCGGGGTGGAGGCAGATCTCAAGTGTTTGGATTGGAAATCAGATGCATTGTTGGAGAAGAAGACCAACTTCTCCACACATACAAATGTTTTTCTTCTAATGGCTAACTTCTTTTTTGAATCTGTAGATTAAATACACAGAAACTGTCTTTAAAAATGCGGTTATATTTTTTATTTATGTTTTAAACATTTTGTAATTGCTGATAAATAATAAAAAAGTACACTGGAAAAGACAAACCAAGTTCAACACCTGAAAATGCTGTACACATCCTTAAAACAGAGTTCTTTTTCTCCCCCTGCCCCAAGTTAATACAGCAGAGACTTTAAAGTTAGTAACACTTAGTTAGAAAGTTAGAAACACCAAAGCTGGGAATGAACAGTGATTAATCTGGGGGAAATAGTGCAGTGTAAGATAAAGTCAACAAAAGCATAAATGTAGGTCGGAAAGCTGCAGGCTTGTTGTGCCGGGCCTGTGAGGTCTGAGTCCAGCAGAGGATTCCAGAGAAACCTGCTGTCAAGTCTAAACGCAACAAAATATTCCTCACAATCTGTTCCGCTCTGACGATGCGATATCTTAGTTTTAAAGGGGCAGCATTACATGTTTTCTGGACACATAGAATTATTTTATAGCAGAATCAAGTAACTGTTGCCTTGAGTTGTTTTAAAAATGTGCTATATATCTAGTATGACTTAAAATAAATCTCACTTAGTTATGCAACATGTTGAAATTTGGCCTTGATCTCTAAAAATTCCAGGTCTTTCTGAAACTCAGACCTTCAGGAAGTCATCATCACGATTCTCTTTTATTAAATCTTTTGCAACATTTCCACTAGGATTTCACTGAGAAGTAGCTCGCATGAAGAGCTCAGTAGATGTGTTGTTTCACCAGGTGTTTGCCAATTGCTGCTGGCTAGTCTGAAGGAGCTGAGTGAGGGAGTCAAGAAGGAGGGCTGCTCTGTGAGGCGGAAGCTTGAAAACTGCAGCTCTAAGGAGGATCTGCGTGTCGAAGGTGGTGCTAGGTCCACCCAGGCGTCTTGGACAGCTGAATGGTTGCCATGAAGGTTAAAGGATTTCTCAAACTTGCATGAAAGAATCAAAGCAACACTCCTGGTATGTTTTTGATTGGGGAATAATATAACATGATTTAAAGGTCAAAATAGTTGATTTTTACTGCCCCTTTAAGTTATCTGGAGAATGATCTTTGGAGTTCAGATCTCCAGAAGACACAGTGAGTTTATCTCAGTCTAGATACACACAGCCTGGTGTTATCTGTATCTGAGCCTTCTGAAATATTCATCCTCTCACAGCTGAATTATTTACTGTTGCACTGACTTGGTTTCACCTCAACACGTACGCTGATGTGTTTGGATGTTTGACAGGAAATGCGACGGCGTTCTAGAAAGAAGACTGCAGTTCTGGGAGTTCTGCTTCTCATCTCTGTCCTGTACTACTTCTATCCGTTTGAATTCCTCCTCACGGTGAGACCCCGAGCTAAAAAAGAGATGAATCCTGTCCAAGGGAAAACGACACCTGGAAGAGTTTGAGTCTGCTCTGTTTTCCCCTCCAGATGTGGTTCCACAAGCAAACATTGTGTTGTTTGTGTCTTTCAGAGTTTTACTAAATCGCCTCCAAAGCAACTGAGCTGGCAGGTGGAGAGGCTCATCAGTAAGGAGTCCTGGGCGGAGCAGGGAGATTATCTGCCTCTCAATGTGTCCTATCAGCTGCTGGCAGGAATGCCATCGACTCAGCAGAGTGAGCTCCACTCACAGTTGGCTCGTAACTGGTTATATTCTCAGTTACACTTAATTGAGTAAAATTATGGGGGGGGGAAATTATTTTAGGCTATGCTTACTTACTTTTTACTTTTACTTGAGTAATTATATTATGTGTCACTACTCTTTGGGTAAAATTCATGGATCTGCTGCCCACTGAGAGTAACTCCACTGAATGAAGAACAAACTTGTTTTAACCAAAACTTCACTACATGCACCTGCAGTTCATGTTAAAGTTTTACAAGTTTCACATCGAAAGAATTTGATTCGGGGTTTTTTGCCTGAGTTTATTTTATAGATATGTTATTAATATGAATTATCATGTAGGTCTTTAAATATCAAAATCTCCACATAACATTGTTAATCTCAGTAAAAGGTAGTGATCCTGACCCAACAGTATGGGAGAAACCACTGCTGACTGACTAAAAATCACATCAAGCCCCCAGCCCACATCTTAGGGCTCATCAAGCCCCAAGACTTTTGGAAAAATATTCACTGCAAAAACATTATTTATTTCGGTCTAATTTCTAGTGAAATGTCTTG
Source organism: Poeciliopsis prolifica (assembly GCF_027474105.1). Lineage (NCBI taxonomy): Eukaryota > Metazoa > Chordata > Actinopteri > Cyprinodontiformes > Poeciliidae > Poeciliopsis > Poeciliopsis prolifica. Next base: position 3,870,973 of record NW_026562402.1, read on the forward strand.
ATTAACTTGAAATAAGACAAAGTAAACTTATAAGAAACTTTTCTGCAAGATATAGGATCGATCGAGTTGGGGGTGATCGATCTGTGAAAAGATCGATCACCCCCAACTCCTCTGTGAGCTGCTTTTTTTATTTTTTAGACAATAATTCCTTTAAATTGATCAAAAGTATCAGTTCCACCATCGTATTATTTAATTTATGACAGCACTTTTTTTTGTCTCATAAGTGATGATTAGATGAGACAAAGGCTGAATTTTGGAAGGTGTGTCCCCCTTTCATCAGATGAAAAACTAACACAGCACTTCACAATAAAAACAATACACCTGCACTCAGACATGATGTGTGTGATGATTGTGGGCCGATTTACTGATTCAGGGCCTGACTCTATTGATGGAACCGCAAATTCATGTTTTGTAAAATAATAAGGCTTTACAGTGGCCTGGAAAAAGCCCATGGTTAAATCTGATTGAAATGCTGTGTTGTCCCTGCAATGGGAACAATTCTGCAAAGAAGAACGGGCCACAATTGCTCCACAAACATGCCAGTTGTTGCTGCTATACAACTAGGTCGATTTAGGTTGGCTCATCTCTTTTAAAACATAAATTTTTTATTAATTTAGTATTAATAAGAAAAGTAACAATCAAATTTTGTTGTTTTAGAACAATCAAACTCTAAATGACACTATTAATGAAGTGAGTGTTCTGGCCCTCTCTAAGCCTCACTAAAACTCTGACATTATAACCCTTAGTATAAAAACCCTTCAGCGTCCTTCACCCCCTCTTATCTGTAGCAACACACTTTGTAAAACAAAAAAAAACCCTGTAAAGCAGATTACAGTCTGCTTCTATCCATCAACTAATACCTTTAAAAACACTCCATCATTAAAAAATGCATAAAATAAAGCGACAAATCCATTTATCTGTTTTTTTTTTCTTTCAATTTAACTACAGCAGTAGCCATTTTAAGTGCAACAATAATTTGAGGAGTTGTGAAATGCTGTGTTGTGACTAAGTAGGTTAAAAGATCAAGAAATGTTTATCTTTTAAAAGCAAAAGATCAACATTTGTTGGATTTAGAATATAAGATTATGAAAAGAATTACCTCAAACTCTTCTGTCTCACTATTTATAAAACATATTATATTTGTCTGCCAAGGATTGTATTCAATAAGTTTTAATATTGCTACAGACCATTTATTTCAGTAACTCTGGCCTTTCATTTTCTGCTTACAGTTAATTAAAATGATATTTAGAATTACATCAGTCATTACATGATGACTGAGAAATATGTACGTCATTCCAGATGTCTTTGTTCATCACCTTATTTGCCTCTATGAAGGTTTATTCTGTTGGGCTTACTATGTACTGCTAAATGTGTAAATTATGTAATCTGAACTTTTGATGTTTAAAGCTGCAGCTCTCTCCATGTTGCGACAGCATGTTATGAGACGGCTGATCTGTGAAAAGATCGATCTCAGCCCAACCACTCCCAGAGCTGCTATTACCATTTGAAGAAATGCCCAACTACCGACCAAAAACAACCAATCAGAGCCAGGAGGAGGGGCTTAGAGCTGTCAATCATGCTCATGTACTCACTGCTCAGTGTATCAATATTGTTAGATGGAGAAACGTTCTTCCTGCGACAGGAAAACAATTTCCTGTCGCTGGCCTGAGCATCCAAGCTAGTTAGCAGTGTAGCAAAGAGAAGAGGATGTCAATTTTTTCTCTCCCCCCCTCCCACACACACACACACACATACACACATTATCCATCTCATACCATACTGTCATAATATGTTTTAACAAATATGTAAAAAATATATATTTCATAAAAGTTACATACTGTAGCATTACTTTTTGGAAATAAAAGTTATTTCCAAAAAGTACTTTTCAGATCTCATGTTGTAATTAAGTAATATGACTGTATGTAGCTATTCATTCCTGTCCGGATACATTTCAGAGTTCCTAACCATCGGCATGTCGTCAGTCAAGCGGAAGAAGGGCAGCTACCTGGTTCCCACGCTGCAGTCGCTCTTCTCTCAGTCATCTCCTGAAGAGCGCTCCTCCATGGTGGTAGTGGTGCTGATCGCAGACTTCGACGTTTACTGGGTAACCAGTACCGTCAGGGAAATCAACTCAACGTTTGCCTCTGAACTGGACCGAGGCCAGCTTTTAGTCATCCACGTGTTCCAGAAGTGGTATCCTCCTTTGACAGGTGCAGCAGATGAATTCCAGCCAGGCAGGAAGCTTCAGTAAAGTTCTTGCCGGTGGATTATTTATGAAAGTTTCTCTGCTTCTTCTTGAAGGCTTGAAGAGGAACTACAACGACGCTCCCGACCGGGTGTCGTTCCGCTCCAAGCAGAATGTGGATTACTCCTTCTTGATCCACTACAGTGCAGGTCTAGGCCAGTACTACCTTCAGCTGGAAGACGACGTCTTTTCAGCACAGAACTTTCTCACAACTATTCGGAAGCACATTGAGGAGCAAAATGCGAAAAAGGGCACCTGGGCGATGTTGGAGTTTTCAGCCCTTGGTTACATCGGGAAACTCTACAAGTCCTCCGACCTTCCTCTTTTGGCTCGCTTCCTTTTTCTGTTTTACCAAGAAATGCCTTGTGACTGGCTGATGTCTCATTTCCGACAGCTGATGGCCCAAAGAGAGACCATCCTCTTTAAACCCTCGCTGTTCCAACACATGGGCACTTTTTCATCTTTCCAGGGAACATACAACAAGCTAAAGGATAAGAACTTTGAAGAGGGGCTATACACCAATCCCTCAGCTGAAGTGTATTCAAATATTTCCACCTACCAGAAGTACTTCCCCAAACTGGCCTGGGATCCCGGGGAGGGCTTCTTCTGGGGACGCTCTCCAGAAAGAGGAGATCATTTGACAGTGGTGTTCCTGCAGCCTGTGGTGGTGACGGGGATACTAGTGGAAACGGGATCAGGAGGAAAGGACCTCCTGGACTACGGTCAGGTGGAGCTAGGTCAAGATGTAGTCACTGCAGCGATAAAGAGCTGTAAAACCTTCCAGTCACTGGGAGCTTTTATGAATGGAAGATTTGAGATGCGAGAGGTAGACAAACTGCGCGGCTCTGCTTCTTCATGTCTGAGGATATTGGTGACAGCCGGGCAGAAAGACTGGGTGATGATTCGGAAAATAAGAATCACAACAAAGTCCAGCGCATCCTGACGCCAAACGTAGCTGGTTTGTCTGTCTTCCAGCCTGACTAACATTTGGTTGTCGAGTTGGACTAAGACTCTTAGTTCCAATTGGACTAAGAGTCCAATTGGAAATCCTGGTGTTGGTGATGGGAGGTTGGGGTGTGTGGTGTTAAACTGTTCCTGTTACGAAGCATCGATCATGCCTCAGTGAACCTGCTTCCACTCTGGAGTTGTTTGACCAAAGCAAATTATGTAAAGTGATTAAACAGCCATAGAAGATAAGCAAGCAAATCCATTTGGTCTTTGTGTTTTTCACTGTAGGAATCTGCAGCATTTTGGGTTTTTTTATGCTCCATTTTCCTCTAGACTATGTATTTGTATCTTTTTACTTAAAGCATAAATCACTTTTTGCAAATGTTTTCTTGCATCACATTTTCTAAAAGGAAATCTGTGCTACCTCACTTGTCAAATGTGTCATTTTCTTGGATGGAGGCTTCTGTACATCAGTCTTTATTCATATGCAAAACCCTCAAATCTATCTGCTTGTAATATCTATCAGAGTAGCTACATTTCCTTTGACTATATGATTGCGCAATCTGACATCGAACACAAACTTGCTGCTTCAGAAATACAAACTTTTTGGTTAACTGCATCACACAAGTCACATGGTCTGTAAGTGGATATCACCATCGGCGCAAACCGCAAAGACGACAACAAGAAGTAGCAGAAAGATAATAATGCTCATGTGTAATTTTTGCTGCGTTTCTTATCACTGCAATTGCAAAATTGTCTTTTATTTTTCAATATTAGTGGAATATTGACAAGGTATTGCGCACATTTCTAATGGAAACGCAGCTGCTGAAGTAGTTTTATTTTATTTTCTAGACAAGCAAACTGTTATCTGAACTGTTTCAAGGTAAGGTGTGTGGCCTGAGGCAGGAGTCATTAGGAAATGTGTTGTCTGACCAAAGCTGTTATTTATACAAAGGTGTGAGTTTGTCGCACAGCAAAAACTGCTGCTAAATATCCTACCTAAAACTATTAGTTTTATGCATCGACTGCTGGTCCAAAGCTTTGCTGAGGTTTTAAGGTTCGGAGTTTGGCTTTTATTATGACTTTTTCCTCTTCCACGGCTGCGGTCATATTGTAAATAAATAATACTGTTCTTGACCAATAAATCAAATCAATCTTTGGTAGAAATTGTTTCGATGTGGGAAATGATTTACCAGCAAGTGCATTGGAGATGGATTAGACTGCAGATTCTAGCTGAAAAGTGTTCCTCCTGAAAATCTGAGTAAAATGTCTTGTTTCAGACATTTTTTAGAAGAACAGCTGAGCTTTGGTTATAAAGATGGTGAGGGGAAACATGAAGTTCAGAAAATGGCCGGCTGCTTATCTAAAATGATCTCGACTGCTTTAAAATCGAAACAAATATAAGAAAAATTTGGAAGAAAATAGAAAACTCCATTTCTAATATTGAAGCATAGGCAAAACAGCCAATGATGATGAAGAGGGTCTAGAATTACTTGTTAGGTCTGTAACAATTAGATAATTTCCATTGCTTTTCTACGCAGTTCTGCTCTATTCTCATGTCTCAGTTTCCGTCAGGGACTTCTGCTTTTGAACTCGATTTCTCAGGATGCATGCCACCTGAGCCAATCTGCAAACAAAAGGAGTTGTGAACTTTTTTTTTTTTTTTAAGCTGTAATTTGCTCGTGGCTGTAGTTTTATAATGGGAGTGGAAGAAGTACAGTCAGTGTTGACCTCACTTCCAAATATTGAACAGGTAAAGGGACAGTGAGAGAAATGTTTAAGACATTAAACTACTCCACACAGTGTTTGGCAAACGTTTGCTGATTTTCCAGATGGCTCAGTTAATTTCTGGTAAGCTTCATAGCGTCTCTCCGTCACAATTGAGCCGGTGCATCACATACAGCACGCCACCGCCAAACGTTAGCGATCCAATCTTTGAAATCTTCAGCAGAGACCACGCCTAAAGCAAGCAATTCTTTCTTTGTACCCGAGGATCCAGGGTCTTGCTTTATCCGAAGCAAAGAACAAGGGGTGGCTTTTTACTAGGCGAAAGCAAAACTATCAACAAGAAGCTCCATCCATGTCCCACTGTGATAGATGCTTTCAAATGGATACAGGCATAGAGGGAAATGTAGAAGCGCAGACGGGACGCCTTAGAGGTGGGTCTTTAAGAGCTCCTTTACAATAGCAGGGGTCAACACTGTTCTAATATGGCCCTGTAGATCATTACATCATCTTGAAACGACACATGAAAACAATCTGAATTGACTATCAGGCGTCGGGACTGCTGGCCTACAATCCTTTGACAAACGGAGTGACCGAGTTGTGACAATCCTTAGCGAAGGCATTCAAGTAGATGGGAGAAGTTCCCTGAAACAGTTTGTGACTTAAATTTATTTTGATATTACACGCAGAGAAGGTAAATAGTAAGTAACTATTTACTTACTATTTAAGTAAATAGTTCCTTAATATTGATGAAAAAAGTAGTAGTTCCACTGGTGTATTATTTTACTTATATTTTCCCCATGATTTGAATAAAGTCTAGAAGATACCACAGCAGCTTCAGAGGCAAACATCAGCTTGTCATACTTGTGTTCATGAGTCTACAGCAGAAAAGGAAAGAGGGATAACTAAGCACTTTATTTTTTGGTCATATGTTTTCTATTTTTTCTGTTTCAAGATCAAATACCTTAGAAAGAGCTGGAGGGGGATATGTCTCCTGTTTTGTTTAAAACCATTTAGGCTCTTACTAACTTTGTTTCGGATTAATCTATAAATATCACATTATATCTCAATTTACTGAAGGTCATATCCGCCTGTCCATGTGTGGCAGTCAGGTCAAATTGTTTTCAAAAGTGTGAAAGAACAGAAGAACTAAACCTGATCTGGTGTGAGCAGAAATAAAGTTTTACTCAACAAGTATTTATTTGGTTAAAACTGCCGAAAGATACATTTATAAGTCAATAACACAATATAAACTTGTTAGAATGCATGTTTTTGCTCTGATGTTGATGAAAAAAACAATTAGGACAAAATTTTAGAAAGAGGGAGTCCATCAGTCGCAGCAGTTAATCTGATAATCCCTGCTGTGTCCTGTGAACGTTTACAGTACACACCAGGTACAAAATGGCCTTTGGCTCATCCAGCTGTTATTATTGCAGCTCTCCATTAACATCATTCTAACATGCTAATCCCTTTCCATTGAGCAACTATAATACTGTTTGTCTCCTCACTTTGAAATCAGCTTAAGTGAATGGAAAATAGATGTATTCATGGGGCAAAAAAATATATATATTTTGAAGTTATCTTAACCCTTTAACTGTCACAATGACACCGGTGTCCTCATGGACCCATTGACTTACCTGCAAGCATTTTGAGGGTGACAGTCAAGGGGTTTTAACACGTTAACCTGAATTACACAGCAGCTTATTTACTTTGATCACAATTCAAATCTTTTGATCAGAATTGAAATGGACATGCATTATCTGCCAGAGACATGCATGGTGGATGAGCTGGAGGAAAGAACAATCCCTTTTTCTTCTGTTGCGTTCAGTGACGCTGGAACTCATAACACCGATCAGCTGACAGAACAATGAGACACAGAGCTGGAACGGCAGCTTCCACCCAAATCATGCAAGACTGTTAAACATGTTTCATTTGCTTCGAATGTGTTTGTTTCCAGAAAAATTGTTGAACAGCTTCTGCGATCTTTTTTTTTTTTACCTTTTAGATCAAATTCTTCTAGCTAATGCCTCTGGGGGCTGAGGAAGGCTCCTCGTGTTTCTGTGGGGCCCAGGCTCGGCTGGAGACCCCAGTTCTGGGGGAGGAGTTTCGGTTAAATAGGCGATGCTTTGTATGAGCAAACAGTTTGGTTTGCTCATACTAACCTGACTGGTTGCCAGGGGATATTAGAGGATTTCACAATCATCCCAGAAAGAACCAAAGAACCTCCAAGTATGTTGTTGATGAGGGAATAACATTATCCTGTGATGTAAAACCCAAAACTTTAAAGTGACTGTTCAGATTATTTAGAAACCGTCAAGCATTTGTTGAAGGTTGCATATAGATATTAGGTTACAAAAATGTATTAATTATCACACTTTATTTGAAAAGTTTATTTGAAAAAACATACAAAAAAAAGACTGAGAAACTGAAAACAGATTAAGGTAAGTATTATGCCATATTCCCAAAAGTATTGGACTCCAAATAATTGTACTCTGACTTCCTGAAAACCATGTTTTATAATGCTACTCTTTATTCATGACACCTGCCGCGCTGTACCTTATAATTCTGTGTGGTGTTTGCAATATGGACTCAGGTATATCTTGGGTTCCACTGCCAACTCTAGACTGACTCGTTTCAGCTGCAGCTGCACTCGTTGGCTTGTCCTGCGTGGCTTGAAGGTTTTGTTGAGCAGCAGATCCAGGCTCACGTCTCTGTGAGCCCTGGCTCCCACTGCCAGCGACGGAGCGGTTCTGAGACGCTGACCGGACTTCGGCTTCTTTAGATGGGTCAGCAGCATGCTGAGGCGCGCCCTCGCTGGCCTGAAAGAGAGTTTACTGTATATTATCACCAAAAAAACAATGAATTATCTGAGTTAAAAAGCACAATGGAAGAAGATACCAAAGAGGGAAAAATAAACTAAAAAAAAAAATTCTTCTGGTTTCTCAATCTTACAGTTTCACTGCTGCTCTTATTTGCTCAGGTCTGAGAACTTATAAAACAGAGAACTGTTTGTCAACTGCACTTTACTTTTTTATACTGAAAAGCATAAAAACCAGTAGAAAAATGATTGCATTTTGCAGTCACTTTTTTATTGTGTATCTTCTTTATTTTCTTGACAAACTTATGTATTTTTTTTCACATTCATTATATAAACAGTTTCTCAAGTAGCCATTTCATGTATATATCAATTCGCCGTCTGGGAGAAGACTTCAACACAGAAGCAGAGTCTGAGTTAACCTTTATGCTATGGAGATCAGTTTGATTAAGATCCCAGGTGGAAATACAAGGAGAAATGTTGGAATTCTGATAGGAAAAGTTGGCGATTGTTGAGCAGCTATTTACTGTGCAGAGTCTATTCACAACCAACATAGAGACAAATACATTGTTCCTACTAGTATTTACATCCAAAGCAGCCAGTCATAGAGGTTTGCTGTCATGGATGTAAAACAGGTTCAGTTCCGGCACAACAGACTGAAGGTCCAACTTCCCAGAGAAGTCATTTGTATTATTGTCAATGTTATCAGTAGCAGCTCGCTAAATTAGCAGCCATAACAAAAGCCTCAAAGTAGACGACTGTATCTGCTTCGGACTGGCGACGTGTCCCGGGTGACTGTCGTTTCTCTGTTTGTCATGTTCCAGTTCCCGTTCTTCAGATAGATCAAAACTTGTGTCGAACGTTTCAGGTGGTCGTCAGCAAAAACATTTTTATTTGTGCTGCTTTTGCTTTGTAGATATTTACAAAAGTTTACAGGTCAAAAGGTCAACCTACACCCCCCACATTATCCAAATCAAACGAAACTGGTGTGTATCGCTTGCCATGTTTGTGCATGGCATGTTTGTGTCTTTTTAAAGGTATTGATTTAAAAAAATGTTTCCAGAGGTCACCTGGGGTCAAGCCTGTGGCTTGACCCCAGGTGACCTCAATCAACAACCCCAGTTGTTGATTGACACAATTGGTGTCAATCAACTCTGCCATGTTGGTGCTGGTTTGTACTGATGAAATGTACTGCTTTTGATTTGAAGACAATAATGAAAGTTTAAAAGTCAAAAGGTCAACCTTTGACCTTTTGAAGGAAGTGTTAAGGCTAGCTGACCTTTTATGACCTCTTTAAACATTTATTAATACTATTAATGACAGCAGAATAAGCAACACATTTTTGCTGCACAAACGTAGCAGAAACATTTGGCACCAATTTTGTAGAACTCCACTCAGACAAAACCCAAATAAAGTTGTTTCCCAAAAGTAAAAATAGTGGAAATCAAACTTTTTTTTGGAAATTTGCATAATAATTCTAGAGTTTTTCTTCTTTTACCCATAGAACATTTAGAAATCACAGTGTTTGAGGTTTGTGTGAATTCTGGATTTCTGACTTGCTTTTTATGTTCTGTTTGCTGCATCTAACAGGAAACACTTTTTTTTTTCAAAAACACACTTGTTGGCATTTGTTTAGTTTTTGCTTCCTTGTTTTATTTGTTTTTACATATTATTTTTCCACAAAATACATTTTTAATTTACATATTTTATTTCTATGGGAATCAGGGGAAGAATCTAATGTATCACCAGAAGACACTTCACATTTTATATTGGTATTAATTTCCCAAAGGGAAAAGGGAAGTTGTTTATTCCCAAAGCTCTCCAAGGTGTCTTAATTACTCTACAGGGGCGCATGTTATCTGGAAAGAAAAAAAAAAAAAAAAAAAGAGAACCTATTGTGATTCGCTTTAGTATGTTAATCAACTCTAGTTGATAAACTCCTTTTATCCCTTTGTCTGGGGGAAAGCAGTACCAATACAAATTGCTCTCAAAGTTCAAAAGGTTTTTTTTTTTTTTTTACAATTTCACTTATCTCTTTAAATGCACACTCCCAAAACTTGGATATGCAGCAGCATTTCCAAAACAACTATTTTTATCTTTAAATTAGGCTTCGAAGGTCAAAGACATCAGGGAACCTTTCCTCAATTCTGAGTGTAAATAAAATCAATTTGAGAAGCTTCCACTTAATTATTTCTGACCCTCTCATATATGTGGGGTTTTCATGTTGCATGTTGTATTCCTTGTGTTTTATGTGATGTGATTCTTTGATTTTCTGCTGAAATGTGCTATACAAATAAAATTTGATTTGATTTTTGATTTTCTGTGTTTTGCATTCTGATTTGGGAAGACGTTGTCAAAACAACCTCACCTTTTTCCTGCATCGGCCCATGCAAGGCCTGCAACTATGAGGATGTGTGCAGAGAGCACTTAGCTGTGACTGGCCCTTTTTGAAATGAACCACAGGACTCATTCAAAGGACACAGTGCAAATATTTGCAGCAGCAGGAGACGGTAGTAAAAGACAAATCTACTACAACACAGATGGGACTGTTTACATTACTAACCGCTGTGAAATTCAGGCCCACAAGCACATATATATATATTTTTTTGTCTTTGAACCTCCCAATTAATAGTTGTTTCCATCCAAATTTGGCTTATGTTGTGGAAAACCCTGCAGGCTGTGATAGGGTGGACACCAAGTACCTACCGTACCTCAGAACTCAGCTCAAATGTATCCTAGTTACTCTCTGATTACAGTGAACAGTGTTGTCACGAACAGAAGAGAGAACATCTGGGCTATCCTCCCCAGGGCAGTTTCAGAGCCATTCAGACCTGAATTGGGACCGAAACGCCTCATGTTGCTTCGGTTGGTAAACACCTCCGAGGTGAAAACAACCTAAATGACTCACAGAACAGTGACTAGGATTCAATAGGATTTGATATAAAAGTACTAAAATATAATTTAAAAAATTTGTTGTGATAATTTCACTCCTACGGTATTTTTGAAAACAAAATGTTAATCTAGCAATTATAAGTAATATAGTTATATAAATTGCATAGTGATTATAGCCACATTTAATTAGGTTATAAGCAATGTTTGTGCGTTGGAGGCAGCAATAGATCAGAATATATTCAAACGGCGACAGCTATTTAGAACGATAATAGTTACAGAATGTTCAACAATGGACCATGAGGTTACCAGACAACAACATGAGGAAGTAAGAGGGGTAAGAGGAAGTTGATGGAAGAGAACCTGCTGAAGGTGAAGATAGAAGTCATGTGTATGAAAGTGAGGGGGGAGACAGGAGGGAAAGAGAATCTGAATGAAACCAGAAGGCCTCGGTTTGTCAGAGTAGACACAATGAAAGGTTCCAGACCAGGAAGCAGAGTCACAACACACCTCTCTGCACTTTGCCTACTGCTAACCTCTCCTCGCCCTTCTGACACAGTTTCTTGCCCATGACCGAAACAAATGGATTACAAACGAATGTAAAAGCAGCCAATCATGAACACCTCATGAAAATCAGTTTTGAACATGTTTTTCTAACACAGCACATGCAATTTACTTTGATTTGACTTGATTTATGAGACTCAGACTGATTCATTTTGGCTGAAGCAAGATTGTTAGTAAATTAACATTTTCACATTCCTCAAAATGCTGGACGAGGAAAGAGTAGCAATCAGGCTGTGCAAACGGTTGGAGTGACAGAGAGGGACAAGATGCAGGCAGATCATCTGTTGTGTAGGTCCTTCAGTAAGGGAGCTGAAAGAAGGAGGTGAACGTATCAAACTGTTTGTGTGGACCTGACCTTCTTGCCAATATCTGTGTCCCTGCTGCCTCTGCCTGATTGAGATTTCCCCTCCTCTGGTGGGCAGATTCCCCACAACTTGAGTCTCCTGAGACCGTCCTTTGAACGGGCAGTCGGGTCGATGTGGTGGGCTGGGATACGAGCCGGTAAATCCCAAGTTCCCTTAAAAACTGGCCAGGTTATGCCTTTCTGTGAACGCATTAAAGACATGCAAAATGGTCCAATCAGAGACAGCCTCAAATAAAATCAGAACATAGTAAATAGTTTAGTGCTCAGACCTTCACCCCTGGGAGCAGGTGACCCCTGCTGTCCACAATGAAGGAGCTGTGACCCACGTGTGCACTGGGTCTCTGCAAACAGGGAAACCCACAATATTGTCTTTTTTTTTTTTTCCAAAATCACTTTTGGCAAAACAAATGAAAAATCACCACCTCTTTTTGCCAAAAGATGATTTCGAAACAAAAAACAAAGCAAAAAAAAAAACAAACAAACAAACAAAAAAAACACTTTTAGGAAACGATTACTTATGCCTTTGTTTTAGTAAGGTGACGATATTTAAAGAGGATCATTGCAGGAACAGACTGTTGATTTCTATAGCTACCTCTTTAAAGCCTTTAGATTTGCACCAGTTCTGCAGCCTCTTGGATCCGAAGGTCCCCTCAAACTTTAATTAAAAAATATATATATATATACATATATATATATATATTTTAAAAAATGACTTAACGAAGTTAAAAAAACAACATATCATCTCTTGCCGTTTACATGAAGTGAGTTTACCTGGTTGGCTGAGAAATTGGAAGACATTCCTGCATCTGCTCCGGTCTGAATATGTTGTGTTGTGTACTGGTCGCTTAGCAACTCAGTAAATCTGAATGCTGCTGAAAAGAAAACTACGGAAGCCATCTAGGACAAGGGAGATGTTATTATTATTATTATTATTATTATTATTATTATTATTATTATTATTATTATTATTATTATTATTATTTCTTTTTTTGTACCACCTCGCAAAAGGACCCTCAATAAATTTGCAAATACATGTATCTCTTTCATACATATGTACAATTTTAAGTTTAGCCACGCACAATTGTGCTTACATATTTCCAACTATTTGGTGCAGAGAAGTGGTTGAAAATCAATCTTTTAACGCGTGTTCATGTTTGCCTGAAAATAAATATAAAAATAAATAAATAAATGAAAATAGTCCAAGGACTTTGGATGCATCCCCCCCACGCCCCCTTTCTTACAGGATGTTTCTGTTATGTTTATGAGGGGTGGCCCTTGCTGCGTTTAAGATAACAGGTTTGAAACTTCAGACATCTCAAACGAAACATTAACATACAACGTCAAAATCCTACAGAAACAATATTGTAGCAGAAAAAAAACCTTTTAATTATTCGAGATGCCGCAATGTTGCCAGAGAACTCACAGAGCAACCGCAAAATAAAAACAATATGGGGCGGGGGAGAGAGGGTGGGGGTATATAAACTGTCATTGTTCGTGAAAGAACAAAGATATTAATAATATAATTATAATTAAATATAATAATTTAATTATAACTATAATCTAATTATATTTAATTAAACTATATTTAATTAAATATAGAGATATTTAATTAAATGTATCTATCTATAAGGTCAATCTTATTCAAAGATTGACATTTGAATTAGGTCAATCTTCAAGTTACTTTTATTTTGAAATCTTTGACCGGAAGCTTCTGTATTTTTTTTCCGGTGTCAGAACGAACGAAGCGTGATACAACAGAGCTAGCTAAATGAAAAGATAAACGTTTAGGAACTTCTCCTTTCCCCACCCTCCCAGTTTTTCTCTAAAAAAAATATTTAATTTAGTGAGTGCCTTAAAGTGTGAAGGATTTGACGGAGTTACAGTTAACGCCCACGTTGTTCTTTAGGGTCTCAGAGACCGTTTGGATTTCGTGGTTTTCTTCCTGGCCCAGGTATCATGGAGGGCCCGTCCTGTCGGTTTTCTGCTGCGGCTGGAGAACCCCGGCCATCGGGCAGGAGGGTCTCTGGGTCGGAGCCCTCGTGGGACACGAAGACTCACTTTCGTGTGTGTCGCTTCATAATGGAAACAGGTGAGGAGGTGGGCCAAGGTTTGACCCTTGTCATTTAAAACAATTGTAGTCTCCATTTGAGAGAGCAAAGCATTAAAGATTTTAAACTGGAGTTTATATAAAGTATATAAATCTGGTGGAAATGTATTGGAAAACCCTCTGACTCTGCATATTCAGAGAGTCAGAGTTAGCTAATATAAGGTAAGACGAGCACTTAATAAGAGCAAGTATTTTGTTTGATATTCTTTCTTTAAAAGTTGCAATTTTATGGATGCACCGATCTAATTTTTTCACTTCCGATACCGATACAAATATGAGGTCTAGTATCATCCGATACAGAGCAACGGCGCTGAAATGACTTAAGTTTCTTGAGTTAAACACAGACATACAAGTACTGAAATCCAAATGTCATAACACCAGTACAGCACACTTTGGTCGAACATAGGAAAAACAACATAACTTTAACTTGTTCAGTTAGTACAATTAGGAGTAGAATAGCCAATGTATAATAAATAACATAGAAACTGAAAATGTCAAAAACAATAGGTTGACTGCCTTGGTCAACATGTAAAAAAAAACTTCCTTCAAATAGTTCAATTACTAACCATTTAGTAATTGAACCACTTTAATTAAAATAAATAAAAAGCATGAGCATAGAATTAGACCGAGTAGATATGCCCTTGTGAATTGGGCATATTGTCACAGATACCCGATCTGGAATTTTTTATTTTATATAATGTTTATATCGAACTGATGTATTGGAACAGTGTCTGTCCTAAATCAGGTTAAAGGTATCCAGCAGTAATAATTAAGTTATGATCAGAATAAAGCCTTCTGTTGGCGTCTCATTCATTCAATGTGCAGCTTTTTAGTTATGTATTATCAGTTGTAAGGAGGTAAGATGAAAAACCTTCTAACCTTCTCTCCTTGGCTTCTTGTTGCTCAGGAGTGAAGCTCTGTATGCGCTCTGTACCCGTGGCAACGGCCTGTGTGTTGTACCATCGTTTCTTCCAGCGGGTCACATCCCGTGTTTATGAACCCTACCTGGTGGCCATGAGCTGCTTGTACTTGGCTGGAAAAGTGGAGGAGCAACACATCCGGACCAGGGACATCATCAACGTGAGCCACAGGTAGTACACATGGATAAGATGAAATAATACACTGGCAGATTGAAAACCTCCTCCTGAGCGGATATTGACTAAAGGGAATATTTGTCTGATTGGAAAAGAGCTGAAATCAAACTTTGTTCAACAGTTATTGCTTGGCGTCTGCACAGACGTTAGGATTAATGGTGAGAAATGAGGCATTTTTACCATATTTTTATTGTTATAACTTTGAAACCACATCCTTTAATATATGGGCTGTTGATAAAGGAGTGGGAATTTTGCTTTATTGTGATCTCTTGAATCTTTATATTCCAAAGAGCCACTTTTGTTCATTCAAATGAGACTCATTTAGGGCACCAATGTTATTTGACCCTTTGAAAAAAGATAAAGATCTAATACAGGAATTTTGTTGTAATTTTTAAAGAAGCACAGTTGTATTTTTATTTTTAAAGATTTTTTTGGCACTAGCGATCTTTATTTTGAAAGCATGCCAACAGGATTTATTTATATATTTTTCCCTCTTTCCCCTGTGAGTTGGTCTCTCTTTGTATAGTTTTTTTATTGGTTTTATTGAAAAAGAACTTTTATGTGATACTACAATAACTAAGGCTAGCAACCTAAAACGTAACAACTTAAAAATGTTCTTAAAAGCACAATAAGCTAGTCAATGTGTGGAGTTGGGCTTTGTGGGACGTCATTGTCGACATATCCATCAACACACAGCTGCAGCAGGCTTTTGTCATCACGCTGTTCAGGTTACAGGACTTTCTGTTCTGTCCAGAAATTATGAAAGTGCTGGACATTTTCCACAATCTGTAGACCCCCCTGGAGAAAAAAACTGAAAGCTGAATTTAAATATAAATGAAAAGCCTTTCCATTCTGTCTGTTTGTGTCTCTCAGGTACTTTAACAAAGGCAGTGCTCCTCTCGAATGTGATAAGGAGTTCTGGGACCTAAGGGACAGCGTGGTGCAGTGTGAGCTCCTCATCCTACGACAGCTCAACTTCCATGTCTCCTTTGAACATCCTCACAAGGTGTGAGTGTGTGCAAACATCCATGTGTCCCCGTCTTCCCCATCTAGTTTTCAGCCACTGTTATTGCCCAGTGCTGCTACTGATGTCTGTTTCTGTTTGCATAAAATTCCTAAATGTTTAACATCTTTCAATATAAATGAAGCTCGTTACAAGGAAACTGCATAATTGGATTTAAATAAATCCCTACTGGTGTGAAAATTGACAAACAATGCCATCTAGTGGCTGAGATGTAACACCCTAATGCATGTAACTATTTAATCAAAAAGATTACAAAAATCTAGAAGGAAGGAATAAAAAAGGGGAGACAAGTTAAAAGGTAAAAACAGAGTGTGTGTTGTGTTGCTTCCCAGTGTTCAATGCAAAGTGTGTTTTCTGCCCCTCTCTGCAGTATTTGCTCCACTACCTGCTTTCTGTAAAATCACTGGTGAACCGGCACGCTTGGTCTCGAACCCCCGTGGCTGAGACGTCCTGGGCTTTGCTAAGAGACTGTTACCATGGAGACATGTGCATCCGCCACACACCGCAACACATCGCAGTAGCTGCACTCTACCTGGCGATGAACAGCTATGGAGTGGAGCTGCCCGTTGGAGAGAAGGAGTGGTGGCAGGTGTGTTAACAGTGAGAATGTGTGGGCGTGTGTGCGCGTGTGTGCGCGTGTGTTTGCGTGCGTGTGTGTGTGTGAGTGGCAGAGAGAGGATCATTTATTGGGCCCGACTGCTTTAATTGGAAATTTTCCAGTTTCTGATCTCTGGTTTTGTAGAACTCTGTCTTCTGACGAATTCCACTTTCTCTTTAACCCTCTCCAGGCAGGAGTTGCAGATTTGCAACAACTTAGCCAGTCTTTTCAAGTAATTTGAGCTTGAGAGGGTTAAGAACTATAGATAGGAACAAAATTATCATGTTATTTTCTGCTTCCTCAGTGAATTGAGGAAGCAGAAGATGTTCTTTTCCTCACTTAATACCAGAATTTCCAGATTATGGCCCAGAGCATTTCTCAACTAAATGAATAAAACTCAACTAAATGAATGATCACCACATTTACTCCTCTGTAAGGCAGGTTATAGCTCATTAACATTTTCTTATTTTGCACACTCCTGAAAAATCCATGTGTACTGAATAATAAGTGAGAACAGTTTGGCCCAATTTTATAGGTATAGCCTCCCATCTGCTGTTATTTGTTGTGCTGTTGAGTCCATCCATCTATTATAACTTCAGTAACTATAACTATAAGAACATTCTTTGTTCAATCATTCAATTCAAATTTAGATTGAATCCAAAATACCTTTCTTATCATAAGGGGAAATTAAAAGCTGTCTTAACTCATCATAAAAGTATCTTCAGAGAGTGAATTTGGATGGTAAGGGATCTCAAGTAGTAGTCGGTCTTGCAACAAGTATGTAGAAGCTTCTCACTGAAGAACATTGCTGCATAGGAGTCGTATGACTCTCATAACATGCAAGCAGGTCGCTATCAGGGCAGCAAAGACAACATGACCTAAACTTGTTCACTGATGCTGGATGGTCCAGATGGACACAGTACTGGATTGGTGGTGGACGGCCTCCACGTCCCAACACAGCTGTGATGTCAGCAGGGAGGTGGTGGGGTCATTTTTTGGGGTGAAATCATGGTCGACCCCTTCAGAGTCCCTGAAGGTGTGAAAATGACCCCAGCAAAGTGGACTTTCTGCAGTGCATAATAATTTGGAACATGGTGTATTCAGCCTTGTTCCCACGGTTACGCATCATAAAAGCTGTCCAAAAGGGCAAATATCCTTGCAGCTGCACAGCAGCCAAAACCAGAGGAAATAATTGCCCAGATATGCATCACATCAACCAGGAAATGATGAACACAAATCTACAAAAAGATCAAATTAGAACTAGAGTAACAGCTTCTTCAACATGCTGCCACCATGAGTAGTATTCATTAGCAATAGCAGAACCAGAGGCATTGCTGCTCTTACACTGCTCTGCAGTTCAACATTATTTAACTAACACTACAAAATAAAGACAATCTGATTGAAGGGTTGGGTCTTCAGCATCTAATGTTAGTGATGAGCAAAATTAGAATTATTAGCTTTACGTACAGCATCATTCTGTAAACTCAGATTATCATAACACTGGCGTCATTCCGACTCCTGAACAGGTGAAACAGAACAACTTTCCAGAAATAAGCTTGAATGCACCAAATAATGCAGCTTTCCTTTTAGGTGCTTGTTGCCCATCTTCTTTCTCTGACTTTATTCTTAAAGCCCTCTTTTAATATGGTGTGTTCACTGATGTAATAAAAAAAAAAATTGGAGTTTTAAGTCCTACGAAGGGTAAAATGTTCTAATTTCAGTCATTTGCTCAGTTTTTTTTTTTGTTTGTTTCTTTAAAAGTAAAACCTATTAATAATACAAATCCTTCAAATCAGACACGATAACCCAACACATCACACATGGGAGTGCGTCTTTCTGACACATAAGTCAATGAAAGCTGTTAGAATGTAATTTTAAGAGCTCAGGAAGGCAGTAAATTGTAAACCATAAAAGTTATTGAGATCTCAGGCGGCTGCGAGGCGTGCGGGCTGGAACGAGCCAAAGCCATGTTGAAGTGGCGGCGGCCGCTGAAACGTCAGATAGCTGGAAGCTGTTAAACAGTCACAGTACAAATTAATTGAAGTGTAAGCTGATGTGTGGAGGCAGTTAAGCTGTCAGACGAAGACTGAAAGAGCTTTCAGGAAGCCGGCAGACTCCAACCAGGAGTTGGTCTGCTCTCAGCCACAAGCCGCTGGAGCCGGGCAAACACTGAGGCGGAATATTCCAATTGGTACAAATGTTGATCCAGAAGTACTTGAGAAAAGTGGTTTGTTCTTTGTTCTGCAGGCTCTGATGTTTAGGTGCCGCAACTTGGTTTATTTTTAGCGCCTTAAAAGCACCAAAGAGCTTGAAAGTTTTTCTATTGGGATCACATTGTATGACAGACCAACACGAAATAGTGTATATTGTGAAGTGGAGGGAAAATAAAACCTGGTTCTCCAAAGTTTTTTACAAACTTGATGTATAAATGTATTCTGGGTCAATTCTTTCTTGAACCATCTTTTCTCTGCAGCTGCAGCTGCAAGGCTAAAAGGACCATCTCAATCAAAAGACCTCAACATTTCTCCATTCTTCATGGAAACTAACATTTGGCAACATCTGTTTTCAAGTTTTGCTGCAGATTCTCAGGTGGCTTTAGGTCTGTACTTTGACTAGGTGGTTCTAACTACGAATATACTGATGAAATCATTCTGTTGTAGCTCTGGCTATGAGTGTATCATTGTTGTCCTTTTAAAAGGAGAACCTCTGCAGCGTCTGAGTTATTGTCCATGATAACCACTCTGTGGTTCACATCTGATCCCAGTAAAACACTACCATTAACTAGAAGAGCAAAGTTGGTTTAGGCAGACTGGTTCACTGTTGGAACACAGCAGGCCATAGAATGCATCAACATAAAAATGTAGGTAATAAAATGATTACACTGATGTGTGAGTATGGATGTTTTCTCTGCTACAGCTTAAAAAAATATTTAGTCCAAAGATGCTTGTGCTGTCATGCAGACTGTTACCTAGCGCTCTTCAGCTGGATTACATTACTGCTGTCTTCAACGGCACAGACGGCTTATGTAACTGTTGGGCATTCATTTATTGTTGGTTGCAATGCTAGTTTTCTTTTTTCTTTTTTTTTTGCGCCCCCTGTTCACTCTATTTCCTAAATGAGATCTGTTTTGTCACAGATTTTATTTAGCAAGTCATCCGATTCCGATTGAAACGGAGAAAAGTCTTGTTTCGGGTCAGACCTCCTGCTCCGTCCCTGAAGGCCGCTGAATCTGGGTCGTTTCAAATGGCATGTGCACCTTTGATGTCCCTCCTGTTTAGTGAGGCCAGGTGTGGAGCTGAAAGTCTGTGCTGTGTGTTTGTGCATGTGTGTAGGTGCTGTGCGAGGACGTGACCAAAGCAGACATCAGCGCTGTGATCTCAGACCTTCTCCAGCTGTATGACATGGAGGCCAAGTGTATCTGAAGGACAAAGCAATGGACTGGAGAGCCACGTGGAAGCTCTGTTGGTGTCGGTGCGGGAAGAAGGAGAACATCCTCTGATCTGTGCAGTGGGCGGCTGGGGTTCAGGTGCGTTTGAATATGCGTGCATCTGAGGCAGAGAAGACTTTGTTTTTGCCCCAGTTACCCTGTGGAGCTGAGAAAATCGTACCCGCAGTACCGCTGTCTGCCACCGAGGGGAGACATGTCTCACTTTTGGATGTCTCAACACCACATGTTTGTACTTCAGATACCACAGTGGGAATTTGAGAAGTCCTAGACCTCTCTGTGTAATTATTGGTACATTGGTTTGTAATAACAGAGAATGAATAAAAATGTTATGAAATTGTGAACGAAGATGGGCTTTTCTTTGTTGAGCTGCATCACAACACATATCTGCATTTGCAAATGTTTCTTTCACCAAATACAAACCAAAATGTATTCATATATTTGAAATCCAGAATTAATTCTGAGACCATTTATTATTAACAAGTCTTTTGAAATGAGGGGTGCAATACATGCTTCTATTGCTCTGCTTTTCCACTTCAATAATTATAATTTATTTATTTATTACAAGGATGATGCACCATTTTATAGGATAACCAAGGAGCTGTACTTTCTGAAGTTGTTATACAAATGCAAATCTGACTTAAAAGAAATTATTCTTCCTTATTTAACACTGAAATTGGACCTTTGTCTCCTTAAAGTCTCCTGCCCTTTCTAAAACTCCACCTTCCAGAAGTCATCACAACATGGCTCCTCTATTAACCCTTTAACAATGTTTTTACCAGCGTTGCACTGAGAAGTGGCTCATATAATGAGCTCTGCAGTTCCACCAGATGCTGACCAATTACTGCTGGCTAGTCTGAAGGAGCAGAGTGGGTACCGGTGGGGAGGACTGCTCTTTGAGACAGAAGCTATGAAGCTTGGAAACTGCAGCTCTGAGGAAGTGCTGTACCTCAAAGGTGTTTGTAAGCTGATTTTGGAAGATAATATGAACCTGGTCTGGAAAACATAAACGGACGTCATTATTTACATTTGTTTAAGGCTTGTTTTACAGATCTAAAATGTGTCCTTACCCATCCAATGGACATGTCGGTTTCCAAAATCTCTAGAATTATTTTGAAAGTCCATAATTTATATAATTTACAGGTGAAACCTGAAAATATAAAATTGATTTTATTTGCTTTTTAACTGAATCTTATTTTCTTCAAACACAGAAGTATAAGTTTATATTATCACATTATGAATATGATCTCACTTGAGGCACATCAATACGTGTAAACAGACATACTGAAAAACCGCTCTGAGAGGAAGAATCCATTCTTTCAAAAGCAGCGTGAAAATAAGGCCCCTTTCCAAACGCCTGGCAAATACTAAATGAATGTATGAAAACTTCTCAGAGGAAAATAAAAAATCAGGCTATTATTTTAACAAAGAGTAACAGCTCCAGATTTTGGTGATCCTAACACATGTAAAAAGGAAGCATTGAGTCTAATGTCCTGTCAACACTGTAAATATCAGCTGTTTGTATTTGCTGCATATGCGGCATGCTTCTGATCTCAGGTTTACCTTTGGATACCTGATCCTGAACAGTTCATGCCAAGGTAACGACATGTTGTCACAGTGAGATACGGATGGAGCAGATCCGTCTGTTTCTCCTGCACCAAACCCCTCTGTGACTCCGCTGAGCGGGAAAACTGTTAAAGTCCGTCTTCATTCCCTCCTTCTTATCGCAACAAGCTTCTAAGAAGTGATATTTTTAGCGGAGCTACTTTTAGGTGTGTGCAGACAGGTCTGTGTGTCTGTTTAGTCCAGGATGAAGATGTCACATGATCAGTTGTGACACATGTGAGCGCCCCCACTTCATCCCCTCCCCACTCCCTCTCCTGTCTCTTCCCGGGACAAGAAGCGCCGTGTGTGTGTGTTCCCTGTTCTTCACATGTCGCACAATATTCCCCATCTTGATTCTTCCAGTTTATTTTTCCACCACTTTCCCCCAAATCTGCCTGACTCTCACTTCATTTCCTCCAGTCCTCTCATGCTCTATTCTCTCCATCTCTTTTAACTGATACCTTCACTTCTCTCCCCTCTTTCTTATGTTGCCATCTGTGCCTCTCTGTGTCTTCCACATTTCTTTCCTCTCCCTTCCTCCTCCTGCCTCCTCTCCCTTGTCTCCCTAATGTTATATTAATAATGGAGAGGGCGCGTGTTCAGCCAGACTCCATGAATTAACCATCAGCCGGGAAGGAGTCAGAGGAGAGAGGAAGAGGAGCGCTAACATGGATGGATGGATAGATGGATGGATGGATGGATGGATGGATGGATGGAGGAAGAGGAGCTTATCTTCGTATCACACTTCGACACCCTTCACCCCGCTCCGATCGCCTCTCCTCTGCATGCCTCTGATCTGCTTACACATCACTTCAGCCTTTTACTCTGGGCTGGAGGGGAAGTCAGAAGGTCGCACACACACACACACACACACACACAAGCAGCTGCGTGCATAGGCACGTGCATGTGTGTTTATTTCAAAATGACAGTTTGGGATGTTAACGTTACATCAGGCCCGCAGTCTGAGAGGAGAGCGTCCTTGAACTGATAAAAGCTCAGCAGCCTTCAGACTGATTAGACATCAGCCAGTTGCTAAAAGAACAACAGATTCAGAGTAATAATTGACAATAAAAATATGTGCTTTTTGCTACACCTTGCCACCTTTTCTGTCCGTAAATGTGCTCTACTCTCTCTTGAAGTGGCGTAGTTTGAGCCTCACCTGGTTCAAATTCTGTAAAAATGAACAAAGAAAATCTCCTACAAAGCACCGTTTGCTGTCATCAGTCCGTTGATTCAACTAATAATCACCAGATCTGTCTGACGTTAGTCCAGCTGAAACGTCTGAGCGTCTCATGTGGACGCCATAAGAGGACTTTTTAACTGCAAATGATCAAGTGTTGTCGTTGCTTTTTAGGAAATAAAATGGGAACTGAACTATTGAATTACTTGTATCTTTTAATGTGTCTTTTAATGTATTTCCAATACTGTATACATAAAGGCTCTTGTCTGATTAAAGATAAGACAAGATGATAAGATGAGGTAAGGTAATTAGTTCAGATTACTCACACAAGAGGGAAATTGAAGCAGTCATAGCAGAAAGTAGACAGAACAAAAGAGTAAGAACAGTTCAGTGTAGAAAAAACACCAGGCAGTCTAAACTCAAGTCTTAAATGATAAATCTGCAGAATGTGCAGGCTTTTCAAAAACAATCTTTGAAAAATACAAAGGAAATGGTTTCCAACATCCATTTAAAGTGGTTCAGAGTTACACAAAACGTTCTCCAACGATAAAATGCTCTTTCAGTTGTTTCCATTTATGCACCATAAGGAAGGTTTTCCATGTGCAAACAAATGCACCACCTGCGTAAATATGAATTTTACTAAATCACCAAGTGACTAAAACCAAGTTTTACTAAAATCACCAAGTGATTTAGTAAAATTCAGCTTCTTTTGTTTTGGTAAAATGGGCCTGAAACAGAGTTTGTAACCAACTCTGAAAGTCCCCCCCCCCCCCTTCAAAAAAAAACGATTGACCAAAAGTCTCAGAAAGATGCAGCATTCATGAAATTGCTAAGATTTTGGAATATGGTCATAGAACCTTCAAATGTCTTGTTGCAAATAGTCAACAGGGTCACAAGAAATGTCTTAATTCAGATTGTGATTATTTTATTAAGCAAGATGCACTACTTGATTTATGCTTTATAACTAATTAGGTGACTTCGGGAGCTGATGGGTCGAACTGGATTTGATTCAGGGCATCAAAGCAGAGAGGTTGGGAAACAATCTGTCCATGAGTTCTGCTGCTGGGTTTCATTGATACAGTGTGTAGTATCATCAATGCAGGCTCACTGGACTAAAATAATAACTGAAACCATTTGACGGCTGTCAGGATGGGTAGGTATGGTGCAGCAGGATGAACTGACTCCGGAACAGCCCTGAACTCCACCCTCAGCACTGCAGTCGTCTCTGATCAGCTCAGGTCGATACTGATGTCGTTTAGGCTGTGGCAGCAGGAGAAACACCTCGCTGTCTGGCTCCTCCGCAGCCTGCATCTCATTTACTGATCTCTGCGCCTTAATTCGCAGAGTTTCGAGTTTAAGTAAAACGGGCTGCCCTCAGAAGCAAATGGGTGCTTTTGCACATCTTTTCAACAGTCAGCGACCGGGATTAGAGAAAGTTTTTCTTTTTTTCCCCTGTATTTGCCCGTGGGAGATGGAGAGGAAGAGTTTAAGATAAGAGCAGAGAAAGATAAAATCAGCAACAAAGCTTTTCATCACCATGTGTGTGTGTGTGTGTGTGTGTGTGTGTGTGTGTGTGTGTGTGTGTGTGTGTGTGTGTGTGTGTGTGTGTGTGTGTGTGTGTGTGTGTGTGTGTGTGTGTGTGTGTCAGCATCTGGACAGGCGAGCGAGTCTGCAGCCCATCTTCCTCTAGTGTAGAAGACATCTATTAATAAGTTTGTCTGATTTATCTATAAATACATTTCTCCTCCTGTTCCTCACAGACTCACTATTTAAGTACTTCTGACAGTCAGTGGGGTTGGCAGGGAGGAGGAGGGGTAAGTTGGTGAGTGGGTTACTTGGCAGAGTGGGGGATGTTTAAAACGTGTGAGCCGTTATCTGTGCGGAGAGACCCTGATCCTCCTGACGTTCACAGGGAATGCTGGGAAACGTCAGGTGTTTGCACCTCTTTGGCTCCATGCTGGTATCAGTGAACACGCAGAGGCCGGCGGCCATTTTTTCTGCTTCTGCAACTGTTTCCCAGAACAACCTGGTTTGGAGGTGGAGTCATTGATTACATCACTTTTTAGACACGTTGTGCATTTACACACAAAGTATAAAATACTAGTTGGATTCCTTTCTCTCCTGTTAATACTGTTGTTATGGAGGCTAAATTTCAAGTCTATGAATAGAAATCTATTGTGAAATATTCATTCTATCTTGCAGTTGGAAATTCAAAATGTACAGTGATTAAAACAATCCTTGGATCCAAATCAACTTATCAGTGTTTCATAAAGCCAAAGATTTAATTGAACATTTTCAGTACTTTTAAAATGTTTAGGTTTAGAATTTTTTTTACAATGTATTTAATCATCCTAGCATTTAATTTCATTTATTTATTTACATGCCTCTTACTGCTGAAGAACAAAAGCAAAGGTGATGTTAGATTCAGCTTTTGTAGAATTAAAGTTCTAAGCTACAAGCATGACCAGATTAATGAAACAAAATCTGACAAAATTCCAGGTTGGAAGAACCGCAGTGACCACAGGAAGTGAAGGTTGCCCTAGCAACACAGCAAAGGAAAAGTTGAACGTGTTAAGAAGAGGATTTCTTTTTATAGTTACAAATTCATGTTTTCGTTTACACTAAGTAGCAAAAGGTAAGTATTTAGTTTCTATAGGATTTTTAGTTTTGTTTGTCAACACAAAGAGTTGACATATGTTGACAAAAACCCAGAAAATTAAACAATGGAATATCGTCTTAAATTTAGTATTGAATACATTGTTGATTGGGAGAACTGTGACATAAAATGCAATATTTATTAGCAATAAATCACCACCTTTTGTTGATTACAACTCCATAAAATATTTTGAAATTTAAAAAATATATTATTATTATTATTATTATTATTATTATTATTATTATTATTATTATTATTATTATTATTATTAATTAACTTTATTATTATTATTATTACCAAACTCATTTTATACATTTCAGGATTTTCTACAAAAACGCAGGTGGTGTCGTCATCACGCAATTTATAGGCGGGTATTATTTGGACCAGGTTTCTCCTTTATGGCAGGCAATTGTATCATGTAATTTATTAATCCGCTGTTTGAAACAGAAATTTAAAAGTCTTTCTGAAGACGCTACGCTTTCATTTAATCTTAGAAAATGGAAACATGGTAATTTGGACGTAAATAGGAGTCATGAAAGTGAATGAACAAAGTATATTTTCAAAATCATTAATTTATTCACAGTGAAACTTGGACACAATAAAGAATTAAGTTATGTAGGGTGAATTTTAATGGGTAAAACTTTGTTTTGAATAAACATTCAATTAAGCCTTTCTTGATTATTGTTTTAATTATTTACTTCTTTTTTTTATGTCATTTGGAAAACAAAGTCTCATTGATATGATCAGTGAAATTTCCAACAACAAGATCAGGCTCTATCCTGACCCTGACTGGCCATAATAGTGATGTTAATAACACATCATACAAGAAAAGAAAGACCTTTTCTGCAGCTTCTTTACAATCAGTGTAAATCTGGAGTTTATTGGTCACACAGTCAGAACAAAGAGAAAAGGGAAGGAAAACATATAAAAACAGCTTTATTTTGGCCATAAAAGCGAGCTTTTATTGCAGTGAGTTGCACCAGCATGTCTCTGTCGGCCATCTTGGAGCTGATTTGAGCTGGTCAAGTGAATAAAGAAGCTGTCGCTTTAAGAACAGCAATAACGTTTTGGGTTTTTTCTCTGGTTTATACTTGAGTTTATTTTCCCAGTCGTAGCCTTTTATCATTTTTCTGGTGTTTGGTCTACAGTGATTTTGAAACTGTTGTTAGGCAGCACCACAAAAATGCTCAAAAGGAAAGTCTTTACAGGCTCAAAGAAAAGCTCTTAGAAGCAACTAGGAAGACTGAACTATGTAACGTTATGGAGCATTAATTTGTTTATATTTCACAAGTCACATATTTATTTTTAGTATCAACTTTTTGTTTTCCCTGAAGTGATTTTAATTGTCCTACTTATATTGAAATTCCAGGAAGAAAATAATCAAATAAAAATAAATAAATAATAAGTAGTGCTTTCTTCTTATTTTTTAAAAATAAATTGCTAAGGTTTCCAGCCTTGTCTATAAATGAACAGTCACTTTGGTTTTGATAACTTTGTCCAGAGATTAGTTTTAGTGAATGGCTTTTGGTTATTCCCAGATACTGGAATCACAAACAAGTATACAAGTTGGCCACTTTTTTGGGAACGCCTGTGTTTGCAAACAGAAACAGTGACATAGCCAGTCCCATTGCAGAAACTTAACACTTTTGATGAAGCTCAAAGCAAGCATTGGAATAGGGGAAAAAGGAAGGGTCAAGTGATTGCGAATGTGAGTCTGACTAGTTCGGATGCTCGTGATCTACTGGGGATCTCTTAGAACATATCCAGTGAGCATCAGTTGTGTGGAAGGAAAACACCTTGCTGATGAGAATGGATGAAACGGATAGTGTGGTTAACGCCACCTGATACTCCTTTGGGCTCAGAACAGGAAACTGAAGGTACAATTCACACAAGCTCAGCAGCACTTGATGACAACAGACTGGGGAAAACGCTGCCTGGTCCAATGAGTCTAAAGACTTTCAGATGGCAGGGTCAGAGTTCAGTGTAAACAACATGAAAGTACAAATCTGTTGTGCCTTTTATTAAAGATTCAGGCTGGTAACGATGTGAATAAAGACTTCTTGACACATTTTAGGATATCATTCACTTACCACGGCCTGAACGCGTCCATCCGTCCCTTTATGACAGCAGTGTGCAACTGTGCAACTGCCAGATGGAAGTTGCACAGTGTCACGAAGCTGTGCAGTTTTGACTCAGTTTTGATCTGAGTCAAAACTGATTTCTTGAACATGTGAAAAAGTTTACTGCATTCAGATAGGCTCCAAAGTCCCCAGATGTCCAACAGAGAGCGAGATCTCTGATGTTATTCTGTCCATATGGACAGAATAAGAGAGAGAGAGAGTTATTCTGTCCATATGGACAGAATAACAGAATATATATGGACAGAATATATATATTATATATATTTTTTCTACCGTTTTTTTGAAGAGGGGCCATGAAGAAGAAAAATTGAAAGCAAAAAATGGGGTCAGTGAGGGTATGGACAGAATAAACTAACTCCGAGTTTGACGTGTCTTAACACAAAAGTCGAACTGAACTTTGTGAACTTTGATAATCAAATGCTCTCAGTTTGATATATTTCAAGCACTCTAAATCATTTGACAATTTCATCAGAAATGTAAGTTACTCCCTAAAGAGAAATAATCTATTTCCTTTGCAGGCCGGCCCTGTAAAAATGTCTGGTGTCGCCACTGGCATCCATCTATCCATGATGTGAGGTTGACAGCCTGAGTATTTTATGACCAGTCTGCTTGCCATACCCGGGGATGCTGCGACCGACTCTCCTGTGCGCGCGAGCTGTAGCAGCGGCTCCTCCTCCTCTTCCTCCAAAAATGTCGCAGGAGCTTCTCCTCTCGCCGCGGCGCTTCTTTTCTTTCCCTCTTTTCTTTTTCTCCCAGCGCCCCTAAAAACCCCGCCGAATTTGTAGCTGCCACCGCCGGAAGCAGCGAGCTTCACCCGGACGCACGAACCGGCCTTTCTCCCCTCCCCACCACTAAGGTGTTTAAACACTCAGCCCGGCTCCCCCCCCCCACCCCCCACTCTCTCTCTCTCTCTCTCTCTTTTCATCTCTCTCTGTCATTCTCGGTGTCTCTCTCTCCTGAAACCGCCGCAGAACTCCGCCGACCGTCCACCAGGTGACTGCGCGGAGCGGAATATTCATCAGCACCGCCACCGTCGTCGTCTTTCATCCCTCCGCTCCTTCGGACTCCACGGGGACCGGAGCTGCCGCATCCCTGCATCCTTCCTCCCCTCGCCCCGCACCCTCTCTCTCTCTCTCTCTCTCTCTCTACCCCCCTCACCCCCCCTGCGCTGTGTCCTCTCATCCGGTTCGGGACATTCTCCGCTCCACGCACACGCACACGCAGATTAACGGGGATTCTGCTTCCCCGCCCGAACACTGATGCTGATGTCCTTGAGCTCGGCCTGCACGGTGAGTCGGAGAGTCCGTGCGTGGCTGCGTGCGTGACTGTTATTTACCCCGGGCGCCTTGTATTAATGGAGGGAGGATGTGTTGCTCATTAGTAGCATGTCGGACGGACTTGCAGAATGTGCTCGGCCTGATGTTCTCATCATAGGCCTTTTTTTCTTCTTCTTTTAGCTGTCAGAACTGACCACACAGCAGAGCAGAGCACAACAACCTGCATGCAGACAACGTTATGACATTAGGAGAAAGCGTGTGCGTCTGTGAGTGTGTGTGTGCGCGCGCGTGTCTGTGCGCATCCATCCCTGCGTGTCCTGTGTCAGTGGACGAGCTGCCATAACATTTTCACCGATCAGCACTCGCTGTTCTCACCCCTCCCGCCCCCCGCTCGCCTCCGTGTTTCTCGGACATCAGACGCGCTGTTCGTCTCGGTTCCGGTGCACCTGCAGCGCCGAGCCGAGAGCAGCCGAGCTGCGGGGTTTCGGTTCGATCCGGCGGGCAAAAGGGACCCAAACAAGTAGCCCCGGCACAGGATGGCGGGGGAGGGAGGGAGAGTTTGGCAGGTGGAAGGCCGGTGGCCGGTAACCTTGCGGAGGGACATTGGTTGGAGACAAGCAGCAGTCCACCGGCTGCGCTTCCTCCTCCTCTTCCTTTTCTTCTTCTTGGGTTTTAGTCTTTCATCCTCTTGTTGCTGTTGAGCTTCAGCAGCGGAATGAAGATCAAGCACGTCTGAAGGTGACCAGCAAAGGTCGTTTACTGAGTGGAATACTTATTGCTCCATTCCTGCACGATTCAGGTGGTGCTTTGGGTGGAGTTGGGGAAGAGATGGACCTGAGATACCTGGAGTGAGTCAAGTTTGAGCTCAGCCCTTAACTCCTTTGTTTCTCTCTTTCTTTCTCTTCTATCCATCCTCTATGATAATGCAGATGCCTGTGCCCTGTTGGCAGCTCACCTTTAATGGCACAGCCTGCATTGCATCCTAAGTGTGCTTGTTCCCACCGGGCCCTGTAGAAGTGTGAGTGGCGCAGGGCCAGGCGGGCCAGGCGGGCCAGGCGGGCGGCCGCACATACTGGAGGGTCCTCTGCTAGAGGTGACCCTTCAAACCTCTCTGCTGGAAATCCGGTGCTGCGGCTGCACAGGGGAGTCACAGAGTCGGGACGGGAGCAACACGGCGTTCAGTCACATGTGCTCACAGTGTGGATCTGCTGTGGAACTGGTGTGCTGTGGCAAGTCGAGTCGCCGACCCTTCTGGCCTGGAATGAAATCCCGTGAGGAGCCTCTCCTCTGCTTTGTACCATTCTTGACGTTCTTTCTGTAGCGATGAAGAGAAAACGTCCCGAGGGGTTGAAGAGTGGCCGCTTTTTTATTAAAAATGAAAATAAAAATAAGCAAATCACCCGTCCCCTTCGGGGGACAGTGTGCGGACGAGCTTTCAGGATAAATGGGCAGCCGGCTGAGGACTGTGCTGACCTTTTGTCTGACTCTTTTCATGTTAAAACACACTCCTCCCCCCCAGCTCCCCTTTCTTATTCCGAAAGTGCTGCCCTGTGTGACACATTAGTGTGTGTCATGACAGAGATCATAGAACTCATGTCTCTGGGCACGAGTGCTCACGTCTTTGTGTCTGCTGTCCATTTCCCCTTGCATCCTATAGATAAAGGCCTGCATATCATTGAGTTAGGGATGCAGAACAAATGAAGTAATGACCTTATTTATTTATTTATTTATTTTGCATTATGCATAACAGACTCACAGGCGAGCATCAAATCTTTGAGGGGAACAAACAGGACAGACTGAGAGTCGTGGCTGCAGTAGTTGTGTGTGTGTGTGTGTGTGTGGGTTTGTGTGTGTGTGTGCGTGTGTGTGAGGAGGGGGGTAAACAGAGGAGGATTTTCCTTCATGAGCGTTACAATATCAGACAGAATCAGTGAGTGAGAGATCAGGCAGGTTAGGAAAAAGTACAACTGACTGGGTATAGAAATGATGATAGTAACAAGAAGCAGACACAAAGATAGGCAGACAAAATGAAAGAAATAAAAAAAGAGAGGAAGGTGACATAATAGGCAAGGATATACAGATAAATATATGGTAGAGAAGGGAAGCAAAAGAAGATGGAGAGCAAAAAAGGGGGGGCTTCAAAGGAAGCTGGAGCAGGGTGACTCAGTCATAAACTAACACTCTCAGTCAGGATGGAAGCATGGCAGGACAGAGAGGAGAAGGGAGGGAGAAGATGCAAGAGGCAGAGGGAGCAGAGGGAGAGCAGGGAGAAGAAAAGGAATTCATGATGAGCTTCTGCTAGTTTCTTTCTTGGTGTTTCTTTCTCTTTTTTCCCCCTGCTCGTCCTTATGCAAAGCACCTTGATCAGAGTACGTTTTGTCATGCGTTTTGCTAAGAATATTTACAGCTGCCGGTAATTACTCGCGCGGGATGAGAGGGGAGGCTTTATGTGAAAGCGAGTTGAAGGGACCAGTGTCGGGTTGGGTTTGTTAGGGCCGGTTCCCGAGCGAGGATCAAATGGAGGGCTTTGCAAGCAGGTGCAACGAAGACGGCCATGCTCTCTGCTTCGGTTTTCACTAGAAATGCACCAACTGGAATTTGTTTGGATTGATTACTGATTTTTGCAACACATGAAGTTATGACAACAGCACTGACAACATCGCTAGCCTTCCTGCCTTGGGCAGTCATTAATTATTTACAGTAGGAAACGAGACGGCGTCAAACAGCGTGTTTCTGAGATCAGCAGCTTTAAGGCAGAGTTTTAGTGTTTTAAAAACAAGACAAAATCATTACAGAGTTGGCCTTTCAAGCTGGCTTCTACATTTTCCATTAGTGATTACCGTGATGGGACTTAGCATCTCTAACTGGAAACGGTTATATTCTCAAGTACCACATCAGTAAAAACACCAGTTTTTCAAGTATACAAGCATCTCAAGAGATTCGAAAACCATAACAGTGAGACTTGGGCTTCTCTAATTTCTGGGCTTCTCTAATTTCTGGGGGTTTGTTACAAAAACGCAAATGGAAGAAAAAAACAGCTTCTCTCCTATTGGCTCTGTCTCACTTCTCCATTAATTTTCAAGATTAAAGCTGGAAAAGCTGGGAATTCTCTGGAAATGTGCTGCGAACGTTGGCAGCACATTTCCAGATCTGATTTCTTCTTTTTGTAGACTTTTGTTTGTCGTTTTATTTTGTTGAGAAGTTGCATTTTTTGATCCTGTGCAGCTGGAAGGAGTTTTGCTCTTGGGCTTGTAGTTCAGGTATTACCTGAGCTTATGAGATGCTAAAATACCTTGTTGCCATGGTATAACATGATAACCATTGTGCAAAAGGAAAAGCCAATTTTTTTTTGCTTCATGAATGCAGAGAAGGACCAAAGAGCAGAGAGAGAAGGAGCAAATTCAAACCATCACTTCCTTTGATCACAACAGACAAGGATCATATCCCCTACTCCAGCATCTCTTTAACCGTACTGAGATTTAAAGTAAATGCAAATTAGGTGAATTAGCAGTTATTACTAACAATTGATGGTGTCATCCAGAACGTTATTGTAGAATATAGCCTCTGCTGTTAGCATGTTGCTAAGTGTCAAACTGTCTTCAGTCAGAGGATTCTTTAGATTCTGCTCCTGGAGATCCTTCCAGTCTACAGCATCACCATCCACACAGACTCTTTGAAAACATTTGGATGCTATGGGTTCCGACTTCCCAATGGGACAGTGTTATTTATTCTGTTCTATTCATCGAGTTATTAATAAATAGTTCAAGTATTACAGCAAGTATCAGCATCAAGTTAAAGAAAAGTGGTATAATAAAAATAATATGAATAAGAATAAGAAACTGCAAGGAGGGCAAAGTAATAAAAAATAATACTGCAATCTGAAATAACATACTCAGATTGAAAGAAATGTACGACTGAGTAGAGTAATTAAAAATGTGCAAGATGCGCATGGACATTTTGTGCACAAAAAAAGAGACTTCACAGGAAGTAAAAAAAAACATAAAAAAACTGAGATGTGCAAATAGCAGCAGGGATGTAAACCTATTGAGTTTGTTGGAGCAACGATGGTGGGAGAATGTAATAGCTGCTAGGGGGAAGGATCAGTGATAGCGCTCATTTGTGCACTGAGGTTGGAGCAGTCTGTCACTGAAGGAGCTCTGCAGGTCAGCAATTGCTTCTTGCATGGGATGAAAGACGTGTCCAGCTTTTATGTTAGCCAAAGTTCTGTCTTTTCTTCTCTGGAAGAGAAACACATTGTTATTACCTTATATTGGTGATATTAGTTAGCCTGGTTCATAGCATGACAATTATCAAAACCAGTTGGTTTCAGAGTTTGAACTGGAACGGCTCGTGGTTAGATTTATTGTTGTTCTCAAACATCACAAGATCCAGTTTCAGATGAAAAGTGAAACAAAGTATTAGAAGCTACCAGAACTTGTTCCTGGTTCACTGCCATCCACTAAACCACATCCATCCATCCATCCATCCATCCATCCATCCATCCATCCATCCATCCATCCATCCATCCATCCATCCATCCATCCATCCATCCATCCATCCATCCATCCATCCATCCATCCATCCATCCATCATCCATCCATCCATCCATCCATCCATCCATCCATCCATCTTCCACTTTTCTGAGATCAGTCTTGTAGTTAACAGGTCCAAGAGGGAACTGCTAACTTCCTTCTTCCCAGTGACATCCTGGTAATATTCTGGGTGTCCGAAGACATTTCCATTCCAAACGTGTTAGATAGTCCCCACAGTGAGTTCTGGGACTTCTCAGGGTCTCCACCCAGTGGGACATGCCAGAAAAACCTCCAAAGAAAAAAGGCTAGGAGGCATCCAGATCAGATTCCCACACCACCTGAAATTTGTCATTTCGATGTGGAAAAGCAGCAGCTCTGCTAGCTCCCTGTGAATGATGGAACTCCTCAGCCTGTCTCTAAGGCAGAGTCCAGCCACCCTGCAGAGGAGGCTCATTTTGGCCACTGAGATCCAAGATCTTGTTCTTTTGGTCTTGATCCATGGCTCACGATCACAGGCAAGGGATAGAACATGGGTGGACTGGAAAATGGAGAGCTTTACTTTTTGACTCACCACAAAAGTTCAGATCAGTGTCTGCATTGCTGCGGACGAATAGGCCTGTCTCAATTACACATTTTGCTGAATGACAAATTGTCCCAGGAGTTACTGCAATAAATGACAACATCCCACAGTTTCATGCTTCTCAGTGTCCTCAGTGGATCACAAGCTCTCTCTCTAATTTGGAGTCTTTATATTTGATTTGGATAAAAATGTCATCCAATTAGTTGATGACTTTACACTTGCTCTCTTTTTAATTTGACGAACTGTTTCACTCGAAAAAGCCGATGGAGTAGTGTCGCTTGAGAACCTCATGGACCCGTTGCTGGACTGAATATTGAATATTAACTAAAAAAAGCAACAAAAAAAAAAACCAATTCTGCTGCTTCTCATCTGCTTTGATAAGTAAACATGCTGTTTTGTGTACACTTATAATTTTATTTCGAAGATAATGTTTCAATATTGTGTTTACATCTTGTTACAGTGCCAAAAAGAATCAATAGATGTCAATTTAAATATCACACGCGGTGATCAGTGATCAGGGCTCACAATGTGCTAGTTTGTGTATTTATTTAGATGAGGTTGGATGGTGTTGTGATTTTATTCCCACTTAAAAAACAGATCAATAAAAGTCAGCTTTGACGTTTTTGGTGTGTGCTGTGCTCTCTTCCAGGTCCTGGTGGTGTAGCACTAGCTACCTCTAAACTGGATCTGCTTCCTGCCTGTGATTTATCAGCCACTCTTTCCATCTGTCCATCATCGCTTCATTCCTGTCTGCGAGTCCACCAGCATGTCTGTCCGTTTGTCCACGGACCAGCCGTGACCCTGGAGGGAGGGGGACAGAGACGAGGAAAGAGTGGAGTCGCCGGGGAGACAGAGGAGAAGAAAGCTGGATTCATTCAGACGTCACGTCTCTGAAGTGCTCCTGCTCGCTGTCCTTCATCCTCCTCACCCTCCTCCCCCGCCTCCCTCTGTTATGGAGATTTAAAGGAGCAGTGGGAGGTTAGGTCAAGGTAGATAGGAGGGGGAAAAAACAACCACCACCCCTTATGAAGAAGTAAAAAAAAGAGAGAGGAAGATTAATTCAGTCACTCAGTTTAAAAAACAATAAAGAAAAAAATTAGGCGCACATGAACAACCCTTCACCTGTCAGACGAAGGAGGAGCTGAGTAGATTACGGAGAGAACGGACAAAAAACACATCCAAATTATCTTACTGACATGTCAACAACAGCAACAATGGGGGAAATGGCAAACAGTGCTGTGGAGTTTTATCCCAAAGGGACTCGAGGCAGGGGCGGAGGAGGAGGAAGGGCAGATGGCAGCCTCACAGGGGGAGACTTTGGGGTCACGGTGAAGGAGCTGAGGGAGCTGATGGAGCTGAGAGGAGCTGACGCCCTACAGAAGATTCAGGATGGCTATGGAGACACAGAGGGCCTCTGCCAGAGACTACAGTCCAGCACCACTGATGGTGAGCACACATGGGGCCTGAATGGGCTGGCAGACAAACATGAATGGATGCTGAACCAGATTGCTGATTTGTTAAGAGCACAGACTGGTGCACGTTCTTAAATGTGTTAGAAAAAGTCTTTAAATTCCACGTAAAATGTTTCACATTGCATTCACAAATAGATGAGTGAATTGTTTCGACGGGCACGTCTGTGCTGAATGAAAGCGCAGCAGCATGAGCTGAAACAATAGTACAACAGTGAACGCTGCATCCAAGTTATTTGATCTCTGGTATCAACATTTGGCTCAAGTGGACGGCCCAGACTGTAAACACAACACACTAAAAACACGGACTGGAAATGAGCATGAATGTCGTTTCAGGCCTGGGTTGTTCTTGCTCAGGCAAACTGAATTAACTTCGGTGGATCCTACAGAATGAAAGCACTTAGGACAAAACTGTAGAAGCACACTTCACTTTGGCTGGTAATCCTGGTTTCCGGGTGAGCAGCATGCATACGGGTGGATGGACTGATTGATGAGTGGATGACAGGATTATGGTGGATGAATGAAGAAAAAGCTGAGAGCAAAAAAAAAAAAAAAAAAAAAATCAATGGGTGAATGAAGTAAAAGTGTGTTACTGTGGGATTAACCAGGAATCTCAGACAGCTCCAACCTGCAGATGTGCTTTGGTATGAACAACCATGGCAAAAAAAAAAAGGATTTCAGTGAAAAATTTGATTTAGCTACAACACCTGGAGTGTGTACATAGTCTTAGTTCACATTCATGCCAGTCTTGTTGAGTTAGCTTTTGTTTAACTCTATTTCATTTGCCTATAAATTCTGGTTTCCTATCATTTCTGGAGGTGTGAATACATAATTGAACTTTGACTAGACCTGTCTGAAACCCCAGGTCTCAGTTCGATTGAGTCCGGTGTAGTTCGAATGCATATGTGAACACCAAGTGGACTGTAGTGCAGGGCATTCTGGGAAAATACAATCAAAACAAATATGCATGTCTAGCGCTTGTCATTTTTTGCCAAAGACAAAAGAGAAAATCTTACATTTGCTAAAATCTGATTCTACTCCATATTTGTTTCCTTTTTGTGAAAAAGAAAGTTGCGCTCAGTGTCTTCTTCAAACGTTTTGTGCAATTTCCTTCTGTGATGGTGCAGCGCCTCCACAGGCGAGAGGGGAACCGGCTCGTCTGACTCAGTGCAGCGTAAAACAGAATCACCACAACTGAAAATGGAACAAATGTTGCAATTTTGGTTCTCAATTGAACCAAAATTGTCGACCAGTCTATCAGGTGTGAAAACACCCTTAGTTTTCCTCCGGTGGTCCTCTGTTTTCACAGTGAATCTTCAAATATCCAAAGGATACCAGATATTTGTATTGTTTGTTGATTGGTGAGCAGAGAGATCCTTAGTTTGTTTGCTATTGAACCTGCTTGGTCGTCCACAGTTGTGAAGCAGACATTTACTTTGTGTGACAAATGAGAGGGAATCTGTGAGATCTGTAGAGCATGTTGATTTTCACTGGTCGAGTGAACCTGATATTGACCCTCAGCTGAAGGCTGTTTAATTGTTGCAGCTCTTCTTTCCACAACTGTAGTTGAAATGTGCAGAGATTTACTGAGGCCAGCTGAATCAGGTGCTTTACAGCTTGTATTGGCCCAGCCACATTTCATTAAGCATCCACTAACATTAACATCATGGATTTAGTTGTAAAGCCGAACGCTGAGACACTTTTGTGGATACATTCTCATTGCAAGTCTATAGAGGGGGAAAAAAGAAGCTAATTGCACAGCGTAAGGCTATCTTTAACCTATTGCATGGTTTAATTTATATCAAGGACTTGCACCCTCTTCTGTTTTTCGGCGATCCCATTCATATAACCTTTCACTTTAATTTATTCATCAGTGTAACAACAAATCAAAAAACGGCATGATAAAAGCATATTAACATTTTTCTTATGTACCAACTCAGTAGCAATGTAACTTCATGATAAAAGAAAAGTCACACTCATAGCACTGGAGGTTTAATGTCTACATAATATGATCTTTAACCACACAACATGTTCCACCTCGTCACTATTTACTAAACAAAGATGAAGCCAAACTGGAAATCTGTTTCTGAAAAATTATGTGGGTCCTGTGATTCCACAGCGAGTTGAACCTTTAGAAGCTTTTTCCACACGCTTTTCTTAGGCATGCAAACGATGATTATGAATGAATTGTAGCCACGTTTCTGGACATATATCTTAAAGTTGTTTTTGAGAATCTTTTCTGCACAGCTCACTGTGCAGCTCACTTAAAGTCCCAAGGCAAGATTTCTGCCATGCTGTTGAATATTTGCTGCGGTGTTTGTTGATTACCCACTGTGTGTTAAGAATCTTGTCAGTCTGACTTTAGTATATAGTGCAGAAAACAAGTATTTGGTATTCTGGGAGTTTCTCGACTTCCAACAAATGGAGAGATCGATCATTGTCATCATAGGTGCACCTCAACTAGGCCAGACATTTCCTCTAGTTTTTGACCAGGTGTGCAGACACTGCAGTGGGGATTTTGGTCCACTACTCCACATACATCTTTAAGGTTTCAGCTCCCTCCAGAGTTCTCTATTGGATTCAGGTCTAGAGTCTAGCTAGCAGACAAGGTGGATGAATTGTCATTCCAAAAGCAGGTAGAGAGGGAATTGAACTAGTGACCAACTGAACTCCTATCACCGTCACCACTGTGTTCATAGCCTCTCACCTACACAACTGTAGGTAGATAAACTTGCAGCAGGAACCAGGTTATCCTAGGAATAGAAAATGAATGGATGATAGAAAATGTTTCCAAGTTGAAACCATTTCACTTGAAAAGTTTTGAAAATTGAACTTTAAAATATGCACTTGAGGCTAGACTTTAAAGACCATCACCTGTGTATGCAGTTTACTTCTACAAACATTTATTTCAGACTGAATCACTCTCAAAGAGTTGAGTGAATTTCCAGTGTTGCACCATGTCAAGATGTTGCAAGTCCAGTTGAAAAATTTTCTTGCAACTAAATAATTCACTTCCAGCTACTATCAATACAAAGAGGAAGCGACTAGGAATGAACAACAAAAAAGTGGTTGCACATGTAAAATCACAGTGTTGGGGTTAGACACATAGTAGTGTCAACTTTCTGCAGAGTCTTTATGTTCCCTTCAGGTTTGCTCAAGTGTAGAGAGCTCAATGGAACCGGTTTCCATTCTTGGTCTTACACTAACTACTAAATGAAATGCACCGTATCAGATGGGTATGGCGGTTCCCTGCCTGGTAAAAACCAGCCTCTTGTTCTCTGTTTTCCTTTGCCCAGAGAGTCTGGAACTTTGAGGAGTGTTGTGAAATAATTGCTTCACAATAGCGTAAACTCTGAATGAGAGGACTCTGTTGACGTTTG
Organism: Poeciliopsis prolifica; assembly: GCF_027474105.1. Classification (NCBI taxonomy): domain Eukaryota; kingdom Metazoa; phylum Chordata; class Actinopteri; order Cyprinodontiformes; family Poeciliidae; genus Poeciliopsis; species Poeciliopsis prolifica. Next base: position 3,909,611 of record NW_026562402.1, read on the forward strand.
AAACAATTGGATCTGGTTTGACCCATTCGCTGAAGCTTGGCTGGGATGTATGTAATGTGCTTGTGATATGAAGCTTACTGGAAATTGCTTGCGCTGTAAATAACGTTCCCTGAGAAGAGCTGAGTCAAACACACATATTGGCAGCAATAAAATGTCTTAAACAAATCCCCCTGTTCCAAGTTTAATTATGCAATATTTGGAAGCATGGCCAACATGAGTGAACGGCTTGGTTCACCTCCTCTACTGTCAATGTCATCACAACTCCTTCTGTTTGCTGATTGGCCCGATATCCTGAGAAATCCAGTTCAATGGGAGAAATCCCAGATGGAGCACTGAAGGGACCTAGATCTTCTCTTATAAAATCTGTAAATATCTCATAAACACAAGGGTATGGTTTAGAGTTTCATCAAAATATTTTTTACCATTGTGACAATGATAAAATTGATTTAAAAGATCCCAGATTACTTCTTTTTAGGTAGCTGCACGGCACAGCTTCCTAATGCCACACACATGAATACTGGTGTTGAAAACAATCCTATTAGAGACATGATTTATATCACTTAGCAGAACGCTTCAGATTTCACTCTATCATATTTATGAATTTACTGACATTTATTGATGCTCTCGTGGGGCAAAAATAGTAAAATTTATATATATCTATATATCTATATATATATATATATAATTTTTTTTTTTGCATTATCTGACAAGCACAAATTTAAATTCTTATGGCAAGAAATTTTCATGAGGAATGGTAAAGATGTAGTGTCAATGTCCACAGTGGGTCTAACAGGGTGTGGTAACACGCTACGCCCACTACTTCAACTAGTTGTAACCTAGCAACACAACAGCGGCGACAAGTTGGCTGACAAATTCAGCAACAGAAATAAGGATAATGCCGAACTGTCAGATCGAGAGAAACAGAGATGGATGAATAAAGGAGGCTGAGCGAAAGTGTGTGTTTAACCGCAGCGACTGTGAGGTTTGTGTGTGTGTTTCTGTGAGTGAACAAGGGAGGTGGAGGAAAAGTGTCAGGGCTGCTGGTATTGAGTTACAGTAAGTCTGTGTTGAGTGTTGCTAATTTGATACTGTGAGTTGGTCAGGAATCAGTGCAGCAGGTCCCAACAAACCCATCACAAACCCATCACAAACCCATCACAAACACACACACACACGCACACACACGCACACACACACACACACACACACACACACACACACACACACACACACACACACACACACACACACACACACACACACACACACACACACACACACGCAGACTCGTGTTGGCAGAACCACCAAGCACAGTTTACCCACAGATACGCATAAATGCTGCTCTCCGGTCACTTCTTTGGAGCCACAGCTCAAAAGCTGCCCGTATGAACTGGAGTCAGAACCCAAAGCGTTTTAATCTGCTGCTGATCGGCTGCATCCTCTGCTTCCCTGAGTCCAAAAAGCAAAACCAAAACAACTGAGGGCTGGATTTAGCAGATCTGACAGTGAAATATGGGCAAATGCATAGACATGCATGGATACGCTACAATGCACTTGGTCCTGTACATCATCTGTAATGTGATGCATAAAGTCGGATGGGTCTTAAAACAACAGAGTGAAATCCCATTCCCTCTCTCTGCCACATATGGATACACCAGCACTGCGGTATGAGAGCATTACATCCACAGCAAACAGCCAGAATGTAGGAGGGACAGCAATTTGGAAGAGGGAGTGAGAGACTGTATGTGTTTTAAGAGGAGAAAGCTAAGGGGTGAGGAGGGAGAGCTTGAACAGCTTGCCGCATTGTCAAGGACACATCAAGGAGAGATTGAGAGAGAGGGAAGAGAGCTATGGAAGAGGGATGAGAAAGAAGAGAGGAGAAGAAAGAGAGCTAATGAAAGGAGGGTACGGCTCTCTGGGATTACTCAGCACTGGGTCACTTGTTTTGTATCGCTCCTCTCTTTGCCTCGGCCTGAACCCTGTTGAGTGTCAGAATTCCACGCAGCTACTCTGCTGCATGCGAATCCCTGCAGCAAGCATGTTTCATCCAGGATGGAAAGACAGCCAACCGTATCAGCCAACCGCAGCTCGCGAATCCCCGCCTTCCTCAGTGCTGGTAGCCTATCGGAAAAAAAGAAAAGAAAGAAAAACTCCTCTCAAAACATACACACTGGAGCAATGACATCACCTGTTGCTGGGCAGGAACCTGTTAGACACAGGAAGCCCTGGACCTAATATCCCGGTCACCTTGGAAACTGCTGAGGCTGAAGGGGAGAGGAAGCTGAGGAGACTGTAGATTGAGGTAGACTTTGCAAAAATCATACATGCTGTCAAAATATTTATTTAGATTCACACATGAGCAAAACAGACTTAAAATACAAAAATCTCTTGGCCTGACTCTGATTTTATAAAAGAAACTAATTCATCCATTTTCTAGACCCTCTTAGCCATTTTTAGGGTAGCAGAGAAGCTCGTGCATTAAGCAATAAATCAATTAATCACATCATGACAAATTAAAACGAGCTCAATAATTTCTATTTGCATGATTGTTTTTTTTCTTTTTCTCTCTCTCTCTCTCTCTCTCTCTCTCTCTCTGTTCCTACCAAAGACAAAAACAATAGTTGACAGTCTGATGCTTTGGTTTCATCCAGGCCCGTTTTTGAAGAATATTTTTGTTTACAGAGACTTCCGTATCCATTTTATTTATTGTTTTGAGTTGTTTGGTTCATTTATTTTAGATATTTAGAATATATTTTATGTCCAGTGTTAAATGTTTGTAAGAACTTCTACAAAGAATGTATAAAATGGCCTAATTTTTTACATATAAACAAATCTTCAGCAGTTATTGTCACTGCTACTGTAATACCATAAAATACTGATTATAGTACACGGTTCTTAACGCTAAATCGGCATCGATGTTTACCCCACTGTTGCCAACTTAGCAACTTTTTAGACAAAAAAAATCAATATAAGCCAAAAACATTGACATTTCCAGACTTTGTTACTTTTTCTCATCATTTAAAAATTCCATCCATCCATCGGTTTGTTCTTATACCAATCATCCATCAGCCCTCTGCCCCTCAATCTTTTTTCAGGTTTCATATTCAAAGTTTGACCTCTGTAGAAATTATTTCAGAAGTAGCCTTACTATTACATTTTAAGAACCGAGCATTCTGGATGTTTTTGTCTGAAAAATGATGAAAGCTGGTTTTGATTGGGTACTTTGTCAGCCTATCAGCTCAGGTACAATCAGCAGCCACCTGCTAAGTGAATGTGCAGCTTGGAGCTTGGTAAATGTAGTTTTAAAGCAGCGTGTCTCACTGTGAGCGAGTATGGGGTGCTGTTTGTTACACAGTCAAATATTAACACCACTGACTTGGGTTATCTAAAAAAAACGGGTTTCGTTTTTGAAGTCATATTTATTTTTACCACATCATTCAGAGATACTTTCGGTTCCAAGCTATATATTTATCTAGCTAAATATTTAGGTCTATGCTAGATAATTAATTAGCAAGCTGCAAACTTGCTACTAAATAGTTTGAGTTCATACAGTATGAAAACACAGTTCAACATAGATTTGAAGTGTCTTTGTCATACAACCTGGATGCCATTAAAGTATGAGCCACAATTTTGCAGACAAATATTAAAATTGAAAGAATAACAATCCCATGAAATCAGGTGCATCTCCGTAAGAAAGTGCAGAAATAATTTAGTATTGATTCTCAGTGTTTGGATCCCCTGGAAGCCTTTGATTTTGGGGGTCTATTTGTTTTCACGTTTCAGCCGAGTGTAATTTGTTGATGATCCCTCAATGGACCGATATATTTTGGAGGGAATTCATGGCATTTCTGTGACAGCATAAAAAAACCCATCGCTGCCTCTGTAGTAAGTCATGGAGAGAATATCTGTTAAATTTCCAACTTAAACTTCTTCGAGGGAGGAAGGAGATGGATTATCCAATCAAAGTGGTCCTCCCACTATTTCACTCCTCCCCCTTTCACAGTGTACAGCCAGCCAAATATTGAGGTACATATTTAGTTTGGAGCTTAACACCATCAAAAGTTCACAGTAATAATTTGAGTTATTTAATCTCTCATAAGAAAAAAAATGGCAGTTCATTATCAAAGTCATATTTTCACAATGTTATTTATGCATTTATGAATGTCACAGTTCGGTCTGCTTAATTAGCAAGCTGAACTAAACATTTAGTTTATTATCTAAATATTTCATCAGACTTTATATTGGGGCTTACAAGACCCAACTTTCATTTGGATAGTTCACTGCAGTTATCTGCAAGTGAATTTGAATATTAGCTAAATAATTAGCTTTGGGCTAAATATTTAGTTTGGAGCTACATATCTAATTTGCTAACTGAATAATTAGTTTTGAGCTAAACATTTAACTTGCTAATTGCATATTTAGTTTGAAACTGACATTTATAAATACATAAATAACATGTTAAAAATTCGACTTTGAGAAACGATCCCCCATTTTTTTTCTTACGTTAGGTTAAATAGTCTAAATTATTGCAGTTAACTGTTAATTTTGACAGTGTAATTGTACAAGTGGGACCCCATATGGGACCTGAGAATATCTGACTCTGATCTTCTTTAATTCAAGTCAAAGTCTCTGTCTTTCGGCCGCTGACTGTAGAAGCAAAGCAACGGGTGAATTATTTGATTAACTTTCTTTTACTTTTTAAAATCTTAGAATGTGTTGAGCCTATCAATTGATGAATTGATCTGTGTCAGTATTTTGTATTTAGTGTGGTTCCCTGATTTATTCATTTATTTATTTAGAAATAAACTATTGCCCATATCTGATTCAGGTGGAGAATGCTTTGACTTTTTTGCTGACTTGTTTGTTTTCTCTTTCCTGTGTCCTGAAGACTCTGAGTGTCTGTGGGGTCTTACAGCAATTAACCCTTTTATGCTTGATTATGATCCTTTGTGTCAGGATTTTTTTCCATTTTTTTGAAATTTTCTTAAGGCATAAAAAAAGGCAGGAAAAGAAAATTGTAAAAAGTTTTTTATTTCATTTGTCTAGATCAATTTTAATTTTCTCCAAATACAAAGTTGTTATTAGAAAAATACATAAGTAGTATTGTTCTTCAGGGGTTTTTTTTTTTTCACCTGCAAGAGTCGTCTGGCATGCTTTTTTGTCTGCCGGCCATATTGGATTTTAGAAAAACCATTTCTTGCATTTGCAGCTAGTGGCCAGTAGTTGATACTGTATTTTGTGATGCAGTAGTGTCCACTTCAGTGGTCTGTGTGCATTTATAACATAAACATCCACAAGAAGAATAAGAAAATGGCTTTTAGAAAGCTGCCCACTGTAGTGACCGCTATGCATGAAAGGGTTAAGATGAAATTTGGAATATTTTATATCAGTAATTCATAAAATTTCACTGGCATTAGCCTGCTAAGAATAACATATGGAAACAAATTATATTGTGAAAGGGGATGTTGGATGTGATTTCACCCTGCTCAACTCTTTGCCCTGACCAAACATTTTGGATGTTTCAGGTCTCAGCGGCGACCCAGCAGACTTGGAACGTCGATGTCAAACTTTTGGCCGGAACTTCATTCCCCCGAAGAAGCCCAAGACATTCCTGGAACTAGTGTGGGAGGCTCTACAAGATGTCACCCTCATCATCTTGGAGGCTGCCGCCATCATTTCACTCGGCCTCTCCTTCTACCAGCCGCCTGGGCAGGAAAGTGAATGTAAGGAGAAGGGTGGGAGAGGTGGGGTGGGGTGATCTTTACATTGTAAGGTTTTTACGTGAGGCAACAACACATACAAGCAAAGAAAGGCATTTCACCACAAAGAGGCATTTCTGTGAAAAATATTTAATCAGTATTGAATGGACAACAGGACTCAGCTACACACAGCTGGAGATGGATTGTGAGCAGCCAGCAGCTGTGCAAAGTGGCCAGAAGATCTATTTTGCCTCCATTTATTCACAGTGGAAATTAAAGAACCTCAGTGTGAGACACTTTGGTTGGTAACTGTGGTTTAATAAAAGGGAAAATGAATTCTGCTCACTAAGCCTTGCGTTAGAGAGCAGGGCTAGAGGGATCGCGCTGAAAGGTTACAGAAATATTAAGATGTTTAAATGTAGCAGCTTAAAGCTGAAAGACACTGTTGGAACTCACAAAATCTCAAAATAGTCCAAAATTCAATACTTCATTCTTTGGTATGAAGTATCAGTAATAGCAATGGTTTCTCAAATACTAAATGAGTCATGCTTGCAATTTTGAAGACGTAAAAAAATTAAAGTAGCATATAGTAAATTGTACAGTTTAGTTTAATTTGTCTAGCTAATTAGTCTTCTAATTAGCTAGACAATTTCCTTCTTCTGAAAATAATATTTTACTGTGCTTTAATTTTGCCCTCTCATATGTGGTTGTAGTGAAGGAAAACTACAGCTTCTGTAGGGAAGTCTGTTTGCACGTGCAGTCAGAGCCATGAGTGGTGAGACTACGACGTTAATTGACACAGACTTCTTTCATAATTTCATAATATAGTCTGCAGCCTTTGCTTACATTTGTCCTGTAATTATGATGCATGTCTCACATCAATGACAAGAAAGTCAGATAAAATGCAATATGACTATGCTGCCTGCAGATGCTTCCAAAACAATCTGATTTTTTATTTAGTACCATACATGGAAGTGCCACAGATTGGATGTTTTGTGGGGTGAAAAGATTGGACAGACTGCGGTGAAAGATTTGGGTTTGGGTTGCATTCAACAAAGTCTTAGTTTCAATGAAGATTCCACTTCCAAAGATGGATCAGTCAGTTGGGAACTAATTGACAATCAGTCGCAGATTTGGGAAAAATACGTAAAAATGATCACATGAACAGCTAAATATGGATGTGGCTTACTTTCACAGTCAGTGGCAAAATTATAGTTAATTCTAAAATATTTCAAAACATTTACAGCTAGGTCATTAATCCAGATTATAGATAATGTTTGTGTTTGACAGAATCTATATGCTGACCTTCTTGGTGACATCTTGGTTAAACAAATTGTATCAAATAAAGCCAAAAAATAGATTAAAACCAAGGCTGAGGCATTTGTCTTATGTCATTACGTAGCAATTCTGGAGGTAACGTTCAGCAAATTATTTTTATTTTATTTTTGGTTGTTATTTATCTTGTTTTGCTGTATAACAATAAGTCAAAATTGAGATAATGTTGATAAGGAGAGACAAAAGGCCTAAAAGAAAAAAAGGTTCAACTGTGGTGTCCTGGTGAAAGGAAGTGGTCTGAGTGAACAGAGGATGCAAATATGGGACAATGTGGTTCAGTCTGCAACCTCAAAGTGTACACTTGGTCACAGTGCACATGCAAGCTGCGAACTGGTGCTACACAGCCAGCTCTGTGCATGAAGCAAGCATGTTCAAGCAAGCTGGATCTGGATGGACTTAAACTGTCAAGTTAAATCTAAACTGAACAAGCAGCTCTGCTTCTTTTGACAGTGAACGGCTGCTGGGAACCTTAAGGAAAAAAAAAAACACCAGCAGGTTCATGCAGAACAGAGCTGATATATTAATAGCATAAGAAGAATCATTTGCCTGTTGTGAGGTTGCCATGTGATCAACTGAGTAAGAAAACAACACGGCTTGTTTGTTGGAAACCGTTACTGGTGAAATGTTCCTCTTTGCTTTAGGTAAAACCTTTATTCTGAAACTAGGTGACATTAATGAACAGTAATACCAAAATGTGCCTGCATACCTGGCATGGCATGCTGATGCTGATCCGGCCAAGAGGAAATTCAGGTCCCAGAGAAAGAGAGAAGAGCAGCATCTTTAAAAAAAAAAAAGCTGTGAGACATTCTCTCTCTTCTGACCTTCTCTAAGATGAATAATTGTACAATGTGTTGAACTTACATAAACGATTATGCTGCGCTTGAGATGAAATTATATAAGAGCAGAGCATCAACCATAAATCGCATTTAATGTGCCATGTTCAGGAACAGTAGCGGACTGGTTTTTGAGACTGTTTTGAAAAATATGTACAGTTAAGCCTAAAATTATTCACAGCCTTGACAAATATATATATATTTAAATTGACTGATATTTCTTCTTATTTGAAATATTAATGTTTTGAAGTGGGCCAACTAGAATCCTGACTTAAATCTGACCACATCCCAGAATCCGTAGAGGGAGTTAAAGATTAGGGTGATGGCAAGGAGAACATCCAACCTCAGAACCTGAGCTGTTAGCAAAACACATATCAGAAATATCAGTGGAAACATGTTGAGTACTCGCCAGCAGAAATTGGAAGTGTTTGATCGTTGAATTGCCCAAATTTTGTTTGCGAATGGTGTAAAAATTTATAAAAAGACACATTTATTAAAATGTAGATAAAAACAGAGATGCCCCTATCATAAGCAATTTTTTTGGTTGAACTTAAATATATTCAAATGAATTTAAATTCAACCAAAAAGGTTGTACAGCGAGGCATTTTGAGGGAAATCGGTGGATGAGATCGGTTTCTATATACAATGTACACTGTAAAATTCTGGGTTAAATATTTTGTCTTTCATGGTTATTATCATTGTAAGAAATGATTGGGGGCTCAATGTTTTACTGTAAAACTAAATGTTTTAACCCAAGAACAGTAATGTTTTTCCAAAAATGAACATGAAAGCAACTTATAAACTGATGTACAAATTACTGTTTTCACCAATAAATTTATTCAAAGTGACTTCATACCAAAAATTTGTAATTTTAAATTGCTTTATAGTTTCCAGATTTTTTCTTTCACAATTTTACTGTATACTGTACAATTTTACAAACCCTTTCTCCTATAATTAAGGAGATAGGGGTCAATTTATGGGTGTTAAGGGGCAGCCAGTGGAAATGTTTGACAGAGTTTGATTGAAATGTGTAAACTAATGTCTACAACTCCTCTCTTCAGTGTGCGGGGAAGTGAGTGGCGGAGCGGAGGATGAAGGGGAGGCTGACGCAGGCTGGATCGAGGGGGCGGCCATCTTGCTTTCTGTTGTGTGTGTTGTCCTGGTGACGGCGTTTAACGACTGGTCCAAAGAAAAACAGTTCCGGGGTCTGCAGAGTCGGATCGAGCAGGAGCAGAGGTTTGCGGTGGTTCGGAAAGGAAACGTCATCCAAATTCCTGTGGCTGACATGGTGGTGGGGGACATGGCTCAGGTCAAATACGGTAGGGGAACAGGGCGACCATCCTGCATCAGCTTCCTATGTTTCCCTCACTTTGAAAAGTTGTAAAGAACATGTAAGATAAAAAAAGTTAAGCAGATGTAGGAAAATCATATAATTAAAATGACATGAGTTTGGTATTAAAATGTTTATGTATCTTTTTCTGCTTAAATATAAAGTCAGCTAAAGAACCCTGATAAGTAAAAAAAAACATCTTGTTACATGTTTTTTCATGTATTTGAATGAAAAAATATGGAAATTTCTTTAAGAGACATTGCACTGTAATCATGTTGCTTTTGTTTTTCTCAGATTATTAACTCATTAAGTTGAGTTACGCCGATCAGAACCAATTTCAATTTCTCTTCAAGAGCTGTGACATAAAGACACAACAATGGTCTATAAAATGTATTATTCTAACCTTGCTTCAGTGAGAGTTCATTCATTATTTATCTTAGAAGTGAATGTGACGCCGTGATGTGTTTGTGGAAGTGGAGAGTTTCTATAAAAGTGTTTCATCTATAGTTTAAAAGAAAGACAAAATGATAATGGATTTGATATTTCAGACAGCTTTATAGTTATGGTTATTAGGTGTAGCATTACCAATACATCAGTTTCCACGTCCAGCTTGCTCCGTGACAGAGAGGCTAAGCGCCATAACTTTCCTCCCTGTCATTTTCTGACAATCTTGCTCTCTCTTGAGCTCTCACGGAGTGAATGAACCATGTACACATTTAACAAGTTGAAAAACTATTCATTTAAATATCCTACTGCAGCCTCTGGCTCTTTTGGTGAAACAACTGGCATACTGAGAGCTGTATGAGTGAATTTAGTGCAATTCTTTGGCTTCTGTTCAGAAGCCAAAGATATGTAAGTTTGTTCATCAAACTTACATGTTTTCCATGTAATGTTATTTAAATAGTTCATAAATAAATTATATTCCTGTTCAGTCACCCAATGTTACAGCATTTGTAAATATTCAGATTCAGTAAATAGTCCTCTTCTATATGGTTTTACATTGACTTAGTTTTTCACTTTGGTAAAGTTATGTTCTTTAAGCATAAACATCTATGTGAGCCTCCTGTGAAGGTTTATTTCTTTCCCTCCTTCCCTCTGACTCTTAGCTCATTTCCTCATTAATTATTCAGTCTATCAATGGACTGCTGGTCCCTGTAATATGTAATGGTATCCACTTCTTAACACGGGAACAAGATACTGTATATTGAAACAATAAGCGCATGCTTGATATCATTTGAACAAAAAAGACAAGCATACAAAGCTGATCAAGATGGGATTTGTGCTTCAGGTGACCTGCTTCCAGCTGATGGTATCTTGGTCCAAGGCAATGACCTGAAGATAGACGAGAGCTCCTTGACAGGAGAGTCTGACCACGTACGCAAATCTGTGGACAAGGACCCCATGCTGCTCTCAGGTTGGATCATGCTAGCATCAACTATATCATTTATATCTGCACTACATGATTATTTTGAAAGGGCATAGTTTCAAATACAAACTTAGGTCATTGAATTAATTAGAATCCTAAATCGCATTGTCAAGTAGAAAGGTATGGATTTAAGTTGATGGAAAGTGCTGGGCATGCAGCTCTACCGCTTTTTATTTAAAGAGTTCCTTGGCGGCACAGGAGTGAGCAACAGTGATTGAGGTCAGATTTGTTGGTACGTTTCAAAGGAAGTCACTTATTGTTCATCCACTCTTGGTAGGGTTGCATATGAACTCCAGGAAATGAGAAGGAATCCTTTCTGAACCACAGCAACAAGCTGCTCTTGCAGAACGATAAATTCAGACATCCTGCCTGGAAACCTTCTGGTTTTAAAAGGGGCAGTGATATGTAAAATCGACTTTTATAAATTTTACATCATGTTATAACCTTGTTCCCTCATCAAAAACATGCCAGGAGTGCTGTTCAAACCTCCTCTTTGATGGAGGTTTGAGAAATCCTTTAATCTCCCACGGCAAACATTCAACAAATGCTTGCTCTAACAGAGCTCCACCTGTTCCCAGAAAGATCCTCCTCTGTGCTGAAGTCAACAGCAGAACTTATGCCTCACAAACTACAGCCCACAGCTCCCTCACTCATCTCCTCCAGACTAGCGGCAGCAGCAATTAGCAAACAGCTGGTGGAACTATGAGTTCCTATGATGAGTCTGCTGAGCTCATCATGGGAACTACTTCTTAGTGCAATGCTCCTAAGAACGGTAGAGTAGCATTGTTGTGATGACATACTGAAGGCAGAGTGTTGGAAAGAGCCGGAGCCTCTTAAAGAGACAGAGGTCAATTTTAAGATGTTAAATTGCAAAATCAATATTTTTAAAGTTACCTTTGATGTGTACAACATTTTTATAACCAAAGGTAACATACTTACTTAGCCGTGCTATATAATGGCCCTATATGCATTGAAACTACATGATACCTTTAAGAAACTTCTCTCTTCACAGTTTTCTTCTAGTGTGTTAATGACTTTGTTAAAGTGAGCTTCCATTTTATCGCTTAAAATTGACACATGCTCTCTATTCAGTCTGACTGAGCTGGAGCTCTACTCTATTTAAGAAAGTGGCTAAAAATGTCAGTCTCTCGATGCGCAAAGCAGAAGATCTGGTTGTGACTACACATATGAACATCATAAGAACATATGAAGATTACAACTTATAGCAAAACTTCATAAATATCTCCTGTCTGTGAATGAAATCCAACCCGAAGTGTTTTTCTGTTCAGGAACCCATGTGATGGAGGGCTCAGGTAGGATGCTGGTGACAGCCGTAGGTGTCAACTCCCAGACGGGCATCATCTTCACCCTCCTTGGTGCTGGAGACATGGAGGAGGATGGAAAAGAAAAGAAAGGTAATCTGCCCTGCAGTGAGACACACGACTAAAACAATAGACTAAAACTGCGGTTTACATTCAAAAAATAAAAACTTTTCTTCTGGAGATGCAGTTCCACTCATTTGTAGTTTTGCCTACTTGTATCAGTTTTTATTTGTGTAAGTTAATTTCTTGTCATAATTATTTTAAACTGGTCCGATATGAGTAAGTATGACTACAACACACCCACATAAATGGATTAATGAACCAACCACAGAATTAGCCCACTCATGCCTAAAGCAAGAGTTCTGGTTAATGACTGAGCCTGATGATGATCTTGTGGCGACACTCGATGAAACTCAGGAATATTGTGCAATTTAAATTTCTGGACCCAAATAATAAGTTGCTCAATAATGCCACCCTGGGAATTTCACCCAGGGAATATTACCTTCTTTTTAAGGCACACAGGTTCTGTTATGCATGGAATTAAAATGGTTTCAAATGTACAAAAAACAATTTATTAAATTCTTTTAAAATATTCTTTTTAAAACCAGTTCTTTATGTCAAAAAAAAAAAAACTAAGAACAACAAAAGAACCAACAGTAGCTGAGGTCACTGGCAGAAGGGGCCATGATAGGAACGGCATCCACCAAAAACAGCAAACAAAAACCCTTTAAAGCACCAGACAACCCAGGAGGCGAACTGGGCGCACCGATGCCACACCCCAAACACCACCTTAATTGGGGTGTGTGACAGCAGTAAGGCAGTACTGCCATGCGGGTGCCTGCCGGTGGTTGTCTGTGGTTGTCCTCTTGATCAAGGCCAGAAGGACTGATACAGACAAAGTGGGGCTTCCAGCAGGCAACACACCAGTTACAAGATAAACTCCAAGCTCCTAAGCTACAGTCATCTTGTTTACAAGTGTGATTTTGAGAAGAGCCACCACTACTTCTTAGACCTGATCATGACTCTGTACCTTGAGGGGTTTTGGTCATGAAGGTCTACATCCCTCAGGGGCTCATTGATCTATTTGACATCAGTCTCTGTGCAGTTCTTTCTTATCTTTGTTTCCACTGTGAAAACATTGTCTTTCTAGTGGACCAGCGGTTTCTCATCTTGTGTCGACCCTCATGTGGATCCTCTTTCATTTTAAAGGCTACATCAAAGAGACAGTTGTCCCTTCATCATAAACTTTGCAGGTAGTAACAGATAGCAGGTAGCCACATGACTGGTGAAGGGGGAGATTACCCTCTTTTCCCATGAACTGATCATATCCATTCAAAATTGGGCATGGATTATCCCTGTCTAAGCCACCACTACCAAAATCAGTAAGGATTCCATCTTTCTCACAGCTACATTGTTGCATACTTTGTCTGGCCATCGCTAAGACCAACAGATCAAGAACTACATTCAAAATTAATCTTAAAAAGGAACAAATTTGGAATTGGAAGAATATGATATGTATTTAAAGAAGCGTACCGGTGAAATGTATTGTCTCACCGGTCACTATTGTGACTGTCAACATGTTTACACATCCTGCTCACACACCAAACCAATTTTTGCAAATGCAAATGTGAATATCATAACTAGACACTTTAAAGGTGATGCATCAAAAATCTGTGTCGTATGTTTATTTAAACATACATTGCTAGCCTCTTCTTTGGGAGGTTTGTGGAAGTTTTCCTCTCGTCAAGGTGCAACCAAAATATAAGCAGCTCTGGTCACTATTGTGACTGGTGGGTTCAAATGGGTTAAGTACATTTATTTTTGAAATGTCACATTGCACAGTCAATGTCAATGGAAACGCAGCTTGTAGTTATTGCTTGCTTTGTTGTTGCCATTCCTTTTTCTACTATAGTTTCTCCTTCCAATTAATACTTGGACATTGTGTAAATACTTAGCTTTTTTGGTAGTGATCTTTTATGACTAACCTAATCGTGGCCACACATGACTATCCATTTATTGGTCTAAAATGAAATGTTAGCAGATGACATAATTATTTAAAAAAGCCTCAGTGAGTAGCAGGCCATCATTTTTTGTGTATTTCCTTCCCTCTGGGAGTCCTGCCTCTTGGATAAGGGGAGGGGACAGGTTGTCACTTTAGTGCCCTGAAGCTTGTTGTTTTCATAATCCATGCACACTCTCACGTTGCTCCACGTGTGTGTGCTGGTGCTGCAGTAAGTCAGATGCCTTACTGATTTCAGAAAACAGATATGACAGGAAGCACGCCCGTTTACACTGATAGATCATTTAACAAACCAGAGTGAGGGGGGGTGGCCCTCTCCATCCCCCCTCTCTCTGTTTCTCTCCCTCTCTTTCTCTCTTTTTTTAGATCTTTCTCACTTGTCACACCTCCTCGCAGCTTCTTCCTTGTCTTTTCTCTGCTTATCCACACCTCTCACTCCTTGTTTACCCCATTGTTCTGTCCCTCTTCGCACTCCCCTGTTTTTCCTTCTCCTCCCTTAATTTGAGCAAAAGAGAGGCTGTAGATTCAATCAATTATTGAAAGAGCAGAAGGGGAGGGTGGGTGGAAGGGGGATGGCAAGGAAGAGATTGAGGGTAAAGCGTTGTTTGGTCAATGCTCAAAGCATTAGTCTATTCTCAAATCTGTTTTGGAAGTGCCCTGCGTTCAGGCAACGCAGGCTGCACAGACTTTCAGAAGCACTTATAGTTAACGTCATTAGCAGCTTCCACTGCGGCTCTGGCTTCTGCACAGGAATGTATGTGCTATCATTGGCATCTTCAAAAAGAGAAAACATCATCCTGGAACGCAGCATCAGACTGGCTGATGATGGCTAGTTTCTGAAAGAATACTCTCGTGACTCCTCATTCTGCTATCAGATATGTATCTGCGGTGTTTATCGTGAGCTGGATTGTTCAGGCTGTCATGATTGGAGCTGATAAATGATTAAAATAACCGTGACATGCGAGCTTTTCCTCTCGCCACGTTTGTTTTCTTTGATAATTCTGTCGTTCATATTCATGCTGAGGGAATATCATATTACATCTTTCATTCTTTGCAGTCATTTTAACAAATACTCACTTGTAATTATGATCACATTCATTGCTTGAGTTTCTTCTTTTTTTCTCCTTTTTTTTTGCCAAATTTCCACCCAAAATCTTTCTTTCTCACAGAGGACAGTACTCAGTTGCTCATCTCTGCAGATGCCACTAACAGCACAGTCACCAATGGTATGTGAGCATAAAGTTATCTGCCCTGTCCCTTTCCTCAGTCAGTGAATGGATCCCGCACTGTGCAGTGACAGTGACAATATGATGGCATTTAACAATGTCTTTCAGTTTCCTGATCGACTGTAATGAGATGAGTGCACTTTGCTTTCTCTTTCCTTTGGTATTGTTTCTGTGTTTTCATTTTCTGATTCTGGAAGTGTGTGATTGTCCCCAAAATCAAAAATGTGATATGTTTGAGTGTAAATATAGTTCTGTTTAACTCAGCTTTTCTCTCTCTCTCTGTCTGTCTCTCTCTTTCTGTCAGGAAAACAAGCTGATGGCGCCGTGGAGAACAATCAGAATAAAGGTAGGTGTTTTTGTTCAATTCAGTGTAATTAAGAAGCACCAGTTCAACAATATGTCGTCTCAAGGCGCTTTACAAAAACAAAACAAAATTAAATTCAATCCAATCAGACAGACAGATTCCAAGTCAGATACATCAGTTCTAGTTGATTGTAGTTATCAATCAATGCAGTCAAGTTAAGTTTATTACGTAGCAGAATACATTTGAATACAAATACAAGTGCAATTTGTATTTGCTGTATCAACAGTAACTTCTATAAAAGAAATGTAAACATTTGTTAAAACTATCTCTATATTGTAACAATAATACATATAATCTAAGAAAAGATGGATGTCCTCCAGCTCCTCCCTGAGATACTACTGCACCACTCTCAACCAAAGACAACCAATCAGGGGCAGGTGACTGACAGTATTAGCTCTGTCAGTCACCTGCATGTATTCCTGGCTCAGTGTGCTGATAGAGGAGAAACAACTTACCGTTACTGGAAAATCGTTTATCCACCAAGTGGCCATGCTGATTAGCCTTAGCATTTATGACAGGTTATGTTAGTTGCGGCAAAGGAAAGAGGAGGAGCAGCGCCACACGGAGGATGACTGACAGCGCTGAGACCTGCTTCCTGGCTCGGACTAATTATTTCTAGTACTTTTTTTTTCTTTTTTTAAAGTTGCTTCTTCAGATTTCAGTTTTCGAGCCGAGTATGGCTGCGGCACTGACCTACTTCATTTTAATGTGCTTAAGTAAAAGTTTATCAAATGCTTTCTTTTGATGTGTGTTTTTTTTCTAGCCAAGAAGCAGGATGGGGGTGTTGCTATGGAGATGCAGCCCTTAAAAAGTGCAGAGGGAGGAGAAGTGGAGGACAGAGAGAAGAAGAAGACCAGTGTCCCAAAGAAAGAGAAGAGCGTTTTGCAGGGAAAGCTCACCAAACTGGCTGTGCAAATCGGCAAAGCAGGTGCACAAATCAGCCTTTAATATGTTTATTTGTTTATGTGTGGATGAATGGAGTGCTTATTAATTCAATTCAGGTTATTTATACAATTATTTATTTGTTAATTCAATTCAGGTTATTGATTCAAAGTTGTTGAATTCATAAACTGATGTCAAACTTTGTAAATTAAAACACCTGATGAGATGTTTTGGGCAATTTTCTTAAAGATGTATAGCTGCTGGAATCAAAACAGTGTCTTTAGCTGGAACATTAACAGGCACAGTGAAATGCCTGTTAGTGTAAGTAAAAGTTATTGAAATTATGTAAATAATTATAAATAATATGTAAAGGAGTGTCAGTACATACAACAGTAACAGTGAAGACGGGTTAAAGAGCATCTTTAGTGAAATTGTTGAAAGTGAAATGCTGATATATAATTGTATTTTTCATTTTTTTGCATTTGTCCTTTTCAAAGCTCCACAGTTGATATTTAAGTATTGTTAATAATCTCTTCCAATAACGTAATTACCTTGTCATATTTTTAAATTTTCTGCCAATTTTGACACTTTTGTACACAAACACATGGTGGGCTGTCCCTCCATTTCTACCACCACCCTCAGCTTGTTTTCTAAGGCATATGCACATTGGCATATGTATTATCACATTAACTAGCATTACTGCCTCCTAATATTTGGCAAATGGTATTTTATATTGCCTGAATCCCCAAAACAATTATTCACATATTTCAACGCTTTTATAAACTGAGAAGAAAAGTTAAATTTTGACGCCATTTGAGCTGCTTGTAGATGCAACCACTTTTAAACCTCTTAATGACCATCATGTTGGCACACATGGGATTTGTTTTTTTGTTTTTTCATATCCTTGAAACCATTATTATATCATGGAAAACCCATAGTATTTGGAAGATTGACTTCCAGATACTGAATTTTGGTCCAATAACATGAAAACAAATTCACATTGTCTTTTTATAATTTTGACTTCTTTCCAATAAAATCTTAGTTTGTTTTAGCACATTAGGTGACAAAGTCTTCGATCACGCAAACTACACATATCTCTGTTGGGCTTCACTCTGCCAGGTCTCTTTGCTCCATCCATAAACAAACAAGCCAATAAGAATTGGGCAGCAAAAATCTCCTCAGTGTAACCCGATAGTTTTACGGGTTGAAGCTTGAGCATTATGTGGAAAGGAAAGTCGAAGCATAATCAAGTTTAAAATGAGGGGAAAGACATACATGACCAATCCACACACGCGCAAGCACACGCACACGCATGGATACACACACACACACACACACACACACACACACACACACACACACACACACACACACACACACACACTAAGGAAAAACATCATGCACGCATTCAGAGAAAATGCTGCAGCTCTTGCTTTGTGAAATATTTAAAGTTTGACCTAAAAAAGGCTCTGAATCTTTCATTCGCCCACAAACAGAACGTTGATAAAAGAGCTGTTTAAAATGGCATCATTCAGTTCAATATGGGCTCCTGGTCTTACAGCTGCAACCTGGTTCCACGGGAGAGGAGCTTGGTAGAAAAAACATCTGCCTCCCGTTCCAGTTTAGAAACTCAGTAAACTTGCAATCTGATAGCAAAGGGTTGCATTGGGAACATACAGTGCAGTGTAATAACTTCATTATTAAGGACTTTACATTGTATGTTGGAAGGCGAATTCTAAATTCTGTTTTGGATTTAACAGGGAGCCAAAGAAGGCAAACAAAAATTTTTCTGTTTAATTCTCATCAGAAGTCTGGATGCAGTATTTTGGATAAGACGAAGGCCATGGTTATTGTATTGCTGTTGCCCTAACTAAGTCAGGTAAAAATGAGGGATTTCAAAAGTTATGATAATTCTTTTTCTAAAGAAAAATAACTATGTGTGTATGAGACTGATCCAAGTAGGAAAATTGATTTCATAACTTGAGACAAGGCCTCACTATTAGGTTGACAAAGTGTTTTTCTCCATTTGATGTGTTTAAAAAGTAAAGAAACATGTTCACAAAGGTATGGTTCAGCTGTTTGTCAATTGTTTAATACGAACCATCAGGAACCCTCACGTCAAAGTAGAAACAGGATGCTGAAACTGAAGTCTGTGATTTATGATAAAAGGTCAGAGAGCAGAAAATCTTATTTTTCATTGTGTTGAGTGGGAGCAGGTGGGATGGGCAATAATTATATTATTAATTGTTATTGGGTGTGTGGAGGGAATCAATTGCAACACAAAATATTATTTATATTAATGATGATAAAAACTGATATTTTGCAAACGCTGAACAGAGATTGTTGCTTTTGCAGATTTTTCCCCCCACAGTTGATTTCATAAAAACATCAATAAAAGTGAATACATATAAAAAATGATTGGATCAAATAATTATCAGCTGCTTTGTAAAATGTGATGTAACTGGTCTACTCTTTTAAATGATGAGCAGGTTTCTGTTGAAATTAGTATTTAAAAATTGTGATAAATGTTTAATGTTTTTTCTGTCATTTTAATTGTTACAGCAATAAATACTAGAGCTAAGAAGAAATGGCAACAAAGTTAAAAATGGCCTCTGGCAAAATTAGCGATGTTAAAAAATGCTCAATGTGACATCTGACAAAACTATTATGAATTTGAACTGATGAAGATGACGAAAAGTGGCTCTTTTATCCTGGTTCTTGTGTTAATATCGTTCCTTCATAGTTTTCTTTGATTCTCCAATCCTCTTGCAGACTTATTAGGATGGATTGTGTTTTTGTTGTTTTTACCTGAAACATGTTGCATTTAATATTTACGGCCAGTTTTGTAAGACAAGTTCTCTTCCAGGATTGTCTTGTGGTTTCAGTGTCTAATAGAACTGCCAGTGCAAAAATAGGATAAATAAAAATACGTTTGAAAAATTCTGTTGCAGCTGATGTAAAGCAAAAGATGCCTATTATTTCATATAATAGTGCGACTCTAAGCAGAATGCTTCATAACTTGCTGTTTTTAATTTCACTTCTCTTTTCTCCCTGCAGGTTTGGTGATGTCAGCCATCACTGTCATCATTCTGGTGCTGTACTTTGTCATAAACACATTTGTCGTGAAAGGTTTGTGTGCATGAACCATTTTAGCAGAACAATGCTGAACGCTGACTACTCCATGGATCAAACTCGAAATGAAATTGTTTGGCTAAACATGATCTCCGGTTTGTGTTGCAGGTCGTACATGGCTACCAGAATGCACTCCGATATACGTCCAGTATTTTGTCAAGTTTTTCATAATCGGAGTCACTGTGCTGGTGGTGGCTGTCCCAGAAGGCCTACCTCTTGCTGTCACGATTTCTCTGGCCTATTCTGTGAAGGTATAGCCAACACACCCGGTTCATGTAGTCAGCCTTCAATTCAGTTTTACTCCAGGTGCAGACACAATCTGAAGTAGTCAGTGTGATGTTTAAAAAGTCTTTCTGGTGTTGTATTGAAAATTTCACAGTGCCTGTGAGTGTTCCAGTTACAGACATTCAGGATAGTTTGTCAAAACATTACTTCTTCTAGAAGTCTGTTTATGTTTAAAGTAATAAACAAAAAAACAACCTTCGCCCTTTTCCTCATCCTTGTCCTGTCCAACATCACATCTCTCCGTGCACTGATGCACAAACCATCCATCATCATTTCCTGCCTCCTCCTCATCCACCCCACTGTTCTCCCTTGATATCTCATAACAGAAAATGATGAAGGACAACAACCTTGTACGGCATCTGGATGCATGCGAGACCATGGGGAATGCCACGGCCATCTGCTCCGACAAGACCGGCACGCTCACCACCAACCGGATGACTGTAGTGCAGACTTTCATAGGTGAGACAGAAGAAAGTGCATGTTAAAGATGAAAGCTGCATACACCAGGTTAGACAGAAGAGAACTCCTGTTGCATTTAAACAATTGTTATTTCTAAACTTATTGGTGGGTTTTTTTCCCAAAGGGTGGATATTTTTTCTACAAATCTATGTCCTTTGAGCTTATTTATTTATTTATTTGCTACACAAATTGCTGTCCATACCTACCGGCAACGTTGGTAAAGATTCATGACCGGTCTTAAAATAACTGGGTTCTTTATCAATCAATCATGTTTATAGCCAACAAGGCAGTTCAAAGTGCTTTACATCATGAAAACATAAAAACATCATAAAAGTATGATACAGTCAACAGTTGTGAAAACCAGGAACAGATATTACATTTTTGTCAAATGCTATCATTGAAATCATCAGTACACATAAAATATGCTGATTAATGTTCAGTAACCATGAGTCAAAAGCAACTCTAAACAGGTGGGGTTATGAGTCTTGATTTAATGGACCTGCTCCTCCATGTGTGGTTCTGGTTCTGGGGATACAGAGCAGGACAGAACCAGAAGACCTGAGTGAAGGTCGATGCAACAGCACCAGATATTTCATTCTTTGTGATGCTAAGCTGTTCTGTGATTTACAGACCAACAGTATTTTTAAAGTATATTTTCTAAATTTCACGGAGCCGATGGAAGGACTTTAGAACTTCCTCTGGTTTTAATGTGAGCAGCAGCGTTCTGGATCAGCTGCAGCCGTCTGATTGATTTTTTAGGCAGACCGGTGAAGACACTGTTGAAGTAATCAATGTGACTAAAGATAAATGCACGGATGAGGTTGTCTTGATCTTGCTGGGATGTCAGTCATTTAATCCTTGAAATGTTCTTCAGGTGACAGAAGGCCGACTTTGAAACCATCTTTATGTGGCTCTGAAGTTTCAGGTCTGAGTGCATTAATGCAGACTTCCTGATGGCAGAGTTTTAGAGAGAGTAGGAGTTCTTAAAGGGACAGAAACCCAATTTCAAGATATTAAATTATGAAGTTAAATTTTCTTTTAGTCATGTTTGATATCTGGCTCTTTAAAGGAACCAGTTTTGTTAGGGCTTTGTGACAGAATGATTCATCGTGAAGCTGGAAATAACCAAAAGTAGATGGGCACACTGACACTAGTGTCCCCTACTGTGCACCTTGGTGGTAATGATTGGCTATAAGTGGTTTCCATCTGACCATTCTCTTCACACAATTGCTGCTTATTGGATAGTTTATCTCTTCCTCTGACCATACTTTCCAAATGATGGAGGTACGTAGACCAACAGTTTTGTGAAACAGTCAGACATTTATGTCAGGCACCAAAAGCCATGCTAAATTCAAAGTCACCAAATTCCTATTTTTTCTTTCATTTTAACATTTGTTCTGGATTCCAGTAAGTCTTCTTAATCGCCTTGATTTGCCTCAATGAATGGAGTTCCTGCCTTCTCACTAACTGACTGTATTTATGTTGACAAGCAATTGAAATCGTGTCACACAGAATGACCCTGGAGTGTTTATGTAGAGGTTATCATTCAAGGTGGTGAAAATGCGACTATTGTTTCAGGTGATGTGCACCATCGTGTGATCCCAGACCCTGGCCTGGTCAATGCTCGGACACTGGATCTGCTAGTCAATGCAATCGCCATCAACAGCGCCTACACCTCCAAGATCTTAGTGAGTAACCCTCTGACAAATGCAAACATTTGTTCTTTAAAGCAGCACTTTTTTAAAATAATAAGAACCTGGGAATAATGTTGTCTTCTTTAAAGGGGACTTATTTTCTAAAATTTACATTTTGCATGTTTCTATATTTCCACTTGGCTTCTGAAAAGTATTTAAAACAACCCACCCAGTCAGTCATTAGAAATAAGTTATGAGCCATTTTATAAACTTATGGAAATCAGCAGGCACTGTCCCTCACCTCACAACCCCAGGGCACTTTGCCTGTCACCTCGCAACGCAAGCAGAGCTCCAACATATTTGGTCAGCTGGTTTTACCACCGTATGTGCTGTGCAATAATTGATGGTTAAAGACAAGCGTTTTATTGTTGACCTACCCATAACCACTTGCTTCATTATGGTTGGTTGTGCAGGAGGCTCCACTTTTGCTTTTCAAAGTTTATATAATTGTGTTATTTTGCAGATATTTTCACATGCTTGTGACCCATCCTAACCTGTTCAAGGAAGCATAACAGCTCACCTTTAAATCATTTGCTGTTTCATTCATCTGTCCTTCCTTTTCTGTCTCTTCCTCTCTGCCTCTATCATGCTAATTTGCATCACCTCTATTCTTTAACAGCCACCGGATGTGGAGGGGGGTCTAGCCAAGCAGGTGGGCAACAAAACAGAGTGCGGCCTGCTGGGACTGATCTTAGACCTTCAGCGGGACTACACCACTGTAAGAGAGCAGATCCCTGAGGAGAAACTCTATAAGGTAGAAAATCACAAACCAAATTCAGTTTCTAACATAACAAGTATGTAAGACACCTGGTAGATAGAAAAAAACATTTGATTTTCTTTTAGATCTTTCTTTTTGCGCCCTCCTTTTTCATTTGCAGGACTTTTAAACACTAGTCAGTTTTAGAATGCACTATAAATTATGATCCCCTTCATCAGAACATCTTCAGTTTCCTCACACCATGCACAAATATGTCCTGTTTTTGACTTAAACAACTAAAATGAAAATGCAAGAAAAATTCTTCAACTAAAACCTGTTGCATCTGAAGAAAAAAGCAGTTTTTATGTACAATAGTTGTGAACAGGTTTAAGCCCAAACTTATCTCGTCTTGGGAT
The DNA here is from genome assembly GCF_027474105.1 of Poeciliopsis prolifica. NCBI lineage: Eukaryota > Metazoa > Chordata > Actinopteri > Cyprinodontiformes > Poeciliidae > Poeciliopsis > Poeciliopsis prolifica. The sequence goes on from NW_026562402.1 coordinate 3,932,731, forward strand.
GTTTAAAGTAGTTTGTATTATGGCTCCATGAAAAAACTGTTTTGCGGTACTTGGCAATATAATTGCTGAATGAAAATACTGATTATCCCACATTTTCCAGGTTCTTTTTTTTTATTTCCTTCTTCACAATGTTCCCTACCTTTGTTAGCTTTAGCATCCCAGCCTAAAAAAAATCTACATAATGGGTGGATCAATGGCAGGAAATCCTCATCCAACAGGCCTAAATATATTATTGATATGACAAATTTGCATGCCTGTTGCTTTACGCCCAATATCTTATTACGCCCAACTGGTCTTTTGCAAATGTGACACATAGATATTGACACATAAAATAATAATTAGAATTTGATACTTTATGCAGATTTAGTTACTGTTCCTCTTTATCAATCATCTTTCTCTCTCAGGTGTACACATTCAACTCAGTGCGCAAATCTATGAGTACGGTGATCAAGCTGCCTGATGGTACCTTCCGCCTTTACAGCAAAGGAGCCTCTGAAATCCTATTGAAAAAGTGAGTGGTGCTTTCAATTCAAGTCCTTCATTTTTATTACAGCTGTTTTAAAATTCAGTCCCACTGATTTGCTTTCTCGTCAATCAAAGATGTCCAAAAGCAGCGAATGAAAGCAAATTGTGTTGAAGTTTAGCGAAAAGTTTCAGTGTATCGCCAAAAATGTCATTCTTTGTTTTCTCTCTCAGGTGTTCCTACATCCTGGATGCCAATGGAGAACCTCGCAGTTTTCGTCCACGTGACAGAGATGAGATGGTCAAACAGGTGAGGCTGATTCATGGGTGCATATTTAATCATTTAACTCTATAATCAGAGACAATAGTTCTGGAGACAGACACTGATGAACTGTAAAAGTACATCTCCTGGTGGTAAACCCGAGCTGAACTTTGATTAAAAGTTGTTCAGTGGGGAAGCAGGCGAGAGGCTCTGCAGATCATATTCATAATTTCAAAGAAATGCTGTGACTCAGAATTCCTCATTGCTGCTATATTTGAACTAGATTTCATTCTTCTTTTTAAATGAAATTGCTGCAAAAATGAACAGCTTGATCTTTTCAGCTTACACTTAGCAATATAGCAAATACAAATTTGGTGGCACATTTATAGCTTTTAAGTACCTGCTTTTAAACCTGATAGTTGGCTGTGCCATCTCTCCCTGCCAGGGTTTGCTTGACTTCAGTCTAATCTGACCAGGCCACTACAAAATCAAGATTTTTGACCTTGCTGGTGTTCAGATCATTGACCTGCTGCATTAACCATATGTTCCCTTTCTGAGTTTTCTGGTTGAGGTTTATGGTTCCATTAAGGACAGTTTCACACCTCAAGGTGACCCATGCAAGCTTAGAACAAATCAATGTGTGGATGTGCCATAATTTTCTGAACATTTTCAGGATTAAAGGGTTGATGTCCCAGCAAGATCCAGAGAATCTCATCCATGCATTTATCTTTAGTCACATTGATTACTGTAACAGCATCTTTACAAGTCTGCCTAAAAACATCAGGCAGCTGCAGCGGATCCAGAATGCTGCTGCTCATGTTCTCACTAAAACCAGGTAGACAGAGAGCACATAAAACTCGATAATGTTGTAAAGAGTGCACTGCAGCTGACGCTGTCTGATTACTTTGATCAAAATTATTGTCCACATTCACGGTTTAAGCTTTCATTTTTACACTAAGGTTATTCAAACCTCCACAAACATGACATTTAAACAAAAATGTGACTTCAGCTTTGGCAGACTTACATTTTCAAATGTGCTATTTTAACAGTCTTGTTACATGTCAAAATAGCTCCATCTGCTTTACTGTAATACAAATGTTAGCAAACAAATGCATGTATTTGTGAATTTTCTGAGAGTTTGCAGCCCAAGCGTGGTGTAACTGACTGACAGGCGGACACATCTAAATTTGGCTCATGATGAACACAGTTTGTGCCGTGAGAAAAATAACTGCTCCTTCCACGACTTGATTCCAGCTCAGTAGTTGAGTTTGCGTTGTGGCAGCTTCATGTCACCTCGTTTCTGTGTCACGCTGTGCCGTCTGCGGCAAGCCGGGGGTCTTTCCCTTCAGCTGCGTCACATTGGATCCATCATGAATACACCTCAAACCTCATGTCTGCTTTACATATCGGAATCTAAATGACTGGTGAAGTCAGCATTGTGATGTGTTTTATTAATTGACTGCTAGGTGATTGAACCAATGGCCTGTGAGGGATTGAGGACCATCTGCATCGCCTACCGTGATCTGCCATCAAATCCGGAGCCAGAATGGGACAATGAGGCGGAAATTGTGACAGAGCTGACCTGCATCACTGTGGTTGGAATAGAGGACCCTGTTCGGCCCGAGGTACGTGGCTCTGACGGGGTCCTGAAGTTTTGCAGTACATGAAATCTTTTAAATCTGAAATATGATTGGCATGTTGTTTCTGTCTAAATAAATTCCTTTGGCCTTTTCAAGGTGCCTGAAGCCATCCGGAAGTGTCAGCGCGCGGGTATCACAGTGCGGATGGTCACTGGTGACAACATTAATACAGCAAGGGCCATTGCTGCCAAGTGCGGCATCATACACCCTGGAGATGAGTTCATCTGTCTGGAGGGAAAAGAGTTTAACCGGCGAATCAGGAACGAGAAGGGGGAGGCAAGTTTGGGTCTCCGTCAAGTTAAAAGGAACTTCAATGCTCCAACCAAGATGCATTTCTTTCTGTATGTACAATACAGACGTTTTAAAAACAATCCTAGTTTCTTCATGATCAATCTAGTTCTTTCGGATGTTTCAAAGCTCATTTTTAGCTGCTGTAGATGCAGGATGAAGCTCCTCTCAGGTCCTGTTTCAGGACTTAACTAGATGTTTTTTTTCCTTTTACTTATAAGTAATTACAGATAGATTGTATTTAAATTAATACCAAACCACCAGGGAACTACAGATGAAAATTATCTCTTGTCTCTAAATCTGGCATATTTACAAGGTCGTTCAAATGGACTCATGTTGATTAATATGCACTGTCCCTTATGAAATAAATTCAAATTCAATTTCTGATAGATATAAATTGCCATTAGGCGATATAGTTTTTATGACTTCTTACTATAATAAAAATTTGCAACATAAAAAATAGCAGCCAAAGTAAAACAATTTTTCTATTGGAGTCATTTAAAGAAGTCTGACTGATATGAAGCTTAATTTAAAAACAATTAAAAGTGTCTCTTCATCGTAATTTGTAGATTTAGTTCTCAGACGCCCTTTCGCCAGGGAGGATTTGTACATTTATTTCTGGCCTCCTGTTGCTCTAGTTAAAAAAAAAAATGACATAAAAAGATACCAGAACGACATTCAAAAGCTTTTTCTAGCCTTCCTCATCTGTGCTGTCTTTAGTCATTCACATTAGAAGCAGAGGTGACGTCATACTGTGTGGGAGAGGCGTTTTTGTAAGATAGGACTCGAAGATTATTTTAAAACATGCACAGATTGATTGGAAATTGATAACATAAAACAAATCAAAGCAGCATTCTTGTATCAGCTGAAAGTCTCACTGAATAAACTCAAAATATTTCACGTTGTTTAAACAACTTCTGACAAATCACTGCTTCGTCTTTAAAACTTCAGACAAAATAACCTTGACAATTTATAACTTAAAGTTTTCTTCTATTTGTAAGAAGATTTGCACAAAAGAGTGTTCTTGATATTTCTAACAGAATCTCTTCAGTAAGAAATGATGTCAGTCGTCAGACAAAGAAAATGGTTTTATTGGCATCAGTATCGGTAAATGTTAGCCATTTCTTGTCCGTATATGAGTGCTCTGGAAAAGTGACTCTTTTAAAAATATTATTGTGTATAAAGGCACTTAACTGTACAGCTTTTCATTTCTTTTTCTATTGAAAAATGTATGAAAGGTGGCAACACAAAGACAGGCTGATTACTCTAAGAAATGGAAATGGAAATAGAGTGAAATATTCACCACAATAAGGTTTCTATTGCAGCTTTGTCCTGAAGTTGCTGAATCCACTGAGGTCAGAGCACAGAATTAAAAACAACATTTATTCAGAATACTTTCATCCAGCCCATTTAGCTGTATAATTTGAATTTAGCAGAATGCTTAATGAGATAGCTCACTGATTAGTGGTGTGGCTTTGCGTTTCTAAGGAGTGTGAATTTAAATATACTCCCTAAAACGTAGGTGTAAATCCTAATTATGCCAGCCGTCTGCGGCTGATTGAATGGGAGCTCAGAGCGCAGTGTCTCTCTGATCCTGGTTCCTCCATAGAGCCCAGGATTAACAGTGACATCTAGCGAAGCACCGCTGAGTTGGTTCTTCTGTGTTAATCTTCATCACACGTGCTTCCTTCTCGTCTACAGATTGAACAGGAACGTATAGATAAAATCTGGCCCAAGCTGCGCGTACTGGCTCGGTCCTCGCCGACAGACAAGCACACACTGGTTAAAGGTGAGGCTCCAGGGTTTGAACACCGAAGCACAAGTGTGTTTAGAGATCACAGGAACATTTTGAGCCTGTTTTGCTCTCCTCCAGGCATCATTGACAGCACCGTTGTGGAACAGAGGCAGGTTGTCGCGGTAACAGGAGACGGGACTAATGACGGACCAGCTTTGAAGAAGGCTGATGTGGGCTTTGCCATGGTAAGCTGATCCATAATTATTCACCTATAATGTTCATGAGCTGCTAAAGGCCCACTATGCCTCCATTTGTGTTGGTGTGTTTACAGCTGAAGCTTTAAGTGGCTCTTTATGTGCTGGGCCAGGCTGATGTGGAATTGGCACTTTGTGGACAGAAAAAATGGCTCGTTTCCTGCAAATGTGCATGAATTACCACAGCAGAATGGCAGTAGTCCTTATGTCCTTATTTTTTTTTATGTTATTAAACTCAAATTATGTGGTTAATTTGTTTCAAACTCAGAAAATTATGTTGTTCATTTACAAAAATGTGAAGGACATTACTTCTGTATTTTTTTATATTAACTTTGCATTTTATAAATGTAGAAATGTATATATAATCTATGTAAATTATATAAAATATTGTTTATTTAAATTGTGTTTTCATCTAAAATCTGGCGATTCAACAATTATGATTTTGCAGCTGATTTTCCACACTCCAGGTTTTGTAAAACTTTACCATGTTTATTATGTAACACTCTTAAAAAAGATCACATGGTTGACCAAAGTACTGCAAAATAGTACTTTTGCACAAACACAATTAAAATTGTAATGACTAACGTAGCACAATCAAATCTGAGCAAACAGTACAGTCATACAGGATTGACATTATGTTAAAAGTTAAATTATTAAAAGTGGGTTTTCAAGCGAGATTTTAAATTCTCAACTGAGGGAGTTTGTCTTATGTGTCGAGGCAGCTCTTTTCAGAGCTTTGGGACCACAACAGAGAAAAACTGATCACCTCTCAGTTTCCTCTGTGACTTAAGAGCCTCCTGGAGGATCTGGTCAGGTAACCCAAGGGAGGAGGCTTAGGGGTGCAACAGACTGGAAAAACATGCTGGTGCATCAAGAGACTTAAGAAACAAGTTAAAGAGCTTTATGACTGACCTTGAAATTTACAAGCAGCCAGTGCAAAGAGGCTAACGCTGGACTGATGTTCTCCTATTTGATTGCACCCATTAAGAAGCATGCTGCACTGGAAGTGACCTCACTAATTTCTGTTAATAAAAAGAGGAACAATAATCCAACCAGAAGGTTTTGAAAGGATGGATTACAAATGAAAGAGGATGATTTTATCACAGCATTATTGTTGCTATCAAACCTGCAGGCATCTATCTGAACACCTAAGTTGGCGACAACAAGATTCAAATGAGGGCTCAAAGTAGAGAGATCAGCTCAGGGGGGAAGCTTTTGGGACTGAATAAACAAAATGTTTGTTAAAATAAAAAAATAAAAAATTACGGCCTATGATGATTCGGTGTCGGCAAAACAATCAAGAGGAATCACAATACTTGGTAAAATGATGTGTTTGCAGTGAAAAAGACCTCTTTCTCCTTGATTGTCACTTCTAAAACATCCAGTATCAACCAGATCAGACTTGAGCTTTTTATGGATGAAAGTTTTAGAAATTGGAGGGTTGATCTCTCCGTCCTCTACACAGATTGTGAACCAGCTGATTGCTGTCTGAGGAAGACCTCCACAGTGACTGAAGTGAACCTTGACTCATGTCACATCCCTCTGTCAGCCAATGGATTTCTGACATGACTTGTTGGTTAAATTTGGCAGGTGGTTTAGCTGTCAGTGACTAAAAGAGGCAACTGCCTTTACAGTTCTCTTGTTCTCTGTTACAAGTTTTTATTTTACACAAGAGGCCGAAACACACATAAGGTCGTGGGTCCTCCCGGCCCGAAAGGTTCTACAGTCAATGCGCTTACTCACGCCAAGTGGCAGCGCTCAGAGGCAGAGCAACACGATATCGAGACAGTGGCATTCCAAAGTAATTTGGATGCTTGAACGCTCGCATGAATCATGTCATGAGTCGTGTTCCTCTCACTCCGTCTCAATCTCTGCCAGGGTATCGCCGGGACAGACGTGGCTAAAGAGGCGTCCGACATCATCTTGACTGATGACAACTTCAGCAGCATTGTCAAGGCCGTGATGTGGGGACGAAATGTCTACGATAGCATCTCCAAGTTCCTGCAGTTCCAGCTCACGGTCAACGTAGTAGCGGTCATCGTGGCCTTCACTGGGGCATGCATCACTCAGGTGGACATATTTCTTAACACTTATACATGCTGACAAACATGCAAAGACACACACACACACACACACACACACACACACACACACACACACACACACACATACGCCTATACATAATGCGGACACATAAATGTCACTTCTGGAAGATTCACTCACCTTAAATCTGGGATGACAAGGCAAAGCAGGAAATGCTTTTATTGCATTTTTAAACTACCCTTTGTAAGCAGAGATGTCCTGGCACTTGCAAAGAATCACAGTCATTCATTTGAAAGGAATGTCAAACTGCACACATGGATGTATGTGTTAAAAATACATAGAATTTTCTTCATATAACTGTTATTAAAATAAAGTTATATGACAGGTATATCACAAATAAAACAACTGGATCTGTGACAGAAGCAATATAACAGAGCAACATGTATGTGGTAATGTGGGACACAGGGCAACACAAGACGAGATTTTAATCAAGACTTGATTAAAATAAATACATTTATTACATAAATACATTTATGTAATAAATGTATTTATTACATAAATACATTTATGTAAATACATTTACCATAAATGTACTTACCATACATTTATGGTAAATGTCTCAAACTTTACAAGTTGCGTGTTTAATTAACCGTCATCAGGCCCAGGTTTGTCTCTTCCATATTTTTACATTTCTACTCTTGTCTAATTCGGAGTTGATTTTAATGCCAAAAGTTGAACATTCTTCCTGGGTACTTTCACTAATATATAAAAAATGTTTCATGATAATCTGAAATTATGTTTGAAGGTTTTGCTGCTCAGTGCAGAGGTCTAATCAGTCTAAGTAGATTTTGAGGGAGTGATTTTTGAAAGCATTTCCAGGAGGGAGATTCTCAGTGCTCTGTCACCATCACTTTTTAATAAAGTTTCCAAAACAAAGACAAAGGCCCAAAATCAAGGCATTCAATTTTAGAGGATGTATACTCCATTTAATGACTGATTCCTAAATTACTTAATAATTATTTCAATAATCAATTAATCCCAATTAATCTGATCAATCATTTCAGCCCTACATTTCAACAATGAGTCTGATAGCCATAGACCTCTGTATCATCTCAACATGGTTTGTGAAACAGGAAAATGTCTCTGCAGGATTCTCCTCTGAAGGCGGTGCAGATGCTTTGGGTGAATTTGATCATGGACACGTTTGCCTCGCTCGCTCTGGCCACCGAGCCCCCGACTGAAGCCCTGTTGCTACGAAAACCCTACGGCCGAAACAACCCGCTCATCTCTCTCACCATGATGAAGAACATCCTCGGCCACGGAGTGTACCAGCTGGTCATCATCTTTACGCTGCTGTTTATAGGTACAAATTCAAGCAAATGCATTTTTACCAAGTTCCCAATCCATTCTAACTATCTATCCATCTAAGCATGCAGCCAATCTAAACCTTCTTGCAGTTCATAGAAAGTTAACCTGGAAAGACTGAAAGTGACATAGAAAGTGCCAAATGGGAGAAACTATTTCCCCGCTCAAGCTAAAGTTGAAAAGATATATTCACAAGTTCAAACATGGATGTTGTTTGTGCAACTGAAAATGTCAGATTACTTTTGTCAAAGAAAGCAACAGAACATAATTCTGCCCAAGTAGAGACACACACACAAATAGCCAGCCAGCCTAGCAGGGTCTGACTCACTGGATGTCTGCTGTTGGTAATTGGCCTGGTCATACTTGCTTGAGAATGCTCAAACGAACAGCGACACGCAACATGGCTGTTTTTATTTCACTTCTCTTCAAGTGAGTATAACGGGCTTTTTCTGGACATGTAACTTCAAGGACAATAGATGTCCAAGGACAGCAGGAAAATCCAAATAAAAATAAAGAGTTATGTCCTTTACTCGTGCAGCAAACTCTCTGGGTTTTATTCAGAGGATTCAGAATTTCAAAGTGGCTGCTAGAATAGTTATCCAGGCTTTCTAAAGCCTTCTGAGAATTAAGCTGCTTTTGGTAAACCTTGTATTAGTTAGTGGTTAGTGTTTTTTACAACACTAGGTTGACCTGTAGCTGAAAGCATTTCTCTGCATTGTGTGTGAAAAATGTTTTTACAGCAGATGATCAAATATATCATGTTTTTAAGATTCAGAAGAAGCTAATTAATATCATAATAAGATCGTTCAGTTGATCGTCTGTTGGATAGCATATTTTCAACTAAACTATAAAATATTAAAATCTTATTCAAATTGAATTCCTGTGTTTTGACATCATTAATTTTGACAGGCACCTGGTGAAAAGAAGTACCAATTGATCCAGTTTGAAACTGAACCGATTTGCTTAGCTTCCAATACTAGTTCATTTGTTCAGTTTAGATTCATTTCAGTTTATTTATATAGCACTAATTCACAACACGTCATCTGAAGGCATAAAAAAAATCCCTTCAGTCCAATTATACATACAATCCAAATGACAGATAACAAACGGTGCATTAAGTTCAGTTCACTGTTTAAATCAGTGTAAGAAGATTTCTGTCTAAGAACATTTTCTATGCAAAATGAAGTACTAAACTGGCAGTGGCCAAGTTTTGAGCTGCAAACCAAAACACAGACAATTGCAGCATAATGTTTCCTCTCTTTCACCCACCAGGCGAGCGCATGTTTAACATCGACAGCGGTCGCAACGCGCCGCTCCACTCCCCGCCCTCTGAGCACTACACAATCATCTTCAACACCTTCGTCCTCATGCAGCTTTTCAACGAGATCAACGCTCGCAAGATCCACGGAGAGAGAAATGTCTTTGACGGCATATTTGGCAATCCCATCTTCTGCTCCATTGTTTTGGGGACCTTTGCAGTGCAGGTCATATTAACCCTTTGACAGACATTCAAAAAAAAACATATTGCTATGTTTGTTGTATAGTGTTTTGCTTTTAATTCAATTTCAATTAAATTTAAATGCAATTTATCTATATGAGCCCAATTCACAGCACTTACTGTCTCAAGGCAATATATTCCTTTCTTTTTTCACTTCCTGAGTCTTGCCTCACTTCCTTGTGTCTTTCTTCTACTCCCCTTTCTTTCTTTCTTTCTTCTTTCCATCTGTTCTTCACTTCTTGTGTTGTACATTCAATTTATTTCTTCCTTTCCATCCTTATATCACACCTCCCTTAATTTGTTTCTTCTTTCCTCCCTTGTGTTTTTTTTTCCTTTTCTACCTTTCTATCACTCTTTCCTCATCACTTCTTTGCATCCTTCCTCTTTCTGGTTTTGGCTATATTTTAAGAAATATTTGTAGAAATATCTGCAACCTGTCAGGACTTGTTTCATGCTTTAATAGAAACCTCAAGGACTGAAAACACTGGAAATTTGAGTTTGAAGAAGGACAAAATTTTTAAATGACAAATGTTTGCTGGAGTATAAAAATTATTGTAATATTATAAATATTGTAGTGATACACTTGACAAACACTGTCAGAAATCTACAGTGACTAAACCAGGCGAAGCATTTTGTGTTTCATAATTATTCCAGTGACGGCTGCTGTGTGCAGCTCTGCTGCGTGTTTCCATGTGTCAGAGTGATGACATTCTCCTACCTTGTGCTTCTGCTGCAGATTGTGATCGTGCAGTGGGGAGGGAAGCCCTTCAGCTGCGCCCCTCTCAATGTGGAGCAGTGGCTCTGGTGTCTGTTTGTGGGTGTTGGAGAGCTGCTGTGGGGGCAGGTAGGAAGCTTCTCAGCCTGCTGTGTCTTATCAGTCAGCAGTGATCAGCCTGGGTTTCCCTCAGAGGAGACCAAAGGAAATATTCATAAACTAAGTCTTCTCTGATGGAGCCCAACGGCCCAGTGTAGTGGCAACTGTGTTAGAAAATTTTGTCCAGTTGGTCAACTTCTTTTCCTAAGCTCTTTTATAATTTCTCACACATCTTTTAAAAAATCTAATATAAGAAGAAAACATATGTGCTGTAATAAGACTTACACAGAGCTGTAATGTGAGTTTCTAGTGTAAAAAAAAGAAACTGACACTAGTACAAAATGGTTTTAAAAAATATTTCCAATCAATTACACATACATTCAAATTAGTCCTAGTTATCAAACAGTTCATTAAGTTTAGTTTATTATTAGTTTCAAAAGTTCAAACTTTTTAACTACTGAAATTCACCAGAGACTCTAAGAGAATCTAGTGGAGAGGAATGACTTCCCCTGTGCAAGAAGGACTTGGCTTCCTTAAAACCTCAACTCTGACTTTATCTACATCAAGTTGTTTTCCCACTATTTAAAATGTTGCTGGAGTCTTTTCCTCACCAGTTATAGTGTTCAGCATTCTGTGTCAAGAGCCATCACAGTATGTCCATCTTACCTGCGTATTATATCGACACTCTGAGTTAAGGGGAACTTTGACACAGCTACTCTTCCAGTTTACTGCCTCAGGTTGGTTCAGCTGTGTCTTCTGCCTTCATGTTGAAACTTCTTATAAAGTCCCTTATACTTGTGTTCTGAAATGCTCCTTTTAGTTTGCATAGCCTGCATGTGGTGTGGCTTCTGTAAGTCATTTTCTCCTTCATGCAGAGGAAACAGGATCCTGCGTATATGAACTGTCTGGCGACTGAGTTCCGCCATCTGCATTACTCAAAATTAGGTCATAAATTAACATGAAGATAATTGAGTTTTGACATTTGTTAATTGGGTCAGAATCTGCCATTTCCGCATCTCGAATCATCAAAATAGATTTCATACTTCCCGCCCCTGGCATCGCAGTTCTGTGCACAGTTGAGTGTTTGGATGGATCTGGATCTGATGAAGTATCGGCAAAACAGCAAATACAAACTGAGGTTACTTGCTTTGTGTGGCTGTGGGAATTTCCCAGCAGAAGGATACGGAAACACTGTTTTCTAGGGGTTTGTAGAAAAGGTCTTATTCTCAGGTATTGCAGGAAGAGATGCAATGAAATAAATGAAGAATTTTTCCCTAAAAGACTCTGGAGTGGGACCAGGTGGGTGGCACGTCATGCCACAAGCAGGAATGTGTTTTCTGACTGTCACACTAACCACATTTCAGCAAGGAGGAAATGTTTTTCACCCAAAGGCCCCAGAGATGCCTCCAAAATCCATCAACCACAAAAAGGGCACTTAAAAAATTTATTTAAACTATCATAAGCATAAAAATTAAAAAAATCATTGCAGAAATACATTCACATTCAGGCATTAATATTAATCATTATTCATAAACTGTATTTTGTAGGTACTGAAAAACAGTGACACAAATCGTCTTTTCTTGTTGGTCTCAAATTTGGAGATGTGAAGCACTTTAGTCAGTGCCAGCTATTAGAAAAAATATAGTAAGATAAGGTTTTGACTATTTTCCTGCACGTTGATATTTTCAATCTTCTCTTTCATAAAAGAAAGAGATACCATAATACCAGAAATGCCCTCGATTAACTAAAACCTGCTGACACTAGAGAGCGCCACTAAAAATGCTTCTAACTATTTTATTGGTTCAAACATCAAATTTACCTTATTATGCCTTCATAGATGCAACAGAAACTGTTTTAGCCAAGAAGCTAACATTCACAGTTATCTTTATTTTCACTCCAGGCTACTCTGCTAGATAGTTTTACTTCCCAATCTATATTTGTTTTTGATTATTTTTCACAGAAGTAGAACCAATAATTGGCAAATTCTCATATTTAATTTGGAGTTGTGCTCCACACAAAAATCCGCAAATAGTTGAATACACAAATACTGAACCTTGAATATTTATTCTGAAATTGGCAGGATTATAATCTGGCCTTATCCAGAACTGCTTTGTTTCTCCTTTATAATCACTGAACTGATTGTATTAATACCAACAAATGTGTTTCACAGGTGATTGCCACCGTGCCAACAGAGCGGCTGCCATGTCTGAAAGAAGCTGGGCTGGGCCTGGAGCCTGGGGAGGAGGAAGGAGAGGAGCTGGCGGAGGATGAGGAGGAGATTGACTGCGCTGAGCGAGAGCTGCGTCGCGGACAGATCCTGTGGTTCAGAGGCCTCAACCGTATCCAGACTCAGGTACCACATGACCGGACCTCCAGTTCAATCCGTAACCATTACTTTGTCACAGGAGCACACACGGACACCCAGGCATTTCAACCTGAACCTTCACTCGGCCATGACACGTGTGCAGTTTGTTTGAGGAGATTTACCGAAAAAGGACATCTGCACCTGAGCAATTTATTGTGCATGATGTTTGCACTACTTTCATCAAGTGGTTAATAAATGAATGCAAATCATTCAGCATTACTTGTGTAAGGTTGCACAAACCCAAATAAACTGCCAGTATCATGGTCTTCTCATGCTAACGAAGCAGACTTTTGTAAAGAGATAAAGAACTTCTTAGAACCTCTCTTTATTTTTGAGCAATTGTAGAAAACTTCATGGTCTTTATCTGACTTGTTCTTACTCTTCAAAAGTCAGTCTATCTCATCCAGTCTCTGCTGTTCTTCTGTATTGTGCCAAACATAATAATTTCTTTTCTCTCCGACACAGCTGACATTTCTGTTCTACCTAAATCCTCTCGAAATGGGTTTCTCTATCTTGGAAGTGGTACCAGAGAAGCACATGGTCACCATGAGGGGGATAAATGCTGTGGCTGTTTATCTGTGTTCCTGTGTGCGTGTGTAGGGGGTGGGGGGGTTGTGCGAGTGTGTGTTGCCGCACATGTGCGTGTGTGTGAGGAGGGTGGGGGGGGATAATGTTGGGTGTATGAATGTGTGTGTGTGTGTGTGGAAAGGATGATTCTTAGTCTCCAAGGTGCTTGAGTTTTTTATCTAATGATCTCAGTGTCGTATGTGAAGATGAACATTTACCTGCATGAATGCAAGCTCTTCTCAGAGCTTCTTAAGTGCCTCCCTTACATGTGCTCAGTCGTCAATGAGAGTGTTTGCTCTGAACACAGAAATATGCAAATAGGCCTATACCACCTTAAACCAAGTCTTTTCCACTTGAGCAGCCAGATTTTCTTGTCATCTTGTAAAGAGGTCTCAATAGCTGGGTAGGTCTGCCCTGGGCCCACATCTTTTAAAAAGCATAGATGTATCTTTGGTAGACTATTTCTAGATAACTTTTAAATATGAGAGCACATATTTGATAGACCATAATCCTCCACCCAAATCAGTGGGTGGAGATTTTTTTTTTGCAGATATAAAGTTTTGAATCTGTGCAAAAAATAATTTTCTTTGAAGCCACACTGGCTTTGCCTGTCATCTGCATATAGTCAAATAAAAGTTCTTATAGCATCATAGCATTTAAGCAAGTTGGCTTTTATTATGTTCTTTTTATTTTTATCTTGTGAGACTTTCCTCTTAAGCAAATTTTGAGACACAATTAGACATCATAATTGCATTTTGTGAGGTTGGTGGAGGCTATCGCTAACATCCTGCTAATATACCATTGCTAGCTGGCTAACCAGCTTTTTAGAGCAGCTACACAGCCAGAAGGCTGGATCAAGTTTCTATGTTTCTTTGGAGAGTTAGCTCTTCTATACATTCATAATGATCTTAAATGGTCTTAAAGATGGTGAAACTTGCAGAAGCCCTGTCTCAGTTGCATCCAATGTTTTAAAACATTAGGAGCCATTTTATTTTATTATTTGGATATGGTCAGAGACTGAGCTGAAAATTAATGAATTTCAAAAAACGATTCCAAATAATACATATATATTTTTTTAATCTTCTGAAAACTTGGAAAACTATTGATGAGGACTAATTTTGAAGATTTGAAGAAAGTGCAGCTGCATGGCAGGAAAATGTAATCAAACAAGAGATGACCCAAGACTTTTGCATAACAGTGTTTTTAGTGAGGTTAGGGGAAAAGGAAAGGGAAGAGAACCAAGGCCCCCAGAAAACATTTCCCTAATCACGAACACACTCGCAGGCCGGCCCCTCCCGCCCTCACCGAGTGATGCTGCTGTTTTGTCTCTGTCCTGCAGATGGAGGTAGTGAGCACATTCAAGCGAAGCGGTTCGTTTCAGGGAGCAGTGAGACGGCGCTCCTCCGTGCTCAGTCAGCTCCACGACGTAAACACTATCTCTACCCCCTCTCACGTAGCTCTCTCCACCGCAACAGCCAATACCAGCCCAGCTCCTGGGAGTGAGTTCGCCGAAAGCATGTACACACATCTCCCACACACACACACATACACACGCACGCACACGCACCCAGGTACTTGCACACACTCATCCACAGACACAAACACATGTTTACACACTGCTGCACGGCACGTGGACTGCGGTATTTTTACTCTCTCTGGTTGTGTCCCCTCCGGCTCGCCCGCTGCTCGTGTGTGTGCAATGTCTCCTCTGTTTTTTGGCTTTTCCTTCTTACTCTCCCGTTGGAACAGCACCCAGTCCCGACCGGCTGTGTGGTTCTGGTCTGATCTGGACTGGTCCAATCCCAGTGTGGCTCTCAGGCCAGAGTTCGTTTTGTCATTGAGTGTTGGTTCGTGCAGGAGGCGGCTGACTGCTCACTCTCTCACTCTTTCTCTCTCTGTACGAGGCGACCCATGACACGCTCTTCAAACACAGATTGGGACTGATCACTAATTTAAAAAAAAAGAAGACAATTGATTTTCAGATGTCAGCGGAGTCCTGAAGCTCAGGGAGTGAGCAGCAGCTCCTCCTGCACCACCTATTCTTCTGTTTGCATATGAGGTCAAGCGTAGTTCTTTTGGTTTTGTTTACTCCTAACATCTCTAACAAGTGGTGTCATTTCTCTACTCTTAAAAAAAAAGAAAATATTCTGTAACTGTCATGTGATGACATTTTAAAAATGGTACATTATATCTCACTGCATTCAATTCATATTCATCACCAAATGGCTTCCATATGGCTTGTGTTAAGATGTAAACCTTCGAGTATAAAAGCCCATGCCTCGCTGCTTTTTCTAAGAGTAAAAGCATAAGGAGCACTTCCCTTTTCCCCTCTCACTCTTGGTTCCTCTCTCCTTCCTCTGCTGCTGTCTTTTGTTTGGTTCTGCAATGTTGTCAACTGGTTAATTATGTAACAGTATTTCCAGCTCTGACGTCACACGTTTGGGTACCCCGCGCCCCCCAACCCTGCCCCGACGTCTCCAGAAAGTCCCGACTTCTTCCTCTCTGTCCTGATCTGGGTTTTTTTTTTTTTTTTTTTTGTTTACACTCCCTCTTTTTCTCACCATCACAGCTCTCTTTCTTCTTTGTTCTCTATCTATGAAAAGATACAGGTTCCCGTTTGCGGAAAAGCACTCCTCGAAATGTCTTCTGATTGTTCTTCATACGTAGAGCTGTTCTGTTGTAGAGCTATTTAGATTGTAACGGATCTAAATGCAGGCTCTTATGTGTAGCATATTGATAAGATTTATTTAGTCCACTTTCCTTCCTTTTTCCATCCTGTTTTCACCCCCCGTTTTTTTGGATCTCACTTCATCCTTTTCGTCATCCTCCCTTGTTCTTAATAATATAGCTACCACACCTCATCTTTTTTTTCTCTTATTTATTTTTTATTTTTTGAATGTCAGTTCTGCGTGCGTCTGTTTGGAAGCGTGCTAAGATGTGAGTGCGTGTGCATACATGTCGGTAAGCCGCAGCTTGACCCTTGCAGTTACCTTAATAGTGCTTGTATGCCTGTGAATAAGTGTGTGCATGCATGTGTGCTGTCTCTTCATTTGGTTGTCTTCATCTGCCTTCTCAGTTGCTTATCCTTACCTTCCTTGCTCCTCTCCGTCAAACCCTCCCCACCTCCCACCTCATTCTGCCCCACGCTGACCGTCCTCCACCCATCCCCCTCCTCCCTTCATCACCTGCGGTGGTAGAAATAGAAAGGCCTGGGTCGATTGTTGTCATCCTGCACAGTCATGAGGACACACCTGAGCTTCATGTTCAGATTAAACATCCTTCACTTTGGCTCTTTGTAACAACATGAACAACAAATGTGTTCAGATTTGTAAAAATTGGCTGCCAAATGAAAGAAGATAGTCTAAATGTTGAAGGAGGGATGTTCAGTCAGTGTGGAGCTTAGCCTCAGGTCGGGCCTCTGCCAGCTCATTGCTTGCTGTTTTAATTCTTTGAGTGTATTTTTAACAGGCTTGGTTCTGATTGTCACTCAGTTCTGGACTGCGACATAGTTTGCAGCCTCCGTTTTGTGGTTCAGTCCCGTACTCAGACAAACAAATCAGGAGGGGAATGCAACTAAATTTGTATTTTACATGATGCAGGTTTACTTCTCTCTGAATCATGTTGCCAAGCAGCCCACAGGCGAGTGAAACACACAGATGTTTTTAGTGGTTTGAACTCTCAGAAAAGGAGTGTAGCTGGAGCTTTATGTATCTGTATCAGTCTCGATTATCTTTAAACAATATCTTCAGTTGAAATTGTGATAAATTGCTATGATCAACAAATCCCTATCAAAGAGGAGGGGGGTCCTGCTGGTGACGAGCATCGTGCTGTTTGTGTAGCCCTCTGGTTTCATTCATTTCTAGGCGCTGGATTGAAAACTCTTAACGAACGGCGGGTCTGCAGCCAGGCTGCAGCTCTGAGCGCTTTCTGATTCATGCTTCATGCTCAAGTCAGCATGCAAACACGCTTGCAGCGCCCAGAGCCTCACGTTTAAAGCTAAAGCTGTTTGTCAAGAGCTGCTTTAATTAACATTGGCAATAAAAATTCTGCTGAAAATCCTTTTCTCATGAAATGGTTCTATGATTTTAATAACATAAAGGGTTTTCACCAAAGATTGGATCTTGTTTAGGTTATTTTAATCATTTCAATTCAAATAACGATGCGCCTGTTCAACGGTCTGTTAGCTTGAAGAGCAAATCAGCCAGTCACATGGCAACAGCTCAATGCATGTAAGCATCAGAATATTTTGAATAGAAGAACAGTTTCTAATTTCTATCTGAAATTTCATCCTTTGTGACCCAGCTTCATCTATAGAGCATTGGTATAATACAACCGAACCACATCAAGTCGATGGTTTTGTCAGAAAGAGACAGCTTTCAATGTCAACTACACTGTTGTATCCTGATTTCTAAGTAGTTTTGGATACAAATGCATAAACATGTGGATAACGCCTGGGTCAAAATCCAAACCAAGGAAATGGAAATCTTGACTGAGCTCATGGAGAATAACATCAGGTTTATGATGGAGGATGTCAAAGACAACCAGATACTATTTATGTCTGATGGACATCAAGAAGGAAGGAAGACTTTTATAGAAAACTCACACACACAGACCAAGAGAACAAAACATACACATAGATAGATTTTAATGTCATTTAATTGCACATTAAAAAATGGAAAATTTATTGAAAAAAACTTTGTTGTGAGGCTCCAATAATAATCAAATAAATAAGTAATAATAAAAGTATCACTACAAATATATACAATAAAAGATTAAGCCAGTGGACGTTCAGTAGTCTTACGGCATGAGGGATGAAGTTGTTGTGGACTCTGGCTGTTCTGCATTTGAAGCTGCTGAATATTTTCCCAGAGGGCAGCAGGAACAGCAAAGATCACAAACAAATGAAGGAAGTACTTCCAGCCCTCTGGTCACCCTAACAGGTTTGATTTGGTAACCAGTGTCTCGGTTCTGGTTCCGTCCATAGATAAAGCTGTCCGCTCAGCAGAGAGGTGTATGGAGTCCAGTTCAGAACTCCACAACTAGACAGCAACTACACAAATGTTCTGTCCAACACCGAAGAGTGAACTTATTGGCTCAGAACTCACCAGTGCAGGTCCATCTCAGGGTCACTGTGTTTAAGATGATGATGTAAACATTCTGGATGTGGAACACAGGTTGTTTGTTTTATAGATGTGTTGGGGATTGAACATTGAACAAAAACGAATAAATACTGAACCGAAGAAGCTGCTTCTGGTTTCATTTAACCAGAGCAGCAGTTCATATATGATCAGTACAACATGGCACCGCTTGGGTCATGCTTGACTCGTCAAGTGACAACAAAGCAAACAAGAAACAAGAGAAGTCCACTTGTCTTTTACTAAGGCAGCTATTCATCCATATCATGACTGTCTGAAACTCAGCACCCCAAAGAACTATTGTTGCCCAAGTGACTACTTATGTATTAAGAATGTTAAATAGATCTGTCATGATAAACAGTAAATCAATTAATCACACGACAAATTGAAACAAGTTCATTCATTTCTATTTTCTTTCTCTTTCTATCAAAAACTAGATGACAAAAGTCTTCATTCTAATTACCCCTTTTCTGGAAGACAGTTTTGTTTATAGAGACGAAATAATTCATTTTATTTGTTGTTTCAGTTTTTTGTTTATTTGTTTTGGTTATTTCTCTTCCAGTTCCAGTGTTAAAAGTTAATTGAATTTAAAGTTTATTGCTCTTTGGGAAAATCTTATTGCATTTCTTTGCTATTTCCACTGTATCACTTGGAAACGATCTCAAAACAACAATATTATTGTTTATCATAATAATGTCTGGGACAATTTATGGTCTAGCAAAATTAGCTATCGTGATCAGAAGATCATGTTTTGAGTTTCTGAACTTCTGGTCACCATCAGGGCTTGCGATATTCACTAGCTGATATTCCAGGTTTTGATGTTTGATCAAATTTTGACATGCTGTAAATTATATTGTTGCCCAAGGTTTCATTCTGTAATTTGACTCATAAAAATGGCGACTGTTGTTAGCGTTGCTTCTAAGCTGACAATCATCCTGAACGTTCGCCCAGCGTTTCTGTCTCTGAATTGATTCTTACTGGCTGGAGCTGGTTTCATAGAGCCAATCACAAAACCTGTAAATGTGTGGATCGATTTATACCACAGGTACAACATATTTTACGCTTTCAATTTATATTCAACAGTCTTTATTCTATAGTTGTCAGTTGTTGCGAACAGAAGAAAAGAAATTCAGCCTCTTTCTCTGAGCTGATTTTAATTCTCTTTGAACAGATCATGTTTGAGTCCAGCTAAAGAAACTGTGAAGGCCAAGTTCATTTTCTGCCATCCTTAATACTGCTGCAGTATTAAGTGGAGAGTTTGATGCACTCTGTATCCCTGTACTATCATTAGAAATGAAAAAATGGTGGGGAATCTTATAATTTAGGCTTTTGGCACAGTCATCATTAGCTTATCTTCAACTTCAAATAGACTGTCCTAAAATGAATTCATGACAATCAACTTTTTATGAATTCATTTATATTAGCTTTTATGCTGTTGTAAAAGCTAAACTTTCAGAGCATTACTTTCAAAAATCTTAATGAAATGTATTGATAAAGAGTTTGATACTTTGTTTGCAGTCACCCTCTTTAGTAAAATTTGCTTGTGCAAATTCTAAAATTAGCCCCAGCTAATGCTAAGGCTAAGGTTAATGCTCTTCATCAACATGGTATTTAGCAGAAGCTAATGCTAGTAAAAACCCTGATATATTGTAAACTAAGTAATAATTTACTGTAGTTTTATCATGTACCTTTTTTTTGCTTTTTGGAAAAGATAAGGAACCAAATACTTATAGATAATTATAGGTAATGTAATTAAGAAACTGTTTAATAAAACGAATGTCCTTTGTTTATCCTGCCTATTGCAACTGGAGACAGACATCAGCTCCCCAACCCTGAAAGGACAAGTTGATATGGACAGTGGATGGATGGATGGATGGATGGATGGATGGATGGATGGATGGATGGATGGATGGATGGATGGATGGATGGATGGATGGATGGATGGATGGATGGATGGATGGATGGATGGATGGATGGATGGATGGATGGATGGATGGATGGATGGATAAAATGAAAAGGTAAAGTACAGTAATAGAGAAGCAGCAAGGAAAGGATGAACATCTGACAAGAAGCATCAGCAAATCTGTAAGGAGATCCACTGATGGATCCACTGATGAATCCACTGATGGATCCACTGACGGATCCACTGATGAATCCACTGATGGCAGTAAATGACAGTATGTGCTGTAGAGGAAATCATCAGCAAGCAGGAACCAGAAAACAGGTCAGAAGCTAAACCAACAGTAATCTAAATAAACACAAGGGAAACCCAGCAAGACCAGAAAGGAGGAAACTCAAAAGGAACTATTCACATTTGATTTCTGTTACAAAATATTTCATATGCAGTACTTTTTAACAAGACAACATGTGGCTATAAAATCCCTAGCTTTGCGGTCTTTGTGGTTTTGTTGATGTCAGTCGGTAGAGGAAGAGGTCGGTGACCTTTGAGGAAGATGTTGACGTTCAGTGCAGGTCGACCGTTTCATGTCTCCATCTGTGGGAGTTTTGTGGCGATCTTTTTGAATCTTTGGAACTGATCATTTCAAGTTGTTTTTGGACAGGAAAGATGGTGGATGAGTTTGATGTTCAGATCTGAACTGGTCTCCGCCTTTAGCTGGAAGGATGAGGAGAGTCAGCGATGGCGGCTTAGTCATTAGATCCTGAAGCGAGGCGACGCTGTGGGGGAACTTGCTCCATCAACCAGTCATCTACCTCAAAGCTTCTCCCTGTGTTTGTGTTGCAGTTGTTTTGCAGCCTCTCATGTTGCAGAGCCCGTTTCCTCCTCGATCTTTGACCATCCTTGTTTTCCCATCAAGCGCCCCTGAAAGAGCCAGCAGGGAGAGAGAAAAGAGAGAGAGAAAAGAATAAAGATGTGTGAGAGAAATACGTAATCCAGCAGTGCCCTGACCTTCTGACTTCTCCGGTCACATTGTGGGCGTCATATACTCGAACGTTTACTCTTTCCATGAAGACAAAATGAAAACACGCGAGCGCTGAAGAAGTGAGGCAGTAACATTCGGGACCCTCGTCAGTCTGCATGAGGTGTTTCTCTACCGTCTGAAAGGCTCTTTGGAAAAACAGATAAGCACTGAACCTACTGCTTGACCGTCTGTCTGTCTGAGCCAGAGTCATATATAGAGACGTCAACTGCAGCACTGATCTCCATTGAGCTGCCTAACCATCCACCTCTCATAATCACGTTTGGACTCCAGTCAGTGTTGCGGTCAACATAAAGCTTCATTTCGAGCTCATTTGGCCAAACTGTCTCTATGTAGGGTTCTGCCTGCCTCTGTCTGTCTGTCTGTCTGTATATCTGCACTGACCTGTCTTGATTTCTTTTGAGCTCATGCTGCTTCTTCTCCTCTGTTTGGGTTTGAGGGATGGTTGCATGGACCAACTGCCATGGCAAAGGAACACGTTCCTGCACGCAGCCACCATAAACTGCATAACATACTTTGAAGTATACTCATGAAACTCGCTCTGGTGTGTGTGTGTGTGTGTGTGTGTGTGTGTGTGTGTGTGTGTGTGTGTGTGTGTGTGTGTGTGTGTGTGTGTGTGTGTGTGTGTGTGTGTGTGCGTGTGTGTGTGTGTGTGTAGGAGAGTGGAAGAGAGCATTCGTGACACGGCTCTGATTCAGCATGACCTGGCTGCCTCTCTGTATGTGACGGGGCTGACGCCCGAGCTGCACTCCGGCCTTTGAACCAATCTCCTTCTGTTTCTAGTGATCTAGCGAATCACACACTCTTCTAACCCACTGATTCTCTGTGATGGTCACTCTTCTGTTTTGCAGTTTATTTTTTTATTATTATTATTATCCTGCAGCAACGTTACCATCAGCATCATCCTCATCATTTAAGTCACTCTGCTCTCCTCTGGTTCTCGACGCTTGCATGGCTGCAGAACAGTTTGCACATGTGCATGCGTGCGTGCAGGCAAGAAAAGATGCTGACTGCCTAACTGACTGACTCACTGTTTGGCTCTCCATGTGTTGTGCGTGGTTGAACCAACTCTCTTTAACAAACAGCCTGAATGACAGACAACTGCGTGATGCATGCAGACATCAGCCACCGAGCTTTACAATCTGGAGACGTCTTCAGCTTCTGGTTACTCACTTCTGCTGCATGCTTCTTTCTGTGTTCTCTCCATGTATGTGTGTTCGTGTGTGTGTGTGTGTGTGTGTGTATGCGTGTGTGTGCGTATGTATATATGTTAATTGCCATAGGTTCTTGCTAGCTTTGTTTTTTTTTTACTCTACATGAAACTAACACTCTGACCATCCTGCTTTTCTCCATTTGTGCCTAACAACCATCTCTTTGTGCATGCATATGACGCAGTGGTGTGACTGTATTACCACCCCAACACACACACACACACACACACACACACACACACACACACACACACACACACACACACACACACACACACACACACACACGCCCACACTCACACAGATTATCCATGGGTGTATGATGCTTCTGTGGTTTTTGTGGTAGTGGCAACTGAGTCCTTTTGTCTCTTGGTGTCTGATTGATGTGTGAGAACTGACAAACCTATCATCATCCAACTAATTTTGAAATACATTTGTTTATTTATTCATTTTATTTTTGGCACTTTTGGGACACATGATCAGGTGGATGTTGTGCTGGCATTCAGCAACATATCTCTGCTGTCCAGTTATTAACATGCACATTTTGAGACATGTCCCCTTGTACAATTAATAAACCCATGGAGTTTATTTATGTTGCATTTATTAATAACATTTAAAACTCAGGTAAACAAAATCATGATAATTTTATTCTCACTTATTTACATTGTAGTTGCTTTATATGCACACTGAAAACCTCGCATTGCAATTCAAGTTTGGTTTCTGTGTGTTCCTTAAAAAAAATTTTTTTCCAATCAGAAGACGATTCCAAAAAGAGAGAATGGACAAGTTACGTCATAAAGACTGAAAACAAAAAGAAACACCCTGGAAATAAATTAAATGTAACTGAGAAATACTGGAAAATAACATTTAAAGAAAATGTGCATTGTGAACTGAAACACTTCCAAAAAGAAACATAATTTTTGCTGACTTTTATTTAGCTCGGTATTAGCATATCGGCTATAATGAAAGACCTCAATACCTCAATAGCTTCAGGTACCTTTGATACATTAACATTAGAAATAAGAAGTTAAAAAGAAGGAAAGAAAGCTAGCACATGAGTTTTCTTCTAAATTTCATTAGCATTAGCACAAGCCATAAGACGCTCTATTCTTCTGGCTCCAGCTTGTGGACCACTGCAATATTCGTAATGTTGATTTTGGAATATAATGAGATGAGTGGAGCAAAAGTTTTCTTCTTGTTCATTGAGGACAGATCATATTTACTGCCTGTTAGCCTCATAGGATATTTTTAAGTCTTTGCCGGCATTATTTCTAGTTTTTGATTGTCATGTTAACTAATTCCAACTATCGCTGATGTTTGTAAATGTTGCTATAATCTGTGAATTAAATTGAATAAAAATGTTATGCGTTCTACTTCAATTAATTCAATTGATCAAACCTAAGAGATGATCAAGGAATCACGAATGCATAGCTATTAGATAAAGCTTTGTAGCCATTTGTGTGATGGCTATAAAACTTATAAGAAGATGCAATAAAGAAAATGCAATTTTACAAATGTTTTCATCTGTAATAAATATGTATATGTGTGTAGTAAATATTTATTAGTCTGTCAGGATTAACTGCTTTCATAGATGAATCCAGCTGGGGAAAAGCATTTTTAATTCCATATTTAATGTTGAATAAAGCTAGAAATGATGGCCTCTTCTTTCTCCTTCTAAGGTGCCAAAATTTAAATTGAATATTTACTCTACCATGCTACATGTAAATATGACTGTAACACTTCAACAACATGGACTCATTAAAAAATAAGGCAAATTTCAAAAGATATTTGATGTCTTCCAGAAACTCTTGTGAGGCCATTTTAACATCAAAGAAATAAGAAACACTATTCTGATCAATGCTAAACTTTATCCACCTGGTCCTGAGTTTCCATCGTTCAGTCTGTCACTTTCTGTCCTCTGGAGGATTCAAGTCTGTTTCTGGGTCTTCCCCTGCCTCCTTCCTCCAGTTCTTATCTCTGACTTTGTCCTTCTTTTTTCTCTTTTGTGGTCTCTCCCTCGTCTCCCTTCGCCTTGGCAGATGCGAGTGGTGAAAGCATTCCGTAGCTCGCTGTACGAGGGCCGGGAGAAACCAGAATCCCGCAACTCCATCCACAACTTCATGGCCCACCCAGAGTTCCTCATCAACGACCTCATCCACAACATCCCGCTGATTGACGACACTGACGTGGACGACGAATCAGAGCTCAGCAGATACCAGCACCTGCACCCGGCCCTCCGCAAGCCGCCGCCCCCCCCGGCCCAACCCCCGGCCCGCACCAGGCCGACCCGGCCCTATCGCCAGTACAGCCTTCCAGTGACCCCGTGTAACCGCAACAACAACAACAACAGCAGCAGCAGCAGCAGCAGCAGCTCCTCCACGGTCAGCAACAAGAACAACATCAATGTTTCCCCTGACAACCAGAGTCACCATCACAAACACCACCACAGCCATCACGGCAGGCCCAGGCCCGTGAAGGCCCCCGCCCCCCACCCAGCACATCTCTTCTGCGTGGAGACGTCCTTATAACTGGGAGAAAGGGAAACCCGAACCCCACTAAGATGAGGGGAGGGACGAAAGGGTCGAGCGTGAGAGAGGACTGAGAACACACTGACATTTTCATCCAGTCTCCCTCAAAACAAGCTCACAGAAAAGAGGACGGGTGGAGGGGCGGGGGGCGGAGAACGGCTGGAGACTTCTGCTCGCAGCTCTGAGAACAACGTTTCCTCCTTTTCCTCTCTCCGGCTCTCAGTTTGATTTTCCACCATGTCGTCCTGGGCAACGGTTCGGGTGGGGAGGGAAGGTGGTTGTGTTGCCGGGGCAATGGGGTTGGGAGGGCAGGTGGGACACCCACAAAAAAACCATAACAGCTTCTATACAACCGGTCATGTGACTTTGGGGGCTGACTCACTCTGATTCTAACAGTGTTCATTCTTAGTGTCGTTGCCACCTACTTACCCACCACCCACCCAACACCCCACCCAACACCCCACCCAACACCCCACCCAACACCCACCCACACCTCTCTGGATACAGCCACTCTAAGGTCACTGCTCTGCTTGCGATATATGTGAAGCGCTTTGTTGAAGCTTTACCTAGACCTCAGTCTCCTCCATCTCACCTGCATTTATTTCCCCCATGCTGGTGTTCATTTGTTTCCTTACTTAACAGATTTTGTTCGCCCCTCTGTTTTTCAGTCTGTGTACGTGTGTCGTCTTTTCTCTACTTGTGAAAAAAAAACCTGACAAGAACAAATAATTGCGAAGAAAAAAAGCTATTTATTTAAATCTATGAGTCAACTGACTGGATGCAGAACTAGGTGGGGGTATCACATATGCATACAGAGTGAACATGTAATTTCAATGTTTGGGAAGCAGGTCAGGGTCGCTCCGCAGCCCCCCCAACACTGAACTGTTCATGTTCGTCACATGACCTGCTCTCCATCGTGATCGGGATTTCTCCATGACTCATAAATCCTGCGGGATCTCCTCCCATGTCCGCATATTTCTGTTTTGTCCCATGATCTTCTCTCTTGCTGTTCCTCCTTTGCTCATTTCGTGTCGTCCCTCTCGCTACTTTTGCAATGGAAATATGTAAGAGAGCTTTTTTCCTTTTTGAGGAAAAAGCTGATCGCTAGTGAAGCATTAACCCTTTAAAACGCCATAAAACACGCACGATGCACAGGCGACGTCCCTTTAAGACTCACTTGTACCTACTTCGCTCCTGCTCTGACACGTTGTTTGATTTGATCTGCCGGATCTTTGATCCAGTGGTTTTCCCCAGGAGGGAAGTCAAAGTTGTCCCTCAGCTTTCGGGCCCAAATCCAAAGTCAGTAACCAGTTTTACCTTCAGGCTCAAAGTTGCATTGGTTCAATCAGATCCAACCAGTGAGAGCTTGTGTGTCAAAATGTGAAGTTCTTGAAAAGAAATGTCATATTTAGGCGCTGTCCACACAGAGACGATTTTAGTTGAATCTCCATCAGTTTTGCGGCTCTGCAACCTGTTGTGTGGACGAGGGGCACAGGTACATTCTCTCTTTAAAGACTGAAATAACTTACCTGCTGTCTGTCAACCACTCTGAAAAGCTTTTGTCATGCCTTTCTTTCATTTTTGTTTTTGCTGCAGAGTTTTCTGTCCTGCCTCTCTGTCTTTAGCTCCCTGTCATCAGGCAACAGTGCAATTCAAACGGGGATGA
Source organism: Poeciliopsis prolifica (assembly GCF_027474105.1). NCBI lineage: Eukaryota > Metazoa > Chordata > Actinopteri > Cyprinodontiformes > Poeciliidae > Poeciliopsis > Poeciliopsis prolifica. Next base: position 3,959,503 of record NW_026562402.1, read on the forward strand.
ATTTGCACCCCAGTGCTTTCTCCTCTAGGAAAAACATTTCTGCCTTTATATTGGCGCCCCTTCTGACGTAGCACCCCTATACCTCTATAGTGCACACCCACTTTTTGCACCAATGGTGTGGACACATTTTATGCAGCGCTCGTCTCTGAGTGTTCAGGGTCCTTCTGCTATAAATACAGACATTATGGAGGATACCTATAAGCCCAACACACTCTTCACACACTTCACTCTCTAAGCTGATGCAACATCTGAAAAGTGTTGCCAGGTTAGCTTTGTCTCTCTTAAGTGAAAAGACTTCCAACTCTTTGCTTTGATCCAACGTTTTGCATAAAAGCAAAAAATATTTTCCCAAATATTCCCTTTGTGACACATCTCTGTCAAAGCTGTCCAGCGTAAAAGGGCTCAACGTGCTGGACAGCCAATCATCAGACAGACACCTGCGCAAGGTACCGGTGCAGAGCCTGTGGCACCGTCACCGATTAACATTCCCATCAAACATTCCAAACAGCATTCCACGCCAGATGTTGAGGTCACCCCGCTTCATCTCCCCCTCGCCCCCCACTCACACCATGTGCCTCTGCACATGGTGTGAGTACAAAGCTTAGTTCATGTTGCCTCGGAGCGGGACTTGGCTAAACAATGCAAGCATTCCCTAATGTTCCTCCCTTTGCTTCCCTCTTCCGTTGATCCCCCCCCCCCCCCCTGAACTGACCCCCTCCACCAGAGCAAGGCAGACAATATGCAACAGACTGCCATGTCAGCACACTCAGACACAGCGAGTCACACGTCTGTCCTGCCTGTTGTGTTTCCAGGATGTTCGCAGAGCTCTCTGGGAAACACCCTTACCTGTAAAGAACTCTTTGTCTTCTTGAATGCTCATCCTCATCATCATCGCCCAACCCGCCGGAGCAGCGGGCGGGCGACTCTGTATTGGTCAGTCTGTTTTGAAGCATGCATTTGGTATCATTAATGTCACTCTATGTGTTGGTAAATCATTTAGGCTACTTGTCACTTCTGTGTGCTATTATCGCTCCACATCTGCTTTCTTCCTCTTTACCTCTCACACAAAACACACACACGCACACACACACCCAGACACGCATCCTTACATCCCATTTGGAGTTTAATCTGTTCCAGCACCTCTGAGCACAGCGACATCAGTGCTTTTTGTAGGAAACGTGCAGCGCGCCGATTAAACGGGGGAGAATGTGCAGAGCGGGTGCGTGTGTGTAATTTGACTGTGCAGCTCCGGGCTTCTCCGTTCGGCCGTCGGATCCACGCATCCATCCAGCCACGTTACATGATGTGGTGAGACAGTTTCACAGAAGGTGAAAACCACAATGTGAAGAAGGAAAAAAGGAGTATATTTATTGAAATCATGAAGTGTTCGACTGCACCACAACTGTACAGATCGTCCAAATCTGCACATGTGCATCTTTGATTTTACAGGTACCATGTTCCTGTTACACTTTTATTTTTTAAGTTAAGTTTCTTTCTTTAAAATCCTATTGCTTTTCGTAAAGAGAGGAACAACAACATGGAAGCGCTTGTATTATATTATTATTAATTATTATTATTAATTTTTTTCCACCGGTGCTCCCACTGATGGAAAAAGACAGTTGCACATTCTCCTGAGCATATTCTGAGGGCTGTGTTTTCTGTCCACTGAACAGCTCCCTGAGGTGTGCAGAGGAACTTCAGGTCTTTTAAGACACCGACTCTGTAAATAAGAGAACAGGAGACAGAAATGTACCTCATTACGACCTGAGGGATCTGACAAAACCTTTCTGGGGGGGTTAGAGGGGGGGATGTCCGTGCAGAGGAACATGAGGCGCCATGCAGAGCTAGAGTCTGCAGAAGTGCAACTGCGTCCTCGCATTGTTTAGGCTGCTCTCTTAGATCTGCCACCAGTGTTTACTACCATGGTACGCGCGGGTCAGAGTTAAGGTTTTACATTATTCATTATACATATTGCTGTAAATATTCTGTCGAGAACGCCCTCCCTCCCCCACTTCTTGCACAGCAGCAGTGCCGTTCGGCAGACAGAAAACACAGCCTTAACTGTGCTGAAATGACATTTAAAGAGCAAAAAGTTGTAAAAAAAAACAAAAAAAAAAAAAAAAAAACCAAGAGCAAAAGCAAAACAAAAAAAATCTAAAGACTATTGAATATATTAAAGAGTTACCTGCCTGTTATTTAAGCAAATAAATATCTATATATGAGAAAGAACACACCTGTATACTGTAGACTAAATCTGTATTGAAATCTAAGAGAATTTACTGGGAAATAAGTCCAACACCTTTTGTCTGTATGAAAGAAAAAAAATCCATCAAAGTATTCTACAATAATAACTTTGACAAACTCTGTTTGGTCTTGTGTTGTTTATTCAGGTAATAGTCACTCCTTTCAAGAACCAAAAAATCCTGAATAATTTATTTAATGTATATATATAGAGATATACTTATCTATATATAGGCTTTTGCTCGCCTGCTGTAAAGACTCGTTTTGTTACCCTGGGAAGATGCAGCACTGTGAAGAACAAATTGCTTCCTGAGATTTCTTCTGTGTTTGCTTATGTCACACGTAAATGTTTTTTAAATTCAAACAAATGTTAATACCTGGCAAAGATAATCTGTGCAAACAGAAAAAGCACTTTCAAATGATTTTTTTTAAAAATATATTCAAATTGATTTGATTCATTGTGGGAAACGTGTTGCAGCAAAAACTCCTGTCAAGTGTTTGCGGTAAGTGGCAGGGAATTTTTTTTAGAAATCTTGGGTATCTTTTTTTTTTTTGCATTCTTTTTTCAGTTTGTCTAATTTATAGGATTTTGCAAGATTTGAGTCCTAACTTTAACTCGACATTTGCAAAAACCTTCAATTAGCTTCTTTTCAAGGTGTACTCACCAACAATTACAGTTAGATGTGCCTCTGCTGCACCATATCTAATAATTCGGTCATTAAGGTTCTGGAGAACTGACCTACAGGAGAAGGTCATTAAGACATTTCACTCCTGTGTTTTGTACCTGTGGCACATCTAAAACCTGCAGGACAGCAGCCCTAGAGGACTGGAGTTTGACACTTGTGCTTTACATCATCAGGCCGCTAAGTTAAAGGTCATAGACTGATGGCCAGATTTTCATCTTCAGAAAGAGGTCAGACAAAAAGCAATGAAAACAAGTTCCTGAAGATCTCATGTTTGGCTGTTGTGGCGTTTCTTTCTGGATGTTTTAAGTTTTACTCTAGATGTAAGAATCTTCATGAATCCCTGGAATACTTACCCAAAGTGTTGGGATGTTTTTTGGAAGCAAGATGTTCCTGGTCATTCCGTTTGGTCAGCAGTGGACTTGGCTTTGAATGTTTCCATAGATATTTGCTCAGTGTCCTTATTGCTGAGTCATGAACTCTGACTTTAACAAATGAGTCCTGCAGTGTTCGGTTTACTTGTTAGTGCGCTCTGGGAGGCCGGAGGCTCCTGTAAAGGTTCACCACTGTTCCATGTTTCTTTACTTGTGGATAACTTTAGAAATGTTCATAACCTCATCCAGAGCAGAATTTCTTTAGCTCGTGTTGCTTTTGGACATTTTTAACCACCTTCATGTTGTCAGATGAGTTATCTTCGTGATTCAAGAGGTAAAGCACTAAAATCAAATAAAAAATGTGGCTAATTCATGTCATAAATTTAAACAGGACCAAGTTAATTTGGAAAGTTTTTCCCTTTAATAAATCAAATTCGATCACTACGTTTTGTATTTACTCAAGTTATTTAACAGATTAAATATGTTTGACTATTCAAAACATAAGTTTGATTATGTCCAAATTTGATTAACGTTAAGACCATAGGAACATGTAAATGTGATTCCTTGAATGATTTTTATTTCATTTGAAGGAGTTAATGAAAAATTATTCATATGTTCTCATTTCTCATTGAGAAACTGTCAAATTTGATAAAGTTATAACCACTATGGAAAAGAAGTCGTATTTAAGTCTCATATGTCGAGGCGCCATGAGCTGGTCTGGTCTCTCTGGACAAGACGACCCAGTCTTGTGCATTCTGACCAGGTCCACCTTCTGGGTCTGACCACAGACTACATCTACACATCTGGCAGATGCAGTTGCATCTGGCAACCTTTATTATGCAGAGCTAAGATTCAGAACCTGCACTGTGTAAAAACAAGACCTCACAATACCAACATACCATAAAAATTGTCAATACTTCATGAACAAGTGACACCAACCAGGGTCAGTACATTGCTCAGCTTTAATAAAAGCCCTTTTCTTTTTTTACTCAATAGATTGACTCACGGGGCCAAGTGAAGCAAAACCATGTTTTTCTTCTCAGTAAGCTGAAATGGTTTACCTTCATTAGTGAGAATACAAAATGCTCAGTGTGTCTGGAACAATGCGGTTAACTGATTAAATTTATTCATTGGTGCCAAATATTGGTCTGACTGAACGAAAGCATCTTAAGTTTATTACACGCTAAATTTCAGCAAACCCTGATAAAATTCTCCTCACTCATGTTGAAAGTGAACTAATCAGTCTTTACCCCCCAGAATCGGAACCAAACATTGAGAAGCATCATTCAGTTTTTATGCTCTAATCCAGAACAATGTTCCCGAAAACTGCAAAGATGCTGAAACACTGAGTTCCCTAAACCAAAGATAAAACCACACCTGTTTAGAGTTGCTTTTGATTAATAAAAAGTGGATCTACAATTTTAGTTTGTTACAACTTTTTATTACTTTCTTTTATTTACTCCGGCAATTTAAGGTTTTATGCCTCCATAATGTTGCTGAATGTCATAAACTCATGTACTTGCCTTGCTTTAACAGCCACTGAGGTGGGAGCACAAACCAGAGGATTTGTCAAACCAACTGAGGCTGAAAGCTTTAAACATACAAGGAACATCTGAAGGGTAACCAATATACCAGTAGGTGGCAGTAAAGGGTTACTTTGCTGTTCCACTCTCCCAGGAAATAAAATGAATACAAAAGCACTTGCAGCTAAATGAGCTAAAATACAGTACATTCAGAAGTTCTTCACTTTTTCCACACTGCCAGGGGTGATATTGTCGTTTCCAAGCACGTTGTGACATAAAACAGCACTGATAACTATAACTTCAGTTATAAAACTGAAGTTATAGTTTGTGAAACAAAAGAAACATAAAAGAAATTTGACACTTTTAATTGGCCCTTCTTTAAGAAGCCCTTCTTTCCAGCACATCACCACAAAACTGCTATTTACAACCATTCCTAAAAGTGTTGCACTAAATGGTTCAGTGAGATCCACCAGGTAACAGCTGCTGCTGCTAGTCAGAAGGAGCAGCAGCTCCTTCTGGAGGAACTGCAGGTGAGGGTTACTCTGTCAGGTGGAAGCTTTATGGAAATATGTAGCGCCTTGTTTACTTATTTCACTTTTTTATTATTTCCACAATAAGTTCACTGACTGAACCAAGTGAAGTGAATTTATGCTTATTTTCTCAGTAAACTGAAATGGTTTGCCTTCATTAACAAGTCTGTAAAATGATTACGAGTTTTGTTCCAGACTCGCAATCTGGACACTCAAACGCTGGGAAAGATTTTACAATTTCTCAAACATGGATGACAAATTCAAAGTAACAATCCAGTTATGTCTTTGATGAGAGAATAACATAACATGATGTAAAATACTTTTTTTTTAAGCTTTACATCATACCCTACCTTTAAATTAATCTTTCCTCAAAATTCTAAAAACAAACATCAAATTATGACAACATGGAAAAAGATTGAGATTTTACTGATCCATGAAATGTTTCTACAACTTAAAAGGAGTCCACTTGTGGTAAATTCAGATGACTGGACTTGATGTGGAAAGACACACGGCTGTGTATATTTGGTCCTACGGTTGACAGTGCAAACACCAAACATGAAATCAAAGGAATCGTCTGTAGACCTCAGAGACGGGAGGCAGAAATGTGAAGGATCCAGAAAGACTCCTGATGAACTCCGCCTCCATCGTCAGCCAATGGAAGAAGACTGTAAATAGTTATGTAAATGTGATTTCTAAAGAATTTGGCAAAAAATTTCAAACTTTTTCTCACATTGCTTCTCATGGGGTATTTGTGCGTAAAATTTTGAGGAAAGATTCTTTTAATAAGGCTGGAACATAAAATGTGGAAAAAGTGAAGTGCTGGGAAAACCTTCTGGATGCACTGTAGCTGGGCAGATAAATGAAATGAATCTGCTTTATAATTCCATCCAATGGGGACTGTCATCTGTTCTGACAACCATTACCAGACTTGACCCAATGTTCAGGAAAAGTTAAGATCTTTATCGGCAGAGCTTGCTGTTTAGAAAGAAAAAAGAGATGCATTAATATCAACAGTACGCAACAAGACTCAGCAGATATTTAGTATTTTACACACAGAGAATGGGATTTATTTGTCCAACATTTCTCAGAGCATTTACTTCAAAAGAAATATATATTCAAAATTAAACACTTACAGTTTATTAGATGTGATTTAAAAAATTAACTGTGATCAGTTTCTTTTCTTTTAATGTACATTTCAATATACACACAATATACAAATTGCTCCGGGTGCTGTAGGAGCTTTGCTGATACGACCAACAGCTACAAGTGATGCAGAAAGTGGGTAAAAATTAAGATTACATATACCATTTGTTACCGATACTACCTTTAAAAAAATACCAGGCCACGTTGCAGCTGCGTGTCCAGCTTCGTCACCTCCCATCAGCAGAACTTTAGCATAAAGAAAAAAGGTGGCGCTAAATACATGTATTCTTCGGTAAACAGGTACTGGTTCACAAAGAGATTTTTTTTTGTCCGATAGGTAGAATGTGTTTTCTGTTTTTCTTTTAAGATAAATTACTTTACAATTTGGGAGATTTTAGATCACTCTTTGTGGACCCTTACCGTTATCTTATCAAACAAACACTAAGAAAACTAAAGCCTAATAGTTATCAAATTACTTCTTATAACAGCAAAAACAAAACTGAGCAAAGTGCTCCACATTCATTAATTGGGAACATTTGGTACATTAAAATAATAATAATACAAAAAAAAGGTACTGTTGTTGCTGCTGAATGCTGAAGCCAGTGAGAAGTTTCTGTCTATTCCTTACCATGGCATCAAGCAGGAAAAGGGAGTTCAGAAAGCCACTCATCCCCCATGGCGGAGCAACCATTACCTAGAAGAAACTGTCAACAAGGTTTAGCAGTAACGTGTACTTATCCCACCAGAACACAAGAAACATAAATCACATGCACATTCTGCGGTTCTTAGGCAGCTCTAATTAACACGGAGTTCATCCATCCTGATAAGGTTCAGTACAGAGTCACATACTCTGTACTAAACAGAGTATACGTTTGTTCAGTTTAGTCTCAATATGAGAAAACAGAAGTACTTGACCCTACATTTTGAGCGACGTGCTCGCGCTCTCTGCACACTTTGGGCAGAATTCCACTGAGACGTGGTTCTTGTCTACATGCAGGCACACGCCGCCAGACGTCTCCTTCTCCTCCACCTTCACCCGCTTCCTGGGCAACGCATAATCATGCTCGTTAGAGCGAGGCCCCTGGAAAAGTGAGGAAGATAATTTCATCCCATTCACACCGCTCAGTCTGGACAAGAGCTGGGCTAACATGCTCTCATTGGCCAGCACAGCTCTCAGATACCTGGTTTCATCCTCCAATTCTTCCACCCGTTTAGTCAACTGACAGTTCTCTTGTTTGAGCACGGCGTTCTCCGTTGACAGAACGCCAACCTGCTTCTCCAGCCTGTTGACGTGCTCCTTCTTCTTGAGACGGTTCAATCTGGCAGCGATGGCGTTTTTGTTGATGACGTGGTTCGACTGGTTTTGTCGGTTTTTCATCCTGGATCCAGAAGGCGTTCTGTCTGGGGATGAGCGGGATGAAGCGTCAAACTCCAAGTCTTGGTTTGTGTCGCTGTATGTTTCTAGATTGGCAAGATCGACCCCAAAGAGTAGAGAGGAAGAATCTTTCTCTAGAGTCCACTTTAAATCTTCAAACAGGTCGTCTAGCTCGATTCCTGGAGGATCGTTGTCATCAGCAGGGCTGGGGAGATCGTGATCATTTTCCACCACGTCCACCTCCTCAACATCTACTGACGGCATCTCCGTGGCACGGCTTCTTCTCCTTGTGATCATCGTGTTGTGCCAATGGGATGGCAAAGACGATGAATAAAGAGGCTCTGTGGAAACATAAAGCTGCAATGTTAAATCTTGCAAATAAACTCGCATAAAGTAAATATGAATTACAAACAATTTTCAATCAGTCAATTATTTAATCTCCAAGTCTTCCAGTAAAACAAGATAAATGTTTCACTACAATCCCTCAGTTCCCTATGTAAAAAAAAACAGTAGAATTTTTTACCTTTAAGTTATATACTGCTACTAAAACGTTAGTAATTATTGTACATATGATCTAAAATAAGATCTTTAAAATCGCCGTATTAAAATATTGTTTTTGATAAACACGTTGACAGTAAACTGCAGGAGGTACTCTGGACAGGTTTATATAAAAATGGAACCTAAACCTCTCATTTAGCGCCAACACGTCGTTACGTGATACAAGTGACGCACGTCCTCAACGTTATACCAACGTTGGGTAATCTGTCAGCTTTCCCCTGCCTACATGCTACAAAGTCACATTATTTTCGTGAACTGTCTTCTAAAGTGGGTTCTTTTGAAGCAAAAACAAACAATAAACACATACTGTGATTAGCATTAACATTATAGTCGGTAAGGTAAGCTATAGGCCTCTATAGCTTAATGTAGGCCGCGCTAGCTTCCCCGTGCTTTTCATTAGCATACAGCTAATGATAAAAACGGTGTTATAGCATTAGTTTGGGTATACTAAAGTCACTAAACAATGAGTTAAGAGTACCAAAATGTAGTAACTCTGTGTAATGAAAGCCTGTTATGAACGAGAAATTTCCTGACTGTGCCTTAAGTTAGCCTTTGTGTTTAGCCACAGGCCAAGAAACTGAGCTCATGTGACGCAGCATTTTCTTCGCACAAATACTTACCAGCCCAACTCAAAAACACAAAAACTGTACAAAAGTCAAATAGAAAAACTGTGTCGGCGACCAAAGGCGTTATGAATATATATATATTTCTTCAAATTGAACACAGCTAAAACTTGTGAAGCGCGGGATACCTTTGACCGTCCAAAAGCAACTTCTTCTTCTTCTTCTTCTTCTTCGTCTTTATGAAAATTTGCATTCAAGTTGTTGCATCATCGCCATCTCCTGGGTCAGACGTTCATTACATACTATTACATATTTCTACAAGGCAAACATTTTTCGAAAACTTTTCTTCCAGTTCAGTGTTATTTTATTGAATAACATATCTTTAAAAATGAGTTCCCAAATACGTCCATGTATAACATTGTCCTTTTATTTTCAAATTTGAACACTTTGTACAGTTTTCTCAACATTATGATTACAAAAATCATGAGCAATAAGTATGCTTATGATATGAGTAGGTTTCCAATCAAGTTGCAGTGGTTAATTCTTATTCATATTTAAATTCATTTTTTATAAAGTGCATTGATATAATATTTGTTGTGACTTGACGCTGTATAAATAAACTCAATTGAAACTGAATTGAGAGAAGCACTTCTTCTGACTTTAATTTATTAGCCACAGGTCAAGAAACTGAGCTCATGTGACGCAGCATTTTCGTCTTAATTGTTATTGTTATTATTATTATTACTATTATTATTTGTAATCTTTTCTGAATGGCTTCCGTAGTCCTTCCTTTTCTCACTATTCCTGTGCAGGAATCTACTTCATTCCTGTGGTTTAATTTTGCACACATAATCTTAAATGAGTTAAATAATGTAATTAACAGTAGTCTGGTGATATTTTGAATATGTACTGATAATTATTCACAACAGAAAAGTGTGTTTTTTGAACTTACTTTTCACCATTCTAAGGCTGGTGATATTGCTGAGATTTTTTTTTGTTGTTCCAGTGAATCTTGGAATCACAACTGCTGCACTAGTCTGTGCTTAAAAATACAATATATATCTATGTAAATTTTAAAAAATTGCAAATGATTACTACATTTATTCTTGATATGATTCTGAATCTTTTGGCAAATATCAGTTGTTTGCCTCTTTTCTTTTAAAATCTAATAAAATCACATTTATATTTAAGGATCCCAGTGCATTAGTACATAACTCTTGTCATGTTCTAATCTCTTGTCATGGTGTCACTTACATGCACTCAAAACTATTTTTATACACATTCAATTCTTTCCAGAAACGTTGGTTTCTGGAAACGTTGGTCATCTTCATCTTCACTGTGGTAACTCTAGACCAAATTCACCTGGGGAGCCAGTGGTTTTTTCAATCAAGGCACAGAAAAAAATGAAATAAAACAAATAAAAAACAGGACAATATGTCATCATTTACTATGTCAAGTGAGCCAAACGAGCCACATGCATCACAAGAGCTGCAGTTCTCTGAAAGTCCTTTTTTCATCCATGCATTGTTTTGTAATTATGTGTACTGCATCAGCCCTCTAGAATCTTTATATATAAAAATATTACATCATTCTATTTCATCTATATTTAATCCTGCTTTTAATAACTTACTTTCATGTTATTTTTTGTTTTTCTTTCTGCATCCTCACATACACCTGAATTTTCACAATGTGACAAAAGCAGGATATTAAGGGAAGATGCGTTTCTTTTATCAAACAAGAGCCCCAAATATTTCAAATGATCCATTCTTCCTACTTCACTACATTCCCACATATTTAATTTGGAGACTTTTGTACAACAGCTTTTTATAATATTTATAAGGAATTCTATGTTCTGTGATGTCTTTTACAATTCTTCAATCACCTCTGAATCATCGAGAAGGAGATAAGAGTTCTTCATATGACTGTAAGTAACAGCCTAAAAATGCAGCTAGGAAGAGTTTCATTTTCCATGTGATAACCTGCCTGGACCATGTTTCTATTTTAAAACTACTACTTCTTTATATTTTTTACTTGTTCAGTTTTCATTTTAATCCCATCCCTCTCTTTCCATAACATATTCATTTAACTCCTTTCTGTTCTTGTCCTGCTGCCATATTGACCACCGCTCGTCATTAATTGTTGACACAAAATTATTTTTTTTCCATAGAAAAACAAAATTTATTCCAAAGTGTAGAGAAGAAAATGAACTACACGACACTGCTTGTTTTCACCTAAGTCGTCATGTGAAAGAACTTAACACAAAAAAATAGAAATAAAAACGTGTGTTCCCCACCGAAGTCGGTTCCACATCATCATCATCATCACAGTGACCCAACAGTTCCCAGATCAACAATAATCCAAACCAGAGACTAGATAAAGGACATGTTCAGTGTTTGTTGGCATCATCAAACACAGTAAAAGCATCAGGAGTTTTTCCATCAAGGCTGCAGGTGTCATGTTTAATACGGTGTATTTGGCAACATTGTCTTTTCCTAACTAATTCATCATTTTTTTTGACTGTACAGTTGCAGCATTTACACCAAGAGATTATTATTTTAGAACTGTGGAACAGAGTTAGTAGCTTTTCATGGTGAATAAAACTATGCCATTGTATTAAAAGCTGAATATTTGACGTGAATCACAAACAAAAGGTGGCACTTTAACTAGTTTCTGTACGCAGATCCAGTTGGTTATTCATGAACAGAACAGACAACATACAAGTTGGTGTCTGCGTTCAGAATTTATCTGCTGAACAACTCAACTCAAAACAGCTTGAGTCCACATTTCAGTCTATTGACGTCACTTTGGTTCCAGATGAGACCCTCTGTGGCCCTAGCGGGTCCAGGGACCCCCGGGGCGTTGTGTCCCCGGCTGCTCTCCATCTCCACTGGCTGCTCACAGACCGTCATCGTCGAGTAAGTCTCCACCATGAGGGACGACGGGTCAGCCGACTGTCCAGGAACCTTCCCAAGAGGAAAGTTCTTCCATAAGACCTTATCGGAGCACACCTGCCACGGAGAACCTCTGAGCATCTTGGCTTTTTCGGCCAGAGCATCCAATCTCTGGAGGTCGGCGGACGACTCGCTCCTCTCCCCACTGCGCCTCAGCTGCTGCCGCTGCGTCTCCTGCAGGCTCTCCAGGGTGTATATGGGCTGATGTTTCTGCTGCCTGGGGAGGCTGAACTCCACAGCTGGGGTCTGGGTGTAGATGGAGCAGAGCTGGAGCAGTTTCTGCTGGGTGTCCTGAGGCAGCGGGTGCTCCATGTCGTCCAGGATGAGCTGCAGCAGGTGAGGCGTGGAGCCGCAGGGAGCGTCCAGGCACGCCGACAGCAGCTGCTGCCATTGCAGCTGGATGCGGTTCATGAAGATCCTGTCCTTCATCCGGGCCTTTTTCTGCGTCTTCCGTTCGAAGTGGAACTCAAACTTGTTGCTGTTGCACAGGAGGAGCTCCGAGGCCCAGGCGGACAGGTAGAACACCCTGAGGTCTGTCTGCTCGGCGGCTGCCACCTTCAGCTCCACGAACAGCTTCTCCAGGAGCAGGTGGATGAACGAGGGCGAGTTGAGCATCTTCAGCAGAGGCAGCCAGAACCGCAGGAAGGGCTGAGGGACTCTTGGTTCAGAGGAGCCGGAGGTCTCAAACGGGTCACAGCCTAACGTTTCTAGCTGCTCGACTGTCGGAACCAGAAAGCCGTCCTCCAACAACACGTCGACCAGCAGATCGCTGGAGTCCAAAGACAACTGCTTGATCTCCCCCAGCAACCAGCTCATGTCTGCAAGGGGAGCCAGGCCCCGGTCCTCCTGGGGCCCGTCCAGACTCTGGTACCGCTCTCTCTCATAGGAGATCAGAAAGTCCCGGGCGGCCTTGTAGACCTCCATCTCCTTCTGCCTGCTCAGCAGATCGCTCTCCTGCCGCTTCAGCTCACCATCCTCCTCCTCTCCATCAGATTCTGACTCCCAGTCCTCTTCTGCGCCTCCTCCCAGCTGCCTGGACCAGTACTCCTGCTGGAGCCACTCCAGAACCGCCTTACATCCCTTCCGGCACCACTTCAGCGTGGGCAGCTTCTTATGGGTGAAGTCGTGCCGCAGGTCCACCACCCACTCAGGGATGTTGAGCTTCCCGGCCAGCCGCCTCAGAGGCCGGGCTTTCCTCCCCTGCTGCCTCTCGGTGATCAGATTCACAAACCGGACCAGGGCCGCTCCATACAGCAGGACCAGGTCGTCTCCGCTCAGCTGTCCGGACCGGTCCAGGACCTGGCCCCGCACCAGGTCGGCCGTGCAGTCCACAGCCACGGGCGTGTTGTGGGCATACCGGCCCCTCCAGGCTGAGACCCTCTGCAGGGCGAACCTCTGCAGGGCGGGATCGCTGGAGTAGAGGTGGTCCAGGACCTGGTCCCACTCCGCCTTGTTGACCCAGGCCACCACATGGCGCCTCTTCTTCGAACTGCTTTTCTTCATGGCGGAGGAGCTGCAGAACCACGGAGAGTCCAACTCAACACCGATACCACTGATACACTGGAGATAAACACACGGAGAGAACAGAAACGAGGCATGAAAAGGTTCGCGGCCCTTTTCTTCTTCTTCTTCTTCTTCTGCTTCTTCTTCTTCTTTTCTATTATGGCGGGCAGCAAGCTTGTTTGAGGTGCATACCGCCACCTACTGTACAAGAGTGTAGCAACACGACTTTACAACTATTAAATGTAATTTTTTTAAATGTAGTATTCTGAATATAAATGAATAACGCTTTAATTAATCCGTAAGGAAAGAAGATTATACAGACATCCACCATCTTTCCCTCATTGCCCAATTTTCCTTTAAGAAGATATTTTTAATCAGAGTGGCGGAAACGTGCTTCCATCATAAATATTCAATAAGAATGTCAACATAAATAAATAAAATAAAGTTTAAAAAAGTGATCGATTTAATGTTAAAACTGCCTGCCACTGGCCTTTAGTAAAGTCACCATGTTGTGAGCTCCGCCCTGCTGAAACCTCTGCAGAAAAAAAGAGCCTCTAAAGGAAAAGTTTGGAGTTTGCTTTAAACTGATTTACCTTGTTGAAGAAGATTTGTCTCGTCCTCTTCGCTTGTGCAACTCGTGAAGCTGAAAGTGTACGAGGTATGTGTTTAAACAAACAAATGCTTTTTCTTTCACGCTCAAGTTGGTCTCCGTTTGCGGATCCCAATTTGGGAAACGACTCTTATGGATAAAGGGCGATTCCGCCACCATCCGCATCTTTAATCGACTCTAGTTTAAAAAGTACAACACCTTGACACTTCAAACCCGGACTGGATTATTCTGATCTAATAGCATAATATTTATAACCATGTTGTCGTGAAACATTTTTCAGATTTGTAGAACTGCAATAAAGGGCAATTTCTACCTTTTCGTTTTGAGATCTGCTCTGTAATCCCCAAACTTCCAAAATCCTCCAATATGCCATTAGATATATTACACACGTTTCTCCAGGCCAGACATGTTGTTATATTTTTAGATAAATATAAGTATTAAAGATATAGGAGAATTTAAGGACTGAGAGGTCTTTGTTTGCTTGGGGATGCATGTTTTGTCTCTGGAGGAGCAGGATACCTGCAGTCACAATTTGCCCTGACAGGAGGACAAATGCACCACAGATGCCAGCCAGGGGGAAAGAGTGTACAACTAGCAGGAGAGTGGATCAAAGACTAGATGTCCCGAGAAACTCTAGTTTTATAATGGCCCAGAAGGACTCGAGAGCTGAAGTTTTATGGTCCAGAGAGACAACAAACAAACTAACCTCAGGAGACGCAAAGACAGTACCTTGAGAATGTGTATTCTGTTTGCCACTCCTTCTATGCAAATATGTGTAATTAAGCTACACCACAATGTAATAAAATATGCATTTGCAGAGAAGCACGTTAGAACTGTTCCGGAGACAGAGACAACAGGATGTCTCTGGGCAGAGTTCTCCGTTCAATTGGAAGATTGCATTAGAAAATTTAACCGTCTCCCTGTGTCTTTATTAATGTCCAGAGAGAGTGTTAGGTAATAGATCCAACGCATATATTTGTTGATTCATTTAATGAAGTATAAAACGTTTTCCAAGAAGATTTTAAGATGTTCAGATGGACACAGAGAGACTAGTTTCTTTGATAAACCAGCAAATTTAGAACTTTCATTTCTTTTCCATTAGCTGAGTAGACTGCTCAATGTGTATGTTTGCTAAAAACTGTAGAAGAAAGACATTATTACTCTCTATGTCTTTATCACAAGTCATGTCATCACTTCAACATTCAATAGCAATATCACATGCTTCATTCTTCATCCAACTGAGATAGCAAAATATAAGTGAATCAGCAATATCTCTTGTCTCTAGTTAACTTACAGAATTAGTTTCAGTGTCCTGCTAGTGAAAAGTAGTCATGAGAGGTCCAACATCTCTATATGTTAAATATTAATTTGTCATACGTTTCTTTCAGATTCTGACAGGGTTCTGTCGCTTGTCGAGCAAAAACCTGGATTCACAATTTTTCACAGAACTTGACAAATACACCCCTCACTTCTTTGAGATTTTCAAGAGCAAAGGGGAAGTGTTGGCCAGAAACTTCAAATTTATCTGCAACAAGTCAGACCCGAGGTGAGTTTCTCAGAAACAAAGTCATTATTTTATTATCATGTTGGGAACACATTGCACAACCCCACTGTGTATGCAGAGCTGTTAATTGATTCTTCTTTACCACAGGAGTGATGTGTGTTTGATATGATTTTTCAGAGTACGGATATTACTCCGACGCAAACGGCAGTGCTCCGTGGCCTTCCTGTGATCCTTGGAGATGGGAACACAGACTTCAAGACATGATTTGTAGGTCATCTTTATTATATTTTTATAATTCCACACCGCAGTATGTCCCATTTAATTCTGCTCCTTATGTGACTTTGATAGCTTTAGTTTTAGTTACTGTTCTTTCACTCAGCCTGAACCAGTGCTACTGTACTTCTTACATGATGCACTGATGAAATATCCTCAATCAAAACACTTTTAGTGGTTCTCTGCTGTCTTTCGAAAGGTTTCAGTTGCAGTTCTCTAACGTCACAACATGTGAAACCCAAATGTCATCAAGAACAAAAACTGTACAATGAATTTCATTTAGCTGATGAAGTGCAACATGTAAAAATGTTATGAACTTTCCCTTCCAACATCATCAACACTTATTTATCACTGACACTCTTGGGAAATGCGCTCGCTGTACTGTCATAGGAGGCTGATGATGAGTGGACTGCCATAGGTGGGACAGCTGTGAAGTGTTACGTTGATATGTAATTGTGGTGTTGCTTCTATTGATGTTAGGACTGCGAGGACCCAGACGTTTCTCACACCCCCATTGGGATCCTGACCATCATTCCTGAGGACAGGCAGGCCTCCCCTGACTCACTGCACCTTGAGTCTTTATCCATCTATTTTGGAAGGAAATCTTGTCATGAATGACCTTGGAAATCTTCCACATGCTATGTGCTTGCTGTTTGAACTTATTTATGCTTTGAATTTGGAGTACACTCAACAAGTACACCTTTGATTTCATCCAAAGGGTGTTTCTCTCACTTGGACATAAATCCCTAAAACCAAAAATACAATCACTCAAAAATCTTCTGATGCATTGACTGAATGTGATGTGACATTATGGATCAACGTTGATACCTTTACCCTTATTGGAAAAGTGATTTTTATTTCTCTATTGATTCTTTTTTAATTGTTTTGATTCGTTTTGAAGACTGAGGGCCATTTGAAGGATTCAATATTGGATTGAAGGCTGCCCTAGAAAAAAAGTTTATGGAAAACTTTGTTTCCAGGTTAGTGTGTCTGTAACCACACTCGAGAATCCTGTATTTAAGGTAAACTTGTTTAATTATTAAACATTTTTTTCCATTCAAACTGTCGTCTGTTGGCTCTTCGTTGGTTCTTCTTACTTGAACATATCAAGGCAATCGGTTTCCTGATATTTTGCAAGTAATGTGAACGCTTTAACGTGTAAGCATAACTTATTTTTATGACTACTGCTTAACTGACATAACTCACACATTGAAGTAGTCATAATTGACATTTGATAGTCAACCTTATGATTTGGAGTTACCTATACTCAAGTTTACTGCCATTACATGAGTTGTCTGAATGAACATTTTACAGTTAACCCAATTAATGATTTTGAGTTCATGGTACTCAGGTTTACTGCCATTATCTGAGTTGTCTAAACATAGTTGTTTATAGTGTTACGGCCCAAGGCTAGTCCTTTGGGGGTTTAGCATCCAGATCTTCTCATTGGTGCTGATTGGAAGTGGAGGCAGCTGGCCAGTGTCTCCATGAATGACATCAGATCAGCATAAAATGCATCACCTTTTTCTCATCAACCCAGCCCTTTTCTTTCTGTCTGCCCACTTCTCCTCTTTTTTCCCTTTCCTTTCCAACCAGCTATGATTTTTGTTAAATAAATCCTATTTTAAGTTATCCCATGCATTGCTTCCTTTAATTTGTTATGGTATCAGAGCCAGACCATAACAAATTGGGGGCTCATCCAAATTTATGTTATAGTTTGGTGTGACAGTTTTCTTTTTTGTTAGTAAGTTTTGTTTATTAATTTAATTAGGAAGTTAGTGTGGGAATCTTGAGTTTAGTCTGAGAGAAATGTTTTTTTTTCTCTTCTTTTTCTGGTTTGGGGTAAGTGGTTTGCTTTCATTTCATCTGATGACTCAAATGGTAAGTGTGATTGTTGACTGGTTTGTGCAATTAAGTATGACTGATCTGAACTGATTCTCCTTCAGGCCTCAGCGTGTCTCCCCTTTGGGAGTCATGTGCTCAAAAAACAGTAGAGTGAGATCATATGGTTAGAGCAATTGTCTCGGGGGCACAGCCGTAGTGTTGAGAAGGTTGCCAGTTTTCTGGTCGCTTTTTTCACTCTACTGGTATTTAGTGCATAAGTACCCACCGTCCCTGATCTCTGAAGACTAGGGTTGAGCTAGTTAGTGTCTGATAGGCAGTTAGAGGAGGTTCAGGTTGGTTGTTTTGTGTTGCACAGATTGTCAGCAATTTACTTTAAATTTTGAAAAACTGTTTTCTGATTAAGAACTTAATTATGTCTGTTGAAGATTTAAATAAAAATCCATCAGCAGGATTTCTGGATTTGTGTTCAAGAGAACAATTAGTAAAAATTGCTGAGCACTATAAAATAAGTGTTGGTGATAAACGGTTGAAAGAAAATGTTAAAGCAATTTTAAGGGAAAACTTAATTGAAATGGGCGTTTTGTCTTTGCCTTCAATGCCTGAAGATTTGGATTTAGAGGTTGTAAAGCCTAAACTTTTGGATTTTGAACAACAAAAAGAGATGTTAAGATTAAGAATGCAACTGGAGAAGGAAAAGGAGTTGGCTTTGGAGAATTTACGACAGCAAGCAGATTTGGATAAGGTTCTTGCTTTGGAAAAACTAAGACAGGAAACTAAATTGGCAAAAATAAATTTGGAAAGTGAGAAATTAAATCTAATGAAAGAAGGCAAATTGTCTGTGGAATCTTGTGTTATGGACTCAAAATGTAAGGCTTCTGACATTTTAATTGACTTGCGTTTGGTGCCTAAGTTTAGTGAAAAAGATGTTGAAACTTTTTTCACTTTGTTTGAAAGGGTTGCAGAGACAAGAGACTGGTCTGATTCAGACCGCATAGTTTTGCTTCAGTGTGTTTTGGTTGGTCGTGCTCAGGAAGCTTTTTTCCATGTTGAGCTTAAATGATGGCCAGGATTATGCCAAGGTTAAAGCTGCAATACTGAAAGCGTATGAATTAGTCCCTGAAGCATACAGGCAGAAGTTTAGAAACTGGAAAAAAGGTGACAAAACTTATGTAGAGTTTGCAAGGGATTTGGAGATTCATTTCAATCGTTGGTGCACTTCCTCTGAGGTTAAAACACTTGGTGACCTCTGTAATTTAATGGTTCTTGACAATTTAAGAACTCTGTATCTCAAGGCATTGCAATGTACATTAATCAACAGAAGGTAAAAACTGTATCAGAAGCTGCAGTGTTGGCAGATGATTTTGTCTTGACACATAAAGATACTGGTGGAGAACACACAGATGGCATGAGTGCTCCAAACTGGCGTTCAACACGTTCTGGAGGGTTTTTTTCAGACCGCAGTATCCGTTAGCCGGACAAAATTTGTAATTATTGTCACAGAAAGGGTCATTGGAAGAAAGACTGTGCTTTGTTGAAATCTAGAAATGAAAATGGAAATCAGGTTAAACCAGCACCACTTGCTGCATCAGTTTTAAATGTTTCTGACAAAATGACTGAAGTGCCATTTCCCAGAAAACCTGATTTGAGTTCTTATAAACCATTTCTTATGGAAGGAGAAGTTTCTTTAATTGGAAGTGACGTCAGGGTGCCAGTTACCATTTTAAGAGATACTGGTGCATATGATTCATTCATTCTGTCATCAGTGTTGTCTTTTTCAGATGAGTCTGACACTGGATTATCAATACCTGTGTTGGGTATGGGCATGTCTGTGTTTTGTGTTCCAGTACATAAGCTTGTGCTTCATTCGGAGTTGTTTGAAGGAGAAGTAAGGATGGGTGTTAGACCTGCACTACCTGTGGTTGGTGTCACAGTTATATTGGGGAACCATATAGCTGGAGGGAAAGTCTGGCCTGATCAACCAGAATCTCCAGTTATTGTTTCAGTACCTTTGGTCAGCTGTGGTCCTGACGAAAATGAAAAATCACACCCAGAAGTTTTCCAAGCATGTGCTGTGACACGAGCAATGAAAGCATCCAGTGATGATCATCCGGATGAAAACTTTGGAAAAGATACACAGATGTCCTCTTTTTGTTGGTCTAATTTCACAGAGTGATTTGGGGCAGGAGCAAAGATCTGACCCCACAATACAGCATTTGTTTCAGTCTGCATTACCTGCTGAGGAGATGCAGAACCATGCTCATGGATACTTTGTTGAGAACGAGGTACTGTTAAGGAAGTGGATGCCATGTGGTGACGATGTTATTGGGCAGCCAGTTTATCAGGTTGTTGTGCCTTTGAAATTGCGTGACTTGGTCTTGCAGGTATCCCATGATAAGTCCGGACACATGGGAGTCAGAAAAACCTATGACCGCATTTTGAGAAGTTTTTTTTGGTCGCGGCTGAAAAAAGATATTGCTTCATATATTAAAACCTGTCACACCTGTCAGTTGACTGGTAAACCCAATCAAGTCATAAACCGGGCACCACTGTATCCTATTCCAACTATTGGTAAACCATTTGAGCACTTAATAATTGACTGTGTGGGTCCTCTTCCACCTTCACGTTTGGGTGCTAAGTATCTTTTGACAGTTGTGCCAAAGTACCAGGTATCCAGCAACCTATCCATTGCACACTTACTGCAAAGTCTGTGGTGCGAGCGCTTGGGCAATTTATTGGTATTTTTGGAATACCTAAAGTCATTCAGAGTGACCAAGGATCTAATTTCTCCTCTCATTTGTTTGCACAGGTTTTGAAGCAGCTACACATTCAGCATAATCAATCTACAGCATATCACGCACAGAGCCAAGGAGCACTGGAGCGCTTTCATCAG
Organism: Poeciliopsis prolifica; assembly: GCF_027474105.1. NCBI lineage: Eukaryota > Metazoa > Chordata > Actinopteri > Cyprinodontiformes > Poeciliidae > Poeciliopsis > Poeciliopsis prolifica. Next base: position 3,980,069 of record NW_026562402.1, read on the forward strand.
ACATTAAAATCTTTACTCCGTGCTAACTGTGTTCAGATGAAGGCTGATTGGGAGGATGGTCTGCCTTGGTTATTACTTGCAGCGAGAGAAGTAACGCAATAAAGTACGGGCTTTAGCCCTAATGAATTAGTATTTGGTCATACTGTGCGTGGTCCATTAACAGTTTTGCGAGATGAGTGGAAAGATGCTGAACCACCACAAAACTTGTTGCATTATGTTAATGGGTTTAAGCAGAGACTCTTTACTGCAATGCAGATGGCAAATAAGAACCTATCATCTGCACAGGAAAAAATGAAGTGCTTGTATGATAAGAAAGCTGAACATTGTGTTTTTCTTTCAGGTGATCAAGTGCTGGCTTTACTTCCTGTTGTGACTTCACCATTTCAGGCCAAGTTTTCTGGCCCACACACAGTTTTGAAACAGCTTTCTGACCAAAACTATCTCATTGCAACTCCAGAAAGACGGAAGAAACAGCAGACGGTTCATGTAAACCTCTTAAAACCATACCACGTTCGTGGTAAGACTGTATTGGTGGATGATATTCACCCTGTGTGCATCAGTGAAACGGCGACATTTGCTGGAGGTGAATGGAATGGCGATGGGTTGCCTGTTCCAGATTCAGCCATGCTAACTGGTTGACTTATAAATTCTGAAGAACTTGGACACTATGCTGAATTATTTACCAGAGACTCAATGCTTTGAGTTGATTCAGTTGATAAAATCTTACTCTGATTTATTTGCAGATATTCCATCCCGCACACATCTGATTGAACATGATATTGAGATGTTGATACATAGGTTGCCCAGGGTTCCGGTGGGGCCCCTGTTTTGAAGCGGGGGGGGGGGGGGGGTGTTACGGCCCAAGGCTAGTCCTTTGGGGGTTTAGCATCCAGATCTTCTCATTGGTGCTGATTGGAAGTGGAGGCAGCTGGCCAGTGTCTCCATGAATGACATCAGATCAGCATAAAATACATCACCTTTTTCTCATCAACCCAGCCCTTTTCTTTCTGTCTGCCCACTTCTCCTCTTTTTTCCCTTTCCTCTCCAACCAGCTATGATTTTTGTTAAATAAATCCTATTTTAAGTTATCCCATGCATTGCTTCCTTTAATTTGTTATGGTACCAGAGCCAGACCATAACAATAGCTATAACACCTTAAAATGAATTAGCTCTTTATTTGGAGATTTTGAGGCAATTGGTTTCCTAACTTTTTTTTAAGTAAAGTGAAGTAATTATATTTTACAGTGTAATGATATTCATGTTCTGGTTCACAAGAACATGACATACAATTATAATATTGGTAGTATGTTTTTATGTGTTCTGAGAATTTTATTCCTTTTTTTGCTTCATCAGAAATTGTTAGACAAGTTCTTCTAGGATTATGCTTTTTGGTGTTTTCTTACTTCCAGATTAAAAAGCACAAGTGGACAACTTTGTATGTAACAACTTAAATTTTTATGGTGAGCTATTAGGTGATCTTCTTTATCTCCTTTTCATGATTAGGCTGGAGAGTTTCCTTTAAATCTAAGAAGAATTAAGCTAATCTTTATGTGTTGCTGAAACATTTTTAAGCAATGCATGCCCACCAATAAAACATGACACAATAAAACATGTTATTTTGCATTGCAAGAATTACCGGATTCAGAGAAACAAGTTAATGAGGAACCTCAGTAATATGAAAGTGAAATTTGAAGCAGAGGATATCAGGCTAGATTTGATTTAGATGTAAAGTTTTTATTTATTTTTTATTTTTTGCCAACCGCTAATAAATTTCAAGAAAAAGATCATGAAGAAGACGACATCCACACGGCAAGTGGCGGTGTTACATCGATCGACGTTTCCCCATCAGATACGGTTATCTTATAGATATTATTTTCACGCATAAACGTGAAGAAGGTGTGATAACTTTTCCGAAACGCGTTGTTTGAGCTTTCACGGTGACCGTAGTTCTCCAAAGCGCGTGCATGCGCTTTGGAGAACTACGGTGCTCACAACGAGCGAGCCGAGTATACTTGCAAACTCAACTACGGACCTTAACATTGCTGACCAAAGGAAATCATAAAGTCAATATCTGACGATGACGAACATTCAAATGAAAACTAACTTCATGGCGGTGTAAGACATAAGGTAAAATTAGATTGTTCTCTGCTCTTATGTCTTTGTGTTTGTGAAGAAGGTCTGGTAAATTCCTTGGACGCCGGTCTCTCTCCTAGGGAGACTGGACGAAGCAACCAGGAATAATGAAAATATGAATTTTGATAGAGCGGAGTTTTGTTCTGTAGTTCATGGATTAATGTGAAATAAAAATTATTAAAACTAGTGTTGCTACTGGTTTTAGATTAGTTAAAACTGTTTTTCTATGTTTGGTAAAAAAAAAAAAAACCTCGTTCTGTGCTGATAATGCGTGGGTGAAACAAAAGTGTAACAAATGGCTTACTACCAGGTCAGTAATGAAACCTGTCATAGTTTATTTGCTAAGGTCAGTTTGCTGATTATGTTGTTTATTGCCGAGAGATGAAACCAAGGTTTTGCCTTAAAGGTTCGCGTTGAGCGCCTGAACATGGAGACTTTTCAATCCGCGACATGAGTTTTTTTTTTTTTTTTTTTTTTTTCCGCGACATGAGTAAGGGCGTCGCTCAGCCGCCAAGATGACGCGTTGGGTAACGCCCCCAATGAGTGATATGTAAATTACAAACCTAATTTCAAACTGGTTTCATACAATATTTGAATAAATGTAATAAAAAAGAACCCATATTGTTCACAGCGCAATAATATCAACACATGACATCAAACAAAAAATAATATACAGGAATAAAATAACCTGTAACCTGAAAAATATTATTGTTGCTGTTTCTTGACAGTTTCACAATATACAAAAGGTATAGGTATTAAATTTATCTATATGTAACGTTCCCCGTTTGTTATCTTGTCACCGAGCACAACAAATAATGACGATAGTTCACAACGTGAAGTGAGTGAGTGGTTCATGTGAGTGGTCCCTTATGTCTCTGTGTTTTAATTTTTCGGCTGAAAAATAAAAACATAGATCGCATCATGACGGCGTGATCAGCCAGGAACACCAACTGGGGCAGATCCTACTCATAGGGTCATATTTTTTCACCCCAACCACGATAAAACTATAAATTATATTTGCAAATATAATTTATATATTTATAAATTAATGTTCTTATAGATGTTAAATGTTCTTATAGTAGCCTATTTCGTTGATTGTTGAACTAGAAAAATATGACCCCAAGTAAAAAAAGCAATGAAGAGCTGCCTCTCTCTCACCTCCCTCCACCAGCACTCTGCAAAATTTTGATGGGGGAGCGCCTGAAGGAGCCGTCGCATGCAGTCCATCATCACACCACTAGGTGTCTCTAAACATTTGCATCAATTAAAAATCCCATTAGAAACGGATACAATTATTATTTTGGGTCAAATTCATATGTACATATACATACACTTTGCTCTCTGTTACATATAGACCAGTGATATTTTTGTTTAATACATCAGAAAATATTTTCCAGGCTTTAAGATGGCAAGGTCATTGAGACATTACAGCTATAGCAGATTAAGAACTTTAATTGATTTTATCAATGTTTCTGTTTGCAAAAAACTGTTGAAGAAAGACATCACTAATGTTTAGCCATTTATTTATCATAAGACATATCATGACATATCATATCACAGAAAGACTGTTTATTTTTAAACAGGCCACAGAGTCAAAGAAGACTGCACAGAGTTCAACATTCAACAACAGCATCAGATGCTGCATGATTTCCTAATATTCTGCAGCCCTGCTTCGTACTACTGTTCCTGCAGGTTAATGTGTTTGTGTTTCTTGTTTTGCAGATGTTGACTTTCAGCATTAGGAGTCACAACTTGGTTCATCCCGCATCTCTATGAGAAGATGTTTTCTATTCCAGACAAATTTCATCTTGCCTTTGACAATTGGACAACAATATCTATGCTTCTGGTAATTTTTTAATGAAAAAAACAATGGATATTTTTCTTAGAAAAGTGATTTTTACAAAATGGTAAATTTATAAATGATTTAAACTGTCTTCATAATCAAATCCATGATTCATTTACAGTTTCCTTTAAATCTAAGAAGAATTAAGCTAATCTTTATGTGTTGCTTAAACATTTTTAAGCAATGCATGCCCACCAATTCCCCCATTATCACCCCAGTGGTTGACCTGCAATTGTAAAAGTTAATTCATGTGGTACATTGTATTAATTAATTTTTAAGTTTGAACTGTCTTTAAAACAAATTCATGTGTTTGCTACACATAAAATACACATTTTAAAATGTATAAAGTGTTCCCAGAGGGTTTTACTGTCAGAGGTGGAAACAAATGACACAAACTGATGTTACTGATTGTTGTTGTATTTGTACTCTTCAAAACATTTAGGTTTCACAGAAAAGCAAGAAGAGAAGTATGTAATCAAATTTGCATTTCTAAACTTGAATTCAATATATTGTTGCACTGCCCACCAAAAATGATGACCTGGGCGGAACACAATGCACTACATAATAAAGCATAATTTAACAAAGCTTCAAGGGAGATACATTTTCCTTTAGGAATTTTAATAATCGAGGTACTCGAATCATTCGAAGAATCGTTTCAGCCCTAAACTGAATTAAGTTCAATAATTGCAGCAACTAACGTTAAGGACAAGTTGAGCTCTACTAGAAGCTAACCTAATAATATAAATAGCTGTCGATATAAATTAATGTTATGTTGACATAGAACTACTAAAAGGTGTTGTGTTGCCACAAGGTTTATTCGCTGATTTCACTCACGTGTTTGAAGAGGAAAAATAAAAACTTCCACAGCGTTCCGAAATAAGGATCCAAACAAACATTTATTCCACAGTTTTGCGTGTTATCCTTTACAACAGCAGTTGTATCTTAGCTTACTTCCACAAACAACTACGGCTGAAAAACTGTGTGTGTCTGCAAATATAACTTGCAGCGCCTTTCCTTTCTCCCTTGTTAACGCTCCAGCGTGCACACCTCATTTGCATAAATTGCAGAATGGACACTTAAGCTATAAACATACAACTTACAATAAAACACTCATTGATAACAAACATTACAACATGCAGTACTAATAATTTTACCTAATCCTCAACAAATGCACTTATTAAATTACATATTAAACAAATATGTTTTAACAGTAACTGAATATTACTTTACATTCACTTGGCCTCCACAGGTGTCATCTAAACAGGGTAAACAATAACTGATCTTAAAGGGACATGCTGCTGTCAACTAGAATCTGGTTCAAATTGTTAGAAAAACTTTTTCCTTTTCACAGATGATTCTGATGAGAGACTTCAGAGTCGATTCCTTCACATGTCATCAAACTGAATACAGGACAGGAGATGAATGCTGTCCTCTGTGTCCTGCTGGTATGTTCCAGTTAGTTATGAATTACTCTTTATTCTCATATATTCTCTGGATGCTTTCATTGCCTGAATCTTGTTCATCCTACAATCCATTTTGTTCTTTAAAATGAGAAAGACTGTTTATTTTTAAACAGGCCACAGAGTCAAAGAAGACTGCACAGAGTTCAAAAGTACAGACTGTCAGAGATGTTCAGATGGGACTTTCATGAACCTGCCAAATGGACTGAAGAGATGCAATCCATGTTCTACCTGTGATTCAGGTTTGGTTATGTTGACTTTGTTTTCTATTTTTAATAAAATATATTTCATTTTTTAATGAAATCATTTTCACATCTGCTTCCTCAACTGCACAAACAGCTTTGTTCTAAATGTCTGCAGTGTGTTAAATCTTTTATATTTAAGCAAAAGATGCCTCACTCACTCCATGTGGTTCCTTTTTTACATGCTACTTTCAGTTTATGACTGTTGGGTCTGTTGTTTTCTGTCACTTTACATCTGATACATATTCTCTTACAATGTAGAAATAAAATTTCTTTAAAAACGGTGGTAAATCTGGTTAGTGATGTTGGACTGCTCTCATTTTGAACACAAATGTAAATTATGTAAACAATTCAGATATGTCCTCTATTATTCAGTTGGACAAACTGTCTCACTTAAATGAGGTTCACCATGTTGCTGTTAGTTTTCTCCATACATGTGTGATCTGTATATGTTCACAGGAGCTGGTCTGAAGGAAAAGCAACAATGTAAACTAACTAGAGACACAGTTTGTGAACCAATGGAGGGATTCTTCTGTACAGACCTTAAATCAGAAGGTTGTGCTGTAGCACAGAAACACAGGATCTGTGAACCAGGACAGTACATCAGCAGCAATGGTTGGTCTAATTCTCTTCAACACATAAATGGTTTTACTTTTGGATTAATTCTGACTTTTGAAAAGAATAAACTGAGTTACATGTTGAACAGAACTGAATGTCAGATCAAAATCTTCTGACTAACATTAAACTGGTTTGTGTTTATACAGGAACAGCCTCCACAGACACAGAATGCTCTGAATGCAGCAGTGGATCATTTTCTGATGGATCTATGTTGTCATGTCAGCCTCACAGACAGTAAGATAGTATCTTAAAAGCAGCATAAACACAGGATGATGTTTTACCAAGTGATTTATCTGGATTCATGTTTGTTATTTCAGATGTGAAAAAGAAAACCTACTGCTGATAAAAGCAGGAACATCTTCAACTGATGCTGAATGTGGAGAAAAAAGTTCCAACACCACAGGAATTGTGATCAGTATTCTGGTGGTTTTATTAGTTGCAGCAACAACAATTGTTCTCTGGAAAACTAAAAAAAATTAATACCAAGTGAGTTGAAAAAGATGTAGTTAAAATATTATCAGCAGTTTATTTTTACTGTTTTAATAATTGTAACATTTCATTTTTAACAGACATTTGTACAAAACGGAAAAAAACCCAAAGGGTAAGTAGGTTTCTAACTGAACTGTAATGTGAACAGATATTGATAACAATATTTAGTTTAGTCAATAATTTGTCTCATCTTCTACGTGAAAGGGCACAACAGAAGGAGCAGAACAGGGAGAATATGAGGTAAGAAGAACATTGTTCTTTGGTTAATAATAATAATATTATTACGGTACTAATAATAATATAGGATAGATTGTTTTTTTCTGGTCATTGTTCTGAAAGACTGAGATTGATTATTTTCTCTAAGGAATGAAATAAACGTCTTTATAGACTAAAGTCTGACTATCAAGGATTCTGGTTGAGCAGCTGACTGAATGTTTCCATTAAAATCTAATAGATTTTGTGCCTTTTCTCTGTGCAGCGCAATAAACACAAACTCACATGCTGATGATGATTAGATACTATCTAGTAGCCACAGCTTCCCTGGGACAATCTGACAGGTGATGCTACCAAACACGGGCAACACCAGGTTCTCTGATCAGAACCAGCAAGCAAGGCGAGTGAACTGACTTCCAGAAGGTCATAACGACCAAGATCGATGAACCAGCAACCTACCGATTGAAGGGAAAGTCCTTCTACCATCACCATTAAATGAATTACTCCATGTGAAACCAACCAACCTGAGAAATTTGGACAGTTTTGTAAAGAAATCTGAGTGATCTGGATGTGATCAGTGAGATCCACCAGCTTTAAAATCATTTTATTGATATTTATATTCTGCTTCACAGGACTTGACATAAAATGTCAACGTTGTTGATATCTTTCTAATTTTCTGAAATCCTAAAAACAGCTGAACAAATAGCATTACAGTTATTATTGTGCTTTTCTTTTGCAGATAAAAATGCTCAAGTGAATAACTTTATTCATAATAAATGTAATTTTTTTAATGCTGTCATGCATTTATTGTCACAAAGACATATTCACCATAGTGACTTGTATCAAAGTGGTGAAGAAGTGATTTACCAGGGCCATTCATTGGTACATTTGTTCATTTGTTAGCAGTGACTATTGATGATGTGATTTTAGATAAGACGTTAATTTAGACACCAGCTGAGAGTTGAAGAAAATCTTCTGAAACTGAAGTTGCTATGTTGAATTTTCTGCTTCTGACAGTAGGCTTTGACTTGTCTTGATGTCTCTTTGAAGAGCAAATGTAAATATATTTTGTAATTAAATATTGAAAATGTGAAACTTAGTTTTTTGCACCTTGTTTTTTCTGCTCAGGTGAAGTGCACTAGGTAGTTCGCCTAAATATTCCTCTAAGCAACAAACTAAATCATCAAAAACCATCAATAACATGGAATGTTGTTGGCTAAATTATAGATTGACTGAGTGTGAACCTGTAATCACTCTTATAGATTCTGATAGTGTTGGATTAAATAAACCTGATCACAAAATCACTGTATTGATGACACACACAGATTGTGTGTTCAGTGATTGGAAGTTAACATTTTGGACCAGCCAGAGTCCTATCTTAAGTTTGATGAGGGCAGTGGTGGTTTCTGATATGGGCAACCAGCCAGGGCAGCATTTTGCAAGGGGTGGCATGAGCAACCCCCGGACACGCTCATCAACCTCTCTGGGAATATCGTGTCAATCCTTCTATTTTTGGAGGACTGACCCTAGACGTAAAAATAAATGCTGACATGCAGGAGTATCTAAACAATATTATTAATTCAGTTTTTTAAAAAAATTATTTCAAATGAGTAATAGAAAGTTAGAATTTGTGAAGTAATCTCAGGAAAATATAGAAATATAGAAAATGAAACTCCACAGGGAGTATTATAAGTCTGCTACTGTTCTTAATTATGATAAATGACATATTTAAAAATATTGGAAAATAAATGGGATGTTCACTTTTTGCAGATGATGGAGTTGCTTGGAAAAGAGGGAAAATGTAGATTTCATTGTGAAGAAATTACAAAAGGTTATTATTGAAATAGAGAAATGGGCGTTGCAATGGGGACTTTAGTTTTCAGTTGAAAACACAAAATTAATTATATTTAATAAAAAGAAAAATAAACAGAAATAAAATTACAATTATTTAACCAAGAATTGGAGCAAGTAAAGTGTACAACATTTTTGGAATATGGTTTGATGAAAAAAATTTAATGTGATGTAGATATTCAAAAAGTTGTTGATAAATGTAAGAAAATCTTAAATATTTTAAGATGCTGACAGTGACTGGGGAGCAGATAGGCAATCATTAAAGCAGATTTATACAAGTATGATAAGATCTAATATAGACCTGGGTTGTACAGTTTATGATTCAGCAGCTAAAACACACCTGGTTAAATTAGACATTATTCAACATCAGGCATTAAGATTATGTATTGGAGCATTTAAAACCACATCAACAGCAGCAATAGCAATCGATATGGGAGAAATGGCATTAGATTTAAGAAGAACAAAACTAGAAATCAATTATTGCTTAAATTTACAAGGCAAAAACTTTGGTCATCCAACCTGGGAGATTTTAAATCCATGTTGGGAAAAAGAAAAGAAAGAAATGGGGAGTTTGGGATGGACAATTGAAAGGAAAAGAAAATAATTTAAAATGAATAATTTTGAAATTAGTCAAACATCAATATCAATAACACCACCATGGATTCTACCAGAAGCAATATGTCAATAATGGAAAAGAAGCAAAATAAAGCTTACATCGTAGATTATGTTTATTTAAACAATCACCATTAATATATTCAAATCTATACAGATGCATTAAAAATAAATGGAAAAATAGGAATAGCTTTTTTTAGCACCAGAATTCAATATAAAAATAGGAAAACGAATTACAGACATGGTTGTCGGCAAAATCATTAGCTTTACAGTGGGTAGAATACCTAAACCATTAAAATAATAATTTGTTCAGATTCAAGCTCTGCATTATTAAGTTTAAAAATAATCATTCAGGTGATGGACATTTTATTAGAAATATTTCATACATTATTCAGCATACAAAATCTGGGCTTGATAGTTATATTTATGTGGCTTCCAGTACATATTGGAGTAGAAAGAGCGCAGATAAAATGGCAAAGAGGGAAATTCAGAATAATATTAGTTTTACAGTTAAAACCAGTAAATCGGAGGGAAAGAGTATTGTTAAACAAAAACTTCTGAAAGTATGCCAAAAATGTGGAATGAAGAAAAAACAGGAAGATGGTTGTATTCAATTCAGAAGATAGTAAGAGAGAGAAGAAACAGAAGACAAAATAGAAAGGAGGAAAAAATGATGATAAGGTTAAGATTTGCTTACAGGACTTTCATAAATTCAAAAGCATGTCACTGTGGACAATATGAAACATCTTCAACTGGTGCTGAATGTGGAAAAAAAAGTTCCCACACCACAAGAGTTGTAATATAGGCAAATGTGATCACTGTGGACAATATGAAACCATAGAGCAAATTATATTAGAAAGTCATAAATTTCAAGAAAAATTTTCAAGAAAAAGATTATGAAGAAGACGACATCCACAGTCCAGTACGGTAGGTGGCGGTATTGCATACTTGTAAACCGCAGAAGAAGAAGATGCCGATCTTATGACAGTGCGGACCAAAGAAAATCAAAATCAATTTTTGACGATGACGAACATTCAACTAAAAATTTACTTAATCGCGATGTGACACGTAAGGTAAAATTACATCGTCAGCTGCTCATATCATGTCTGTGTTTTTAATGAAGGGCCTTAAACGTCGACGGATGTTTTCCTTTCTTAGCCGAAGGACTGGGTGGAGCAACCCGGTCTTGTGCGAAATTCGGTTCCCCTGTGAAAATCTGTTCCCCCTGCGTCGGGAGCGCGCATTACAGCCAGAGAAGCGAAAGAGGATCTGATCATTTTCACGTCGCTTCTGATCGATTTCTCGGTAAAAAAAAAAAAAAAAGCTAATACAACCATGTCAATGTTGTAACACTCAGTTTAATTTGCAGCTGTTGTTTAAAAAAAATTGTAAAATAAATAAATAAACGAGGTCTTCTGACGCTGTTTTGTGTTATTGTAAACACCAAGAGAATCGCTCTTTTCTCACGCAAGCCTGGCAGAAATAAAAGTCAGTCACCAAACACAGTTTTCCCAACACGTAGTGTGTATGTAAAGGTTTTTGTGAATTTGGAAACAGTTGTTCTTTATTCTCCAAGGTTATGGAGTAAGGAGAGGAAATAATGGATGATTCAGCAGCCTGAAATAATCTGTTCCCCCTCCATAAAATGGGAACAAATTATTTTACCTGCAAATGCTTAACTTTGCCTTGTTTGTCAGAGATATGAGGGGGGAACCATATATTTCAGCTGGCTAAAATATTCTGTTCCCCCTCCATAAAATAGGAACAACTGCACTTACCAGCAAGATTTTTTCTCTCTGCTTATTCCTCTTATCATCAACAATAAATCCTGTGAATTTGGTAGCATTTGCTCCTACTTTGCCAGAATTATGGGGGGGAACCAAATATTTTAGCTGTTTTACCTGACTGAAATTATCCGTTCCCCCTCAAAAACATGGAAACAAATGTATTTATCAACAGTAATCATCAACAGCAAACTGGCTGTTGGCAAACAGCAAGTTTGAAAACATTTCATCACTATTTGCTCCATCACCATCTCCACCTGCTCCAGTCCCTCCACCGACTCCATCCCCGCCTCCTGCTCCATCACCGTCTTCCTCTGCTCTGCCATTGACTCCTGTCCAGTCAGCTACCCAGAAAAAAACTCAAGCTGAGAAATGTAAATTTGATTTCCAATTCTTATAAATATATATCAATCCACATGCATTTCAGTTTTTATTATCATACATATATGTCTCACAAAGACTTTATGTCTTTGTACTGATATGCTTTCATCTTATTTTAATAAAAGGAATAATTTCAGTATCATAAAAGGAATAATTTCAGTATGATACTGAAAAAGGAATCCGTTCTGAGGGGGAACGGATTTTTCAGTCAGGTAAAACAGCTGAAATGTATGGTTCCCCCCTCATAACTCTGGCAAAATAGGAGCAAATGATACCAAAATCACAGGATTTATTGTTGATGATGAGAAGAATAGGCAAAGTTACGCATTTGCAGGTAAAATAATTTGTTCCCATTTTATGGAGGGGGAACAGATTATTTCAGGCCGCTGAATCATCCATTATTTCCTCTCCTTACTCCATAATCTTGAGGAATAAAGAACAACTGTTTCCAAATTCACAAAAACCTTTACATACACACTACGTGTTGGGAAAACTGTGTTTGGTGACTGACTTTTATTTCTGCCAGGCTTACGTGAGAAAAGTTGGAAAAAGAGCGATTCTCTTGGTGTTTACAATAACACAAAACAGCGTCAGAAGACCTCCTTTATTTATTTATTTTACCTTTTTTTTAAACAACAGATGCAAATTAAACTGAATGTTACAACATTGACATGGTTGTATTAGTTGTTTTTTTTATCGAGAAATCGATCAGAAGCGACGTGAAAATGATCAGATCCGCCTCTTTCGCCTCTCTGGCTGGAATGCGCGCTCCCGACGCAGGGGGAACAGATTTTCACAGGGGAACCGAATTTCGCACAAGCATTAACGTTGATGGAGCGAGTTCTGTTCTGTAGTTCAGGGATCAATGTGAAATAAAAGTTATTAAAATAGTGTTACTACTGGATAGAATTTAGTCAGAACTGTTTAGCTTTGTTTGGTAGAAAACGGTCTGGTTCTGTGTTGATGATGCGAGGGTTAAACGAAAATGAAACTAATTGCTGATTACCACGTTAGAAAAACGGAAGTAGACAAGAATCTTCTCTTTTCTTGTCATAGTTGATTTGCTTTGGTCAATATACTGATTTTGTTGTTTATTGCTGAAAGTTTTTAAGGATTTTGCCTTTGAAGAAGTGACTGGTCCGCGCTTTTAGCAAGTCACGTGACCGATACAGAAATTTTTATTTATTTTTTATTGATATAAAGGGTTTACAAAACAGCAAAATGAACAATACAAATAAGAAACAAAGCAGACAAAAAAATAATGCCAGGGTGTTATATAGAAAGCACAAAAAAATCGAAACGCAAATAAAAAAAAAAAAGAACTCAGCAAGATATTAAAGTGAGAGCTACCTGTGATTCAGGTGCAGTTATGTTGACATTTTCCTTTTCTACATGCTACTTTCAGTTTATGACTGTTGGGTCTGTTTTCTGTCATTTTACATCTGATACATATTCTCTTACAATGCAGAAATATAATTTCTTTAAAAACGGTGGTAAATCTGGTGATGATGGTTAGCTCTTATTTTGAACACAAATGTAAATTATGTAAACGATTCAGATATGTCCTCTATTATTTAGTTGCACACACTCTCACTTAAATGAGGTTCACCATGTTGCTGTTAGTTTTCTCCATAATATAATCTGTATATGTTCACAGGAGCTGGTCTGAAGGAAAAGCAACAATGTACACTATATACAAACACAATTTGTGAACCAATGGAGGGATTCTTCTGTACAGACCTTAAATCAGAAGGTTGTGCTGTAGCACAGAAACACAGGATTTGTGAACCAGGACAGTATATCAGCAGCAATGGTTGGTCTGGTTCTCTTCAACACATAAATGCTTTTAGTTTTAGATTAATTCTGACTTTTGAAAAGAATAAATTGATCTACATGTTGGTCAGAACTAAAAATCAGATCAAAATCTTCTTCCCAATTTCAAACTGATTTTTGTTTGTACAGAAACAGCCTCCACAGACACAGAATGCTCTGAATGCATTGTGCAGTGATTCCCAAACAGTGGGGCGTGCTGTACATTGCACAGCACCTGTGGATGCCACGACAGTGCACTGTGTGCCCAGTAACTTGATTTTTTTCTTCTTCTGTTTTTTAGGGGTGGTTTATTGCAATCCATAGGCAGGGGGGCAGAAAATCTTTGGGAACTACTGCAGCGGTGGATCATTTTCTGACGGAACGATGTTTTCATGTCAGCCACACAGACAGTAAACTGGTCTCTTATGAACAGCATGAACACAGGATAATGTTTCACCAAGTGATTTACCTGAATTTATGTTTCTGTTATTTCAGATGTGAAGAAGAAAACCTTCAGATGATAAAAGCAGGAACATCTTCAACTGATGCTGAATGTGGAAAAAAAAGTTCCCACACCACAAGAGTTGTGATCAGTGTTCTGGTGATTTCATTAGTTGCAGCAACAATTGTTGTTGTTCTCTGGAAAAAAAAATTCCAATTCCAAGTGAGTTGAATGAACCAATTAAAATATTATTAGCATTTACAAAACCATGTCTGCTTTGTTTCTTATTTGTATTGTTCATAATTAAAATATTATTTGTATATATAATTTTTTTTAAATAATTGTAACATTTTATTTTTAACAATTTTCAAAAAACAATTTCAACTCCAAATGGTAAGTTTATAATTGAATTGTAATATGAACAATTATTGATGAGAATATTTAGTTTATTTTAAAAATTGTCTTTTATATGAATGGACAAAGAAGAACTATGTGAATGCTTGAGAATGTCGGGTCAGAAGATAATAAATCACTGTCCTGAGATTCAGTTCAGGATTTTTCCATCAATATTTAATCGATATGTTGACTTTTAAAATTTTCTCTGTACAGTGGAAGAATCCCCAAACTAAACACCTGGTTGAAGATTTCTAACAATCACTGTGGTTTAGACCCTAAGGAACTTAAAGCTGAGACATTTATTTTTAGTGATCAAAAAGACCAGCTGGAACTCATTTCCCTTCTCTACCTCCCTGGTCCTCACTCTGCACTGATCACAAGTTGTTGAAGCCTATTTGAAAAAATGCTGACTTGTTAAATTATGAGATCTGTGACTGTAAACCTGAAAGATTAACTTCATGTGAAACAAAACTCAGCCATTTTTTACAGTTTTATAAAAAGCCTGAATCTCATTAGTGGCTTTATCCACCAGCTTTAAGATCATATAATGATCATATAATGGTTCACAAGAACATGACACACAATTATAATATTGGTAGTATGTTTTTATGTGTTCTGAGAATTTTATTCCTTTTGTTGCTTCATCAGAAATTGTTAAATAAGCTCTTCTAGGATTATGCTTTTTGGTGTTTTCGTACTTCCAGATTAAAAAGTGCAAGTGGACAACTTTCTATGTTACGAATTAAATTTTTATGTTAGGTCATCTCCTTTATCTCCACTCGAGAGGTGGACAAATGAGAAGAACAGAAAGGATCAGGAGATGAGAGATAATTATTTCATGACTTAGAAACAAACTCACTGGATTGAACAACTCATTATTTTTGATAGGGAAACATCAGACAGGGAAATGTGATTGTGGAGAAGATGAGACAATAAAACATGTTATTTTGTATTGCAAGAATTACTGGATTCAGAGAAACAAGTTAATGAGGAGCCTCAGTAATATAAAAATAAAATTTGAAGCAGTTTTTGGTTGTTGTTTTCTTGTCTTTATAATGTGATCCACATTTGCGGTTTACAATTTTTTTTGCCAACCACCAATAAATTTTAAGAAAAAGATCACGAAGAAGACGACATCCACACGGTAAGTGGCGGTGTTACATCGATCGGCGTTTCCCCGTCAGTTACGGTTATAGATATTATTTTCACGCACAAACGTGAAGAAAGTGTGATAACTTTTCCGAAACGCGTTGTTTGAGCTTTCACGGTGACCGTAGTTCTCCAAAGCGCGTGCATGCTACGCTGGTAGGTTGCGCAACAACATCCCTCACGAAGAGCATGCGCAACCTACCATGAGCATCAAGACAAAATCAACCATGGATCTTATAACATTGCTGACCAAAGGAAATCATAAAGTCAATATCTGACGATGACGAACATTCAAATGAAAACTAACTTCATGGCGGTGTAAGACATAAGGTAAAATTAGATTGTTCTCTGCTCTTATGTCTTTTTGTTTGTGAAGAAGGTCCTCAAAATGGCGACCGCTGTTGTCTCCCAATTAAGAACTGGGCGAAGCAACACGGAAATCTGAAAATATAAACTTTGATGGAGCGCGGTTCTGTTCTATAGTTCATGGATTAATGTGAAATAAAAATTCTTAAAACTAGTGTTGCTACTGGTTAGAGATTAGTTAAAAATGTTTTTCTATGTTTGGTAAAAAAAAAAAAAAAAAAAAAAACTCGTTCTGTGTTGATAATGCGTGGGTGAAACGAAAGTGTAACAAACAAATGGCTTACCACCAGGTCAGCAATGAAACCTATCATAGTATATTTGTTTAGGTCAGTTTGCTGATTACGTTGTTATTATTGAGAGATGAAACCAAGGTTTTGCTTTAAAGGTTCGCGTTGACTTTACGACATTGCGTAAGGCCGATGTGAAAATGGTGTGATTCAGACCTGCCTCTCTTTCTGTTATGCGCGCTCCCGACACAGAACCAGATTTTCACAGGGGAACTGAATTTCGCACAAGACCTCTTGTGTGTGCGAAGTTCGGTTTCCTTGTGAAACCGAATTTGCAGCTCATTCCTGTAGATACCCTTCATTGAAGGGGATCTGCAGGGATGTCCAGCCCCCCCTTGAATTAGTTCCTTAAATTGAAGGAACTAATATAATGAAAAATAAATTTACAAACGGGTTTATCAGTTACAAACTTTCTCCACTCCCATAAATAAACATAGATGGGATTATTTGAGCCAAAAATTGTATTATGGAGTGCAATCTTTTTATTGCCTCATATAGACATAATTACTAATAGAATCAAGAAATTGTTATTTGAGATTTTACAGAAGTAAAAATATTTGTTATTTCTCTCCAGGCGTCAGAAACAACTGCTCTTTTTGTCAGTGTGAAGGTGAAAATATTGAACATTTATTTTTGTAATGTTCTCAAACTACATTATTTTGGTCAGCTTGCAAAAACTCCTTTAAAAAAATGGAAAGAAATATTGTTTTATCAAATTTACATAATTGACTAATCTTTAACAATTAAACTTTTTTTAGATGAAATATAAATCGTGGATCTTATTATAATAACAGCAAAATATTATGTCCACAAGATGAAATGGAGAGAAAAAAATCCCCTCCCCTAATAATTTTCAATAAACTGACTTAAAAATGGATATTGCCTCTTTTGAAAGACTTAATGAAATTTTAACTCTTCTCTAAATATTTCACGTCATCTCATAAGCAGATCCCTGTTATTTTTTCTTTTCTTTTTTGTTTTTCTTTTTGCTATAATATATCCTTCTTCATATTTATTTGAATATATTTTTGACACTTTATGAAAACCTAAAAAAAAACACATTTTATTTGACCAATATATATATTTATTTAACATTTGTCTTTCTAGACTTTAACATCAATATCTGTAATTATTTGTTTTTATCATTATAATATTTTAATATTTGTCTTTCAATTAACATCTGTATGGATGTTCATGTTATTTGTTTGAAATAAAGTAAAAAAAAAAAAAGGGTTTGGAGGTTCACTTAGGGACTGTCAACAAATTTCCAGACCAAAAACTTGTGGCAAACAAATAGAAATAGATGTTTTGCTGTGTGACCAACTTACACAAGAAAGTGGTAAATCATGGTATGACATGAGACACATTATTTCCTATTGATAAATCATATGAAGTATTTTAAGTAATTTTACTATTAAATAATTTTCTTCAATAGCTTCCAAGTCATGTGACCTATTGACCTAAAATCAATGTGAAATTGTTCTACTGGTCTGTATAGACGAGTCACAGTCAATTTGATTCCATTTTAGCTCATTTAAAAAAGATTTTTAGCTATTTTTTGATCAAAATATAGTATTTTTCTTCAATAGCTTATAAGTCATGTGACTTATTGACTCACATGGAGTATATATATCAGATATATCAGTATCAGTATATGTATTAAATATATCAGCCTGTATGTAATGATTGAATATAATGTACAGGTTTCACTTTTTGAATGGAATTACTGATTTACATAAACGTTTTCATAATATTTTAATTTTATGACCAAAACCTACAGAACGTGTTTCTTTTCCAGTAGTTGACTTGATGCCTCATTGTTTATGTTTGTAGCAGATTGGCATTAATAATGTTTAGCTATTTATAACAAGTCATATAATCACTTCCAATATTCAGTAATAATTTTACATATTGGATTCTTTCTCAATATTTTGCAGCCCTGCTTCCTGCAACAGGCTCCTGAGTTCTTACAGGTTAACAGTTTCTTTGTTTCTGTGTTTCTTGTCTTGCAGATGAAAACTTTCAGCATTTGGTGTCACAGTTCAGTTCATCCTGCATCTCCATGAGATGATGTGTTCAGCTCCAGAGAAGTTTAATCCTGCCTTTAACAATGATCTGTTGGGTGGCAACATCTATGTTACTGGTAAATCTATTTATGACATAAAATGTCTATTTCATCAGACTGCTTTTTTTTTTACATTATATTTTTAATGGTAGCCAAGTGTAAACTCAGTGCCTTCATAATCAGATCCATGGTTTATTTGCAGTTTCATTTTAAGTTTATGTCTTGAAAACAAATGTCTTTTTTGAGATCTCACCAGTTTGTGTTAAAAATTGCTGAGGCAGGTATACTAGTGTTTGAAGGGGAATGCACAGCTTGTTGACCAATAGAGTGCAGTACTTAGTTTAGCTTTGCCTCCATCTGGTGTTTTACCACTTTTTGCTACTACATGGAAATCGATGAATGTCCAGGACAAAGTATTCAGATAGTAGAGAAGGAGACTCCCAGCTAAACTGTTTCCAGATAACACGTCAATCTGATGCCAAAATAATGCAGTGTCAGCAGTGTTCGCCCATAAGATCCAGAACTTTCCCCATGTGGTGGTTGTGGGTGACAGATCTAAAGAAATAGAAGTAGCAACAGGATGAATCTTAATGACGGTGACATTTCAAACAGTGTTGTGCTGGCACAGAGGAACAAAATGGTTCATCAAACCACATGCATTCATTTACAGAGATGTAAAGAAATGTTTGTCCACTTCCTGATTTCCTTTTGTTACATATTATCACCCTTCACTGTTTCCGAAAGCAAACCATTGTAAATATTAGTCAAAGACAACAAAAGCAACAGAACAGATGTTGAAATGGACAAAAAATAAAATCAAATTGCAGATTTTAAATGAAAATGTTTATTCATGAAGAAAAGAAAAAGTTCAGGTCCACATGACTGTGTGACAAAATGATTTCCCTCTCTGCTAAATCACAGCTGGTTTATCACAGCTGAGTTCACTGTCTCTATCCACATCTGGGCTGATTACTGCCACAGCTGATCTTAATCAAGCCATTACTTAAACAGGACCTGCATGACAACATGAAGAAAGCCAGACATGCGGAGATCCAGAGAAATTCAGGAACAAATGAGAACAAAGAAAAAAACTTTAAGGTTCTTTCCACTTTCCCAGAACTTGCCTCATTGATCTCCAAGATCTCTGAGAAAACTTTCCATGGACTCTTTGGAAGCTGTGAGTCCCATTAGATTTGCTGTAACATTGTACAGCATTCAGAAAAAGATCACACCAGCAGTTAAACATGATGTGTTTTGGCCTGGTGCTGTTTTGCTGCCCAGAAGACTTTGGAGTGGCCTAGTCAAAGTCCTGACCTGAACCCTATTATGATGCTGCCTGATGACCTTAAAAATGTTGTTCATGCTGGAAAACTCTTCAGTGTGGCTGAATTAGAAACATTCAGCAAACATTAAAGGAAAGAAATTCCTCCACAGCTGAAAAAGACTCACTGCATTGTATCATTAATGCTTGGCTGCTGTTGTTGCTAAAAGTGATCCAACCAGTTATCAGGCTGACGGGGAAATCACTTTTTCACACCACTGTAGATCCTGAGTCCCATGACTCCACATTTCCCAGCATAAAGTCAGCAGTCAAAACATAAATGTGGCTTCCTGGTAGATTTGATAGAACTGGAGGAAGGTCTGATGACTTCAACCAGACACAAAAAGTTTGTTGTCTGGTTGATCAGAGATTGAGGATGTCTAATCAAAGACAAATGGAGCAGATACACCTGGGCAAAAAACAAGAAATAGACAAACTATAAGCAGCAGTAGAATACTGCTTAGTTTAACTACCAGATTGACCTCTGACCTGAACTGAGGCAGTGAGGCCGTCAGAGCTTTAGATGTTGTTCTTGGTTCTTCTGTGACCTTCTGAAGAGGTCGTTGATTCTCCTTGGAGTCATTGTGGTGGACTCCTCATTACTTGGAAGATTCTTCACTATTCAATCATAATAACCCATGAGCAGAGCATGAGTTTATGGGTTCTTGATCATGATTCTCACTGAGGTTTTCTGTCATCTCAAAGACTCAGTAATGATTGTGGAACCTTTTTTAAAGACTGATAGATACCAGTGAATTTATTTCTCATTGTAAATCTCTTCATATCAGTGGGGTGTCAAGTGCTGCTGTTTGAGATAGTTTAGCTTTCTTTATGTTGTCAGAAAAGTTCTAATGAAGTGATATCTCAATTCTACTGGTCAGACTGCAGGTTCAGAACTTTTCTGATAAATAAAATGATCTTTTAGAAAGTACTTTTTGTATTCACTCGGATTATGTTTGTCTGATATTTAAAATGTGTTTTATAATCTGAAACATTTTGGTTTGACAGAAAACCAAAATCAATAAATCTGCATGTAAATCAGATTTGGGTCTCTAGAACTATATTGTATAGATTGTAGCTTTTTAGGTTATAAATAGTCCTGTAATGTTCCTTGAGAGGAAATGTGTTGAGAATTGAAATTTTTTAAATTCAATTCGGTAATTGCAGGAACTAAAGCCAAGGACAGGTTGACATCTGTTAGAAGTTAATCTAATAATATAAATGACTGTTGTAAGACTATTAGATAGAAATGCACAAAATATAGAAAATCTCTTTAATATAAGAATACCTGATGGTTACTCAGAAATTCAACCTGACAGTGTAAATATCTGTCAGAAATTTCTGACACAAATAAAATATTACAGAAAAATATTGACTGATAAAACAAATCAAAATACCTGTCATAGAGGAATGGACAGGGTGTGTTAATGAAATCTATCAAATGGAAAGATTAATATTCTCAATCCATTTTCTGCTGAACAAGTTCAAAGTTCAATGGTGAAAGTGAGTGTCATATGTTAACCAAAAACAATTTGCATGAATATTGGATTGATAATAATTAGTGGAAAGAGTTTTTATCTTCCAGGAAGTGTCTATTTGCTATACAATTTCCTTATGGTTATGTACATAAGAGTAACATGTTTTCAAAGTGCTGCTCCTTTGCTCCGTCTTACTATTCTGTTTTTATTTTGTTGTAAATGTAAATGGTAAAGAGAAGGAACTTTGTAAATGATCACAGACTGTAACCTTGAGGTGGAATCAGGCTTTTATAACCTTCAAAAATCTTCATTGCTTCAAAAATAACAAATTAAATGTCTGTCTGTCCAGCTATTAATGTGGCACTAATCTACAACTGCCAAAGAAAGTAATCAAAACAAGAAAAAAAATAGTGATAGAAAAACTGTTCTTTTCTTCACAGATGATTCTGATGAGAGATTTCAGAGTCGATTCAGACATGTCATAACTGAGTACAGGACAGGTGATGAATGCTGTCCTATGTGTCCTGCTGGTACGTCTCAGTTATGAATTACTGTTTATTCTGATACAGACTCTGTTACAGTTAAGCTGCTTTTATTACCTGAATTTTGTTCATCATGCAAAGAACCATTCTGCTCTTTAAAATGAAAAACTTATTTCCCATCAGGGAGTCGTGTCAAAATAGACTGTACAGAGTTTAAAAGCACATCCTGCCAGAAATGCACAGATGGGTATTACATGGACCTGCCAAATGGACTAAAGAGATGCAATCTATGTTCTACCTGTGATTCAGGTGCAGTTCCTTGACTGTTACTTTTCAACTTGTTTTTTTAATTTTATTTAATTTTATTTTGCATAGGAAAATCTGCTTACAACCAAATATTTGCACTGAATTAAAAAAAAAAGAGTATTACCTAAAATCTATTTATTCTCAAATGATGACATTTCACCTTTGATGTCTGCCTATTTTGAGGTCCTTTCACAATGAGCTGCTTTAGAAATCTGTCACTCTTATGCAAATAAGCTGCAAATAAGCTGGCCACGCCCTCCAAATTAGTGTGTTCTCCATTTATACATGTGAAAATGGTTGGAAACAGATGTGCAATAGTACAGAGGGACATATTTGACCAGTGGGACATAAGACCCAGACTCTGCATGGGTTGCTCGGTGAGAGGCAGTGGACACTGATAATGAGTTTTCTCCATACATATGTAATCTATATATGTTTTTTTCACACTTGGACTATTTCTAGATGCATTATGAAGAAAGTGAGTTCTACTTAATGGGTCCCCTTTAAGAGCATTCTAATTCCTAAATATATAAACTAGATGCTCCTGTTATAAGAACCTCAATTTATAAGCTAGGAGTTTCTCTGGGTAGACTAATAGGAATTTCCTTTTTCTTGGATTATAATAAGGTAAATATTGGTCTAAAATAAAAAAGGACTCTACAATTAAAAAGTATATAAACTAGATACTCCTGTTCTGGTTGCTAGCTCATAGCTAAATGAAAAAAGGAAAAGGTTTGGGGCTTGCTGTTTCAGTGGTTGAAGTTTCACTAACGCCTTCAGGAGATTGATTTCACAGCAAAACCAGATAGAATATAACATTAAATCAACAAAGCTTGTGTATGAAAAGAGGTCTCACTTTAACATGAAGAGGCAGTGATACAATAAATAGTTTTAAAGTGATTTTGTTAATTCTATTTACAATTTACCCTGCCTTCACCTTTTGCCACACATTTGCAATTGCCATGTAAAGTTTTCTAGTATCATCATTGCTGATGGGTGTGTTGTTTCTGTCACTCTGCATCTGCCACAAAATGATTTACCATGTAGGAATATCATTTTTTAGGCAGGAGTTTGTTCTCTAACTGTTGCTAGTTTGAACCCCTTGATATATAAGAATTTTCTATGTTCTTTTGATAAATTGTATGTTTCATGCTCATTTTTTACATTTTCAACACATTTTAAGCACAACTGGAGGTTGAGTGCTGTATGTTGATTGAATCATGATCAATTAACATACATGAGCTCATGGTCGAGCCGTGGGCAGGGAAGCAGCATTGATTGGATAACCCGCGTGGGAGAGGGAAATGGCCTTTCCCTTCTTTCATTCGAGGTTGTTTTGGTAATGAGTATAAAAGGCAGAAAAGTCTCATTGTTCTGTAGAGTCAGAGTAGCGTCGGAGTAGAGTACGGACGCCCAATTAGGTGATGCTGTAGCTCTGCCCGGACTGTCGGCTCTCCAGTTCACTGTGTCACTGTAAGAGCGGATTGAAAGAATCTAAGCATTGCGTATTGTTGTTGTGTGAATGAATTTGCTGTAATCTGTGGCGGAATAAAAGAACACATTTATTCTAGCAGAACAGCGTGTCGTCATTATTTATCACCGATCACCCCCGATCCTGCTTAAAATTTCACAAAACATTTTTGGCGTCACGAACAGGATTTAAGGGGAGACTGATAAATATGTTTAAGAAAATGTTTTAGAAAAAGAAGGCGGAGAACGCTGAGAGAGTTGAAAAAGATGAGATTATTCCCGGCTGGGAACAGCCCCATTGCAAAGACATCGGTTTGTGTTTGCGTAATGGGGGAGGACGGCCGGAGCCCTGGGACAAGCCGGCTGGTCCGGCCGAACTTTTGTCGGTATTAAGAAAGATTGAGGTACGGAGGAAGAGTCCCGCTTCTGGTTTGCAAAGGTATGTGGGCATGCGCTGCTGCGTGGAAGAAGCAGCATGAGGAATGCCAGCAAATGGCTAGTCAGCAGTTAAAGGATAAACAGAAGTTGGCTGATGCTTCGACGGGAGAAATGGTACATAAACAGCATGTTTTATTGTTAACCACACAGTTGGAACAAATGACCGTGCTGGCGGAAAAAGCTGTTGTTCAAGTAGCGGTGTTAAAAAAAGAAAATAAACATCAAAATAAACTCCCTAAACCAACACCGAAGCAGGTTCGGTCGTTTGTGGCTGGTTTAGCAGCAGGGAGGGATCCCGAGAGCTGGGACGGTAACATGTGGAGTGATGAAACAGATGGGCGAGACTATATTTGGGATGAAGGAGAGGACGGAGATGATTGCAGGGATTGTGGGGCTAAACCCGATCCGTCTCCGTATCCTCCGCTGGGAGTGAAGCCGGTCCGTCGGAGACGGCAGGAGCAGCGACATATGCCTAATGTCCGACAGCAACGTGTGGATGCTGCGGGAAATCCGGTGTTGGGTGCTGATGGACAACCAATAATTGATATGGTCCCCCTCAGCAGCCTGAACCGACTTTTCGTACCATTTTAGAGGATTATACACAGGAGGAAGTGTCGCATTTGACCCGTAGATTTCAGCCCGGGGAGCCAACAGATCTATGGCTGGCTAGGATGTTAGATGAAGGAGCGTCACAAGTAGAATAGATTCGGTGGATGGGATGTCGTTTGCAGGTCTGTCTACTGAAGGGGGAATAAATGGCTTTATGTTGTTTAGTTTTTTTTATTCAGGTATATTTTTGTTAATGGAGACTGAAAATCTATTTTTATTTTTGGTTGTTTTAGTTCCAGTGTTAAATGTTCTTTTGAAAATAAAGTCTCTCTTTGGCAGAAAATCACAAGCATTATTGCATCGTTTCCATTAAATCAGTGTAAAAAGGTCTTGAAGCAATATTATTGTTTATCCCAATAATTTATGAGACAATTAATCGCTCAGCAAAATTTATTATTGTGACAGGCCTAACTTAAAGGGCGACTGTGGTTGTGTGGCAGAGTTGTCATCTTGTAATCGGAAGGTTGTAGGTTCGATTCCAGCTCCCTCCTGCCACATGTCGATGTGCCTCTGGGCAAGGCACTTAACCCCAAATTGCCTACCGGTCTGGGTATCGGTGTATGAATGTGTGTGCGAATGTGACTCTAGTGTAAAGCACTTTGAGTAGTCAAAATGACTGGAAAAGCGCTATATAAGTTCAGTCCATTTACCATATAAATGAGGTTCATCATGTCACTGTTAGTTTTCTCCATACATATGTAATCTGTATATGTTCACAGGAGCTGGTCTGAAGGTAAAGCTCAGATGTACACGATATACAGACACAGTTTGTGAACCAATGGAGGGATTCTTCTGTACAGACCTTAAATCAGAAGATTGTGCTGTAGCACAGAAACACAGGATCTGTGAACCAGGACAGTACATCAGCAGGAATGGTTAGTCTGGTTCTCTTCAACATATTCTCTGATTTTTAGATAAAATGTTTTGACTTTTGAACATTTGCAAAGAATAAACTTGTTGATCAGAACTGAAAATCCGATGAGAATCTTCTGACCAACATAAAACTGGTTTGCGTTTATACAGGAACAGCCTCCACAGACACAGAATGCTCTGAATGCAGCAGTGGATCATTTTCTGATGGATCTGTGTTTTCATGTCAGCCTCACAGACAGTAAGATAGTCTCTTAAAAGCAACATAAACACAGGATGATGTTTTACCAAGTGATTTACCTGGATTCATGTTTGTTATTTCAGATGTGAAAAAGAAAACCTACTGCTGATAAATGCAGGAACATCTTCAACTGATGCTGAATGTGGAGAAAAAAGTTCCAACAACACAGGAGTTGTGATCTTTGTTCTGGTGGTTTTATTAGTTTTAGGTTGAGCAGTGATTGGTTTTTTAATCTGGAGACATCAAAAAAACAAATGAGGGGAATAAATGTAAATAAAAATCTTAGCATTTTAAAAAGATTTACTGTTTTAATAATTGTAACATTTAATTTTTAACAGAGGGTGGTATAAATCAACAAGAACTGGTAAGTAGGTTTATAACTGAATTTTAATGTGAACAGATATTGATGCCAATATTTATTTTACCAAACAATTTGCTTATTTTCTACACAAAAGGACAAAGCAGAAATAGATTCTTTGACTGTATCAGGTAAGAAGAATTTTGATCTTTACTAGAATAATATCAGACCAGTTGTTTTTCTGGGCATCACTCTGAAAAACGTAGATTTTTCTCTAAGGAAAACAAATCAAACTGATTCTGCTTGAAACTGCTTGCTCTGGATGTTTCCATCAATATTTAATCGATTTGGTGTCTTTTTTCTTTTCTATGTACAGTGCAAGAAACCAAAAACTAAACACATGGATGAAAGTTATTGATCACTGTAGATCAAATGATTCAGGGTCTGAGTAGAACCAAACTAGATACTGATCCTTTGTTTTTACAGTGATCAGAAAGAGCAGCTAAAACTCCACATCCTTTCTCCACCAGCCATGGTTATCACCCTACATCCATCACCTAGATGTAAGATACGTCGACTGTTTAATGTCGTAGTATCAGATCTGTGACTGTAACCCAGAATGATTAGATTAGGTAATAGACCAGACATGGGAAAAACTACGGCCCCCGGGCTGTTAGTCTTTTTAATCCGGCCCGCCAAACTTGTCCAAATTATAGTAAAAACCCATGGATGTGTAAAAATCTCATTCATTTCCTTTCCCTTTGCAATACCATCGTTCCCCGATAGATGGCGCACTAGTCATTGATCTTTGTTGGAGAGTAACTTTCCAGCTGCCGTTTCCCCCTTCGGTAAAAATGAGCGGACCAAAGAAAAGAAAAGTGGACGCTGAGTGCCAAAAAGGAGTGGACAACAAAATATTTTTTTACTGATGTCCGATCAACGGCTGTATGTCTGATATGCCAAGAAACGGTTGCAGTTTTCAAAGAGTACAATATCAGCCGTCACTTTGCCACAAAGCATGCTAACTACGCTAGCAAGTTGTCAACACAAGAATGGGCGGCTATTGCTCAGAGTTTTGCAGCTAATTTACAGACTCAGCAGAATTTTTTTTCACTGACAAACTGCGATTCAAGAGTCAAGTACAAAGGCAAGTTTTCTGCTAGCATTCAAGTTAGCAAAGGCTAGCAAGCCTTTCTCCGAAGGCGAATTTTTGAAAGAATGTATGGTAGAAACAGCAGATCTCTTGTGTCCAGAAAGCAAAGGCAAGTTTGAAAAAGTCAGCTTGTCACGCAAGACAGTGACTTGGTTTGTGGAACTGATTGACGAAGATATAGTCAGCGAGTTAAACAAAAAGGCGGAGTCCTTTAATTTATATTCACTAGCACTGGATTAAAGCAACGACATGAAAGACACTGCTCAGCTCCTAATTTTTATCAGAGGGATAAATGACAGTTTTGAGATAACAGAGGAGCTTTGAGCATGGAATCACTGAAGGGGAAAACGCGAGGAGAGGACTTATATGAACAGGGGACTTCTGTCATCGAGAGAAAGAAGCTGCCTTGGAGTAAACTTGCCAGTGTCACCACGGATGGATCGCCAAATTTAACTGGAAAAAACATCGGGTTGCTGAAGAGAGTCCAAGATAAAGTGAAAGAAGAAAACCCTGACCAGGATGTTATTTTTCTTCACTGCATCATTCATCAAGAATCTCTGTGTAAGTCTGTATTGCAGCTTAATCATGTTGTGAATCCAGTTGTAAAACTTGTTAACTTCATACTAGCAAGGGGACTTAATCACCGTCAGTTCATTACGTTCCTAGAGGAAACCGATGCGGATCACCAGGACTTACGTCACCACTCTCGTGTCCGCTGGTTAAGTTTGGGGAAAGTGTGCCAACGAGTGTGGGAGCTCAAAGAGGAGATTCATTAATTTTTTAAGTTAATGAGGAAATCTGACGAATTCCCTGAGTTGAGCGATGAGGACTGGCTTTGTGACTTTGCTGTGGACATATTGTCACACATGAATGAGTTGAACGTTAAACTGCAGGGGAAAGATCAGTTTGTGCACGACATGTACACAAATGTGAGAACCTTCAAATCTAAGCTGATTTTATTCTCCAGGCAAATGTCAAACAAATCTTTCGCTCATTTTCCCACACTGGCCATGCAGAAGGCCACCCGAAACGTGAAGAAATACTGCAGATCACTGGACGACATGCACAGAGAATTCTGCCGTCGGTTCACTGATTTTGAAAAAATTGAAAAGTCACTTCAGCTGGTTTCCTGTCCCCTGTCACAAGACCCTGAAACAGCACCGCATGAGCTGCAATTGGAGCTGATCGATCTCCAGTCTGACTCCGTCTCAAAAGAGAAGTTCAGATCTCTTAAACTGAATGACTTTTATGCTTCACTTAACGAAGCCACATTTCCAAACCTCCAGAGGATGGCACAGAAGATGCTGGTATTGTTTGGCTCGACCTACGTGTGTGAGCAGACTTTCAGCGTCATGAACATCAACAAAGCCTGTCACAGATTCCGGTTAACTGACCAACACCTCAGATCGATTCTGAGAATTGCCACAATGAAACTAACTCCAGACTTTGATGCACTGGCAAACAAGGGAGAACAACACTGTTCCCACTGAGATGTGAGTTTCTTTACTGTCTGATGAAAAAAAATAGAAACTTTAGCATTTACGCAACAGCGGTACAGTAGCTTAATTAACATGCTGCACATCGCTCTCATTTTAAATACCCCTTTCTTTAGTTGGGTGATAATATTGTAACGATTCTGTGTTTTAGTTCTGCTGGAGTCCACATGGTTATTTGCAGTGGCGGAGGCAGAGGGGTGGCCGGTGTGGCACTTGCCACCCCCAACAGACCCCTGGCCACCCCTACTGCCACCCCACTGGAATTGGTCATTTTAAAATATAATACTTATGAGATCGGCAAAAATTTGCCAGGAAAACTGTAATTTCCGACTGTCCCTGAAGGCAGCTCGATGCCCGACGCTGTTCATTGGTTAAACTGACATGTGGGTCCTACTTGATCCAAAACACATCAATGGCTTTAGAGTTACACCGTGGAGGAGTTTTGCAGGTATTTACAGCATTTTACCGCTCAGCGGTAACCGCTGTTACCTTCCTAATGAGAGGCAACACTTGTCCTACATTTCTAAAAAGAAAAAAAAAATGGTTGTGTACCGCTGCGTAGTGCCTCCTTTATTATATTAGCCATGCTAGTGCTGGTAGATCGTGTCTTAGATTATTTTAACATATGTTTTAGTGACATGCTGCCCTCTAATGTTTTATATCTCCCAGCTCTTGCTTGAAATGTGTGGTAAGAGTATGTGAAAAACCATTAAGTTTATAATGACTGAAATGTAAGTAGGCTAGTCAAATGAAAGCTTTGAATTATAACCTAACTAGTTATATTAATTAATTTTAATTAATCTATTTTTAATTTAGTATTATTTTAGCTAGCTACAGAAAACTAAAAACTATAGTTTAATAATAGTTAAAATAGTGTTGTCTCTGCCAAACAGTCATGGAGTCTAAATACCAGGCTGTCTTATTTTGTGTAGAGCCCAAATGAAGAGAAAAGGGAATATCTCCCAGTTCTTCTTAAAGAGGCAAAAACCAGACCAGATCCAGACAGAACCCTGCAGCAGTGACCAGGACCAGACAGAACCTGCAGCAGTGACCAGGACCAGACAGAACCCTGCAGCAGTGACCAGGACCAGACAGAACCCTGCAGCAGTGACCAGGACCAGACAGAACCCTGCAGCAGTGACCAACCTGGAGAATCCAGCCAGGAGACTCCAGGCCCAAGTGTATCACCAGCAGGTTAGAGGCTGTGACAGAGAGTTAAGTATTAAAATCCAATAAGCCTAATTCTAAAGGTTAGCATGATGCTTTTGCATTTTTTATTGTGTCTGTTTATGCATTTCCAATTAAGTTCCAGAGAGAGATGAGGGTGATACAGATTCAGAGTCAGACTCTGGGGAGGAAGACAGTGAAGCAGAAGGAAATGGCACTGAACTGCTCCACCCAGCACAACCTATTGCACACCAGAAGCACCAGTTTATTTATTTATTTATTTTTGAGAATTTGTTTTTGGTCATATTCTGGGCTCTGAGTTTACATTTACATGTTCACTGTTCCATAGTGCCGTTTAACGTCTTGTTTGGTCATGGCAAATCTTAGTTAAATAAACCATTTTAATTTGAGTGTGTGAGAAAATATTTGTTTCCTTTCGTTCATCATTTGTATATGGACCCCTCTGATAAAGCCTTGCTCACCCTTGAAAAAAAGTCTAGCTCCACCACTGGTTATTTGTTATAAGTTACATTGTGTTCCTTATTGTTACATGAAGTGTTCTGTACTTCCCCTGTCAGACTCTGTTAACTCCCACTCACACGTGATTAGTCTGTCATGAGGGGGAGGAGCAGCAAGAGTTCTGTTGTCAGTTAAGTTGTCAGGGAGTGAACCAGTTTGTTAGGGGCTGCAGCCATAATAATAGCAGCTCCTATTCTTATTTCTAATAAACCCTGTTTGATGGGACTGCAGCTGCAGTGTTAGCATCATTATAATATGTTCTGAATGTTGAAAGTGATTCCATTGATCTTTTGCCACTAAATGTTGATTTCTTTAAATTTGCACCTTCAATTGTGTGTCTTCCATACATTTCAATATCCAGGTTTAATAAATTACATTGCATGTCCAAATGCTCGTGGCCCGGCCCCTCTGTCAAATTTTAGAACCCATTCTGGCCCGCAAGTCAAAACGTTTCCCCACCCCTGTAATAGACAGTAATTGGCTTGTACTTGTACATGTACAAGCCTTTATAGTTTTTCAGACCACAGTCAGTCATTCACACAATCAAGCTGATGGTTGCAAGCCACAGATTTCCTACTGCAGTCTGACAGAAGAGAGGCGGCCATCCACTATCACCACCAGGTCCTCTGACCACCAGCAGGTGAGGCAAATGAACTGTCTTGCACAACGACAGGCAGGTGGAGCCAGGATAGAACCAGCAACCTGCTGATTGCAGGGCAAAGTCCTACCAGTAAATCAGTATTTCCATGTGAAATGAAACCAAGTCATTTGTACAGTTTTATAAGAAACCTGCTTATTCAGAATCTTAGGGACTTTATCCACAAGAGCCTGACATAAAATTTTAATATTGCTAATATGTTTTTAGGTTTAATGAAAGCCTTAAAAACATTAATATTACATCTGAACATCTAATATTGCAGTTTTTGTTGTGTTTTCTTATTTATAGATTAAAATGCATGAATGCATAACTTTGTACATAACAGATTTCCTTTTTTTAAATAACATCATGCTTTTATGCCCACAAAGTTACTTCACCATAGTGACCTTTGTAGCAAAGTGGTGAAGATGTGAATTACTAGTGTTGTTCATAAGTTAGTTGTTCTGCTCTGTGGTGACTATAGATGTAACTTTAGATGAGAATCTAATTTGATCCCAGCTGAGAGTGAAAGAAAACTTCCTGTTCTGCTTCTGACAGTACAAAGTACAACAACAGGGGCCACAAGTTGACAATATAGATTCTGGTGGTGTTGAATGAAATAAGTCTGATTTTTACAAAAAGACTATTTATTGAGTCGATGACACATGCACAGATTGTCTGGATGGTGTAAATATTCAACACAAACAGTTGAGCACCATCTTTTTCTGTATTGAGGTTTAAAGTAAACATTGTGGAGCAGCCCAGCCCTTCAATCTGATGAGAATCTGGGGACTGTATGTCTGGTGAGCTTATTATATGAACCACTTCACAGTGAAAAGCAACAAAGAACAGTTGCAAATGGGATAATAATTAAACATTGTTGTGATGATGTGCTAAAGACGGAGAGTTGGGAAGAGCAGGAGCTTCTTAAAGAGATAGAAACTCAATTTAAGGCATCTTGACTAAAAACCCACCTGTTTAGAATTGTATTTGAAATGTATCAATTACAAATGTGATGATGGAACTTGACATAAATAATGTCATGTTTGTTTATTCTATGTTGCAAGACTTTGTGTTTTTGTGGTTATTTTGTAAAGCATTTTGAATGCCTTGCTGATGAAATGTGCTATACAAATAATATTTGATTTTGATTGATAGATTGATCAAATTGTAAAGTCAAATTTCTGTTATGTTTGACATGTAACATTTTTACAATGACTGAAGGTAACAGTTGCAGTTATTAGCTATAAAATAACAGAAAATGCATTAGAATGCCCCTTTAACATCAGTAAAACTTTTTCAATTGATTGTTGAGCAGAATATAATGTTTTATGTAGCACATAGAACAGCATGTGCTACAAATAAAATCAATCAACACAATAATGCTATGAAAATAAAAACTGATTATTAAAAAAATTTTGAATCCTTTCCGACCTACTTCTTGACTGAATTGAAATCATCCTAAATTTAGATCTGCCAGTTGTCACTTTGGTTATTCTGTTTGTATTTTAGTATATTTAGGCAAATGTCATGATTTGTAGGTTGGTTGATGGAGGATCAAAATGCAGATTGACAGAGATGTGGAGTAGGTAATTTAAAAAAAATGGTTTATTGAAAAATGAGGAATATAAATCTTACAATAAATACTCAGAGATCAGAACAGAAAACAAATAAATCCAAAGAAATCTAAACAGAAACATTCCAGAAAGGAGGAATGGAAGGAATCAGTGAGGAGAGACAGAAGAAGAGATGTGAGTATTGGGAGGTTGAATATCGAAACAAAGGATCGAGCTAATTGACTGGCAGTTTGAAGATTTAAGTGGACCCAGAGAGAAAATGGCACAGAGGGTGGGGAAGAGTACACAGGAGAACAAAAAACAAATCTAACAAATATAAAGAATAACTAGACTAAGGAAACAAAATGAGTTATAAAGCACAAAACTCCACTAAAGCAAAACAGAAACTGGACTGATTTTCGATCTGATCAAAGAATAGAACTAAGGAACACAAGATAAAAATGAAACTCAAATTATTTTCAAAGCAACTCAACAACCTGGTCCGAAGCGGCCAATAAATATATAAATGATGAAGAAGCAGCGCTCATGACGCGCGTGTTTTGCCGCGAGGAGACGCAGAGGAACCGTATCTGATGGGGAAACAGTAAGGGCTTTGTGTGAGCCATCATGTGATCCAGATAGATGCAGCAATGTGTTTTGCAAGAGTGATGAAATCAGGAATGTGGCTTTTCACCTTGCAGCAGACATTGCAGCATGAAGCAATGACAGGAAATGAGTTGTGTTGTGTTCGTCTGGAGACGAACAACATTTACTTGTTGAGAGTCGATTATGATGAGAGTTTAATCGAGTTTACGCCTCTGTGATCGTCCTCTTATAAAGGTTGTTGAATACAACCTTTATACACGGGAACTATGAATGTTTCATTTTCTTCCGTAACCCTCTAAATTAACAATAAAGTAACAAAATACCTTCTGACTTTATAAAATGATAACAAGTTCAAAGTATCATTTTGGCGCAGACATCTTGACCATCTGTTCCGTGTGTGCAACAGTAAATGGGACAATTTCGGTCCAGACATAAATACACCTGTCTACGTCACATGTAGAGAGAATAGAGGGACACAGCTGACTGTTCAGTCCAGGTTTCTGCTGTGAAGCTCTGGAAGTCGAGCCAAAGTCACACTAGACTAACTTAACATTAAACGCCATTATAAAGGCACAAGATGCGGAACTGAAAGAGAAACCAGTCATTGGAGTTTATGTTTGTGAAGATAAGTTTGTTGAATTTACATATAAAATAACTTCGTTTTATTTATTCATTTACTTATTTGTTTATTTGAATGTAAATACCAGTCGCTGGTGTTGAAATTTTTCTGAAGGTGTATTTGCGTTAAGGATTCAATTCAAAATCCATCTACGTCACAGACTTCAGTAACAGCAGAACAGTTGAGGTTTAGCTGGAATAATGGCTGTTTGCTGATCATAATACCAGTGACTCACATTCAGCTGACAAAATGAACCCAAGTTATTTTACATGTAAATTCAACAAACATACCTTCACAAATATAAAGTGAATGAATATTTCTTTTGCATTTATAATGGAGTTTTAATGTTAAGTTAATATAGGGTGTCTGTGGCTCAACCCATGATATAATTTTTAACCTACAGAACCTGCTGTATTTTCTGCACTGGCTGTAGATTCCTGCATGTCTATTTTCTCTCTGGGACTTTAAGGATCGTAAACAAAGGTCATAACTGCTGCTGGGGGTTGAAGTCTCTTCAAACTGCTGTGTGAGCAAAAATCTGTTTCCTTATCTTCTGTGTGATGTAACTGTGAGGAAATAGGTTTTCCTGACTAGGGGGTCTGTGAGGTTTTGCACCAAGCGCTCATTTTGGTGTCACACAACCAATCTCAGTGTGACACAACAAAAATAAAGTTAATTTTCTTTTTAAGAATGTCCATTTCCATGTCAAAACACATATCTAAACGGACATGTGTTCACAAGTGGATGTTATTTGGAGTTAAATTATAGAAATGTAATTATTATGAATTCCTTTCTTCTGTGTTATTTTGAACTTGAGGAAAATGTAGTGATTGCTGTTGATACTTGAAGGGCACTGCACCCTCATACTTTCTTTCTTACAGGCTCAGAAATGTGGATTTGTTGAGCCACAGAGAAGTTCACTCTGACCCTGGAGAATGATTTCAAGAAGAAAAACTTGTGCTGCGCTCGTGCTCCTGGTAAATCTATTTATGATATAGCAATGGATCATTTAATACAATATTGCTTCTTATAAAATGGTAATTTTCAGGCTGATTTAAACTTTGAGTGTCTTCATTATCACATCAATATATTAAGAAAACTAATTTATTTGTATTATTTTTTGGTCTACACAAAAAAATACATATTTTAAGTTGTCTAAAAGTGTTGCCTATGTATTCAAGTGACACACGTGAAATGTAATACGTTACAGATATCTTGCAAAGTACATTCTTGTATAGTTGTAGTTTTTTAATTATCTGCTTTAATTTTACCATTTAAAATTATCTTTAAAAAAACAACTTTTGCATTCACTCAGGTTATGTTTGTCTGATTCTTAAAATGTTTTATAAGCTGAAACTTTTAGGTTTGACAGAAAAGCAAAAAGAAGGAATCTGCGTGCCATCAAATTTAGATCTCTAGAACTAAATTGTATAGATTGTTGGTTTCTGGATATAAATAGTCTTGCAATATTTCTTGAGTTGAAATGTGTTGTGAATTGAAACTTTATAGATAAAACTGAGCTAAACTCAATAATTGCAACTGATGCTATAAAATGGTTGACCTCTATTAAAAGCTAACCTAACATAAATGCTGATATGAATTAATATGGTGTTGACATAAAACTAAACTGCTAAAGTTAATCAAAACAAGGCATAGAAATAACTAATCAAAAGGGGATTTGAACCTTTCTACAGGAAATAGGTTCTAATTTTTGAAAAACCTTTTCACAGATGATTCTGATGAGAGACTTCAGAGTTGATTCAATTGCATGTCATCAAACTGAAGAGGTTTATATAACATGTCATCTTAGAATGTCACAAATATGATAGAGAGAAGATATAAGAGTTTGAAAATATTAAAGGAAAAGGTTAATTCATTCGATATTTTGAGTCAGAATTTGGGGAGTAAACATATACAAATAGTTATTCGATTATTAAAGAAAACGAATTTATTTCAAAGAATTTTATTACAGTAGGTGTTGTGAATGTGTGGATGATATAGATGAGTTGAAGACAAAGTGGTGGTTCGTGTCGTGAAACCATCACGAATCAAACTCCATACCCGGAAGTGGCGGTGGAGAGTTTATTCAAGTAGCTACACGTCGCTGTAGTTGAACAAACCCCGCCTCATCTGTTTTTGCAAAAAGTTCCCTCTCGATTTGTTACTAACCGCCAGTAAAGCCAAGAAGAAGAGTTTAAGGGCGAATATCTGACGATGACGAATTTTCAACCTGAAGCTACACCACGGTATCATTTAAGGTAAAATCAGCTGCTCATATCTTTCCTCTTTGAGTTTAGAAAGAGTTATGGTGGAGGTGGACTTTACACGAAGCCAGTTGTCTCCCTAACTTAACGCTGTTTTGTCAAAGGTTCTAACACGGAGCACCGAAAGAATAACCTGTAATTTGGAGTTGTGTAGTTTAGGGATTAGCTTTTAAACCCAAGCTATAAACAGCGCTGGTTTAAGTTTAGTTTAAATATATTTGTAAAAATCTGTATAAAGACGAGACAGTTTGGTAACTATGTGGTGAAAGAGTTCTTGTGCGAAATTCGGTTTTCACAGATCCCCTGTGAAAATCTGTTCCCTCTATGTCGGGAGCGCGCATAGAGAGGCGAATGAGGATCTGATCATTTTCACGTCGTTTCTGATCAATTTCTCGGTAAAACGACTCATATAAATATGTCAGGGTTGTAACATTCAGTTTAATTGGCATGTAGCTGAGGCTGGTGTTAATTTAAAGGCACACTGTAACTGTAGCTGAGTCTGCTCTTAATTTGTAGGACGGTTTAAAGGCACTGTTCAGGTTTGTCACTGCTCTCAACCTGGAGTGTCGGTCAGAACACTACTTAGATTGGATTCAGTTCAGGACCAGATGTGGGGCAGCAGGTGGAAGAAGAAGACATGAGGCAGGATCCCTTTTACTTTCTGTATTCCAAGTTGGGTCACAGATCTTAGTCCAACAACAGTAATTGGCATCAAGGTATATTGGTGGGTGTGGGTGAGTGCTTCAGATATGTGTGTAGCTGTGTGTGTGGTCTCCTAGAATAAACAGAAATACAGAAATAAGTTTCAGGTGTTCTATCATTACACATTACTATTACACCTTAGATAAAACTAAGAAGGAAATAAATAAAGCCTAACAAGCTTAACATCAGAATCAGTATTCATAAGTGAACTAAAACAAATGAATTAATATCAATGCCTGTGCGCCTGCCAAGTACATCGCTCAGCGCTCTACAATACACATATAGCCCATAGCTCGGACCTAACGGTAAATAACGGTTAACAAATAAACTCCGAATCATTCATTTAACTTCAGCAAACAATCAAATATAATAACTTACTTGTCACTAACGCACACTTATAAGGCGAACACACATTTTCTGCCCCTCTCACGTATTAGCAGTGGCTCTGTTACCCCACCTCTCCCTCTGATATCAGGAACGGTTCTCTTTCTTACGGCGATGTGATGACGTCATCGCCGCCCCCAACTACGGTATGCCCTAAGTGGCAAAAGTAACGCTGAACAGAAATCACTACGAACAGTAGTAGTTAACAAACTTAGATTATTTAAGGGGTCTTTTGAACAGTCGCCCCCAAAAGTGTACAATACATTTGCTCAAACAAAAGACTCTAGGTAGGGCAACCTTGCGCCTGAGGGTCACTGTCCTCCTGAGGTATGGCAGGGAGGATCACCAGCCGGGCCACAGGTCGAGTGTAAGTTCTGTTAGTCTTCACATCTGCTGACCTGATGTGTCCATCAGGACTGGGGTGAACCTTGATGATGCGTCCCATGGGCCAGAGGGCCCTAGGCAGATGAGGATCCACGATCATGGCGACCATCCCTTCTCTGATGTCAACTACAGAGGTTTGCCATTTCTGGCGCGTCTGAAGTCCAGGTAGATATAGACGAAAACCGGGCCCAAAAATGGTCAGCGAGCACTTGGGCATGCCTCCACTGTCGACGACTTAAAAGTTCATCTTTGGAGTAAACCACCTGCGGCAGCGAACCATCCGGCCGCCCCATAAGCAAACAGTTTGGTGTCACAGGATCTGGATCTCTTACATCGGATGAGACGTAGCCCAGCGGCTTTGAGTTGAGGATCCCCTCTACTTCTACAAGTACTGTACGAAGGACCTCTTCTGTGATGGGCTGTGCTCCGACTGTAGCATACAGTGCTGACTTCACAGAGCGGATTTCACGCTCCCACACCCCTCCAAAGTGAGGAGCTGCAGGAGGATTGAAGTGGAACTGAATCTTGTGTGGAGCTAGCAGTTGCTGAAGTTCCAATGTCATGTCTGAAAATGCTTCCCTCAACTCAGCATCACCTCCTCTAAAATTGGTGCCCTGGTCTGAATAAAGCTCAGCTGGTGTTCCTCTTCGTGAAATAAACCGACGCAGAGCCATCAGAAAGGAGTCTGTGTTGATGGAGGTCAGTACATCCAGATGTACAGCTCTGACAGTCATACACTTAAATATTATTCCCCATCTCTTTTCCAAATGGCGGCCCACTTTAACTTCAAAGGGACCAAAGCAGTCAGTTCCAGTGGAATAGAAGGCTGGCTTGAAGACGTGGAGTCGGGCCAAAGGCAGGTCCGCCATTTTAGGGACAGATAGGTCTCGCCCTCCATCTTTGACATTCTACACAGGTTCTTTGAAAGCGCCGAATTGCTTCTCTACCTTTAAGGATCCAATAATGGCGCCGGAGCTGTGCAAAAACTCGTTCTGGTCCGGGATGCCGCAGTCGACGGTCACAGTCCTGGATGAGCAGCTTGGTCACTGGATGAGAGGGATCAAGTACCAGTGGGTGAAGGTTGCAGAAGGTTAAGTCTTCAGCACGACGTAGACGGCCACCCACTCTTATCAGTTCTCCACGTTCATCCAGCTCTGGAGACAATGTTAGGAGACGACTACTCCGTTGAACTGGTTTCCCTGCTTTCAGAAGGTGAAATTCATCTGGGAAACTCTCCTTTTGAGCTCTCTTGATGAGAAGCATCTCTGCTTTCCGGTAGTCCTCAGCGATGGGACCACTGCCATTTGCCGTCCCCTGAAGTTCCTGTACGGTTGCATCCAGAAGTTCATGCCAGGTATCATACTGACTCATGTAGGTTGGGGAGGCAGAGGTCATGGCACAAAAGGTTGACCTGCGAAGCTCAGATGCATCTGGGGAGATTTCAGGGTTTTCAGATGGGTCTTTAGGCCATTGGTCTTGCGGTAGGTATAGGATGGGAGGATCTTGACTCCATCGGTTTGGTCTTGCTAACTCCTGCAGGGTTTTGCCACGCGTTATGTCATCAGCAGGATTTTGGGCAGATTCCACATAACGCCAGCTCTGCAGATGGGTCAACTCCTGGATCTCAGCAATGCGCGTGCCCACAAAGACTTTGTAGCGACAGGATTCAGATCGTAGGTCAGCACAGTGGTAGAGTCTGTCCACATCACTGTCTTCTCAATGTGCAGAGAGAGCTCACCCTCAAGAAGCTTAGAAAGCTGGGCTCCCAGAAGCGCTGCACATAGCTCCAGTCTTGGAATGGAGTGAAGGCGTTTGGGAGCTACTCTGGAGCGAGCCATAACAAAGGACACATATGCTTGATCATTATCTCCAGTCATTCTAAGATACGCCACAGCACCATAAGCCTGCTCTGACGCATCACAGAACACATGCAGCTCTGCTTGTCACCTCCCAGGCTACATCAGTGGGCAGGTATGGTCTGGGTAAACGGATATCAGAAAGGAACTGCAGCTCCCGTTCCCAGATATCCCACTGTTGACAGAGGTCAGGTGGCAGCTGGGGGTCATCCCAGCCCCGATCCTTGTCCCAAAGACGTCTGATCAACATGGTATGCCCTAAGTGGCAAAAGTAACGCTGAACAGAAATCACTACGAACAGTAGTAGTTAACAAACTTAGATTATTTAAGGGGTCTTTTGAACAGTAACAAACTGCCCTGTATTTTTACAGTAAAATGCTGGCAGCAGGGTTGCCAGCATTATACCGTTAATATACAGTACCCTTGCTGTAATCAACTTTACAGTATATTACTGTCACAAAAGAAATCTTTTGATTACAGCACATTGCTGTTTTTATCAGATTTACAGCAGACTACTGGCAGCAGTGTTGCCAGTATATTACAGTTTTTCTATGGTACCATTATTGTTGAATTCCCATACAGCTTACTACTGTAAATTTCCAATATATAGAAACATGAAAAAAAAAGACTTAGAAAATGTAACTTCCATCATGTCAAACATTTATTTGGGAAAAAAAAGAACCAACTCAAACATTGACTCATACACAGTCTTTAGTGGGCCACATAATAAAGACGAAGGTTTTGAAACAACAATGTATGTGTGCCTTAAACCTAAACCTTTTCTACAAGAATGTTGAGGGTAAACTGTCCAAAGTAAGTCGTATTCTGAAAAAACAGTAAGAAAATCACCATCTATTTTGTGAAATAAATTTAACTGATTAAACAAGTATTTGAATAAAGCATGAATTGTGGCCTTTTGATTAGTCTGAAATAAAATAAGTATGAAATAAATTATGGAAATAATGAATTGTACAACTCAGCACACTACTTTTTCAATACAAAATACTACTTTTTGTGGAAGTGAGGAACAATATGGCCAAGATAAGTTAAACATGGTGCCTGTACAGTCAAAATTACATTTGAAGAACAGAAAGTGGGAGCCTTAACAAAATTTATGCTCTTGATTAAAAGAGATGTCTTAAGATTATGCTGACCTTTAAACCAAAAAAATCTCTCAAGAACACTCCTGTTCAGGGATAAGTTGCCTTCATGCCTGGATAGTTTTTTGTTTGTTTGTTTTTGCGTGGAGGGGCAACAATATCTATAGCTCGGTTAGAAAGTTCTCACTATGAAATTCCACTCAAAGTCCATGAGGTTTTTCAGCAGAATTGAAACACGGGGGATGACAGTGACCGACTTCTTTTGAAAAGTTTTCCCTGTCCTCTTGGAGATGATCTTGCTACAGCTGGCCTTGGTCCGGGTTGATATCAAGAAAGCGCCTGAAAATGCAGTAATTTCAGATTAGCATGTGATGCTTAAGGAGTCAGGGTTTAATGTGTGCTAGGTGAAGACAAACTTTTGAATGTTAAGAGTTAATAAAGAGACACCAGCATAACATTTAAACAGTTTTCTGCCAAGTCAACTTTGTGAAACTCCAAATTCCCAGTTGCTATCCATTCAGCAATTTCACTTGAGCAGCTAATGATAGCAATTCAAGTCAAATTACACAAAAGAAAGAAAAAGAGCTTCCAAACATGTCAATATTTGTAAATATGAATCATCAAAAATAACTTACCTTAGGATTGGCTCATAAAATGCAGGATTCAAATGGATAGTCCTTGTAAAGAAAGTTCTAGAGGTTGTTTTCACATGTCACAACATGTCTTCTTCAGAAATACAGTAGCGTTCTGTTTAAAGACAGCCTCCTTACCGTTGAATCTAACATCATTCCCAAAATGCAATGCTACTCACAGTATATTACAGTATTTTCTTAAAAACAGTAATAATTGCCCAGACTGCATTATTTTTCACGGTGCAGTACCGTTTTCAATAGAAGCAGTATGATACTGTTCAGTTTTGGCCGTTTTATTACAGTAATTTGTCACGGTGCAGATCTTAACCCAACAACAGTAAAGGGCACCAAGGTGTAGGCCTATTTGCTGAGTGTATGTGGTATGTGTGTGGTCTCCTAGAATAAACAGAAATACAGAAATAAGTTTCAGGTGTTCTATCATTACACATTACACCACACTATTACAACTTAGATAAACTAAGAAGGAAATAAATAAAGCCTAAACAAACTTAACATCAGAATCACTATTCATAAGCGAACTAAAGCACATGAACTAATATCAATGCCTGTGCGCCTGTCAAGTACATCGCTCAGCGCTCTACAATACACATATAGCCCATAGCTCGGACCTAACGGTAAATAACGGTTAACGAATAAACTTCAAATCACTCATTTAACTCCAGTAAACAATCAAATATAGTAACTTGTCAATAACGCATACTTATAAGGCGAACACACATATTCTGCCCCTCTCACGTATCAGCACAGTGACTCTATTACCCCACCTGTTGAACGCAGCCTCTTGAATGTGACCGGTAGCCAATCAGAAAGCGCGGATTCTCCTCGTGCTTTCTGAGGGGAAACACGGAGGAAATCCCGAACGTAATAATACATACAATAACCGTTCCATTGCTTACGGTGATGTGATGACATCATCGCCGCCCCAACTACGGTATGCCCTAAGTGGCAAAAGTAACGCTGAACAGAAATCACCTAATACGAAAAGTAGTACTAAACAAACATAGACTATTTAAGGGGTCTTTTGAACATGGCAGCTGTTTAAAAAAAATTATAAAATAAATAAATAAACCAAGTCTTCTGATGCTGTTTTGTGTTATTTTAAACACCAAGAGAGTCGCTCTTTTTCCAACTTTTCTCAGTAAAGCCTGGCAGAAATAAAAGTCAGTCACCAAACACAGTTTTCCCAACACGTAGTGTAGGCTATATGTAAAAAATGTTGAGAATTTGGAAACAGTTGCTCTTTATTCACCAAGGTTATGGGGTAAGGAGAGGAATGAATGGATAATTCAGAAGCCTGAAATAATCTGTTCTCCCTCCATAATATGGGAACAACTTAACTTACAAGTTTTTTCTCTGTTTATTCCTCTCATCATCAATTATAAATCCTGTGATTTTGGTAGAATTTGCTCCTTGTTTGCCAGAGTTAAGAAGGGGGAAACATATGTAGCCGGCACATTCTGTCCATTATGCACACTTCCGTTTGCCCTTATAAGGAAGACGCTTTAAAAGCGGGTGGATCGCTGAGAGGTGAGAGTACAGGCTGATTCCTATACAGGAAACCTCCTCTTGAAGAGGACATACAGAGCTCTAACTTTTAGAGAAGGTTGGCTTGGTGCTGTTTCAGTTTTAGTTTGTTTTGGTTTCTGTATTGCATTAGTTTAGAATTTATGTTTGGGTTATTTATTGATTCAATTCTTTATTCTTTTGGGGGTTTGTAGTTTAAGGAAGAGGAGCTTTTATTGTCCAGCCCTCCAGGCTCGCTTGTAAATAAAATAACCTGTGCTGTCCCTGGTTCCAAGCTGTTTTATCTAGATTGAGGGAGTAGTGGAAGGGGAGTTTCTTCTTGTTGTGTTCTTCACAGGGAATCTTTCTTTTGTTGTGTGAGTGTGTTTTTGTTTAGGAACACATAGGTGTATTCAGTTATATTTGGTTTCTTTGTTGATTATTTCTTCCCCAAGCAGTCTGATTTTATTTAATCGGAATAACTGTTTATCCATAGGCCTGTCACGATAACAGATTTTCCTGGGCGATAAGTTGTCTCAAAAATTATTGCGATAAACGATAATATTGTTTGAAGACCTTTTTACATTGATTTAATGGAAATTACGTAATAATACATACAATTTCTTGCCAAAGATAGATACACTTTACTTTCAAAAGACACTTAACACTGGGACTGATACACAAAATAAATAACACAACTAAAAACAAAAATAAAATAGATTCTCAGTCTCCATTAACAATAAATGTACTTGAATAAAAACTAAACATAAAGCCAAAGTGGAAATAAATACTGCATTCAACCAAAAGAGTGCAGATTATGAAGTCTGTATAGTATATTGACCTTCAGTAATCATTAGATTTAAATAGAGAAGAATCCGACTGCCTGATGCAATAGTTCAAACTACAGGATTTTTTTTACCCCGGATGACAATTATTCGTTCGAAGATTGTCCCTTGTGTGTTACGGTAGATCATCGTTTCCGCTCCGATCTAAATCAAGGATTCGCCCAGACTGGGAGCTTAAAGCAGCCTGTTGAATGTGACCAGTAGCCAATCAGAAAGCGCGGATTCTCCTCCTGCTTTCGGAGGGGAAACACGGAGGGAATCCGGAACAGCTGACACGATGCAACCCGAAGTCCAGCAGATATCGGAAACGACATGAATGTTTATTCAACATTTCGTGCAAAGAAAATATAAATAACGAGGGGAGGAGTTGGGCCGAAATTTCTACCAGAAAACCCGGTAACTTTTCAGTTGTTCTTCGTTAACGTGACAGAAATAGGTTATAATGATTTTCATTCAGTCAGACTGACACTCGCCACATGCATTG
The DNA here is from genome assembly GCF_027474105.1 of Poeciliopsis prolifica. Lineage (NCBI taxonomy): Eukaryota > Metazoa > Chordata > Actinopteri > Cyprinodontiformes > Poeciliidae > Poeciliopsis > Poeciliopsis prolifica. The sequence continues at coordinate 4,023,653 of NW_026562402.1, forward strand.
CAGGTAGATTGTATCAAGGAATTGATTAATGCCTGGTTTCAATATAAGTTAACTGGATTTATTATTTTGTGTCCATTGTTGGATACAATACGGTTGTCGGCTAATGTCTCTCAGGTTTTGATAAAGGGCCGACAATCCGCGACATAACATCGTGCAGCGCGTGCGCTGGGCATTACACTAAGAAATAAGGAAGGGAGGGTCAGTGGAGAGCACCGGAGTTGAGCCTTTTTTTCATTCAGTGTCATCAACAGTAAGAGAAAAAAGCAGGAAGAAACGATATAGACGATAATTGAAATGACGTCAATAGTTTTAATTTAAAGTGCGATTAATTGATTTATCGTTTATCGCGACAGGCCTAGTTGTCAGCTGTAAAGTTTCCAGGGCCAGCTTAGATTTAGGATTTTAAAGTGGTCGATATTGTACAATAAAATGAATTGACTATTTATGCTTAAGGGTTATTGTGAGTAAATAAATTGTGATTAATTTGCATCAGTGCCTCTGATTATTTTTTACAAACTTATGTGTGATCTGGTAAAAAGAAAACACCAGAGAATTTAAGGTTCTTCACACGTAACTAAAGTTGTAACCAAGGTCACACATATATTTTAGGTGACTGAAATAATTTGTTCCCCCTCCATAAAATGGGAAGAAATTAATTTACTTTCAAGTCTTTAACTGTGTTTAATCCTCTCCTCATCAACAATAACTCCTGTGATTTTGGTAGAATTTGCTCCTTGTGTGCCAGAGTTATGATGAGGGAACCATATATTTTAGGTGACTAAAATAATCTGTTCCCCCTCCATAATAAGGGAACAAATTAATTCACCAACAAGTCTTTAACCTTGCTTATTCATCTCTTCATCAATAGCAAATCATATCAATTTGGTGGGATTTGCTCCTTATTTGCCAGAGATATGAGGGAGGAACAATATATTTCAGCTGACTAAAATAATCTGTTCCCCCTTCAAATTAGAAGGAATGCAATCCAATTTAGCAAAAGAATAAACTGCCTACAAAAAGAAAACTAGAGCAATTAATCAGATCTATCTTATAGATTACTACGAGATAAAATATAGAAAGAAAAGCACTGGGTGCTTTTATTCAGTCTAGATTAAAATGGATTGAGGAGGGTGAAAAAAATAGCAAATACCTTTTTAAAATGGAAAAAAGAAACTTTGAAAGAAAATCATTAACCAAATTAAATATAAATAATCCTTTTACAGAAGATTATTCAGTAATTTCAAAAATTTATATCAAATTTTTATAGAGATCTTTATTAAAATGATAACTGCACAAACTCTTTAGTAGAAGTGAACAAAGCTAATGACTTAAAAAGAGGATTGTGATGGAAAAACTCTGTAATGAGGACATAAAATGGGGCATCAGAAACTTTAAATCTAACAAGTCACCAGGCAATGATGGTTTTGATGGTTTGACAACAGAATTTTATCACAAATTTTTGACTGAAACTTCAGAATTTCTTCTCGCATTTTATAATGAATTTATTAACAATGAAGAACTTCCCTGTCAATAAAACAGGGTCTCATACATTGATTTTTTTTTAACTTTGGGAATGTTTTCATTAAAGCCTTTAAGCCTTTTTACAGAGATAACAACAGTTCTATAAAACTTTTATATGCCACATCTAGCCCATTTAATATCATTAAAGGGGATCTGCAGGGATGTCCAGCCTCCCCTTGAATTAGTTCCTTAAATTGAAGGAACTAATATAATGAAAAATAAATTTACAAACGGGTTTATCAGTTACAAACTTTCTCCACTCCCATAAATAAACATAGATGGGATTATTTGAGCCAAAAATTGTACTGTGGAGTGCAATCTTTTTATTGCCTCATAAATATAAAAGTACTAATAGAATCAACACATTTTTATTTAAGATTTTACATAGTTAAAAATATAATGTTTCGTTTCTCTCCAGGCGTCAGCAACAACTGTTCTTTTTGTCAGTGTGAAGGTGAAAGTATTGAACATTTATTTGTTCTTAAACTACATTAATTTGGTCGGCTTGCAAAAACTCCTTAAAACAATATTTCTTTCCATTTTTTAATCAAATTTACATAATTTACTAATCTTTAACAATTAAACTTTTTCTTTAGATGAAATATAAATAGTGGATCTTATAATCACAGAAAATATTATGTCCACAAGATGAGATGGAGTGAAAAAAATCCCCTCTTTTACTAATTTTCTAGAAACTGACTTAAAAATGGATATTGCCTCTTTTGAAAGACTTAACTTTAATAATAAGAGACTGGTAAAAAAATTTTTTAACTCTTCTATTTGAATATATTTTTGACACTTTGTCATGAAAACCATCTGTATGTATGTTCATGTTATTTGTTTGAAATAAAATTTAAGAAAAAGAAAGAGTTTGGAGGTTCACTTAGGGACTGTCAACAAATTTCCAAACCAAAAACTTGTGACAAACAAATACAAATAGATGTTTTGCTGTGTGACCAACTTACACAAGAAAGTGGTAATTTATGGTATTACATGAGACACATTATTTTCTATTGATTTGTTAGGTCACTTCAAATATTTTAAGTAATTTTAATATTAAATAATTTAATATTAAATAATTTTCTTCAATAATTTTCTTCAATTCTTCAATTGACTCCAAATCAATGTGAAATTGTTCTACTAGTCTGTATAAATGAGTCAGTCAATTTTATTCCCTTTTAACTCATTTAAAAGAAAAGATTTTTTGCTATTCTTTGGTCAAAATATAATATTTTTCTTCAATAGTTTATAGGTCATGTGACATATTCACTCAAAAAAATAAAGGGAACACTCAAATAACTCATCCTAGATCTGAATGAATGAAATCAATATGGAGATAATTTCCACCTGTTGTCTATTCCATTTGCACAACAGCAGGTGAAATTGATTGTCAATCAGTGTTGCTTCCTAAGTGGACAGTTTGATTTACTTGGAGTTATATTGTTTGAGTGTTCCCTTTATTTTTTATATAAATAAATAAATATATATATCTGATACAGTATCTTAGCATCGTATATGTATTAAACATATCAGCCTGTATTTCATGAATAAATATAATGTACAAGTTTCACTTTTTTAATGGAATTACTGATTTACTCCAACTTTTTTATATTTTAATTTTATGACCAAAACCTACCGAACCTGTTTCTTTTCCAGTAGTTGACTTGATGCTTCAGTGTTTATGTTTGTAGCAGATTGACAATAATGTTTAGCTATTTATAACAATTCATATAATCACTTCAACATTCAGTAATAATTTCACATATTGGATGCTTTTCCTATAATTTTCAGCCCTGCTTCCTGCAACAGGCTCCTGAGTTCTTACAGGTTAACAGTTTGTGTGTTTCTGTGTTTCTTGTCTTGCAGATGAAAACTTTCAGCATTTGGTTTCACAGTTCAGTTCATCCTGCATCTCCATGAGATGATGTGTTCAGCTCCAGAGAAGTTTAATCCTGCCTTTAACAATGATCTGTTGGGTGGCAACATCTATGTTACTGGTAAATTTATTTATGACATAAAAATGTGTATTTCATTAGACTGCTTTTTTTACATTATATTTTTAATGGTGGCCAAGTGTAAACTCAGTGCCTTCATAATCAGATCCATGGTTTATTTGCAGTTTCATTTTAAGTTTATGTCTTGAAAACAAATGTCTTTTTTGAGATCTCACCAGTTTGTGTTAAAAAATGCTGAGGCAGGTATATACTAGTGTTTGAAGGAGAGTGCACAGCTTTTTGACCAATAGAGTGCAGTACTTAGTTTAGCTTTGCCTCCATCTGGTGTTTTACCACTTTTTGCTACTACATGGAAATCGATGAATGTCCAGGACAAAGTATTCAGATAGTAGAGAAGGAGACTCCCAGCTAAACTGTTTCCAGATAAACACGTCAATCTGATGCCAAAATAATGCAGTGTCAGCAGTGTTTGCCCATAAGATCCAGAACTTTCCCCATGTGGTTGGTTGTGGTGACAGATCTAAAGAAATAGAAGTAGCAACAGGATGAATCTTAATGACGGTGACATTTCAAACAGTGTTGTGCTGGCACAGAGGAACAAAATGGTTCATCAAACCACATGCATTCATTTACAGAGGTGTAAAGAAATGTTTGTCCACTTCCTGATTTCCTTTTGTTACATATTTATCACCCTTCACTGTTTCCGAAAGCAAACCATTGTAAATATTAGTCAAAGACAACAAAAGCAACAGAACAGATGTTGAAATGGACAAAAAATAAAATCAAATTGCAGATTTTAAATGAAAATGTTTATTCATGAAGAAAAGAAAAAGTTCAGGTCCACATGACTGTGTGACAAAATGATTTCCCTCTCTGCTAAATCACAGCTGAGTTAACTGTGTACAGCTACACCTGGGCTGATTACTGCCACAGCTGATCTTAATCAAGCCATTACTTAAACAGGACCTGCATGACAAAACTCCAAAATAAAGCCAGACATCAGGCTGAGATCCAGAGAAGTTCAGGAACAAATGAGAACAAAGAAAAAAACTTTAAGGTTCTTTCCACTTTTCCAGAACTTGCCTCATTGATCCCCAAGACCTCTGAGAAAACTTTCAATGGACTCTTTGGAAGCTGTGAGTCCCATTAGATTTGGTGTGACATTGTACAGCATTCAGAAAATGATCACACCTGCAGTTCAACATGATGGTCTTAGTGTGTTGGCCTGTTGCTGTTTTGCTGCTCAGAAGACTTTAGAGTGGCCTAGTCAAAGTCCTGACCTGAACCCTATTATGATGCTGCCTGATGACCTTAAAAATGTTGTTCATGCTGGAAAACTCTTCAGTGTGGCTGAATTAGAAACATTCAGCAAACATTAAAGGAAAGAAATTCCTCCACAGCTGAAAAAGACTCACTGCATTGTATCATTTACGCTTGACCACTGTGGTTGCTAAAAGTGATCCAACCAGTTATCAGGCTTAGGGATAAATCACTTTTTCACACCACTGTAGATCCTGAGTCCCATGACTCCACATTTCTCAGCATAAAGTCAGCAGTCATGACATAAATATGGCTTCCTGGTAGATTTGATAGAACTGGAGGAAGGTCTGATGACTTCAACCAGAGACAAAAAGTTTGTCTGGTTGATCAGAGATTGAGGATGTTTAATCAAAAAGACAAATGGAGCAGATACACCTGGGCAAAAAACAAGAAATAGACAAACTATAAGCAGCAGTAAAATACTGCTTAGTTTAACTACCATATTGACCTCTGACCTTAACTGAGGCAGTGATGCCCTCAGAGCTTTAGATGTTGTTCTCAGTTCTTCTGTGACCTGAAGAGGTCGTTGATTCCCCTTGGAGTCATTGTGGTGGACTCCTCATTACTTGGAAGATTCTTCACTATTCAATCATAATAACCCATGAGCAGAGCATGAGTTTATGGGTTCTTGATCATGATTCTCACTGAGGTTTTCTGTCATCTCAAAGACTCAGTAATGATTGTGGAACCTTTTTTAAAGACTGATAGATACCAGTGAATTTATTTCTCATTGTAAATCTCTTCATATCAGTGGGGTGTCAAGTGCTGCTGTTTGAGATAGTTTAGCTTTCTTTATGTTGTCAGAAAAGTTCTAATGAAGTGATATCTCAATTCTACTGGTCAGACTGCAGGTTCAGAACTTTTCTGATAAATAAAATGATCTTTTAGAAAGTACTTTTTGTATTCACTCGGATTATGTTTGTCTGATATTTAAAATGTGTTTTATAATCTGAAACATTTTGGTTTGACAGAAAACCAAAATCAATAAATCTGCATGTAAATCAGATTTGGGTCTCTAGCACTAAATGGTATAGATTGTAGTTTTTTTGGATATAAATAGTCCTGTAATGTTCCTTGAGATGAAATGTGTTGAGAATTGAAATTTTCTCAATTCAATTCAGTAATTGCAGCAACTAAAGCCAAGGACAGGTTGACATCTGTTAGAAGTTAATCTAATAATATAAATGACTGTTATAAGACTATTAGACAGAAATGCACAAAATATTGAAAATCTCTTTAATATAAGAATACCTGATGGTTACTCAGAAAGTCAACCTGACAGTGCAAATATCTGTCAGAAATTTCTGATATCTGACACAAATAAAATATTACAGAAAAATATTGACTGATAAAACAAATCAAAAAACCTTATTTTTGAGTTTTTTTGTAGAGGAATGGACAGGGTGTGTTAATGAAATCTATCAAATGGAAAGATTAATATTCTCAATCCATTTTCAAAGTTCTATGGTCAAAGTGAGTGTCATATGTTAACCAAAAACAATTTGCATGAATATTGGATTGATAATAATTAGTGGAAAGAGTTTTCATCTTCAGGAAGTGTCTATTTGCTATACAATTTTCTTATGGTTATGTACATAAGAGTAACATGTTTTCAAAGTGCTGCTCCTTTGCTCCCTCTTTGTGTTCTGTTTTTATTTTGTTGTAAATGTAAAGAATAAATGTAAAGAAAATGTAAATGATCACAGACTGTAACCTTGAGGTGGAATCAGGCTTTTATAACCTTCAAAAATCTTCATTGCTTCAAAAATAACAAATTAAATGTCTGTCTGTCCAGCTATTAATGTGGCACTAATATAGAACTGCTAAAGGAAATAATCAAAACAAGGAAAAAAATAGTGATAGAAAAACTGTTCTTTTTCTTCACAGATGATTCTGATGAGAGATTTCAGAGTCGATTCAGCCACATGTCATATAACTGAGTACAGGACAGGTGATGAATGCTGTTCTGTGTGTCCTGCTGGTACGTCTCAGTTATGAATTACTGTTTATTCTGATACAGACTCTGTTACAGTTAAGCTGCTTTCATTACCTGAATTTTGTTCATCATGCAAAGCACCATTCTGCTCTTTAAAATGAAAAACTGTTTTTTTGTCAACAGGGAGTCGTGTCAAAATAGACTGTACAGAGTTTAAAAGCACATCCTGCCAGAAATGCTCAGAAGGGACTTATATGGACCTGCCAAATGGACTAAAGAGATGCAATCCATGTTCTACCTGTGATTCAGGTGCAGTTCCTTGACTGTTACTTTTCAACTTGTTTTTTTGTTTTATTTTATTTTATTTTCCATAGGAAAATCTGCTTACAACCAAATATTTGCACTGAATTTAAAAAAATTGAGTATTACCTAAGATCTTCAGAATGGCTTTTATCTTCCAATAAATGTGAGAAAATGACCTCACTGATTGAACTCTTGTTGTTGCTCATCATATTACTTTTAGTTAATTATTTAATTACTTAGAATCCACAAAGTCACATCTATTCTGCTGTGATGTTTTTGTTTTCTTTAAATGGACCTATTATGCTTTCTTGTTATGATAGGTATGGGCTATATAGAACATATTCATTACATTTCTTGCACAAAATGTATTCTCAAATGATGACATTTCACCTTTGATGTCTGCCTATTTTGAGGTCCTTTCAGAATGAGCTGGCCACGCCCTCCAAATCACTGTTTTCTCACTTTATACATGTGAAAATGGTTGGAAACAGATGTGCAATAGTACAGAGGGACATATTTGACCAGTGGGACATAAGACCCAGACTCTGCATGGGTTGCTAGGTGAGAGGCAGTGGCCACTGATAATGAGTTTTCTCCATACATGTGTAATCTGTATATGTTCACAGGAGCTGGTCTGAAGGAAAAGCTAAGCTGTGAACTAACTACAGACACAGTTTGTGAACCAATGGAGGGATTCTTCTGTACAGACCTTAAATCAGAAGGTTGTGCTGTAGCACAGAAACACAGGAGCTGTGAACCAGGACAGTACATCAGCAGGAATGGTTGGTTTGATTTTCTTCAACATATTCTCTGATTTTTAGATTAATTCTGAGTTTGAACATTTGAAAAGAATAAACTTGTTGATCAGAACTAAAAATCAGATCAAAATCTTCTGACTAACATTAAACTGGTTTATACAGGAACAGCCTCCACAGACACAGAATGCTCTGAATGCAGCAGTGGATCATTTTCTGATGAAACTGTGTTTTCAAGTCAGCAACACAGACAGTAAGATTAGTCTCTTGCAAGCAGCATGAACACAGGATAATGTCTTCCCAAGTGATTGACCTGGATTTATGTATCTGTTATTTCAGATGTGAAAAAGAAAACCTGCAGCTGATAAAAGCAGGAACAGCTTCAGCTGATGCTGAATGTGGAGAAAAAAGTTCCAACACCACAGGAGTTGTGATCTTTGTTCTGGTGGTTTTATTAGTTTTAGGTGGAGCAGCAGTGATTGGTATCTGGAGATATCAAAAAACCAAAAAACCAAGTGAGATGAATAAATGTAAATTAAAATCTGAGCATTTAAAAAAGAATTGCTGTTTAATAATTGTAACATTTCACTTTTGACAGACAGCTGTGCAAATCAACAAGAACTGGTAAGTAGGTTTATAACTGAACTGTAATGTGAACAGATATTGATGCCAATATTTATGTTACCAAATAATTTGTTTTATCTTCTACACAAAAGGGCAAACCAGAAGAATACCCTTTGACTGTATCAGGTAAGAACTTTTCTCTTTTCTTGAATAATATCAGACTGATTGTTTTCCTGGGCATTATTCTGAAAAACAGATATTTTTCTCTTAAGAAGGAAATCAAACTCATTGCCTTCCATCAATATTTAATCGATTTGGTGTCTTTTTTCTTTTCTATGTACAGTGCAAGAAACCAAAAACTAAACACATGGAAGAAAATTACTGATCACTACAGATCAAATGTTTCAGGGTCTGAGTTGAACCAAACTAGATACTGATCCTTTGTTTTTACAGGGATCAGAAAGAGCAGCTAAAACTCAACATTCTTTCTCTACCAGCCATGGTTATCACCCTACATCCATCACATGGACGTAAGATATTTCGACTGTTTAATGTCGAAGTATCAGATCTGTGATTGTAGAATGATTAGATTAGATAATAGACAGTAACTGGCTTCTACATGTACAGCTTTTTATAAAGGTCAGAGGCAACAAAGTACTTCAGACTACACTCAATCATTCACAGACACACAAGCTGATGATTGCAAGCCACAGATTTCTTAGTGCAGTCTGACAGAAGAGAGGCTGCCATCCACCAGCAGCACCAGGTCCTCTGACCACCAGCAGGTGAAGCAGATAAACTGTCTTTCCCAACGACACAACAACAGAGATGAATGGAGCAGAGACTGAACCAGCAGCGATCAGCACCAGCAAGACAGGTGGACTGTCTTCAGCAAGACAGGTGGACTGTCTTCAGCAAGACAGGTGGACTGTCTTCAGCAAGACTGGTGAACTGTCTTCAGCAAGACAGGTGAACTGTCTTCAGCAAGACAAGACTGGTGGACTGTCTTGCCCAAGGACACAACGACAGAGGCAGGTGGAGCCAGGATAGAACCAGCAACCTGCTGATTGCAGGGCAAAGTCCTACCAGTAAATCAGTATTTCCATGTGAAATGAAACTGTCATTTGTACAGTTTTTTAAGAAACCTGCTTTTTCAGAATCTTAGGGACTTTATCCACAAGAACCTGACATGAAATTGTAATATTGCTAATATGTTTTTAGGTTTAATGAAAGCCTTAAAAAAACATCTAATATTACATCTGAACATCTAATATTACATCTGAACATCTGATATTGCAGTTTTTGTTGTGTTTTCTTATTTATAGATTAAAAATGCATGAATGCATAACTTTGTACATAACATTTCCTTTTTTTAAATAACATCATTTAAAAAATGCCCAAAAAGTTACTTCACCATAATGACCTTTGTAGCAAAGTGGTGAAGATGTGAATTACTAGTGTTGTTAATAAGTTAATTGTTCTGCTCTGTGGTGACTATAGATGTAACTTTAGATGAGAATCTAATTTGATCCCAGCTGAGAGTGAAAGAAAACTTTCTGAAACTAGGATAGTTGCTATCATGAATGTTCTGTTTCTGACAGTACAAAGTACAACAACATGGGCCACAAGTTGACAATATAGATTCTGGTGGTGTTGAATGAAATAAGTCTGATATTAACAAAAAGACTATTTATTGAGTCGATGACAGATACACAGATTGTCTAGATGCTCAAAGGTGTACATATTCAACACAAACAGTTGAGCACCATCTTTTTCTGTATTGAGGTTTAAAGTAAAGTTAACATTGTGGAGCAGCCCAGCCAGAGTCCTGCCTTCAGTCTGATGAGAATCTCAACCAGCTTATTATGTGAGCTTATGCTGAGCTTATTATGTGAACCACTTCACAGTGAAAAGCAACTAAGAACAGTTGCAAATGGGATAATAATTAAACATTGTTGTGATGATGTGCTAAAGACGGAGAGTTGGGAAGAGCAGGAGTTTCTTAAAGAGATAGAAACTCAATTAAGGCATCTCGACTACCTAGTTAGAATTGTATTTGAAACTTAATCAGTTACAAATTTAATGATGGAACGTGACATAATGTCATGTTTTTGATTGTTGCTTCAATGTTGCAGGACTTTGTGTTTTTGTGGTTATTTTGTAAAGCATTTTGAATGCCTTGCTGATGAAATGTGCTATACAAATAATATTTGATTTTTATTGATTGATGAAATTAAGTCAATTTTTTTTATGTTTGACATGTAACATTTTTACAATGACTGAAGGTAACAGTTGCAGTTATTAGCTATAAAATAGCACAAAAAATGCATTAAAATGCCCCTTCAACATCAGTTAAACTTTTTCAGTTGATTATTGAGCAGAATATAATGTTCTATGTGGTATTTTAATGTTATGAAAATAAAAACTGATTATTATTAAAAAATGTTTTGAATCCTTTCCTACCTACTGCTTGATTAAATGGAAATTATAAATTTAGATCTGCCAGTTGTCACTTTGGTTATTCTGTTTGTATTTTAGTATATTTAGGCAAGTGTCATGATTTGTTGGTTGGTTGATGGAGGATCCAAATGCGACAGAGATTTGGAGTAGGTAATTTAAAAATATATAAATCTTACAAAAAATATACAGAGATCGGAACAGAAAACATCATAAATCCAAAGAAATCTAAACAGAAACATTCCAGAAAGGAGGCATGGACGGAACCAGTGAGGAGAGACAGATGAAGAGATGTGAGTATTGGGAGGTTGAATGTTGAAACAAAGGATCGAGCTAATTGACTGGCAGTTTGAAGGTGTGAGTGGATCCAGAGAGAAAATGGCACAGAGGGTGGGGAAGAGGAGAACAGGAAATAAATCTAACAAATCTGAAGAATAACTAGACTAAGGAAAGAATAAAATCAGTTATAAAGCACAAAACTAGAAACACTAAAGCAAAACAAACTGGACTGATTTAGTTTCTGTTTTGATCTGATCAAAGAATAGGACTAAAGAACACAAGATAATGAAACTAATCATTTTCAAAGCAACTCACCAACTCGGTCTGGAGCGGCCAATAAGTTAACGTGCTGAACAAGCAGCGCTCATGTTGAGCACGCGCGTGTTTTGCCGCCTGGGCGCAGCGGAGAGGCGAAAAGACGCAGAGGAACCTGTGTCCTAACAGTAAGGGCTTTGTGTGAGCCATTCATTCATGTGATCCAGATAGATGCAGCAATGTGTTTAGCAAGAGTGATGAATTCAGGAATGTGGTTTTTTAGCTTGCAGCAGACTTTGGAGCATGAAGCAATGACAGGAAATGAGTTTTAACAGGACGTCTGGAGACGATCAACCTTTACTTGTTGAGAGCCGATTGATTATGATGAGAGTTGAATCGAGTTTACGCCTATGTGATTATCTTCTTATAAAGGGAACTATGAATGTTTCATTTGTTCCGTAACCCTCTAAATTAACGATGAAGTAACAAAATACCTTTGACTTTATAAAATGATAACAAGTTCAACGTATCATTTTGGCGCAGACATCTTGATCATCTCCTGCTCCGTGTGCGCAAAGGCAAATAGAACAGTTTCGGTGCAGGTATATAAATACACCTGTCTATGTCACATGTAGAGACAATAGAGGGACAGAGCTGACTGTTCAGTCCAGGTTTCTGCTGTAAAGATCTGGAAGTCGAGCCAAAGTCACACTATACTAACTTAATATTAAACGCCATTATAAAGGCACAAGATGCGGAACTGAAAGAGAAACCAGTCATTGGAGTTTATGTTTGTGAAGATAAGTTTGTTGAATTTACATATAAAATAACTTCGTTTTATTTATTTATTTATTTGAATGTAAATACCAGTCGTTATTTAAATTTTCCTGAAGGTAAGTTTGTTATGTGTGCGTGTGTGTGCGTGTGCGTGTGTGTGTGTGTGTGTGCGTGTGCGTGCGTGCGTGTGTGTGTGTGTGTGTGCGTGTGTGTGTGTGTTTGCGTGACTAAGGATTCATTTCAAAATCCATCTACGTCACAGACTTCAGTAACAGCAGAGAACAGTTGAGGTTTAGCTGGGAATAATGGCTGTTTGCTGATCATAATACCAGTGACTCACATTCAGCTGACAAAATGAACCCAAGTTATTTTACATGTAAATTCAACAAACATACCTTCACAAATATAATGGTGTGTTAATCTTAAGTTAATTTTGGGTGTCTATGGTGTCATTTTTAACCTCTGTGCATTATAGCAGAACCTGCTGTATTTTCTGCACTGGCTGCAGATTCCTGCATGTCTATTTTCTCTCTGACACTTTAAGGATCGTAAACAAAGGTCATAATTGCTGCTGGGGGTTGAAGTCTCTTTCAAACTGCTTTGTTGAGCAAAAATCTGTTTCCTTATCTTCTGTGTGATGTAACTGTGAGGAAATAGGTTTTCCTGACTAGGGGGTCTGTGAGGTTTTGCACCAAGCGCTCATTTTGGTGTCACACAACCAATCTCAGTGTGACACAACAAAAATAAAGTTAATTTTCTTTTTAAGAATGTCCATTTCCATGTCAAACACATGTCTAAACGGACACGTGTTCACCGTAGTGCAGAGGTTCACCTGCACCAAGATGAATACAAGTGAATGTTATTTGGAATTAAATTAAAGAATATGTAATTATAATGAATTCCTTTCTTCTGTGTTATCTTGAACTTGAGGAAAATGTAGTGATTGCTGTTGATACTTGAAGGGCACCACACCCTCATGCTTTCACTTTCTTTTACAGGCTCAGAAATTTGGATTTGTTGAGCTGCAGAGAAGTTCACTCCGACCTTGGAGAATGATTTCAAGAAGAAAAACTTGTGCTGCGACGCTCGTGCTCCTGGTAAATCTATTTAGTAATGGATCATTTAATACAATATTGTTTCTTATAAAAATGGTAATTTCATGGCTGATTTGAACTTTCAGTGTCTTCATTATTACATCAATATATTAAGAAAACAAATTTATTTGTATCCTTTTTTTTGGTCTACAAAAAAAATACATATTTTAAGATGTCTAAAAGTGTTGCTCAATGTATTCAAGTGACACAGGTGAAATGTAATACGTTATATTTACTTATCTTGCAGAGTACATTCTTTGTATATTAGTAGTTTTTAAATTATGTACTTTAATTTTTCCATTAAAAAAACAACTTTTGCATTCACTCAGGTTATGTTTGTCTGATTCTTAAAATGTTTTATAAGCTGAAACTTTTAGGTTTGACAGAAAAGCAAAAAGAAGGAATCTGCGTGCCATCAAATTTAGATCTCTAGAACTAAATTGTATAGATTGTTGGTTTCTGGATATACAGTAAATAATCTTGCAATATTTCTTGAGATAAAATTTGTTGTGAATTGAAACTTTATAGATAATTGAGCTAGAATCAATAATTGTAACTGATGCTATAAAATGGTTGACCTCTATTAAAAGCTAACCTAACATTATAAATGATGATATAAATTAATATGGTAAAACTGAACTGCTAAAGTTAATCAAAACAAGGCAAAGAAATAACTAATGAAAAGTGGATTTGAGCCTTTCTACAGTAAATTGGTTCTAATCTTTGAAAAACCTTTTCACAGATGATTCTGATGAGAGACTTCAGAGTCGATTCAATCACATGTCATCAAACTGAGTACAAGATGGGAGAGAAGTGCTGTGTTATGTGTCCTATTGGTATGTTCCAGTTAGTTATAAATGACTGATTATTGTCATAGAGACTCTGCTTGCTTTCATTGCCTGAATCTTGTTCATCCTGCAACACATCTTGTTCCTTGAAATGATATAGACGTTTTATTCTGAAATACCTCGTTACAGTCTCACTGCTTCCATTGCCTGAAGTTTGTTCATCATACAGAGGATCATCCTATGCTTTAAATTGAGAAACTCTTTATTTTCCAACAGGTAAAAGAGTCAAAGCAGACTGCACAGAGCTTGAAACTACGTCCTGTTCGTCCTGCAGAGATGGGACTTTCATGGACCAGCTTAACGGACTAAAGAGATGCAATCCATGTTCTACCTGTGATTCAGGTGCAGACAAAATATCCCACTTACTCTACGTGGTTGATCCTTTTCATCTCGCTAATTTCAGTAAATGATGTTATTGAACAGAATGAGCAGCATTCATGTCATGATTGGAAAAAGATTCAAATTTATTTAGAATGCAGAAATATAATTTCTGTAGTCTTTACTAATCTTAGTGATGTTGAACTGCTATTATTTTGAACACAAACATAATTATTGAATTATTCTAATATTTCTGCTCTTCTGTGTCACTTAAAGGTTCATCATGTTGGTGTTAGTTTCCTCCATACATGTGTAATCTGTATATGTTCACAGGAGCTGGTCTGAAGGAAAAGCTAGGATGTAAACTAATTGCAGACACAGTTTGTGAACCAATGGAGGGATTCTTCTGTACAGACCTTAAATCAGAAGGTTGTGCTGTAGCACAGATACATAGGAGCTGTGAACCAGGACAGTACATCAGCAGGAATGGTTGGTCTGATTCTCTTCATCTCATTCTCTGAATTTTAGAAGCAATGTTCTGACTTTTGAATATTTGAAAAGAATAAACTTGTTAATCAGAACTGAAAGTCAGATCAAAATCCTCTGACTAACATTAAACTGGTTTGTGTTTATACAGGAACAGCCTCCACAGACACAGAATGCTCTGAATGCAGCAGTGGATCATTTTCTGATGGATCAATGTTTTCATGTCAGCCACACAGACAGTAAGCTGGTATCTTAAAAGCAGCATAAACTCAGGATGATGTTTTACCAAATAATTTACCAGGATTCATGTTTATTATTTCAGATGTGAAGAAGAAAACCTGCAGCTGATAAAAGCAGGAACATCTTCAACTGATGCTGAATGTGGAGAAAAAAGTTCCAACAACACAGGAGTTGTGATCTTTGTTCTGGTGGTTTTATTAGTTTTAGGTGGAGCAGCGATTGGTGGTGTTTTAATCTGGAGATATAAAAAAAGCAAAAAACCAAGTGAGATGAATAAATGTAAATTAAATTCTGAGCATTTAAAAAAGATTTACTGTTTTAATAATTGTAACATTTCATTTTTAACAGACAGCTGTTCAAATCAACAAGAACTGGTAAGTAGGTTCATAACTGAACTGTAATGTGAACAGATATTGATGCCAATATTTATTTTACCAAATAATTTGTTTTATCTTCTACACAAAAGGGCAAACCAGAAGAAGACTGTTTGAATGGACCAGGTGAGAATAATTTTGTTCTTTCCTTGAATAATATCAGACCGATTGTTTTTCTGGGCATTATTCAGGAAAAACATAGATTTTTCTCTGTCAGGAAAACAAATCAAACTGATCTGATTCTGCTTGAGCTGTTTGCTCTGAATGTTTCCATCAATATTTAATTGATTTGGTGTCTTTTTTTTATTTTCTATGTACAGTGCAAGAAACCACAAACTAAACACATGGATGAAAGTTATTGATCACTGCAGATCAAATGATTCAGGGTCTGAGTAGAACCAAACTAGATACTGATCCTTTGTTTTTACAGTGATCAGAAAGAGCAGCTAAAACTCAACATCCTTTCTCCACCATCCATGGTTATCACCCTACATCCATCACACTGCACAGGAGAAAAAGATGTAGAACTTGACTGTTCAATGTCGAAGTATCAGATCTGTGACTGTAACCCAGAATGATTAGATTAGGTGATGGACAGTAACTTGTACTTGTACAGCACTTTATGAAAATGAGAGGCACCAAAGTACTTCAGACTACACTCAGTCATTCACACAATCAAGCTGATGGTTGCAAGCCACAGATTTCCTACTGCAGTCTGACAGAAGAGAGGCTGCCATCCACCAGCAGCACCAGGTCCTCTGACCACCAGCAGGTGAAGCAGATGAACTGTCTTGCCCAACAACACAACAACAGATGAGTGGAAGCGACCAACACAGACTGAGCAGCTTTGTTCCTCTGCTGCAAATGGCTAAAACTAAGGGCAGACTATAATTCTAAAACAATGCCAAATATCAATGTGGTTGTTCATATCTTCTCTTTCTGTTTTTTGATTGGTCCAAATTGAAATTATACCAGAGACAACCCAAGTGAAGGGGAGAAAGCCCAGACTAGGCTAAGGGAGATTTAAATTGAGTGAAATTGCACAAGAAAGCGATGTCCACTCAACTGTTGATTGTTTAATTTGAGAGTTTGTGTAATCCAGAATGGATATAGGTATTGTACAACAAATCATGTCATTTTATGTAGTTCTGTAAGAAACCTGAGTACTCTGAACCTCATTAATAATTTCATCTGCAAGTTTTAAGATCACATTAACCAACCTCTGAGCAGCTGTATTTGTAATGAGATTATTTTACATACAGATGGATTCTATTTAATCACTAACCATCTTCAGGTAACTTTTGAAGGCAAAAGGGGACTGGATACTTTTTCACTTTTTATTTGGAAACATTTTTGAATGTATAATGAAGATCATATATAATTTTCTTTCCACTTCACAATTGTATACAATGTTTTGTAGGTCTTTCACATTAAACTCCAATGAAATACATTTTATATTTGTGTTTGTAAATGTGACAACATATGGAAAGGCTCCAGGGATCTGAATACTTTTGCATCCCACTGCAATTTAAAAACTCCTGCAACGTTATATTTTTTAAGAAGGACTTCCTTCTTAGAAACCTTGACTCCTGCTTCTCAGCTCCAATGATTATTTATAGCATTTTTTATGAGAGATAACAAGCAAATTTACTTGGAATTTTGCAACTTCACTGGAGCTCATCTTGAAAAGTTTCCACCCAAAAATGACTTTTCTTAAATAAACGTGAGTTTATCTTTAAAATATGTTTTAACTGCATATGTATCTAAACACTAAATTGCCAACAGTATTTGCTCACCCATCCAAATGATCAAAATCCGGTGTATAAAATGAAGCATCTAATTATACAGACTTTTTTTTTTACAAATATTTGTGAAAGAGAGGGTTGCTCTCTAGAGCTCAGTGAATTACAGCGTGGAACTGTGATAGGATATCACCTCTATAACAAATCCAGTCGTGAAATTTCCTCACTCTTAAATATTTCACAGTTAACTGTCAGCTGTGTCATGAGAAAGTGAAAGTGTTTGGGAATGACAGCAACTCCGCCTCCAAGTGCTAGTAAATGGTCAGTGGCTGCTGAGGCACAAAATGCAAACAAGTTGCCAATTTTCTGCAGAGTCAGTCACTACAGGTCTCCAAACTTCATGTGTCTTTCAGACTACCTCAAGAGAAAGCTTCATGAAATGGGTTTCCATGATCGAACAGCTGCATCCAAACCATACATCACCAAATGCAATGCAAAGCCACTGGGCTCTGGAACAGTGAAGGCTTATTCTCTGGAATGATTAATCACTCTGGAAATCTAATGGACAAGTCTGGGCTTGGCGGTTGCCAGGAGAACAGTTCTTGTCTGACTGCATTCTGTCAATTGTAAAGTATACTAAAGGAGGGATTATGATGGGTTTGGCCCCTAAGTTCCAGTGAAAGGAACTCTGAATGTTTTGGCACATCAAGACATTTTGAACAATTCCAATTTTGTGGGAACAGTTTGGAGTTGGGCCCTTTCTTTTCCAACATGACTGTTCATCAGTGCACAAAGCAAGGTCCATAAAGACCTGGATGGCAGAGTCTGTCGTAGATGAACTTGATTGGCCTTACTTTTGTGCAGAACACTTGAATTAGATGAATTAGAACAAATACTGAGAGCCAGGCTTTTTCCTTCAACATCAGTATGTGACCTCACAAATGGTCTTCAAGAAGAATGGTCACAAATCTCCATCAACACACACCTGAACTTTGTGGACGACATTCCCAGAAGAGTTGAAGCTGTTCTAGATGCAAAGGCTGGACTGACTTCACATTGATCCCTATGGGTTAGGAATGGGATGTCACTCAAGCTCATATGAGAGTATGGTATTAAGGTATTACTTAAACATGACAATATAAATAATCATTTATTACATTTTTAAATGAAACTGGATTGTGAATATGAATTTAGTTTAGGCAAAAAACTCCAGGACAGTAGATGGCGATATAACATTTAAATGTCGCCATAAAACCCAAGAAGAAGAAGAAGGCGGAAGCCAGAGATTCAAGTGGGAAAATGGCGGGTGGTTTCACAGATAAACATTTTGCTCATCGCGTTTATGACTCACTGCAGGTAAATAAAGTTAATTTGGGTCAGACCATTGTTTAATGTTATGATACTCTCTTAAACTGGTTCGGCTCTGAATGCCTAATAATAATAGTTTCCACCACCCCGTTATGTTAATGATGTTTAACTGAGATCAGATGAATGTTTGTAGAAACTTTCAAATCTGAACATATCTTTAAAGTTAGTTCGAGGTTGCTCTTCATTTCGTCCTGAAAGACTCTTTGCTGTTCAGTGACTTGTTTAAGTGAAACTTTCTTGTCAACATCAGGCGGTGATCTGTCGTTCACAGCCTCCTTATAGAAACACAGCAGAACTGTGAAGAAATGTCCTGTAATAAATGTGTTTTGTCTCCAGAAGAGAGAAAAAGAGGCCACTGTTATTGTTTAATAAAAATATTGTGTATGTAGTTGATAGGTGAGAACATTTTTGTTCCTCATGGAAGCTATTATATAGTTCTAAACATAAAGAAGATAAATCTGAAGTAATTATTAATATTTCAACTAATATTAATCACAGGGTGCTTTATGTATAATTCTGTCCACAATTTACTATTATTATGCAATCAACTTACAAGTGAAACTCACCAACTTCCCTCTTTAGTTTATAAAGAGAACTTATTAGTGAAGGTGTTTTGTTTTGGAGGCTTTGTCGTGTCCCTTGGTGCAGGACCTGTACCTGCAGGAGGAGGAGAGCATGCTGGAGCTGCTGTGTCGCCCCTCGACGCTCCGCACAGACATCCTGACATGGATCTGCCGCAGGTACGTGCACCGTACTCCTCGCTGAATCACTGGAAAATTGACTGGCATTAACAGATGCACGGTGATCCCTTGTCATAATTTTGCTTTTCAGAATCAACCCCAAGTTTGGAACTTCTGAAGCAAAGTCTGCAGAGTCCAAGGATCCTGACGGCTTAGAGAAAAGTGAGCGTGGCTTTACTCCATTTACTCCATAAAAAAATGTTTCAGACTAATCTAAATACTTTGTTGTTGCTATTTATTATGTGGAAACAGAAATAGCTGTGATGGGTCAGGAGCTGATGCTGTGCAAAGCAGACGACTTGGATCTGATCAAGGTGAGTTGAGGTTGAATGAAAGCCGTCAGGTTGTGAGTTAACGTCGACGTCTCATCTACATCGCTGCTGTTCTTCCAGGGCAAAGCCAGCCCTCAGCGACAGCTCGGCTTCCTGGAACAACTGTTGTCTCTTGTTGCCGGTTCTGCTGGGCGCAGAACCGACGTAGAGGTGCTGCTGAGTGAGATTTTTGCTGCAGAGAATCTGCCTCACCTCAGACAGATGCTCCAGCCGGCGCTGGATCCCTGGCCTGCTCACATCGAGTACGTCTGCTGCACTAATGTGTTAAGCACAATTGGACCAGATCCAACCAGCAGTTTGGTTCCATCCCAGTTAATAAATGCAACTGGTGACACTCAGGCACTGTTCATTCAATCAAATTAGAATTGTAAATGCTTACAATGTCATTTTAAAACCAGTAAAAATTCATAATTCAGAAAGATTATTTTTTTACTCAGAATCATTTTTACTTTTTATCAGAGTAAAAGTGATTTAACAAACTGCAGTGTATTCCTTCATCTGACCCCCACAGAGCTCTGTATGAAGTCCCAGAGTCGGCTCCTAAGGCAGGAGAAGAGTTTCCAGATGTTTCTGACCTTCTGCAGTCCACTCAGACACAACTGGAGCAGCTGCAGTCCAAGGTAAAACCACCTGCAGGAGAACTTTGTCTGGATGAGAGAGAAAAATGCACTGACATGAGACAAAATCGGTTTGAGAGCTCTGAGAATCAGCCACTGCTTCACCTTAGTGATTTTGTCACTATATTTAGTGACTTTTTACACACACAAAAAATAGATATTGGCCAAAAACAAAATCAGCAGATCATTTTTATTTTTAAGATTGATGATTGGCCAGAAAAGTGCAATTGGTGCACCACTGGAAAAGTTAGTAGTTTGCTGCATCCTGACAGCTTAGTTTGTTTGAAGCATGAACTTCACTGTTTTCACCACATTTAGCAACGTCCACCTTAAGATTCCAATCGGACGGAAATCTTTGGATCATAAACTCAGATTTCCTTTATTTTGACAAATCTTGTGACACATTCATGTACAACTAATGTTTCTTGGTTTGAAGTATTAATGAATTGTTACTGTAGAAAATATAGTGATGTACCAGTATAGCTTTACATATGAACCAGTCACAACTGGTTATTACTGTGCATGAATTCCTAACATAACCCAAGAGCAGCCAGCGGTTCTGACTTTCACCTCGGTCTCGTGTTGTCATTCTCAGTGTGACTTCCTGAACTGCACTGAGGAGAACCTTGCTGCTCTCTCACCGAGCTCGCTACGTTTAGCAGCAGGCGACCTCCAGCAACAGATGATGACCTTCAGTCATCTGTACGAGACAGACCTGAGGGTCTACTGCGGCAGAGACCCTCCCAGCTTCAGCGCAGAGACCGACCTCTTCCAGAGGGTGCAGCAGCAGCTGCTGGCCTGCAACACGGTACCAAATTCTTATACTGGGGATCCACTGTGACAAATCAATTTTGTAGAGCTTTATATCATGTTATGTCAAGAGTATTCACTTAATTCCTGCATTTTTGAGAAATTCTTGAATTGCCATTCAGCTGTGCAAAATGCCTAGCTGGACCTACTGCCGCCCTTGAGGTGCAGCTCCACCTCATCTGCAGTTTGTAAGCTTCCAAACTTCTGATCTTCTGCTTCACACAGTAGCCCTCCCTCACTCAGTTCCTTCAGACTAGCCAGCAGCAATTAGCAAACACTTGGTGTAGCTGCACACCTGCTGAACTCTTTATGCAAGCTACATTTTAGCACAATACTTGTAAAAATGTTGTCAAAGGCTTGATAGAGGAGACATGCTTTGATGGTGTCCTGAAGATGGAGTGTCAGAAAGCAGGAGTTTTTAAAGAGACAGAAGTCCAATCTAAAGGTGGTAAATTATGAACACACAAAGCATATATAGGAGCTGTAAGACAACTCAGTCAGATTTCTTTGAAGTCATATTTAATATGTAGCATTTTAACAACTGAAGGTAACAGTAACTTGATTGTGCTATAAAATGTCATGTAATACCTGTAAAACGTCTAATCTTTAAATTAAACAGAAAAGGCTCAACAGCATAAGCCCAAACCAAACATAATCTGTTCTCATCTCTGTTATTATCCAGGAGCTGGAAATGCAGAAGGAAATACGTGAAGCTTCAGGGTGTGTAAGCGAGGAGGTGAAAGGTCTACAGACACAACCTCGCTACTGGAGCAGAGGAGAGAAACACACACTCCGTATGTCGACTGCCGCGCCAAACAGGCCAATAAAGATGATTGTGATTATTAAGAGCTGCAGTTTTCTGCTCCTGGTTTAATATCCGCTGTTGTGTTCCTCAGCGGATCAACTGGAGGAGATCAGCCAGCGGGTTGAGAACATGGCCTCACAACGCCACACCTGACCATCATCATCATCATCACAGCTCTGACATGGAGCAGATCCTAAAACCCTGATCAGGATCAGCTGCTCAGTCTGAAGCCATGCAGTGTGAGGAATATGACCAGACTGGTGAAGATTTTAAAAGGTTAACATCATTATGAATTATGAGCTGCTATTTGCTGTCACCTCAATTCAACTTTCAGAGCTCACGATTTAGCAAACATCCTGATTCACCCAGGACTCTCCAACTTGTAAATAATTGTATATCTCTACGTGAAAATAAAGATTTGAAGTTTGAGCTGTAACTCCTGCAGATTTGTTATAAAGTAATTGTGAATGAAAACAAAAAATATGTAAGGTTTGAAAAACTTCTGCTTCATCCAGCACTTTAAAGCAGATCACTGGGTTTCAGTGAAGCTCAGAACAAGACATGCAGACATCAGTCATCTTGGATTGAAAAACCAACAGTTCTTCATGGAAACAGATCAAATACTGAACAGTAATTTTTGACCTCAGTTCATTCCATGAACTCCCATCATTTTGATGTTGGGCTCCTTAATTTTATGTTATGCAGATAAAATATACGTTCATGGATGAAACTAAAATAAGTGCTGTTTTAAGTCTGACGGCTGTAAAACTTTTACCTCTAAATCAGTTGCATGTGGAATTAAGTCACACTACTGTTGCCAAGTTTGCAACTTTTTTTTTTAAAGAAACTAGCGACAAATCTAGTGACTTCTGTTGTTTTTGGATCCTTCTATGACAACACCAAAAAAACCCATCTTACTGCACTTATTGTGAGCAGTGAGTGAAAAACTAAACTATTTTTTTTATTTGTGGTTTAGCCACCATTGGTCCAAACTTTTATATTTGAGAGCATTTATTACAAAAAACTACACTTCACATGTTATGTGACTAACATGTTAGTAACATATTACTACTCTTCCTGTGGGCCTGAGGAAGAGAAGCCATTGGCTGATAAAGATCAAATAAACACTTAAACAAGTTTGTATTGTTTAGCTGTTTTTTACTAAAATAAGACTGGAACATTGAGAGTGTATTATAACCTTTTAAAACCTCAGTGTCAGTCATATGTAAATAAAAAAATTGGTATCACAAGGTCAGGTTTTTTACAGATCAGTGATCAGCTAGAAAACTGCAATCGGTGCAATCCGGTCACCTTTTCCTCCAGAATACAATCCTAGCATTGAGCTTAAAATAATTCACATATCAATTGGAAAAAAAGCTGAAGAATCTTCACTGATTTTATGAAAAGAAAAAATCCAAGTCATTTATGAACACAACACAGTTTGTGATGCTTTTCTCTTTAATCTCGCTTTAAAGGTTTAACAGAACAAAATAAAACGTGTTTGTTGACAGGAAGAGTCTTCTGGTTGACCGGAAACTGACAGCAGTCCTTTAAAGATAACTGATGAAGATGTCCTTTCAGCTGCATCCTCCTCTTCCTCGATCAGAAGCCTCTGCTGGCCAGCCAGTCCTTCAGCTCCTGCTCAAAGTGACCTTTCACCTTCAGAGTCATCGTCACCTCATTCACCTGCGTGGGTAACTCCTTCCCGGTCACCTGTCTCAGGTACTGCCTCACGTCCTTCTCCAGAGCCCAGATGTCCCCTTCCACCTTCCGTACCAGCGTCATCCTGCGGTTCCCGTGGGTCAGGTCGCTGTACACCGGGATGTTGTGCATGCGGGAGCGGCGGATCATGTAGGGCAGAGGCGGCGGGGACTCAGCCGGGGGGATCCAGCCCGACGGAGCGGCTCCGACGTGTTTAGGCGGGTCAGGGATCCGTGTTGGTGGTATGAGTCGTTCCACGAACTTGTATTCTTCCGTGGACTCCGTTATAACGGCTCTTTTGTCCTGTGGAGCGTCGGAGGAAGCCGCCCGGAGTCCGCCGGCGGCAGCCGGAGTCCGGCGGCAGAAACCTGAAGATGCTCTCAGCACCCTAAGGGTCAGCAGGCCAGCCGCCATCTTGTACATGATGCAGGAAGTGCATCATGTACACTTCCTGCAGCTTGGACAAGTTAGTTGGCTGTTGGATACAGAAGGTTAATTACCGCCACCTACTGGACTGGAGTCCTCTGTAGTTCTAACAAGTAACTGTTTTATTTATTTATTTTTAATCATTAAATGTCCTATTTTTCTATATTTAGCTGTGCTGAATGTAACCCACATGCTGTAAGACTACTAAACATTAAACGTGAAAAGATAGATTAGAATCTCAATCTTCATCATGATAAAATAAATATTTGATCCTACATGTGTGTTTATAGGATTCATGAAAAGTTCAAACCTCTGGATTCTCTTCCTATTTTAAAAATGTTCTGCAGTTACACTTGGTGTCAACATTTCACTCTGAATAAAGACTGCTTCAAAACAAATAATAAAAAATCCTTAAACCCAATTTTTTAAAGGTTGTTGTGGCTCTATATTATTACAGTGAATGTAATTCTGCATCTGTTTCATCTGTGTGACTTGAACAGCTTGTAACATTTGATCATTTTCAGCATAAAAGCCTGTTTCATTCTTAACCAAATCTCATTATTTCTCAGTGTAACAACACTGAGAGGTTCTGGTCAGGTCCTGAAACGGGAAGCAGACCTGGGTGATGAATCAGCCACAACAGTCTCAAACTCTTTTTAATAATAAAACAAAATCAACACATAATAAAACATGACAAATTCAAAACTAATAAGATGTGTATTTTTTAAATTTTTTGAAAGGCACTGCAGGTGCATCTCAGCATTCATCTTAGTAGCTTTCCACTGCTTGTTGATGTTGACCTTTGACCTTCTGCCTAAGACTCCAGGCAGCCCTAGGTTGCGTTCACACATTAACATGTATGATTTCAAATGTATCTGAGTAAAATTCAAAACAAACTCAAGAAGTAAAAGTTAAATTTTTGTACACAGCTTAAAGTACAGACAGACACGTTGTACTTGATTACATTAATGAGTAGTGATGTTCTTTTCCACCCCTGTTCTAAATGAACTAGAACAAATATGCAAGCAAATACGGTTCCATCTCAGCCTCCAACATGATTGGTGATGTTTTAAATGCTTTCAGTGATGATGCAAGTGACTCTACTTGATCCAGTGTTTACAAAGGCAAGGGAGAGAGAAGAACAGGAGGATGATTTTGGAGGTAAAAAGTTGATGGGAGGAGCATTGACATGTTGCTGAAACACAGGTGGAGTCGCCAGGTTTGTTGGGTTTTACACCTTCAGGTTTCCACAGCTCCTCAGAGCTACAGCAGGGCGGTCTGAGCCCAGCAGGGAGATATCGGATCCTCAGACCACAGGATGAACAGAGAGGAGCTGGCTATAAACACAATGGGGGACTTCGAGGTAAGTCTGCTTTTTTCATCCCAATCTCATTATATAACACAGGATCAAAGCTAATATACCTTTAATTCTGTAAACAAAATAAGTTTATGTCAAACAAAACACTCAGGAAATCTTTAATGGAAAACCCAGATAAATATTTAAATAAATTATATTTTCAGTAGTTTGACTACTGAATTAATTTGGGGTTTGATGTGCCACAGACAAAATCAACAGCACAAATACAATCATGAGAGGCTGTAAGAAATTTGGCGGTTAACCTGTAAATAACCCATTGACTGAAAGGAGTCACGTCAGCTTGCTCTTCAAAACAGGGGGGTTGGAATGTGACCACACCTGACTTTCAGCTCCTCTATTCACTTTTCCTGCAGCAAATCCAGGACATCCACGGCTGTTTTCTGAATGTTTTTTAACGGATCTTCACTCCCAGACGGGAACCGTATCTTCCAGAATCTTTACAGGGAAAACGACATGTCTGTTCATCACTGTGGCGATTGCAATCGCACTTGTAAGCTTTGTGTTTATGTGAACAAAAGCTTTGCAGTGACAGCGGCACCCAAGTGTGACGTATCACCCTGTCACTGTGTTGCAATCATAAGTTTCCATCAGAGAAAAGTGAAGCAGAGGCCAGAAGCAGACAGCTGTGCTGACCAGACGTCCTAAAATGTATCTGCTGAACTTAAAATATTCTCTTCACATTCACAATTTAATTATTTTTACCAACCCCGGTTGTTTTAGCAACAAAATTATAACTCATGAGACTACAACAGATTTTCTATTTCTTTATTAAAATATGTCTTAAACGCAGCTGCAAGAACAAAATTATAATTAACAAAGTCTTTAAAACATCAGTCACAGTCCATAGAATGTGTTTGTTTAGTGAATTGAGCTATTGAAATTAAATTACTTGTCCGTAACATTAACCAAGCTAAATTTATTGCATGTGACTGCATGTTATTCTTTAGTTCTTTGTACATTGAGTTTAAATGGGAATCTGTAATATGAAAAATGCTAAAAATGTATCAAAAAGTATTCAAAAGTGGATTTTTAAAGGGAGACCACTTTTTACTTTTACAAATCAAGTTTATTAAATTTGCATTGTAAATTTAATCAGCAAGTCAGTTCAGTTTACTTTGTGTGATGAAAACATAAAACATTTACCAAACCAAACAAAAAAGAAACATTTGAATTCAGACTATAATTAATCAGTGCTACAGTATTTAATAATCAAAGTTAACTCTAGATAAATTGGGTTTTAGTCTTGATTTATAGTGTTTCAGCATTTCTGCAGTTTTTTGAAACTTTGTTCTGGATTGAACTGAATGCAGCTTCCGGACTCGGTCCAGTACCAGAGTCTGACCCGGGTCTTCAGTCGTTTCAGTAATTAGTCCTGATCAACAGTGTTTGTCATTGAACACTTTGATGAGGGCAGTCTCAGTCCTCTGGTAACCAGACAGAAAGATGTCAAAGTGGTTTATCTTTGATAAGAAACTTTAATTGTTGAAACAGTTTTTTATTATTAAGTTTTGATATAAGCTTGTAATCTCAACTGATGTGTTTTTATAAAAATTTTGACAACTACTGTCTTTAAAATCTGAAGGAACGAGTTCACTACTTTAATCAGATCAGATGCAATGACAGGCAGACTTTTCTTAAGGAAAGCTTAAAAAAAAAGTTTTCCCATAATAATTTGAACTTTGAATTTAATGAAGAAAACAACATTCAACTGAGTTTCTAACTAGTTTTCTTGTGGAAGCCAGTGGGTTTAGCTCAGGGTAGAGGGGGGTGTGTCTTCCAGCACATGCATGTTGTAGCTCATGAAACACGGGAGGTTTAAATGTCGACAGAGAACGCAGCACATGCTGGGACTGGCCTGTTCCTCTGGCTCAGGTGAGTCATCACCTGTCGCAGCGCCGCTCTCTCATTCCTCATGCTGCCACACCCAAATACAGAGACGAATAACATACAAAAACACGACGGTGTTTGGAAAAATAATCACAGAGGCACAGAAAGAAGATCTCCAAATATCCTGATCCTGCCAGTAATGTGACATGTTGGTGAGAGTGAATGTTGTCTTTACCTTTCAGGGTCAGTCTGGTAAAAGACTTCACTCCTTTGACATGAACCACTATGCCACTAAGAAGAGTGCAGCTCAGAGTATGCTGGATGTTGCTTTGCTGATGGCCAACTCGTCCCAGCTGAAGACCATCCTGTATGTGGGCCCACAGTACCGATTCTACATCCCTCTCATCGTCCTGCTCGCCCTGTCCATCTCACTGCAGGTGATGGTGGGACTGCTGCTCGTCTTTATTGGCAAGTGATTCCCATGCTTTTCTTCTTTTGTACCACCATTATTGTTCGTATAACAGTGAGTTCATTGTGACAAAGCACATTTCTGACTTCAGAGAGTGTGGATTACAAAATTGGGGCTGAAAGTCATCCGTCTCCTGGGGATCAGTGGATCCACACACAGGCTGTTTTCACTCGGCCCTCCTAAAATAACATTAAATTTGTGTTTCATGACGTAAAGACCTTTGAACTGCCTTGTTGCGAATACTAAGCAATATAAATAAACATGACTGATTGATTAATTGATTGATGAGTTAATACTTTAAAACTCCACTTTATTTGTAACGTGAATATAATCAGTTATTAATGACAGTGTGTCAGGGTCATTTTAGGTGGAGAAATTTCTAAAAAAAAAAAAAAAAAAATCATAAAATTTTGTCCTTTTTTACATAAACTTCTCACGTTTGAAAATCTACATTTTGATTGTTTTAACATGAAGAGAAAAAAAAGGGTAAAAATAAGATAGTTCTTTAAAATGTTAGACTCAGGTTTGGTTATATTTTGGAGCTCATGTTCTGTCCTCTGACCTGAAGGTCCACAGATTTAGAGCTCACCACTAAACAACCACCAGGGGGCGATAAAGACACCTCAGCTTCCACCCTTCAGTCTCAATGAGTTTTAAATGTCTGACATTCTGTACAGTTTAATGATGTTTACATGGTTTTGTTTCGTGCCAGCAGTGAAGTACGATCTGAACGACGAACGGAAACGAACCAAGCTGGACACGATGAACAACGTGGCCACGGTGTTCGTCTTCTTCACGGTCCTCATCAACATCTTCATCACTGCGCTCGGGTTCCAGGGCCACTCGATGAGGTGGGCCACAGCAGCACACCACACACACCCCTATCATGACTTATCATAATATAATTTCTAATATGATTTTTTTCTCTCTCTGTCTTCACAGTGCAGCACCTGTCATCCCTTTAGACCCTCCTCTGCCTTCGTTGCCTGTTAACCTGACTAAGACTGGGATCCTGTAGAAAGCCACTGAACCTCATTCTTATTTAACATTATTTGTATTTTAAATACTTATGTAAACTGCTTTTCCCCATTACTTCTGAATCTCAAATAAAATGTCTGTTTCTCTTATTTTTTACAATCAAATTTTTTTTTTACTTTTTACTCAAAATTATAAAACAGTTTTCAGTCTTTGATGTGGTCAAAAATACAAACAATCACGTTTTATTGTCAAAACGAATATGGAATTCATGATTTGGAAAACACATTTTATTAAAATAATAATAAGAAAATAAAATTTCCTTCTCACCCACCGCGGGTGGTTCTTATCCTCTGAGCTGTGATCCTCTACCAGAGGCCTGGGAGCTTGAGGGTCCAATGACTGCACATTTCTGGACTGAGATGTCTGATAATGTTGTATATGAATGATACTGTTGTAGACATTGATCCAGTGTGGGGGTGACTGACCCGAGAGCCCCGATGATCACAGGCACCACTGTGGTCTTCACCATATATATATATATTTATATATTTCTGTCTAAAGATTAAAGATTAGACAGGAAACCTGTCTAATCTTTTTATATATATAATATCGCCATTATTTTAGACTGTGGCAGGAAGCCGGAGCGCCCGGAAGAGAAACCTGCAAATTTCTTTTTGATGTCATTTATGAAATTTAATTCCAAAATGTAATGACTGACATTTTGTATTTACATGTCAGAAATACATTTAATTATTTCTGAGCCTTTATTCTGAAGTAAAGGCTCTTGGGAAGAGAATTATGGGAGAGGAGATTCAAACCCAGGACTTTGTTGCTGCAAGGCAACAGTTGTCCCAACTGAGCCGATGTGCAACCGTTTTGTTCACAAAATTAATGTTTTATTCACATCTAAGGAGAATTTAGAGGCCAATTACCCAAACAGTCATGATTTTAGACTGTGGCAGGAAGCCGGCGCCCGGAGAGAAACCTGCAAACAGGAAACCTGTCTAATCTTTTTACCCATCCATCCCAGAAAATTTTCAGCAACTAATTTAGAAATTTCTAGCTCCTCTCAGCTTTAACGCTATTGAGAGGAGGGGCTGTAATGGCCCCCTAATTGAACTACCAACACCTGAGAAAGAAAGGAGGAAGAGCAGCACAAAGTAAGATTTGTTCATTTCAGATCCATCTTACTTTGTGCTGCTTTTCCTCCTTTCTTTCTCATATATGTAAAGAAATCCTGTCCTCTTCATGTCTTCACTGCAGACAGCCGCTGCAGTGAAGACATGATCGTCCATTGCTTTTACTACTTGACGTCCATGGGGTATGCAAGTATAAAACTTGGTCTGGTCAGACCCACTGCAGATGACTGAGGACAAATGATACTGCTCTGGTCCATGTTCTCCTGGAACTGTCAATGTCTGGTTGGGTGTAATTTTCTGAAACTGTGTTAGTCTGGCCGACTGCGGCAGGTGGAAGACCAACACATTGTTGTTGGTCAGGCAGTGCTTATAAGTCAGCCCTGCTCCACAGCCAGGACAAATTGTTTTGAGCCCCAAAGTCAACCATCGGCTAAAAAGTGCCGCGATGTTTTTCTCTGAACGAGGTGTTGGTAGTTCAATTAGGGGGCCGTTACTTAAAAGCTCTAAACAATCAGCCCGGCATGTGGAGCAGCTGCCCTCACTGTACAACTCCGTGTCGGTCCGTCCACCGAACGAGTCAAGCCAGACTAACACCAGATTTATCAAAGATCGAATATCGAATATTCCTCCCCCATTCCCAATTCCCTCTCTTTCAGCTCCTCCAGGACTGGAGCGATCTCTGCAGGAGAGACTTTTCCCTCATCCTCAGAGAGAACTACCCCAGCCGGGGTAGAGCTCTCTGAGGATGAGAGGGCTACCCCAGCCGGGGCAGCCTGGTCGTTGGGGACCTCCACGAACTCAGTGGCAGAAGAAACCTTCCCCGCCGGGTCGGTTTCTTCAGTATCCACGGTACTGCCATTCAACGGTGAATCAGTTTCAGTAAAATAATCAAATACCTTTTTCATGCCAGATGTTACGACATAGCCGAGTCCCCAGCCGAGTGGCAGAGCAAACGGTACCAGCGCATGAGAGAAATTAATCATTGCTAAGAAATATGAATTCAGGAATCAATGAGAGTTCTGGATCGCGAATGTTCAATGTCTTGAGATTCCAACGTTTAAAGGCTCAGAACATCTTTGATCTATTGTGATGTATTTGATGTCATCTATGACATCATCAATGAGCTCACTGTAGTTTTTGTTTAAAACTTATTTAGCATGAAGAGATTAACAATAGATTTATATTTGACTGAACTGTTGCATTCGTATTTATATATAATAAATTCATTTTGTAAGCAATATTTCTACACTTGAATTACTCGCCTGATCTTTACTTTGTTTGACACAGCGCAGCGTGAAAATGAACGGCTGAAAATGTAATAAATGTTGCATTTTTAGTCCAAGTCAAACCGAGTTGTAACACTAAAGTTAGCTAGTTTTACTGCTATATGCTATGTTAAATGGCTGCTGGAAGAGACAACTGTTTTGTTGTTGAATTACAATTTAGAAGCCACCAGCTGCGTTCTTGTTCGCTGCACAGGAGGCTCCACTTCTTCTTCTTTTTGGTCTGACTCGGGGTCAAAGATGTACGCTTGTCGAACTGCGCACTGTTAAGAATTAAAGAGGAATAACTTGATTTAGCTCATTGATTTTCCTCAATTATCACGGATTCTTGAGTCTAAGCGTGCACAGGGAGAAAGAGCAATAATACGACATCAGACTTCAGATATCTAGAGCTTTATCCAGAGAATTTAAATGCATACCTAATGTTACAATAAGCATCTCACCCAGAAATCAAAAGTCCACAAAAATGACAAATAGAAAAATACTTGCGATGAGTTTAAAAAGAAAAACAAAGATGCATCTTTGGAAATCACTCACTCAGCACAAAGAGATTCAACTTGTCCGTTTCAAGCAAAGCTTTTTATAAGACTATGTATTTCCCTATGCAATTAGAAGGTGTGTTTTTTCCTTTGTGGGGGCTGTCTCAATGTTAATTTCATTATTTCGTGCTAAAGAGCCCAAAGGCAGATATATGGATTGTCAAACTGGGTCTTTGGCATACCAGGCGTCTCTGCAAACCCTCCTTCGGTGACAATTTATGACCTGGGCCTGTTTTGGTTTTCTGCCTCAGTGATTGAACCAGACCGTGTTTGTGTTTTACTGAAACAAAATATAATGCTAAAAAATAGTAACTATACGATTGAATGTAAAACAAACTAATTCAAAACATGCTGTCCAAAGCTTAAGGAAATATCTTAATTTGTTTGATTATATTTTGTAAAAAAGACTAATATAGTTTTTAATGTTTGCCTTAACTCTTCAACTCTGAGTAAAGAATTTATTATCCTGATAGCCAATACGCTTCCTCTCTGAAAACCCTCCTTCGGGAGTACAAGATTGTCTTCTGATTAGAAATTTATGTAAGTTTCAGAGAATCACCAGTTGTTTTAGTTTGGATCTTTATCTAAGTTTGTCTTAATGTAAAGTTTAGCCTGTTTACGCTTGTGATAATTTAAAATTCTATTTCAACAGCACCTGGTGGCAGCCATTTTGTCAAACTGCGCACCTCGTATATAGATATAAAATATATCTATATACCAGGCTATATTATATATATAAAAAGATTAGACAGGTTTCCTGTTTAATTTTTAATTAATAGATGGAAATAAATAAATGAAAAAAATATATATTAATAGAAATATAGATATACATATTTATATATATACACACACACATATATATGTGTGTGTGTATATCTATGTACACACATATACACACACATATATATATATGTGTGTGTGTGTGTATATATGTGTGTATATATATTCCTGTCTAAAGATTAAAGATTAGACAGGAAACCTGTCTAATCTTTTTATATATATAATATCGCCATTATTTTAGACTGTGGCAGGAAGCCGGAGCGCCCGGAGAGAAACCTGCAAATTTCTTTTTTATATGTCATTTATGAAATTTAATTACAAAATGTATGACTGACATTTTGTAATTACATGTCAAAAATACATTTAATTATTTCTGAGCCTTTATTCTGAAGTAAAGGCTCTTGGGAAGAGAATTATGAGAGAGGAGATTCAAACCCAGGACTTTGTTGCTGCAAGGCAACAGTTGTCCCAACTGAGCCGATGTGCAACCGTTTTGTTCACAAAATTAATGTTTTATTCACATCTAAGGAGAATTTAGAGGCCAATTACCCAAACAGTCATGATTTTAGACTGTGGCAGGAAGCCGGAGCGCCCGGAGAGAAACCTGCAAACAGGAAACCTGTCTAATCTTTTTACCCATTGATACCAGAAAATTTTTAGCACCTAATTTAGAAATTTCTAGCTCCTCTCAGCTTTAACGCTATTGAGAGGAGGGGCTGTAATGGCCCCCTAATTGAACTACCAACACCTGAGAAAGAAAGGAGGAAGAGCAGCACAAAGTAAGATTTGTTCATTTCAGATCCATCTTACTTTGTGCTGCTTTTCCTCCTTTCTTTCTCATATATGTAAAGAAATCCTGTCCTCTTCATGTCTTCACTGCAGACAGCCGCTGCAGTGAAGACATGATCGTCCATTGCTTTTACTACTTGACGTCCATGGGGTATGCAAGTATAAAACTTGGTCTGGTCAGACCCACTGCAGATGACTGAGGACAAATGATACTGCTCTGGTCCATGTTCTCCTGGAACTGTCAATGTCTGGTTGGGTGTAATTTTCTGAAACTGTGTTAGTCTGGCCGACTGCGGCAGGTGGAAGACCAACACATTGTTGTTGGTCAGGCAGTGCTTATAAGTCAGCCCTGCTCCACAGCCAGGACAAATTGTTTTGAGCCCCAAAGTCAACCATCGGCTAAAAAGTGCCTTGATGTTTTTCTCTGAACGAGGTGTTGGTAGTTCAATTAGGGGCCGTTACTTAAAAGCTCTAAACAATCGGCCCGGCATGTGGAGCAGCTGCCCTCACTGTACAACTCCGTGTCGGTCCGTCCACCGAACGAGTCAAGCCAGACTAACACCAGATTTAACAAAGATCGAATATCCAATTCCCCTCCCTTTCCCAATTCCTCTCTTTCAGCTCCTCCAGGACTGGAGCGATCTCTGCAGGAGAGACATGTTTGCCAGGGTTTCGAACTGTTGACAGAATTAATCCAGAGCAGGATGGAATGGTGATGCCTCCAGGAACACCTTCTCCTGAGCGAGACATCGCTTTGTCTCGCTCAGGTTCAGGACAGAAATGGACAACCCAGCTGTGCCATAATTGGAGAACTTGCAGTAGTTGTTAGAAATGTTCTCTTTGCTGTTGTAGTGTGGAAAACCAGACATCTGTTGGTTTTCTGGCCAAACCCTTTGCTCCAAAAGGTCAACGTGCCCCTCCGGGTCCGTTGATCCTTTCGGAGCGATACTTGCACTATCCCCAACGACTTTTACCTCATCCTCAGAGAGAACTACCCCAGCCGGGGTAGAGCTCACTGAGGATGAGAGGGCTACCCCAGCCGGGGCAGCCTGGTCGTTGGGGACCTCCACGAACTCAGTGGCAGAAGAAACCTTCCCCGCCGGGTCGGTTTCTTCAGTATCCACGGTACTGCCATTCAAAGGTGAATCCGTTGCAGTAAAATAATCAAACACTTTTTTCATGCCAGATGTTATGACATAGCCGAGTCCCCAGCCGAGTGGCAGAGCAAACGGTACCAGCGCATGAGAGAAATTAATCATTGCTAAGAAATATGAATTCAGGAATCAATGAGAGTTCTGGATCGCGAATGTTCAATGTCTTGAGATTCCAACGTTTAAAGGCTCAGAACATCTTTGATCTATTGTGATGTATTTGATGTCATCTATGACATCATCAATGAACTCACTGTAGTTTTGTGGCACGGTCTGCTGATCTTTGCTGTGGAATCGATCAGATCAGCTCTGCATGAGTCAAATTACAGATGAATTCGTGACTAAATATTGAACTAATTGTTTAAAATTTATTTAGCATGAAGAGATTAACAACAGATTTATATTTGACTGAACTGTTGCATTCGTATTTATATATAATAAATTCATTTTGTAAGCAATATTTCTACACTTGAATTACTCGCCTGATCTTTACTTTGTTTGACACAGCGCAGCGTGAAAATGAACGGCTGAAAATGTAATAAATGTTGCATTTTTAGTCCAAGTCAAACCGAGTTGTAACACTAAAGTTAGCTAGTTTTACTGCTATATGCTATGTAAAATGGCTGCTGGAAGAGACAACTGTTTTGTTGTTGAATTACAATTTAGAAGTCACCAGCTGCGTTCTTGTTCGCTGCACAGGAGGCTCCACTTCTTCTTCTTTTTGGTCTGACTCGGGGTCAAAGATGTACGCTTGTCGAACTGCGCACTGTTAAGAATTAAAGAGGAATAACTTGATTTAGCTCATTGATTTTCCTCAATTATCACGGATTCTTGAGTCTAAGCGTGCACAGGGAGAAAGAGCAATAATACGACATCAGACTTCAGATATCTAGAGCTTTATCCAGAGAATTCAAATGCATACCTAATGTTACAATAAGCATCTCACCCAGAAATCAAAAGTCCACAAAAATGACAAATAGAAAAATACTTGCAATGAGTTTAAAAAGAAAAACAAAGATGCATCTTTGGAAATCACTCACTCAGCACAAAGAGATTCAACTTGTCCGTTTCAAGCAAAGCTTTTTATAAGACTATGTATTTCCCTATGCAATTAGAAGGTGTGTTTTTTCCTTTGTGGGGGCTGTCTCAATGTTAATTTCATTATTTCGTGCTAAAGAGCCCCAAAGGCAGATATATGGATTGTCAAACTGGGTCTTTGGCATACCAGGCGTCTCTTGCAAACCCTCCTTCGGTGACAATTTATGACCTGGGCCTGTTTTGGTTTTCTGCCTCAGTGATTGAACCAGACCGTGTTTGTGTTTTACTGAAACAAAATATAATGCTAAAAAATAGTAACTATACGATTGAATGTAAAACAAACTAATTCAAAACATGCTGTCCAAAGCTTAAGGAAATATCTTAATTTGTTTGATTATATTTTGTAAAAAAGACTAATATAGTTTTTAATGTTTGCCTTAACTCTTCAACTCTGAGTAAAGAATTTATTATCCTGATAGCCAATACGCTTCCTCTCTGAAAACCCTCCTTTGGGAGTACAAGATTGTCTTCTGATTAGAAATTTATGTAAGTTTCAGAGAATCACCAGTTGTTTTAGTTTTGGATCTTTATCTAAGTTTGTCTTAATGTAAAGTTTAGCCTGTTTACGCTTGTGATAATTTAAAATTCTATTTCAACAGCACCTGGTGGCAGCCATTTTGTCAAACTGCGCACCTGGTGGCAGCCATTCTGTCAAACTGCGCACCTCGTATATAGATATAAAAATATATCTATATACCAGGCTATATTATATATATAAAAAGATTAGACAGGTTTCCTGTTTAATTTTTAATTAATAGATGGAAATAAATAAATGAAAAAAAATATATATTAATAGAAATATAGATATACATATTTATATATATACACACACACATATATATGTGTGTGTGTATATCTATGTACACACATATACACACACACATATATATATATATGTGTGTGTGTGTGTATATATGTGTGTATATATATTCCTGTCTAAAGATTAAAGATTAGACAGGAAACCTGTCTAATCTTTTTATATATATAATATCGCCATTATTTTAGACTGTGGCAGGAAGCCGGAGCGCCCGGAGAGAAACCTGCAAATTTTTTTTATATGTCATTTATGAAATTTAATTACAAAATGTATGACTGACATTTTGTAATTACATGTCAAAAATACATTTAATTATTTCTGAGCCTTTATTCTGAAGTAAAGGCTCTTGGGAAGAGAATTATGAGAGAGGAGATTCAAACCCAGGACTTTGTTGCTGCAAGGCAACAGTTGTCCCAACTGAGCCGATGTGCAACCGTTTGTTCACAAAATTAATGTTTTATTCACATCTAAGGAGAATTTAGAGGCCAATTACCCAAACAGTCATGATTTTAGACTGTGGCAGGAAGCCGGAGCGCCCGGAGAGAAACCTGCAAACAGGAAACCTGTCTAATCTTTTTACCCATCGATCCCAGAAAATTTTTAGCACCTAATTTAGAAATTTCTAGCTCCTCTCAGCTTTAACGCTATTGAGAGGAGGGGCTGTAATGGCCCCCTAATTGAACTACCAACACCTGAGAAAGAAAGGAGGAAGAGCAGCACAAAGTAAGATTTGTTCATTTCAGATCCATCTTACTTTGTGCTGCTTTTCCTCCTTTCTTTCTCATATATGTAAAGAAATCCTGTCCTGTTCATGTCTTCACTGCAGACAGCCGCTGCAGTGAAGACATGATCGTCCATTGCTTTTACTACTTGACGTCCATGGGGTATGCAAGTATAAAACTTGGTCTGGTCAGACCCACTGCAGATGACCGAGGACAAATGATATACCTCTGGTCCATGCTCTCCTGGGACTGTCAATGTCTGGTTGGGTGTAATTTTCTGAAACTGGGTTAGTCTGGCCGACTGCGGCAGGTGGAAGACCAACACATTGTTGTTGGTCAGGCAGTGCTTATAAGTCAGCCCTGCTCCACAGCCAGGACAAATTGTTTTGAGCCCCAAAGTCAACCATCGGCTAAAAAGTGCCTTGATGTTTTTCTCTGAACGAGGTGTTGGTAGTTCAATTAGGGGGCCGTTACTTAAAAGCTCTAAACAATCGGCCCGGCATGTGGAGCAGCTGCCCTCACTGTACAACTCCGTGTCGGTCCGTCCACCGAACGAGTCAAGCCAGACTAACACCAGATTTATCAAAGATCGAATATCGAATATTCCTCCCCCATTCCCAATTCCCTCTCTTTCAGCTCCTCCAGGACTGGAGCGATCTCTGCAGGAGAGACATGTTTGCCAGGGTTTCGAACTGTTGACAGAATCAATTCAGAGCAGGATGGAATGGGTGATGCCTCCAGGAACTTCTCCTGAGCGAGACATCGCTTTGTCTCGCTCAGGTTCAGGACAGACTGCAATGCTGCGTTCACCCAGCTGTTCCTTAAATAATTGGAGAACTTGCAATAGTTGTCAGAAATGTTCTCTTCGCTGTTGTCCTGTGGAAAACCAGACATCTGTTGGTTTTCTGGCCAAATCCTTTGCTCTAAAGGATCAACGTCCCCCTCCGGGTCCGTTGATCCTTTCGGAGCGATACTTGCACTATCCCAACGACTTTTCCCTCATCCTCAGAGAGAACTACCCCAGCCGGGGTAGAGCTCTCTGAGGATGAGAGGGCTACCCCAGCCGGGGCAGCCTGGTCGTTGGGGACCTCCACGAACTCAGTGGCAGAAGAAACCTTCCCCGCCGGGTCGGTTTCTTCAGTATCCACGGTACTGCCATTCAACGGTGAATCAGTTTCAGTAAATAATCAAATACTATTTTCATGCCAGATGTTACGACATAGCCGAGTCCCCAGCCGAGTGGCAGAGCAAACGGTACCAGCGCATGAGAGAAATTAATCATTTCTAAGAAATATGAATTCAGGAATGAATGAGAGTTCTGGATCGCGAATGTTCAATGTCTTGAGATTCCAACGTTTAAAGGCTCAGAACATCTTTGATCTATTGTGATGTTTGATGTCATCTATGACATCATCAATGAGCTCACTGTAGTTTTTGTTTAAAACTTATTTAGCATGAAGAGATTAACAATAGATTTATATTTGACTGAACTGTTGCATTCGTATTTATATATAATAAATTCATTTTGTAAGCAATATTTCTACACTTGAATTACTCGCCTGATCTTTACTTTGTTTGACACAGCGCAGCGTGAAAATGAACGGCTGAAAATGTAATAAATGTTGCATTTTTAGTCCAAGTCAAACCGAGTTGTAACACTAAAGTTAGCTAGTTTTACTGCTATATGCTATGTAAAATGGCTGCTGGAAGAGACAACTGTTTTGTTGTTGAATTACAATTTAGAAGTCACCAGCTGCGTTCTTGTTCGCTGCACAGGAGGCTCCACTTCTTCTTCTTTTTGGTCTGACTCGGGGTCAAAGATGTACGCTTGTCGAACTGCGCACTGTTAAGAATTAAAGAGGAATAACTTGATTTAGCTCATTGATTTTCCTCAATTATCACGGATTCTTGAGTCTAAGCGTGCACAGGGAGAAAGAGCAATAATACGACATCAGACTTCAGATATCTAGAGCTTTATCCAGAGAATTCAAATGCATACCTAATGTTACAATAAGCATCTCACCCAGAAATCAAAAGTCCACAAAAATGACAAATAGAAAAATACTTGCAATGAGTTTAAAAGAAAAACAAAGATGCATCTTTGGAAATCACTCACTCAGCACAAAGAGATTCAACTTGTCCGTTTCAAGCAAAGCTTTTTATAAGACTATGTATTTCCCTATGCAATTAGAAGGTGTGTTTTTTCCTTTGTGGGGGCTGTCTCAATGTTAATTTCATTATTTCGTGCTAAAGAGCCCCAAAGGCAGATATATGGATTGTCAAACTGGGTCTTTGGCATACCAGGCGTCTTGCAAACCCTCCTTCGGTGACAATTTATGACCTGGGCCTGTTTTGGTTTTCTGCCTCAGTGATTGAACCAGACCGTGTTTGTGTTTTACTGAAACAAAATATAATGCTAAAAAATAGTAACTATACGATTGAATGTAAAACAAACTAATTCAAAACATGCTGTCCAAAGCTTAAGGAAATATCTTAATTTGTTTGATTATATTTTGTAAAAAAGACTAATATAGTTTTTAATGTTTGCCTTAACTCTTCAACTCTGAGTAAAGAATTTATTATCCTGATAGCCAATACGCTTCCTCTCTGAAAACCCTCCTTCGGGAGTACAAGATTGTCTTCTGATTAGAAATTTATGTAAGTTTCAGAGAATCACCAGTTGTTTTAGTTTTGGATCTTTATCTAAGTTTGTCTTAATGTAAAGTTTAGCCTGTTTACGCTTGTGATAATTTAAAATTCTATTTCAACAGCACCTGGTGGCAGCCATTTTGTCAAACTGCGCACCTCGTATATAGATATAAAAATATATCTATATACCAGGCTATATTATATATATAAAAAGATTAGACAGGTTTCCTGTTTAATTTTTAATTAATAGATGGAAATAAATAAATGAAAAAAAATATATATTAATAGAAATATAGATATACATATTTATATATTTATATATATACACACACACATATATATGTGTGTGTGTATATCTATGTACACACATATACACACACATATATATATATGTGTGTGTGTGTATATATGTGTGTATATATTCCTGTCTAAAGATTAAAGATTATTATATTTGACTGAACTGTTGCATTTGTATTTATACATAAAATATTCATTTTGTAAGCAATATTTCTACATTTGAATTACTCGCCTGATCTTTACTTTGTTTGACACAGCGCAGCGTGAAAATGAACGGCTGAAAATGTAATAAATGTTGCATTTTTGGTCCCAAGTCAAACCGAGTTGTAACACTAAGGTTAGCTAGTTTTACTGCTATATGCTATGTAAAATGGCTGCTGGAAGAGACAACGGTTTTGTTGTTGAATTACAATTTAGAAGCCACCAGCTGCGTTCTTGTTCGCTGCATAGGAGGCTCCACTTCTTCTTCTTTTTGGTCTGACTCGGGGTCAAAGATGTACGCTTGTCGAACTGCGCACTGTTGAGAATTAAAGAGGAATAACTTGATTTAGCTCATGTATTTTTCTCTATTATCCCAGATTCTTGAGTCTAATTGTGCACAGGGAGAAAGAGCAATAATACAACATTAGACTTCAGATATCTAGAGCTTTATCCAGAGAATTCAAATGCATACCTAATGTTACAATAAGCATCTCACCCAGAAATCAAAAGTCCACAAAAATGACAAATAGAAAAATACTTGCAATGAGTTTAAAAAGAAAAACAAAGATGCATCTTTGGGAATCACTCACTCAGCACAAAGAGATTCAACTTGTCCATTTCAAGCAAAGCTTTTTATAAGACTATGTATTTCCCTATGCAATTAGAAGGTGTGTTTTTTCCTTTGTGGGGGCTGTCTCAATGTTAATTTCATTATTTCGTGCTAAAGAGCCCCAAAGGCAGATATATGGATTGTCAAACTGGGTCTTTGGCATACCAGGCGTCTCTTGCAAACCCTCCTTCGGTGACAATTTATGACCTGGGCCTGTTTTAGTTTTCTGCCTCAGTGATTGAACCAGACCGTGTTTGTGTTTTACTGAAACAAAATATAATGCTAAAAAATAGTAACTAAACGTTTGAATGTAAAACTAACTAATTCAAAACATGCTGTCCAAAGCTTAAAGAAATATCTTAATGTAGCGCTTTCTGGTATATATATGCTAGATTTAGCGCTCTGGGTTCTAATTATTTAATGTTACACCCTAAGAAACTGGTTTCACTACATTTCCCATGAACTACCAGGGAACCGTTTTGTCATTTAACTTAGTTGAACAGCCTATGTCTGACCCATAAATGATGAGACTTTATTCAGGTAAAGTATTTATTTACCAAACTTCAGAACGAAAATAAAGTAAACCACATGTGAAAATATGCCCTCACACTGAATATGGTCACCAGCAGACCTTATGTCTGGCAAATTGAATAGAAGTCAAACAACACCTTTTGGTGGTTGCTAACCATCAAATAGCCAAACAGTATCAAAACAAATAAATAAAAATACCACATACTTTCTAGACCACCTGATTTATAAATAGGGACTTTCCCGTTCTTTCAAATGTTCATGTAGTCCCAAATTAGATTATGTTGAACAGTCCCGAACACATCTGAGTCATTTAGTTTGAACACCAAAACATAAAACAATTCACAGTTTTTAATTAGTGGACCACCAAAAATAAAACAAATTAAAGCCGGCAAAATAGTCTATAAACCCCCGTTGCAGGCCTGATAGTGAAGACACTCACCCTTGGTCCTCAGTCCGCAGTGATGGGTGTACATAGTTCCTGACGGCTCATCTCACCAGACATCCGTCGGTTAATTCGCGCCATTTTAGGAAGAGGCGGAGGAAACTGTAGCCAAATCCAATACAGCAGGCCCGACGCAGATGTAGTGGGTCTCGACAGCTCCTATGCAGACCTCCGCATTCAGCTCACCGCTCGCTTCTTCCTCGGTCCATCTGCTGTGCCTTAGCGCTAGTGCACCGCTAAGTTGTGGCACTTTTTAGCCGCTGTTCCAACTGCTCACAAAAGTTCCAGCTAACTCCACCGAGTCTCCGCGTCGTCTCTCCTCTCCCGCGGTACTCTCTTTAGTCCCGCCCCCCAGTCAATCAGAACTCAGAAAAAGTGCAATCACCCAATAGTAACTGATCTCAGGCAGAACAACAAAAAAACATACACAGCATTCTAGTGTGTCACACCTCGTGTTGAGCTGTACTTTACATACAAACTATCCAATCATAGTTCGTTCTTAAAGTGACAGAACACATGAACTCTTACTCATTTCAATCTCCTACCAAAAACACTTTGAAATTATGATATCTTATTTTAAGATATTAAGTTGCATACATTAAATTTGTTATTTTTCAAAACAACAATATTTCCAGGAACCCAGGGGGTTACATTAATACGTTTGATTATATTTTGTAAAAGTCTTCTATAGTTTTTAATGTTTGCCTGAACTCTTCAACTCTGAGTAAAGAATTTATTATCCTGATAGCCAATACGCTCCCTCTAAAAAAAAACCCTCCTTCGGGAGTA
This sequence comes from Poeciliopsis prolifica, assembly GCF_027474105.1. Classification (NCBI taxonomy): domain Eukaryota; kingdom Metazoa; phylum Chordata; class Actinopteri; order Cyprinodontiformes; family Poeciliidae; genus Poeciliopsis; species Poeciliopsis prolifica. The sequence goes on from NW_026562402.1 coordinate 4,066,165, forward strand.
CAAGATTGTCTTCTGATTAGAAATTTATGTAAGTTTCAGAGAATCACCAGTTGTTTTAATTTTGGATCTTTATCTAAGTTTGTCTTAATGTAAAGTTTAGCCTGTGTATGCTTGTACTATTTTTTTTTTACGCTTGTACTAATTAAAAATTCTATTTCAACAGCACCTGGTGGCAGCCATTTTGTCAAACTGCGCACCTGGTGGCAGCCATTTTGTGTAACTGCACACATGATGGCAGCCATTTTGTGTATCTGCGCACCTGGTATATAGATATAAAGATATAACTATATACCAGGCTATATTATATATATAAAAAGATTAGACAGGTTTCCTGTCTAATCTTTAATAATTAGACAAAAATATATAAATAAATGAATAAATAAATATAAATAGATATATATATACATATTATATATGCAAATATATATATATATATATATATATATATATATATATATATATATATATATATATATATATATATATATATATATATATATATATATATATATATATATATATATATATATATATATATATATATATATATATATCAGAACTCAGAAAAAGTGCAATCAGATGAAAAAAAGTGCAATCACCCAATATATATATATATATATATATATATATATATATATATATATATATATATATATATATATATATATATATATATATATATATATATATATATATATATGTGTGTGTAGTTTTACTGCTGTATGCGAGTGTTTGAGTTGGGGGCGTGGCCACAAGGAGCTTATTCGGATTTAAAGTGAATGAGACTCTAAAACAACTCAAGGCTGATTTTGTGCATAAAATGTAATGAACATATTTTGAATAATTATATTCTGATTTAATGAATTTATTCAGATTAATTTTTAAATTAGAGTAAAAAGTGTGATCAATACAGAGTATTTGGGCCCTACTAAGAAAAAAATAAGCCATACTACCAGAAAAAAAGTCATAATATTATGACTTTATTCTTGTAATACTACTTTATTCTTCAATATTTCAACTTCTCAGTGACTTTATTCTCATCATTATTTTTTTGTTAGTGTCGTAGATCAGAACTCTTAAAACTGTACGAAAGATTTGAAGAAATCAACCCAGAACTCAAAATCTAATGCTTTACTTCTTAGAGGGAAAATCCAAATGTTAAAGTTAAAGTTGTGTGTTATAAATAAAGGTTTTTCTGCAGCTGCGATGCTGCTGGGAGTCGTGGTGTTGGAGATCAACTGGTCACGGTGAAAAACCCCTGAGGATCTACAAGGCGGTCAGGAGCGACGCCATCGACATGGTGGTGCTCTAACGAGCTCTAGAAACTCCGAGTGACACCTGAACACACCGAGTGACGAAACTGTAAAACCTGATGCATTGATGTGAATAATTTTATTCATATAGAATGAAAGTTGAAGTGTGGACATAGTTTAGCAGCTTTACTGTTCATTTCCCAAACAGAAATTTTAAAAATGGACTCATTCCACGTAGGAACAGAAATAACTCCCAAAGTGATCAGGCTGCATTTAGATTGGTTGATAAAATTAATGACATTGCAGTTATACTGTGAGCTGATAAGGAAAATGCTGCAACACTTATGAAAAATAAAATAACATGAGGTAAACATTGTTTATATTTTCTCTTTTCATTTATGTATAACTGTATTGTGTACCAGCAACATTACAGGCTGTAATGGGACTGGATAGAGCTATGTGAATTTGAAACTCTGCCAGCTGAGCAGATTCTACGGTAAAGCTTCACAATAACACAGAGCAGTAAAAGCAACAGAAGGACAAAACAAATGATGGTGAAAATGAGCCAAAATCCCTCCACAGGTAATGCAGATAAGGAATGCAACTGGTTGCTCTCTTTGTCATAAACACAATTCAAATGACTTCTGAGTAAGTGATTTTACATGAACTAGTTTGTTTCTGGACGACAGTGACTGTAAAAACTTCATAGGGATGAATCACGACTTGGTCATTTCCTTTAAGGATGGAGTATTTAATTATGTTTGCTCCAAAGCAAGAGCCTATCTCAAAACATGAATCATTTCCTTTAAAATCCCAATCATCAGAGCCTAAAATGAAGGTGCTGAATCTAACCTGACCGGTGAAGATGTTGAGCTCCAAAACGGTAGTTTGTTCTCAAACACATTTACCTGATTTTGTTTTAAAATTTGAATCGCCTCACTTAGTGAGGAATAAATGGAGATGGGTTGGAAGGTCCCTTTGTTTTGTCCTGATGTCTGTTCTGCTGACCCAGGGTTGCTCAACGGTCCTCCTAAGAGCTTTGCCTGCACAACCTTTTCTTGGTTGTCCAATAATCTGTTTCCAAGTAAGGCATTAGTCATTTCTGCCTTCCTGCTCGTCTCCTTTTCCCCTAAACTTTCACCTGCCATCTACCTCCAGCACAACATCAGTGATCTTTAATTTCAGTTCCACGTTTTACACCATCTAAAGTTCAATGTCAAAATCACATCCGTACCCTTTTTAGTTTCTTTGATTTAGCATGCCTTTATAATATTATGAATATCCAGTTCTATCATTTTCATAATCCAGTTCACTCGAATGCAGTTGTTAATGCAAATCGGAAGGAGTTATCCATCTAAGGGACTGATTACTCTTTGCAGCAATCTATAACGTGATCAAGCACATGGCAACAGGGGGAAGGAATGACTCGCTTCTAACAGGAAGTAGCCTGAAGCAGAACCAGACTTGGTGTGAGACGCTGTCATGGCCGTCATGCTCTGTGATCAAATTTGGGTTCAGAAGATGGAGCAGGATCACAAACACAGACACGATGGTCCAGCTCACGGGATAGACCAGGGGTGGGCACTCCAGGTCCTCGAGGGCCGGTCTCCTGCAGCTTTTAGATGTATCTCTACTTCAACACACCTGAGTCAAATAATGAGGTCATTAGCAGGACTCTGGAGAACTTGATTGCATTTAGGAGGTGATTCAGCTGTTGGATTCAGGTGTGTTGGATCAGGGAGACAACCAAGAGTTGCAGGACACCGGCCCTCGAGGACCAGGAGTGCCCACCCCTGGGATAGACGGATGAGGACACACATGTGATGGCAGGCAGGTGTAGCTTCGTATGGAAATAGCATCAATCATAGTCATAATGAAGGAGCATGGTCAGGCTTGTTGTTGCTAAGCAGAATGACTGATCCTTAATGTTTCTGTTTCAGCAGACACAATGTGAACTTTAGACCTTTAAACCTGTTTGACCTAATGGGGTAAAACATTACATTCTGAGAGAAGAAACAAAACAAAACAAACAAAAAAAATATAAGAAATACAAAGCCAGGAATCTGATGTCACATCACAGTGTAGTAGCATCCAGCTGCTACAGCAGTCAGCGCCAGCACCGCTGGGATCACCACCAGTGTTTTTCCTGCTGCCTTCCGTCTGATTGGCTCTCTGACTTCCAATTTGTGGTGATTGGCACTGAGACAGAGGAAGAGAAGATTTAGAGCAGGAAAGAGACTTTTCTTTTTGTCTTAAACATGCAGATATCAAAAAGCAGACCTCTGTTGGGTCTGTTGATCCAGTACAGTGCTGCTTCCTTGGTTCGTCCTGGAGAACAGAACATCGTGTATAAAACAAAAAAGATATGATAGAAACACATGTTCATCAGTAAAATAATAAAGGACAGATTCCTGTCATCTGCATCCGGGCCAGTAATATGAACAGATTGATTTAGGTTGAACTCAGCTGCACATCTAGTGAGAAATAAAAGATTAAACCATTCTCACAGTTTTCAAGAACAATTTCTCAGATCATATACTGAAATAAGTATATATTTTTATATAGTTTGATAAGAAGTTAAATTCTGTCTTGATGTAATTTGGAAGATTTGCTGTGTAGAACATCAATGATATAAATTGAATGTAAAGGAAACAAAGCAGCCTTTGCTCCGTGTTGGGTTGACCAAAACAACCCGACTCTCACTCTGAGAGTTGTTCCGGTTTCAGGTCATCCGACGGGTCAGCGCCGCTGCTTTGGTTGATGCTGGACGAAGGAATCCAGGACATAGAAAAAGAAGCACAAGAGACACATTTTCATGAAAATATTAAGCTTAAATAAACAAGTAGAGTGAACATTGCAACAAAGTTTAATTTGAAAACCAGACCAAGTGAAACAGTTTCTTCTTAGTCGTTCAGTCAGTCCAAACCTTAGTTTGGCTTTCTATGGTTTTCTACAGAGAAGTAGAAGTAACCTTTGACCCCAATAAGCTGCAGTACCCTGGGTTCATCCAAGACACGACTCTGATTTGACAAGAAGACAACTGGACTTCTTCTGCTGCTTCACCTCTCATCCAAAACGGCTCCTTCAGTTCTGCAATCATTGTTTTTGCTCTGTCTCATCTTTCTGCTTGACGGTCAGGTTCACAAATCAACACTCACTCTTCTGCTTGGTCCGGTGGCTGGTCTCCGTTCAGCTCAGAGCCGGCCAAAACCTGTGCTGACGGATTGGCTGAGGTCTTCCTTGTTCTCTGTCAAAATGAAAAGACATCCTTGAGATTATTAGATTATTAGTTGCTTCAGGAGAAGAAATATTTATACTTGGCACAAAAAAAAAAGACAAGTTTTTAAGATCAGGACTCACCAGGTGGCGACATACGATGTCCGTAATTTCCTCCTCTGCACGGCAACAACAAACATTCTTACACTTCTGAACTCGTATAAACAAACTGTCTGGTTTACTTTCAGCATAAAATACAGCAACACATGAAAAGGTGAAGTATCCACAGAGTCTAGATAGTTTATATAGGAGATTACATCATCACACTTTCAGTTGGCCAAAAAAACAAAACAAAAAAACAAGAGGAAGGAACTGAAAATAAGCATGAGTCATCTGATTGAGGAGATTATTGTCTTTTCTTTACCAATGTTCTCTCAGTTCCTCCTTTAAGCAGCATGAATCTGCTTGAAGGGTTAAAATGAATTGATCTCCATCTTTCATCTTCTCTCACAACAACGAGGAAGGAAGGAATGAGATGGATCCTTCCTCCATATTTAACATTCCTTCGTAGTAAACCCTCGGGGAAAACGAAAGCGATGGCTCATGCAAATATTCAGGTGTATTTCGTAAGAGATCGGATAAAGAATCACAACAACAACAAAGGAGAGGATTTAAAGATCTCGTTGTGTTTTTCTGTCTCAGCGGGAGAATGAAAAGGAATTTTAAACATTGTTTATATCCAGAAATCCACAACAAGTCTGTTAGAAGTAAGTAAATCAGAGATCTACTCTGTTTTAGCTAACAGTCTGATCTGATCTCCTCTTTTACTATTTAACCAATAACCAGAATGACCGACTTCCAGAGGCTGTCAAGGTAATGCTATAAAAAACACTAAACAAAAAACCAAACAAAAGACCAGAAATTTTACTTTTTTTCTCTTTTGCTCAGGAATATTTGGGATCTGGACAATCAGGGGACAAACTGCTGCATGAACTGAAACGGGTCAAATTCCAGGGATTGGAAGCAAAACCAAATTTATCAAACTTGACCAAATAAAAGATGAACTTCAGGGTTTTGTCTGAGTGAAACACGCCACCTTCTTCTCTGTAGAAGGTCCGGTCCTTGGCCATGGCCTCCTCCAGCTTCCTCTCATACAGACTTCGAGTGGAGTCTGGGGTCAAAAGGTTCACAATGTCACAAAACACACAATTCACTTTTGGCAACCATAGACAAAATAATGACAGCTAATCCCTGATCTAATGTAAAAATAAGAATCATGTGATGCTTTTTTTTTGTCAATGACTTAATAAATTATATCATGTGCTTTAACAAAAAACCTACTATAAACTGTAATAACCATGTAATACTTCTTTTAATCAGTGCACCTCATATTGATTAAGCATTTCACTGTTAAGTGATCATGAAACAATGGACCAGTTTCATTTTATTAACTGGTTAAAATATTTTCTATCTAAGATTAGATGGTATTGAATTGTTTGCCTGCAGCTGCCAAAGAAAAACTGCTGATGGTTGAAAGACAAAAATACAGAGGAAGAATTGCTGCCACCAGTTTGATCCTCCCAGTTTGATACCTACTCACTACTGGTCCATGCTTGATGCCGTAGTCTGTCAGCAAATCACTGATCTGGGCATCACTTCTCTCTCTGAGCGGCATCATGATGAGGCGAAGGATCCGGGTCAGACAGAGAACTGACAGGAGAGCAGGCCCAGCAGCAGAAACAATCAATCCGTCACAAGAATAACAGAACAAGTACGTCTTCAAAATTGTATTTCCATCATTCCGGTGCGACTGAAACACATTCTGACCTGACGATCTGAAGGAAGGTGTTCACCTGTGAGCAGTCAGCGGCTGGCGTTCTGCTGCTGGAACTGGTGCAGCAGGAAAAGGAACTGGGCGTTACTGAGTCACATTCCATCGTGAAGCAGTCGTTTTGATTGTCGCGATTCTCTGTAACGTAATCATTTAAACGATCCAGTCAGTAGATTAGAATATTACTGACAAGTTGATTTATTTTCAGGAACTTTATCAGTGAGTGAAGCACATAATATAGAATAATGAAAACCTTCCAGGTGGAAGCCTCTGTTCCTTATTTAACAGCTCCAAGGTATAAGAAGATGTACTATTAATTATAAAAACGTCAAAATGCTTATGGTTATGATTTTCATTAAATATTTGTAATTTTTTTTAAACATTAATGTGTTCTCCTAATATAGGACAATATTTTATTCTTTATTGTCCTGAGGCTTCAGGGCTGATATTGCTTTTTAGCTGAGTTTGCATTTTTTTGGAGGGGGAAGTTACATGTCACATACAAATTACTAATAAGGTATATTTATTTATAATGTAGCGGACATGATGGGACAGAAGCAATATGCAGTAAAAGGACAAAATGTCATTTGATTCGGTTTGTAACTGAGAGGTTTCCAGGTAGAGCTGATGAAAAACTGCTGAAGATTTAAAACCTGAGACCAGGCGACGCCTCCTGACTGACTGCCAGGTAGCAGCGGCAACATTCAGCCTCAGCAATCTGATTCTGATTCTGTTTCTAAACTTTCGTTCAACCAGCTGAGACGACTCAGATCTAGTTCTCATTTTACAACTCTGACCGAAGCAAAAGGCAGAATCTGTTATCAAAGTTGTTTATGGCATTTTTATTTTTTCATTTTAAAGGTTTCACACTGTAGTTCTAATTTTCATTGCTTTACCTAGGAGTATTTTTTTTAATTAAATTAATATTTGGTCATATTGTGGAAGGCTCTTTCTTGTTCTGTTCATGTAGTTTTTGCAAAGCTTGAAAGTCGTTTCATTTTTGTCTGTATGAATAAAGCACTGAAATATTTTCTCAAGTATGCTACAAACAGAAATGTGTGTGTGTATTTGTTCTCGCAGATTAGCAAAGTCTTTGCTATCAGTAAGTCAAACAGAAAGAAGTCTGCTTTCATTTTGTGCACCAATTCTAGAGAAGTTTGGCACAAACACAGAAGAAAACCAGAGGACACAAGCAGGACAATCAGGACTCACCAGAACATAATTACACAGGAACCTGAAGTTACGCTTGTCTGAGAAGTTTATCAAAAAATTTTGATGCAGCATGAGGAATTTAAAAAATAATTTCCAGAGAAAAGAAATGTCAGATGGCTGCCCAGATATCCATACATAGATATGCACGGCATGGAAAGAGAGAAAATAATAGGAAACATTCAATTAGATCAGCATTGAGTGTTTTTCATGCCTTTCTTGATTTTACTTAACTGATGTTGCTGCAAAGCGTACAAATGTGAAAGAATTTATTAAGGCTTTCGAAAATGTCTTAAACTAAAACAGAATAAACTGAGTGCAGCAGTTCGAGGAACTGAGACGGTTGAATTTTATAGGAGGTTGAATTTCAGACACTTATACCATCAACAAACCCAGTGATGAGCAATTTTCATTTTCACTACAGACTTACTCATATTTAATATTTAATGATGTTTCCGGAACCTTTAAAGAAAACTATCCAATGCATCAAAGATCCTCCGTCATACTAAACAGAAGGCGCACATTCCTCTGTGCTTCATACCAAACATACTTGCAGTACCTGTTGACAAAAAGCTCAGTCTAATCTACAGTTCTAGTGGAAGTAGAGTTTAGCCAGCTGCATGTTTACATTTGTGATGGTAGGACAGAATCGTTCATTTCCTGGCTTGTTTTCCAAACAGCAGGCAGGTGGAAGGGGTCTTATGGTTGCCATGGAGACCCCTACCAACCTGCAAGAATTTGGTTCTCAGCTTCGGTCACAGATCAGCTGAAATATGAACATTTTCCTTGGTGGAAGTGCTGTCTGACGCTCACCAGGGTCCTCAGAGCTCTGAGCATCAGGTTTTGGTTCAAAGTTGCATTTAATTTTAAAGTTTTTTAAATTGAATTTACATTTTGTTTTGAAATTCACTCCAGATGATACCGAGCCGTTCCTGGACGATGATGTTCAAGATGTGAATCAGACCAGATATGACACCTGAAATGCAAAAGAGACTCATTTCATAGAGGTATGCGATTTGAAGGTCAACATAAACACTCACACCGGCTCCCTCTGGTGCCACAGTCAATCAGTACCAGTTAAAAGTGTTTCATAAAAATGTAAATAAAAAAAAAAACAAATTTCTGTTCGATTGAGAAAAATACTTTATTGTGTATCAAAATACTGTCTTACAATCACTTTAAAAGCCTTTTTTTATTTTGGACAAAATTCAGTTATTTAGCTTCAAAATACAGATAAAGGCACAAAGCAGAGGTATGCTCTAATGGAGGCTGAAATGCAAAACAGACTTAAACCGCAGCATCACCTTTGACTTTAAACCCTTTCGACAAGTTTGAAAACTTCCCTTTTTTTCATCGACTCAGAACTGTTTCTAAACCAAAGAGTTCCCCCAATCGTAAAGGACACGCGGAGCGCACGCTGGTGTCTAACGTAGCCACACAAAGCGTCATCTTCCAGCAGCCGTGTTCAGAGAAAGCTAAATATGTGTTAGCACACCCTTTGATTTCCTGACTACTAAAGGACAGCAGTGGGTAAAACTGGATCACACTAGCAGCAGATTAAAGACGATGACGGATGATCGTAAAAGCCGAGCGAGGGTGAGCTTTGACTGGGCCGCGCTGCAACGGACAGGCTGAGTTTTATACAGACACAGGTCAAAGTAATGTCACTGGAACACAAAAATAATCCAAAAAAAAAAAAAAAAGGGTCACTTATAAACCTTTGTCCTGTGATTGCTCCTCTAGAAGCTCCTAAACCCATTTTTCATGTCTGTAAGAGCTCCTCCAGTGTAAACAGTAACCTTCCATCTAAAGCTGGGGACCAAAACCTGCAACTACAATATTCTGGCATTCTGCACTAATTTAAAGTCAACACGTGGCTGAAAGTGTTAAATACTGTGATAGTTTACAGTGATCAAAGGGCCGTCTCCGCCCTGCCCCCCTTTTTCTGAAGGAAACAAGCATTCACTGTGTTGCTCTTTAAACTGGCTTACAGTGAAGAATAACAAGCATTCACTGTGTTGCTATTTAGACTGGCTTACAGTGAAGAATAACAAGCAAACTGGCTCACATGAGTTAAACTGCTACCACACAGGGAATCTTAATTTGCAACAATGGGAAGACTTTGGAGCCGTAAGCGGCCACCAGGTGGACGGGACCTCCGGGTCGCTGCGGCGGCCGTTAGACAGTGAGGTGGTAGGGGCTGCCAGGGATGTGCTCGTCGCCCCACTTCACCACCAGGATGTACTCGCCCTTCTCTTTGAGCTGGTAGCTGACGTTGTACACGCGGTTGCCCATGTGCTTCACCAGGATCTCCTCGCAGGGGACCTTCGGACCGTCCACTCCGACCAACAGCATGTTACGACCTGCAGAATGAAAAAGTTTCAATAAACACTTTGGCCTGGATCTCTGTGGCTTTAAAAAGAAATAAAGGGAAGCATCATGAGTCATTTTAGTCGGAGCAGACCTCTGGTTCTGATCTGCATTCCCAGAACCAAAGACAGAAGCAACATTCAGCTCCTAGTCACCACGAATCTAGAACAAACTTCCAGAAAACTACAAAACACCTGAAACACTGAGTTTCTTTAAATCTAGATGATTGAATTATAAAGACTTGCCTGCTTTGCTGCAGTCGACACAGAAGTTGTTCTTCTGACCAACAAACGCCTTGGTCAGGCCCGGGCCCTTCGCCGTCACCTTGCTGGCATCTGAATGAGTGGGAGCCGCCTGCTGAGAACTGCTGATGGCGCGGGTCACGGGGTCAACCATGACCGAGGAGGTTTCATGCATGCTGTGGCTGGACACAAGCTTAGAACCTGGAGAACAGAGCAAGTCAGGGGCGGCTGCGGCTCACTTTAACGTTTCAAACCAAAAGCAAAGACCTTGCTTCACCTGTAATCTTTGCCTTGAAGGGGCTTCCCACAATGTGGTAAGGGCCGCCGTATTTGATGGAGATGAGATAGTTTCCAGGGGCCATCGGGGTGTATGTGACCTTGTAACCCTCTGGACACTCCACACAATCCATCTTCACTTTGGAGGGCCCATCAATGGTCACAGCGAGGGCCCCCGGGCCTGCAGTGCTTGTGTTTACTACAAACTCGCATGCAGTTCCTAAAAGCAGTCAGGACAAAAGTGAGTGGGACAATGAACAGGGGAGGAAAACACAAGGCTTCTTGAAGCTGCACAAAGTTACTTTAAGAACTCCTGCAAAAGCTACTTGACCCTTTTCACCATGCAGAAACTTCTAACTATGTACATATTAAACATGTCCTTATTTATGATGCAACTTGATATCATAATGACATAAAACATGCAAAAACAAACTAAAGATAAAAGGGTTTCTAATGTTTAGTGCTGAGAAATGAAGCCTTAAAGTGGCCAGCAGGGGGCAAAAAATGTAAAACATGAACAAAGGTTGAACGAGGTCTTCTCCTGAGTTCCCCAGAAAACATGAGGGAGGGTGCAGGAATGTAGTCTGCAGCATTTATGGGTCTTGAGCTTGAACCCCTCAGCTGCACAGGCAGATGGAAATGGCTAGAAACATCTTGAGATGGTATATTATTGTCTCTACACTGGAACACAGTGGATTATCAGCACAGAGAAATATTGGACAATTTGTCTCACTGCAGTTTTTTTGTAACCTTTGCTTCTTAATTCTTATTTCTTTTCCATCTCTAACTATAGAGCAATAACCACTGGTGTTACTTGGGCAGATATTTGTGGGACTCAGTTAAACATTTATCTTGCAAATTATCAGTACCCAAATTTGTTCCGACTGATTTAGCTCAAGCATCATCAAACATGTTCTTTAGCAATATAATTTTTGCTTCAAACAGAAACCATTTAGAAATGCCGTTTAGTGGAAACGGCTTTCAGAACTCCCACTATGAACCAGCAACAGCAAACCAGGGACAACAGCTAGCAGCTAATTGTTTCTAGTTAAATTTTATTTGTCATCCCTTGTTCAAAGTTTGTAAAGCTGTGACAGTCGCTAATTGTGTTAATGACTTCCATTAGCAACACAAGATAATGACAATGCATTTTCTGGATTTTGCATTTTCAAAACAAAGCACTAAGATGCCACCCGAAAGAGGTTGCACAGTAGAATATGTGGAAAAACTGATGCAATGAAATGTTTTTATGGAACGACCAGGTTTCCATTTGGGTCTGAACTCCATCTTGTAAAAGCCATTCTGTTAAGCTTCGCAGCTACAAACTTTAAAACCTTCATCTTGAACCCACATTTAAAGGGTGCCAATTGTTTCCAATGATCCAAATCCTGTTGCAATGTAATTTTAAAATAACTAAAAACAGAAATGTTTGGAAAAACTGGAATTTACGGGGAAGCTATTGAATAATCATTGTTATAGAACCTATAACCTTGCACTTATGTCAACCTGGATAAAAACTAGTTGCACACTCTGCAAAGACGATGTACATGATGGCGGTGCGCTACCTGTGGTGCCTCCCTCCAGTCCCGGTCCGTAGGCGGACACCATGCCCGGATCTCCAGCCTGGCCCGTCTCCCCGACGCGGATTTTAAACGGACTTCCTGGAATGTGACTCCCATTAAACTTGACGTCGATCAGATAGAGGCCGTTCTCTCTGGGGATGAACCGGACTGCATATTTGTCTGGACAAGGGGGACAGCAGAGCCAAATCACACGGAGGCTCCCACAGTCCTGCTGGCTCTCTGAAGGATTCTCCTCGGTTACCTTGATTGATCTCCGTGACGCAGCACTGCTCCAGCGCGCCGGAGGGACTGTGGACCTTTGCGTCGATCACACCCTTGGCACCGTTGAGGCTGACGGCAAACGATGCTGGCTGGTTTACCTTCAACCCTGACTCCTGCTCGACAACAAATAAACTCCAACACTGAGTCACAAGCTGGGATTACTATTCAAGTCAACAGCTGCTACCAGAAGTTTCCTATTTATCTTACCTGGAGGTCGCTAAGAGGGCTAAAGAGGAAGGCTGTGTAATGAAGAGACAGAAAGTGGAATGGACCCGAGAGAATCAGTGGATCTGGTTCTGGATTTTAGTTCTTTAGCGTTGTGAAGGAGCATCAGAGCAAAAGAGAACCATAGAAACATCTGTACAACCAAACTCTAGATTTTCTAGGATTCTTTTTGAAATCAATGGAATATGAGGTTTGGTAAAGGCTGCGTGTGTGTGTGTGTGTGCGTGTGTGTGCGAGAGATCCAGGAGACAGGGAGGGAAAATAAAACAGCCCGTTTCTAACCTCTTTAACCCTTTAGCGCCCTGCCACAGCTTCAGAGTGGGAAGGCTGTTGGGAGCCTTTAGAATGAGGCACGAGAAACACACACAGTCCTCGAGTTTCCCAGAAGCCCCTGAACTGCCCTCCCATGCAGCATCAGCTCATCATACAGCTTCACCTGTCCACTCTAGTCTCACAGCATCTACTCACTGTTCTCTCCTTTTCTACTCGTCAACTGACATGTTCGATTAGGTCGTTTAAAGCCCCAAAACTAAAACTGCTCCACTTCCCCCCATCTCCTCTGGTTTGATACCCAGATGGACTGAGCTTCAAGCTGCTGCTGCTGCTGCATGGCGGGCAGTGCACTGCGGCCTGGTCTGGTCTGCATGCACACGGATGTGTGTGTGTCTCAGAGCCTCACCTGAAGACTGGCAACAGTGAGGCGGCGGGCGTCGTCCGACGGCGAGGCCACGGGGACGATGAAGGGGCTGTCGGGGATGTGCTCGTCATTGAAACGGATCGACACCTCATAGTCGCCTGCAGGACGACACAACGGTCAGAGTCACTGAAGCTGGTCGACGGGGAGCAGTCAGTCACTCTTGGGAAGTATTTGTTGGAGTTCAAAATGACTTGAAAAACACGTTTCATTGTTCAAACAATTTAGTTTATTCACAAAGAGCTTTTTCATAGTTTTTGAAAGCGAAATTGATAAAAATTATTGTTAGATGGTTGGGCCTTATAAACAGAGCTCCATGTTTAACTCCTGAGCATAAAAACCATTTGATTTGTTGCACATGCTCAGTGCGTCTCGTCTCACCCGGCTCCTGAACAATGTAAGACACTCCACTGGAACCGTCCTTGCGGTCCTCGAAGGTGATCTCCGCCTTGCTCGGCCCCTCCACGGCGATGCTGAGGCCCCCGGCCCCGGCCTCTCTGGTCCATATGCTGAACTCGGCTAAGGAGCAGCACAGAGGAGTCAGTTTCACCGTGGGAAAACGCAGACTTCTCACACACACATTGATCGCACAGACCTGGTACTCCAGCCTCGGCCCTCTCCAGGCCTGGCCCACCGGCGCGAACTTTGTGGGCTCCACCCTCACCCAGGGGCCCGACGGTAAACTGGAAGGGGCTGCCGGGCACGTGCATGCCGTTGTACTTGACGCAGACCGTATGGACGCCCGTCTCGGTGGGGACGAAGCGGATGCAGTAGGTGTTGTTCTCTCCCTCCATGATGTCGGCTTTGTGGACCTGACCTGAGGGGCTGGTCACCTGGGCCGTCATGTCCGCTATGCTGATCTCTGAAAGAAGAGGGGTTGGGGGGTAAGGAGGAGGTCAGATCACCAACAGAACAAGTAGACGTTTGGGTCTTGTGATTTCCCAACTTCCTGTTTGGGTCACCTGGGATCTTGAGGCTGAGGTCACACTGGCTGCCCACGTTGGCAACAGAAGCGGCTCTCTTCTTCCTGGTGATGCTCTCCTTCATCCTGCCCTCCCCAGTCACCTTCACCGTGAAGGCGCTCCCTGTGTGCACAATCCCTTGGTTCAGTAAGCCAAAAGCCACGTATTCCTGACCTTTAACCCCTCACTGATGAGCACCTGGCACATGTTGGTCAGCAAATTTGATGTTGATGATGTAATTTCCTGGTTCTGTGGGGCAGTAGGTGACCTTGCAGGTGCCATCCTCCTGATCCTCGGTGTTGATGTCCACTTTGCTGGGTCCCTCGATGGAAAGGCTCAAGCCACCGTATCCTAGCAACAATAGGCAGAAGTTAATATTCAATTTCCTTGTTTTTTTCAGATGGAATAATTTTGTCAAAATCTCCTCTGGACGTTTACCCGCATCGCGAGTGTCGATGATAAACTCTGCTGGCTCGAAGGTCCTTGCTTCGCTCAGGCCCTGTCCGCTCACACGCACACGGCTGGCGTCGCCGATCTCCGATTGGCTGATCATCACAGAGATGGGGCTGTTGGCGATGTGGCGTCCGTTCTTCTTGATGTTCACCAGGTGCTCGCCGATCTCCTTCGGCACGAACGAGACGCCTGACGGAATCGGCGGCGGTTAAAGCATCGATCGCATTCCTGCAAGAAGTTACCTGTGGAGCGATCGGCGGCGGACTCACCAACATGGCCGTTCCGCAAGATCTTCAGCAGGCAGGGTTCCTCGCGACCCGACGGCGTGGTGAGGGAGGCGGTCAGCTGGCTGATGTCCAGCTCGCCGATGTCCAGAGGGATGTCAGCAGCCGACCCCACCTTCAGGTGGGACATCCGCATGGAGTCGTCCCCTGGAGACGAGGACAGGCTGATTAGAACAAACTCCACACGTCTGGACGCCCACGATAGAGTAATAAATGCAGCAACTATCATATTTGTCAGCAGTATGTTTAAAGTCTTTTTTACATTTTGTTCCCATTCCTGCTGCCATGGTTCATGAATTCATGTGATCCATTATCCTCATAACTAAAGTCAGTGGGCGGGGCTTATAAACCAGTTAAGATGTTTATTCTGGAAAAACGTCCAGGGCACTTTGACCAGTCAAATGTCATTTATCAGCAACTTCTTAAAATCATTTTACTGCACAATGAAGGAAATAAACCACAGAATAAATACAAGATAAAAATAAACATTTTGACAAACTATGATCTGAGATTTCGGATATTTTTGAAAAAAAAAAGAAAGATAAATTTCCTGTTTTCTTTTAATTTGCAAAGAACTTCAATGATCTAAAGGTTTTCTTTCCAGTTCTTGTTTTCCTGAGATTTGGCCATAAAGAAGAGAATCGTTTCTTTTCAGTCCAGCATCTGGCTCTTCTCTTTTCGCTAGTTTATACTTCAGTAAGCCATTTAACTCTGACCTATGAGTCATTCAAGTACACACCTATTCACAGCACTTAAAACAAACAAACAAAAAAACTTCAACGCCTACACTTTCATTGAAGATCTCACAAAAACAGATTGTTTATAAAAATATTCAGCATAATTTCCAGTAAAAAAACCTGGAAATTAAGATACAATTAAGATAAAGCAAACATTGACACGTGTTCAGAAACTATCTTCATAAAGTAAGAACTCCTAAAGAAATACCCCTGAAGGAGGATGACTGCAGAGATAAAACACTAATTTGTTAAATGCTCCTGCCAAACGTCAGCAGTCATGACATGCGATCTGAAAGGTTGAAATGGACATAACCACTAACTTGACTGCTGGGTCAAAAACGCAGCCTTACCAGTGATTCTGGCAGAGAAGGGGCTTCCTGGGATGTGCTTGTCGTTATATTTGACCAGGATGCTGTAGTCCCCTGGCAGGACAGGGAGGTAGGACACTGTGCAGGTCCCGTCCTGGTTGTCCATGCAGCTGATGTCTGCTTTGGATGGCCCCTCGATGGCCAGAGAAAGACCACCTGCGTTGGTATACAGCCACACACAAAGTTGTATTTTTGTTTCTGCAATATTCATTCTCATAAACACAATCAAAATACGGACTATTTGTCAGGTTTCTGCACAAAAGCGAAGAATCTGACTTCAGTTTCAGCGGCAGTCGATGTGCAGACAGTTACATATACATTGTGGAGGGAATAAAAGGTATGTACATGTATGTGTAGGTTTTACATACACATGATCAGCTTGAATTCAACGTTTGTGTGAACACAGAAGTTGGTGTTATTTCTGCATACCCTCTCCAGCGTCTTTAGTGTCAACAGTGAAGACGGCCGGCTTGTTCACGGTTCCATGGATAAGACCAGGGCCGTAAGCACTGACATTCCCGCTGTTCATGTAGTCCACAAAGAACTGCAGGGGGCTTCCTGTTGATGGAAAACGGAGAAAGGCATGAAAAACAGCCATTTAGGCTGTTTTGATGTACTGCAGTAGCTGCAGCTATTTCAGAACTCTGATGTACCGGGGATGTGGATGCCATCATATTTAATGTCCATCTCATGCAGACCGGCCTCTGTGGGACCGTACTTCACGGTTACGGTGCCGTCCTTGTTGTCGGTGATGTCGGGTTTGGCCACCTTGCCTGATGGCATTCGGACTTCACCTTCAAAAACAAAAGCAAAATAGAGGCATATGTTGTGACTAGTGGTTTAGTACTCTGTGCTTCTTTTGAGAGTTTGTCTCATCTTGTACCCCATCTTGTCTGGGTCTTGGACATTGAGGGCTCTGGATTTTCACAAGACCACAACCGTGGAAATATCACCAAATAGCCAGAATACTGTCTGGTTTATTTAACATCCTTGCTTTCATTGGCTGCAAAACACTCTGATTCAAATCCATCAACAACATGACTCCTTCCTAAATATGTATTTTGTTACTGCAGTCAAAAATCCACACCCCAAATAACCCCAAGAACCAACAGTCTTGGTTCTGTCTCTGCCTCAACAGTCTGGTACTGATTTAGTCTTGGGTTAGGTGGTCTCGACTATCACTTGTAGCCGGTCTTTAGGAAATGGTAACGACAGGATTTAAACTTTATGCATTACCTGTGATCTCTCCCTTCTGAATGGTAAATGGGATAACCAGGTCAAAAGGTCTGAGTCCTGTCACGTCCAGGCCGTTCATCCCAACTGGTCTGTCTGTCGCCTGAAAGACAGAACGGAAATTTAAGGACTGCAGACGATGGCGCGCTTCTCTGCTAAGCCATGTTGCACACCATCAGCACAATGCAAGACAAGAGAGGTAAAGCTTCCAAACACCAATGCAGGGATGAGACTACATGGAATGAAATGACAAATGAGGATTATGGTCAAGACGATGGCACCAGCACAAACTGCGAGAACAAAACTAGTGGGTCAGAGACGAGAGGAAGAGGGTTCTCTTGAAAAATCGCTTTGTTTCTTAAGCGATTTCCACATGAAGCAGTTAACAACAGAGCTGCACAATTATTTAATAAAAATATCTGAGGGAAATGTAAAGCTCTCCCACAATGGGGATGTGATATTGTAAAGCTCAGCTGCACTGTTCATGTGTTGGAGGATGGATTCAGTTTTTCACATGAAGGGAACAAAGTGATAAGAAAAAGGCATCAGTATGAATGAAACACCTGCAAAGAGAGACAGACGCTGAGTCTGATGAAGTGAGGCAGTGGGGGATGAAAACAATGACATGGAAGCATGACAACTGGGGCAAAAACAAATAATAATAAGGCAGCGAAACACAAATGGAGCTCAAGACCAGCTTGATGTTTGTTAGGTACCCAGGGCTGTTGAGTGTAGTATTGGGGCATTTGTCTCTGCTGCATGAGCTGGTCTGATGGTCCTTCCAGAGCCTGGGAGGGCCGGGAGGTGGTGAAGAGAAGGCACAAAAGATGAAGGAGTGAAGTGTGAAACAAAATGATTTAGGGAACACTCATACTGCCAGAAGACTTTCTAAATAATGACTTTGTAAAGAAAGACAGAAGCATCATTGCTTTGTTCTGCTGAAGGACCTGGCACATCTGGAGCAAAAGCAGAAATACTTCAAATGGAAACTTTGTGCTAATCTTTTCTAAAGAAATTGAAGTAAAGCCAGAAGGTCAAATCTCTGGCTTGAGAGTCCAGAGATTTGTCTCTACAAATATCCGATAAAAGCTTTTGAACATGTAAAGTTCTCCAGTTTCATTTAGGTTCCTCTTTTAAAATCAACTCATCTTTAGCAATCTTAAGCCAAACATTTAAGAAAAGCAGGGCAATGCGACTGCAGTTTGAGCAACTCACCGTAACTTGGAACGGACTGTTGGGAATGTGCTCCCCTCCGAAACGGACACATATTACATACTCTCCGGGTTGTGGTGCGGTGTAGAAGATGTCAAAGGTGCCGTCCTCATTTTCGACGACGTCCACGTCAAGCTCCGCCCCTTCGGGCGTGCACACGCTGCACGTCACCTTGCCTTTCCCAGCAGCTTTGGCGTCAACTGTAATGACTGTCTGTTCACCGATCTGAATAGTTGGACCAACACCAGCGCCTTAGGAGAACAAAAACATACATAATGTGATTTGTTGTGACAGTCTGATATGTAGAAAAGTATGGAGGACTGAACATGCCAAATACCCAAAATCAAGCCAGTTTAAGTGGATTACATTAAATACATCCAGTTATAGATTGAAACTATTTTGTCATTTTGGCTCTTCAATTTGCTGGAGTTCACATTTTAGATTAATGGGCTTCATTCATTTTTACCTTATCTTTTTGCATTTCCATACATTTTCTAAGTGAGTGAGTTTGTTCAGAATGTGCACTTGGAATGATGTGAAGCCATCTTACAAAAAATATTTTTTTTTTTTGTGATGTTAAGTACAAAACAAAGAACACCCAAATTAAATGAGATATTGTAGTTTAAAGGTTGAAATAAATTTCCAAAAGTTAAAATGCATTTCTGTCAAAGGTGGTAAACTGTAAAAATGAAAAAAAAAAATAATAATGAACTTGGCCAAGTAAAACATTGGATAAAAAAATTTAATCTTGAATATACACTACTATATATATATATATATTGCAAGGTTGGACTAAAATATGTGAATACTTTATGTAGCACATTACATGCTACAAGGTTAAGACATCTTTATTTTGATGAACATTTTTAGTTTTGGCAGGTTCATTCCTCCATACAGCTTCCCAAGTTTACCGTCATAAAAAAATTGCATGCACATTCCAAAACCATGAGGCCAGGTTAAAGTTGGGTCAGATCTAGTCATGTTATTCAAGTCTCATGTAACTTTGTAACCAACTAGTTAAGTTTCAATTTAATCTACAACTATAACTAGATTAGCTAAAAGAGCCATTCCACCATGCCATCCTATTGACGCTGTTAGTCCTTTAGTCCGTCCAATAAAAACATGAGTCAGGAAGTGTTATGAGAGAAGTAAATGAGTTTGAAAGAAATGAATAAATAAAGCACAGGATGGGACATTCTGTAAAGGTTTGGTACCACTAATTCTCCATGCGAAAAGAAAAGAAAAACAACAAAACAACAGAGAGAGAGCAATTCTTCTGTTACGAATCTTTCACAGGGCTTACCTAAACCGTGACCGCCGATTGAGACTGATAAAAGGAACGGTGAGAAGCAGGGGAGCAAGATAAAAGAAAAAAGGTGACAAATAAAAGACAGTCAGATAAGGATGTGGGGGTGATGGGTGGCATTAACTGTGCTCCAGACAGTTGGCTGAAGAACGGTGGTGGTGAAGTGCATGTGTGTGTTTCTGGGGGAGGGGCAGGGGGGAGTATAGGTGAGGTGCAACTGAGGAGCACAGCGTGAGCAACATGACATACCAATGCACAGAAAAATGAGACCTGAGCAGCAAATAAACACTGATGGACATGTTGAAAGGGAGAGCTCAGTGCAACGCAGCTGGAGAAAACAAAGGCAATCACACAAACACAAGCAAATGAACACATTAAGTTCCTTCACCTGTCAGATTCAAAACATCTGCAGTCACACTGCTGTCAGTGCAAATAAAGACTCGTCAATATTTGCAGGACAGTCAGATGACTGCATTAAATTTACAGTTGATTTTTTTTTTTTTTTTTTGAAAATGTTTTTCAAGTTTTTGATACAATTTGAAGTTTTCTTAATTTGCTTGTGTTTCATGAATTTGTACACTTTTAGATAGCCGGATCTTCTCTACCGTACAAATGTTTCACATTTGAAATTTATGCGTTTTTATACTTTTGAAAAATTGTGTCAGACATTTTCAGTGAATTAAAAAGCAATGAAAAGATTTTTTACTAAGACTTTAAAAACTTTGAAACCACTCTGTATTCAAAGAACCATGTTTGCAGTTAAATGCAGCAAGAAATGACTGAGATGAATGTGTCCATTCTGATTCTTTTTTTTTTGCCAAATTAAGTCAGTAAAATGCGTAGGGCACACACACACAAAAAAAAAAATGGTCATTTGACCTTCAGTATTTAAGAAGCAAACTAAAACAAAAGAACTTTGATTCCAATGCTAGAATACAAAGTTTCTATTAATCAGGGTGTGAGCGTAAAGAGGCTGACCTGTGACGGTGCACTTGCTGGCGTCTCCGGTGGGGAGAGCTCTGATACGGTACGGCGAATAAGGAATCTCGTCCCCTCCGTATTTGATTAGGATGGTGTATCTGCCCGTCATGTCTGGTACATACGACACCAGGTAGGTCCCATCGTGGTTGTCACGGATCTTTGCCTTCTTAGGCTTCCCCTCTGGGTCCTGCAGAAACACAATGATTTAAAACGCTCAAAAACGGCACCAAATGATCAGCTTTCATGCGTCTGACTGCATAAACCATGTAAAGATTGCAGGCTCAAAAATCTGATCAGTCTTAAAATAATCAAATTTGTTCAAGTACGATCCAAAAATATTGCAAATAAAGTTTACACCGTCATTTGTCTTCTCTTTAAATAATGGTGACCTTACATGGTCCCTGTTGGGCTACTCTTATCGTCTGTCTAATTTTAAAATCTACTTTTATCATTGTCTTTTTCACCATAAATTATTTAAATTACATTCTGCAGGATTCATTTTGAGAAATCCAGATCCTCTAAAATCTGGAGGTGTAGGTCAGAAATCAGAAGCCTGACTCACCGTAATCTGAACCGCCAGCAGTCCCTCGCCTGCGTCTTTGGCGTCAATGGTGAACTCCACAGGCAGAGAGGCGGGCACGCCCGTGGTGTTGAGGCCGGGTCCGCTGGCACGCACCTTGCTGGCATCATGGGTCGGGAGGACCTTCACCTTGTACGGGCTGCAAGAGGCAGACAGGAAGTGCAGTTTGAACAGAAACCAAGAATTACCACTGAAAGGTTGGGGAGAAATTGAGACCGACTTTTCAACGTGCCATTTATTTTGTATTGCAAATTAGGTAATAATTACAATTTCTTCGTAAATCCCCTAATTAGTAAAAAAATTTAATTCTTTCTCTATGAAGGCCTCTGAGGTTTGTTAGAGAACATCAAACTGACTCTTTGGAGATTAAGAACCTGACAACAGAACCTTTTGTTAGGCTTAAAAAAAAAGAAGACATAATTAGAAATGGAAAGAACACATTGTATGAAAAAGGAGTTTGGAACAAAATATCAAAAAGTGGACAAAATGTTAAAACTAAAAGATGATTAGCCTCATTTTGTTGGAGAATCTTTTCACAATCGGTCATAACACAACAAACAATTCAAAAACAAACCATGAATTACCTCTACATTTGAAACCTCAGTTATTAATTATTTTTGGGCAAAGTCATTAAGAGACACTTCAGGGTCTGAGGAGCTTTTACAGGTTCCAGACCCCAGTAAAGAAATTTATCATGATAAACGATAACATAAATTCCTAACAATAATAATTTCGGCTGAGTATTACCTGCGTGGGATCTCCTCATCAGCATACAGGACATTGATAGAGTAGGGTCCCTCTCTGGTGGGAACATAGTTGACTGTGTGAGTCTGGTCTCCATTATCCACCACCTCAACAGGCTCCACGACCCCTGCAAGAAACGGCGATGAGATCATCGTTTCTACATTTTGCTACTGTAAACGTAAATGGAATATTCCCCAAATAAAGTCTTTTGCTACAACTAATCGCGGATTGTTGAGGTTCATCTCAACAATCAAGAACACTCGTCACCTTTGGGTCCTTGAACGCGGACCTGCAGAGGGGCCACCCCAGCTTTGGAGGCGTCCACTGTGAACTCCTGAGGGATGTTGGCTCTGACGTTGCTGCCGAGGCCAGGACCCTGACACTTCACCTTAGTGCTGTCCACAGTGTCGCTGACTGGAACGGAGAAGGGGCTTCCTGCTCAGACAAAAAGAAAAAAAAAATTTGTTTATTTTTTAAATGTAGTAAAACATTACTAAATGCTCAAGTTGAGCAGATTAGTATTTTCTTTTGATTCTCATATATTCAATCTCAAGGTGTTGGAGACAACCTCCTCCAGAAGGTGTTGTCGTTGTGAGTCACCTTTGACTGGCTGTCCTCCATAGGTGATGTTGAGGTTGTATGTTCCAGGCTCATAGGGAATGTACTCCACACTACAGCTGCCATCTTTGTTGTCAGTGCAGGACATTTTGGCCTCTGATGGACCTTCCATTGCCAGACCAAGACCTCCAGTTCCCGCTCCTCTGCAGAAGGAACATGGCATTATAACAATGAAGAGAAGGAGCCACTCCGTCGAATGAGCCAACCCGAACTTTTTCCGTACC
Organism: Poeciliopsis prolifica; assembly: GCF_027474105.1. Lineage (NCBI taxonomy): Eukaryota > Metazoa > Chordata > Actinopteri > Cyprinodontiformes > Poeciliidae > Poeciliopsis > Poeciliopsis prolifica. The sequence goes on from NW_026562402.1 coordinate 4,089,027, forward strand.
GGGTTTCAACCATGAACTTGTTCGGCTTGTTGGTGATGCCGCTCTTCAGGCCAGGACCGTGCACACGGACACGAGCCGGATCGCAGCCCTCGGTGACCGCCACACGGAATGGACTGTTGGGCACTGGAGAGCCATCGTAGCAGACCTCCACACTGTGAGGGCCTGAACACACACAGAGTTACAATCCCAACCAGCCAGTAGGCATCGACGCCTGCTAATGTTCATGTCGTGATGTTTAAACCCACCCTCCTCATAGGGAGTGTACTCCACGGCGTACATGCCATCGCCGTGGTCTGTGATCACGGCATCCGGGCAGCTGCCAGATGGACTGCTGATCCGAGTTTTGATGTGGTCGCCTCCGTTCTGTGTGAGAGCACGAGCATCCACGGTGAAGTCTGTGGTTGCGTCACGGAATACACCTAAAAACAAACAACATACAGTTAACATAGCATCTGCAGATGTAGCTCATTTAAAGTACGATTGATTCAGATGACAAGGATCATCAGGTTCACAGTTTCAGATCTTTACATGATGTTCATTTAACAAATCAGTATCTAACAAGTAAAAATGGGCGTGTGTGTGTTTGGTCACGTGACAATAATGCAATGCTCGATTTTGTGCTATTTAACCGAAGCAGAGAAGCAAGGTGGCCATTTTAAAAATATGTATAATATAAAAAAATAAATTTGAATATTTGTTATTGGCCATAACAGGAGTATTAATATTGCCACAAATTAATATCAGTACATCCCTATTATTTGGATACATTTGTCTCCTGGAAGTTGATTGTTCAAGTAGATGTCTAGGTTACCTTTGCCTTCCACTCCAGGTCCAAACACACGGACTCCACTGGCATCGATGGCTGGCTCCACGTTAAGGCGGGCAGGGAAGTTTGGCACATCCTGGCCCCCGTAGCGTATGGTGAGCGTGTAGGAGCCCGGGTAGAGCGGGATGTAAGTGATGGTGTAGGTTCCATCTCCGTTGTCCTGGATGTGAACCTCGGCCTCGGTGCCGCTGTCCGAGATGATCTCGATGGTGAGCTCAGCCGGACCAGCATTGGTGCAGTCCACTACAAACTCTCCGGTCTCACCGACCTTGGCCCGCTCCAGGCCTGGGCCAGAGCAGCGCACCTAGACACAGAAGGAGGCAGAGTTAAATGACTGATTCTTTATAAGAACATGAAATTATGCTGACAAGATCCATGAAGCCCCAGGAGGAAGGAGGCCGACTCTGCTGACCTTGGACGGGTCAGTAGGGGGGTAAGCTGTCGGAGTGTAGGGTGACCCAGGGATGGGCACTCCGTCGTAGGTCAGTTCCACCTGGTATGGCCCTGCCTCACGAGGGATGAACTTCACCTGACTGGTCTCTGGGCTCAACCCTGGCTCAACCTGGAACAGAATTAAAGAAAAAGTGTTTCAGTACTGTAGTTTTTAAGAGATTGACAGTGTAGAATTCAGAGAATTTGGATTAGAAAAAAAGTCTAAAGTTAAACTCACCTTACAAGTGACCGGTTTTCCTGAAGGTCCGGTAACCTTGGCGGCAACTTTGCCCTGACCGCCAGCACCCTTTGATTTGACAGTCACCTCCTGGTCTTTGCCGACGGTCATTTCTGTAGGGACACAAAAAGCATTCTTGGGTCTGGTGAAATGCAGGTAATGTGGCAACAGTAGGTTGAAATCTGATAAACAAGGCAGGAAATAATTCAAGTTTCAAATAATTTTTTCTCACCTTTAATCACAGTTTAATTATTTTTACATTAATTTAGCATCAGTGCTGGATTAAGCAACACAAACATGTCTGACGGATTGAACGTACTGTCTCCTAGTCCAGTGACGTTGACCTTGCTCAGGTCCAGAGTTGGAGCCACAGCAACATTGAAGGGACTCTTGGGAATATGATCTCCACCATAAGTCACAGCAACTCCCAGAGGACCCTGATGGAGACAAGAGCAAAGACGATGAAATTTACATCCCCTTCCCCTAAACACGCAGCCTCTTTAACTCAGATTCCTAATTTCTCAGTACGGCGCAGAAATTGTGTCCGGAATTGAATTGGCAAGAGTTTCTGCCATCTCACCTGCTGCACAGGAGTGTATTTGACAGTGTGTGTGTTGTCATGGTTGTTTATGACTTCAAAGTCTTTAACAGCCTCTGCTTTGGTCGGCCCACTGAAGCTGCAGTCCAGGTTGGCCTTTCCTGCTCCCTTGGTGTTCACAGTGAAGTGAGTGGGTTTGTTCAGTTCAACTCCTGGAGGAAAAAAAGAAAAAGACCAAAGCATAAAAACATTGATCCCTCAAGGAGGTTCCTTGTAGGAAATTAATCTGAATTAACCAACTGTCATGCATTTAAATGATTGATGTAAAATAACTTAAAAATATGTTACAGAAATGATTAGTTTATTTCCAATGATCTCAATTTGTTTTATTTTGAATTCTTCAGAAAATTTGCTACCAAGTCCAACTAGATTTGTATTTTGTATCATAGTCTGTAATGACTGGTCAGTGTTTTGTACAGCGTTCATACCGCTGCGGCTGAGTCCTGGTCCCTCCGCCTTAACTTTGCTGGCATCATGAGACGGATCCACCTTCACTCTAATCGGTGACATGGGAATGGCCTAAACAGGAGGCAGAAGCATCATAGCACAAATGTACAAACCTTTCAATGTATTCTGGCTAATCACGCATGATTCAAACTCACATGTTCAGCAAACAGCACCATGATGGTGTAGCTGCCGGCTCCAGGAGGAGTGTATTTCACAGTGAATGTGTCGTTGTCGTTCCTGATGATATCAAAGTCTATGTCTGCCTCTGCTGGTCCCACCACACCGGGAGCGCACTTAATTCCTATGCTGATGTCACCTGAGGCCAAGAGACAATATTAATACACTTTTCCATTTGTGATATAGACTTAAAAGTTTTATGATGTAATTTTGTGTTAGAGTGATAAAAGTTGTGACTGAGAACCATTTATTGCTCCTGTTTTAGCTAAGTGTATGGCCATAGCGAGATGGATCAGCAATCACACTCCATAAACAAAAATTTTGCTATATAAAAACATAAAAAAAATTGTAATATACTTCTTTAGGACATCCATATTTAAAACTGCACTAAACTACATCCAGTGCTTTTAATCATATCTTTAAGATGTATGCATATTTATTGATTCTCTCATTGAACAAATAATGGAGAAAATAGTAAAACTACTAATCATGACAATACAGACAGTTTTGGGGGATTTCAAACATCATTAATTGGAATTTATTATGACAATAAATCAAAGTTCTAATGAGAGATTTATCACAATAGTTGTTAAACAATATGGCAAGTATCCACCTCTAACTATTTGCAAGTTAAAAACACCAATATGTTTTACAGGATCTCAGTTGTAGATGCAGAAAACTAGACCGTTTTCATCAAGCCATCTTACCTTGACCAGCCTCTGAGCAGTCGACAGTAAAGTATGTTGGTTCAAAGGCCTTCAGGCCGGTCTTTGCCACGCCAGGTCCAGAGACCTTCACCTTGTTCGGGTGACAACCAGCACCGATATTCATCTGGAGTCAGAGACACAGAGAGACCAGAGCTTAGGAGACCTCTGGGGTTGCAGAAGCATAAAACCAAACCAAAATCCAGATTTTAGATCCTCACCCTGAATGGACTCTCGGGGATGTTGACACCCCCCCAGGACACCATGACGGTGTGCTTCACTGGTTTCCGTGGTGTGTAAGTGCAGGTGTATGTGCCGTTACCGTTATCTTTAACCTGGACATCCACAGGGTTGCCCTCTCCATCCTACACAGGAAACAATAGTTCTCAAATAAATGTGTAAAACACAGTTAGGACTTTAATGATGAGCACAACTGTAATGGCTAAATCTGTTTAACAACAACTTCATCTTGGTCTTTTACAAGAGTATAAAATCTTTAAGTGGATATGGCTATAAAGCACAAAACAAATAGATCTTTGCAGTGAGTGAACATTTTGAACCACAACAGAAGAAACTACCTGAGCAACAATCTTAAGAGGAGCTTTTCCTCCTTGTTTGGTGTCCACTGTGAACTCTGTGGGCTTTCCAACAGCCAGACCACTGCTCTGGAGGCCAGGACCATACGCCTTAACCTGAAAGAGCCATCAAGCGTTACAAACAGTTAAGGACACAGTTCTTCGCTCCAGCCCATGTCCCTGGGTGTTCTTACTTTGTCGGGGTAGAAGTCTTTCCCTGGAGCGTTGACAATCTCAGCCATGAAGGGCGAGTGCTGGATGTCCTCGTTGTTGCACAGCACATGGACGGCATACTCGCCTGGCTCTGTGGGCCAGTAGCGCACGTCACACGAGCCATCGCCCTTATCGTCACATTCAATCTTGGCCTGGGATGGACCTTCCACAGAGAAACCTGAGCAAGAAAACATGGGTTAATGCTCTTGGAGGACACAGTGTAGGCAGGAGAAACATGGGGTGGGTTTTTCTGCCCTTTCATCTCTTGTTACTCACCCAGGGTCCCGGCGTTCTGGCCAACAGCCTCCACCACGAAGTCTGCAGATTTACCAACAACTCCTCCCTCCAGCCCGGGGCCCCAGGCTCTCACTAGCTGCTGACCAGCCTCAGAACCAATCTTGACCTCAATGGGACTAAAGAAGAGAAGCAGGGGTCAGTCATTGTGAAGCTCAGCTACCAGCTCCAGTTACAGCGGTGGTTCAATACCTGCGGGGAATATGCTGTCCTCCCCAGGTGATGGTGATGCTGTACGTCCCAGGAGTGGTGGGGTAATACTCAAACCCGTACACGCCATCGCCGAGGTCTTTCCTTTTGCATGGCTCCTCAATTCCCTCTGCAAATACAGAACTTTATTTACAATAGAACGTTTTACTCATGCAATATTTACAGAACCTATAAAGGTTTCCTAGCCAGACGTAAAGCCCTTCAAAGTACTTTTGGCTCAGTTCAAGTCCAGTAATAATTTAGTTTAACTGAACCCAAAGAGGAATTAGAAAATGTTTTTCATGAACAAGTTGTGTTGACCTTCTATCCACACAACAAGGTGAACGCCAAAATAAAATAAATAAATAAACAAACTCTGGTCCACCTAAAGGCCTTGGTTCAGTTGAAGTAAACTGTGGGAGTGCGGTTTGAATGCATACATAAGCGGACTGCAGCACAGGGCATTCTGGGTAAATACAACCAAACTAACGTGCTACGCTAGCGTAAAAAATGGCCTCGATCAGCTACAAATCAGCAGCCTCTTCAGTTCATCTCCCCTCCACTGGACACCAAGAAAGTGCCATGTTTAACATAGCGAGGGTGAAAAAACACTTGGATTGGTCTTAATGTAGATGTTACATCTTGGTGACCGTCAAATTAGGCACCAGCAACACCTGAATAGAGTAGGACTGAATTGGAATGAAGCTCTTGAAGAATTGTTTCTTTAAATTTGAGATCCATCTAAACAGTCAGTTGGATAAAGAGACATGACAATAAAATCAGCTTCACAGACGTCAAATTATGCAAAACTGACTCCAGTTTCAGTCAGATCTGGTCATTGGAACATGTTATAGTTTGCCGTATGAAACCAGAACTAAAACCAGTGAAACAGACCCAATGCCACAGCACTAAAGTGAAAGTCTGTGTTTTAAATAGTCATGAGTGCTTTCACTGGAGTTCTCTGGATAATGAGCTGTGAACTTACTGGGGCCCTTGATGGTGACTTTCAGCTCCCCGGTGCCGGCTCCTTTGGTGTAAACCTTAAAGTCTGCCGTCTCCTTCACCCTCAGGCCTTTTGGCTGCAGGCCGCGACCTTTCGCTCTGCACAGGCTGGGGTTGCATGCTGTGAACACGCAGGAGAAAGTTAGAGAGATGCAAGCCAAGAAAAAAAAAGAAGAAAAAAAAAGAGCTTTTTTAAAGAAACTTTATAAGCACAGGCAAAGTGAGAGGTGAGAGTTGGATGAGGTGCAGGAGGAATGAAGCCTTCGCGTTAAAGGTCCAGCCTTCACACTACAGTTTCTGGAAAGCTTTCCCTCTCCTTCCGCTAAACTTCTGGTGCCTCGACATTTATCTTATCCCGCAAAGTGAGTTTGCTGCTGACGCAGTAAAGGAAGTTTCTCCAAACTGGAGTAAAGTATTGCCCTTATCTTCTAAATAAAGAAGGAGCTGCAGTCAGAGCTGCCTGATCAACAGGAAGCAAATTAAGAGCAGAAAACACACAAGCCATTTTCTAGGAAGGCAACTAATAAGAAATAAAATTAGACCTGTCAAAATTTTTACTTGATCTCAAACATTAACACAGCAAAAACTGTTTGTTAGAAAGCAGGTTTCAGATTGATGGCAAATATTTTAAGTCACCACAAAACTAAAGATCTTCACTCATAAGAGTAAACTTAACAGATAGTGCTGACAAAGTGAAACTAAAGTTACTGCTCTTCAATTCAATATGCATTACTAATATTACTAATTTTATTTCACTGGCAGCATGGATTGCCTTTCAGTACATTTCAATGTATTACCACGAAGCATTTTAACAAATATGTAGCACTGTGGCTCTAATGGGTATTTAAAGAGGATTTCAGCATTTGTCTTCCTCCAATACCGTTAGAAAAGAAACATTTTTTGATCATCTTCAGTCATTATTCCTTGACCAATAGAAAAAAAAAGCTGCCCAATATCTAGATAAATTTTTAAAGGCATCAAAAGACCATGCTGTGGTCTTGTGGTAAACATCTGCACTGCAGAACCCAGGAAAATTAAAAATGATGTAATGGAAAGTTCAAACTGCAAATAGCGCAGACAAATTGCAAAAATTAATTAGTTGATCAGATTCTGACTGCTCAGCTCAGTCTGTCCCAACCAGCCCCCAGCATGGCTTCGCTATTTGATTAGTGAACGCATTGCATCTAAAGGTTGGTTTTTAAGAATGAAAAGTGGCCATTTGGTATCATGCCTAAATGTATTCAAAGAGAGAACAGAGAAGATAGTTTAACGTTAACATTCTCTATGACATGTCAAGACAATCTGCAGTTCATTTAGTCACACTAAAATGAGTGCAAGACTTTCATCTAATGACAGGAATGTTAAACAGATAACAGCAACATTTCTCCATGTTCTCTTTTTGAACTTTTAGCCACCTATCATGAAACGTATTGGATTCAGGAATGTTGGCTTAGTTAAGGTGAGGTCCCACGGTCACTGCTTAATAAAGCAGTAAGGCTTAATTCCATACAATCATGGGAAAAAAAGGAAGAAAATACTTTTCTGTTGATGGATCCTAACAAGGAAACTTTACCCTGGAAGCTTGACTCATTCTGAATTCATTATGCGAAGTCTAAACTGGGAAAATTAGTCATAAGTAGGGCATTCCTTAAACTAATGAACAATTTCCAGGATGAAATAGTCGAGTCAGAAATGTTGAGTACATGATCACAAGCCACAAGCAGCCAATCTCTGACACACAGTGGGTACCCTAGAGAGACGCCAGGAAACAGGAAATGACAGCAGAAGGAAGAGGCCGTTCTCAGGAGTGGACAGATGCCAGTGGGACGCTATCAAAGAGAAGACTGGGAGGAGAGACCGACAGAAGATCTGATATCCAGCACAGCAGGAGGAGGAGACAGAACACAATTAGAAACCAGCTTGAAATAATTAACACTGAAGGTTCACAAGGAAAACCGTTACAGTCAACATGTTGGAACAACAACTGGTGTGGGGTCATAAGATTCGGGGTCTCACCTTCTCCCACGTCGACTGTGAAGGGACTCTTGCTGATCTGGCCGCCAGCGAAGGTGATGAAGATGGTGTGCTGGCCCTCCTGGGTGGGCTTGTAGGTGCAGCGGTAGCTGCTGTTGCCCTTGTCCTCGATGGTGCAGGGCACCGTGTTCTTCTTTCCCGCAGGATCCATGATCTCAACCTCCACTTCTCCAACACCAGCACCTTTCAGCAAGAACAAATCAAACATGGAATCCTGTCTTGATTTATTTCCCATTTGATTCGATGGCAAACGCACCGCATCCCCCTTCAAACACTACCTGCTGTGTAGACATCAAAGTAGGTGGCTTTGTTGGCAATGTTGCCCGACGGCTCCAGGCCAGGGCCCTGGGCCGTCACCTTGCTGGAGTTGCCCTGAGCCATGCCGATGTCCACCTCGAAGGGACTCTTTGAAATATGCTGCCCCGCAAATAAAACCGTCACCTGGAAAACGGAGGGAAAATACATTCACTCTTCTCGTTTCCCCCATTTAATTATTCCAGTTTTTATTCCAAACGGTCTGTTCTTCAGGTCTCACCTTGTTGAAGCCAAAATCATTTCTCTCAACTGAAACCATTTTCAACAAAGACACTAAAGATTAGACTTCAAACCACGTCTTTGCCAAGTTGTTGAATTTTGTCCCAGAAAGTATTTTTCTGTAACCTATCAATCAAACTGAAGAAATGAAACAAAATAACCAATCTGGTGTGGATCTTTCTCCCTATGCATTCATATAATTAACCCTTCATGAGAATGTAACAGGCTCTGCAAGCCTGTACTTAATCCAGTCAACACAAATCTTCTGGAGTTTTCACATGAACACACATGGTCGTATACACAAAAAGCACTTCAGTATACATCCGCACACAAACACATGTTTTTATGAAATAATTAATCACACTAGAGGTCCAGTCAGTCTGTTTGGTCAGATTTCTCATCTTTAAAGTCTAAAGTGTGGATATTTTTAAAGAAAATACACAGCAGGTTTTTAGATAGAGACAATAGTTTGTTATGGAAAGTAGAAGTTTGTCACTCATTTAGTCACGACATGCCCTTCTTCCCCTCTTCTCATAATCTAAAAATAACTTTTGCCCCTTAATATTAACATTTGTGTGACTAAGCAATCCCTCACACATCCATTGTGCATTAGACGTATGGTCAGTTTACCTTGTGCATGCCCATCACTTTGGGGGTGTAGACAACAGAGTAGGTGCGGTTCTTGTCGTTGTTCGCCGTCACTTTGGCCTAAAGGAAAATTGAACAACAGTTTACAAAAACATCAGCTTTTAAAAAGCTTTAGTTTAAACAAGCTACATTCCCAAAGACTGACAAACCTCCTCTCTGTGTCCTGCAGGATCCTCTACGTAAACCAGCACCTCTCCCATCCCCGCACTGATGGTCTCAACGGTAAACATCGCCTTCTTCATCACGACATTTCCCACCGGCTCAATCCCTTCAGAGACAAGACACACATCAGCTTGCAGTAGATGCAGAAGTGCAGCTAGATACGCCTTCAAATGACAGATTTGATGTTTCAGACATGGGGCGACTACAGCCTCAGATGAACTACACATCACATATTACGCTACGTCATTATGCAAAATGAACCTTGAAGCAATATGGAAGACATCCAGCTTATATGTGGCTTATGATATCTTGCAGAACCAGAAATCCTAGCAACAACTTCTAGTAATCATTTACACTTTCTTGCATGCTTGACAACTTCTTAGTTCAGCCTGACTAATGTTTCTTCAGTGGATTGAGGTTACAGACATCGATCTATGCATCGCTGAATAAAAGGTTCCATCTGGCGTTTGACTGAAACATTGTACCACCACGATTCTGTCATCTGATTTATGACGCAGGTTGGGCCAAGCTTCTGCTGTTGGATGGCCTTCAGACTCTCCCAATACTTCATCCAAAGCATCAAAACCAGTTCTTATTGACATAGTTTTATGACAAATTGCGTCATTGCGTCTGCCGCCCCTTGGACAGCAGGCCCGGGTCAGACTGTTTCACACAGAGGTCTGTGCAATGTGTTGTGTGGTTGGCCAGAAGTTTCTTGGCATGTATTATGTGAAAAATCACTCAGACAGCAACGTCAACATTTGGCTGCAATTGTCGAGTTTTTGTATCGGCAGGCGACACGAATACTTTTGAGAACACATTATACAAATCTGTCATCTCTTGATTGGTCATTAATCACCTACAAATATTACCAAATGGATAAAAAGTCAAACTGCAAAGTTATTTTCCACAAAGAAGATCATCGCAGAAAGACATTGCCGACTCAGTTACTGTTTTGCGGCGTGATGTAGACAGAACCAGGACGGTTGTTCCCCAGGTGGTCCACATTGTGTGTGTGTGTGTGTGTGTTTGTGTGTGTGTGTGCGTGCGTGCAAAAACGAATGTCCTTCAATCGGAGAGGAGTTCATGGACACCAACTAGCTGCCCAAGTTCTGGAGTTATAAAATAGGCCCACAACATCATCCCTCCACCACCATGCTTCAGACTTTCAGGAACCATTGTGCTAAGTATTGAACGCAAAGACACCTAGTTTGGTCTTAAGACATTGTGCCTGAAGTTCTGTGGTTCATTCGAATGGCGAAGAAACTACTTTTTTCCTGCAGCCTGCCACAAGAATCACCAAACTACCAAAATCTATGTTTAACTCCTCTTGAGCACCTGCAACCACAACCTCTAGTTTCTAGAGAAACACCAAGAGTGAAGTTGGTTTATCCCTATGGTGCTTCGAATTTTATTTTGTAAAACCAACTACTGTGCTGCAGCAGGTCTTGTTTTTTGAAATGCATTTACCATCTCAAGTCCTGGTTAATACTGTTCAGTATTTCCAGAAAGGTAGCAGGATGGACAGATTGTTGCAGCAGGTAACATGGAGTCCTCAAGGAGAGCTGTGTGCCTACCTGGGCCGTAGGCGCGGGCCTTCTTGGGGTTGAGTTTGGGCCGGAGAGGAGCCCCAGGCTTCAGCTTGGCTTTGGGGAACTGGGACAGGTAGGTCATGACTGAATGCTCATCCACGTTGGGGTCTACAATCTCTTCTGGGGTTATAACCTAATAAAAACAGACAAAAAGGAACACGTGTTTTCATATTTAAGGTCTGTGATGCTCGTTTGCCTTTACCCAATGCACCCACATATTAGTTGCCATGGAGCCCATTACCCACACAAGTAAACTAGGTACTGATTTGGTGATGAAAGCAATGTGCCAGTCCTCCCCCTCACCACAGCTTAGAATGTACCTGATCCAGATTCACATGCAAACCTGCAGCAGCCACTCATACAGACTCTCACTTTCTGGTTTTACAACAAGGGGAAAACCATTACGCTCACTTCTTAGAAGAAACAGAGAAGAAGACGGAAACAGCGGTGACCACAAAGCCAACTGTCAACACGCTAGACTGTGCCAGTCGTGCCAACACTCTTCTGTCTGGCACGAAGCCAGCCAACGCCATTAACATCTAGAAATGACTCAAATGCTGAATAGCTACAGCTAAAGAACACTGATGGTTCACTCTTGTGACCATCAGCATTATTAATGGGATAATGTGGACTGAGGCTGATTTTTCAACAAAATTCCTAAAGATGAGGATTAAATAAATGTGAGCATCCCATGTGCGAAAAAAAAAAAAGATCCCTGAAGATTTTGCACCTTTTGTAAAAATCTGATGATCTATTAGAAAACATTTATTTCAGCAAAGGCCAACACAAAAATACATTCAAATCCACTTTTCTACAAGATGTTAAACATGTCAGCCTCTAAAAGTGGTAGAGCATAATTTGTACTATTGTTAGACATGCATTTAAAAAGAACATCCTGGTCCACCTTCAAAGGAAATTACGAGAAAATAAAAATAAACGCATGGTTTTCACTTTGAACCTCTTGAGAACTACATCAATATCAGTCACGATGAGTTGGAAATTTCTGTCTTAATTCAAAATTAAAATTGCAACAAGCACAAAAAAAAATCCCTTAATGCACAGTCTCAATGAAGTGTCGTTATTTAGCTCGTGTGTGCAGCTGTATTTTCTGACTCGTCTCCTACCTGAGGGATGCCCAGCCAATCATCAGCTTGCTGCATGGCCTCCCGGGCGTTATCCACTGGTTTGGTCTGATCCCACTGATCCCAGTCAGGGCACAGACCTGAAGGAGAGAAACGGCTCAGCTGGGTTTCAAACAACACCACAACTTTATCATAGAAACAGACTAAAACTATTACATTAAATGGTCCAAAGCAATTTTCAAGGTTACCGATGGTGCTTTACTGCCTACAGTAGCTTTACATCATACTTTGACACAAAGAAAAAAACTGCTAGCATACTTCAGATGGGGTGATTTTAGTTAACTGCAGATGAAGCAAGTGATGCATTCTGAATAAAAACAGTGTGTCAACTTCAGGGTTTAAAGCAATTTAAAAAAAAAAGTTCAGGTTATATTTCCTCCAGAGACATTTATTAGTGGTGCACCAATTAGAGTTTTCAGGTCAATCACTCATTTTTAAAAAGCATGATGGCCCAACACCAATTTCTTTGTTTTGTCTAAGAAGTCACTAAATGGAGAAAAATGGAAACAGTGGGGCGACTTTTGTTAACTGTAGTCATAACCTGGTGTGTGGGTCTGCCAGTAGAGAGAAAGAGGACAGTGGATCATTTTCAGATCAATAAGATCAGTTTCTCCAATAACAGATCATCCAAATTCTATCCAATGTTATTGGACTTTTTCTAAAAACCAATAATTTCTGCTGACTTTCATTTTCTATCTAAATAAGCGTGATTACTTCAAGTTTGAGCACTTGAAATTTAGATGAGTAGCAATTACAGTTTTTACGGTAAATCTGCAGTTTTAGTCATGTGTAGAGTTGCATACAGTTAATGTTTCTACTTCCTGATCAAGTTGATCTTCAAACCATCCAGAATGATCAGATATGTCCAGGCATTGCTGAAGCAAACCGTCATCAGCTGGATATTTTCACACATGCTAAGCAGCTTTTAAGATTATTTGACAAGTTTATTTTTTAAATTCTTTTGATTTCAGTCTGTTAGCAATCTGCAGGCAATTTAAAGCCGATAATGTGAAAAATCCCTCCATTCTGCTCCTTTTTTTGTTCCAGCATCTCCTTTCAACTGAAGAATTAGATAAAAGCCCCCTGAAGCACACAACAGTCCCACATCAAAACCACATGCTTTGGTACAAACAGAACATGTCTGCACACCACTTTAATAAGAGACAAACTTCCCAACTTTCTCTCACCTGGGGCGCAGCTGTCCACCAGGGCTCCCAGGGCCCGGCCTGTCTGCCAGTCCCTGTTGAAGTTGGTGATGGGAAGCTCGGGAAGTTTGTTCTGGATCCATCCCAGCAGCCTCTGCTTGGGAGTCTTCTGCTTGCCGTCATCTGCCTCTTCCTCCTCATCCCACATCGGCATAGAGATGGAGTAGTGCAGGATGAGGGTCCAGATCAGACCCAGGATCAGCTTCAGGTTCCCATCCACAATGGCTTTAGAATCTGAAGGCCAAGAGGACAAGAGTTCAAGGACAAACTGAAAATGAAACCCATAGGAACATGTATATAAATTGTTACTGAGAATGTGTCAAATATGAGGCAACTAAAATAAAAATATGCAGAGGAAAGATGATCTTTGAAAATCATATTTCCCTCTTATCAGCTGATGCATGGCAACATTTTTAGGGAGTAGTAAGTTTTATATCAACACATCAGCAAGCATGTTTAGCCCTGGAAGAGATAGGAGAGTTTACATTTTCTGTACAGATTTTAATCTGACCACATAGAGGCTCTGAAATTACAGACAAAAGGTTTAAACTCTCCTCGTCTGAAGGTCTGTTTGGAGTAAATATACCAAACACAGCTGTTTGGTATACATTACCAAGATTTTCCATCAGTTTCCATTTTACCAAGATTGTACTTCATCTTTTACAAACAAATTTAACTATAACTTACATCAACTTATTATACTTGTGTTGGCCTGTTGAAGAGCTGAAAATAAGCCTATAATTTTAAGGCTAATCCATACATAAACTTCAATTTAGCATGTAGTCACATTTTTGCATTAGTCAAATTTTTTTAGAGACTATAATAGAAATATTCAAGAATTCCTGCGAATAGTCTTTTGGTTTAAATAAATGATTTGGTGGTAAGTATTGTGTATATAGATGACATGGTGGCATGTTAAGGTAATCATACTGGAAAAGACTCAGCCTGACATCCCTATGGTCACCAGATTGAAAAAAAAAACAAATTAGTTCAATTTTCTTTTACCATTATTCAATCTTTATTTATACAGTTGATGCTTGTGAAGATGGAACAGCTTTGGTGCTGAGCAACAGCTTAGCACCAAAGCTGTTCTGATTCTGGTTCTACATCCGCAGAACCAGAACCAAACATGGAGAAGCAGCATTCAGCATCTATGCACCACAATCTGGAACAAACTTCCAGAAAACTGCACATCAAATCTAAAACCCTCATGTTTGAGAGTTGCTTTTGAACCATAATAAATGGAACAACTTATTTGTGTATCGATGATTTTAATGACAGCACTTGACAAAATGTAATGTCCGTTATTGGTTTATTTGAACTGTTGATTATTTTATAATAAAGATAGCTTCATAAGAAACTTAAATACCACTTCAAAAGAGCTGCTACATGAACTCCCCATATCAGCCCAGGGCTCAGCTCTTTGTTTTATTAATGAAAAGATTTCAAATCTTCTATCATATAGGTTGACTTTTGTAGAAACAAAATCATGTTTCAGATCACTGTAATGGTTGGAAACATTTTAGTCAAATAAGAGAAAACTGTTTCACTTATAATCAAATCCCACTTTATCATTTACCACTTATTTCACTTTTCTATACAACTTAAATTTACAACAGTGGATATTCGTAAAAAGTACATTTTCTATTGAAAGTGTGTAGTTTGTTACGGAGATCCTGTTTTACGGAGAAATAAGTGAGACTCTTATTTCACAAGCAACCAACAGGTCCAACTCAAATCCAGATAAAAATCAGTCCAACAGTTAAATTAAATGGATTCCATTATACACACAATTTAATTTCAACACAAAACAATCAAATTCAGTTCATAAAGCCAACTAGTAAAATGCTATTGAGGCAAACCCAGCTGATTGCTTTGGGCTGTTGATTTTCCAGCAACCCGTCATCCTGATTAAGCATGACGCAACAAAACACAAACTGCTTTGTCCCAGATCACATTTCTGCATGCCAACTGCAAAGAGGCAAAGTGACTGTTGGAAAATTACAAAAAAAAAAAATAAAAAACGTACATTTTTCGGTATATATTTGAACTCATTCATGGTCACATCAACACGCATCGTATAAAAAAAGCAGGGCATACACCCCACCATGTGACTATTTTATCTGAGGTTTTCCTCTCGGGTTATAACAACCAGCTGGAGAGGAAAAAGTGATTCAGCTTGAAGCTCGTCTGGGCACGACTCACACAATAACCCCCAGCAAATCCAGCACTCTTGTTGCATAAGATGGTTTATTGAAGGGATGATTGCAGAGGTCCAGCCTGAAGGGAAGGGTGGGGCAATATGTCAGCGTGTCCTGTCACAGATTAGAACATCGTCTAGGAGGGGGGAAATTGGGTAAGAGTGTTGGTTTTTTGTACGGATGCAATGCACTGTGCTGACTGCTATGATTAAATGTATCCACTGATTTCTTTCTAACCTGTTGTGCTCCCATTTAGCAAATTTATTTTTGAAATGTCAAATTGCAAAACGAAGTTGTCGATGGACACACAGCTTCTCACAAGTTATGTAGTGCTGTAAAACATGACATTGCATTGACTCCCAGAGGACAAATGAACCCTGGATGAGCTCAGACCCAGTGATTCTTCCAAGGTCAGTCATCATGAGAACCTCTCTGCCCGTGGGTCCAAATCGAGAACTCTGTCCGACCACAAATGGAAGTAATATTAGACAGGAAAATGGAGGCAATAAAGGAGAGTCAGAAAAGGCTGCCTAAGGACAGAGATAAAATTACCAGTCTTAAAGTATCTTATGGACCAATGGGTGGGTTTGAGCTGGGTGTGCATCACAGGTCGTTGCTTGCTGGAGGAATGCAGATCAGCTGCAGTAAGGGTGTGTTACATGGCTGTCAGGTACACCGGCTCAAACAGGACCCCTGATGTTACCACAACAAGAGCTGAGGAAGTCAGATTATGCACCGTGTTGAATTTTCAGGCAAGACACTAAAAATCAGCGACAAACTCCCACTTGTGGGGTTTCCAAAGAACTTTGGTTGACTTTTCAAAAGGTATTTTAGTCCGATGAGAAAGTTGCTGTCAAAAGTGTTATGACATACATCTGCAAACACATTCTGATAACGTCAGTACATATTCTCCTCCTCTCAATAGCTACTAAACATCCAAGGAATCTGGCAGTATTCCCAGCAGACCACAAGCCTACTGGAGCCCATATATGGACAAAGCCTGCCGCAAACTTCCCCCCCACCCCACCTCCCTTTTGCTGACTCACAAGTCTTCCCTCCAACCTTTTTAAATGTCTGATCTTCCTCTTGTCCCCAAAATTCCCATGACTCATCCATTTGGCACAGACTCAAAGCAGCAAGCACCTCCCACCAACCCACCCATGACACACCAGAGACATCATCCCAGTCCCCTACTCGCAGCTTGTCTTTATCCTGGCCCCTCGACAGAGAAGTGTGACCAGTGGGGAGATGAGGTCTTGCTTTAAGGCATTTATTCAATTTAAAAAATGTGAAGACATACTTTTAGATGAAGCCACTTGAAGGCATCACATTCATTCCATATCCCTACTCAAATCAGCATGTCAATGTTTTCCTCCATGCCTTCACACAGTTCATGCTGCGCGGTTAAGGAGGTACAAAACTCATTGGCCAAGATTACAGGTGCACTGAAATCCAGAGGATCTGAGGTCAAGTCAGTTACAACCGGATGATTAGGATGTTCATCCTCTGGGTAGATATCCATCTGGGTAAATTGAAGGAGTTCAATTTTTATGACTTGTTTAAAAAGGATTGTAGGACAGAGCAAGAAACGTGTAGATGGATTCTGGCTTTATTGCCACTGGTGCATCACAATTATGGTCTGTTGTGGTGAAGATTGATCTGAACTCTCAATTTACTGGTCCATTCACATACCAACCTTCTAAAAAGAATAACAAAACCCCTGATATAAGCAATTGTAATGAACTGCTTTTGTGGTGACTGAGCTGCTTCTAGGAACAGGAGCTCAGTCACAAAACCCCAGAAGAACCACCAACCCTACAAATTAAGAGTCATACGGTGGTTCAGGTCTGACTGGAAGGAGGCCAAAAATCTACTCTGAGCATTCCCACAGGATCAAGCTTTCCATCTCTAAAGGAGAACCCAAACACCCAATTCAGAAAACTCATTTTGGCTGCTTGTTGTGCAATCATGTTCTCTCAGTCACTCCCTAAAAGTTCATGACCATAGAGGAGTGTGGTAACGTAGGTCAATGACTAGCAAACTGATTGCGTTTCCTTTCGGCTCAGCTCTCTCTTCACCATGATAGACCAGTGGAGAACTTGCGTCGATACATACGCCACACTAATTCTCCCTGACCAGGCTACGCTTTTCTGACTCTAGTCAACAGGTTCAGGTTTGGCAGTGATGAGTTCAGTCAAAGAAACTGTGAAGAGAGGGATCTTTGTGGTGATGGATAGAAAAATAAATTCCCTTTACAAGCAGCAAGACTTTGAAAAAAATGACCACATGGCAACAATTAGAGTAGATCTTTTATCACTACAAATCATGAGGTCCAGTAGCTCTGTTTTGGAAAGCATAATTTCATCAGATTTTGATGCTTCAAATGGCTGTAATAAACAGGAAGTAGATGTTTCAAACTATAATGAACTGCACATCTCAAAATGGAGATCCTCCCCTCTGAGCTGTGGGTTTTGAGTCTTTGGTGCAACCCAGTCCCACCAATAGATGGGAGCGCACACTATGTCAGAACTTATTTGGCGAACGTGTTTCCATTTTCCCTGAGGTGCATTAACTCTTTTTGGAAAAGCCAAAAAGTACTTCAAGTGAGTGTAAAACTTGTTTTAATTAAGTTTTCAAATTTTGCCATTTCCATCAACCTTGAAAAAAAAACTAGAGACGAAAACACAGCCGGCGTTTCCTGTCCCTAGAAATTATCAGATTAGTATGGCAATTTCTTATTTGTAATTGTGGAATTCACATTTTAACCAAGCAACTCCATCTTTCCAATTTAATTGTGTAGGGCATTTCCATCTTGAGTAAGCTGCAGTGTATGACAAGCTATGAATTCTCAGTTTCCCACAGTTTTTCTGCTTTAAAACATTTCATCTATCACTTATCACTGTGTGATAAAGGCATGCAGCAAATACTTCAGCATGGAAAAAATAAAAATGGATCTCTTCAATGTTCCGACAAAAAAAAAAAAGATATTTCAGGAAATATTTTCCATTCCTCATTGACCTCGTGGACATTTAAATGATGGCCTGAGTTAAATTAGCTTTAATACTGTGTGATGTAACAGAAACAGTCAACTACAGCTTCCTCAGACATCCAAAACCTGATCATTTCTCTGCTCTCCTTCCTCCAAGTTATATAAAATGAGCCACAATTAAGCTACTACACTTCCTGCTCTTCCTTTCTGCTCCTTCCATACATCCCCTCTTTTCCTCCCTCCCTTCATTTTCTTTTCTGCCTCTGCTTGAAAAAAGAAAAAAGTTCCCCCTGGTTTTTTTGCCTTAAAAGGACAAAGCAAACTGGATCTTGGCAGACCTCCCATTCCTTGGGCTCTGGTTTCAGACTGGGAGGGAGGAGGGCGGGAAGGACATGGAGGAGGGGAGGGAGGCAGAAGGCCCAAGGAAAGAAAAAAAAAAAAAAAAGAAAGAAAAGGGAAGTGCTTGAGCATAGAACATTTTCAACTCCAGCCTGACAATTTACCCAACTGAAAAGTTGATATTTTCTATCCATCTGAGGAAAGAGTAAGGCAGGCATCAGAAAATGAAAGGGAAAAAAAAGGAGGAGATGAAAGGGCAGGACAGGAGGCCAGAGGAGGACTCGGGCAAAATGATTAATGAGGTTTGATACATAGCATGCAGCTTTCAACAACTGTTTGCTTCCTGAAAACATCTGAGAAATATCTTCAAGCCTGACAGAAGGACCTTGGTTTGCATGCAACTGATACTTCTCAGTATGGCAAAGAAAATAAAAACTAATTCTGGTCTGGAAATAAAGATGTCCTAGTAACAGAGCAAGAACCAGCACAGAACAGAAACTCCTAAAGGGATGCACAGCTTTCTAAAACTCTGCACATGTTCCATTTTGTCGCTGCTGTTCACATGCATTATTCATGTCTCCTTGTTCAGGCTGAACATTGGACATTGGGTTTTGGGGTCAGCTTTCCAACTATGATGTAACACAATAGATGGAATACCACTGTACTCGATGGGAATGCCGACACTGCTCATCGGCAGCAGTCTCTTGACCAGGAAGCTTCTGCTTGCATCGTCAACACACTGGCAAAAGGAGACACATTGTCACCCAACATTTATCTCACTTCTGGTTGAGCATCAACTTTTCTTCACAAAGGCGATTCCCACTTTGGCAGGACGTCTGTCCCTTTCAGGCAATTCTGTATTGAAATTGTTCATTTCAACTACAGAAAATTTGTGTTCAATGAAGAACTTAGAATATTATAGCTTTAAGTTGTTTTTTTCCTTTTTTTGGATCAGGCCTGTAGAGGTTAAAATATTTAGAGATTATTCTCTTTTCTCCCTCCTGCACTTTGTCCAAGTTGTATTTCAGGTTTACTGTTGCAAAACACTTGAGATATTGTTTTAAATGCATGAATGCCAACAATGCTGCTTTTAAAACACTACTTTGTTCCTTCTCATTTGCTCTAAATCAGAAGGAAAACCTGTGGTATTTCCATTTGCAGGACTGCCAAAGTTAATGATTACTCGTCAGTACTTTGGTTTAAGGTACTGCAGAGATTTAGAAAATAATTTTGCACTCTATGCTTGATAACTCTGAAGACGCATACCAAACAAGTGGCAATTTAATTTTAGAGCTGGACAGAAATTGGCTGTGGACGCGAGTAGGACACCCTGATGAGTGTTAATAGAGTTATGGAGTAAAGGAGGCTTAAAATTGCCCATTTTCTGTATCAGCAAAGTCAAAATGCAGTCTGAAGTCGCAGAGATGTGCAAAGATGTTTAGAAGGACATTCTGCAGCATGTCTGCCAAATATCTCAGGGAGAGTTTTGGCAACAGTACTTTCTGAATGACATTACTGTGCCAACCACCTGCTTACTCCCTAAAATCTTTATGATGCATTAAAATAAGTGTTAAATGTGTCTCAGGCACAGAAAGTCTGAATGCACAGTACTTGGATAATTAGCTAACACTGAAGGAATCCACCCAGTTCTTGGTAATGTGCAAATTGACAGGATGCAACATTAAGAGTAGTAGTGTTTCAGTACTTGGTCTTAGGGTAGCCTTGGATCCCAGAGGCCATAGCAGACAACAGGCAACCCCCCAAAGAGTCGCTATAGGCTGGAGATGGAGGCAGGTCGTCAGTGAAGCACAAGGGCAGCAGACCCCTGAGCAGAGAAGGTATCCAACCACAGCACCACATGGTGCTCAACCCAGACATGTTAGCAGCTGCATAAGCCCATAGCAGCAGAGGCCAGGAGCTTTGAGCATGAAGGAAAAATAAACCCCCCCGTACCCCCCCTCAAGAACCCCAAACCAATGGGATTGACATACTACTACATCTAGAAAATCCAAGGAATGGGAGGAGGCATCATGCCATCCCAGGGAGGTCAAGGGAGCAGGACCCACACCAGCCCCCAGTCAGTCCTGAGGACCCCATGTTCTTGTTTCTATAGCTAGCTCTGCTTTTGTTTGTGCTTTGGTTCAAGCCACCAGAGCCTGTTTATGCTCCAGTGAGCTCACAGACCATTGAGTCCTAGCGATGCTTGACGTTAAATATATTTACCTCATTCCTTCGTTAGTAATACGTAAAACATTTATTGCATTATGAAGCAATATTCTTTGAGGAAGAGACAACTGCTTGTTGCCACACACACACACATGTGCCCCAACCTGCACATCTCTCCTCCCGAGGGAAAACAGGAGAGCCGCCAGGAACAAAGTTACACCATCAGTCTGTTTTCTATGTGTTCATGGAAGAGTTTACTGGCTGCAATCCTGATGTTTCTATGAACAGCAGGCAGGCGAGCACAGGTTGAGAAGCATTCCCAAAGGGCTTTAAAATCAGGACTCTGCTGCTGAGGAAAAGATGCTGCTGATTAGAATGAGATCTTTACATAAACAGCCCTTTGTTTAAATGGGAAAAGGCCAGGATGTTGCGAAGATAGACGAGTTGAATTCTGTGCAGTACAAAAATCACCTCCAACATGCACGCAAAACTAACGTCACACAGTTGGACATTTAAAGTACTACAGAATGCAATGAGCAAAAAAACTACAACATTACCAACACATTATGTCTCATGCAAGCAGCCGATGTCACTCCAAAAGCTGCGAGGCACTTAAACTGCATCTTTAATGAAGTTTTCTCCTGGTCTACTGTCTGTAGAAAGACACGTTCATCCATATCGGAAAGAAACTTTGGTTGTAATGATCACTGGGACATGAAGCCAAGGATTGTGGAAACTGGAAAGGATTTTATAAAGGCTTGTTGACATATTATTGAAAAAAAATCCACTTTGGAATCAGCAGACCCACCTTCAATAACAACCTACAGACAAGCACCAGTGTAACACTGCAGTGCCTAATGCTTTAAGTCGTAGTAGAGCAACACAAACAACTCTGAACCATTTTATGGAGGAATCCCAGCATGCCATCAAGAGTCTGATCTCACACTCAAGCCGTCGTGAGGCTGGGGTAAATATTAGAGCAGCACAATTTATGACAATCTGCTCAATATCTCAGTCAATTCTTGTAATATTTAGCGAGACGCATTTTAAATGTCATTTAGGTTCTGTATATTGACAATGACCTGTTTGCTGGACTAACTGCTTTTTATGTATCCACCTGATTTAGTTCCTAAAAAACGGTTGATGCATTAAGAGTGGTGGGGTACTGTGTGATTGGAAAAAAAATAATTGGCAACAAAATGTGGGTTAACTGTCACAGATATCAGTTTCTTAGTTTTCAACAAACAGCATTAGGGATAACGTATTCTAACCATTTAAACATGCTTAGGATGATGGAGTCCTTTCACAGTGATTCCAGGTCGACTGGTTATAATATATTTTATACCAAAGACGAATTGATGAGTTAATCTCGAGTCTACAAATATCGAACCTTAGCAAATGCACATTAGGCGTTTTGAATGGGCGTGCATTACGGTTGCAACATAAATCAGAATTTTGAGAGATTGACCGTCGGCCAACAGTTGCATGAGAAAAACTGACATCAGGAAAAAGGTCTGAAAAAATAAATAAAAACCAGCCGCTGTCCACATAAACTCTGCCATGAGAAAACGCTGACACCTGCACACACACAGTGACACTCCACTGTTATCAACTCAGTGACTTTCCTGCTATATTTAGCAACATTTCAGACAAAAACACGTCGTTATCGGCCAGAATCAGAGGCGGCAAGTCAGGCTTTTTAAAGATCGGTGGTCAGGCAGAAAACTGTAATCTGTGCACATGTATGTTTAGGGGATTCACATGTAATAACACCCCAAAGAGTAATGGCCACAGGCATGTAAAAGTCACCTATGCTGTTTTAAACAGTTTGAAATGAGTACAAAGATGGTTTGGTGCTTAGAGCTTCTGTGGTGTCCTCAAAACGCTGATAAAGCTGCTGGCTCACATTTCCAGTGCTTATGCCAATTATTCTGACTTTTTATTGTAATCTCATACATTTAACAAAACTTTTTTCATCAACATTTGTCTTGAGTTGATGATTGGTTTTGGTGAAGTTTTTTAAAGAGTTTTGTTTCTTCCCAATAGTCCTGGTTTCTGAGGGCTGCTGGACAGTAAGTGTGTTAGGGTGGGACAACATGCTCCAAGAGTGCCTGGACATGTCAGGTTAAAATGCAAGCATTCTGATCAATTCGCAACAACGTGACCTTCAGTCTTTTTCAGACTAATAACTGTTTTCTGTCCAGTTCCTAGCGTTGCTTCTGTTGCTGTCAGGGTGGAGCAAATTACTGGTTGCTCTTGAGTAACCCTTAATGGCAGTGTTTCGCTGGCCATTGTTGCATATCCATCTGCGTTGGATTTCAGCAACAGTTCAACTGGTACTCAAATGAGAAGTGAAAAGGTGTGGACATCTGAGATTCTGCATTTAGGGGCAGGAACTCTTAGAAACTGAGATAAACGTAACATTAAAGGGAATCCACAAGGAGGTTCAGAGCAAAGCAACAGACCGAGACAGTACACATCTTGCAGCTGAGATGGCAGTTTAGTAATTTTGTGGTGAGCGTTGCTGCCTGGGTGTGGTCATTTTTTCTGCTATGAAAGGAGGAAATGAAAGAAGAAAGCAGGCTGCCCTCATCTTCAGATAAAGGGGAGTTTTAGATGACAGCTGGACGTGAGGGTGAGTCAGCAGCAGGAACACTGAGTCCTGCAGGGGAGGATCTTTGGAGCCTGGTACGGCCTGGCTCAACAAATACTGCAGGGTGGCATCAAGATTCAAAGTGATGCACATAAAACAAAACAAACAAACACACAAAAAAACACATATACATATTCTTCCAGCCCCACCAATGTCACATTTCTAGCCTCACACCACAGATTGAGCAAGACCCACAGTAGCACCTCCCACTGGCTCTGATCGCACTTCAGATTTGTGGTTCAAACTAACCGCTCTTCACCTATCGACTCCCCAAGGAAGCTGGAACATGCATGTGGAAACCCTGAAATGAGCCAGACATTCCCTGAGGATGATCAGGACTCAGTCATCCCTGATTCACACAGACCTCTTCCTCCGAGCGTCTGCAGGCTGCCTCTCCGGGCTCCAGGTGGTTCTCCGCTCAAACTGCAATAAAACTTCTCATTTGTGCCATGAAAATGCTGTTACAGGACAGACCAAGTTCATTACAGGCTGTTTGAGAGGGTTGAAACCCAGCTGAGGTGAGATATGATTCAGCCTGTTGCAATAAACAATTATTAGCATAATAAATTAACCCCTTAAGCCTGACCTGCCCATACAGATTTATTTTGTTGCCAAATGTGGCAACAAAAAAAAACTCACCAAGACAACAACAGTGGGATGACCATTAAGTGCAAACATGCAGGCATGAAGTGGTGGGCGGGGCTACAGTCAAACCTCTCTTTTGGCAGAGAAATGAAGGACAGTGGCTGATTTTTAGACCTTTGCTGATCAGAGGATAGGATGTAAATATTAACCAATCGTCAGTCTCCCAAACTTATGGTGTTGAGGGCTGATTTATTGGCTGGCTGATTTATCTGCACACTCCTACAATTGACCCATGAGGACACTGGTGTCAGCATGACAGCCAAGGTTTCTGAGCTCAATAATCTCCATTCTGATTGTTAATATAACAAGAATCAGATAACAATCTTTCCCAGAGACGACATGATCCATTTAATTCATGGTTTTGGTTCTGTAGTTTTTAATCTATCGTTTTTGGTTGCATTTTATTTTGGATAGTTAAAACATCTGCCAGCTCTAAAGTGCTGCATCATTTGCAAATTTATGGGTCATTGACATTTGAGAGGGCAAACTTGCATCATGATACCGTTATCAATATATCACTTGAAAGTGGTCTCAAAACAACAATGTTATCGTTTATCGTGATAATCACTGGGACAATTCATCACCCAGCAAATTTTGTTATGACAGGCCCAGATATGATGCATATCAGAGCAGGAAGCTTAATTCAGAGAAAATCCAGAACATTTCCATTTACAACTCCACCAAAGTGCATGGAGAGAGTAAGGACAGGAGAGGACTCCAGGAAGACTTGAGGCACTTTATAAAAGTTACTTCTCAGCACCTCAAATGTTGCTGGAGTTTTCAATTCACCGAGTGAAAACAACAGCTACAGCAAACCAGGAGAGGAGGCAAGCAGCTGCATGTAGACAAAGCTCATCAAGTCAAGCTTCGCGTCATAAATGTGGATAGACCCAACCCACAGCCAGACATGAGTGCAGACAATAGCCCTGTGTTGTATCTCTGTTTGTCTCTCCTTCCAGGCCACAGCAACATCCAGCTGCACAGCTGACCCAGTTCAGATAAGCTCAGGCAGCAGGAGGAGAGAAAAACTCAGGGCCCCACTCTGAACATTCAGACTGACCCCCTCCTCCTCCAACTCTTCCTCCCTAAACAGCCTCCAATCTGAACAAAGCACAGCAACTTCTGTCGCATTAGGATGTTTAACCCTTTAAAAGGACTGAAAGTGTTGCCGTTCCCAGCTGTGCCAGCGCTCTGCATCGTGCATTACTCTCCAAACAGCCAGTGAAGTTCACACCTTCTTCATTCAGCCGGAGCAGCTGGCTCTTCATTCATGATCACACCCACCTATAGACACCAGCTTGATGTTCTCCCTGTCCAGGAACTCCAGCGCCACCGACACGTTCTCCAGCTGCATCTGGCGGAAGGTGGGCCTCTGGTTGTACTTGCGGAACATTTTCTTCTGGGACAGAACCTCCAGGAGCCCGATGAGCCGCAGCCCGTCGCTCAGGTCCGTCTGCAGGTTGCCGATCCGCTTGTTGACGCATTTCAGGTGCTCGTTGCACCAGCGGGTGAACGTGTTCTGCTGGATCTTCTTCCACGGCGCATCCTCGGCCAGGTCCTTCTCCGTGGCGGGCATTTCTGCGTCCTTGTCCGAGGAGAGAGCGTTGGGAGCGGGCGCGGCGCTCTGATGGAGGCGGGGGTGGGAGCCGCTCATTTTTATGGTCTCCGCTGCGCCTTGGTTCGCTGGCTGGATCTGGGTGGAGTCTGTTCAGCTGCTCCCTCCTTCTCACTTTCTCTGGTTTACTTTGCGGCTGATCTGTGCGAGAGACAAAAAAAAAAAAAACAAAAAAAAAAAAAAACAAGGGGGGAGAGAAAAAAAAATCAGCATTAGAGGCTGATTTATAGCATGGAGATAGACAACTCTCAGAGTGGTTTGGGTGAGGCTGTTCCGACTCCAGTCCTAGAAAACTACCGGCCTGAAACGTTTTCATGCGTCCCTGATTCAGCACAGCTGAATCCAATGTTGCATTAACTCTTCAGCAGGCAGACAGGCGCCTGGTGAACCAGCCGGTTGATTCAGGGCTGCATGTAAATGTTGCAGGACAGTAAGATTCCCGGATGGGAGCTGGACCTGAGGTTTCTCATGTTCACGTCTTTGCTTCTTAAATAAGTTGCACAACAACTGACCAAAGAGGCAATATGTGAAATCTAAGTCATAGGAAAAATGCTCAATCATACAGAAAACAGTGACCTAACCAACATCAGAGTGAATTCATGAGAGGATAAATCGTTTCGTGTTATTAGTACTGAAGGGAAATATCTCAGTTTAATAGTCTGAATATCCTTAGCAGGGCCGGAGCTACAAGAATATGGGCCCCTGGGCTGGAGCCAGTTTTGGTGTCCTATCCATGGAAGGCAAATTCTTTTACAAACACTGGAAAACCACACAATCGAGTTTCTAGCACAAATATCTCAGTACACTTGAAATATAAGAAACTAACTTACAAATCACCTTTCAGACACCTTTAGGTCAAAAACGTTTTAATATTGATGAAAAAACAAGAGTTTTACACTTAACATGGGAAAAAATGTTGCTGTTTTTATAAAGTGGAAAAAAAGCCATCTAGCCTGACATGAATGCCCAGGCTAGTTAGTTAGTTAGTTAGTTAGTTAGTTAGTTAGTTAGTTAGTTAGTTAGTTGGTTAGTTAGTTAGTTAGTAATTGACTGCTTAAAGTTAGCAGTGGAATTCATGCAAGACATCAGGACTCATAGGAACATGTTGGATAGGGATCAAAACACTTGCTCTTGAAAAATATTTTGTCAAAGCAACAACATGTTTGTCCAGCTTTGGCAATGCTATGCTAATTTCAAACTGGCTAAAAAGCTAAGCTTTCTAAGATCGAGGCATCCAATGAGATTAGTTGTAGGTTAGAATAGATTCCAGTACGGCACATTTCATTCTGATTCTAAACTAGAAACCTTCATGAAAGAAACAAACAATTCTGCTGCTATAGAGAAGATGTAGGGTCAGAAACTTGTTTTGTTCTGCTCTCTAATAAATGCAGCTGGGAAACTATCACCTCAATAATTAGTTCATTTGATGCTGCTCTAAACGTGCATGTTTTAAATGTATATTCAGAAATATTATTCTGGATTGAAAAACTTTAATGCTATTAGGTTGTTATTTTTTATGATTTTTAGATGTGCAGATTTCTGTACTTTCATTTCAAGATTTTGACTTTGTTGAATGAGAACATGCAAAATAATTTAAATGAATCTAAAATATGTAAAGTTCTTTTTTTGTTATTAAGGTAAAAAAAAAAGAATATATATATATATATATATATATATATATATATATATATATATATATATATATATATATAAGATCTGTTAAACGATCAAAACGTTTAACATATCTTTTTTCATCAGCCCTGTGATGTCATTTGTTTATGCAGAAGCACAGGCAATTCCCTAGTTGGTTAGATCTGGTGGAATCAGGAAATACACTCACCAATAAACAGCTGGAAGGAGTAATCCCAGAATGATGACTCACTTTGGGTGTAATTTGGTCCATAACGGACCAAAACATCAGTCTTATCATTTAATTTTGAAGTTACTGCCAGAATGAGCGTGATGCAGGAGTGTAAGTTTAAGGAGAACATGAACAAGTTCCAGACGGTTTCCAGAGCATCCGACAGTCACTGGACAGAATGAAGGCCAGCAGACACAGAAAATGCCTCTGTGAATCAGTTGGCAGCTTGATGGAGTTTGATGGTCGTCATGTTGTGTGTGAACAGACATTTAACTGTACTGTACTGTATCCCAGCAGCCTTTTGATTATAGCTCACCATATTCTGACACAGCAGTACCCTCAAATACCTCTTGGTTAACCCTAATCTGTCATCCTGGGTGTTGCACAATATGACTGCTTGTCCTCTCTTGTGTCTGAACCGTCGGATGATTTGGCAACATCCTGTGTTGCTCATCCAACGATACCGCTCCTCTCTCCGATCCCCATTCTGGACATGAGGCTGCTTGAAAATCAAACGGTCTCCTGAGATTGTTTTCCCATTTGGAATAAAGCTGAAAAGTGGACAAATCATGATAAGAGAGTTTTATGAATTTGACTTTTCCAAAACAAAGAACTGTGGCGATCCCTTGCAGATTATGGTGTTTTCATCTCCCCCCCCCATTTATCTGGAAGCTCCACTCAGATCTATCCCAGTATATTGCCTTACTGGGATAGAAGGAAAAAGCACATAAACCAAGATGTTGTAGCAGAAATACCAAAACCAGGCCTTTCCTCATGGTCCCTGTGAGGATATGAGTTCATAAGAGCTCGAGGGTCCAAGGCATAATAAATAGCAGATATCCATGGGGAGTATCAGTTACGTTTGCTGAACACAAGCCAAATGTTGGCTATAAAACGAGTGTGTGTTGTTAAAGAGGCTGCAGTGACGATCAGCCTGTTGCTCAGTCTAGACGCCTGATTTCCTCTCATATCAGTAAATTATGAGGTGATGTCATAATGATACTTCAGACTGTTTTATATAACAGCACTACAATATTATTGTTTATCTTCCCTTTATGCTCAAAGCTATCTAATTAGTTCATTTTTTGTCAGGCGTTAGTAATATTTGAAATGTTGCTCTGTCTATTTTCATGTTGCAGGATGTTGAGTTGGGATCCTGGCTTGATGTTTTCTGCATGTTGTTTACATGCTCTCCCCAAAACACGCTTAAATTCTGCATGCATGACTGCATGCATGTGTCCCTCCGCTGCAACCCGTTGAGGATGTAATCCTGCCTTGTGCCCTATGACCTCCTGGGACTAAACAAAGGATCAGCAGCAGTCACTATTACAGATTATCTGAATGAGCCTCTCACTGAAGACACTTTGTTGTCGTATAAAGCATTTTTATTTCCGTTTTATTGATTGTTTATGGTTGTTGTGTTTTACTTTGGATATTAAAAAAAATATATTTCAGGTCCAGTGTTAAATTTTCTGTACAGAAGTTACAGAACTTGTTTTATCATGCCATTCCACAGCGGTTGAAAATGCTCTCAAAACACCAATATTGTCATTTATCGCAATAATTACTGGGACAATTTATTGTCCAGCATAAAATTTTTATGGTGACATGCAGGCCTGATTGTGTCAACATAACTAGAGCTTTGATGCGTGCAACACAAAGCAGGGAGAGTAAAAATTCAAATAAATGAAGGGCCGAATGGATCCGAGCCAAGAGATCAGCATCCAGGAAAAAAAAGCACTGGAAAACATTTCCCTGATGCACTAAAATTGATTTTGATGCCCATGCAACTAGAAAACATCCCATATGATTTCTTTACGCCCACATAAATAAAACCTCCGTAAACAAAACATCTACACAAAGCAAACTTGCTGAAGGATGAGGCCCAGCTACAGGCGCCAGCTCAGACTGTGATGGTCATCCACCTCATCGTGAGTCAGGGTGGAGCTTTCAAATATTTGCTAGTGTCAGGATGGATTGTGATTAGCTAATAACAAATTTTAAAAAATCCAGTAGTACAGATTAAATACTGATCTGTCATAGAGTGTTTTATTAATAGGAATCTATCATAACAACATCCTAATTACTTTTAGATATTTTCTTTTCTTTAACTGTGGTGGAAGGAGAGATGGAACCACAGCCATTTTTGACTAAATAAGGAGATCTGTGCCAGGAGCCACAGTGTGGCCTGGGGCCATGAAAAATGTTTTGGTCCGTGTGTGTGTGTGTGTGTGCTTGTTTGGTGAAGGAGAATCTGAGGAATGCTCCTCAACCCCATAGCAACCCTGGAGCCCACATCCCAAATAACCCCCCAATAAAATAGTCCTGTTATTGTAACACACAGCGTGGCACCAGCATTCCTCCATATTCACTGCTCCATTTAAAACAATAGAACAATGGCGTTAGCCCGTCTCAGGCAGTCGAGCGCTGCTCCCTGTTGGTGTGTAAATTTGCAATTTTCATCACAAATCACCTTGTCAAAATAATATACAGGCTTTATTAAAATGCACGGTTTATGACGCCAGTGGTCGAACAACAGGCAACGCAAATTAAGCTTCATTAAACTCTTATCCTTTCATTAAACAGGAAAGAACAAATTGAGGCATTAGTCAAAGATGTTTGGATAGTTTCTGGTCTCTGCTCTTGTTGAACTTCCAAGAGCAAATACAATTCATGGCTGCTAGTTAGTGAGAGCTGAGGAAGCTGGTGAACTGCTCTATTGTTTCAGAGGAATCTGGGGAACAAACAGGAGAGAGCAGCGGGCGGAATGAGGAGGTATGACTAAGAACACTTCCCCTGGATGCAGAGGAAGAACTGGAACGATGTCTGGCTCTATCTAGCGGCCAAACATGGTGCTGTGTTTTCTGCTTTGCTCCCAACCCTCCACTACTAACCACATTCATATATATATATATAGCTAAGCCAACATTAACTGCAAGCAAAAAATCATTGTAAATAACAAGCATTCTATCTTCTGATGTAGAAAATAGAATAATAATACAAACAGGAGGTCTGTGGTGAATCAAAAGAACAAATAAAGGATTTTTGCAATAATAAAATGTATTGAATAGTTTGACACACCAAACTCAGAAGTTGTACGTTCTGAGTTGTTTTGTTTGGTAAATATTTGGAACAGTACAAGGAGATGCGCTGCAAAAGATATGAAAATGATCAGTTTTTAAATAGCTATGGTGTTTGTGAATAAACAGGAGATTTACTGTGAAAATACAGACAATTTTAGTTGTGAAGGAACAGAATACATTTTACAGGAAACCTGATTAAATTCATTTTAAAATGGACTTCAATGTTTATACAATTTAAATAAGAAAAATGTCTGCCGGGTCTTTTTTGTTTTATTTTTTTTTTTGCAGATTATTTTCTTACAGTGTAAAGCTTACAAACTCATAACCTTGCGCTATTAAATGATGTTCCTCCATTCTAAAAAAATAAATATAATGAGAAACAAACCAAAAGTCAACATTTTGCTTTGTTTATAAAGCTTTCAAAACATGGTTTGAATGAAAGATAGTCAAAAGTATATCAAAATTTAAATGAATCTTAGTAAAGTAGGATTAACATTACAGAGAAGCAAAGAAACTAAAAGTATGTCCCATTACATCATGGTAAAGTCTTACAGTGTGATTTATTGAAGATCCAACATAGTTTGGAATTCCTCTTTAAACAATTGTGCATTTACTTTGGATCTGGTGTCTAAAGTGTGTAATTATCAGTTATTGATCATTGAGCCATCTACTGTCAAACTTTAAAGCAATTAGAAGAAGAAGAACTAATGTTTGTAACTTGATGTCTCTGGGAAAACATCTGGGATTAACTTCTACAATATATGTTGGATTAGTACAATGCAGTTTTACGGTTGCAAGCTCTGCTGGAGTTTTTTTTCTTTCTTTTTTTTTCCCAAAAACAACCTCAGAAAGAGAAGATAACAGATGAAGAAATCAGGAAGTAGGGCGGCACAGATAACAGTTTTCTGGTCGATTGCCAATCTTTCAAAAGCCCGACCAGCCGATTCCAGTTTTGGCCGATATCAATTTTTTGTCTAAAATGTTGCTAAATATAGCAAGTTGCTCAGTTGGTAACAGAGCGGTGAATATTGTTAACCGAAAACATGCAGACATGTCCTGGTGGACCGGTCTGACGGTCCAACCTGTCTCACAGCAAAGAAGAGGACAGTGGCTGATTTTTAGACCTTTGCTGAATTCGATAAGATCGGTGGATAAGTATCGGCGAATCATGAATCTACAATAAAGCTTTCTATTCTGCACAGACATTAATGACCCACTGTAATAAAACAAAAACACTGGCAGAAGAAATTGAAGAGATTTATCTAAGGATTAGCTAATTCAGAGAATATTGCACTGATGTTTCACCACATACTGTACACATCATGGCCTTCAGTCAAAGATATTAGTATTATCTCCTTGATCAACAAGATTGCAAGACAACTTGGGATGGTGTGCAAATTTAAGAGGGGAGGTGCAAAAAACAAAGTTGAATATAATCAATCAGATGTGAGACAACATGTTAAATATGAACAAACTTGATCTCCAAGCTGCAATGGCAACATCTGAACGGCTAACCACACCCTATCAGTCAGAAACTGAATGCTGCAGATGTCGGAACAGGAAGTTAGGCACAAGATGCGACAACACCGCTAACCACATGACACAAGGCGGTGTGGAGACAGCCAGTCAGAGGCACAGATTAGAGCTAAGTTGGTTTTTCCCTTTACTTTCTGCAAACTTGGTGGCAGTGGCATCAACTGCGTGCCGCCAGACAATGGCGTGTCAGATAAGGACAAGTTTCGTCTGTTTACATCTCACTCATCCTGTGCCAGTCACCGCTTCCTCTAACTTTACCACAGATTTTGTTTCCCTGTATTCACTGTTTATTCTGGCCTCTGCAAAACAAATCCTCCAGGCCAGACACTGGCCTGACACTGACCAGGCTGGAAGTCTGGTTTCGGCCTGGGGGTCTCTGGTCGCCTGCCAGACCTGGGGGCTATGGCAGCAGAGCTAGGTTGGGGGTTCTCTTCCCGTGGCTCTTTGAGCTGGGGGCTGCTTGTTAGCACCTTATGTCTGGCCGTCCCGCGGTTACCAGGGCAACTGCAGGAGACGTAACGACCTGCACTTTGCTGCTCGTGGATGCTGAGTGTCACAAGCTTTCTACCCTCTAACCGTTCTAACAACCTTGCACATGCAGGAGACAAAATTAGTCACAGACAACCGTCCAGCACAAACGCACTTACTTCTGCACAAAGACAATCACAAGTTCCTGTTCCACCATTGTGGCCTGTATGTGTGGAAGCAACCAGCTATTTCTAGTATTCCTGAAATGTCAATTCTTAAAAAAGTAAACAAAGTGAAAACATTTTAGATTTTCAAGTCCAGGCCCGTTTGAGCTCATGGAGGTTTAAATGCAAAATCTCTTCACTAAAAGCTTCAAAAGCACAAACCAATGCACCGGCCTCAAACTGGCAGCTCTCGCTACACCAGCATTAGAGGTTTCAGGATTTATGACGGCGGTTAGCAGACTGGAGAGCAGGTGAGAATCATTCAAAGAGGTTGAGCATCTAAATCAGGAATTTACTCAAAGTGGTTGGACTACAGGTTGTTTTATCACATTTATAGCATTTCGAAAACATTTAAAACAAGCGAGGTTTGTCCGACCTAGCTGCCCTAGCTTTGCATAGCTAGCCTAGCTGCTTTTTAAACTGGTCATTGAACGCACCGAGGGATACAAAAATACAGAACACTATTAGTATTGTACCCATTTCTAGGGGTAATCGTAAGCCGCAAACGTTAAAAGGACATGTAAAGATGGAAAAAGCAAAAAACAAACAAACAAAAAAAAATTCTGTAGTTTGGGGAAGATCAATAAAACATCTGCATAACTATTTCTGTGTGAAGCATTGTGTTCAGACAACTAGAAAAAGTTTATCTATATTAGTTTTGGAATTGCATAGTTTGCCTGAAGGCTTAAAACAAAGCCAAAATATAAAAAATGTAAAGAAAAGTAATAAAATATTTCTTTTGGGGACATATAGCTGATGATGCATAATAGTGAGATTTTTATACTTTTGGTCACGTGAGATTCAAACTTTGGTTAAAATTAATTCAAATTGTTGCTGTAGTACTGAAAGTGAAAATTTGGGATGACATTGTTTGTTTAATCTGAGATATAAATGATTTAGAACATTTACTGAACCCTGAATTGTCTCGCATTTATGTCATATAGCAACAACAAAATTGAAAAAAAAATTATTCATTTTCATTTGAAAAATGGAGAGAACATGACTCACCAAAACCTGCCAGTATAACAATGCTGACAAGACGCAATAAAAAAAAACTATAAAAGAAGCAACCAAGAGGCCAAGAGTGACTTTGGGGGATCTGCAGACATGCATGGCTCATGTGGGAGAATCTGTTGATGGAACAGCTATTAATTATGACTGCAGGGAATTTGATTTATCAACTTGTATTGCATACGTCCATCAATTGCTTCTGCATGTCTAAGCCTTGTTATTCCTATTCAAGGTTTTGTGGGGCTTTTGCCTGTAACTCTAGTAGCCAATGGGAGAGCGGAGGAGTAAACATTGAACAGACAGTGATTTAACTGCAGGCCCAACACAAACACACACAGGATAGACAATCCGTCACACACAGAGACACACACACTCACACCACTTCACCTCACATACATGTTTTGTTGGGTTTTTCTGGAGTAGCTAAAGTGAGATGAACATTTCACACAGAAAGCCTTCAGTCTCGTTTGGACTCTGTTAAACAAGGCACAAAATTGAATGTATAAATTAGCTGGCGTTGGCTGACACTGACCAGAGTGAAGAAATGAAGGAGACAAGTGATTAACAACTTTAAGAGACACATAAACGAGACTGCCTTTAATCGAGTATTTTTAGATTGGACTAGCAATAAGTTAAAGAGCTTAGTTCTCATAAGTAAAAGAACTAAGAATGTTCTTTTTCTTATGTTTGGTAAAAGAACACTATGTGACTCCCTTTAATCAGCTGCCAGATGGACCAAATAATAATAATAATGCATAAAAACATCCTTATTTCGAAGCAGGGACTTTAGAAGGGCTCGGTTCCTGGAGCCTTCACTGTTCCTCCCGAGCAGGCACCAGGTGGCCCTCCTGCTCCGTGTAGGGCCCGCTCCCAGCGGCGGAGGGCGCAAGTGACCAGTACTTGGAACCCCTCCTTTAACGCAGGGCAGGAGTGAGGGACGGTGTTTCCTTATTTGGTGCGGAGCCCCTAATTCTGACTCCGGGGGAAACTGTTGTGCGTGGCGGCGCATGAAAATCCCAACCAGCCAGTGAATAGACAACAATAAATAGTAGGAGAAGGAGCCTGACCTCTCCGGCTGCCCCGTGCATCGGACCAGCAGAACCTCCGGGAGAACTGATCCAGACGCAGCGACACACACACACACACACACACACACACACACACACACACACACACACACACACACACGCGCGCGCGCGCGCGCGTAAACGTCCATCAGAGCAGCCGGGGAGCAGCAGATCCCGGCGCGCGTGAAGGCACCAGACTCACCTGTGGATCGTTCACCTGCGTGTTGATCTGCGTGGGTCTCTCCGCGGTCCGCTCAGTCAGAGCGCGCTGCAGTCAGTGCGGTCACACAGGGTGTGTGTGTGTGTGAGTGTGTGGGGGTCCCGGACCTCCTCCCCACGCGCAGTCCCGGTTGGGGAAATGGTTTGAACTGTTGGTGTAAGGGAAAAGAAAGAGATAGTCCGTCCGCTCTTTTGCTCTTTTCTACCTCCGCCTCTCTTTCTATCTCTCTCCCTCCCTCTCTCTCTCTCTCACTCTCTCTCTGTCTCTCTGGGTTCCACCGTGAGAGCCTTAATTGGTAAACGGGTGAAAGATCAGAGGAGGTGGGGGTGTCTAACTCTCTCTCTCTTTCTCTCTCTTTCACAAGGTGATGTAATGACCGCGCCTCCGGGATTTTCAAGGTATGATGTCATCTACCATCTACCCCATCTTTACTGTACCCCGGGGGGGTGTGCATGAGCAGATCCCCTCATCTCTCTGCAGCCCTGGTCTCTTTCTTGTCATCGGCTGTGGTTCAGACAGAAAGTGGGGAGCCCTGTGTGTGGGTGCGTGTGTGTGCCTGTGTGTGGGTGTGTGTATGTGTGTGTGTCCCTCTGAAAGTCTGTCAGCCTCTGCTGTGACTCAACATGGGCTTGTGTGAAGGAAGGCTGCTCTCCAGCTGAGCATTGGATCAGGGAGAAAGAATGCTCGGCCTCAAGATGCCCCTTTTTTTAGTACAGTTGATCAATCTAGATGGGGGATGGAGGGGCGTGGGTGGCTGAACAAAGCCAAAGAAAGAGAGATCACGACAGGAAGCTCTTAAAACGTCTTTATAAACTGACCTGCCTGCTCTAATCTCAACACAATGACACCAGACCTGTTCTAACCTTTTTGTCATAGCCTTTCCAGGAGCATCTTTGCTTGCTGTCGCGAAGCAGGGATCTAATTCAAGGTGAAAGTAGCACGACTTCAACATATTTTCACCCAACTAACAGTAAAAAAAAAAAAAAAAAATCAGCAGTACAAACATGAGTGTAATTGAAAATGCTGAGATTTTCTCTCTGGCTGTTTTTGTGCATATTTTCTGATAGCATTAGCAGCACTTGGAGGATGTGGAGGAGCTTGATATATATTTTTTTCATTCCACACTGTCACAACATGGTGACCACTTCATACAATTACGAAATAAACAAACAAGCATATTTTTGTAAAAGTTACATACTGCAGCTTTAAGCGAAGAGGACCTAGACAAGCTGGTTCCTAAGAGAAACGACACCGGCTTGACAATCTGAAAGCGTTTTGGATTTCACAGGAGGGATGTGGAACAAAGCGCAGCAACTTGCAAAGCATGCGTCAAACCTTTTGCTGCAAAAGGTAGCAGTACGGCCAATTCATTCAACCACTTGAACAGCAATGAAGGTTGCTGTAAACGTCTCCCCACGCATCAAAGAAAACATGAAATAAACCAGCCGGGTAGCGGATGACACCGGCGTCTTTGTTTGCCAAAGCCGTCTGTCAGTAAAAGGATGAGCTGGAGGGAAATCACAGATGCAACAATAAAACATGTCAGCAAAGACACGCCTCCTGTCAGTGTTGTGGAAATGCCCACATTAAAAGATCTTAATAAGACACTTGATGCAAAATACGATTTGTTTGGTTTCAATTTTCATCATTCAAAAATCGCTGCCAGAGTTGTACAGTTTAGGGGGGGAAATCCAGATCCTACAGGGTTTGACGAAGACTGATGTTAAGTTAATTGTGGCCAACACATTAATGGCATAAAAAAAACACAACTTTTTGACATTGATGGAGTACCGTACAACAACCTGTTGAACAAGGAAATTAGTTGAAACAATACAGAATGGACTGCAAAAAGAAATTTGAGAGGAAAAGAAAAGAAACACTTGTTCATTGTTCTGCATAGGTAACAGATTTACAGCTCAAGTCAGCATTTAAACCTCGACCTCTTTGCACCTGCACACACACTCCGTTAACACTGCAGCTCTTACCAAGTACAGTGAACTGCTGCATCGTCCTGCGTCAGAAAACATTAATCAGACTGACTCAGGCAGCAGCTGACTGATGTCGGCCACAAGATGAGTTATTCCCCTTTGAGACATTCGAGCTGAGACTGTCTGTGTTGTACGAGTCATGTTGGCTTCAGACATGTGTGAATGTGTGATATATCCCATGGAAAATGTGTTATTTCTGGATGGACATCAGGTGTAGGAGGTAGATCTCCGTGGTGGTGCTCCCCAGCTCTTCCGTCTGACTGGATCATTTTCTATTTGGCTGAAAGGAGCTGCTGGATCACTGTCCAAGTCAAATTCATTTATCATATAAACGAAGAATATTTTAAATTGCATTACTTTCACTTTGAAGAGAAGAGGAACAGAAACATAGCCGATGTGTCTTTGCATTTTAGGCATATTCTGGAGAAGATGTTTGCCTGCATGTGCCAAAGCAGATGTACTATATAAAATAGAGATATGAAGATGGAATATCCTAGTGGAATAACTGGCCTTATTAAATCTGCATTCAGAACCAAGCTAGGCATAGGGATGTAATATTAACCTGGGTTTACATGAACTTCATTTGTTGTACATACATGTCAATGTGTATGCGTGTGTGCGTGTGTGTGTGTGTATGTGGGTGTGGGTGTGCGTGCGTGTGTGTGTGTGTGTGTGTGTTAATGGATGATTGTATGCATAGAAATGATTATGTTTACCTTGCATATGAAAAAAGTACATATGTTTTTTTTAATATATATTTGAGAATGAAACGGTCAACTTGAGGCTGTCCAGTGGCTAAGAACCCTGGGATGGGAATTATAACATCATTGTCTGAGGAGGAGGCCATTTGCAGAAAGTTGTGACCGTTTGGAAAAGGACAACAGAGGATTGGAGGCAGGGATTGTAGACCCAGCCACTCCTCCACCTCTCTCCATGCAGGTCAAACCTGGAACCCACCCCTTCAACCTGCTGCCCATGTGAACTTGGTTTCACATGGTTTTAATTGGTTTGATTCATCCTGTGGCTTTTGATCCCTCAGTAGACACAGCTGTTAAGTCACCTGGCCTTGAGCGTCTCAAATCATCACCACTATAAAGCCGAACACGGTGATAACTGGGACCAGGATCAGTGAGTTGGGACGTTTCTGCAACTGAGGACAAGGAAGAACTGAGGGCAGAAAACTCGGGTGAGTTGCACCGAAACTGACACGTCAACCAGAAAACTGTCGGAGCCCAGCAAAACCCAACACAGAGTCCAAATACCAAACCAAAAGGTGACAAAGAAACCAAGAAACAGAACTGAGAACTCAGTCAGTATATTAACCACCAAACCATAACAAGGTTACAAAGTGAAGACTGAAGTCCTAAGGAGGATGACAGAAGTATTTCTATGTGCGCGACTCTATTAGTATAAATGAATCATCTAAATGTTCACAGTCCTCTAGGGTCGCTGTCCTGCAGTTTTTAGATGTGCCACAGGTACAAAACCCTGGAATGAAATGGCTTAATTACCTCCTTCTGGTGTAGATAAGTTCTCCAGAGCTTATCTACACAAGATAAACTCCTTTCTTAGAGTTCAGAATTCTACACAGTCCCCAGAAACAATGTTGCTGACGATATTTTTTTCATTTTCTGTGACTAAAAAGAACAAATCTGTCTCCCGATGCACAAAGGGACATTGCCTCAGGTCCTTCCTCCCAGCAGATTCTGTAACCATCACTGCTCCAACAAACTCAAGAGTTTACAGCCCTCCTGGTTTCTGTTTTTCATTGAATTTTATTTTCAATGAAATTATTTGTTGGTGTTTTTTTTTCTTTCTTTTTTTTTTGATTGCA
The DNA here is from genome assembly GCF_027474105.1 of Poeciliopsis prolifica. Taxonomy (NCBI): domain Eukaryota; kingdom Metazoa; phylum Chordata; class Actinopteri; order Cyprinodontiformes; family Poeciliidae; genus Poeciliopsis; species Poeciliopsis prolifica. Next base: position 4,127,939 of record NW_026562402.1, read on the forward strand.
CAAACACACATGCACATTTTGTACAATTTTAAAATGATTCTTCTCAGTTCCTCATTTCTTTGGGATTAGAGTATTTTATTTAATGTGTCTAATTTATGTACTTTTACATAAATTTGCCTTTTCTGTACAGTGTGCCATACTTACCTCTGTTTATTTAGTTATTTTTTTGTGTAACTCTGTATGCTTGGATTTTCTGTCACTTTGCTGCTGCTACACCTGAATTTCCTCACTGAGGGACAAAAGAGGATATTTCTATTTCATTCTATTTCTTCACAGTTTGTCCCATAAAATGATCATGGAGTTCAGGCAGTAAAAAGATCTCCTGACACCTAAAAGCATTGCATCTGACTTAAGGCACTAAATATTACACATATATTTTGAGCAGGGTGGTGGTAATAATAATTTCATGATGATATTTATGCATTCATTTCATGAATAATTGGAGAAATATATGCTATTGAAAAACAAGCATTACAATCTGGAAGGTTGCAAATCTAGCTTGTTGCAGAGAGCTTCAGTCTGGCCAGAAAACTCTGCAGTAGTTTGAGTTTTGCCAAATTAAAACAAACCTTTAATTATGTAAACCTTTCAGCCTCTTTTCTTGGTGCCAACCCTCCTCCTTGGTTCTTGCTTATTTTAAACAAACAGTCACTTTACGACTCATTTGACCAGCGCAGTGGGGACTTGTGGACCAATGAGCTCGGGGACAATTTGCTGTCCAACATCCAGCCCTGTCTGTCTCCTCACACTCCTCGACCGGCCATATTAAGAAAGTCACTCAGGCTGAAGCAGAGCAGCGCTGACACATGGAGAAGGAAAGATTCAGGGAGACTTGGCTCTCTTCCCAGACCTTCAGTTCCTGTTGGCTAATGAGAACAGGAGGCCGAGTGTGTCTGTGTGAATGTTCGTGTAATCGGCTCACCTTGGTGACTGAGTTACAGGACGACCACCGTTCTGTCAGTTTTTGTGCTGAATGTTTGTGCTTTGGGCATCCCACAAGGATGTTAGATGTAGGTGCTGCAGCAACATCCTTCACTCTGCTGACCCTTTTTGACACACACACACACACCTTACAATCGTGCACCCTATATCACCCATGAGCCTGAACCCCCTATGAAGTTTTGTCCACATCCCAGTTTATAAACTTCCCAAATCCACTCCAGCACTGGGACATTTAACAACCTAGTAACACACACGCACACACACGCACACCCACACACGCACACACACATTTAAACACTCTCACGCCCTTCTCCATCTCCAAACACAGCCTTTTAAGGTAAGCTCTCTCTTCCTCTGCCTTCCTGGCTTCTCTTTCTTTGCCTCCTCTCTTCAACATTGTTTCTCTATTTCAGACTGCCTTTGCCTCCCCCCCTTCCCACCCTTCAGACCTCTACTAACACCCCTCCCCACTACCCCCATTGCCCGTACCCTCCTTAGTTTTTCTGTTGCTCTGACTGGGAACCGCTGAATTCCCTTGCGACCAGAGTTCCTCTCTCAGGTTTTCTTTTCCCTTTGTTTAAACTTAGTTGATTTCTGCAAGAAATGATGACCAGGCCAAACAAAGCAAAGGAAGGGAAAGAGCAAACAAACAGAGGCTCACGAGATTCAGAGCGAGACAGGTTCTGTTGGGTCAGACGGAGCTTTAACTGCTACAAACACATCTAATTGAACAATTCTAGCGATTCCTATACCTTGATCAGAGGCATAAGAGTTCGGTGAACTATGTCTCTGTGTAAAGTAAAAATGGGCTCAGATTGTCTTGTCCATATAAGGACGGAGGAATTTTTTGCTCTGACTGACTGATCTTCCATTCTCCCTCCCAGCCTCCCACTATCTACCATCTTTTTTTCTCTCTCTTCCGCTAAATGTTCTGAGTTTATTTTTTATTTTTTATTTTTTTATCTATGTCATTTTATGCACAAAAGCTCTGTCAAGTGTGGATCCACATATTGGTAAGGTCACACTCCCGGAAACTCTCCTACAGTCACTTCAAGGTCAGACGCAGTCGTGTTTTGGGAGTTGATCCAAACCCAGCATTGGCTCACTGCCTCGTCAGTGTTTAGTTGAGTGTTTAATGCTGCTGTTGCTCACCTGGTTGACTTACAGTTCATTATGGCAACGCGTCACTGCTGAAGAAAAAGCCAGCACACACACACACACACACACACCCCACACACACACACACACACACACACACACCACACACACACACACACACACACACACACACACACACACACACACACACACACACACACACGCACACACACACACCTGTGCAGTCTCGTGAAACAATCGATGACAGCCATCCTCTTCTGCTCCGTCTTGACCGGATTCAGTGAAAACAGATGTTTGAAGAAACAAATAATGACATCAACCAAGATGCTCTGCGGCTGAAAGTATTTCAAAATGATGCATTCCTTGTCTGTGTGCTGGAGTGTTTGAAATCTGAAACCATTTTAAGTATGAGAGGACAAAGCCAGACCGTGTAAGGCTCTGGAGATCCTCTACACACCACAAACTTCTGTTTGTTTCTTATTTTTCCTGTCAGCTCTTAACCCTGTTTTTATAATGCTCGCACCTTCCTGCCTCAGAGTAGTTGACTTCTCAAGCATACAGCCAGTAAAGCCAGAATTGTCTTTTACAGATCATTTTGTTATTCACATTGAACAAGTTGATCCTCCAAGATCACAGGCTGGTAAACTTTGCAGCTGATTCACAGGACAAAAAGGATGTGGCCTACAAGGTGACATCTCAGGCTGGATTTACACAAGACCACTGTGTAAATCTAGCCAGTACCTTCAGATGTTGGTTGGTGAAACATTCCATGTTTAGACAAGATCACAGAAAAACTTTGAGTCAGCTATAATTGTCAAGCCAGACATCTAAATGGTACTGTGATTATGAATGGGTCAGTGTCAATGTTTGGGACCTTTCAGCCGATTGTGTCTAGATCCTGGGTTGAAAAGATAGACTTTGGATTGTTATGAGGAATAGGAAATGAACTAAAGGTATTTAGCATTTTTCCAATCATAGAGTCACATTCACCCATACTAATACAAGGATCACTAGGCAGTGTGATCTATGTACTTGGGTTAAGTGCTTTGCCCAAAAAGAAAGCTAGAATCAAACCTGCAACCTTCTGATCACAAGACAACTTCTCTATCCACACCACTGCAGTCGCCCATATTGGATTACATGTTCAGGAGGAAGACCCAGATGTCTTTCAACACTCCGGTTCATATTCGAATCACAAGGTGTCCGGAAATTAACCTGGATAACCTCACCAATAAATTCAGGGTGTACCCCAGGGTCTCCTGTTGGGTCACCTGTTCAATGTTTTGAACCCGTTTAGTTTCGTTTCTAGTAATGTTTCCTAAACCTGATCCACAGAGTCCATTGTCCAGCATATCCTGCTTTAACCCAGCTGATCCAAACTGTTTGGCGATTAAAACACTCCCATAATGGCACACTTATCAATAATGTATTCTTGTGTGTTAGAGCAGAAAAATATCTAAAAAATGCAGGGCTGCACTCGGGTTATCTCTGGATACTCACCTCTGTGTTGTGTAAATGTTGGCTTTAAGCAAAACACACAGTTTCTTTTAAAACAATAATGTGTTTGCATGACACACGCATAAGACTATCTCGTATTTTCTCAGCTAAATAAATTTTTTAAGGATCGTCTGGTCCATTGCTGCTCCAAAACAAGCCTTGTTTTTGTGAAGGACTCGAGCTGTTTTACCATAAGTTGTCTGTATTTAGCAATTTCAGGGTTTCTGGTTCAAGTTGTCAATATTTGTTCTTGTCCCCCCTACGTCATTCTGCCACTCCCATACTTCACAGTAAAAATGATTTACAACACTTGATCTACAATTGTGTTTTCCTTGTGGAGCAAATTATTTACGTCAATTCTCATCAAATTAGAGCCGTAAACAAATTTTTATCTCCCGACCCACATGGAAACAGTAATGGTAACATATTTCAGGAGAATCTCCTGATTCTAAAATCAATTTCCTCTTTTGTCCTCATGTTGATGTATTTAAAGTCCAGCATTTTATTCAGTTTATTTCAGTTCAGTTTCTGTGTATAGTGGCAATTCACACCTTATCATCTTTGGCCATTTCAGTTTACATTCAAGTTAGCAACTATTATACAGACACATAACAGTGTCCTCATAACTCACCGTTCAAATGCTCTCAGGTCAGAACCATTGTCTGACATGAAAGCATTTTAGGGGTGATGGTTAAGGGGTTAAATATTTTTGTATCCAAGGAAATCCAACAGTGCATCAAGTCATTGACATGCAGCATTCTCTCCTCCTGAACAATGCAGCAGCAGCAGACAATCACTTGAATTGTGTCCTTAACTTTTCAGCAATCCCTCATACAAATCATGCATATTGGAAGAAACCTCCAGCAGAACCAGAACCAGGCAACAAGCGGTTGCCTGCAACAACTGACTGGAGATTGAAAAGACAGGGCAGAGACACAAAAAACAAACAAACAAAAAAAACAAACAAACAGAAGAACTGATCCAGGAGTACCTTCTATGTCAATGAAAAGTAGAAAGTTCATAGCAGGAGAGGTTTGGTAGTTAGACGCATTATATCAGCCGATGTCTTCCTACCTGAAGAAATCACAGTCGAACGAAACGCCAGACCAGGCGTGTCGATGGAGAGAAGATAATAATGCAAATTGGAGAGTAGTAAAACAAGAATGTAAGGAGAAGTGGTCAGTTTGTCTCCCAGCAGTTGAAGCTTATAGCAGCATTACTACAGAGATATAATCAGGATAATCTAAGCCCCTAGAACAAGGCATGAGAGAGGAGGAGTCCATAGAGTTCAAGTCATCCTTTAAGCTGTTATCTGTGCTTTGGAGCTTTGAGGTTTTCTGGAGGTTACGTTTTGTCGTTTTGGTACTCGTCTGATTGACACCCTTATTGCCGTCTCTGAGCTTCAGCAGTCTGAAACTTATTATTACTCCGACCGCAAACTGGACTTCTGCTTGGGAACGCTTTTGCTGCGCCATCATTTAATCATGTTTGGTCCTTTGCTTGTCCTGCATTTTATTTGACAACTCTGTTCAAGATGGAATTTGAAAACCAGAGCTCATCTTACCATTTCACCTCGCATTGGATGCAATGAGGATCTGCAACAACCTGCTCATTAACAGAGGTTGGGCAGTTCTTTGACTGATGAACTGAGATTGAAATGCACAGAAGTGTTTGTAGCTGCAGCTGTGGTTGCTCTCTGTGTAAGAAGTGGCCATTATGGGTCCTGAGGTCAACTGCTGAGTAACCTCTGGCATGTTGGGTTCAGAGAGGCAGTCCATTGCATTTTTACAGCTTTGAAAATTCACATTTTGATTCCAGTGGAAATGATAACACTTGCATTGCACACAGTTGGTCATGTAACTTTTGAAAGAAATTGTTGTATCCTATTTAGAGTTTCAAAGCAGGAAATAATCATTAGTTTTTATATACTTTTGACCCATATTTCTTTTAGGGATTTTTAAAGAAAGTCTACAAGACACAATCCTGAAACAAGCCGATTTTAATTGCAGGTTTTGATCTACGCACACATTCACACTCATCCCCACATGGGGCTTAAGTCAGGCTGCTCCTGGGTGAACTGCATGACATCATATGATCTCATTACTGAAGCATTTGAGCCTGACAGACAGACCTGCAGAGACAAGACGAGCAAAGATACAGGCATGGCGCACGGCGCAGTTCGGTGATTTATAAGATATTTTAAAAACCCAAAACAGTCGGAGCAGTAAAAGTGAACCAACAAAAATTACAATATTTTCAGATTCATTTCTTACAAAAAAAAAGTATTGAAGAAACAAGTTTTGATCATTTCTTTAATCTTTTTAATTGTTGTTTTTATCCTATTTGTTTCAGAACTTTACTGAGTCTGTTTATCCAGATTCATTCTTTCAGTGTGTGAAAGAATGAAATGAAAAACAGCAGCTGACTGTGTTGTTTACCTGCTGAAGCAACTTCAGGCTCCACAGATTGCCTGGAAATATTGATAAACCTGCGGAAAAAAGGCAAGGCAGTCGTTTCACATGGACTCGGCCTGTCCTCAAGCCGTTCTTTCCTTTCAGATTTCACTGATATCGGAGGTCGATTTATTGAACAAATGAGCAGGAATGTCAACAGAGTAAACAGATAAATGATAAGCATGATGGCAAGAAGGGATGAGTCAGATTGGAGTGTTTTGTTTTTCTGGAGCTCGGTCTCTATGGCGATGCGTCGATTTCACTTCCCAGACTACAGTTTGGACACAGAAGGGCTCAGTCAGCAAATCCAGTCCTGATATTACACAATCTGATGGAGAGAGAGCCGTGTGCCATCATGCATCTTCCAGGAAATGTGCTCTTACTTGGAAAACATCCACTATTCTTATTACTCTATTATTTATTTCTGTTTGTGTCTTTGAATTACTTCATTTCTTGTCCCAAAATACTTAACAGCCATTATTTCCTGATATACCAGCTGGTCACCATAGTTTCCAATCACTGTAGCCCAGGCAGTGGGGAAGGTTGCATTATTCTGAAGTACAAACTACTACACATAAATTTACTGTTACTATTCCAAAATCTCATACTCACTATTCAAAAAGAAAAATAATTAGATGAGAATGAAGAAACTTTCCAGTGGTGGAAAGCTTGCAAGCCAGACATGGCTGGAAAGTCTTTATATACACAAGGTTTGTGAGGAACATCGTCAGTAATTATTACAATCGGTGGATTTGACACTGATGACGTCGTGGGAACTTTCACAGTCAGTTTTCATAAAAGTGGCTCCAGAATTTTTTTCTTTTCATGTTTCTGGAAAACATTTAGTGGATCAGATAAATACATTTTCCTGAAGCTCCAGCTTGGCTGTCTGATGAAAGAGACAAACACCCTGGAACAGAACAAAAATGCTGCATATGCCAGTGCCAGAGAACATTGCAGATAGTGCTTCTCCATTGCTGCTGCAGGACATGGATTGAGAGAGTAAGTCATCTGGAGCTGGTGTTGGTTCCGCCCAGGTACGGTCTAAGTATCTACCAGTACACATTCTCCTCCTCAGGCCAAACAGCTCTTCAGGTTTACCCCCCACCACCAGGGGTCCCACCTTGCCCCCATAACCTGTATGTGCTGCCCTGCTCTTCCTTTACCACAGTGAGCATCAGGTCTGCGCCTCAGTCACAGCTCCATCCTCCGCCATCATTACCTGTCCCACTGCTTCTGAGTTGTTCATTATTGATCGAATGATCTTGCTATGTTCAAACTATTATTCCTTAGTGTTTAGTTTCTTAGCTATAAATTGTGTTCTGTTCTCCTTTTATTTCAGTATATTCTCTTACATTTTTCACCCTGTTTTTGTTGTTTCCTTTGTGTCGACCATCAGTCTGCCCACAATCTGTGTTCTCTTCTGTCCTCATGTAAGTTTTCTGTCACACCAGCTAATAATCTGTAACCTGCTCATTCCAAGGTACTGACTCACAAAACATGATACTCAATGGCAAAGTTATGTTCCTGTGTATCTATTGCTGGTGTGTTTCTGATCGTCAAACTGACTTACTAGGTACTATTGGTCAATGTAGGGATCAGTTTATACTGTAAAACCTGAGCAATTCAACAGCTCAGAAAAAGTGATCCAGCAATGAAATGTAATACTTTTAACATGTAATGCCGTGTAGAAACAAATGTCATAATATTGAACATAAAACCATAAACTTTAATTTAAACTCATTTGACATGTATTTATTCCATCTATTTACACTAATGCAATCGGGACATTAAAAAGTTAAAAACTCGCAATCTCACTTATTTTTTGTCTTAATCCTAATCTTGACATCTTCATCAAACTTGAAATACAAAATATGAATAAAAACGTTTAAGGTCTTATATTTCTTGAACTTCATTTGATCACCATTGTGGATCTTCCTATAATAGCCACAACCACAACAACCTGACCCTGTCAGAGTTGTGCTGTTCAGTACAGTAACTAAGGAAGCGGGATTGTTTGGACGATGCAATGATTAAAATGTAAACAGAGACTAAGCCTTAGTCAGGGGCTGTTCTTTGTTTTCTACTACTGCTTTTTTTAAAAAAAAAAAAACCTACACCTGATCTGATCAAAGAACATGTAATGCTGATGACTACTGTATTTAAATATCTGCCTAATATAAAAATGTACTTTTTTTATTGCATACTAACCTGTTTATTGTTACAGCACCTTGTCATTGTTAAAATCTGAAAGATGAGAAAATTTATTACAGTGACTGGAAGGATGAGAAGCTGGTCTTGACCTCTCTTTTGGACAGCGAGCTCCTCCCAGACACACTTCCGTTCTGTCGGCGCTTCGCTGGGTGTTAACTAACACACCCTTCTGCATCATAAAAACTGTCCAGAGACAGATGAGTGATAATGTGAATGTGTGTTTGAGAGTGTGTAACTGCATTATACATTTAATTGAACAATCCCCTTGATTATTGGGGAAGAGAAACAAGAGGAGGCTATGTAAATGATCAAAGTATTAAAATGATAAAGTTGGCGCTTTGGCTCGCAGAAGTTGTGGTTCCTGTGCTTCCTGTGCTCGTCAGAAAGTGACGAGCACAAATCTAGGCAGCATGCTCTGCAGCGACAGCTCAGGAGTGTGCATGTGTGAGGGTGTGGTTGGCACCATGAGGCTCTTGGTGCTGACCTCGTGTTTCTGTTTTTGGGTTAAGGTTTAAGCAGCATGAACAGTCGTTGTTCTGAGATCTGAATCATAATATTGTTGCTTGTTGCTCTGACCGCGGTGTTTACAACTCCTCTCGGTAACACGGCGGTCATCAAAACAAAACATTTCTAAACATGAGTCACAAAATGGTCGACTTGCCGTGAAAAACCAACGGAAACAAAATTCTCAGTCGGTACTAAATACACATCCTATTGTTTATGTTGCAGCTAAATTACAGTCTGTATTTAGCAGACATCTTGTGTTCATTTTTGCAACAAAACTTGCTGAAAATGATGTGAAGACCAAAGCACTAAACATCATTTCGAAATATGATCTAAAAACAATTGCCAGAAACAAGCACATGAGATTTTCTGGAGACATTTTGCAACAGAGAAAGCAGGAGTTCCCAGCTGGATATCTACTGCTCCAACAGGAAACATCGCTGAGCAGTTCCTGGTCAGCAGCAGATGATACTGGAAAAGCTGGAAGAATAGTGGAGCAAAACTGGTTTACTCATAACACAGCATTAATGTCAGAAGACGCTCATTGAGGTCTGAGATAAGGCTTTTAAAGCTGGGTCGGTGGTGGGGAGGATGAGGACTGATGGTAGAATGGAGAAGCAGGACTGATGGACATTTTGTCCAACCTTGAAACAAAACTCTTGACATACAATTCTGATCATATATGCATATAAATATATGTATATATGCAGCTTTCTGAAGAGAGTGACATCACATGGGTCAGTAGGATTAATGAGGTCTTGGTACGTTTATAAGCTCAATACACACAAGAGGACTTTTTCATTTAAACAGCAAGCTTTCCTCACACTGTTAACACTTTTAGGTCACTTCCCAGCCGTCGGCCTACAAATTGAAAAAAATGTCCTTGCTTTTAAGCCCTGTGTCAAAAACCCTCTTTCTGTTCTACTTCATGTCTCGGTGTGTATGACTATCAGAGCATCTCCGTCATCAGTCACCAGAAAGAGGCGAATGTGCTCTGACCTTTTTTGGTCCCTGTTCTTGTCCCATTGTGTCGCCGTCACCGCTGGCCTTCAGGGCCCTGAGACAGGAAAGGATTTGTGGAGACTCAGTCAAAACAGCAGGGGAGAGAAGATAAAGAGCTGACAGCTGACCTTCACATGATGCTGCGCAGGAATCGAGGTCAAAGCTCAACCGCCTCTCCTGACTGAGAGATCTGCTTTGGGTTTGAGTCTCACAAGTTGCCCTGCATCGCCCTGCTCTTATCAAGCTCTGCTGACAGGAACAAAGTCCAAAGACATGAAAAGACTCTAAAAATGATGAGACACGTCCCTCAGCTGTTCCTCAGATGTAATGCGTAGTTACTGTGTGTCAGGATGATGTCAGAGAAATTTTGAAAATGAGAAGCAAATGATTCCTCACATTTCTAAACAACATTTGCTTTTCATTTACTGGACGTGAAGGATGTGAGCTCATTGCTGCCTTTTAGGAATTACTGAAGCAGCAGCCAACGACAGAAGATTTTATATTTGGTTCAATGCTGCCCCCTACTGGGAACATTTGAGAAGCACTTCTTGGAACCATTAAAATCTAATACTGGCCAGTGGGTGATGCTTTTATTTACCCTGCCATGATCAACGGTTTCAATGTTTTATCCCTGAGTGAATAAAAGATTTCTGATTCAGTTTAATTTAGTTTATTCAATCCTGCAAACCTCAACTGACCCATTTCTAAAGACAGGATTAATTAGTACCCTAAAAGTGTACTCAAGTGTTAATAGTGCTACTCCCAAATATTTAGCCAAGTCAAAATAAGAAGTATACATCCAAGAATTTACTTAGGTAAGAGTAGAAAGCAATATTTGGTAAAAGATGCCAAATTGCCAAATGCCAAATTGATGTGACAAGGGCCCTTTAAGACGCTACATGGAACACTCCGCTGAAAAACTACATTTCCCAGCATTCCATTTCATACACTTACTTTTTTTAAAAATAAAAATGTGTATTAATCTGTTAGTAACAATTCTGCCAAGAAACAGAATACTACAAAAATTATCTTGTTAATATATATGTATATATTTTAAATGCGCCCCATCTGACCTCTGCCCTCATGACGCAGCGGAAGTAGATTCTCCTTCCTTTCCTCCATTAGGTGAGTGCGTGGTGGCAGCGCGTTTTCTGGGTCTGATCGCTTAAAAACACATTTTAAAGTTATTTATCTCTAAAGTTGACCTAGATTGAACCGAAGTAACTCGATTTTATTTACTATTTCACAGATTGCAACCATGGGCCGCCGACCTGCTCGCTGGTAAGTCCTGCGGGGTTTTCTATCTTTCGTCGGGCCGATTTTAGTGTCAGTCGGAGGAAAATGGCAGCTGCGGTGAGTCCGCTCCATGTGGACGGAGCAGGGCGCCGGCAGGCCTCGGTACTCGCTGCCGGTGCGAAAATAAAATGCTGAACGCCTCCTGAAATCTTTTTGGAACATTTGGCGCCCGTCTGAATCACTTTAATGCTCTCAGGCATTATATTAAATGACAGCTTTGGCTTGAGCTAAAGTTAGCTATTAAGCCAAACTGAGGTTCATGTAGGAGTTTGTGAAGCTACATTTTATTAGTTGACACAATGTTTATTGTAGTGGTTGAGATGTTATAATTCATTTTATGAGAAAAAACTACAATTTGCCCAACTTTCCAAAGCAAATGTTGACTTGAAGTAAATGAATCAGATTTATTTAGGCCAGTTTAACCTATTTTTTGTCTTCAGAGCCAACAGTCTGGGCAAATCTGTTCGTGTGTATGACCCTCCAGATGTTCAGCTTCATTAACATTAATAATATGAATCTGCATTAGTTCTGCATGTGAGTGACTTGTTAGGGATGGATTTAAGAAACAACAAAACAAGTGCTGCATAGTTTGTGTGGATTTTTTTTATTTCTGTTGATGTCCTCCTCTGGACCAGCTCAGCCACTCAAAGTAAAATTAATGTGTTTGAACTGATACAGTAGGTCTAACGAGAAACCCGTTTTCTCTCTTCCAGCTACCGCTACTGCAAGAACAAGCCTTACCCCAAGTCTCGCTTCTGCAGGGGTGTTCCTGGTGAGAACGGACATTTAATGTTGCTCTGCAGGATGTTTCAGGACCTGCTGAATGACTGCTGCTTAGCCTTAAACCTTCTTTTCACTGTTTTCCTCTACATGAGTGAGAAGATGCTAATAAATTCAGCTAAAAGATTTAGTTTTACGTAAACTGAAAAATCAAGAGGGGTTTCCCTTAATAAAGGAAAATCTTAGATTAAAACCTAGATTATGGACACGCTTGTGTTTCAGGGAATAACAGGTAGGATCTGCTCAGTGTGTAGCAAACTTGATCAGATTAAGTCAGGAAGTTCTTCATTTAAAAATGTCTGAATAGCTTTTCAGACATAAGTTTTTGTACATTTCTGTCTTTAGGCACAATATAACAGCAGGAATCACTTGATTCCTGCTGTTATATTGTATCCATATGTCATTTGTATATGGATACAAATGATTGAAAATGTGAAGGCAGTGTCTGAATGCCATAAACATTGTCTAAAGCAGAGTTTGTTGTGCAGAAATCTTTAGAATCAGTTTGCAGTGGCACCACAATGTGTTCCACTGCTGGTTCTGCAGCTTATTAAGCCGACCAGTTCCTCTGCCGTGTGGTTCTGGTGTGCAAAGGCTGCAGACAGCAACTCTCTGGTTGTGTATGTCCTCAGCTGGGAGGTGCTGAGTGCTTTAAGGGACCACTGAGACAGTTCTGTCCTGTGTGGGGTAAATCAGCTCACCCTCAGATCTGCTCTTCATCTTCTTTTCTCTCTTTTTGCAGATCCTAAGATCAGGATCTTTGACCTGGGCAGGAAGAAGGCCAAGGTGGACGAGTTTCCTCTCTGCGCCCACATGGTGTCTGATGAGTATGAGCAGCTGTCCTCAGAAGGTAAGAATGTTCTTCTAGTTTGTCCTTATAGTTTTTTTAAATGACAGAATTGGTACTAACTATATTTCTACAGTTTAGCGTGTAAGTCTGTTCTGTTCAGAAGAGTTGTTGTTTCATTAGCCAGCTCTCGTCCTCCTGTTTTGTCCCAGCAGAACCTGAAAAAACGTCCTCCTAAGCCATTGGTTATCATAAAGTGTGTTAATGATTGATGTATTGTGATGTGTTTTTAAATTTAAACATGTGGAATATTCTGGGGATACTGGAGATGTCAGTGAAGTCATTTGACTCACTCAAAGGGAGCCACGGTCCAATGACTGCAAGCAGAAATAAAATAAATTTTATAAAAGTTTAGGTTATTTTTCATACTAAAGCTGCTAAAATTGGGTCAAACTAAAATATTTACTCCATTTAAGAACTGGTTCTAGGTTCAGCTGTGAATTTGTGGTGAATCTCTCATTTCATTGGACTTTAATGTAAAGATAGTTTTTTGAGTTTTTTTCCCTGCTGATCATGAAAGTGAAGGAAGGCTAATGAATTTGGAGACAAATGTTGAACAATTGGATCTGTAATCAGTGCAGAATGATTCAGTGTAGGTTTCATCAGAACTGAAATTAATCAGCCTGTTAGTTTACAACCACAAGCTCCATTTCAGTTCCTCTGAGTTCCACTGAGAAACCTTCCGAATCCAGACCTGCTTCTGCAGGTTCAGGATGTCATTCCTACAAACCAGCTTGTGACAAGCTGATCACAAGGTGGTGATCAGCTTGTCACCAGTCCACAAGTAGTGAAAGTTACAGATGTGGAAACATCAATGGATATATACAGAACTTCTCTTCAGTGTCTGAATTGTTTCAGTGTCCTATGTTTCAGGTGCAGGTCCTGTCTGGGTAAAAGTTGTAGAACATCGTCCGTCCTCTGAAACAGCCGTCCAATAGGACTTCCATTTGGTCGTCATGGCGCCCCAGCCCATTAACCATCCTGTTCTGTCCTCTAGCTCTGGAGGCGGCTCGTATCTGTGCTAACAAGTACATGGTGAAGACCTGCGGTAAAGATGGCTTCCACATCCGCATGCGCCTGCATCCCTTCCACGTCATCCGCATCAACAAAATGTTGTCCTGCGCCGGAGCTGATAGGTGATCACACACACACACACACACACACACACACACACACACACACACACACACACACACACACACACACACACACACACACACACACACACACACACACACACACACACACACACACACACACACACACACACACTTTTATTTGTGCTCAGTGGATTCCAGTCTGATGGTTGCTGTTTGTTCCCAGGCTCCAGACTGGAATGCGTGGTGCGTTTGGTAAACCGCAGGGCACAGTGGCCCGGGTGCACATCGGCCAGGTCATCATGTCTGTGAGGACCAAGGCTCAGAACAAGGAGCATGTGGTGGAGGCTCTGCGCAGAGCCAAGTTCAAGTTCCCCGGACGCCAGAAGGTAAATAGGAAAAAAACTGGAATCGGAGGGAAATTTGAACTCTGCAGCTTATTAAGCCGACCAGTTCCTCTGCTGTGTGGTTCTGGTGTGCAAAGGCTGCAGACAGCGACTCTCTGGTTGTGTATGTCCTCAGCTGGGAGGTGCTGAGTGCTTTAAGGGACCACTGAGACAAACACATCATGGATTTTACTGGCTAATTTTGCTGTTGAGCTGTGATAACACATCATCACTCTGATCTGCAGATCCACATTTCCAAGAAGTACGGCTTCACCAAATTCAACGCCTGCGACTTCGACGAGATGATGGCCGAGAAACGCCTGATCCCTGACGGCTGCGGGGTGAAGTACATCCCCAGCAGGGGGCCGCTGTCCCACTGGAAGGCCCTTCATGCGAACTAATCCTCCTGCACACTTCCTGTGCGCCGGAAACCAATAAATGGATTTGAGTACAAAAATAATGTTGTGGTTCATTTTTTATTTCTAAAGTGAAATCCAGAATTATGGAACAGATTTCACTGGTGCAAATGAAACCAAACTAGTTGATCTTGTTAACTTGTGCTTGGCTTTGTTGAAATATGTAACTGTATATACATAAATACACCAGGGGCCTCATGCATTAAAGAGTGCGCAGTTTTCACACTAAAACATGGCGTATGGAAAAATTTAGAAAAGTACAGCGCTCTTGGACGCCATGTTTCCTTTGTACATCTAAATTCTCACCTGCATAAAGATGTAAATTATAAATACCTGGAAGTCTGCATCCACGTGAAGCAATTACCATGGCAACGTCCTTGTTTGTAGCAATACAATAAAGGGTGCTTTTAGGGAACAAGGTAACCTCACAAAAATATAATACATTTTAAAGAGGGGGAAAAAAATCCAAATAAAATAAATGTTCTCCATCAGAGCCAAAGCGGCTCACCTTTATGCGGCTACTTAAATTTGTGTGATTATCTTCACACCTCTATCACCTTTAAAATACTGCTTAATGTGTAAATTATGTAATCTGACTTAATCCAAACAGGATTAACTCCTGTTTGGAATTAATCTGCTGATACACCCATGTTATATTCTATTTATATATTTTTTTATTTATTGTGAGGATGAAGTGACCCCTAAATCTTTATGAGACAATAACTGAGGAAACCTCTAGTGAGGTTTTCGCATCCTTTTTGCTTTCTTTATTTTGTGTGCGTCTTAGTTCAGTTTCATTGTTTAGTTTTAACAATAAAATATTAAAATCATGAAGAAAACCCACCTGGTTCGATGCTTCGTGGTCTAAATAACACAGATTTCTGTGTAATTAGGTGAATTCTGACGCTTTGTAGTTTGATATTGTCCACAGAAAAAGTTTGCGTGGCTCCCGCACATTTTCACGCCAGCGAACAAATGTGCGTATTTACGCAAACCTCGACAGAGTAAATTTTCAGTCATGCCGACATGTGCGTGAAATAGGGCGCCGCACATATTTTATGCGCAAGCTTGCTTTATGCATGAGGCCCCAGATCTCTAGGCTGAGATATGTCATGTTTGTTTATACACAGTAAAATTATGAGTCAAATTTCAGAGTATTGTATCAAAAATGACAATGTCAAATGAAGTAGTAAAAAGAGAGAAGTTGTCCAGAGCAGAGCAAAAATACTACTGTGCAGATATTCTAGATCAGAATCTACATTAAAGGATCTAGTTTACATTTCTTCATTTCATTCCTTTTTGATGGAAATTCAACTTTCTAGATTAATCTTTGAAGAGCTTTTCAGTGGTTGTGACGACCAATCAGATCAAGTTGATTCGTGCTGCTGATCCAGCACTGATCCAGCTTATATGTTTTGTTTTTTATTGCTGGTTTGTGTTGCCTTCAGAAGTTATTCGATAGAGTCCAACATCAGCACAGTTCCAGATGTATTCCTGGCCTCGGAGGTTTGCTGTGAACAAACAGCATCATAAAAACACAAGAACCCAGCTCAGCTCAGAGAGGAGGTGGTTTCAACCAAGTTTGATTTTGGGTCTGTGGTGACTGGAGCCTCAGAGATGCACGGCTCAGCCGGAGAAACTGTAAGATTCTCACATTCCTTCTTCGTGATGCCATCTATTTTGTGAAGTGCACCAGATCCTCCTGCAGCAAAATAGCCCCACAAACATGATGCTGCCATCATGCTTCACAGTCATGAACTGTCCCACTTTAGTTCCATGAGACCATAGGACGTGTCTCCAGAAATGAAGCTTTTTGTCCCTTTATGCATCTGCAAACTGCAGTCTGCCTTCTTTGTCTCTGTTAAAGTAAAGGCTTCGTCCTCACTGAGGGACCTTTAGGCCCAGACCAGTACAGGACATTTCACTGTGGATAATGACTGTCTCGTCAGTTATTGCCCCCAAATGTGGGGGCATTGGTTCCAAGAGACTCGAGGGCACAAAAGGTGTCATCTGAAAATTGTTCCCAGAACACAACCAGAATGCTGCTCTTGATTCTCATCCTGATGTCTGATTTCTTTTAACTTTCTCATCTTGTCAAACCAGAAACCAGAGAGTTCCAGGTGTGGCCTTGAAATAAGTCTACAGGTGAGCCTCCAATTAGGTGTCAGGTAACCTATCAGAAGCTTCTGAAGCCATGACATCGTCATTTGGGCTTTTTTTTTTATGTTTAAAGAGATAGTAATTATTTTGTATGTAAACTTCTGATTTTGCAGACAATAGCGACAATAGTTTCTGTGAAACACTGGGGGTTGCTGTTAAATTGTTTAATAGTTACATTTGGCTGCGGTCTATGTTTACTTTTCTGATTTGTTTCATTTATGAAAGAAAGACCAAATTGTATGAAATTCATTCTAAAGATGAATTTCATCAATCAATCAAAAATCACTATATGATCACCTGTTAGAAAAATATGTTGTTAAACCCGATTGTAATAATTATTTGTAAGACACAGTCTGTTCAGTGCTCTATTGTGTACACAGAACTAGTGGAGCAGTAGAGAGGCTCACTGTGCTGTTTGCTATTGACCACTCATTACAGAAAATTCACCCAACAGACCTCTACTGTGTGCATGACGGGAAAAGATGTCACATATATCTACCAAAAAAGAAAGTCTCATGATTTTCTAGGGACGCTTGAGTCTGCAGAACATGCAACACAAGGAGTGAAATCAGGAAACATGACTTTCTTATGCCTAAAATAAAAAGTGAAACCTCAGCAAATGAAGCCTGTCTGACAATATCCAGTAGCTAAACTCAAATCAGTATTTTGTGTCTTGTCATATCTCACCAGGATGAGGTCACTTCATTAGGTAGTGAGTTTTCTTTGATCATTTTCTAGCTGAAAATAACCAGTAGCAGCTGTGAATGTGGACCATGTTTTAGTCCCACCCACAGGAAATAAAGAAGGCCGCCCAGTTTTGAGTTTCAGCGGAGAGAAGACAGAGAGAAAACAGGGTAAGTTACGTTCTGCTGCTTTGCTTTGAGTAAATCTTCATTCTTCTGAAGTTTGAGGCAGGGGAACTTCCAGAGGAACCTGGTGATTAACCTGAATAACTGGAAGAATATTTCTGATTGCAGCTGGAAAACAGAGCAGGAGGGAGGAAAAGAGTGTACATGTTCTGTCAGATATGTTTCATTGTGGACACAACAGAACGCCTTTATGAAAGATGAGGAGGCATACTCACTTTTTATAGGTTTGTTTTGATCTGGGACAGAACTTTGAGCAGGTCTGTTCCACTGACGTGTCATTCAGAGGAATGACATTCTTACAATAGAGATGTTTTTTTCCTTAAGGAAACGCACACGCACACACACACGCACACCCCCACGCACACACACACACACACGCACACACACACACACCCCCACGCACACACACACACACACGCACACTGTTCCATACAGTGTATGCTCCAGAGTTGCCTGGATCTACACACTGTTTGGGGAAATAGAAATGAAAGTCCAGCTGTTGAGTGTTAATGGTATGTTTTGATGTTTTCCACAGCAACAGGATCTTCTATTGTTGGCTTCATTTGGGAGAAATGCACTGACAGCACCTTGTGAGACTGCTCATATCATCTCTGTCTCTTCTTGCTTTTCTTTGCAAACACTGACTTAAAGTTTACAGTGGTTTTATGCAACAGACCAACACTAAGCAGTGCATTATTGCAAAGTAAAAGCAAAAATGATTGACACATCTCACATTTTTTAACGTTGTGAAACTAAAAAAAACGAAGTGTGTTTGTATACATCCTCTTTTACACTAAACAGGACTTTGAAATCCAAAGTCATACTGAAGTTGTTCTTTGTCAGATGTTTGTAAATGAGCAAACAGCAAAATGAAGAACAAGGAACATAGCAGACAGGTTAGGTTCTAAAACAATATCACACTCTTTGAACATCTGACTGGGATTCTTCAGTCATCAGAGAGAAATGCTAAAAGTCATAAGAGGAGCAGTTTAGCATTTTGGAGCCATTAGAATTTGGCAAGAGCTTTATATGAATTCTGGGTCCCATTTATCAGAGTTCTGTTCTGTAAGTTTAACACCAACTTTTGTTGAACTGAATGTGCAAATGCGGTTTACAATAAATTCCTGATTGGAATAAAACAAACGATTGGAATAATGTAATGTTGCATATTTCTAACTTTTCCTTGCTAGATAATATGTAAGAATGTGAATATGGTTCATCTTTCCCTTTCTTTCTAAACATCCTAGAAGTGAAGATAGTATGTGGTCATGTCTTCGTTTCTATTTGTTATGATGTATTTGGAAACACTGTGTGTCTCCAGCTGTAAGCGATGACGTCCAGGTCCCTCCTGCTGTCCCTCCTGCTGTCCCTCCTGCTGGGTGTGGCTGATGTTCGAGGAGGATCCAAGTTCAGAATCTGTGCCTTCAATCTTCATCATTTCGGGGAATCCAAATCTAGCAAGAACGAGATCATGATAACTCTGGCCAGGGTGAGGACTTGGTCGTGCTGTTGCGATATTGTTGTGCTGGCAGAATATTTCCACGCAGAGTATCTATGTCGTGTCATTCAAGAAGATCTAAAGTGCTTGAAAATACTAAATAATACTGATCTTGACGTTTTCCTTGTGATTGTTGCAGTTTTATATTGCCATTGAGGTCCAGTTAAATTGGTTGCAGTTTGTTTTCATAAACTTCACTGGATTCAAATGGAAAATGTATTTATTTAAAAAAAAATCACAGACACAAACATGAAGCATTTTTAGAGCTTTGATGAACAAAGGTTTGTGTCAGCCTTAGATGCTAAATACACCTTGTTCCAAATTATTATGCAAATTGGTTTTAAGTGCCACACAGATAAAATTTTTCATTGTGCTATTAAATTTATTGTGTGTCGGGGCTCTTTGAATCACTATCATTAATTTCAGAGATCTGGGTTGATTAGTTTGTCTGTTGAGCTCAATTTAAGGAAAACTATTTAAGAAGGATGTTCCACATTATTGAGCAGGCCACAGGTTTCAAGCAATATGGGAAAGAGAAAGGATCTCTGCTGATGCAAATCATCAGATAGTGTAGTGCCCTATGACAAGGTATGAAAACATTATATATTTAACGAAAACTGAAGCTTTATCATTGTACTGTGAAGAGATTTGTGGCCGATTCAGAACAAAGATGGCTTTGTACAGATAAAGGCATAATGAGGATTGATTGAAATAGCTTTTTATTTTAGTACATGTGCACACTTAATGCTGCGCAGTCAAAGAATGACTCTTTGCAGTTCTTTATGATCCTTAAATGTTTAGAAAATCTGCTGGTCATAATAATTTGGAACAGTGCAATTGGAGTTTTTTATGTTTGGAAAAAAATACAGTTCTCATGGGGAGCTTTGTTCAGTAAAATTTGATTTATACTGTATTCTTGAAAATTATACTGACCATCATTTGCATTGACCATTTAAGAAAATCTGAGAAAATATCACTTGCATAATAATTTGGAACACGGTGTAGTTTTTCAACACAAAGAATCTTGACGTCTATTGATCCTCTTATTTGCTTGGCTTTATAATTGAAAGTGACATGCTATGAAATTTGCGACAGACTGGCGACTTGTCCAGGGTGACCCCGCCTCTCGCCCGGACCGCAGCTGGAGAGGCACCAGCACCTCCTGACTAGGGACAAGGGTGAACAGATAATGGATGGATGGATGCTATGAAATTGAAGTCATATAGCAGAAATAGTCAAAACTTGTAGACACCGGCTTCATGGTCAGTAGGTTAAGTGATAGTTACTGATTGAGAAGTAACTATCTCCAGATGAGGAGGTTTTCTTAACTTCTCATCATCAGTTTAGAGGCAAAAAGATACAGATGTGGTGGTGGACAGGATTCACCCTGTCAGTGTCCACACGGAGCCGTAACTCTGCTGTTTCCCGTCTGTTTCAGATCATTACTCGCTGTGACGTGTGTTTGCTTCAGGAGGTCAGAGACCGTAAAGGAACAGCCGTATCAAAGCTGCTCCAAACCATCAGGAGGTTAGTGAACCAGCTGACTGGCTTTTTTTCTTACCAATAATATTAGTAACAATTGTTGGATCTGCTTTATGTGTGGGTTATTCAGGTATGACACGAGGAACCAGTATGACCTTTTGGCCAGTGAGAGGCTGGGCAGGACGGAGTCATACCAGGAGCAGTACGTGTTCGTCTACAGGTAAGCTGTACTGCTTCATGCACCAATGTACTACAACTTGTATTACACATAAATATCGCTCCTTTCTTCATCTGAATGGATGTAGGACCAACACTGTGATGGTTACTGATCAGTATCAGTACCCAGACAATGTGCCTGGAGATGAAGATGCTTTCTCCAGAGAACCTTTTGTTGTTCGCTTCAAAGCCCCAAAGACCTGTGAGGTTTTTTTTTGTTTGTTTTAAACATTTATTATCATATACTTTTTTTTCCTCCATCCTTACTTATTTTCCCTTTTCCCTATTTCAAGCTATACAGGAGTTTGTTCTCATCCCTCAACACACCACTCCGACTAACACCACTAAAGAGTTGGATGCCCTGTATGACGTTCTGCAGAAAGTAAGAAGGATGTGGAAAACTGAGGTAAATGCCAATGCCGGTCATTGCCGAAGAACGGTTTAAATCTGCTGCAATCAATGAATCTCGCGTGATTCTGAATGTTACCAGAACGTGATGCTTCTCGGGGACTTCAACGCCGACTGCGGTTACCTGGCAAAGAAGAACCGGGACAAAGTGCGTCTGATTACAGACAGGAACCTCCATTGGCTGATAGGAGACAACACTGACACTACTGTGAAGCTCAGCACGTCCTGCTCCTACGACAGGTGAACTCTGCATCATCCTGCAGGTTTAATCTGCTCACATAATAAAATTAATCCTTTGTTGTTGTTTTTTTTAGGTCAGAATAACCAAAACATTATTAGATATCAACTAGAATGATGATGTATCTGATTGGACACAATCTAGCATTGTGTTGAGTTTTCTGCTTGCTTAAATCCACATTGATTAGCAAACATTTCACTTTGTGTACAGAAAATCTATATTACTAAAAAAGCATAAGTGATCATACCTCTTCTGTCCACTTCTGATTTTCCAACAGGATTGTCATCCATGGAGAAAAGTTCAAAGGAGAAGTTGTTCCTTCCTCAGCCCAACCATTTAACTTCCAACAGGAGTACAGACTAACAGAAGAAGAGGTGTGGAGATTGTTTTTTTTTATGTAAACGTGTCATCCTGGCTTTATATCCACAACCATAAGAGCAAATCCATATATGTGTCTTGATTATGCATATATTTTTTATACAGTAGAATGTTCTGATTCTTCACTGAAAGGCCAAAAATGGCAGAGCTTCTACATTGAAACATTTCTGTCATCACAAATGTAAAAAGTATGGGTGTTTGCTCTGTTTCTCCTCTCTTCCATTCAGGCTCTAGATGTGAGCGACCATTACCCAGTGGAGGTCCTGCTGAAGGTCAGCATTTCCAAATCCCGCAACGGAGTCACTTCCTTTACCAGCAGCTTTACTGTGTTTCAGTGTTTCTGCCTTATAGTCTATCATATGTTGTCATAGCAGATGGAGAGCGAATGTATTGAGATGTTTTATATCTCACCTCTCTGTTTTATTACATATGCTAAAAAAATAAAAGTGACTTGCATGCTTACCACAGTATTTCAAAGAAAATTTGAACATATTCAACCTCAGTTCAACTTTAAAACATTATGATTTCTGGTGCTAGAAAATGAAATAAGATACTTTTTTTTTCTCTCTTTTTTGTCTCTGACTCATGTTTGTATTTGGTGATGTCCTTCCCAATGTTTGAAAATCCCCCAATTTTTTTTCACTTTCATCATTTTATCCATAGAGATAAAATCAATATATATTATTTTTTAGATGCTATTTATTTTTTGCACCAAGAGTACTTCAGTTCTGTAAATAAAAGTTGGATGTTCTTGGCTACTTTTTGTGGACACATTTTCTCTTCAGTGAGTCTTCAGCACCTTCAGAGTGACTAAGCTATATTTAACTAGTAACCCTGGGATTATATCTGGATATAAAAGTACAAGATTTTAATCTGACTTCAAAGTGCAGTGACATAAAACACCAAAAGGTAAAGAAGGAACCAAAACGATTTACTAGAACTACACACAGAAGAAAAATACTAAATTATGAAAATCGGGGGTAAGCCACATAAATCAGAACCTAAACATAATAATAAATATGAAAGAATCAAAAATAATAAAAAACGTGAAAAATAAAACATGTTGTGCTTTGTATTTGATTTTGGAGAACATTATTTTTTGTTTCCCTTTTCCAATTCATTTTTATAAGTTATTTTCCTATTTTAATTTTTTTTTATTGTGCTTTCTCACACTTTTTATCTACCAAGTACACTGATATATATTTTTTGCTGCTAAGAGCATTTGCCATGCTGTGAGAGAGAAAAAGAAGGCTGTCCCCAAAAGTATGACTGTTCTCACAGGACAGCTTTGATTTCCAAATTAGCTATTAGTGAACACTTCTGTTAATTTTTTCCATCTTGGAACTTGTGTTTTGTGAATATCTAACTAACAGGCTCCTGGTAGCCCATAATGTTCCAGCACTGATTTGCTGATTGACAGTTTCAGTATTCCATACAGGACAGCTGTCACTCTGCTTCTTTCCTTCTGCAGAGCAATGGCTCTATTTGTCTTTCAGCAGTCGGTTCAGTAGAGATGACGTACAAACACATCTATGCATTTCATGAACACGTACAGGCAGATGATGATCAGCAGGGCATTTCCCACTAAAACTAGCACCAGTGTAGTGGTCCAGAAAGCAAACAAGTACATGGTTCTGTTGCAGTACGGTGACACAGGCGCAACTTGATGCGGCTGTTGTTGGGCGCTGGTCGGGTTTCTGTTTGTCCCTCTGTTTGTGTTGTTGAGGATTTGAATCATCTCCCACAAGATTTGGCTGTGGTTGCGGCTGTGAAGGCTCTGGTTCTCTGAGGTCAGGAGGTCAGGAACGCTGATCCTCCTGGTGGAACCTGTGGTATTCCTCTCATAGCTGGGTGGATATATGGAGTAAACGTGGTAGCTGCCTGTGAGGGTGCAGAGAGAGTTGGCAGACAAACATACAATTGATTCATGTTCATCTTAGCAATTGAACAAAACGCGGCGTCACAGACAAGCCTAGCGATTGGTTCTCAGCTGGGACTGACCGACTAGAAGCCAGACGAAAAGCAAGAATAACAAGATGGTGAAGAGGACGACCCAGGTGCTGTGAATCTGCGGTGCTGGAGAGAGGAGCTTCAGCAGGGTGAGCAGGACCATCATCAGCAGGACCAAGATCCCAAACACCATCATATAAACTGGAACAACTGGTGCCGCTGGACACTCATGTATGTAAACTGCACCTGTTAAAAAATAACACTGTTAAATTTCATCCTAAACTACAACCACCAAGGACTTGTCAAATTCTGTGACACTGTATATTTGAAGTATAAATACTTAAATAATATTTTATAGAATCATGCCTAAATTATGTCAGAATCACTGGCAGAATCATACCGAGTAGAAAGCAGCTGGTGATCAAGAAACAGCTTTGAAATGGAAACTCTTAATCCATTTCAAAGGTTGCAAAAACCAACTGGTGGCTTCAGAGGATTTTATGGAAAAATTGGCTACAAAAGAAAAGTTTTCCACCATTACATCATGTTCATGTTCATTCACAAACACATGCTGAGCGTTAATGCCACCACTGTTCAGGAGACGCTCCCAACAAGTATGGTTTTGTTAACACTATTACTATGTGTAAAGATTTGACTTCCCAGTGCAATATTTCAACCAGCACTGTTTGTCACTTCAAATCAGACGCAACAGAAAGGTGGCCGGTCTCGGTGACGAAAGTGATATGCCCCGAAGAATGACAAATTATGCAGATATATTCATCAGTAATAAGTTGATTTAAGAAAAAAAAAAACATCCAGGGCAGGAGAAATGTGTTTGAAACAAACACAAAATCCAAATCTGAAAAGAAAATAATGTGTGACTTACCCAAAGCAATCTGAACAACGGGGAACGCAGCCAGAATGAGGAAGGCACATCCTAAACACCAGACAGGAGTTCTTGTCAGTACATCATGTTGCTCCGCTTCCCCCCCCACCCAAGATCTGTACAGCGCTTACCTGCTATACACACACCAGCACCGACAACGCTGCACAGACAGTTCCCCTGAAACATACCTGCCATTGTGCTAAACAGAATATAAAGTTACGCCCGTCTAGAACTAGTAAGCTGCTCACTACAGAGATGGCAGGCAGCTTGACATCTGCTCGAGTAAGTAAAGCTGTCTTTACTGACAGAATGTCTCAACTCCTCACCAGAGTGTTCAAAGAATCTATTTCAACACTCAAGAAGAGAACCTGGAAATGAGGAGATTCCTCTGTTGCATCACTGCATTACCAGAAGGTAATGCAGTGATGCTGCCACTGGCAAGAAAGTAAATGGCAAGCAAGTTCCTCTGAAGCAACAGCAACAGGATGTGATTAGAAACTCGGGTGTTCAGTGGTATCGAAATATGGTTGTATTGATTATCTCTGTATGAGTCACCACATGACTGAATGTGTTACTGTCTGCTTTCATCCACATCGCTCATTGCTGATACCCAGAGGGACCCAGAGGAGGAAGGGAGGCGCCCTGCTGCGCAATCTGTGTTTGCGGTGAGTACAGTGTGTCAGAGGCAAGAGTTGGGTATGTCTGAGAGATCCCCCGAATTTAAGTTCACCTTGTCAGAGATCAAATTAATGAGCAAATTAGAACTTTTACCAATCTGATGATCTTTTATCTAATTAAAAACAAAACAAAACAAAAAAAAACTAATTGTCCTGTTTTTTTTGGGGTTTTTTTTTTTCATGATTCGTTGGTTGATTCACAGCTTCATTAATTTTAATTTTGACCCTCTGTTTAGTCATCCGTGCCTTCTTGTGCTTTTTTGTTAAAGACAGAATGTGGTTTATTTTTTTATACAATACCTGACTTAGAAATAATTCATTTGATCTCATTTTTAACTTTTTCATTTAAACCAGTGAGTTGGAGAACAAATTCTTATTCATAATATGTTCTCTCAGAATAGAGTGGCTCTTACAGGAAAGCACAAGCAGCCTTTCGTTTTTAAATCCCTGAGTTCACCTTGGAATTGCATCCAATCTCTCTTTTTGGCCTTTTATGATAGTCAATTTCTATATAAAGTATTTTATTTTTTATATGTTTATTGTTTAGCCTGAGCAGAAACTTTTGAATATGAGAGCTTCTGGCTTTGAAAAGTGTTTTTTTTTTAAGTGTCTTTGATTTGCAGCTGAGTGTTCTTGACCTATCATATCAAGAATGGGACAAAAACATGAGTCACGGATCACAATGGATCAGGAGTGTCCTTCTGTACAGACAGGGGGCGCTGTGGAGTCGCTCTGATGTCCATGGTAGTTTATAATTGTTGTTGGCTTAAACCATTGGCTTAATTATACATAACTCGTCGTATATGTGCTCTTCATGAGGAACACATAACTCCTGAAGGCTGCTGGCGTTCAGCGAACTAAATGTAAATAGTTCCGAATCCCCTGAGTCGGTCGGACCTGCTCGGCTCCGATTGGCTGTTTATTTTCCCTTCCTGCTGCGTCATGTGACCCACACAAGCAGCGGAGCTGATCCAGAGCAGACAGGCGGACCGCGGCTGGACCTGCAGGTAAAAGCCGTCCTTTAACATAGCTGCGTTTCGAAACGCAGAGAGCCAGCATCTCACTTGTTTAATCTCCAGGACGGATTAGGATTAGGCAGAGTTTTCTGTTTGCGCTTCAAGCGGCAGAAGAATCTCTAGGTCAGATTATCATGAGGCTTTAAATCCCACAGGATCAGATTTGAATTCTTAAAACTTTACATTTAAAACAGGACTGAAGATGGTAAATAAATGAAACATTTTGTCTTTGACAGCACCACTTTTTAGGAGGTTGCAATAAAATGAACATGCAGCCAGGAACTGAGCTCAGCAAAATCTGGAATAAGATGTCAGCAGTTTTTGGGTTAGAAGGTGTCATTTGAATTGGCTTGTGTGCGTCATTTCTAGGATTCATTGAGGTATTAGCCACAACAACATCAGTTTGACTGCTCTTCTGGAAGTGCATTTTTAAGGACAGACACTGATGTTGGACATAGAGGCAAATGTCTATCAAGCGACTCTGTTGGTTATATTTTACACAAATCAAACTGCTCTCTTACTAGTCATCACTCGATTTTTATTACCCAAATATTTATTAGGTGAATACTTTTGTTAGAATCATTTGAACATTAAAAGGAGTAAAGAGTAAAGTGACGAAAGAAAAAAAATGGGGAAAATGAAATGCGAGAAAGTGGAAATGTGGTAAATGTAGGGGTGTACAGGTTGTGTTTTTCTGGCCAATCATCTTTTAAAAAGCTTAGCCTGCTGATTCCGATTTTGGCCGATACTGATTTTTTTTGTCTGAATTGTTGCTCAGTATAGCAAGAAAATTATTGCGATATTGACAACAACAGTGGAGTCACTATTGTTAATTATAAACGTGCAGTGATATCTTGGTGGGCCAGTCTGTCAGTCAAATCTTTTTCACCAGAGAGCAAAAGAGGACAGTGGCTGATTCTTAAATGTTTGCCAAGTTAGATAAGATCAGTGGATAAGATCGGCTTCATATATAAAAATCGGCCGATCACTGATCTCCCAAAACTAAGAAAATCGGCTGGCTGATAAATCGGTGCACCCTTAATTTTTTGTTATTCAGCTCAAACTTATTGACATTGACAGAAAAACTTTAACAGTTAGAAGTGGCCATTTTCACACTTTTGTTCTTCTGAATGTAATAAAACTGTAGAATGATGAATGAAGCGCAGCTGCAGAGTCAGCATGCAGTTGGTCCTGGTTGTTGATCTCGCCATGCTGTCTGTCAGGAAGCATGTCTGTTGAGAAGCTGGAAGAGTGCCGGCAGCACATCCGGGCGCAGCTGGACGCTGTCGTGGAATTCTGGCTCAAATATTCCCACGACTCCGTACACGGGTACCGTAACTACACATCTGCTCTACGACTGGTCACGGTGCATTCAGTTATGGTTTCTGTGACAAACGTGTCTCACTTCCTGCTTCAGAGGCTTCTTCACTTGCATTGGGAGGGACGGTAATGTTTATGATGAGCTGAAGTATGTGTGGCTACAGGGAAGACAGGTCAGTCTCTGCAATGGATGTTTCAATATATTCTCCTCCCAGTAAACTTTCTTCCAGACTTAACATCTGAATGTTTTTTTTTTTTTTCTAGGTGTGGATGTACTGCCGTCTCTATCGCAGCATGGACCGCTTCCACAGGCCTGACATCCTGGAAGCAGCAAAGGCCGGTAAGTTTGAGGCTCCTGTGAGTCGAAACATTTGAATCGTTAAAACTAAAGTTGGCAGTTTTTTCCTGATAGGATAAACACACACACACACACACACACACACACACACACACACACACACACACACACACACACACACACACACACACACACACACACACACACACACACACACACACACACACACACACCTCATGATGTGATGAAGCTTTTTGTCCCGTTTTGGGCCTGGGTATGTGATCAGTCCACTTCAGGGCAGGGGTTTTGTTTGCTCTGAGCTGCTTTCTAATAACCTCCTGCAGGACGAAGCTGGTAGGATTTTACAGTCCGACAGTTATCTGTCATGCGCCTTGGCCAATTATTGACCAGAATTAGATTGCTTCCTTTGTCCAAGCTCTCACATCAACAACAGCATACATCCTCTTTTCTTAAAACTGGTAATGTCAGAGCATAACATTTAAGAGCAGTCAAAAAAGGCGTTGGATTTTTGGTGCGTCAAAACATAAACCACACTGATCTGTTTGCTTTGCAGGGGGAGAATTCCTCAGAAAGTTTGCACGTGTGTCCACTAATGGAAATCAGTGGAAATGTGCCTTTTGCTTAACAAGAGATGGCAAAGCTGTCAAAGTTCAGAGGACCATATTCAGTGAGTGTTTCTATATAATGGCCATGGACGAACTGAGCAGGGTCACTGGCGACATGGAAATGCAGGTAGGAATAAATCTGTCCCAATCTGTCAACTTGTATTCCTGATGAACTTTGACATTTTTACATTTTGTTTTTTAATTTCTAAGACTGTAGCTAAATGATGCTTCACCACTGTTTACCTAACAGGGAATGTAAAAAAAAAAATCTTCATGCCAATGAAATTTTTGCCATTAATAACATTATAATAACTTGTTTACTGTAACTGCAGTGTTTATTAGCTGATGTCATGTTGAAGTAGTGAAAACAATATTGCACCTTTAAACACCATTTATTCGGAGGCACATTCCTGGTGGTTCTCACACATTGTACGTGTGCCCGTGCTCCACTGCGGTACGTTTCAGCTGGAGGCCGAGCAGATGATGGAGCAGCTGATTTACTGGGTCCGGGAGGACGCGTCGGGTCTGGGAAGGCCCCAGCTTCCAGGGGACGTTCCCACCAACAGCATGGCAGTTCCCATGATGCTGCTTTGCCTGGTCCAGCAGCTGTCCGAAGGCCGGCCTGAGACGCGGAAGAAGTACGCAGAACTGGGAAGTTGGTGTGTGAGTGAGATTCAGCGACATGTCCAGGTGTGTGTCCAGTGAACACAGGTTTTTCATGCAAACATTTCAAAATTAACATATAGATGTAGGCTAATTCTGGTACATTAATTGCTACAAAGGGACAATTTTCAACATTTACTAAAGGTGTACATATAGACTTCTTTCACAATAAATTTTTTGTTTTAAATCGGCATCTTATTTACTGTTTTAAGCAATTTTACAAGCTTATCTACTTAGTGTATGTACTTCTATTAAAAATAACATCTTATATTATTTACCATCATTTCTTCAATTTGTGCCACATAGAAACTTAGATGATTAATCCCTGTTTTGATGATATTATTGCTTTACCACAGCTGGAAAAATGAATGTATAAATAAATCAGATAATACAATATTTGTTCATGTTTAATCAAATGAAGCTGTTTCTGTTTTTGCTTTCTTGCACTTTAAAATAACTTACTGTTTTCTTTTCTTAGTCTAAATCTATGAAGACATATAAGTCTATATTATGGCCTCAGGTAGAAACATAATTGCTCTATAAATGACGGTTGCATAAAACTTTCATGTTGAATTCGGGTCTATTGGTCAGATGACTAATGAAGAGTTATATATGCTTAGACATTTGCTTTGAGGTTATTCTAATAAAATATATAATATGATTGTTAATTCTTGTAAGAATGAGCAAGAATCATTTCTTTCAAACACAAAGAAATGAAAGCGATGTCTAAAAGTTGTTTTGTACAAGGACCAGACTGAAATCAGCTGGAGTTAATGGACAGATCTGCAGAAAGCCTGACGGTTTACAGACGACAGTAAAATCTAAAAGAAATGAAGGTCGAATGACTTTGCACATGAGAGCGTGCTTTTTATTTTACATTAGGTTAATTATTATTAATTCTGGAGTAGAATATGGTTGAAGCCTTTTGTTGTTTCATTGGGTGTAATCCGGCACAGAGAGACGGCACAGCGATCCTGGAGAACGTGTCTGCGACCGGAGAAGAGCTGCCTGGATGTCTGGGCCGGCTGCAGAACCCAGGTGACACTCAGTGTTAGTGAATGTTGAACCATAAGGTTAGTTATAAGGGCGTTGTAATATAAAAGGAGTCCAATTTCAAACTAAACAAAACACACTGATATATATATATATATATATACATACACACTGATGTATATATATACATCAGTGTGTGGCATCAATTTATGGAATGGATTGAAAGATGAGTTTAATAAAGTTCAAATACAAACCAGCTTAAAAAACTGTTCAAAAAGGAGCTTATTGGGAGTATGTTGCATAGAATGGGTGAATCAAAGACCAAGAATGTTATTGTTGATACTAAAAATGTATAAGTAATTGCACATTTATGGATCAAAATGTGAGGTGTAATTGACATAAAGTGTGGGAATAATTTAAGAGTTGATCTGGTGTGGAGAGACTGAAACGTCTGTAGGTTGATGAGTGTTGTTGAGGGGCAGGAAATCACAAGGTCTTGTGTTTTCTACCTGCTCCTTTTCAAACAAATTATGTAAAATTGCATGATCATTTGTTTTGTTTTTGTTTTTTCTCCTGTTTTTGCTTTTTGTCAGTTAAAATAAATGAGTTTCCTGGTTCCCAGCTGCTTGCTCAACAGTCTCCTCTGTTCTGTCTCATTCTCTGATACAGGCCACGCCCTGGAAGCAGGCTGGTTCCTGCTGCGCTATGCTGCCGACAACGAAAACAAGGAGATCCAGAGAACTGCCATTGAAAAGTTTGTGGAGCTTCCTTTCGAGAGTGGCTGGGATAAAGCCCACGGTGGCCTCTTCTACTTCCTGGACGTGGATGGTCACTGCCCCACTCAGGTCAGTGTGCACGCAGAAACTGCTGCGTTGCACTTTGCCTTTCATATGAAGGTCCGTGTCCGTAAAGGCGCCAGATTGGACCTTGTGTTTGTGTGAGCAGCTGGAGTGGAGCATGAAGCTGTGGTGGCCTCACAGCGAGGCGCTCATCGCCTTCCTCATGGCCTACAGTCAGACCAAGAACCCCGAGCTGCTGGAGAACTTCTTCAGGGTCTACGACTACACCTTTAGCCATGTGAGTGAAGCCTGCAGGTGAAGCAGCCGCAACAACAAAACCCTTTCATTTCTAATTCTGAAAGCCATGTCAGACCTAAAGAACTCTATCACCATCTTTAGAACCAAAGTGGACTTTTGTATTTTAGGAATTTCTAGATGATACGACCCACTAAACTTTTTTTTTTTTTCCATTTTGAAGAATCTGAATTGTACTGTTTTCTTCTTCTTAGATGTCAGATGTTTTTTGTTGGTTTTTAAAGCACATTTTCTCTTTGCTAACATGAGGACAAGAGTGTGACAGTTATTTTTTACAACAGTCTTATGGGCTTCATTCTATATTACTAAGTGTGGATAATTATATACATAGTTTTATTGTACACTTCAGCCAGAAAACTGTAATCTGATCTCCTGAACTACATACTGATATGAAGCTTAATTTTACCCAATAGTTCTAAGAGTAGGGATCATCAATAGAGTAAGGATCATCAATAGAGTAAGGATCATCAATGCAGTCTTTTCTGCATTAAGATGTTCTTTCACCTTTATCATCCCATCATGTTGGGTTAAATTCCAAACCCAATCCTTTACACTCCACAACTGTAGAAGCTGTCACATCTTATCTTCTAGTCGTGAATCAGTTCATTGATTTTTTTCTGACAACCTCTGAACCTGTTTTGAAACTTTGATTTTGAATGACCAACAAACTCTGTGACTCTCCATCCACTGGGGTATTTCTGTCTTTGTCCAGTTTCCTGACCCTGAGAGCGGTGAGTGGTTTGGCTATCTGACCCAAGAAGGGAAAGTCGCTTTGGATTTTAAAGGAGGACCATTTAAGGGTAAGCAGAAAACACAAAATCACACGTGCTGCTTAAAATACGGAGAGATCAGTCACACAAGACAGTATAATTCTGAACATATATTGAACACAATGGTCATGGGGTCGGGTGTGCTGCCACTTGAATTTTCTTTCACATTATAATCTGTGTGTGGTCTCTTCTCCAGGCTTCTTCCATGTACCTCGCTGCCTGTACATGTGTGAGAGTCTCTTGGATGATCTGCTGGGAAAACATGCCTGAGTATTCGGTGTTCAGATTAAATGGGAACTCATCTGATTTGTAGACCAGATTTCTGACTTAAGGCGCACGCACACACACACACACACACACACACACACACACACACACACACACACACACACACACACACACACACACACACACACAATTTATTTGGTCAGTATTTTCATTTCTGTCTGAAATCAAAAAGATTGACAGAAAAATGATCTATACTGTGAATTTAGGGTAAGATTCTTTTAGTACTTTGTTGCTTGGCTAATCTAACTTCCAAACACATCCATGATGGACAGGTAGACATTTGTTGTTTGTATTACTACTGCAGCTGCTTTGTTTTTATCAATAGAATTAATGCTGTTTTTGAATGAAGGGATGACCACTACCGAAGAGTCCGAGTGAAGACCTCCATCAACAAACGCAGTCATTAACGCACAAAACTGAACTTTCTTGTTAAAATGTGCCTTGTTCTTTAAATGATTGTATCTTTCCAACCTTCTCATTCTGCGTCTTAATGGCAGTTTTGGATTGACATGTCTTTGTAAAGCACTTTGAAATGCCTTGTAGCTGAAATGTGCTATACAAATAAAATTTGATTGATTGATTGATTGATTACAGTCTCAAAAATACAAAATAAAATCTCACATTTTAGTATTGTCCAACCGCTCATTGATTATGAATTTCAAAATATCAAATATTTCAATCAAGGTTTTTTTCAGTAATGACCCCAAATGCAAAGACTAAGAGCTGTTGTAACTGTTGGTTTTAAAGTGGACCCAAATGCAGCGAGGCAAGGTGATGAAGTTTTTAATAAAAAGTTAAGAAACTAACTGGGGAAAAAAAAATCACAAGACCACAGGCAACCAGGGTAAAAGAACAGCAAGGACTCAATGGGTGGAAGCAGAGAGATAACAGGAGGAACTAGTGAGGAGTGACGGAGATCGATATTAATCCTACCATTGCATTATGTGTAAACTTTAGTGAGACATTATCCATTTAGTGCATAGACATTTTCATAAATATTCACCCCCTTAAAGTAGTGACTCACTGATAAGAGGACAATGTTGGTGAATACCTGACTGTTTAAATTATATTTCTTTGTAATTATTACTTATTGGTAAATAAGTAAGTCTCCTCTGTTTTATAAAGGAGCAATATAGCAATGTGATGCACATTCTTTGCCTTTGCCACCTCGCAGTTGGTTGATTAAAAACATATATTCTCTAAGAGCAAATGAATGTAATGTGTTTCTCAGCACATTGAGGTACGTATGTCATCTGCATAGAAAGGCTGCGGTGAGGCAAACGTTCCTCAAGTATTTCTTTTAAAAGATGTAAAAGTTTCATGAAATTTTATTTATAAAATATTATTCTGCAGGAGTAACTTTTTATTTTTTTAAAAAGTTTGGAAACATCTACAGATGTCCAAGCAATAAATCTGACGTAAGTTAAATGAAAAATAATAACATGATAGAATTCGATGGGTTTTTTTGTTTTTTACCCCCAGGGGGCAATAGTTCAACAAAATCATAATGCCTTTAATTTTAAAGACAAAATACATGCTTGAAATAAAATAAAAATAATGCCATTTCTCAATCTAATTAAATTATAAATAATGTATTTCAGTCCCGAATGCGAATGAAGTGAAAGGTGAAAATTATTCATACAGTTCATCTAAAAAATAAAAATTAAAAAAGACGAAAAAAAGAAAACCAAAAACGCAAAACAAATCGTCTTAAACCTCCATCCTGCAGGTGGCAGCAGCACGACAGGCAAACATTAAAATCGTAGAAGAAGAAGGGACTTCAGTTAACGGTGTTCTTTGGAAGAAAAGCCGCCAGTGTTTGTTCAGATATAAGCTGCAAAGTGTCGATGACCGGGTGTTTCAGACACGTCAGTGATGGATGCCGTCAGTAGATGTGCTGACCTGTGACCCGCATCCAGCAGAAAGCAGGAAGTAGCCTGTTCCTGGAGGCTTGTTCCCTCCTTCCCTTCATTGTAAAGCAGCTTTTATCAGTTTAGGAGAGCGACATGGACAGGTATGTTGGAGACAACCCTTTTACTGTTCAGGCACAAGTAAAGTAACAGAAACGAAAAAAGCATTGACTCTCTCCTTTACATCATTAAAAAGGGACTCAGACAAATTTAAGCTTGATTAGGCCTAATAAAGATTTAAACTTTATTAGGCTGCTTCTCTAATAAAGTGCTAAAATATTAAGGATGACTTGAACTGTTGAAATGAGTATTTTGAAATCGTTTCTGTCGAATCTTCATTAATTTTTTGTTAAATAATCTTTGTTAAATAACTAGCTGCCATTCATGCCGCATTCTATAATGAATTATTTCAGTGGAATGAATTGTATGAATGTGCAACACCATTTTGCACATTTGCACACCATGTGTAAGCACACAAAGAGCCTCACAGGTCTCGGGATCTTCTCGAGAACTCTGGAGCAAGAACAGCAGAGCCTGGAGGTTTCTCAGAAATCCCACATCTGCCAGAGAAGCTCACAAATTAATTTCCAACCGTTTTGAATCACTGAAGCTCTGTGAGATTTTCTAAAGCTCAAAATCTATTCCTTTGGCTGCAGTTCAGCTTTACAACCAGGCTTTTTAGTTGATCTGCTGATTAGTGAAGCTACAATAGCTGCTGAGCAGGAGAATGTTTCTTGGAGATTAAAATGTGTAGTTTTGATATTTCTGTTATTTTTTCTCATGTGCTCATGTGCTCTTTTTTTTTTTTTTGCGGGTAGGAGGAGCGTCCACTACCAGGTAATGCCTGCTGTTGGAGCCGATGAAAAGGACAATATGAAGCTGATTCGTTTCCAACGGAGCAACAGCCAGACTCCCCCGACCCAGCAGGACGTCCAAAGGAGTAACAGACAGTCCTGCTTGACTCAGGTAATCAATGGACAGTCATTCCTCACTCAGACGCCCGTCCTGAGGACCAGCGGACTGTCTGACCTGACCCTGACGCCTGTTCAGTTACTCAATACACAGTTCTTCCCGACTCAGATCCCTGTCCAGTCTTTTCCCATCCAGACACCTGGCCAGATAATTAATGGACAGTCCGCCCCGATGCAGATGCCTTTCCAGAAGACCGATGAACGGTCCTACCTGACTGCAGCTCCTCAGAAAGTTCTTACAGTGTTTAAGCCCCTGCTTCAGAGCGCCTCTCCACCATTTGTTTCTCCGCTGAATGTGTTGGCTGGTCAAATGGACTCCTTAAAAACCAAAAACCCTCAGCAGCAGACCGGGGCCAGGATTCCCCAGACCGGATACCAGTCAGTAGAAGGCTTCAGTGAGATTTCAGCATCAGAGACATCTCAAGCACTTTGTAAGTCAGAAGTCCCAAATTTCCCTACTGAAGCACATGTCCCGAGTGTCTCCGTGTCCGAGCATCAGCCAGTTGTCAAGGATCAGACCTTTTCTCCAACTGCAAGCGTCTCTACCAAATGTAGCTCCCCTATTGTCATCTACATGTCACCAGACAGGACGGAGAGCCCAGAGGTGACCCAAGTGGAGATTGGGTCACCTCTGGATGGGTCACCTGTGGGCCACAGAGCCATTGGCTCTGCGGCTGAGAGGGTCAGA
The DNA here is from genome assembly GCF_027474105.1 of Poeciliopsis prolifica. Taxonomy (NCBI): domain Eukaryota; kingdom Metazoa; phylum Chordata; class Actinopteri; order Cyprinodontiformes; family Poeciliidae; genus Poeciliopsis; species Poeciliopsis prolifica. Next base: position 4,163,891 of record NW_026562402.1, read on the forward strand.
GAACTGGCAGCGATGGTAGACACTTGTGATTCGCTGTGCAAGAGTGCAGGATCAGAACCATTCACCTGTGATGCACCTTTAAAAAAAGGACCAACCCCCAAGTTAAAACTGATTCCAAAGGTATCGGGGAGACCTTACAGTCCAACACGGTGGGTCATAGAGGAGATGGGTAGCTGTGTAGCCATAAAATCGCCTACTTCTGAATCTGCCCACTTCTCCAAGAAGCAAGAAATTCCCAATGAAACCCTGCCGGAAAATCCAAATTCTTGGATGCTGTATGATGGAAGGATGTTTTATGGAACCAAAGTAGGCCGCTTGCCTTCTGTGACCCCCATTGCCACACAGTCACTTCCTCCATCTTCATTTTCGTCTTTACAACAGCCAGTCAGATCAGCGGGACCACTAACAAACGAAGTGATTGATCTTTGTGACGACAACTGCTCTCTGTCCTCTAACATGTCCTCCGTTTACTGCGAAGAGGAAGACCATGTGATCTTTGTGTCTTATGTTCCACCCAAGCCCAGGTCTGGCTCTGGCCTGAAGGATGGGTTGGGCAGTGGAAGCTCCAGCAGCAGGAGTAATGCTACGGGAGGAAGAGACACAGGTTGGGTCCAGAGCCCCCCCATCAGCTTCGATGGTTCCGGTCCCACAGAGCTGGTCAGAGTTGAGAGTGTAAACCCAAAGTGTCTGATGGGAATCACTGAGCAGTGTCCAGATAATCTGGAGATGGACACTGAGGCGGGAAGCTCAGGGAGTCCCAGCAAGGATGAACATCCTGCCACAGTACAGGTGAGGTCGTTTCCTGAATCACAAATCAACTTCAGCCTTATGGGGCCAGATCAGTGGTCTCCAACCATTACAATCCAAAAAGCCATTTTTCCCCATTAGTTCAGCTAAGTAAAATAGGCTTAGAACCACAAACCTTCTTGTAATAACCTTAATAAAAACCTTGTAAAAACCTTGTAATATTGAAAGAGCAACTATTTTTAAGTTTTTAGACAAACACAAATGGCAACAGGATGGAAATAAATGTTGGTTATTGATATTAACCTGGTACCAGTTTCAGGTTTTCTTTGCGATCCAATCAGTAGATTGAACTGGATTCAGCAGACGTTTCTGGATTGAATTTATGCATAAAAGCAATTATCCTCAAGCACATGTCTGATGTTTGCTGAACTCAAAGGCATCACAGAGCATGCTGATTTAACAAAGTGCTGATCACTTGGGAACCTCATTAAGGTGAAAGTGGCTGATTGACTGTAGTGTTACTAATTCACTGAAATGTTCCTGCTGTTGGCCTACCAATGATCCTGAGCTGGACTGATCTAGTCCAGAGCTGCTTTGGTTGATGTGAACCAGAGTAGAAATCTAATCTAAAATTTTCACCACTTTGTGCTTTTTAAGACGCTGGAATAAACTTTGCTTTTGGGCTGAAACAAGATGCCCGGGGCGGCCATATTGAATTTGGAACATTGGTTCCAAGTGCTCCTGTGAAAACCTGATCATCAACCAGACCATTCATACTAGAAAGATGAATAATTATTCAGAGCTTCAGCAAGACTTGTAACAAGTCCTGGCTTGTTCTTCCCAGAGGCAGTTTTCTGTTGTTTTCAAATATCCCAGATGATGACGCATCTTCATTTAAAACTTTTACCTCTCGGCAGGTTTTAAAAATTTAAAACACAACTCGCATGCACAAACTCAAACATAAAATTGATGTCTTGAGATTTTTCTACTCTGGGTTCCATTTTCAAAAGCGATTATTTGAGGTCTCCCAAAACACAAACGATCATTTAGACACACAGCCTAAATTATGAAGTATTTTTGCAGATACATCTAATCTGGTCTTCATGTGGACTGAGTCTTAGAAGGACAGAGTTATGTATTTTCTGGCCATATAGTGGCTTTTTATAGCACAATCACCTCTGCAAAGAAGGATTCTGCATGAGGAACATCATGGAAAACCTGGAGCAACTGATCTGTGAGACAAAGACTCAAAATGTAAGCAGAATGTCTTCAGCTGGAGGTTTGAGAACTGATGTTGTATTGACTGCAGTAGGGGATTTCTGACACCCATAAACAGAACCATTTATAGTGACTGAAGAAAGTTAGAGAGTGTTAGACTTAGACTTCCTTTATTGTCATTGTACAAAAAAAAACACAAGGTGAATCTTGACAACAAAATGTCGTTACTTGGCTACCAGTGTAGCAGAGCTAAAACCTTATACTACCCAATAAATAAATAAATACAATACAAGTGCCATAGAATACACAGGGTCTGTGTTGTGAAAAAAACAAAACTAAAGTGCATGTATTGACCATGTCCATGGGGGGTCATTTGGTTTGTGAGTGTGTGTGGAGGGGTGTTAAGTGGCGTTAAGCAGTCTGATGGCCCAGGGGAAGAAACTGTTCAGTAATCTGGTTGTTCTGCACAAGATGCTGCGGAACCTTCTTCCAGACGCCAGGGGAGAAAACAGTCCATGGTTGGGGTGGGTGGGGTCGGAGAGGATCTGGGGATCTAGGAGCTTACTAAAATGATGTTCTGAATTTAAATCCTAAAATCTTTGTGTATATTTCTACAAATTTCCAACTCATGTAGATCCTAGGCAGCATGCTGTTTCTCTGACCGTGGATTACTCGCCTCTGGAGATTAATATGCAAAGAAGGATTCTATGTATTCATTTCTATGTTTTTCTCTACCCAGCAGATTTTGTTGTTGAATAATTGTGTTGTTTTTTTTCTAACCAGCACATCTCTGAACTTCCTGGTCCTGTGGGCACATCTTCATCAGCACCAGAACCTTGTCAAAAGTCCGACCACCAGCTCAGGAACATGTTTGGGATTACAGCTGATGTGAAAATTTACCTTCAAAAGATTGATGAAATCCCACGTCGGTGTGTCTCAGCAAGCGTGGTACAAACAAAGTCCGGAGGTCCAGTGGACGGAAGTGACCTGTCGAGAGATGTTGTAAAAGCCAAAGAGGTTTCTCTGCGGGACTTTCCCAGTCCAGATAAACTGGACGTTAACGTCCGGACTGAAGGGGAGCACTCACCGCCTCCTCACTCCAGAACTCTGAGAAATCCGTGTGTCTCAAAGGAAAACTGCTGCTCCTTTTCACCTCAAGCCAAGTCTGTGTTCAACTACATTGAACCCATTGACGAGGACTTCACCGACGAAAACGACCTTCCCCAGTTACAGGACTCGCCTGAGGACCTTCAGACACAGACAGATGTGGAAGTCAACGCGAACACTAGGAGAATGGGGCGGACAAGGAAACGCACCATGTGTCTGTGCTGTGTCCCCCCTACTTTTCTTCCCGTTATCAAATCCGGCACCAGTTTGGAAGGGTTGGAGATGTGGATGTCAGCGACAGAGCCGGCAAGTAAACGAGTAGGGCGAACGAAGGCTGCGAGGAAAACCTCCTCGAGGATCAGCCACCCCAACTGTGGGGTACACAAGCCTCCTGCCGGCAGTGACCTCTCCGCTGTCCCCGAGGGGTTAAAAAGACACGAACAGATCAGGAGACCCAATGAACATCAGGCAAAAAAGCAACACAAATAACCCAAAGCAGTGCTGGGACACTACAACACTACAACACTAGACAGGAGCTTCATGTTTCACCTAACGGATGAAATAGTTAGTCATGTAACATTTTTGCTCCGTTTCTAAACACTCTTCTGAAATATGCAACATGTTTTTATAAATTTGGTTGTATCTGAGCACGACTCTACAAATAGCTGCACTAATTGGTTTCTATTAAGGCAATGTTAGTATTTTAATGTTAATATAGGGTTAGAGTTTGAGTTTATTGTTGGTTTCTCATTGCCTCTTAATTTTTAGTCTATTTAAAAAAGGAGTCATGCAACACTTACTAACCTCAGAGATGTAGTGTGACATACAAGACTCCTAAATCACAGACCTAAACACTCCTTTTCTAAGGTAATGTGGAAGTTTTTGGGTTTTTAAGGTTGCACATTACTGAGAAAATGGCATGAATTTGTACTGATGCATAATGCATTAATATTTTAACAGTTGGTTCTGGTCCTATGGATTAAAGCTCCACCCAAAGTGCTTTCTGATGTGGTTATGTGTGCCAGAAAAGTTTCTGCTGTATCTAATTTGCCAGTAAAATAAGAAGTCTACCTCTGTTGTAACATCAGATTGCCCATCCAGTCTGTCTGCACTGGATCTGCAAAGTTAGCTGCCTTTGTACTAACTTTTTTCTAACAACTATTAAAGTGCAAATGTTCTCATTCTAATTTACATTAATGCTTAAAGGAAAGCACACACTTTGTAAATTCATTGTTTTAATGTTCTTACGGTGGTGCGAGTCTATTTCATTTAATTGGTAAAGAGAAAGCCAAAGTGAAAAAGTTAGTGTGAAATACTAAATACCAAAACTTTACATGTACAAAGTATTCATCTTTCATTTAGCCCACATTTCTACATTAAGATGTTTTCATTGGACTAAGTTCCTCTGAGGACAGCCTAAATATTCCTAAGCCAATGTACATTCATATTAAAGTAATTTGATTTATTTTCCCCCCAGAAACTCAATTACTAAGTGAAACACATTTTAATTCCATAAAGCCTTCATTTATGTTGATTGTGATTGTGTCCTGCTAATGAAAAAATAGTTAAGATTATAAACAATTTAATACATAAATGTAGGCTTAAAGAAAAGTATGTTTCATACCCACCTCCACTTTATTTTCAGAAGGTGCTTTTAATCTGAAATTCTAATCCAGAGGTTCCCAACTTTTCTAATCCTCTGAATCATTTTGCCCTCAGTCCACCAACACAAATCATCTTGTGAATACAAAACAGCTGTTTTTTTATTTATTTAAATAAATTTTTATTAATTAATTAATTTACATTTTTTGGTCATTTTTCTCACTGCAGATCCTGCAGCATCTTCTATCTTCTAGTGGGAAAACCTGCCACTAAGTGGTTGTTGGTCTCTCTTTATTTTTATTTTTAATTTCTCCCACCACAAACAGCCATCTTCTTCTCTTCTGAAAGAGGAAATTGTAATTGAAGCCTAATGGAAAGTACAAATATTTTATTTCTTTCAGTGGTAAGAAAATGGTAGAAATACAGCTAAATAAAATGGATAACAGCAGTATTTTTCTTAAGTCAGTGTTGAAGTTGCATTTTAAACTTTTTGTTCTTTCTACTTTTAAGTTTTAGAAAAATGAAAAACTGACAAACTCAATAACTTATTTTATAGAATAAAATTTGGAATGGGGAAAAAATGTTGATATATACTCTATATACACACATATATGTATGAAAGAGTTGGGACTACAATGACCATAGTCCTGTTTTTCAATATTATTAGGAATCATATTCTTATGATTGGAATATTACATCAGACCTCTAAACATTTTCAAAACAATATGAAATTCATTGCCACATTGATGCATTAAATCTCTGGGCTGTTGTCAAGAGGAAGAGGAGAAACACCAAAAGCAACAAGGCAGATGAAGGCTGATCAAAGCGATCTGGGCTCCCTGTGTTGATGCAGTAACTCATGCAAGAAGAGGCTCAACAAAGTAGAGTGCATAGAAATGAACAGTTTTAAAGCCTGACATTTGTGCTTAAAACATTCATTTTTGATTGGTCCAATGTAATATTCTAATAAGTTTTTTATTTATTTTTTTACCTGTAAGCAACACTCATTAAAAATGCACAGAAGTTCAATCTTGATTTATTTTTCCTATATACCGAATCGGTATTTAAGAACTGATTCGCATATAAGAATTATGGCACTTATCTACAATATTCCAGTTTTTTAGATGGAATATATTTTAAAAGTGCATATGTTGTCCAAACGAATGACAAAAAGAATAGATGTAAAAAAAAACAACCAAAAAAAAACTGGTATTTCTTTGTCGTTCTGATGTGTTACTACTCCAGATCTGCAGGTTTCATGCGCTTTTATTCTGACAAGGTCTGCACCGGAAGTTTGTCTTTTTTCTTTGGGAAATCGAAATTGTACTGTCGTGAACGTGTTAGTGGTTTACTCGTCTGCTTCCGCGCTCATCTAGGTAAGTGGAAAAGGTCGTGATGGTTCTTGTGAGAAGAGCTTTTTGGTAATATTTAGCTTGATAACAGCTCATATTGGTTCGACGAGGAGCCCTCCTTTTTTCAGTGTAACCTTTGATTGTGAAGAAGATTTTCGTTTCTTTCTGTCTCGTTTCTGTCTGTCTTATTAAATTGAGCTAACAAAGAATACTGAATGCGTTTAGGCAGAAGGAGTCTTGGATATGTTCGCTTTATCAAAAACCGAAGTCAGACTTATTTGCTGGGTGGGAACAGCAGAGGGCGACAGAGAGCTAACATCCCAGTTCACATCTACTTTTCCGGGTTAGACACTAAAGGCGTTTCAAACGTCATTTCCCTTTCACCTGTTCAGTATTTAAAACCTATTATATTTATTTAAACTTTTATAAACGTTACCTTTAGGAGCTGTATTGTAAAACTCTTCACTGATGTAAAATAAATGTTGTTTGAAGCGATGAGTTTGTGCAACCTGCTATAGGCCACACCTGGGCACTGGAGAAACCTTAAAACAAAAGTATGTTTTTTTTTTTCTTTTTCTTGAATCAGTGCAATGCAGTAATTATGTTTTCTGAGTCAGGATTTAGTTGACATGAAAAGTAGATTAATCATACTTTATTATTTTCTTCCTAGATAAATCTAATCATGGAAGAGTGTGGTGATTGGGAAATTAACATTCCTGTGGAGGCCGAGGTGAAAACTGTTCCCTTGAAGAGCTTACCAAAGTCAGTCATCGGGAAAATAGGCCTCCCTGTCTCTGAGGGCGACCCTGCCCGGAAGCAGAGTGACTCAACAGATGTGACGTGGATCTGTCCAGCGGTGGTCAGAAGAAAAGGACAGGAATCTGTCTCAGGCTCAGGAAGACATTTGGCTGACGAGGTGCTCTCGTTCGTTGGCTCGCAGGTTCCAGGATGTCCTTTGAAAATGTCTTTTATTTCCTCCAACCGAGCAGCCAAGGACGTGCTCAAGAACATCTCCCCTGGAAGACGTTCGTCCAAAGAAGAGCTTTTGAGTCGGGACTCAGCTCTGCTGGCCGATGACGACGCTATTGTCATCTACAAAGGGCAGATTTATCTGTGCATCAGGAGGACCAAGAAAAGAACTTCGAGGAGAAAGAAACGGCAGCCGGTATGTCTTTTTTTCTCAGGCTGCCAAGTCTTCAACATCAGGCCTGCCATCCACAAGCCACACCAGGATAAATAGTTTAGTAAAACGGGAAATATCGTCTGTGAAAACTGAATGGTTCACTCTTACCTCTGGAACCCAAACCAACCTAAGGTCATACAGGTAGATCTGGTCTGAACTTTTCTCTGTTTGCCTGCCTTGCCTAGTCTGGCCTACTTCCCTCAGACTACAGGAAACAGACCTTGAAAGGTTCAAGGATCCCACCCTTTACTGTCTCTGATTGGTTTATGGGCTCAATGTGTACCTTTTATGAACCTTAGGGAGTTTATTTTTTGTTTTCTTTTGTCCCTGCTGTGTGTTTACAGTTGAGGGATTTGAGATTTTTTTTTTCCAAATTTACTATTGAGAAATCTGGTCGCATTTGTGACCAAATTAGTTGTACTCCAGAGCACTGAAATCCAGATTGAAACTTTATAGACATGTACTTTTCCTGGATATGGACCACTTTTTTCGGGACCTTAGACAGAAAAGACAGTTTGCACATGGGATGGAGATGAAAAGTCTTTTTAAATTTTTCTATTGAACACACTACGCTTAAGCCAGGCTGGGTGGGTCTTGATGTGCATTTTGGAGAATGTAAATGTGTCATGAGTTCTTCTCCTTACTTCACTTCGACACTGTACATCGAAGACAATAAGCAGAGGTTAAAATGAGGAGTTTACTGTGAAACATTTCCTGTTATGAAACAATTTTAGCCTGATGTTCTGTTTGCCTGTTTTCCAGAAGGATGGCAGACCGAAGATAAAAACCGATGCAGGTAAAGTGAAATGCTGTGAGAAGACTGAGCTGAAAACAAAAGCCGTTCCCTCGGTCAGGGATGAGTCCTCGGCCCCCCGGCCTTCTGACAGCACATGCAGAGCAGACGGGGACAGTCCAGGAAGAGACCAGGAAGAGGTCTGGACCAATCACATGAATGGGAGTCAGGTGAACAGTCAGGAGGATGAGCACAGTGGCAGACAGTGGTGGACATCGGGGGAGCCTGTTGGGGGCGCTGCCGCCTCCATATCCAGAGATTCAGAATATGAAGAGCTGGAGCGGGAGGAGGAGATAGCGAAACTATATCAACTAGTTTAGACATAAATTAATGAGATGATCTGCCATTTGTTTTTTCTACACTGGGATTTTCCTGCTCATTCTGGACTCGTTTCAAACCCATGACCACTAGAGTCAGACTTGGAGGATGTCTCCACTTTACAAGGACAAACTCTTTATTTAATGCTGTGACAGCTACTCTTATATTCAGATTAATAGACAGTGGTTTGAATCTTTTGAAATGAGCATAAATAAACTATGATGAACAGACCTCTTCAGATATCTGGGTGTTTTTTTCAGTCAAACGTCCAATTACTTAAACATACAGTTCATGTAAATAATGTTTAAACACTGAACTCTAACAGTAGTTTGCTGCTCTGTCCAAGTTTACCATTGACACATTTTATCTTCACATTAAGATTCATGTAAGGACAGATGGCTTTATTTAAGCCTTTCTGCATACCTTTCTGGATAGTAAATTGTTATTGCGATAAACATCATTTTGACACCATTTTCTACAAATACAACTGTAATAGCAAAGGGTATCGGCTTAACCCTCTGATGCGTAAGTGGGTCTTTTTGAACCGGAGAGGTCATTGTTTTGCAGAATCTTTGCAATGAAAAGTTCTCACTTTATGTTCCAGGTATTCCTCAGATCAACTCAGCCCTCTGGGACTGTCAGCAGAAACGGCAACTTTATACCTGTTGGGGAAAATATAGACTATATTTGCTTTGCATTTCCCTGGTCATGGCAATGATATAGTATGATCTAATTAGATTCTTGATTAATATGGGTTGTTGCTTTGATATTGTATGGTGTTTTTGTTCAGTGTGCCCCTTATTTAAACCTGAGCCCCTGCTCCTCCAAAGGTCTCTGCAAGGCCCTGTTTGTAGCTGTGATTGACAACATTAAGCCCCGCCTCCTGGCTGCTAATGATTGTTGTTGTCTTTTGGGGTTTTTTTTGGTCAGCAGTGGTGTGTTTTTCCAGACATAAATAGCAGCTAAGGGAGAAGGTGCAGGAGATGGATCTTTTCACAGACGACCTCTTATAGTCTCACGACATGGTGACAGTTTTAACACAAATGTGAAAAAAAAATAAAGAAATAAGTTTCTTAATGCAGTTTTAAGGTTTCTGTTACAGATTGTGACAAATGAGTTTTAAAACACTTTCTAATGCAGTTTAACTAAAACTCACTGCGTTTTAGCCACCAGGTGGAGTTAGTGTTATTTCTACCCTGTTTGATGCCATCGCAAGGCCTCATCCAGCAGCTGTGCACTGTCAGTTTTTGATGTGAGCCTCACAGTTAGGGCGGCAGGATGTGGAAGAGAAAAAAGCTGACAGATCTCTGGTTCTTCTGTTAATTTCTATAAAGTGCTGCTGTTCTGACTTTAATAAACTGGTGGGCCATCTCCCACAAACTGTTTCTAACATTTATTTAATTTATGTTGCGTTCTCCTTCCAGTTTTTTGGCGCTTCTCATCAGACCTTTGGGTTTTCTGAATCTGATTCTTTTTGTACTCTTTCCCCCTCCCCCCTCTTGTTCTTTCTGTTAAACCTTTTTAACACGTCTCTGCAGTTGTAGAGCTAGATACTACATAAGTGAGGAAACAAAGACGAGTCCAGCAGTCCATCACTAGCAGATAAGGGGTACTTGAGCAGACTGAGGAAGCAGAGTCAGAGGGATGCTCCATCCTTCAGATTGAAGACGGGATGTCAGGTTGGCAGCTATCTACTCTGCTAAATGGCTTGGAAATCTTTGGAAAGTCAACAGCCCCAGCTGTTGAAACAACCTGGGTCTCTGTGACTGAAGATCCTGTTAAAGGGGCATTATGTGTTTTCAAGGCATATAGTGTCATTTTTAAAGCACAATCAGGTAACTTATCTACAATTGTTATAAAAAAGTTACATCTAGATGTCACATTTCATATATTTCTTGTACGTTTTTCCAGGTTTTTGTGGGCCCTGGTGATTCATATTTGAAAGTAGGCCGACAGGAAAGAGGGGGAAACATGCGGCAAATCTCAGCGGGTCTGGGAATCGAACCCGCAACGGCCATGTCGAGGATTAAGGCCTCCAAACGTGGGTTGTGCTAAACTTCTATGCTACCACAGCAAGCCCTATATATATCAAATTTGACTTAAAAGAAGTTTGACTTTGTAACTCAATCCCTTGAAATTGGACCTCTGTGTCTTTAAAATCTGCTGCTCTTCAGGACTGTAGATGACTCCCCCCTCAGCTCTATTAACCCGTTAGCACTGAGAAGCTACAAGGAGCTCAACAGGTGTTATTAGCAAACACCTAACAAAATGAGGTGTTTGCTAATTTCCGCTGGCTAGTCTGAGGAGCTGAGTGAGAATTTCTCAAACATGCATGAAAGAATCAGGCAACACTCCAGGTATGTTTTCTGTGAGTAAATAACATGATGCAAAGCTAAAAAAAAAAAAAAAAAAAAACAATTTTACATAAAACTACATTTTTGAGAATTGGTTCTTTGATGACTTTTCTGTTCTTTTTCCTTTTTTTTAGACTCAATGCAGGAATTGCTGTTTGTATGACTTTAAACTCAGCTATTTTAAACAAAACCCATTCTTTTAAAAAAATAACCAGGACCGAAATTTCATTCAACACCAGTAAAATGAAGCAATACAATGAAAAACTTTGACAAAGAGTTTTTCAGGTCTGTCAAAATGTTTCATTAGACTGCTTCCTTTTACTGGTGTTCAGTGAAAGTCTGAGTATCTGTTTTACAGGAAGGTTTTTGATGTTTGAAAATGGCTGCTTGTGGTTGGAATCACTAGATAAATGAGTTTGCAGCCTGTCCTCACACTGAGGACTTTCACCCATTAAAAGCCTTTGTGTGGATTGAGAAATCTGATTGAATTCGTCTTTTGGAAGACACCCATGAACGGCACACTTCGCCTGCCTGAAGGGGGACAGAACTGACTGACTCCTCTGTGTTCTCGTTCTGATACCGGTTACATGGCGGTGATATGGCCCAGTAAATACTCTGATAGTGGTTTGGGATGAGGTCGGAGAAAGAAACTACGTCAGGAGTGAGTGAGGGAGGGAGGCAGAGCGGGAGGACGTCCCCCTGGCTCTCTCTGTATAAGTGTGCCGGTCGGTTGAAGTCCGTATAGCCAGACAGGATGCACCCCTCATGCCGCCACCCTGCCCCAACACTCACACTCAAGGTAAGCCGCCTCCGCTCCGCGCCGCTGCTCATTCACTACCGAACCAGTCAAGCTCTCTACTGGACATGGTCACCTATCCTTGGTGCAGGAAGATCAGTGTTTAAATCAATAATATGGTGGTAAAATAAGACAATCTGCTCAGATGGGAGCAGAGGGAGATCACTGTTAAATTACTGCTAAAACATTCAATGATAGATGAGTTATGAAAGATTACACAAAACAGACAGACAGATTACATTTGTTTCAGTTTGAGGTTGTTTGTAATGAGGTGATGAGGAACACATCACCTCATTACATTTTTATTAAAGAAAGCTTTTGTTTTAAAAACAAACAAAAAACAGGCTTTTAAATTCAATGAGTCTTGATGATGAATTGCTGGAGAAACGTTTTGATCCCTGTGGATAACATGAGTTTTAAATTAAGATGCTGCTGCTGTTTGCTATATTTAATCCCAAATTTAAAACGAAACAAACATCTGATTGTTGTTTTATTGATAGCATTTCAGATTGTCACTAAGATGAGATACTACATAAATATTTTCTCCATATTATTATTCTTCATCTTGCTGCTTCAGTTTAATAGATCCAGTTAGTTTCTACCTTTAACAGAATTTAAAAGTCCATTTCTCTCTCTCTTTCTCTGTATGTGTGGACTGGCATTATTATAAATCTTAAGGTTTATAAGATTTATCTTCTGTGTGTGAGTTTGATTTGACAAGCTGAATAAAACTGTGCTTTATTGTTATTTCAGTAGAATCAAAGCATATTAAAAACATTGTTAAAGTGATTCTTTTTAATTTCTCTTAGAGTGGGATGGAATAGATGAAATAGAGTGAAAATTTTAATGCCATAGCAGCAAAGCGGCAGGCGATTTAAGAACATACTCACACAAATGTAAAATATATATTTAAAAAAGAATAAAAAAAGAGTAGACAGAACAGGAAAAGGAAAATTTCCACATAAATTCTCAGCACTTATTAAAAATAGTGTATGTAGGTCCAAAGGAATATGCAACTGGGCAGATTAATTAAAAAAAATGTACGTCGGTTTGAGCAAACGTCTTTTTTCAAAAACTAGTAAAGGCAGAAATCTTATGTGAAATGAGTAAAGCTGTGCAGATACCAGCATGGATGTGAATCTTCACTGGGAGCAGCTGCTCTGCGATCCGGAGCACATTTAGAAAGCGGCAGTGTGTCACTGAAGGAGCTGTGCAGTCCAGCAGCAGCTTCACGCCCGGGGCTTTATGTTCTGCTATCACAGTGATGGAGCGCTGACCTTTAAGGTTCCCCTGTGCTTCCAGGTGTTGTGTGTTCGGATCTGCGTGTTCTACTGCAGCATGTGTCTGGCGGGATGGCCCCTGTTCTCGGAGGGGGCCCGGCTGCGCTGCGGCTCCGAGCTCCTCAGTGACCTCCTGTTCGTCTGTGGGGAGCGGGGAATCTACTTAGGTGAGTCTTCCACGCGTTTCTTTGTTTTTGTGTGCTTTCTGCAGCTAAATCACAGTCAGCCTGCAAGTTTGTAGTTTGGGGTGGGTTTTAAAGAAATTGGTCAACTCTATGAAAAGTAGACGCTTTATCTGTTTTCCTTAAAACACGAGGTTGATGGACGAGGTCATTTTGTTTACAAAAAAAACGTAGTAAAAATGTAGACAAAGGCTGTTTTTTGATACATTTCATGGTGAAAAGTCAATTAACAAACATACAAAGAGCTTCGATAACATGTACATTAAATGGATTTTAATACGAACATACTGGATACTTTCACAACCCAACACTATCATTAATAATATTAGTTTGTTTGCTTAAATTTATTTATTTTTTTTAACCCTATTTGGTTCACTGTCTGGTTGCTTCGGGCACATTCGATTCCAGTACGGTCATTTTACTTTAGTGAATATTGTTTGAAAACATTTTGCAAGGCAGTCAGGTTCAACTGGCATCCAGAGATGTTTCAGCAGAAACAATCCAGTTAAACTGAGGAGAGAGCAGACAATTGTCCTGCGAGGAAAATCAATTTTCTGACTGAAAAAAGGGAGAGAAATGTATCTTGAAAAATGGCAAAAAAAAATTCCCCAAAAAACAAAACTTTTTTTCCAAACAAACCAAAACTTTGTTAATAAAAATGTGAAGTGATAATGAAGATGCATTGTCAGGATACAACAGGAAGGCAGGCTTATTTTAGTTTGGTTCAAATAAACAAACAAACATTCAGGTTGTTGTCTGCTCACCATGTCCGAATGAAAACACATGTAACTCCGAGGAAGCTATCAGTTCAACACAAACACCAGCCTGCCAGCATCTCCCGGCGGACAATCATCCGGGTTTCCGCTTCCGCGTGCAGGTCCAGCCAGCCCCTATCGCCTCGACGGGCGCGCGCACAATTACCCAGAAGCCCTTTCACCCGATTACCTTTCGCCCCGCTCTGACCAAGGCCGCTTTCTGCCCGCGCTATCAGGCTGCTGCGGGTGGACTCCGTGGAACACTGTGCCTCGGTAGCCGTGTTGATAGCCGTGTTGTCAAAACAGCCGCTATCTGAGCGCAGGAGGAGAAGGTGCAGAAAGACAGAGAGAGACAAAGAGAGAGAACCGCGACACACTCGGTTCTTTCTGACGGACAGCTGAGTGCCGCGTCCAGCCAAATCCAACCGAAAAGGTCGATAAGAAAACTGTTTACTGAAGCGGGAGATGTCAGGCGACTCTGAACTGTCTTCTCTGCGGAAAATATTCCAAGTAGCTTTTTTTTTTTTTGTAACTCCGCGTGAGCAGGTTGTTTTTGTTCTCGCCTCTCCCGCGCAGCGTTTCCCTCTTTGTGAAACACAATTTTGTTACTTTCTCCCCCCTGGTGAAACTGCAGAGCGAGCGGGAGGGTCAGAGGAGGCCTGATGGACTCCAGGAGATCTGCAGGCAGCAGCCAGTCAGGCTGATTGTCTGCAGCTAATCAGCTGCAGAAGATTAAAAAAATAACTTCTGATAATTTGATGATTCAGCAGAATCCGTGCCACAGTTAAAGGAACAAGAGCAACTAAATAAATAAATAAATAAGAAACTGAAAGGATAAGATGTCAAAAAATATCCTTTGGGTTGGATTCGGTTGGATTGCACTGATTTGACGTCTTCATCCTACTGTAGATTTACACCAACACCCTAAACAGTACATTCAAATGAAGTATTATTATTATTATTATTGACCATGTGACATTGTGTCCTACAATTCTCTGGGTTTACTCTGATGTTTTGTTCATTTGCTGAAGAGGATGTAAGAAAAGCCCATAATGCGATCATATTTGCACAAGAGAAGACTGGAACAATCGGGTTAATCGTGACGAATTGATTGGAATATTTGTCGACTAATTTAGTAGTCACCTAATTGGAGTATACTGACTCAAAAAAAATAAGAGATAATTTAATGAAAGAACACCACAATCAGAGCAGCAATTCAAAACTATATATATTGCTAAAAAAATAAAGGGAACACTCAAACAACACAATATAACTCCAAGTAAATCAAACTTCTGTGAAATGAAACTGTCCACTTAGAAAGCAACACTGATTGACAATATCACCTGCTGTTGTGCAAATGAAATAGACAACAAGTGGAAATTATTTTCATATTTATTTCATTCATTCAGATCTAGGATGTGTTATTTGAGTGTTCCCTTTATTTTTTTTGAGCAGTGTATATAAAAAAATCAAAACATTTTGCATTTCAGATTAAACAATTGTCTGTCTGTAAATCTGTTTCCAATGGCAGTTTTAGCTTCACCTGGTTCTGATCCTGGAAAAAACGAACTTATTTAGCGCCTTTTAGTGTCCAATTATTAATTGACTGTATTGACGATCCGCTCAGCAGCAAGGCCTAATCTTTTCACATGCTGATGTTAGGATTTTTTTTTGTTGTTGTTGCAGATTCACCCTTTGCTATAAATGATCAAATGTTCACCACAGGAATGCTGCTATTGAACTTTAGTCACAAAGTGTTTTCTTTCCTTACATAAAACTGGAATTCAATTTCTAATACTGTTTAAAGAAGCTGAAGTAACTTAAAGGAAAAAAAAAATCAGCAGAAGTTCTGCTAACCCGTTTGTCAGAATGGTGGTTATTTGTAGCCCCTGGTTTGTTTACCTGAGCATTTTGCTCCAGGTGAGCTGATGTGCGGTGCGTCTCTCCTTGCAGGTAAAGGCTCCTGGTCGGGGTACGGCCCTCGTCCCCGGGGGAAGGGAATAGTGGACCAGTGTTGTAAATCCTCTGGCTGTGAACTTTACCACCTGGAGATGTATTGTGCCAAGCCAAAAGCCAAGCAGCTGACCACAAGATCCCCAACCACAACTTCAACCACAGCAACACACACAACCACTGCAGTGCTAGACATGGTGAGACTCTGGCTTTTCTTCATTTGTATTTTTTTTTGTTCATCTTTATTTTAACATCCTCCACTGAACTTTAAATCTTACCGGTTTTGCAGTTTGAAGATGTGTTTCGGAAGAGGCTTTTGGAGAACCTGGGAGCTCCCAACAGCCCTCAGAGAGAGGCCTACAGAAAGAAAACTCCTTCCTCGCTTCCGTGGAAAAGCAAAATATCGTCACGCGTGAGAGCGAACATGCAGAACTCGACCAGCTGGCCTCCCGCCACCTCGGGACGCTCCGTCTGAAGATGAAATCTGCTCGGCAGTTTCAACATGAAAGATTTTTGGCGACAGCTCGAACAAACTCTCGTGTGAAGTTGGTACCAGCGGAGTCGGATAAGAACCCAGACATGGAGGGCTGTGAAGATCTTTGTAAGATCTGGAACAAGCAGACTGCTGAGCTGCTTCCAGACCAGCTGTCACTTCCTCCTTGACTCCCCCCCCATCCGGTAACACCACGATGAGCCTCTGCTGGCCGTCTGCTCTGGTTTCCTCCTCATCTTCCCATACAGGATGTCCAGGTCCATGCTCTGGTCCGACTGGGAGCTTAGTGTGTGTGAAGCCTGAAGCTGCTCCTGCCAGCCTTGCTTTGGTTTCCATGTCCTCATGTCTAACCTGCTGTTTGCTCTGTAAGTTTGCACATGTTGAGTTACAGGCCAAGACCTGTCTAAGCCACTTTAGTTCACATTTTTTGGTCAGCTCCGTTAGGCTTATAGCTTTGCTGTTTGCGACAAACCGTAGATGCCTAGCGCTGTAGGCCTTTATGTGTGTTTTAGCACTTTTACTCCTATGCAAAGAGAGGTTTTTATACTGACTTGTTTTCGTAAACCGTTTTTTTTTTTTTTTTTTTGTAATAATTTGTTGCACTCACTTATTTATTTCACCACGACGAGAACAAATGTAGCAGTTTTAATAAAACTTGTAATTCTCAAGGAGAATGTGGCGTTCTTTGTCTCTTGGCTTTCACCTGAGCGTCTGAGCCGGTTCGACACGAGCTGACGTGACATTTAGCAGAGCCGCAAACATCTGGCTGGCGGCGACTTGGCGTTGGGACGGCGATCTGTTTGGAGGCGCTCTGGAGGTCATCACACGTGTCTGCGTGGAGCAGCCCGATAAACCAACGAGCTTAAGTAACATTTTAGAAAGATTAGTGGGGAGGATTATTCTGTTGAAAAGAATGAAAAGCTTTGATTTCACTTTCTTATCTACGCTTTTCAGCGTCGGTAAACTGAAGTGAAAAGAAAACATATTGATAGAAATTGAATTTGTAGCAGCTTGTAGGTTTTCTGATGAGATAATTCAACCTTGACCACCATTTTTATTGTGCTTAAATTAAAGTGATTTGATAAAACTAACTAAACAAATATAAATCGTAGCTCCTGAATCTAGTTTTTGACATAGGAAGATAAGCCCAAGATAACACATGGGGTTGTGGTTACATAAGCAGTCGCAATTCCTATATCATAACTTTTGCCATATTAGGGCATCATTTTAAGAGCATGCACTGATCTGTTCATGTTTGTAGCTGATCATCTTTTTGCAAACAATGAAAACGAAGCGATAACATTGTTAAAAAAAAAACAACCTGAAACTGATTACGGACAATTTCCACAAACCCTCAGTTGGCCTAACAAGTTGAAGAACTGATCGAGGTGCTAAAAGATACAATATGAAAGACACAGGATCATTGCTGTCCAAATCGTCATGGGTTAATGAAAGGTGATCTGTGGAGGAATCCTGACTGACGTCTCTACAGGAAGACAAATCCAGAGGTGGATTCATCTCCAGCTGATCTGGTTAAGTCAATATCTGACTGCTCAGACAGTGTGAAGGCCAGCAGTAAGGTCAGCCTTAAGACGGCCTCCACAAAAAAAAAATATAAATAATTTTTTTGCCGGCCTCAGAGTGTAGTAGATGAAGTTTAGTGGAAAACAGAATCAGCTAAAGAATCCCAGGAGCAGATTCTCTGATCTGGTAGAAGGTGGGATCTGGATTCAAGCTGCTGAATGTCCTTTTTTTTCATTTACTGTTTCGTTTTTTAAATGTCCTCATGGTTGATAGGTCAGGACCCTTTCTGGAGATTTTTCAGATTCTTTCTCTGAACTTCATGTGATTTTTTTCTCCCTATTTATTTGTTAAATGTTTCTCCTTAACGCGCCATATTTTATTATTCATCACAAAAAGGTTTGTAAACCCAGGGGATTTCAACTTAGCCTTTGGAGACAATTTGTTCTAGTGTCTTTAGTTATAGAAGTATCAAACACAACTTAGTTTGGCAGGCAGAAAAATTCCTAGCTTGCTAAAAACGTGACCTGCAGCTGATGATCGACTGAGGAACACTGCAGCTCTCAGGTTTTGTTGAGAGTTTATGCAGAAGGCCAGTCTCACTGCATCAACTCCTGGACGAAGTGGACAGATAAAAGCCGGCTTCTGAAAAGTCAAAATGACTCCAGTGACTGGTCCAAACTACTCACCGGACTAGATTGTGCAAACAGCAAGAATTACAGCTGTTACCTTTTACAAAAACAATGCAATATAAAAACCACAAATATTATATTGCAATTCTAGATGATCTCACTCTGCCTTAGTTTAATCCCAGATAATACTAATAGGAAAATGGGCTGGAGGTTGGGCTGAAAAAGGAACTTCATTAAGGGGTTTTAGTCTGTCTTTCCATTATAAGTCGAACTGGTGGCCTGGAGATAATTATATGACATTGATCAACCATACGTTTTATTCTGTTTTCCTTTTTTGAAAGTTTAACCGCTTTTCTTTTTCTCTACAACTTTTCAGCCGTTTACAGGCAACAATAATTGCAGTAATCGAGTAATCCCAAGATCATTTCTGCACCGTTGCATGCGATGGTGACAGCGTGGCTATCTGCGCGACGGCTTCCCTCAAACCCCGAAACGTTTACTGATTTAGAGATGATACACTCAATAAAAATAATCTTGCTCCAAATCGTTGGCAGAAAGCGGTGATCCATGTGTCAGCTGGAGCATTCCTACAGAGGCAGCCTGTCAGTGACCCGACGTGAACTTGCAGCTGGAATCTAACCGTGCATCCAGTCAGCGGAGTTCAGGAGAGCCGGGCTGATGCAGAGTAAACGCAAAGCACGACATCGTGTCAAATCTATAATTCCAGGCTCTAGTCATAAAGTCATATTCAGATCATGTTTGCATAGAGCCAATATTTATTTACAGCATGAAGATTTTGAAAATCAGGAGAAGAAAGCTTTGTCAAATCTATTTTCCCTAAAGTAAACGCTCCTCAAAAGTCATGAGCTAAAAGCAAATTACCAGATTTATTCCAGAGCAAAGGTCAATTGCAAAAGCCGCACCGAAGTCTGATTACTGCGTACAATCCAGAAATCCCTGAAACTGAAGCAGAGAACTAGAACTAAAGGTTTCAAAAGTAAAAACAGATGAGAGTCAAAGCCTCAGACGTTTCTAATA
Source organism: Poeciliopsis prolifica (assembly GCF_027474105.1). NCBI lineage: Eukaryota > Metazoa > Chordata > Actinopteri > Cyprinodontiformes > Poeciliidae > Poeciliopsis > Poeciliopsis prolifica. Next base: position 4,183,215 of record NW_026562402.1, read on the forward strand.
AACCTGGTTCTTAAGCATTCAGTGTTCATGTTGAGCTGTGACATCATAGCATCTTTTTGATTGGTGCATTCATTCTATTCTTAAGTTTTCATTTTCACCTTTGGATAGTTTCGCAGTTCTCATTATTCATTCATAGCTTTACTCAGTAGTTTATACACAAACTGTGAAAGAAGTTAAATAAAATATACATGATATGCTTCTACACTTCTGATTTTACGGTTCCGATTAATATTAAAAATATTTAGTTTTATCCGACCTCTCATCCGTCGACCGTTGGAAACAGCAACCCCACGAGGGATAAGCCTGTCAGAAAATGGACGGATAAATGGATGGATGGATGTTTAATTTTTTAGACAGGCTATAGTAATGCAAATATGCTAATTAATTTCACTACTCAGGCTGTAAAACTTTGATTGTGTTTATCAGAGAGACAGTCTGTTTCTGCAGAGCCACCTTGAAGATCTGAACCCTAAATAATAAACATCTTTATTTACTGTTTCCTTGACAGACGACTTGCTGCAGCGACTGCTGAAGAGGAAAGTCCAAAGATATGAAGTTAATTTCTACAATAACAGCAAATATTGCTTCAAGGCACTGTACGAAAAAACAATTCACCAGGTTTGTCTTAGTTATCACTTAGTGGAGTCAAACTGAGTAGATTTTATAGTTATTTTGTTCATCTTTTTTTTTTTTTTCTGGATATTTTACCTCGACATTCCAAACGCACCACGTGACAAAGATATCTGGTTGGATTGTTGAACCATTTTTGTCAACGTTATCCTAAATATGTGATTGATTTTCATAAACCAGGGTTGGCATTAGAGTAGACAGATTGCATAATGAAAAGTAAACTGGTGTTGGTATGACCTTTGACCTCCTGTATTATGAAGGTGTGAGCATGTGAGAGGGGGAGGGGGGCTGTTTGTTTGTGTAACGTGTGTGTGTGCGCGCAGTACACGCATGCAACAAGTAACAAAAAACTAACAAAACCAGGCAAAAGGACATTTTAACAAAACAGTTTATTTCAGCAAAAACTTTGGAAACTTTAACACAAACTGCAGGTGTGTCTCTGTGTCTGGAGAATATTTGTTTTTCTTCTGTGGGTAGAGAATCCAGAAGTTTTAGAATATGATTAATATGTCATAATAAAATGACTCACATAAAAGTAAAAATACAGCAAGGTAAAATTACTCCTAAAAGTGTTTTTTTGTGTTTGTTTTGTTTTTTCCAAAAAGTCACTCGATTAAATGAAATTGAGCAAATATAACAGTGTGTTTTTGTTGTTGTTTTGTTCAGTTCTCACAATCGGACAGACAATCTTCTTCCGACAACACTACCGAATGCTAGAAAAGATAAGATTCACCTTTATGAATTCATTGCGGATCAGTGCTGACTGGAGACAGCAGCCCAATGCTGAAGCTCTTGTGCTGAGAGAGGATTTTGCAGCTGGGCAGCGATAAGGACCGGGTGGAGAACTCTCTTCTTGGGGCAGCTTGCGTCACACATGATAACAATATTTACTCCCACTTCTTCCCATGCAGCCATACTCCAAACCCCCCAGCACACACACTCGCGCACGCACACGCCGTTTGATTCTCATGGCCAAGAGGCTGCTGTTGTTTTCAGCTATTTGCTGGTAACATTTTGCACACAACATTTTTATGGCAGCAAATTAGCAAACTTGTGCTCAATGAAAAGTGTAGCCTGTGCGAGTGGCGTCATCAGTTTGCAGCGCTCGTCTTTTAAGCGGTGCGTCTCTGTTTTTGTTTTTCAATAACAGCAGAAGAAGTGAGTCCCTCTGTGCTTTGCATGAAGGCTGAAAGTGCTTCACTCCTTTCATGTTGCAGAATGATACACTCTGACACCGCCACCTGCAAAGGTCACCTGCAGCTCCTGAAACAAAGGCGGGATCATTTTCTGATAGTCTGAAAGGGGCTTGTGTTACAGTTAGAGGGCTCATATTTTAAATTGTGTGATGGTCTTTTAGATATTTCTCTTGTTTTATAAGCAGCTAACTTGAAAGCATAAAAGCACCTTGTGCCGAAACAGGCAAGGATCTTCACAAGGGTTTTTGTATAAAAATAGGACAAAGGAGGAAGATCACAAGACAGATGTGTCACGATTTGATAAAATCAAATTTGACTTTTTGGGCCTAAAGGTATATTTAGACAAAACCAAGACTGTGCATCTCCAGAAGAAATGGACCTGATGTTTTAGACAAGGTGGGGGAAATTATGAGCAATCCCTAAAACCTGTGAGATCCTTAATATCTGCTGGAATACCGAAGATGAAAAGGAAATGAATTTAAAAAAAACAACCAAGAAACATCCTTTTAAATAGAATCTTACAGCATAAATGTCGTGTTACATTTGGCAAAGTCTCCAAAATGGAGACTTTGTCTGTTTTAGCAATCTTGACATGTTTCAGTCATGACTGTTTAGTCCATATCAGTGAAATTTGTACAGAAGCGACTAATGTATTTTCATAACGGTATATTTAGATTCCAAAACCAGATGTTTATTATGAAGCTCATGAAGGCCTTGGATATTTTCTGTTTTATTGTCTTGTTTTGTGTGCTGCAGCTGAGTTGCTGCTTCCAGATAAAGGATTTTTGATGGTCTGTGCTGAATTCTGCCCTTTTGTTTGGCATCTCCCGTTTGCAGCTGTTCTGCTGCAGATGTGACCCTGCTAACACTGCAGCAGGAAAACGGAGAGCATTCAGTTCATCCAGCAGCCTTGACAGAGAGATAAAGGTCTGCCTCGGTGGACTATCGCAGATACGGATAGGTGGACCTCCTGACACGCTGTGCGCAAACCTAAACTGCAACAAAAATGCAGAGAAGCGGTGGAAGTCAACATTGTGTCAGTGCCGAGTGAAGACACATTAGACGGGACTGGATTTGGTCCAATTCCCAAGTAAACACTTTTAAACAGATTAATGCAAAGCAGACAAAATGTTTTTTCTGGACGTACAAATATAAAACCACTCTGTAAAGAAGACCTTGTTCGTGATGAATGATGTAGCTGTGAGTGAAGCAACACAGGGACCGAACGTAGTTTCAGTTCCAAATTCAATAACATATTTCTTAGAGTCAGACGTCTTCTGAGCACAACTCTAGCTCTGGTTTCCAAATGTCCTTTTAAAGCTACTGAGATGATGGCTAATGGCCATGAATTATGACAAAACTCTTCTTTAATAAAAAACTTCTCCATTATTATATGATATTTCTGTTGGTTTGTAACAAATCATTAAGACAGCAATTTATTTCTGTATTTGGATTCAGAGTAGATGTTTTTGTATATGTGTGTGTGTGTGTTATTTGCACAAAACTCCAAAAGGACAAGCAGAACAATTAGTCAGCTTGCTTCCCTCATCTAAAGGCAGATTACAGTGGAATAATGTTATGTGACTGATTTGAGGGGAACAAATACTTTTTCTACAGAGCTGTAGCTTTCTGTGCATATTCACACCTGATCATAATGCAGCTTATAAATGATAGCAGCATCGTTTCAGAAAAAATAAAATCTAGCCGGAGAAAACAGGGATCAATAAATGCAGAATATTATCATGTTTACCAGAGAAAAGACAGAACTGGGGACATAGAGTTATTTGATGGAATATAAATTGTGCTAAAGACAAACATTTGTGAAGTGATTTTATTTTATTTTTGCCAACCTGAACAAGAAGCTGACACAAATAAACCAAGTGCTATTGAAAACAAGTGTTTTTGTCTAATTTCTAGCACAAATATCTTAGTGCACTTGAAATGAAACAAATCTAACTAAATGATTAGTTAGATTTGTTTCCAACTAATCAGTTAGAAACAAATCTAACTGATTTGTTTCTGAAACTAACTAAAAGTAACTTTTCAGCAAGATATCAGATTATTAGGTCAATAGTTTTTGAAAATAGATTCTAAGAATGCTTATAACCAGGGAATTCAAGAATAAATAAATACATTCTTTAATTTAGATCGATTTAAGAAGAAGGTATTTTTAATTTATCGATGTCCTGATTGGGGTGGAGTGGGCTCCACTGGCCTTTTTTGGGGGTGACGCTGCAAAACAGGGAAGAGCTGAAATTCAAAAACAGAAACAAAAATACAGAGGTATACCGATATGCTGGAGAAACCAAAAGGATTTGGTGACAACTGGGACCAAACATGACCGGAAATCTGGAATATCAGCTTCACAGTCACAGGACGGATGAAATTAATTCATACAGGGCAGGAAAACAAACCGCTGTAATACAACTAGCAATGGAAACACACTCAAACTGTTCATAATTACAAAAAACCCCCAAGAGAATTATTTTAATGGCACTTTTTCAGATCAGGAGGACCAATCACCTTCAGACGTGTTTAGCATAAGGCTGGTGGTGAGGCTATATTTAAATAAAACACTGGCTGTGTACTGTACAGTAGTAAAACAAAAGCTGAGTCTAATCTGGATTCACATGCTGTTCCTGTGTGAGGCTACAGCTTGTCGTGTCTGTGGTGTCTGATGGAGGCAGTGGGAAAACCTGGCCTCCAACACCTGCTCCGCTCCGTTGCCCCCTCATTAGACCCACACCAAGGTAAACACAGCTTACTGTGTGTTCCTCGGCACATCCTGGGCCTTCAGGGCAGCCAGCCAGACGCATGCTCTTCAGCTCGGTAGATTTCAACCTATGCCTGCGAAAGCTCCCTCAGCTAAACTACTGGTTGATAGGCTGATAGAGTCACTACTTGTTGTTATACTTTTTACAGTAATAAAACTTATTTTGTTTGAAAAGATATAAAGGAGGGAAATAATGACAACCAGGCTTATCCCACTCATCTCATTGTACGGTAAGAAAGACAAGGCCAAGATCGGCAGCGCACAAAGACAAAAATAAGACAAAGACAAAGATAATAAATTAATGAAAATGGAAATTGCTTTTCTTTTTTTCTACAATAAAAATGCATAGGTTTTACAGTAGAAAAGCTTGAGCAGATTCATAGAACAAATCATAATTTTCTCCAGCTGGTCAGTAACAAAACTGTTATTATCATTGGACCTAAAGAAAAACGATCTACGGTCACTCAGCATTCAGCCAGAATCTAATCATCAGCCCCCAATATCTGAGTGATGGACTCAGACCTGAACCTCCAGAGCCACATAAAGAATGTTTCAAAGTCGCCCTTCTGTCACTTGAAGAACCTTTCCTGAAATAAGGGACCGATGTCCCAGCAATATCCAGAGCGAATCATCCATGCATTTATCGTCAGTCACATTGATTACTGCAATATTATCTTCACAGGTCTGCCTAAAAAAGTAAATACAATTAAATAAAAAACCAGAACTCTGCTGCTCATGAAAAACAGCACATCATCCCAGTCCTAAAGTCCTTCCACTGGCTCCCCGTAGCTCAGAGAATAGATTGTAATATGCTATTTTTAATTTATAAATCACTGAACAGCTTAGCACCAACATACAGTGAGGATCTGTTGTTGTTACATTCACCTCCCAGACCAGTCAGGGCTTCGTTCTGTTCTGCTCTGCATCCCCAAAACCAGAACCAAATATGGAAAAGCAGCATTCAGCTTCTATGAAAACGTACAAACATTTAGGCGTCTTTGCTCAACATGTAAGTCCCATCGAAATGGTAAAAAGTGTGTTCGTACCTGTGAGTAAAATGTTTTTTTTAAGATGGCTTTAGTCTGAATAAAAGCAAGACTCACTTAAACAAAAAGCAAAACATTGTTAAATTAAGCACTTTCAGAAACAGTTGGAATCATGAATTTGTTGGTTGGTGTTTTCCTAACAAGCCAAATCTCCAGTGATGTGATCCTGATAAGATCCAGAACAAAACTAAGTGGACTCGTCTGTCTGATATGATGCCATGTTTGAACTTCACCATGGGTTGTGTGAAGCTTTATCTGTGGTGTGCTCAGTGTTGTGCTGTCGGATGATGGAAACATGATGAAGCATCAGGATGTGGACCAAGGACTCTGATTAGTTCTTGTTCTGTGACCCGTTTCTGTAAATGTTCTGACTGTGTGGCTCTGAGTGGCATCTCGGACTGAGCTGCTCCTTATCAAATCTGGACCACACTGAAAGTTTGACCGACAGAAGCGCCTGGAGGGAGAGATAACTCTGCCTTTGGGATATCTGTGGGGTTTTCATCAACTTTCTCTGCATGACCTATTATCCTATATTACAAATCTTCCATTTGTAATATCCCAAGTGATATACTTCTGCAGCGGAATTTAAAGAGCCGAGTCGAAATAAATGAAACTTAGTGATATGTAATGATTTTTTTTTTTTTAAAGCTTTGAAATTTGTATCTACCTTTTTATTAAAATATACATTTGTTCATTTTTGGATCAGCTTCTTTTTTTCCCTCTTTTAATCTCAATATAAACAATTAATAATCTGACAGAATCAGAACTGGATCAAATTTGCCAGGATTGAATAGGACTAGATTTTTCATGGAAAGACATTTCAGTTAGTGAAAATTAAATGGATTGAAATTTTACTTTATTTTCCTGAATAGCGAGCTGACTGAAGTCAGTCGGCAAATGGTGCTGTTTGTTGATTATGTCATATGTTTTTCCTGCTCTTCAGGTTCAGCGAAACGTATTATACTAATTACTTTATTAGCATAAGCGTAATGCAATACTAGCCTCTGACCTGAAGTCCAGGACTTAAATTGTAAATGTTTTTACAATTCCACATTTGACTTGTACATTGGGCCTGATGTCCTGGTTTATTGCAGCGTGTTTGATTTAAAGTTGACAACCAACAAACTGAGGACTGCTTTTTATTTTGATAAATGATAAGGCTCAATAGCTGATTTATCCATGTTTTCTGTAAAATAAGCTTTCTTGACTAAATAAACTCCAGTTATGAACACATGAATGATTCCACTTGCAAGCAACTTGCATATTTGAAATGACCACCAGAGGGCGCGACGACCACAAGTGGAGCAAAAGCTTCTACCTGCAGAGACTGAGTAAAAACCTCTGACAGGATAACAATCAGTTTATGGAGTTTACCAGTTTACACCTCCATAACATCAATGCTCTGATCGTTCCTCCTTTTCACCATCATCCTCATCCCTGGAGCGCATGGGGGGGGGGGAATGATGTTGAATCTGCAGTGATGATGAGGGGGTTTTATTGTTCCCCTCTGTGACTGTATCTTACAGATACAGGTGACTATCACAGTTAGAAATTGATTTTCTGTTACAAATACAGCAGAATTTGACAGGACATGTGACTCCAAAAATACAAAAATACCCTTTGTGCTGCATAGATAGGATGTTAAAAGTAGGAGGAAGGAAAAAAAAAAAAAAAAACCTAAACAATGGCAGAAGCAAGATGAGGAACGAATAGAAATATGTATTTGTCTTTTCAAACATGTTGGATTCATGTAAAAAAAAAACAACAAAAAAACAAAAAAAACTTCTGTTAAGGTAACAGAAAAATAAAATATTATTAAGGTAAAAACTTATTTTTCCCCTAAAAAATCTTTGAAAAATCTTTTCTTAAAAAAAGACTTAAAGACAAAAAACTCAATGGAGCAGATTTTAACTACTATTCACACATGCTGCACGTTTTTTTTTTTTTTTTTTTTAACAATTTCTACTATTTTTCAACATTTAATTAACTCTATTCTTCATTTCTTTCATTCTTTTACTAACATTTTCTCTGTGTGGCCTTCAAAATAAAATTATATACATATTATATACATATACTATATATTTCATTCATTTTCAGAAAAAAAAAACATTCTCCGTTTGCGTCAGCAGGTGGCGGTGTTCTTAAACGCCTCCACATTGACTTTCTGTCTTTGCAGTGATGTTTTAACTAAGAAACTACTAATATAAATTGAGACTGCTTCAACCACAAACCCAAATGCTCTGACACGTTTAAACTGGTTTATGCTGTCAGTCAGTTACAATCTGTTTATTTTATTGATAAAATCAATTTGGCAATAAAAATAACTTTCAAACAAGACTAAGAACTGAGAGGACAGCATCACAGTGTGAGTGTCTTGTTTATTTTGTTGATTTGAGAATGTGTAGAACGAATCATTGTGCTGTTCACCCTCTCCAGACTCTGCCCTGCGCCGTGGCCCTGGTCGCTCCAGCAGCTGTACTGGTTCTGACTGTAATGGTTTCATGTCTAAAACACCTGGACTGACACAACTTGTCCGTGCAGCTCTACCCTCTAAGTAGGCCTCAACATGTTCTGTCATGCCTGAGCAACTAGATAAAGCTTTTTTCAACATTTTTTTTTTAACCTTTCCTTCCTTGTGTGCAGCCTGTAAGCTGACAGGAACACAGCCTGGCCTGTTGTTAGTGGCAGCAACCACTCATTTGCATAAGTTTCTGCTTTCTGCCTAGATCTTATTTAAACATGACAAAACCAGACAAAGTGGGTAAATCGTTGTTTGCTTCCATCGGTTCAGATGGAACTTTGCCTTCATCTGAGTCGATGAAGGCAAAGTATCGTGCAGGAAGAAAAGACCTCAGACTAGAGGCACACATGCTCTGACTGGGAAATGAAAGAAGTTCAGGGAAGTTGGCAGAGATGCAACGTTTACAACCAAACTGAAGAGCAACATGATCTCCAGGATGTTGTGGCAGCAGCTGCATGACACAGAAGTGTCAGGTTACTGCTTCAGATAAGAGATAAAAGAATCTCTCATTAGCAGACAGGCTGAATAAAGACAGGCTAGAACAAACAGCACTGCTGGGAATGATAAGTTGCTTTTTCACTAAGCGAATGCACCAAAAAAAAAGTCAATCATATTTTGAGATACAGTGGTGACTGTAAACAATTTAACTATCAAGTGTAAGGATCTGATGCATCGATTGAAAATGCCGCCAGCACAAATTCAAACTGCAACTACTTTTGATTGAAAGACTAAAAAAAAAAAAACTGTAAAATTACTTGAGCATCTCATTTGTATTTGGCCAGGACTGAGAAAACAGTGATCAACTTGGGAAGAAAATTGAAGGAAAAGTCATTGACCACAATCATCAAAACGCCATGTGAGAAAATATACAGCAGGTAGTGAACAACTGCATCTCATCAGATGTGCATGCGGAGCCGACCCAAGGCACAGACCGCTAATCCAAAATGTTTATGTTCACTTATTGATAAGGAGAATACCATTAAATGGTTTCATTAGAGACCCTTTAAAATTTGTCTCAAAATGTTTTAAGACCTATTTCGATTTTATTTCAGTGAATTAATAAGTTTACTTTTTTAAAAATATACAAACAATGATCACCTATTTTTTTGGGGGGGGTTGTCATGTTACCATAGTTACAATCTCATGCTGTGAATTTAACAATTTCTCTGTCTTCAATTCATCCATTTCAAACTTTTCTTCTCTGGATGATTGCTCCCTCCGGTGTTGATGTTGTGCAACTGGGGGGAATTTTTCTCATACCTTCTGACTGTTGTTATGACGTGTAACCATGGCAACAAGAAGCAGCTGATTGACATCTCAAAAGATAAAAAAGAAACAAATCTACAGCCTTAAATCCTACATAAGTTTGAAAGAAGACACAGACAGAACAGGAGCAAGGAGAAGAGAGAGAAACAGGAAGTTCAAACCGTTGCGTCAATCGATCACAGTTGACAACGTGAGACCTTTGGAAGGCAAATCAGATGAACTCAAACCCCAACAAAGGCTGCAAGATTGGACTGCAGCCTTATGGGTTTCACTGAACATGGCTGTAGGGTCACATCCCTGACTCCAGTGTTTCTCTGACCGTACAAGCAGCAGCAAAGCAAAGGAGGTGGATTAGCAATGCTTGTGAGTAACAGACGATGGTGTCATCCATGGCATGAAGTTTTGTTCATGCAGATCAGATGCTGAAATGTTACCAATTGGTTTTCTTTCAAATAACTGACCAATAAGTGTTGTTTTGACAACCACTTAGATACCTCCAATCAGCTGGTATCAACACTTCATGTGATGTCATCATCATGCTGCGTTTCAGACACAACATCCTAACATGCTTGTGGATGTCCGGGGATTTCAATCATGTCCCTGAATCTGCCACAGTCCCGACACGTCAAGGGTTTATAAAAACAAAACACCTTATTTGGTTTATTGTAATTTCAGAGATTCACGTTCAGGTTGGTTTTTATCTCAGGAGTTTTGAATATGGAGTTAAGGTTACAGTTGATCAGGGTTTTTTTTTTCATCAGGTCTTCATTTGCATCTTGGGTTTTAACAGATAACTTAAATATCACATTGTTAATATGAATAACAATGTGATTCGTATTCATTTAATATTGCCATAAACCTTAAGCATTTTCATTGGCTGCTTTCTTCACTTGGTTTCAAAAACCATTGCCAAGTCTGGTTTTGAAAGCCTGATATCTAATGGCTGTAGGGACAGCTGTATGTGCTCTCGATATCAACTATAAACACAAGGAATGTATGCCAATATCAGCACTGACATTGCTTTTGTAACTGTTACCATATTACTTCAGTTTTGACCTCAGATCAGCGAGGAAGTGTCACAACTGTAACTGAAACTCCTTTGTGTTTAGTCGACCAAACCGGTCCGTCGCATTGTGAAAACACTTTTTGGCCCAATAATGTGGTGTAAACACATTACATAGTGATTCTGCATTTTAACAAACCATAATGCAGAAGCAAAGGGTGGGGGAAAACATGAAATAGCAGCAACATGCTATGCCACTCACCAAATTTTCACCAGTTTAACAACTTCTATTAAATGACTATGTTGGTATTTTGCAGCAACGTGTTGGGACAATGACAGAGTGGGATGACATCAGCGGCGACACGTGGAGAATCACCTGGAATTGAATGTACTCATACAGTGCTTTCTGAGGATTAGCGGCGCTTTTTGTTTGTTTATTTAGGATTTTCTTTTGGCTGAATATGATCTTTGCTTTTAGCGTCAGATAACAAAAAAAAACAACACAAAAAACACTACACAGACTCAGTTGCTGGGCTTTGTTTTTAAGTGTCTGCAGCTTTGCAGGCCTTTTTTTTATGCGAGCGCCTTGTTGCACATAAACCCGAGCTTAAGTATGCAGATGGGGTTTGTGAATCTAGAGAGGATTCACTAAAGGATAAAAGAAAGGCAGCTGTTGGATCATTCTGACTTATATAGACAAATGGTTCACATTGACAAAAATACAAAATGCATTTAAGGCAAGGATTCTGATTGAAAATAATAATAAAAAAAAAAGTAATAGAAAGTTGTAATTTTCTGTAGACTGAAATAGTGCTGCTGACGCTGTGGTTGTTGTCATTGTTACATCCAGAGTTCGGATCAGAGCAACAGGGCGGGTCACTTAATTTTAAAATTAAACACCTTTAGATTTTGCAGCAAAAATGACTCAAGTATATTATTTAAATATTTTTTTAGTCATAATTTAGTCATAAAGTCTGTCCCGGCCTTCATCCTCCTCAGCACTAGTAATAAGGAAGCTTTGGAAGAGCCTGCCTGCTCAGCGCTCACTGATTTCACCTCTCTGTTGTTGTTTTTTTTGTTGTGAAATTAGAAACTTTTTACTTGTTCAAACTCCTAAATTGGCTGCCTACAGTGAATGGTGCAGTTGCTCACCTTGTTTGAGTGCGAGCAAAAGCAGCCTCAGGGTGAATAAAGACTATTGTTGATTATATGTGCAATTGTTCGTCAAACTGGATTGAGAAGCTGCTCAACAGGTTTTCTCCTCTCAACACTTTCTCACAACACACCCAGGCTGTGACGCGGCGTATTGGTTTAACATTAAAAGAGGAAATCCTGGCATCAGAGTGAAGTCCACCAACTGCACATTTCGTCAGCTGCACTTCCTGATGCGTGTGCACTTGTCTCTTCATTAGCGCTCGAGACAGCTCTGCACGTCCTTTACATTTCTCTACATGTGTCTTGCTGAGCAGGTAAAAGCAGACTCATGCCACGGTCGTAGCATTTTCTCTGGATCCAGTGGACACATTTGTCTCCTCTGCACACACAGGACAAATGGACAAAGCTTCAGGGAAAGCACAAGTGGTGAGTATTCTCCTTCACAGTGTCTAGAGGTCAAGGCTGTTTATTTGTTTCCCAGTAACCCTGCAGTGTTACTGTCTTTAGAAACTTAGTCCGGTTGTCACAGTGAAGTCAGATCTACGCTGTAGAAATCTAAAATAATGATCAATGGCACCTTCTGACATTTCCTGCCCCGTATCACATGACACGGGGAACACAGAACTTTGATCTTACCAAACTTTTACTTTCTGTGGTGACAATTACGAGAGCACACTGTGCAGCTGCTGAGATTGGGGAGCCAAGTTTAGCTTTCCTACTTCAGGGTGATCACGGATGATTTATTACTTCCCTGAGTCACTGCATGTTACCTTCACCTGCTGAATGAAATCTACGATGAAACCTAACTTTTTAAAATGTTGTCTGGAGATGTAAACCAAGTCCAGTGCACATGAGTTTGAACCATTTGAGCCACGCTACAGCTCCATCATGCACTGGACTGTCTATGTTCAGAACTGTGAAGGTCAGCGAGATAATCCTCTAATATAAGGTCTGCTGAAAACATTGGCGTTGGGAACTGGGTCTGTATTTGTGTGTCCAAAAGACGAACATTTAGATCAACATTCACTTTGTGCAGGTGCAGAAAGAGATGCATTAATAAGACGAAAAACCAAAAGCCGTAAAACAGTTGTAGCTGCAGACAAAAAGAACAAATTAATTAAGTCTTTTTTTTTTTGTTCATTCAGAAGCTATCATTAGCACTGCAAAACAGCTAGCATGAAACAGTGCTAGGGAAGTAGTGTGTGAAACTGGACAGTTTTTTTAAACCATTTTTTATTTTGTTCAAATAAAAAATGATTGCTTGTGTAAATACTGTATGTAAGTGTCAGCAACTTTCTGAGAAGGTTTTGGCCAGCGCAATAAGTTCCTGAAAAACTTCAATATTACTACTTTGCAGATTTTTTAAACAATAATCTTTGTTGCAGACAATCAGGAAGTTAATTTGAATATTTCCTAGATCTACTCTGAAGTACTTGGCTTCTTTGGTTCAAAGTAAAAATCATAAAAGTTGCATTGAAACGACTAAAAGTCTGTCCTGAAACACAGAGTAAGTGGATATGACCCGTTCTCAAACCAGAAGTCCAATTCCAGTTCCTTATATCGTCTCAGTATATCCTGTCTCATGTTTGTCCCTTTCTGTGTTAATTTCAATGGATCGTAGGTTTCTGAAGCTACTGTCACTAATGACTGCTGGGATATTATTCTATTTAAATAATGAAAACAATTTGGTAACATTTGCAGCACTGGATAAACACTGCATCTGATGTTCCCCGTTTCACAAAATAATGCTGTGATGCATGAACAACAAGAAAAACAGGAAGACATTTAAACACGGTACAAAAACTCCAGGTGAAGATTATCGGCTGCTGCTCAGAGTTTTCATTCCTGCATGTTTTTGCTGTTTGCAAAAGACACAGAAAAACCCTTTACATCAGTCACCACTCAGCTATTGTTCTGTTGCGACGCTGTTTCTGCTTCACACATAAGTCCTGGTACTGAACCTCCTCAAACGCTAAACTTCATTTCAAAATGATCTCAATAAATCTTTGGTGCTGAACTCACGGAATGCAGCTTCAACACAAAATCTATGTATATCCAAAATTAGCAAATTTGTTAGAATAATTTGAGGCGATTCTGAGATGATCAGTTACGTTTTTTTTTCTTATTCCTGTTTTTAACATCAACACTTTTTAAACAAGTGTATCTTCAGCAGCTGCCATCAACAAACTGAGCAGATGTAAAGCTTGTTCTTTGACAAGTTCAGCTACTTATTTCCACTACACTTGTTCTCTCCTTCGGTTTGAGGAGATTTTGGATCATTCTGTAGTTATTTAGTCAATAATTGTCTACTTATTGATATATGCTTTGTTGAAACAGCATAATATTAACAGACTGACTTTAAATAAATCTTTTAACCTTTCATGTGTGTGTTTTTTTTTTTATGTTCAAGGTTAAAAATACTGAAAACTAGACGCAGCCCTGACCAAGTCCAGGAATTTAAATACAGACTCAGAAGAACCAGTGGCCTTTTTCAGCTGTTAATGCGCTGCTTTGTTCTGCAGCGCCTCACATAAATAATGAACGGTTGTCATTTACTATCCAGTCCTCTCTATTAGACCTGCTGCTCTGTAATTCATTCAAAACAAATCCATGCATCCATCCATTTTCTAACACCCTCGTTTCTGGAGGACCTAGTTCACGCAAAAACAAATAAGAAACAGAAAACTCATCACTTCCTGCACAGAGAGGAATTTTCCCAAGAATGGTCAATGATGCATCGAACAGCAAACTGGAACCATTTAAATTGGGAGGGGGGTGAAAGAGAAATAAAGGCAGGAAGAAAGCGAAACACGTTACTTTTCTTCTGCGTTCCACTAACTTTGTTTCTTCATTGACGCATTCCATTTGTAGAGTAGTGGTTTATGTCGCCGGGGAGTTTTCCCAGAGGACAGGGACACGTCCTGTCATTTCTGTGCTATAAACAGCGAGAGTGTCTTCTCATGCAGAACCGACGAGGCTCGCTCACAATGTCGACAACACAAGCCTTCAGCCGAGAATCTGGCTGAGAAATCCAGTTGAGAGTGAAAGCATCTGCTGTAAAGTGTTTCTTTGCACACTGTTAAGAAATAGTTTGGTGTTATGAATAAGTTCTAACCAAAAATTTCTGCTTTATGAAACCCTCTGATTAACAGTCATAAAGGTTAGCATGGAAAAGCCTTGCCTTGCTGAGAAGGAAGCGTTGCTAGTTATCCAGTTATTTTTGGAGACTTTCCAGAATAAATGAGTAACTGTAGTGGTGGCAGATTTCCAAAGTCAGAATGAGATGACTGGGTCAAACTGAGCAAAGATGAAAATGTTATGACCTCACCGTGTTTCATTTATAACACATTTGAGATCTGATTTGATATTAAGCTTGTGATCTTTTGGTGGAACATTTACTCCAACATGAATAAAAAAATTTAAAAAAAAGTCTTTTAAGTACATTTTTCTGAGGACTCGTGATATTGCAGTTCTTATCTCTCGTTTTGGTGCATTTCTCAAATCATTCTTGACATTTACAAAACAGTAAGTGCAAAGCAATTTGTACAAGCAGCAAAACAGCAGGAGTCACCTAAAAAAACTGTTTCTTTCTCAAAATCCTCAGTTTGTCTCTCAACATTAAATATTTGTTTCAGTGAACATGCAAGTTCTTCAGAATGACAAGTTCTTTCAGATACGGCAGTCAAATTTATTATTCATGTTGTCAATATAATTTTTTGTTCTCTAGAGGGATATTTTCACCCACGTTGGTAAAGTTTTGATAATCACAACTGTAAATTGTAATTATGGGAGATAAATAGAGACTAGACAAAATTTACATGCTGTTACTGCCAACTCCACACTGAGAAAAGTTCCTCAATGGAGTTTTATGAATGAGGAGCAAGATGAGAGAAGCGCCATCAAATCAATTCAAATTCAGAAGTGCTTTATTGTTCCCAAGGGGAAAATAAATGTTGTTGTAACTTAATTTCTGGTCAGATCCTCATCCGTCCACTGTCAGAATTGTAACTTTTTGTTGTGCTCTATCTTTATACAGTATGTTCAGGCTAGTTGACGGTTCATGATGCCTTTGAGCTTTGAGTCTTGTTGATCATTGGTTGATCTAATCCTTCACACATTTCCCTCTGTTCATCAGAGACGTGGATAATGGATTTGTGTAGGTCTTTGACCTACATAAATGACATGAGACATTGGAAGTGTGGGGAAAAGCTGAGGATTGTACTTCATAGTTTGCCTTATGTGCAAAGGCATTTGCAACTTGTTCACAAAAATGAGAAACCACTTTTTGATCTGCACAATGATCCAATGACATGGAGAAAGATTAAGAATACAAAGCATATAGATTAGAATAAAACATTTTTTTATTACCATTGTATTTAAAAACATTTCTTATTTGGCTCTGATGCAGTAAAATTTTTTTTAGTTCTTTAGTTACTACTGTTAGCTATCGTCACAAATAAAAGCCTACCAGGACAGAAACATCTAGAATTTTATCAAGAAGTTCACAATCAACCACTATTTATTTGGTGTGTGATTATTTTTGATGAATGTACTCCTGCGGGGTTGGCTAAAATATTTCTGTTTTTTTTTTTTTTTGGTCATCAAATTAATTGTAATATTTTGCTTTCCTTTTTTATTTTTCATATCCTTTCAGGAAAGTGGACAAGTCATTTCTCCAAACACTCGAAGGAGTTTCAGTTTTTCATCTCTTCGTATCAAAAGTAAGATAGTGGATCAACGAGAGGCTCAGTCATGTTGATGTTCTGTTATTCAGTAAAAGCGTCACTCATATTTTCTGTAAACCTGTTTTATGGGGGGTTTTTGCCGACAGAAAGGCACAACAGTGAGGATGAGGGTGGATTTGAGCGCCGGAGGGGGTTGAGATCTTTTTCATCAGCTCGAGAGCCATCCAGGAAAGGTAAAGTGTGAACTCATCTACTAGCCCTGTGTTAGATTAGCTGATAGGAGTGGCAGCGCAAAAATGCTTCTCAATGATTGCAAAATACTGTACATGTTAAGCCTGAAAACATAAATTTGTAACAGACTGAATGTTCTGCTCTTTGTGTGTGAAATGTTTGAGTGGTTTTTGGTTGTCAAGGTCAAATAACTGACCTACTTCTCTCCCTCTTTCATTTCTTAAATAACACTTTTTTCAGACATTATCTAATTGTTGAAGAGTTGACAATAATTATTATAAATTACAGCTATATCAACAATCAAACACAAACTGAGAGTTTGTCAAATGTAAAGTAATCAGTAAGCAATATTCTATATTTGTGGAGGTTTTGTTTATGTGTTTGTTTCCATTTTAAAGTTAGACCTAAAGAAAACCTGTTCAGATTCCTGTTCTGTGTTACCTTACAACTTCTGTTAAGTCCTGATTCATGTGTTTCACATGGGAAAGTCTTGAGATTAGACACAGACTGACATTCTTCGTTGAGACCATGCAGTCATGCAAAGCAATGTGACAGTGGCGCTCACAAAGTCTAAGCCTCATGAAGAAGTCGTGCAGTAAGACTTTCTGAATCAATTTTAAATGTTAAGGCTTTCAGTTTTCTGACTGATGACAGAATCATCAACCAGAAACATTCAGTCGTTGTCAATAAATCTGAATATTATTGAGGCGTCCATTCAGTCAATTCATCGAATAAAACACGCATCATAGATTAACAGGCTGAAATTTTCAAACCTTAATTTCTGTTGATTATAGTGATTTTCTGCTTACGGCTAATAAAAACACAACATTTAAAATTAGGAATTGCATGAGGTTTTTCAGACCAATTTCAAATGCAGAAATGTGGCCGCATGAAAAGTATGTTTAATATCTGCTGGAAGGTTAGACTTAGACTTATGTTATTATTGTAGCACAAAGACCCAACAATGAAACTGGCAACAAAATGTTGTCACTTGGCCACTACAGCTCACAAAAAAAAAAAACACAGGGAACTTACAATTGTGCCTATAAACACATAAACATATATAATTTAGAGTTTTCAAACAGTCTTTGTGGGGTTATTATTGATGTTGAGCAATCTGATGGTCGATGGGAGGTAACTATTTCTGAGTCTGCTTGTCCTACAGCCGAACCTGTGGAATCTCCCACCAGACGCCAACCGGGTGAACAGGCCAAATTATTTTCTAAAGGTGCGTTTAATCTGAGCTACATTTGAAAATTAATTGAAAATGACCCTGTATGTAAAAATGTTCAACAAGTTGCAATAAGAAAAGCTAACATCTGCGTATGTTCAAACCTTGACTCCATTGCAGATGAAAAGGGTCCTGCAGAAGTAAGTCGAGTTCAAGAGCTGCTGAAAAAATTTGGTACGTATGAAGCTAATATATGCCTTTGCTTCGTCAGGGACATAAAACGCCTGTTTTTGTTGACTGAACCTTGTCACCTGTACAACTATCCAAAATATAAACATTGCCATATACATTTTTCAGTGAAGTGGCACTGAAGTGATTCTTAACGGGTTCTAAAAGTCAGCACAAAACCGTCTCGGTTTCCCCAAGTCCAGAGAGCGACATCAGAGCCACATCATCCTGCCAGTAGCAGCGTCTCTCCCTGCAAATGTTTGACCCTCCGTCTGTTGTAGTCTGTAGAGGATCACAGCGCAGGGTGACAGCTTGTCTGCACAAATCACCGCTTTTATCGCAGGATCCCCACAAACAGATATTGTACTATCATAAATATTAGTAACATCAGTAGCCTCCATTATAAATGCTGTTTAAACAACAGGTGGTGTTTGTGAGAACTCTAAGCAGTGGGGGTCACGGCTCTGCAGGCAGCTCACACACGCACACTGTTTAATGAAGAATAAATTAACCTGCTGGTCCTGACAGACCCAACATGGCTCACGGACAACATTGCAAACAGCTTCAGGAGGTTCAGCTGCAAAGAATGACTGTGTGCGGGTCTTTTTAAATGCTAAACGCAACTCGCTGCGATAAGAAAACTTTTTGAGTTTATGGTGTTTGAGTCGAGATGATCAGAGTAGCATCAGAGCTAAGATTTTAGTTTTAAGCGTGCTGACGTGCCTCCAAAACGCCCTGATGGAACTGGATGCTTCCTGTGACTCTGGGAAGGCTTGAAGCCACGATAAAACCAGTTTCCAACGTGTACTCTCAGGGTGGGAACAGAAATAAATGGTGTTTAGCACTGGAATAGCAAAAAAATAAATACATAAATAAAACTTTGGACTTGACTTGTTTGAGTCATTCGCCTTTATTTTTAGCGTAGCAAGGTCTAAATGTTGAACATAAATCATTACATTAGAAAGGCATATCAGTCTCATTACATTATTATGAAGATGAAACGTCCAGAAATGCAAAAATAGCTCATCATTAGCTTTAAAGTTAGTTTTCTTTCTTCCCCCAAGTTAATGGTAATATTCCTTCTGCTGCAGCAGGGAGAGCTTTTCTCTGGTGTTCACGCTGTTGTTGAATCTTAGTCGTTATCTTCCTGTTGAGAATTTCAGCATTTATCTAAAAAGTGTTGTCTTTTTTTTAGTTTTTCAAATCTTGTTGACATCGTCTTTTTTGAAACCCCGATTACAGAACCAAGAGGCGTGATGCATGCTGAATCAGACTGAAAGAAACAGAAGCAAAACGAGTCATTCACGCTCAGTTTCTAAATGGAGACAGTGTAAAGGCTGGGGAGAGCAGAGAGATTTGAAAACCATGACAAAGAGCACATGAAGCCTAGATCAAAGTGAACTGAACTACATGAGCAGGTTTTTGAACAGGAAACAGGAAACAAACCTGATGAAATGACTCTGATTTCCTGATTAAAGAAAAATAAAATAGGAGACAAAAAAAACTCAATCAAACCAACTGAGGGTCATCTTTGTTCTCAGTTAGTGTATGATCTTTTATGACAAACTAATGTGGGAAATTTGTTGTAACTTTAAACATTTTATATAGCCTATATATTTAGGTTTTTAAAATACATAGATTTCTATGTGCTATGTAAGGCACTTTCTGAAAGAGGATATTTGAATCCATCTATCTATCTATCTATCTATCTATCTATCTATCTATCTATCTATCTATCTATCTATCTATCTATCTATCTATCTATCTATCTATCTATCTATCTATCTATCTATCTATCTATCTATCTATCTATCTATCTATCTATCTATCTATCTATCTATCTATCTATCTATCTATCTATCTATCTATCTATCTATCACAGTACACATGTCGATTTATATATAAATCGAGTCTTTGCACTTTAATCGAACATCAGCTCAGCAGAACACTCTGGAGAGCAGAGTGTTCGTTTTTCCGCCTGACCTTGAACGCACCAGAGGAGCCGTGCTCCCCACAGTTCGGTGCGGCGCTCGCTCTGACTGCGGAACCGGACGGATGCGTGGTTTGAGCTGGGATGGAGACGATGACTTGTCGCCGCGGAGCGTCAGAGGCGAGCCGCTGAGAGGTGAACGGCGTGTCGGTGGAGCTTCGCAGCAATGAGTGAAGTGACGCGGAGAAGGAAAGGAGTTGGGCTGAAGAACTTGAAGCAAAGATGGAGTGAGTTTAAAGCTGCCGTGAATCTGTCGGGCTGTTTATTGGTGTGGAAATCCCGCGAAATCATTTTTAATAAGCCCCCCCCGTGAAGTTACTCGGAAGTTCAACAGTGTTTGTGACTCTTGGTGCTTGCAGATGTGTGTGTAAATGTCGCGGGTGTTTAGTTGTTGCCCAAATCCTTGTTTTTCTTTTCTCTTTACTGCGCTGCTTTAAAACGCACCGGGAGGTTCGGTGAGATCCAGGGCAGACGGATATGGTGGCTTTCTCTACATCTGTCATTTCAGACTGACACCTGTAACGTCTGCAGACATGACTCAGTCACCATCTCCTGACTGTTGGCTGGAAATTATTATTATAAATATTCATGTTTGACATTAGAGGAGCCTCTGGAGCCTCTGGAGCCCTTCCTTCCTACCTGTGTGACCAGAAACATGACCTTCCCTGGATCAGGTCTGGTGACACAAGGACATGATGATGATGACACCAAGCTTTTCCCAGTGACCAGATCCAGGAGCAGATGCGGATCAAATCGGGACTTCAGCTCGTTGTTGAGGAGGAGAGGCGCTCTACAGGATGCAGTTGAAACTTGTTTTGGAGCCTCGGGCCTGAAGCTCTGGGCTCATGACTGTTATTTCCACCCACAGTCTTCATAGCTGAGAGGAGCGACACAATTCAGGGTTAGCATGACTGCTCAGCAGGATCCCAGGCCGCTTGTTAAAGAGGAATTACACTCGGAATCAGACCTGGGAGAGAGCATTCTCTGCTTTTGAGTTTTGTGCTCTTTCCTTCTGCTTGCTGAAAGTCAAAGTTGTGCAACTGGTGGGTGGAGAAGCAGCAGCAGCAGCAGCAGCAGCAGCGCCTCTGTTGATGTTGACATTGTTGCAACAGAGTGCAAACACCTTATGTTGCCAGTAATGGTGGATCTTAGACTCAGCAAAGAGTGCCGTCAAAAACCAGGGAGGTGAACTGGGGGAGAGGGAAACCTGGACTCCGTCCAGTGGGATTTGTTACTCTGCCTGCTCCAGATTACATTTTTCTAAGTCAGTCACTTCTGCTTGTGTGTATAGCCAAATATCTAATGTCTTAGTAATTCGTCAAAACAAATGCTGCATCAGCAGTTTTGGAGTGAAATGACTTAGTTGGTAGTAAAGCTGTAGTCCAGGTGTGCAGACCTTTTAATAACAGCCTCTCCCAGGTTTTTGTTCATCTCAAAATAAAGAATGTGCTCTGTGAGCTGAACAAAGAGAGGAGACTTTAAAATAATATAATGTCAGAGTTTTTCCTAAGTTTCTTGTGCCACTGTTGAAATAATGGATTGTTAACTGGAGCATGTGGAAACCACACAGGCCATTTATTTAACAAACAACACAGTCAGATCAGCACTAAAGCCAAAGCTGGAAAGCTGTTTGTGTCTGTGAAGATAATATTTCATCAGATAGGAGCTAGCTTGTTTCAGTTTTTTTTTTTTTTTTGATACAGATTTCTTTTGTCTGAAATGTTGCTAAATATCGCAAGAAAGTTGCTGAGTCGGTAACAGTGGAGGGGGTGACCATAGTTAACTGGAGACAGGACCTGGTGGGCGGGGCCAACAACAAGTTGTTTGTGTTGATTTTGACACAAGTGTCTTTGAATAATTCATTTTTCCAGTATTGATCATATCCAGACCATTATTTTGACAACGCTTGTAGATGTTAGTTGTTATTTTCCGTTCTGACCCTCCAGACCATTTGGCTCCAGTGAAATATGATAAAGGGTGATGCTAATATTGTTCAGCGGCAAGTCATAAAAGCTCAGTATAGATTATTCTAAATGATTTCAAATTGTTGGTGGCAAAAGGTCTAATACCTACACATGGTTGGTAGAAATGAACTATGGAGGACCCACAAATGTTGGGCTCAGAAGGATTAAGCTGTAAATGTACAAAATAACCAGGCCTCCAGGGACGATCCCTGACTGTGACGGTGGACTTTATTCAAAGCATTCAAGTTTACTTATGTGACACCAATTTACAACAAGTTTTTTTTTTTGCAAGACTACCTGTGTAAACCTCTCAAAATGACAGGAAGCAGAACTGAAATGGAGGCGAGCTGAAGTGGAACAGACCTGACAGATTCAGTGAAATCTCAGGGCATTTCAACATGCTGGGGACACTGGGAACTTTTAGTTTTGGTTTTGGAGCAAACTCGGAAGAATAAACCACACTTCCAGCTTCTGGTTTCTCTGGTTTCTCTTTCTGCTCCGTTATTCCCCTCTTCTCTGGAAAGCTCAAGGCGGGAAAGTCTTTGAGTCATGTCGACCTGAAAGTCATCAAGTCATTTATTAAGGAGTTGAGTGTTTGCCTGCCTCAAAATGCTGGAGAAGATAACATGTTGAAGGCGGGGAATTAGTCACCCTTAATAAAAATCGTGTTTCTTTGTAATCTTCTTGCCTTTTATGTAGAGAAAGGTCACATCTGCTCCCTCAAACATGTCTAAAACAATAAATTAGTCATGGAGTAACAATCCCACTTTGAGATTGTAAAAAGAGTTGCTAACGCCAGCGCTCCTGACATGTGCAGCAGTGCAGCATGGTAAAATTAATTCAGCTCCACTTTTATGTCACTCACACCACTAATCTATGTGGAGTGTGTGCGTGCTGATGCTTTCACACTGTTAGTACGACTCAGATGCTATAGTTTCCTGTGGTCCCTGAAGGCAGCTTTGCATGAGAGGCATGTTTGCGTGTTGGTCCTTGCCTGTGAGAAGCTGCAGAGACCTGTTCTGATAAACGGTGTTGGAAATGAACTCCAACCCAATTTCACATAAAAAAACATTTTTTCTTTTTTTTTGTTTTTTATTTTTATTTTTCTGCATGCTTGAAAGCAACACAAGAATGACAATTCTTCCTCTGGAGGATGAAGTACAGACGACTCAGCAGTATGCTCACAAGATGAGTGGTGGAGAAACAGTGTGGACAGAGGTTTGTCGCTGGGCAGCAGGGAGCTGGTAATGATGCTTGTTCCTGGGTTATTTACTGCTCCACTCTGCTGTGTACAATCCTGAGCGAACACTCATTTATTTAGGTTTGTTGCAGTTGAGCTGGATCTGTTATCTGGTCTATTTTCAGCCCAGAATCATTTAGGTATAGATACAAACCATGACAGTTGTGTGTCTGCCATATTTCCATGCACTCTTTCAGTTAATACGTCTTTAAATATTTTGTTAAAAGAATTAACTTATAATAATTATTATTATTATCTGCTTAGTTAAGTCTATAAAACAAACATCGAAACGGTTTAGAGAAAAATCAAATATCAGCCCCAGCAAGGCGATTCTCTAACAAGACTCTTCAGACGATCAGCAGAACAATAATGCAGATATTTTTACATTCATTAAATTATTTACGTTTCCTCTCCAAGTCAAATTTTTCGGGAATAAAGATACTGGAATCTGCCAAGTTCTTCTGGAATCACCCAGCAGATACGAAAGATCCTCGTTTATTTGTTCAGGACGGGGTTTTCCTGCCATTCTCCGGGTGAAATCGTGTCTTTATTATTCTGCAAATATAGAGAGAGACTTTATCCTCACGATTTAACAAAAATTCTCGGCCCTAATACTCTGTTGTACAACTCACAGAAGGAACGTCTGAAATAAAAGTAACTCTTTGAAGATATTGTCAGACATTTAAAAAAAAAAATTCTGAAAAGAAATCGCTAAAAAATAAAAATAGATTGAAATTGTATCGAGTATAAAAAATAAAGTGATTTTATTACCTGAAAGCATTTTTTAACAGAGCAGCGTTTTCTGATGCACAGTAATCTACAGGTTGTGTAGATTGTTTGCTGTTCGGTTCTTCAGGAGGCCGGATTACCGACTGGAGCCGAACTTTATTAACCGAGGCTCTTTATGATTATTTGTTTTAGTGGTTACCATGGTGATTAAGTCATCCCCAAACAAGCTCAGGTCTAGCCGAGTTAATTTTGAGAAGTATCTTCATGTTCACCTGCACAGGCCTCAAATCCATCACTGGGCAACACAGAGACACGCTGGACAAGCGACCAATCAGTGTCTTTCTCAACTTGGACAAAGGGAGGACAAACAGTACAATGTATCAGTTGTGACACAGATACTCTGAGGCTCAATCATTGTGTTGCATTTCTACATAATGCAACGTATTGCATTGTCTCAGGCCATGTGGTGTCCACAGTGAAAACCCAGCCATCTGCATCCAGGCTTCAGCCTCATGGTTACCATTTCAGTTAATTTCGTATAAAGCTGGGATGTGAGAGGATGGGTGTGTTAAACGTGGACCCTTACTAACCCCAGACTGTTTGTGTGCTGCAGGTGAGCAGCCCAAAGAGAACCTCGCCATCGCCGACGTGCCTGGAAAACGCTGTGAGTTCCTGGTGTTTTTAGAGCCTTTTCATGATGTGAAAAAATAAATAAAATATACAGTTTTTATATGTATGTGAGCTGTTTTTATGTAAGATTATTCAATTATTTAAATCCAACCTTGCAAAAACATAGTTTTTTAGATGTGAAAGTTACAAACCCCAGAACCGTGGGTGTGTGGAGAACTTCTCAAATGGGAAGCTTTCTTTCCCAGAAGATGTGATTCCTTCCGGGAATCCTTCATGAACCAACAAATGTTTAACATCTTCATGATGGTCGCCCGTGTTAGAGGTTCTCGATTCATAAGGCAGTGCAGTGCGTTCAGGTGCATTACCTGCAAACAATCTGAGTGCTGTAAAGCCACACAGGAAGTGTGGCGAAGCTGTTGTGCGGCTTCAGTGTTGTTGAGCTGCGTTTTTGTCTTTTTTTCCTCCTAGGTGCAACACCACCAGGGGACGATGATGGACGACAAGGGGCCCTCAAGAGGTTCAGTGCTATGTGGCCCTCGTTCCGCAAAGGCAGAAAGGACAGTGAGTATCATGACAAGGAGATGTTTGTCTGGTTTTGCTGATGTTGCTAAAGGTGGTTTTCATTTGTATTTCCTCCCTTTGGTGCCATAGTGCAGGAAGTCAGAATTAGTCTACTGTCTGAGTATGGAGCAGAGTGTTAAGTAAAGCAATGGCTGAATGGGCTCAGTGAGTCTAAAGTGCATGCAATGGGTGAAAGGTGCACCTCGTTGACAGTCTGCAAAAACAAGCTCCATGTATGAACAGCCAGAAGTACGAGCAGCAGCAGTCACTGTGACAACAATAGTTGTGCAAAAGTGCCAAAGTACTTTGTTAGGAATTGAAAATAAAACATATTTTATTTCATTCAGAGAAAGCACTAGTCATATCATAACTTTGAGTACTGGGATTCATGACATTGTTGTATCTGCATAAACATAAAAATTTGTGTTACATGACCACCAGATTATTTACATTCACAATGAAAATGTGAATGTAAGTAATAAACGGGGGGTTTTAGGAAGACAGTGGATCACTGCTTGGCTCAGGGTGAAGTCACTGCTTACATCTCACACTCTCCCATACAGTTCTGCAGAGTGTTGTGTCTTAGAGCCTCCTGTACTTTTGCAGTGTTATGTCTCACCACCCACAGCCCTTTTCTGACTTAGTTCTTGAGTCTGACAAAAAGCTGCAGCACAGCTTCTGTGCTCTCCAGTATTGTGGTGTGTTTGTGCTGTGTTTGCGCTATTCTTTGGACTCTTGACCCCCCAACCACTATATGAGCGTTGTTACCAGCGTTGTTACTCAGTGGTAATGGAAATCCATCAGATGCCATACAGGTTTTTATCGGAGTAGGACTATTAGTCACTGAACTTTCTGAAAGTTCTTTCAGATGCACCTCAAGCAAAGAAGCAGCTCCTTTTAAATGGAAAAGTGTTTGTCATTCAAAGGACCATATTCTACAGAATGCATTTCATTTGCAATGCATGTCAGGATGCATCCTGTTAGATGTCAGAGGCTGTAACTTGGAACTGACCGGCCACATTTCAACCGTGGCTCGCAGTTTAACACTGTTCCTGTGCTTTGTATCTAAAAAAGAAAAAAATAACAAAAGGACTGACAGCTTTATAACATCTTTAATCCTTTTTTCAGATTTTACACCTGTTTTCTTTTTGCGGTGGATTCGTAAACTTGGAAACTATTAGCCGTAGCTTTTAAAGCACAGATGAATTATTTGCCAAACCCCTTAAAAGGTAGGAGAGTGCTCGGACGTGCACTGTGGAAAGAAACTGGAAAGTTGAGAGAGAGGCCATCTCTGCATGAAGTAGAGCTTCAGTAACTTAAAGAAAAGAAATGGGTATTTCCTGCACTTAAAAAAAAAAATCCACATCTTTGTTTAAGTTACACAAGGACGTAATCAGTATACGAGTAGGAATCAGTCCATGCTGTAAAAGTGGTGTAGCAATCTGCTGCCTGGTGTCAGAAACATGTCAAAATGTACATCATCTTCCTGTTGCGGTTGTTGGTGGTTAAATGATACATCATCTCTTATTGTGAGTGCTGAGCAGAATGCAACTCAATGTAGTCGTATTCTTCTCCTGTACGTCTGCAAAGTGTTATATCTTACACTAAGACATCGGTGTGTGCAATATTTATATTACTGTGTGCATTGAGTCCCTGTCACACAGAAATGACAATACAGAAAAGGTGAAAGGTCACAGAGTAATGGAAGCATATAACAGGAATATATTGCATTGTAATATTTACCAATATTATTGCCATTGCAAGAACTTCTAAGATTATGCAGCCCTACTGTCAGAGGATTTTAAAATCATAGTGATGTGTTTAAAAAAAAGTGAGTAAAGATCAAAATCCCTACAATATTTTCATCACCATAAACGGAAATGCTGTGGGATTATTGCACAGTACTTTCCGAAACAAACCATGAAGTCTGATTGATCAGTTGAGTTTTCTCTCTACATAAAGTGAGGAAAGTAAACTCAGTAGCAGTTTACGTTGCTCTCTATCACAGCTTGAGGACTTAACTTTCCTGTCAGTCACTGAAGTAAAGACTTGGTTTTGTTCATGTTTTTCAGCCTTGAATGGCTGGAGTCCATTCCACAGTTCCTCTGTATTCATTGAACTGCGGACCTGCTTGATGGTTTCTCTTGGTTTTAAGCTCCAGTGGCAAATTGGCTACTTCATAACTGTTTCAAGCACCTATTTCAGTGTTGTTGAGTATTCATAAGGATTCCTCTGATAATCAGACAGTGAATCTCCGTAACCACCATGTAAAACATTTGTTTCCTTCACCCTTAAATAAAGGTTTGTCTCTTGTTTTTTCCACTGTGTGACTGAACGCCAAGCAGCTATTATTTTCAATTTATGATTTAGTTACAGAAAATCGGCACCATGCTTGTGAGGACTGTCAGGTCTGTTGCTTTTCTGCTATTTTATTTGCAATGCACAAATCTAACCCTATACAAACAGTGACTGATCTGGCATGTTACGTTATGTAGGACTACTTTCATTTGGAACATTAGCATAGTTGATGTTTCAGGGGTTGTTGAACCAAGCGCCTCCAGCAACAACGTGAAAACCCACTGAACTGTAGATAAACAACATGCAGGACGTGTGAACGGTGAGTGGGGATTGGGAACGGACCTGGAGATGACATACTGTAAAAATGTAGTGCACCTTGTTTTTCTGAGACTCTTCTTGACGGTGTCCACACGCCTTCTGACTCACCGACTATGAATAGGTGTGCTCTTGTGTTGACCTAATGAGGTGGCACTGGTAGCATTTACTGTAAACAGCAGCTGATCCTTGGACTCCCTATTTTTAACTGTGAACGCCGACATTTTATCTCCACTAGTAGCTTTGCAGCTAGTTATTTCTACAATACAGACATGGCTTATTTTTACGCAGACTACTACTGTTTTTTTTTTTTTTTTTTTTTTTTTTTTGAGTCTTATGTTAATAACAGATCTTAAGAAGTCTATAAAGATTGATTATTGAAGTTTGCTCTTTGCAAGGCCAGTAACTTTTATTTTAGACTTCACTGATCTCGTCCTACAGATCTTTACCTGTGGGTAAAGATCTGGGCACTCGGGGAGAACACAGGAACTAACTGTGTGTTCCTGTTCAGGCACTCGGCTCAAAGCTGAGAGTTCTGACTGCTTCACATGTGAACATACCTTACCAATTAGGGCGCTCTATTTAATACCTCCTGCTTCACTCCGCTGCTGCTGCTGGTTCTGGTTCTGTTCCCAAAAGCATCCACCTGAAAAGCTTTCAGCTCAGGAATGCCAATCCTCACCCTCAGGCATGTTGGAACTTACTAATCGATAAAGTGCTATGCAGCAGGGGTCAATAAGATGAGAACCAAACAGTGACTGTGTTTTTCTGTGGAAGATGAAGAATTGTTACTCATGAGTCGACTGACTGAAACCAGTCAGTGAGGATCTGTCCTTGAGAATTACATTGCTTGAATACTGATTCACTGAGAAACGCTGAGCTCTGTTGAGACCCTGAAACATGATTTTGGTTTTGGATAAATCTGGATCTGAAGCTGCTCTACATTTAGGCCAATGTCCACTGGTGGGCTAACAAACTCTGGGTGGAGCAACCATGTGTCATTTGAAATACAAATTACAAAATACAAAGTGTGACACGAAACACAGTTGCAAAGAAACCCAATGGTGATCTTCTTGCCCTTCACAATACCTTGTCAAGTGTCGATCTATTGATTGATCATTCATAGTGAATAAGCTCAAAGTGCGATTCAGTTTTAAATTTCTCCATAAACACAGTTCCAACCCTTCCTCTGGTCATTCATCCATCGACAAGTGAAACCCTATTTTATGCCCTGTTATCCTAAGAACTGCTTTAGTCAATATTGACTTGAAGACCCTAACGGGGGTTCTAATATGACTATGTCCTGTGTTGTCCAAGTGGATGAAGAACATGTTCTAATGTATAATATATCCTTTATTTCTTCACTTCAACTTTATGTCTCCATGGTCTTTTTATCCACCACAGTCATGGCTCTTCCTCCACCTATAAGCAAAGAACGGAGCTGTTCTGATTTTAGCCATCATTAGTTCAGGCATCAGATGGCGACATCAGCCTCCCTCCCGATCTCTCTAACTCAGTTTATATTTGTGTGTTTCTGCGTAGAAATCAAAGAGCCTGATCTTGCAGAGACGAGGGAGAACCTGCCAATCATGGACAATGTGCCCATTCAGCCCCGCCGTGTCAGTGGCCAGTACTTCTTTGAGTATCTAGTGGTGGTCAGCCTGAAGAAGAACAAAGATGGCAGCAACTATGAGCCTCAAATCACCTACCAGTTTCCTAAGGTCAGTCGCACAGTGAAGTCCAAGTTTACACAGGTTGTTTGCTCTTCAACACATTCTTATTTAAATAATGTGGGTCAGAGTGTTGAATTGGTATTAGTCTTACTCGAACAGATTTGCAGTAAAAGTTGTTAAAGCTTTAAATTGACAACTTTGTGGACAAACTTTGCAACACCGACTGTCTATTGTAACAGACAGTTGTTTTGTTTTTCGAATTTTCTCATCTCAAGTAACAAAGTATAAACTTGACATGAGTATTTATTTAAACACTTTATTACCACCTATATAATAACCTTGTGATTATCATGTTTTATTTAACATTATAAATGAAAACAAAACATACGATTTGTTTGAGAATCTAACCTCCCAACTAGTTATTTCAGTGGATATAAAAAATAAACTTGATTATTGACAATAAAAGCAAAATCTGTTTAAGCTATTCAGCTGAATGACTGATGTGGTGGTCCACGCCTTCATGACATCTTGTTCTGATCATTGCAAGTTTTTCATCTGTTTGTGACGGTGACTAGTAGCTTTTCTATCATTTTATTGTATTGTTATATTCAAATGATTAAGATGTAGATGGCTGACTTGAAGAAAGCATGTAACTTCTGCATAACTTCTGCATGCAAGAATTTCAAGTGATAGAATGTGTTTTTGACACCATGTGGGTTTGTTGTCAGAGAGACGTCATGGCCAAATATCAGAAGGAGGAAGAGGAGAAGACCCTGAAGGCAATCACACTATTTTGTTTCCCAGAGGGCATCAGTTGGGCTCCTTTGACAGAGTACCACAGGTGAATACAACTCATCTGGCTGTCTCCTCTTTATGTTTTAGCTGTTTATGTCAACTACTGATTTTTTTTTTGTTTGCTTTTTATTTTGTCAACATGCAGTGAGACCTTCTCCTTTGTTCTGACTGAGATCGATGGCAGTAGACGAAACGGATACTGTAGGAGATTACTGGTGAGTCTCTTCAAACTGTTGGAAAATACTTCCAGTGCCAATTCGAAATGTTTGCGCTTTAATTCTTCCGATTTTCAGCCAGGAGGAAGAGGAGCTCGACCTCCAGAGGCTTTCTGTATCATCAGCTCGCTGGCCTGCTTCGGCCTTTTCTCCAAGGTATGGCACAACACGCTGTGGAAGAGCCTTCATTGCTGGAATCTTATTGTATCGGATCCTGGCAAATTGTGCGGGAGTAACAAACCCAAACAGGATCCTAGCAACAGTACGTAAAGTATGTAACCGTGGTGTGTAACAACATCTCGTGTGCAGATATTCGATGAAGTGGAGAAGCGGCGGCAGATCTCCATGGCCTTGATCTACCCATTCATGCAGAAGCTGAGAGAGGCTTCATTCCCGGCTCCAGGACAAACAGTGGAGATTAAGAGCTTCATTCCTGAGTCGGGCACTGAGGTCAGAAAAAAAAAAAGAAAAAAATCACCCCCTCCCCGACCTGCTGTAAATTCAGCACTTCACCTCTCCTGATGAAAATGTCTAAGGTCTGTTTCTCTTCTTGTACTCCCGCCACGACTCTGCAGGACGGTGGCTGAATTAGAACTGCTCACCTGTAGTTGAAGTTTTCAGCATAAAATCAGTAGTTTATGTGTTGACCAGCTCACTTCCTTCTCGCTTACTCAGCCAGAAAAGGATGTCCTCAGTCATTTTAAGGGAAAACTGTGTTTTACAAGGAGAATTCCAAACAGCAGGCTCTGCTGCTATCAGCTTGTGATAACATTGTTCTGTCAAAGTTGTGGCCGAGATCCGGAAACAACATTCACGTGTCAGATGAGACTGATCTGTCACATGAGCAAGCATCTTGGAAAGCAAGTCAAACCGGAAAAGAAACTGAAAGTCGGGCTCCACACCGCCCTGACCTTTACACTTTAATTCCATCTGACTTTGTTTAAGAATTTGCTGATATCAAATCCTGATTCTTGCAGTAAATAATGTAGGCTTTGTGTTTTAAGTTTAGTAGGTTTTAAAGTGTTTAAAAAGTTGAAACTTAAGTGTTGAAAAAAATCCACAGCAACAGAACCTTGGCTGTAATTCTTGTATATCAGACGCTTGCATTACAGACAGAATGTCATGGAAACCAACATACTTAAAGTATTTAGTGTATGCAGGAACTCCTTCTGTAACATTTATGTTTAACCAGTTCAGACATCTTGGAGGAGGCAGATTTAGTTGCAAGCATGGAAAACATGAAGCAAAACAGATAAAGAGATTATAAAGGCAGATTGTTTTCATGGCAAAATTCTGCAGAACAATTTTCATTTCAAGCCTGATAACACTGTGACTTTTATGTAAGATCTTCCAGGCGGGTGTGTCCACATGGAGCTTTGTCTGAACATGTCCTGGGTTACCCAACAAGCTCCTGATCAAAAGCCTAACCATTGTCTGCATCAGGTCATGTACCATGTTTCAACAGCTCACAGCCATTTCAAGTATTTACTGATGCTGGCCATTGATCGTGTTCCTTTCTGTGACCAGCCCCCACAGTGAAAGGAGGCCAAACACACACATGCTTCTGTGCCTTTGTAAAGTCTGGCTTCCATTGTGCTGCTAATATGCCATTGAAGTCTGAGGTCCAAGTATCTAAAACCCCCAAAAAACAAAGCATACTATTATAAAAGAGTCTATATAATATGTATTGGAATGAAGAGATGAGAGAGTTTGACGTCTTTGTGATGGTTATGTGGAGGAGTTATCAGGAGTCATTATCTTACATGAGGAACACAACATTTAAAGAAGTATAAGAAAAAAAATCTATTTGAGAGCCAAACAGCTACACAAAGCAGAAACATCTTTAGGGTATATCTTTGCTATCTTTATCTGAAATTCAAAACTTTCTAACATTTCATCCATCCTGCGGTCTTAAGAGATACAGTCATTTGGACACCACCAGTTTTTTACTCTGTGCGCGGTCTGGCAGGTGTGTGCGTTCTTACGTTTTTTTTTTTTTTTACTTGCGTGGATTTGAAAACTGAGAGTCTGACGGGACAACCCGTCCGCTTCAAACCGTGACAGTTTCCACGCTAATATTGGAGGGTTAAATAAATATTGCATCAAACTTTTGTTGTTGCCATTATCTAAACAACAGCAGGTCGAATCAACTCCAAAAACAGTAGAAAGACAAAACTCAAGACCAAATGTAGAAGGGGCTAATGGAGTTGGTTTTGTTGATCTATTCCAAAAAAATGTTTACTGTTGGAAATTACAGCTCATTTTATAGGTAGGTTTACACATCAGCTGATACAAATCGATGGTTGGTTGGTTCATACGGTGGCCCAGAAGGGTCAACAAAATGCAAAAGCAAAAAGTTTTAACATAACTTCCTCTTGTGTTGTGGCATGTCTCAAATCTTGCAGAATCGTCATTTCAAAATGTTCTAAAAATAACTATAAAAATTCTTCAAATGAAAAGACCGCACCTGAAATTGGCCAATGCGTTTTATATGGGGTACAATGTGTGGCCAGTGTCCACAACCCAGTTGGAAATGAGAAGGTTGTAGAGACATCCCTCATTTTCATCAAGTGATCTAACTTACCCAGCGACTGCTCCTGATTGAATACCTGAGATAGGTATCACTAATAATTCATAAATACAAAAATAAAATGAAATCATTTGGAGTGTGTGAACACCTGGATGTAATATTGTCCAAGTGTGATTTCATCCAGATATTTACGCTGAATGAGTCACCTGTGGTGATTTAAATGACTGCAGCGTTTTCTCCCACAGATCATACATTTGACCCGACCGTTGGATTCTTGGCTGGAACACGTCAACTTCTGCACTCTGTTCGACTGCCTGACAGACGAGGAGGTGTTGCAGGTGTTTGCTGCTGCCGTTCTCGAGAGACGGATCATTTTCATTGCAGATGAACTCGGGTAAATTAACTCACACAGTAGACTATTTCAGTGTTTGGTATTTATCAGGACAGATGGACCTTGGTCAGGATGTCTCCTTCTTTTCTCCGGTTTATAATTTTTCTGGGTTCATCTCATTGAGAGGAGAACTCTCTGGAAGGAAGTGTAGCAATGAGACTCTTTCCTGCTTCTGTAGATGCATACATTAATGCAATATGATGTGGCATCAGATTTGTTGATGAAGATGTCTGTCTGTCTGTCTGCAGCACATTATCTCAGGTCCTTCATGCAGTAGCAGCCCTCCTTTATCCTTTCACCTGGCAGCACACCTTGATCTCCATCGTTCCAGAAATCCTGATCGACGTGGTGATGGCGCCCACCCCCTACCTGCTGGGGGTCCAGAAGCACCTGCTGGACCAGGTCACCGACCAGAGTGATGTGAGTCCGCTTTTGTTCATCACGTCTTTCAACCTTAATTTGTTACTCATATGTTTATGTAGCTCACTGAACAAAGTGTTGGGCAACTCACAGTTTTGTTTGCCTATGAACAACTAGTGACAGACGCCGAAGGCAATTATGAATAATGTTAATAATTTAGATCAACATGATCAAGTCGGGGCACCATCTGGTCAATAAGGAAATAGTAGCCAAAATATTTTCAGTCTCATTTATTGTTTAAAGACAATATTATTACCTGCTAAGGGTTAGTTATTGAATCCAGTAGATGAAGGAATACATTCAGAACTAATTATTATGATGTGAGTTTGTAGAAAAAGGCAGCAAGCTTTAAATGTTGTTATATTGAACATTTAATGAAAAAATGAAAGAACAAAAAATTTATAAAAATTACAAAAGAATGGCAGATTTAAAAAATTTGATTAAAAAAAATGTATATATATATATATATATATATTCGCATTTTATGACTTTATTCTTGTAACACTGTGACTATTCTTAAAATTTGTCGCGCCTTTAGCATGTTTTTAATAGGTTAGCATGAAGAAAAGAAAGGTAATATATAATGCACATTAAAGTTCAATATTTAAATTATTTACAGCAGTTTATCTCTCAAGATAAACTGCTGTAAAAAAGCCATGGTAGCGGGGAAATTAAACAACGGAGGTCTCAGTGGTGGTGGCATTTTCTCATTTGTAACTTAAAATATAAAATACACAAGAAGAAATAAATAATTAAGCATCCAATAAGTTTATTAGAGTTTTGTGTTTGAAAATGAATTTCGAACACAGCTACGACTCAGCTATGCTGGTCCAGTGATTCCTCAATCTGAGTTACTAACAGCTTTAACTTTCTTGTTGTGACAGCTGCTGCTGGTTGACCTATCGAAGAATAAGGAGAAGACTTTTCTGGTGACTGTGAGTGCTACAATAACTGCAGTATTTTTGCTTTAACTTCATCTGTAATTTATGAAAACTGTTAAGTCCCTGCATTTAGTGAAATCTTCCTGTTCAGATTGGCGATGAGGATTCAATTCTTCCCCGAAGCTTCAGGCAGAAATACTGGACGCGCTGAGTCAGAGGAAAAAGGTGTCAGGTGAGTGAACTCAAGTCAAACAAGAACGTCGGCATAGGAGATCCCTACATTTCTTTTCCCTTCTTTTCTTTCAGGTGTAGAGGAGGCCAAGAAGGTGGAGGAGGTGAACCGGGTGGTGTCTGAAGCCTTCCTCCACTTCTTTGTCAGAACAGTCGGCCATTACAGCTCCTACGTCAAGTACACAAAAGAAGGTCCTGGCGTATTTGAGAAAAGACGCTTCTACAAGGCCATCGAGTCCAAGACGACTCGACACTTTGTCAAGAAGTTCATCCAGACGCAGATGTTTGACCTGTTTGTTCAGGAGCTGGAACAGCAGCAGCCATCAGGGCGGCAGCAAGGTGAGAGCAGAGCATCCAGGCCGCCTTTCTTCATCACAGGTCCATCTTAACGGATGACAGTCACACATTAAGCTCTATAACCCACTCTCTTCCCCTGCCTCCTCCTTCTCACTCTGTGGATGAGCAAAACAAAGGAGGAATTTGTAAAAACGACCCATCTCTTGATCCAGCAGTGTTTTCTGTACCACTATCAGTAACTTGCAGGGGAGTTTTGACCCTCTCCCCTTTCCGCTCTGTTATAGATTTCCACACTGTCGCAGATTAGTAGCTTTAAGGGCACACCAATACTCAAATTTGCTATGATATCAACATGGGAACAGTGGTAATGGAAAGCCGCCAACCACACGTCACCTTAACCTGCACGCTTTATCATTTATTTCTCAAGATATAGCTCATTCAAGTCATAGATGATTAAATTGAAGGATATATCTGCATAAGTCATTGAGCTGAGGATCTCGTTCTAATAAACTCATATTTTGATTAAATTGTCAATCAGATCCATAACCTGCAATAGTTTACTTTAAATATCACACATTTTAATGATTAAAGTTTCAACTGTATATTTCTGCTGCACACTAATTGAAACTTTGTCATTTGCTCTTGCAGGTATATTTCACAGAAAGATCAATGAATATCAGAAGAAGAAAAACGAGAAAACGAAGAAACACTAGCTGACACTTTGGGACTCTGGGTGTAGATATAAATATGTATAGATATATAAATATTTCAAGACCTTCATAGGAAAAGATGTGAATATTGCACTGTGTTGTTTTTTTCTAATTATTTTTAAGTTTGCTTTTAAATAATTATGTTCCAAAGTGTGAATTACTGTATGACTGTGTTGCTGCTACTCACAGTGTCAAACACTGGTGTATGGGAGAGGTGTTCTCAGCCATGGCGGTGGTGATGAACAGGAAAATCATTTCCAATAAAGATTAGTTTAAGTCCACGGATCTTCCTCCTGTGATTTTAAGGCTTGAGGAGTTCAGTTTAAGAAGGCGGCTCACGTTTTCTGCCTCTTCGCAACTGAGCAGAGTCTCAGATTTCATCTAACAACTGACTTTTTGTGACGTCTCTGAATGGACACTTTGCAGAATTTCATCTGATACAAAACTGACAATAAAGTGAAACGTAAGCTGCTTTTGGTCACTTAGTTCCACAAACATCTCCACGTGAACTGCAGTAAGCGCCCAAGAGAGGAAGACTGTTGTAGGTCCGGTCTGAGTGGAGTCAGGTTTAATTCCTTCTGAGCATCTCAGAAAGTGGACTAGCTGTATCATCTGGACTCTTTTATTCAATAAAAATAGCAAAATGAGAAGGGTGCCTTTCATTAAAACTATTAAGTTTGCTTCTTTTAATTATTCTCACTCAAGATAGTAACATTTTATGAATCTATTTTACAGTTTATCTAAGCATATAGCTACATCCTGGGTCATGGACTTCACTGTGAAGCAGTTGGCAGGATTGTTGTGTCTGACAGTCCCATCCTGGAGTCCTTCTCCATGGAGTTTGCATGTTCTCCCTCTGCATGTGATGTGTAGGTTCTCCCAAGGTACTATCATTTCCTTCCACTGTCCAAAACCATGACTGTTTGCTTAATTGGTCCCTCCAATTTTGTTTTTCATATAAAATCAAGAAAACTACGGACAACCCAGAACATCCTCTTTACATAAAAAAACAAAAAAAAACAAAACATTGTCTTCAGTCGGAGGCTTCTTCAAATATGCTGTAAACAGGCAGCTCCAGGAGATCAATCCAGCCCACAGCTCTTCAAAAAACATTAGATTGATATGAGCTGCAACAACATTTAATTTCCCTTTGGGCTCAATGAGGTATTTTTTAATTTAATTGAACTGCAATGGCCTTTAGGTGTACGTGTGTGTGTGTGCGTGCGTGTGTGTGTGTGTTGTGTTTTGGTTGTTTTCCTACAGACTGCTGGAGATCAATAAGGGAATTCATTGATTGTACAGCTCAACTGCACAAAAACGATCATCACCCCTGGTACACATATGCCCTCTAGTGGTGTGCAGTAAAATAAACTGACTTAAATCTTTTAGTTTAGTTACTTTTTGGTTGCTAAGCCTTAGAGACTTTGTGAGGCCTTCACAACAGCAATGAAGTTGTGAAGACCTCACAATTTCATTGTGAGGCAATGGAGTGAACAAAGTCAGCATAAGTGATATTAACAGCTATTTGAAAGGTTTATTTCTCAAGCCGGTATGTTAGATTCTGACAACTATTGATGAGATTAACTCAGATAATGTATGTTAACTTTATTGCTAGGACATTAATCTTACCTCACACTCTCAAATCATTTGGCTCATTTTAGGAAGACTGTAATTGTAAACTTAATTGGAGCAACAAAGAGCTTCTTCTGACAGGCATTTGCTTTATAAAATGTTTTTCACTTAATCTTGATTATTATTATTATTTTTAATCTTAAACCGGGATTTTCTGTGCAATAAAGTATAACTTGAAATTCAGGCAAAGTATCCACACTTACAGTAATGCATCTTCCAACTAATCCTTCTGCCTCTTTTAGTGGTGGAAGAATGACAAAGAAAGAAAAAAACATGTATTGATGATCATTTTTATTATGAATGCATTTCCTTCTACAGATTGTTAGACAATTAAACATTTCATTATATGCCCCTCATAGCTATCAAGTGAACTACTTCCAGATAAAATAGTTAAAGATTCACATTTTGCAGTTGAAATATTGTGTGTATAATTTTACCTCCCAAATTGAAAGTAATTTGTAAAACGACAAAATTGATTGCATAACTTAACTCAGATTTACAGCTTTCACCTATGGAAGCCCGTTTCTGCAACGTTGATAAAATAATAATAATAATAATAATAATAATAATAATAATAATAATAATAATAATAATAATAATAATAATAATAATATTAAGGTCGTTATTTTGCTATACTATCTCATTATTTTGAGATACTATCTTATTGTACTGAAATATTTTATGGCAGAAACGATCTTCAAAACTTCCCCTCTCTTTAGTGTAGACGTTATTTTGTGATGTCGAAGGAGGATTCATCAAATAACTTTGCTCCAATTTTTTGAAATTCATCTTTCTACTTTTTTTTAAATTATTATAGTTAACTATTGTCCAGACATCTTTGCCTCACAAAAAAATTTGCTCACACCTATGTGCTGCCATTCCTAAGCATATTTGGATATTGTAAAAATAAATAAATAAATGCAGAGGTTGCGCTAACAAGTCAGTGTTGACAGGTCTGTCATCATATGACAGGGCGGGTTGGAGCCGCTAGGTGTCTTACTGAGTTCAAAGACCGGGCGAGCGCCGCCCTCATGCTCAGCAGAACAAGAGAGAGAGAGCAGCTACCGCACCTTCGATCAAGGTAAGCGAACAAAGACCTGACCGTGGAGAAACAAGAGGAAGGCGCTCTGAGTTGGCGTGATGAACTTTTAAAGTAGTTAACTGTCGAATAAAATAAAAGTTGTCTGTTTTCCTAGGTGTGCTACTGGGTAGCTAACGATTACCAGCTAACTTTCACTTAGCTGTTTGCTCAGAGAACTTTAACTTTTGCAGTTAACCTAAATAAACGCAGAGCTTCCCTTGGAGACTGTCAAAATAAAGGTCTAAATTAGGAAAGCATGGGATGTCTTTGCATGTCGGTTTCATTTCGAAGTGCCTTTCCGGAATCGTCGTTACATCTGCTGTGAACTTTAAAGCCAGGAACTTTAGAAGCTAACTAGCAAGCTAAACTGATGTTAGCAGGTAAACACAGTGGTTTCTGAACCTGGAAGTTGGTGAAAATATACATTTGTTGTCTCTGAATATGATTAAGGGTGCTAAAGGGCGTCAAATGGTGATTTGAAGTGCTACCTAATTCACGTTTATGAACTTGGTGGAGGAGTGTTTTTGGTCCGTTGCTACCGAAACGAGCTCCGGTTGTTAAGAGTGGCTGGCTCAGTTTTATTGTTTCCATACAGCAGCCCGGCTTCCTCCTCCACCTTATCGAGCTGGGACTTGGCTTGGTTTTAGTTTTCTTTTAAGAAGCCGGGCAGTTTCCAATAAAGTCGAAAAATAAGTGTGTATTTCCTGTTAAGGAAGCTGGGTATTTTTAGTCGTTTTAATTTCTGTAAGTGCTTCAGTTCCCACTAATTTAGAAGATTAGTGTTGATTTTCTGTCTTTTACCACTTTGTTTCTGTGTTTTCATGTGAAACTGTCTCATCTCTCTGGGATGGAGTTAGCAGCAGGTGTTGCACAAAAAAAGATTTCCTAATTTTTGTGTAACATTATTGTTTCATCTCTCACTATGTGACCAGTTTTTTTCCCCCTTCTTTTAACATTTGTCAGAATGTCTGATTTAATGCAGAGTTATCTGTACCTTTTTTGGTCTGTTTGAGATCTTAGCCTCGTTTCCAGCATCTGCTTAAAATTCTTCCCAAAATTGTTCAAAACATTTAATAGGACTGAAAGCTCATAGCAGATCATACAAGTGGATTTCTTTCAGTTTTATCTGAAACCAATTGGGTTAGCGGTCCCTGATCGAAACCTTTCTACATTTTCCAACAATTTGTTGCTAAATATTTCTCCTCTGCAGGTTTGGTGTTATGCTACTACTTCATTGATCCAAATTAACAAACCTACTGACCTCTATTGTTTTCCTTTGTTATGGCATTAAGAGTGGAATAGTTCAAGGTGTTGACACACCTTGAACACACGGTGGTGTTCACACCGTGGCTCTGAGGCAGAGCCACCGTGTCCCACCAAAATTATTCCTTTTTTCACATTTTTTTTCTGAAACAGTACGGGTTATATCCTAAAATATGGAATCAAGAAAGGTAAAAATGGGCATAAAACCTGTGAGGCTTTATCGCAGTGTTTATTAGGACAGTGCGGTCCTGGGTTTAAGTCCCAGCCTGGGGTTTTTTCATTGAGTTTGCATGTTCTCCCTTTGCATTCTGGGTTTGCATTCCTACCACAATCCAAACATGATTTGTAGGTTAACTAAATATTTTAAATTGCCCTTGGGGTATCAGTGAGAGCATCCCTGGTTCCATGTCTATTGTCCTGGTATTCTTAGGACTTAAATGGGATTCAAATAAACTCAATATACTCAATATAATTGCTGTATTATTTCATTGTACAGTTCAAAAAACTATCTTGATATTATGTATAATTGTAAAATGAAAGCTCTGGTTGTGAAGACCGCTGGTCTCCATTGTTCTCCTCACTTGAAGGTTTGTTCCCAGGCGAAGTATGGCGATGACTGGCCAGAGCTCGTGTGCTTCGATGAGTAACCACACCAAGGAACGGGTCACCATGGCCAAAGTGACCCTGGAGAACTTTTACAGTAACCTCATTGCTCAGCATGAGGAGAGAGAGATGAGGTGAGATTCAGATGTTTCAGCTCTGCACATGACGCTCATGCGTTATTACAAAATTTCACATGTAAACAATTTCTATGAAAATCCATCTTAAGTTGAAAGAAACATAGTTGATTTTTGTTTTGCTTTTTTAAGCTTAAACGAGAAACACGCTTCATCAGGATGTGGGCTATGTCATGATGAAGTAAGGGCAGGGCTGCTTCCTGTTGTGGCAGGTTGCATCACAGAGTACGCTGCTCATCATCTCTTTGGGCTTTTATTTATGCAATACATGCAAGAATTTTTTTTATTTTATTTCAAAATGTAGATGTTATGTGAACTAACCAGTGATGCTGTACTAAGAGGGCTGAAAGGGGTTCTGAAAAAGTACTTTAATAATTTATTTCATTTTTATTGTTTTATCTTTTCCACACTAAGTGAAAAATCCAGAAACTGTGTGAATAGCCATTGCAACAAGTAAAATGTTTTAATGCTTTATGGTGGAGGGAGGGTTGATGCTGTGGGCTTGTTTTACTGCCACCTAGAGTTGACACAGAACTTCCCAATCTTCTGGTTTTCATTGCTCAACTTGAAACACTTCCTGATTTCATAACTCTGTCCACCTCTTTTATAATCCAGATCAGTTGGTATCCAGTTAGATTATTTATACAACATGTTTGCGCAAATGAGTTTCTAAACCAGATCAGTGACTGGGGCTGAACATGACCGATGCGTGGAGGCTGCTGCAGACTGGAAGCAAATGGCTTTAGCCTCTGCTAAAAACAACCTTCAGAAGAAAAAACTATGTGCTAGCTAAAAAATATTGTCGTTTGGCCAATTGTCTGCACACAGACTCAATTATTACAGCTGGAAACTAGTGATCAGGCCTGAAATCTGAAATCAGACGTGAACCTTGAGAGCCATATAAAGACTTTTACAAAGTCGGCCTTCTGTCACCTGAAGAACATTTCCAGGATTAGAGGACAGATGTCTCAGCGAGATGTAGAGAAACTCATCCATGGGTTTCTTTAGACACATTCATTACTGCAACTGCATATTCGAATATTTTACCCAAAAAATCAACCAAACAGCTGCTGCTGATGTACAGCAGTGCTGTTCACTTTCTCACTAAAACCAGGAAGATAGAGCAAATCTATCTTCCTGGTGTAAATCTTCCTGGTAGCTCAGAGAATAGACTTTAAAATACTATTGTTAGTTTTTAACAATGTGGTGTTAAAGATTTGTTGTTGTATCAACCTTCCAGACCTCTTAGGTCTTCTGGTTCTGGTCGGTTCTGAATCCCCAGTTAAGTTTGTCTCTGGTTTCTCAGTCGATGACTGTGTGTTGTTTGTATAACTCTTTTATGGTGTAAAGCACTTCCCTGTATAATGCAGTTCATTTGAATGAACTTGATCTGTACAGGCAGCAGAAGCTGGAGAAGGTGATGGATCAGGAGGGGCTGGCTGATGAAGAGGTGAGATTCTACAACCCAACGCAGATGAATGCACATATTATGTATTTTAATTTGTGAAAGGTTAAATAATATATACTGGTTTGGACAATTGCAAATGAAGTTTTCATCATTAAAAATTCCAGTTGTTTGTGTATCAGGCATGCCAGTAATCGTTTGAACATTCTTAAAATGCTTGTTTTTCAGAAACGTATCCGGCGTTCCGAGCATGCCCGGAAGGAAACGGAGTTCCTGCGTTTAAAACGCACTCGGCTGGGACTAGAGGACTTCGAGTCCCTGAAGGTGATTGGCAGAGGAGCATTTGGAGAGGTACATTTTTACTTCTTCTGTCGATTGTGAAAAAGATTCGAGAACAAAATGTGTTAAAAGACCAGCAAAAAGCATGAGTAACAATGCAATATGCCCCTTCTGATCAGTATTTAGCAGATGTACCCTGGTAGGGACTCTGTTTGGACAGGCCTAATGCGCTACAGGCCCCATGTCAAACATTCATTTCTTGTTACTCTAGCAAAGTTGTTGTGATCCATTATCATCATGCTGAGCAACTTATTCTTGAGATCATGTTATCTGTAACAGCTTAGTCTTTTGTAGAGGGGACCTTTTGTTTTCACAAAATTGTTTCAGATCATCATTTGTGTTGTTCTGTCTGCAGGTTCGCCTGGTGCAGAAAAAAGACACGGGGCACGTCTACGCCATGAAGATACTCCGTAAAGCTGACATGTTGGAGAAAGAACAGGTAAACACACACACACACACACACACACACACACACAGGTACGTTCCTTTGCACCAACTGGGTTTAGCTGAAGCATTGGCTGTCTCCAGGTGGGCCACATCCGTGCTGAGCGGGACATTCTGGTGGAAGCAGACAGCCTGTGGGTGGTGAAAATGTTCTACAGTTTCCAGGACAAGATGAACCTTTACCTCATCATGGAGTTTCTCCCTGGAGGTACAACTTTGTGAAGATTTTTACAAAAAAAAAAAAGGAATGTCGATTCAATTGTATTGAACAATGCTAAATGCACTCCATAAAGTGACCAATAACAGCAACAATAATAGCTAAAATAAGGAATAATAAACACATCAAAAATATGGGACTAAATGTTCCAAGTTACTTTCCGTGCTCCTGTCCTCTTGAAGAGTGACAGATCCAGCATAGAAGTGTTTCATTCATAGGAAAAAATAGCTTTTCAGTTCAAAGTTTGGTTTTTCAGCTTGTTGAGGAAAGGAGAGATGTAACTGGATATCTGCACATCCTGCTGTCTGTTGCAGGAGACATGATGACTCTGTTGATGAAGATGGACACTCTGTCAGAGGAAGCCACTCAGTTCTACATTGCAGAGACGGTGCTGGCCATCGACTCCATCCACCAGCTGAGCTTCATCCACAGAGACATCAAACCTGACAACTTGCTGCTGGACGCCAGAGTGAGTCCAGTCCAACCATTATCTACCAGCATTACTGTATACAGAATTGAAACATTGTCTGTGATTTTTACGCCCTTTGCTTTATTCAGGATGAATTACCTCCTTACGATAGTAACTTTCGGATTATGCGTAACGCATACAGTGACACTGATGTAATGTGCAGCTCTACTGTTTCCAGCTTGTGGCTCTTATCTAATCCTATCTTTAATTCGTCCTGTGTTGGTTCAGGGTCACGTGAAGCTGTCAGACTTCGGCTTGTGCACTGGGTTGAAGAAGGCTCACCGCACAGACTTCTACAAAAACCTGAATCACAGCCTGCCCAGTGACCTCAGTAAGCAAAGTCAGGCAAAGTTTTACTTTACTTCTTCCAACCGTCGTTGCCGTCATCATTGCATCCTTGGCTGCTTGCATTTGTGCATTGTGTTTAATTTGATGTAGTGACAGACAAAAGACTAAGACTTGTAAACAGTGGTAACTTGACACCTTTATCAGACCTTTCCAAAAGGTGAGTATGTTAAGGCTTTCTAACATTTTTTTTTCATAAAATTTGCAACAACATTGCTATATTTCAGCTTGTCCTAAGAGGCAAAGTGCAAAAATGTTTTTTTTTATTGAAATAGGCCTCATCTAGTTCTTCTTATTTTTCTGCAACCTAAAGATGCGTACTTATATTTCTAGTGTTGTCTGTGTAACCAGCATGGCTGCTTTGCTTGTTTTTGTGCTTTCTGGAATCATTTTGAAAACTTTTTAGATTATTTCTGTTAGACAATTTGTCCTGCATCTTTTGGCAACTGCAGAAGAGCCAATGCTAATCTTCACTCATGTGTTATGGAAGAGAAAAATTTCATCATAAGCTTTATTTTTTCAGTTAGTCAAACAAGGCAAAGTGAAGGAAAACAATCTTGTTTTGTTAAAAAAAATAAAAATAATAAATTGTCTTTAAGTAATAGTGAGGTTGATCCTCAGAAACTGATGGTTTGTCTGTGCAGCCTTTCAGAACATGAACTCTAAGAGGAAAGCTGAGACCTGGAAGAGGAACAGGAGGCAGCTGGTAGGTCTGAACAGATCTCACGACACCTCA
This sequence comes from Poeciliopsis prolifica, assembly GCF_027474105.1. Classification (NCBI taxonomy): domain Eukaryota; kingdom Metazoa; phylum Chordata; class Actinopteri; order Cyprinodontiformes; family Poeciliidae; genus Poeciliopsis; species Poeciliopsis prolifica. The sequence goes on from NW_026562402.1 coordinate 4,227,658, forward strand.
TTTACATTTTGGTTGCATGTTACAGGAAGTGGTATTTTGTCTAGACTGTCTATAAGAATATGTGAATACCTGCTAACATGAGCAATATTGCGTCATTTATATGTCATATTGTTTTTAACCAAACCATCAAGCTACAACATATCATATCAAGGCTCCTTCAGTTCAATCATACAAATCCAATTGGCCCTTGTGACAAAACAGTGCATCAAGTTCACTTTATTCACACTTCCAGGCTGAACTGGTGTGTGTGTATGAGAAAGTAATCAATGTTTGGGTTCAAACAATTAGCCTGTGATTAGCCAGTGGCTGAGAGCAGCTCATGATCTGATGATCAAGATGCAGCAGCACCTGAAGGTAGCGAAGATCGACGGGTAGCACATCTCGACAGAGCACAGTTTAATCACGCTGTCATTCAATTACACAGCGACGGAGAGCAACCCCAACATCTGAAATCTGAAGCTGTAGAATATCTTTGACCCCGATGAGGTCACTGATGGAGGAAGTCAGTGTTACTATGGCGACAGACTTTTAATCTGGAAAGTTTCTCAGTTTTTACTTTATTTCCTTTAGGTTAATTCTGCAGCAGTTTCCTCCCACAGACAACATGACCTCTAAAGCCTCTGTAGGCCTGATGGTGTCATGATTATTTTGGTAATAGATGAGTCTGACAATTCAGTCGGTTATTTAAAAAAATGGCCCATTCCTCAGACTTTTCATCTAACCACTTAAGCCTTTTTTATGCAATATTAGAAATACATTGAGAGGTGGAAATAAACAAATAATTAAATTCCTCAAGAAAATAAACATTTCATTGTCTAAAATGCGATGTCAGAGCAGGTGAATTTTAAACCCCCGGTAAATGGCTCTTTTTGCATCACAATGCTCCAGTTAATGATTAATCAATTACAATTATTATTTTAGTAATTAATTAATCACGAGTAATCTGTTTAATCGTTTAAGTCCTACCCGTAAAGATTGTGTGCTATTACTGCAGCCTGCTGTTGACATGAATGAAAATGTAATTCTTCCAGCACCTGGTACCTGGTATTCCAGGTATCTGGTCACTTAAGCAAACATAAGTGACATCACTTATTTTGGCACCAGATAAGTGATGGGAACTTTAGGAATGTCTAAGTTCACATTCAGTCATAACTCTGAATGGCCTTTAAAGGACTGAATGGGATGCTTTGGATTCCTTGGAACTATGTGCAGCTTGTTCACCCAAAGAAGGAACTCAACAGACAGAATTGTGGTAGTTGCACCACACAATACTGTCTGTGCATCTTATTGTCAGGGAAACTTTGACTCATTACAGCTGTTTCCCTCCGCCCTCATTTCTAGTCTAAACTGCTTTATTATCTTGTGATAACAAATGTGCTTTAATTGTTTCCCTCTCATTCAGGCTTTTTCCACAGTGGGAACCCCAGACTACATCGCTCCCGAGGTCTTCATGCAGAACGGATACAACAAGCTGTGTGACTGGTGGAGCCTTGGTGTCATCATGTATGAGATGCTGATAGGTAATGCTGGGGCCGCCAGCCACTGTGTACCAGTGTTGTTGGGGTGTTATGTGACGAACGGCTGGTCTGCTGCAGGGTACCCTCCGTTCTGCTCCGAGACGCCTCAGGAGACCTACAGGAAGGTGATGAACTGGAGAGAGACGCTCACCTTTCCCCCAGAAGTGCCAATATCAGAGAAGGCTAAAGACCTCATTCTCAGGCAGGAGAACAGACCTCATTCACTTTGCATCACCTTTACTGAATAATGAGTTTCAGTAGAGGTGAAACTTATTCATTATTCATTTGTAAAAGAATGTGCCGTAAAGCGTTCCAGCTGCTGATCAGATGTGCGTGTTCAGGTTCTGCTGTGAGGAAGAGAACAGGATCGGGGCTGCCAGCGTGGAGGAGATCAAGTCCAACCCGTTCTTTGAGGGGGTGGACTACGACCACATCAGGTAGGACAGCTGGCCGCTCAGCGCCACCAAACACATGCTGATGTTCAGATTTTCAGCCCACGGCTCAAGACTTCTGTGTCTTCAGTATAATTGGGACTTTGCCGTTTATACATGGATGTCTTATGTTTTAGCGGTCAACATTAACACATGAACCTGAAAATTTCAACGTGTTAATTTTGCATAGTGCAGATTAATCAAACTACCTATTTTGACCTAAAAGCCTTGTTCAGTTCAGTAATGGACTCCACACACCAGGAGCGACAAACAACAGAGAAAGGTTGAAACTTTTTCAACTTGTGTTTTTGCATTAGCCAGTGTGTGCACGTCTACATGCACAAGCTCAAAATTTCACATGGACGAATTACGTCAGTCACTCAGCTGGATGAGGACAAGCGGCTATCGGCTCATCATGCATAATCCATAGGAAATTATGGACAGCTCCACTATTGTGCTCCCTTACACAAGCTAAGATAGTCGGTGGCCGGTTCAAAACATGTTCATTACATTTAACACAGCTAATCATTCTTAGTTATTGAGATTTCACCTTTCAGTTCAGATGTTGCAGGTGACCTTTAAAAATAAAATGGCTTCCTTTAAGTCTTCTTCAATATGAAAACCAGGAACTGAGAATCTTCAGACATGTTTAGTTTGAGAAAATAATACATTTTCTTAACTGTATGCACATTAAGAATGTATTCACATTTTCATAAAGCCGTGTGCGCGATTTTTGAAAATGTGAAAACCATGACGGTTTTTCATACAGGCTGGATTGGCACATGCCCATGGAGGCATCAGACAGGTGTGGCTTAAGCAAAAAGCTGAGAAAAAAAATAAACAAAACAACAAATAACATGCTTCATAAATGAATTAAGAAGTTCCTGTAAACAAATTGCCCCTAAAAAAACAATGTTTAGATGAGACAAAAGTGACTTTTGTCATCCAGTTTTTGGTAGAAAGAGAGAGAAAAGAGAAAACAGTGAATCATGTCGAGAAATTATTTTAATTTCTATTTTTGTGATAGAAATGAAGATATGAAACCCTTACGCGCAATTAATCGATTTATTGCTTATTGCAAGAAAATGATTAACAATTCTGGACTTGGCCTCATATGAAACCCTTTCCTGGCGATACGTTTTTCAGTCCGCTGTGCGTTTCATTTAATCTGATTGCGTCTCAAATGAGCTGTGTCTCCCAGTCAGCAGACCCTCTCCTCCTCTCGTCCTGCAGAGAAAGACCTGCTGCCATTCCCATAAACATCAAAAGCATTGACGACACGTCCAACTTCGACGAGTTCCCCGATTCGGACATCCTCACTCCAACTAGTAAGCCTCCCGTTTTCTGGTTACCTGATACACTTTGTGCCCGAACGGGAAAGTGGTTTACCCCCTTTCTGTTTGTGTTTTTGTTTTTTCTTTCCTTCAGCCACCCAAGTGTCCAATCACAGCGAGGCTGACCTGAAGAACAAGGACTGGGTCTTCATCAACTACACCTACAAGCGCTTTGAGGGTCTGACGGCTCGAGGAGCCATCCCATCCTACATGAAGTCAGGGAAGAGATGACTGGCTGGAAGCGGACCCTGAAGGAATGCTGCTGCTGTGTGTGTGTGTGTCAAAACACACACACACCTCTGCTCAGTTATCAGAGCAGCAGCCAGCAGAGAACCAACACAGCTCATCCTCCTTCACTGCTTTCCATAGGAACCTTCCTGGAAACTTGCTGCCTTCACTTTAGTCCAAGCTTCTGAGGGTACCTCTCCGCTTCCCGTTGTCGCAGACTGAACTGGGATGAGTCTGACTTTCTTCCTCTGCACCAGGGAACGGTGCATTTTGTCTCCAGGTAACCAGCATCATTACATTCCCTCTCTGTACCAGCATCGTTGGCTTGGATCTACCAAGGGCTCTTCCTCCAGACGGGAGCGTTCTCTCCTCGTCCCGCTCTGGGGGCTTCATCAGCTCAGACATCGTATCGAGTCATCGCTTTGAAGTGAACCGGGCGCTCTTCAGGGATTCTGTCCTCCTACTTTTCTTTCTCCACATCACCTAACCAAAGACTGAAAGAACTTCTGCTCCATCTTCCTTTTGCAACTTTTTCCTAAACTTCCAACTTTGTATTTTTCTAGGATCCAGATTTGCACGATTTTGCTCTTTAACGAATGCAAAAAGTGGGCGAATTATGCATTTTGTGGAACAAACACAAGGTCTTGTTACATTTTTGTGATGAAGCATGTAAACTTCAGCACATTAGGTGAAGTGGCTGAAGATCCAGCACAGCTAGCACCACCTGCTAGATCCTGCATTGTGTAAAAGCTTTTTAAAAATATCACCTTTTAATAATAAGTAGGGGGATTTCTTTATTTTAAATTGGCCAGTGGTTAAGGTGTCGCTATGGAAACGAGAGGCTTGGCTGAAGAAGCTCCAATAAAATAAAAAGGAAAAAGATAAATACTCTTCTACCATTCTTTACTTTCAAGAAGTGACGTCAGATCCCAGATCAGCTTAAAAACACGTGAATGCGTTTCAGTAAACGTACAGCTTAGCCTTGTTCGTCACCAGCAGAACTTTCACACACACACACACACACACACACACACACACACACACACACACACACACACACACACACACACACACACACACACACACACACACACCTCTGACCCTGCTGTTCAACAATTCATCGAAGGGATTCAGTTAATTTAAAACAGTTCATTTGACTCGTTGATAAATGTCTAATTGGAGCTAATTAATAAACCTGTCAAGAGATTTAAGAAGAAAAGAAAAATCGACTTTGACCTGTTTTGACCTTCGAAATGAATTGCTGGGTTTTATTAACCGCGACAAGTAAAACACGTCCAGTCAGGTTCCGACTTACTCACCCTGGCAGGTTTTGATTGAACGTAACCTTCTGGACGTCTCAACGGGACGTCAATCTGACGGAACCAAAGATTAGGGTGATGGAGCAGAGGACCGCCAACCTCTAACATGTGAAGCACATCCTTAAAAATCAAGAACAGATGGAGGCGAAAACATGCAGAAATATAAAAAGAGAAAGTGAAGGCTTTTCCACTGATTACCAAGTTTTTTCTTTTTTGTTCAACTGAAAGAAATTTTAATTTCATTTCCCGTTTTGGTGGCCCTGCTATAGGAAGAGCTGGTGCCAGCTTCCAATCATAACCCTTAAACCTAAAGCAAACATAAGAACTACCAGTAAATCTGCAGGCATAATAATAATTTCCAGCCTAACTAGATGTGAAATGAAACCCCTGAAGAAAAATTTTGGTTCCACATGCAGAGAGTTCCTGGCTCTCCTCTAGGCCCCGCCTTCTTTCTGCTGCTTTAACCGCTTGCTGCTCACAGTGTTGCAGTCGTTCTCTGCTGGCTCACGTTTGCTTAACTAGCTGGAATATCAGCTGAGAGTGCAGCTGTGTCGAGCTGTCGGGTCGCCTCTGAGAATCTGGACATTCTCAGAGAGGCGACTGTGCAGATTCTCTTTGGTTTGTTCCTAAGAAATCCTCCTGAGCATTCGCTTCAAGCACAGCAACTAAGATCCGGTTTGGATGTTTCTTTAGTAGCACAGGGCTGAAAACTTTCCAGTGAACACAATATCCAATATGCTGTCTTATTTTATTTTATTTTTTACAAATGAATGTACATTTTTGCAGTTTGATTTTTAGTTTTACTCACAGGAGTTTAACTATGTTGCTGTAAATGAAGCCTGGATCACGTATGTTTTCATTTTATTTGGACTTTGACACTTTAAGTTATGAGGCGAAGATCTGTCGAAACCCATTCCCGCCCGGTGACACCAGCAGACGCAGGAAGTAGGAAAAGCTTTTTATTTTTGTCAAATGTTTTGCGTTTTCCCACATAAAAAGTGACAAAGAAACCGAAATGAAAAATGAGAAGGTGACAATCTGATATAAAGAGAGAATGTTAAGTGACCTACAACAGAAATGTGTATCTTTTAGTCTAATTTCCAACTTTTTATTTTTTATTAAATCTATCCAGTCTAGCAGGAATGGTCTTCCATATCAATTGCGTTATGGTGTGTTCAGGTAGTGTGTAGATGGGAAGCAGCACATTATACAATGTTTTAGAGAAGCACGTGGTGGAGCTTTTTTTATTTAATTATATATATATATATATAAATCTATTTTTTAAACTGCTTGTGCTGTTGAAGAGCTTACGTGCTTTTCAGGCTTTTACCAAACAGCAACATGTGCGCTGAGAGCAATACGACACATGGAGTAATTTCTTAAAAACGTGTGGGTGAGATTCTAAGTCTCTGGGACAGGATAGCATGTGGGTCTGTGTGGAGTGTTTCTTTTTTTATTTTATTTTCGGCAGAAGTTGCTCATGTGTGCATGTAACATGTTGCGTCTGATGGGATTTGGGAAGTTGAGTGTACAATATTTAAACTACTTGGTATGTATTGTGTGACTGGTGTATCGTTTTCTGCTACTTGACAATGAATTACTCTGCACTTAATCTGGCCTCCTGTTTTCATTCACATGCTTTCTGATTGGGATCAGAAGTTACTGGCGACTCCAGTGTGTGTTTACATCACCAGACAGCAGTCATACGGATCTGACTGGAGAACCAAACACTGACTCTCACGGGCAAGTCGAGCCAATTTATTGACCCAAAGAATTTCTTTTTATTTATTATTCGCCTTCATATCCAACACATTAAACACTGATAATCTTGATATTACATAATCTCAGATTTTTTATCCAACCAAGGTGTTGGTTTCTGTTAGGATTGCTCAAAAACATAATGTGATGTAAATTTAAGGATCAGCTAAAGAAGAAAAAGTCAAAAATTGGTGAAAACCGTAATCAGGGCCTGGTTGTAATTGCTGAGCAGTTTGGAAAAATGAAAAGATTACTTTAATGCCAAGCCTCCTAGTGGTATGAATAATTGTGGACTTAACTGAAGGTCTAAAATTCAATCAGGAAGAGTCATATTTAGTGAACTTGTGGCCAACGTCAGCATCATTGCTATCAGCGAATTCAAAGCAAAACAATTTCATAAAAATGGTAGAAATGTTATTTAAACCAGAGTCACATCAGTACAAAGGCTCATTTATTTAAAATGTGGATTGCTCTTACAAATTAAAATATTTTCAACAAGAAAAAAGTCTTTTAGGAAATTTATTTTCTAAATGTAATTACTTACTGCAGAATGGAGTTTTTCATGAAGTATCCAAAGTTGAATAGGAATTTGAAATATTGGATTTTTTTCACAACAAAAACACAATAAGATCTGAGTTCATCTTTAATGTTACCATGACGCTGAAAATATTCCACAAGAACAATCCGTCAAACTAACCTCTTATGATTCCCTTAAAACTTGAAAAGTTTGTTTTTTAATTAGCTGGTCAAAGAAAAAACTACATTTATCAGAATCTTTCATGAATAAAGTTCCTGAGCTTCCAGCAGAGCTGATCCAAAAAGGGTCCACTTTAGAACTACAACAAGCTAAAACAATTGTTTCATCATCCATTCAGTATTTTTTTCTCAATCATAATGCTGACTATAAGCACATGCTCATAGCATAAATTGAGCGCATAAAATAATATCCAAACAAAACACACCAGAAGAAATGATCCGATGAAGTTGAACATTTAAATCACCGCTGGAATTCCCAGATATCAACATTTCCATCATCTGATTGATACAATCCAAACATGTCCTGTTCTCTTCAGGACAGACGGACGAGTCTCAGCAGGCTGGAGGGCTCTGTCTCCATGACAACTGAATACACACATTAGGATGAGCTTCAGTTCAGCTGTGTGCTCCAGCTGGACGTCTAGCTGTAGTTCCTTAGAAACACCAGCCTATGAGGCAAGAACTTCTCCCGGCACAAAGGACACTCGGCCTGGATCACACAACACACACACAACACACACACACACACACATTTTATACATCTCTGGAGAAAATTAAGAGGCCGCTGCATTGAAAACCTCACAGTTATTCCACCAAATACTGATTTGTGAACTCTTTCTAAATGAATCTAAACTTGTTATATTTGGATTATTTGAGGGCTAAATGCTCTGCGGCTGGATGGAGGTGGGTTAGCTGTGACGTCCAGCAGGTCTGGAGCGGACCAGAGTCTGACCTTAGTGTTGCACCACTCGGCGATGCACTCCCAGCAGAACAGGTGTCCACAGGGGGTGCAGGTGGAGTTCCTGCGGGCCTCCAGACAGAGGATGCAGCGCGCAGGTCGGGGCGTGGAGGCGGAGCTCGCTGGGGGCCGAGGACTAATTACACACAGGAAGCTCTTATGAAGGACTTCTATGACAATGTTTTCATTTAATTAACACATTTCTATCCAAAAAAAACCCTCTACAATGGCTGAGAATGGTTTCAACCAGGAAAGTGAGCGTGTGGCGTTGTGGCGCTCTACCTGAGGCTCCTGTAGAGCTGCCACTCCTTCCTGGCTCTCTGCCTCTGCCTCAGGTTGTTGAGCTGCAGACTCAGAGTGACGAGCAGCTGGAGAAAAGATACGCAACCCAGCAGCCGGTAGCTTCTCCTAATGGACGAGTCATCAGCGTTCGGCGTCGTCACACACAGCTGAACACACACACACACCACTGACAACTCAACATTTACTTCCCTATTGGTGTTTTGTTTTCGTCTGACTGAAAATATTGAAAGTTACATCCTAAAACATAACAAAGAGCACCGGAAGACTGAACTTACATGCAGGAAATAGTTTCTTTCAGGGGGAAATATATCGAAATGGAATCATATGGATAGTACGTTCAACCTCACGTTGAATATTTAAGTACATAAAACTAAAAACTGAATTTAATTTGAAAAAATACTAAAAATGGGTATGTCAAATATAATTTCAAGAAAATAAAGATTTTATACTTTCCATTTGAATTTTTATCATTTTATTCACCCAGTAATAAAAATTAATAGTTTATCTAACTAACCGATTAACAAAGGCTTAAAATCAGCCTCTGTCTTCTTTTGCTTTGGTCTGACTGTTGGCCCCGCCCACCTGGTCATGTCTGCAGGTTGCAGTAAACAACAGTCAATCACTGTTGCCAACTCAGTGACTTTATTGCTATATTCAGCAACATTTCAGATAAAAAAAAGTGCTTTTGACTAAAATCAGAATCAGCAGGTCAGGCTTTTTAAAAGATTGGAAAATCACAAATTTTCCAGAATAAATACAGTCACTGAACTCCTAATATATAGATAGATAACTGTAATAGGAAAATACCCCAAAACATTTAGGTTAAATCATTTACTGAATTCTAGTGTTAATGTAGAGATGGAAATCAACAGGACTGATGCTCTTTGGTTCTGACTCAGACTTTGTTTGATGGAAAGTATTTGGTGAGCAGTCAGTGTCTGGTCTGACTTACGTAGCTGATTCCAGCTGCTCTCTTGGACATGTGGTAGAAGGAGCTGCTGATGTAGAACAGAGCGACATGGAGCCGGTGCAGCAGGGCTACGCTCTGCTGCACCACAAACACGGCCGGTTGGCAGGCCTTCCTCTGCCGCTCCGTCAGCAGCCCCACCGCCCTCTGCGCCGCCATCCTGAGCCAGTGCTCCAGGCTCCAGGCCGCCGACGTCGCCTGGCGCCGCCGCGCCTCCGGCCCGCCTTCCAGCTCGTTCTCCAGACACACTAGGACCTTCTCCAGGAGGTACGGCACAAAAGCGTGACAGAGGACGAAGAGGCAGCGCCTGGCCCGGGACGGGATCCGCCAACGGGAGGGATCCACCTGGACGATCCCCACATACTCCTCGCCCAGAGTCTGAAAACCTGAGCACAGTCCGGATCCGTCGTTTAACCGGCTTCGTTCATTCGATGAGGTTATAGCTCAACTTTTAAATTAAATAACGACCTGAGAGCGTGGTTAAACAGTAGTAAGCCAAGTCTGACAGCAGCTCCACCTCCCTCCTCCAGTCCAGCCAGTGTTTGGATCCTGCAGAAAAAGAGGAAATAAAACAACTCTTCATCTGAAAATTACCAGCAACGATAAAACGTCGTTGTAAACCCGCTAAAAACACAATGTAAGGAAATGCTACAGTGGCCCCTTTAACTTTTCCACATTTTCACACAATATAAATATAAACATAAATATATTTCATTGAAATTTCATTTGAAAGACGAACACATACAATTGTGAAGTAGTAAGAAAATTAGACACGATTCAGAAATACGTTTTGTGTTAACATATGTTAAGAATAAGGAAGCGCAAACAGCATCGTAAGTCAGATTTCACAGAGTGCTGCTCAAGACGAGGCCGTCCACCCAAACTTCCAGGCTGAACAAGGAGAGAGCTGGTCAGAGATGCAGCCAAGAGGCCCACGGCGACTCTGGACCAACCGCAGAGATCCACAGCTCAGGTGGGGCAATCTGTCCACGGGTATTTACGTCTCAAAGGTCAAAAAGGTAAACTGTGGCCCCAAATCCAGGAGGAGTAGAAAATGAGGACGAAGTTCAAACCATCCCTTTCATGTATCACAATGAAAAAAGTGTCATATCCCGACTCTAATGTCTCTCTGCTCAGCTTTCTAACCATACAGAGAGTGAAAACAAAGAGAGCAGCAAAAACAAATTAGATGGATCAGCAGTGCTTCATGAGAACCAAAGACATTTGTAGTGTGGAATGTCATCTCTGCTGCCTGATACTGAGCAGTTACCATGTCAGACTGACAGACAGCAACAGTTTTCAGTCAGAGGCCTCTTCACATTCGCTGGAAGACTGACTGCTAGTGGAGACTCTTCCTCTCCACAGCCTCACCATCCACAACAGCTTTTTGAATGTGCTTGGATGACATGAAATATGACAATATGTCATTTTCCTTTGGGGTGAATAAAACAGCTCTGAATTAAACTGAAATGGGAACAACTCAGCATGAAACACCAGATATCAGCCAACCTGTTCAAACATCAGCATTGACAGCCATCCTGTGATCAAATCACGCTCACGTAGCAAGGCCACCATGTTCCCTTTTGAATGTCCTACAGACAGACCTACACTTTGTTCCCCAACAGAGACAAGAAAGATGAAGTTCACTAAAAAGTTTGTTGCTCCTTCTAGGAAAACATGACAGCGGGCTGACTGACAGTCAGTTTTCCGAGTAAAGCAGACAGAATTTCAGAAGCAGGTGGATTTCTGGCTCTGGCTCCAAACCGAGGAGAATCTGCCAGAGATCGGTTACCTGCGACGCTCTGGCAGGCTTCATTAGCGCTGTTCCTCAGGAGGCTCCGGTAGAATTCATCCTTCTGACTGGACCGGATCAGCTGGGCCTGGTTCGCAGGAGCCAGAGGCATCTTCCCCGGACCTCAAGCGGGACGGTTCGCTGCAGCACAGTCACGAACTCCGGTCATAGCGCCCGTGTAGCGGGGAGAACGCGTTGGAGAGTCTCCGGTTTGTATCCAGGCAGCGCAGAACGGTTGATATCACTTCCGGACTTCTTCTTCGTCGTTTTTTTTAACTGGCGGTTGGTAAACAGCTTTAGGAAACACTACCGCCACCAGCTGGTCAGGAGTGTGGACCAAATAACGAGTAGTAAAATAAAATAAACAACAACAACAATAACAACAACAACAATAATAATAATAATAATAATAATAATAATATAATAATAATAATAATAATAATAATAATAATAATAATAATAATTAAACCCTCAATTCAATTCAATTTAATTTAATTTCCTACAAAGGTATTAAATGACAAAAGAAGGATTAAGTACAGAACGAACTGTAAGCCTCTGGACGTGTAAGAAATAAACAAAGACAACTTTCCTGCTAAGGTTTATTAACAAAAATAATCCAAAACAAAAATAAGAATTAAACCAATTACCAATAAAAACAATGTAATGATGTCACAAGTTTATTCAGTGGAATTTGGAAATTAGGTCTAATTAGATGAAAGTTGATTAAGATTAGTTTGCCAAATATGTTGTGAATTACTCACACAGTAGCACCAAAATATCTAAGAATACAACACAAAATAACTTGTGTGTGTGTGTGTGTGTGTGTGTGTGTGTGTGTGTGTGTGTGTGTGTGTGTGTGTGTGTGTGTGTGTGTGTGTGTGTGTGTGTATTATAGTAATCTCATAGTTGAGTGTGAATGTGTGGTTCAGTCCTTCATGGCTGAGTCCAAACAGTGATTAGCGATAACCATCTGATCTGACAAGCCATTAAATAAGTGTACCTAATGAAGTGAGTACAAATGGTTTAACTCCAGAAGTTTGGGTGCAGTTTCCAAGGGGAGATGGTCTGCCATATTGGCTTTAACTTCAGGGTTTTATGGAGAATTCACATTTTTTTCAAAGTTCACTTTTCCCAGCATGAAGGAAACATGTTGTTACAGCCTAGTGCATCACATCTCCCTGGACTGAACACAGAGATGTTCCTCTGCAGGAAACGGTCAAGCCTTTTATCTTTGCCTGAACGTTTTGTTTTGTGTCTCTGCTCCATAAACGAATAAGTCAGGTAAATGAAGCAGAGGGTTAAATTTAATATCAGTTTGAGATAAAGTAAAAACATTAGTGGAGTGAAATAAAATAAGAAAATGCTCTACAGATACACAACCGAGCTTTCTGAACCCGTTGCAAGGAAATACTTGCTGACCTCTCTGTTAAATTACTCATACAGTCATTCTGAGCTGATACAGAGCAGCTGAGATCTGCTTGGAAAGTTGCAGAACCAGTTCTTTTGTCTTGTCAGAGCTGCCAGGGTGGTGTATTATAACCTCCATCCCATTCTAAGCCCATTCCTATCTTGTTGCAGACACTTTTCGGAGCACTTGAATCAACCCTTGGATCACGGCCCGTCCATCCCACTCATCAGGAAGCTGAACTTTGTTCAAAGCGAGGGGGGAGGAGTCAACGGATTGCCTTTCCCTCCTTCCTTCAACTTGGCAGCTAATTGTGAGTTGCTGCAGAGGAAAGGTGGAAGGTGTGGGAAGTGCTTCAGTGTTTGGAATAAACCGTCCATGGAACAGTCTATGATTTCATAGGTAAGGATCTCCATGTTCATCTCCGTGTTTACTCCAGTGAACATCATCATGACATGACATGTAAGTTTCTGCCTTAAAGCCTGAGGGTTCAGAATGCTTTACTGATCACAGCAGCGGTATACCGGCAGTGTGTACCTGAGCTCCTGCTGCAGTCGTGTTGAGGAAAGGTAAACCAGTCACTTCAAATTCTAGGATGTTTCTGATTCAGTATAAATGTGTTTCATTCACCATCTTTGAGCTTATCGACAGCTAGACAAGCAGGAATAACAATCATCAGAAGTTACAAATGTCTAATGGTAAATAATTTTCTAAATAAGAAACATCCATTTATCAAGAAACATGTGCCAGGAAGTTTCCTCCATACATTTCTTTGCTGACCGAGTAACTTAATTTTAATTTTAATTTTATTTTATTTGAGCAACACTGTAAAATTACATCCAAATCAAATGGAAAACAGTGATTGCATTGCCACACAGTGCTGTCAGGAGAATCCACGTATTAGTCAGAAAGACAACAGTCAACTCTGGGAAATTTTAAAGTTGGGAAAGTTTTAAAGACAAATATACATGGCTCTGACCGAATGCTTTTTAAAGTTGTTTAAGCTCTGAACGTCTAAAATGTTCGACTTTCTGGAGTAAGATCGATTGAAGAAAAACCACCAGAAGATCACATTTCACAAATTCACTGATTTGTGGAACAGGTTTGCATGCTTCATCACGTTACACTGATGGTTCCCAAATAGTTAATAGAATGTGGCAAAAAGTCCCAGGTTTGAATTGCCCATGAGGGACCAATGGATTCTCTGCAGATGTTTAGCATGTACTGCAATTGTGATCAAGTTTTGGTACACAGCTCCTCCATAAGACAAAAACAGCAGCTGCTATAGGGAAAGATGTCAAGTTTAAGCTGAAACTCATTTTAGTCTTTCCTGGCTCATGACTGAAGAGGACGTGTAAAGTTAGTTGGCTTCTGTCAGTTCTATGATAACAACATAGAACTGACAGATTCCTATAATCATAATAGGAATATTTCATTTTTGCCAATAGATCATTTGAATTGTTGCTCAATGAAACTTTAGCAACTCATACAGATCATGGTCCGTTGTGTCAGATGGCCGTACACAGTGCTTTGGTTCTGCAGGATGTTTCTTCCTGTTAAAGGGGAGTATGCAGTTAGTATGTGCAGGGAGAGTCATAATACAATCGACTATCTACAGCGACTACATGCTGATCTGGAGACTGTTCCAAGTCAACGACTCGATGCAAATCTGCTCTTGGAGGATATGCCACGCTGTAATTAGACAATAAGTTTTTTGTTTTCCAAAGATGGTGTCTTCATTTTAGAATTGAATTCAATTTAGTTTAAATATATATTGCACATTTACAACAGATATTTTCTTCACTCGTGTTTACAAAAGGATAAAAGTGTAAAATTCCAGTTTATTCCATTCAAATCCATGGAGCTGATGTGTTTAGCTCCAACTCCATGCTGCCTGTGTATAATTACAGTCAGCTCATTATGTAGTAACAGAAAAACTAACTCATTGCATAAAGCTATGAGTCGGGGGTGTCTACCCACCTTGGTGTAGTGCTGTTTTAGTGGCTGTTCAGATCATAAGCCACCCAATGGCAACCGACCTTTTAGTTGCCGTTGGGTGACTGATGTTGGGGATGTGTCTGGCTAAAAGCTGCCTGTTGTTGAAATCCCTCCCTCCTGACCTCATTGGAGCTGGCTGACTTGATGGAAAGGTAAAGGATACATGCCCTCAACCTTTAGTCCCTCAGAGGTCTGGCTGGTGTGAGTCTAATGGGTTGTGTGTTGGAGACCGTTCCAAGCACACAACCCAGTTTGGGGCTCGGCCTGCATAGCAATCTTTTCTGATGACTTACCTCATATGGCTTTCCTGAGGTAGTATCTTGTATCTGGCTGGCTGAGGATGCTGCACCCTTTGCTGGTGTTGGTGGCTGAGCGTTGGATACCTCCAATTAACATTTTTGCTTTCTCTCGCTCTCCCTCCTTCTTGTTCTCTCTCTGTCTCTCTCTCTCTCACACACACACAAACACACGCACACACGCAAACACACAAGAATAGTTCCTTTGTTAGCTCCTTCATTTTTGACTCAATTGAAGAGAGGTGCTGAGCCCGAAAACACAAAGAGGTTGATGTTGGTAATCTCAGGAAAATCGCCGTTGCTTTTACAAGAGGAAATGCACATGCTTCAGGAAATAATCTCTAAAATAAAACAAAAACCAAAAAGGATCATAAAGACAATTTCAACAATGACTATAAACAACATATCAATGGAAAGCAATATGAGAAAAAGCAGAGGAAGAAAAAAATAATTCTCCAGCAGCTGAAGCCCTAATGCTGCAGGGCTAAGCCAGTCTAACCATAAACTTTATCAAAAAGGAATGTTTTCAGACAGGATGTTTGCCTTATAAAATAAAACTGGGAGTTGGTTATGGAGGAGTGTGATAAATAAAGATTTGCCTCCTATTCTACTTTTAGAGCCTCGAGGAACCTGCAGTAATCCTGCAGTCTGAAAGGAAAGTGGTCCAATCAGACCTCTAACATAAGAAAGAGATCGATTATCACAGTATGTAAGAAGAATACTTTCAAATTGACTTCTGCATTTACAGTCAATGAAGAAAAAATAAATTATATATAATTTATATACATAATAATAATAAAAAATATATATAGAGATTTATATATATATAATCAGATTTATCAGAAAAACACTTCTTTAGTTATACATTTTTCTTTGTTTTTAATTGTTGCTAATTTCATGTCAAATGATGTTCCTGCTTGCTTTTGATTTATTTTATTTTTTCACATCCGCTGCTGACACCTCTGTTTGAAGAGATTGTATCATACAACACTGTACTAACAGGGTACAGAAACTGTTGTAGATTGTGCAAAGGTGACCTTGGCAAAAGGGAAATCCTGAGCAAGCCTCTCTGGCACATGAACAAACAACAACAAATACATCTAGAAAACTTGCCAGAAGGAAGAAGCGCAACACCTGGCAGAGGGAAGTTTTTCTGATGACCTCAGGAACATCTGCTTCACATGAAGCATCACCAGCTTGTCACGTCTGGGACTCAAGGTGTTGTTTTGTTCTGAACTTTGTTCAGAGCCCGTTACATTTAGTCAGGAGTCTTGTTTCAGAGCTTTTCATGAAACAAAAAACGTCTCTGTAAGTGATCTGCTTTAGGTAGCAGATTAGATGCAACAAACTCAAAAACAGCCTCCTGGTCTCCCAGCGTTTCATTCTTGGCTGTTTTCTAAGGTAGTTTCTGTTTGTATTTCTCAGATTATCTTGAGCATTGCAGGTCCACGTAAGCTCAGATCAGGTGTCATAATGATGTGAAGTTGTCTGAAAATATAAATAAGCTTTGACAAAGTGATGACTCTGCAGAAACAGTAGTATCTGCACTGTTCTCTCTGATCTGATGGCCCCTAAAAACTCATGGTCTGCTTCATGTGTGCTTGGACAACAGATTATTTGCACTTCAGGAAGTGTTTGTCAAGGAATTCCACAACTCCTATTGTCAACTTTCATAAGTGGAACACAATCTTTGAAGAAGCCATGTCTGGAAGGTTTTATCCTCCCATCCTGCCTCTTTGTCTGGCCACTGCAGACACATGAATCATGGAGTCTCACTCAAGTGCATCTTTTACATCCTGAGTAATTATGTTGTGTTAGACCACCGACTTCTTCTCTTGCAGCACCCGGAGTCAAGAAAGTCATACATCATAACATGCAGACAGTGCCTGTATTCATTGAAAATCTTATGTAGCCCCTGGCTTAATGTAAGCAGCCTATTTCGGTGAACTGGAGGCAAGAGCAGACCTGTCCCACATCCTCCATGCAGACTGTGAGGTTACCTCATCGGAGTTGTATAATCTGACTTTTATTAGGCCATAAGATAAAACAAACAAGCATTGTGTGCTGATAGGACTTTCATATGCTGCTGCAAAGACAGGGTTTTGCTTGTATGATTCCTCCAAATGTGATGTTTCAGGAGGCTGCTTATGGTCAGGCAGTCAGGAGGTACTTTAAAGCAAAAATCTAAATTAGTTCTTAGGTTTCATAAAACTAAGTTCAGAGATGGTAAAACTCAGAGCTTTTAAAATAATAAAGCTCTGCGGTGTATTGTGTCAATCTCAGAGGTTGTTTGGTTCATCAGTTAAGAGAACTGAGGCAAACCAAACCGAGCTTTAGATTGCCTTATTGCATTTTCACATAAAGTTGATTATTCTGACATTATTCTGAATTTTTATAGTTTCACACTCATTTTTTCTAGAAAAGTTGACTTTGCGAGGGTAAATCAGCTGCTGCTCTGAATGTCCCACCAACAATCACAGGCTGCCAATTTTGAGGTCATAAGACTTTCCTTTGCTTAGAACAGATGGAAAGCTTACTAATTGAGTTTGGCTACTGTATATTTCGTCCCAAAAATTTGTTGGCATTAGCATGGTCATATTAGTAGTGAAATATTATAGATAAATATAATGCAAATTCAAAAATGAGAGAGTAAGAACCAAAGGAGACAAGTCATGGACCAGACATAATGAACAATTTAAGCTGTAAGTCACAAGTTCTTCCTCCTCCTCTGCTTTTAGCAGTTTAAGTAATTCATCTGTTGCAGAATCTTCTCCTCCAGTTTGCTTTAATCACAACATATTGTTCTAAGTCGTCTGTTTCAGCTTTTGTTTAGTCCAAAACACAGAAATGTTTTCAGAAGGCTTTCCATGTATCTGTCGTCAGCACTAATTTTGTCAGTCCATTGGGAAACTGCAGTGCCGCCACCCGGCGGTCGTCACAACAGTCAGACTGATTGAGCTTAAACCGAATGCAAGCAGAGCAGCAATTAACATGTCTGCGGCGTGAAAAGCAACAGCAACAAGGATGAAAGTTTCTGCAGGTTCAAACATGACAACTGCTTTCATATGCAGAGATGGCACAGGATTTTCTTCTTCTCCTCTACATATTAGAGGGAATTATGATTCAACTTTATTCCAAACCACACATACCTTCACTTTTTCAATAAGTTTTAGGCTCATTTCATGACTTTTTCTGTGTTGCAGATTAGTGTTATTTTTCTGTATATATATATCTCAACTCATTTCCTACTTTTTATTTTGTCCATCCAGTTGGTTTGACATTTTCAGATGCACTTCGCTCTCCACAGTCTGTTCTGACCCCAGGCGAATAAAACCACATCTGACTTCTGACACAACTTCCTTTGGCTGTCAAATGTCTGATGCTGTAAACAGCAACAGCAAAATGAGTTTTGGGGATTTTGGATTGTTCTCTGTCATACGTTTGTGTTTCATTCTGCTTTAAATGTAAATTATTCTTTGTTAAAAAGAATGAACAAGTGATAAAATAACAGAGTAAGAGGCTCTGACATCAACACTAAAGATGGGTCAAAACACACTTTAAAGAAAACGTTGAGTACAGTTATTAATTTTATTTATTATTCATTTTTTACATCAGTAATTTAACACACAGATTGTTTTTAATTTTGACACAACCAGGAAAAATGTTGCCAGGGGTCAAGAAAATCCCCAAAAAACCAAAACAATTAAAGCTTAAACTAAATCCTCAAACAGTGCCAGTGTTGGTTCTTCTTATTGGTCATTTTACAAGGAAGTACAGGCTGGGAAATCTCACATTAGCTCAACATGGCAGAGTTTGTTTACAAGGTTTGCAAAGTAAGATGGTGTGAACAGTAGCACAGAATCAGTGTAGGTTTGCAAAGCAGGTTTCAGGATTCATACTGACTCCTGCATGTGTGTCGAAGGCGTTTTCAAGCCAACTTTCTGTCCGGTTTCTGCTTAAAACTCTCATGTTGGCTCCACATTGGGCAGTCACCCACGGCAGCATTTTGTCAGGTAGTGACATTTATTGTGTACAGTCAACACTATATGAGTAGATAAGACAGGGAGGTAATAAACAGGACGTGCTCAGTGAGAAGACTGGGTCGGTACCAACTGGGCCAGGAGGTTCTGTCGGACATTTAACTCAACGTGGATACGGCAACGACCCGACAATTTACTGGAGAGTTATTAACTGTGTGAAGAAGCTGACTAAGCAAATGACAAGACAAGCAAAAGGCCCATTGAGCAACTAGTGGTGATCAAAATACAGAATTAAAAAAATGTAATTAAAAGGGATATTGTTTTTATTGGTCAAGCATTTATTTCATTTAGTGTTTGGTTAAAAACAATTCATTTAATTCATGACTAATACTACTTTTTTTTTTAATTTAATAGATTTAGGTCATAATAATGCCTCTTAAAGAGCAACGCAATGCATGATGGGAGCAGAAAGTTGATGTTTGGGCCTCTACCAAATCTTATCTTGTTCTCAGTCAGTAGTTCTGAGAGTCTGTTCCACCATGTGAAGGATTGTTTTAGTTTTTCCATAATCCTACTCCCAATATTCTGTCATATTTGATGGATTATAATTATGTGCTCTGATGCGGCTTGTTTGTTCGATTAACAGAATATGAAAAATAACCTATAAATGTGTTTTTCAAATTTTCTTTGTCTTGGTCTGATCACAGTCAGACTGTATCGGCTGTATCGGCATTTTATAACTTTGTATAGTTAGTCTGTAAAAAGTGTCTCACTTGGTGAATTAAGTTACAGAAATAATTCAACTTTTTAATTATATTCCAGTTTATTGATTATGACTATACAGATTCCCAGTTTTCACCCACTCCTCTCTGAATTCTCTTGTCTTATCTTGTTCTCAGTCAGTAAAGCTTCATGGTTTTGCTTTTGTTTCCCTTTTTGACAGTCATTTTGTTTAACAATTTTCAAATGTTTCTGCCTGCAAATGAGGTCTTATGGCAGGGACTGATAATATTCTTGACTTTTGTCGGTTTTATTGTAATTGTGCATTTTCTTTTTTCTGCAGACTTTAATATTTTCCTTCCTGTTGCACCAATACATTTACCTACACGTCTAAAGACTCAATCAAATTAAAAGTGTTCTGTGTGTTTTCTGAACCAAACAGAGACGGTCACCAGAGCTCAGGCAGCTCAGAGATCTGGTGTGACCTGATGTGAAAAGACGCTTCTGTGTCTCTTTGTGGAGGAGTTTCTTTTTTCTTCCCAGCTGGGAGTTGATTTGTAGCAGCTTTCAGCTCAGTCAGTGGGGATTTAGCAACAGTGAAACCAAAAACCGTACCTGGTATAAAGGGCAGAGAGAGAAAAAGCCACCTGTTACTGCAGCTGAGCTATGTGGGTTTCAGTTGCAGAATAAAACTGACTGAAGGCTTCATTAAACCAGGTCGGCACCATCTTCTTTTTGCTGCTGAGATAGAAACACTCAGTCTGCGATAGCTTGGTGAGCTCCAACATGCAGAAGGTTTTAGAGCGAGTCGATCCAGAGGATGATGAGCACTGAGTTGCTGGGGAGGAGCAAACAAGCTAAAGGACAAAAGAGGTTTGTTAATAATGAAAGGAAGGTGTACAGGTTGTCAGTGTGACAGAGGTGGAAGTAACGGGATTTAACCAGAGGAACCAGCGAGGACTGAGAGCAGCAGAAGTGTTAAAAACTGTGGCCGACAAATTTCTTTGTTTCTCTTGGCAGACATTTCTCTGAAAGACACTTACTGCATGGAGGATGCTTATTGTCCTAAAGTTCCCCAGGGCCAACATGAAAAATACCCAGAGTTTTTAACTCCCATTTGTGTGTGTTTAAGACACTTTAATTGTGTTTTTCAAACAATCAACTCAGCTGAAGAATTTGGGAGCGAAGCCGTTGGTGCACTTAATACCCAGTCCGTACCGCTGACCGAGAAAATGTAAAGCCCTGCAAACAAACGAACGAAACAATTGCTAATCAGCCAAACACTGTTAGCAGCTTTCTCACTGCATCCTCGTGTGTGTCTCCTTTGTGAGTGTGTGTCTGCACTTGCCTGTTGCTCATTCCTCTGCAGCTTAGAAAAACAGTGAGTGTGCAAGCAGGTAGTCACAACAATCAGAGCTACAAGCTGAAACCCTCTGAAGCTGGCTGACTCTCCCTTAGACGGCACCCCCAACACATTATTCTAAAGCTCTTCTACTTTCAGAATCTATCAGTAGCCTGTGTGATTGATTGGACTGATGGGACCGTCATCATCAGGCTGTATGGAACTGCTATTTCTGTATTTCCTCCTCAAATCAAATGAATGTGAAGCCGTCTTTCCCCTTGTAGGTGTAGTCAGTGCTGAGGTTGTGAAACAGAGGAGCCCGACCATGCTTGAGCTTGCCTGGAAGTTGTTACACGGTGCAACAAGCGGGTGTTGACCCAAGAGTTTCAGAAGCTTTTGTTCCAGGTGACAGCCATTACTCTTCGCAACAGCCTTGCTAAACATGTGGCGGTGGTGTAAGAACCATTACAGCAGCCTGGAAATCTCTCTGGAAATGACGCATCCCGCCGATAGTTAAATAACGCAACCCTCTTCCCCTGATGATGATCTAGAGATTATAAGAAGAGATAGGGAAAAACTGAAGATGCAAAGTTAACCAATATGTTTCTGGTCATCCATCAATCTTTGATTAATGGATGACCATAGTTAATAAATCATCTTTACAGCTTATACAAGCTGTGATTTTTGGTTAATAATTCCTTTACACTGAATGTCCTGAAAGCTCTTGGGTGCCAGCAATTCCCAAGTAGCCTTGTTCAATCTCCATAAAAACCCTGCTGAAGACTTAAAAGAACCTTAGTTGCTGATTTCAAAGGAATGACACCTTTGATAAAAAATATGTAAGCATGTTTAATTTGTTTTCCTTTCTTTCTTAAATAAATATATATTTCTTATTCAAAATATGTGGCGAAAATATAAAAAAAAGGGATGTAAGTGCATTTAATGTCATCTATCTAGGACAGATGCCGTCTGTTTGGATCAGAGCAGGTTTGCATCCAAAATATCTGCCAGTTATCAATGTGGCCCACATTACACTACATAATGCATCATCTTAATTCAAGCAAACTTGAGTTCAAAATACAGACATCAATCAATAAATAATAATTCTCTAACATTTTACTGCTATCTGGGACACGTCACATCACTGTGTGCGTTTGTTGACTCAAATAGCTGTGTGTTACAGAGACTGACATCTGCACCAAAGACTGTCTTAAAACAAGCTGAAGTGTTGCACATGGATGACACACAGACACACACAACCAGTCCTGTGTCCAGGTGGGGTGTGTGTGTGTTGGATTCCGGCAGGAAACGTGCCCACACCTGAATGCTGACGGACAACCTCCGTAAGACAAATCCCAACATGTTCCCCAGACAACCTTCCACTTCTAGCTGACACCCACACCACACATCATTTAAGCACTATAGTCCACCCGTTTCTTTAGTCTGTAGCAGGGTGGCATGTCTCATGAAGTGGTTTTACTGGAAACCTTCCCTCTGGGAGTTACCTGCGTTCTTGTGTGTTCAGCTTTGTGTCGGTAGATTCTCCGGAAGGATGATTGCAGGAAGGTAGGTAAAGAAAGGAAGCTAATGTTAGAGAGGTGAGGATATGCATTCAATCCAGGTTCTTCTGTCTTTGAATACATTTGGACCGTTTCCAGTTTTGTGAATGGATTTTCTTCAATCTGGTCAGATTTTCACCTTGATTAATGTGGGCTCCTAATATCCACTAAGACATAAAGTGTAAAAGAGGTGTTGTATTGCTAGATAACCTTGAATTTTCTCTGCATGTAACACAAGAAAACTGTAACAAAGGACATATTTTGGATTTGATTATGTTGAAAAGTCTGAGAAGATCACTGATGTGGTTGATCACTGTGTCCTGATTAAGACAAACATCTCCCACGTAGCACCAATAAAACTTAATAAGAGACCATTTGAAGACATTGCATTAACAACAACACAACTTTTCTAATCGAGGTCTTACATCATTACCCACTCTGCCTTTAGCCTCTGTTGATGACCTTTTAAATAGTTTTAGCTCCGTGACCATAATGGATGGTAGATCTAAGATTATGAGATTCAATCTAATGTAACTTAAGGGCAGATGTCATGATGTGCTTACCATCTTTCAGCATTTTGCACAGAGCCAATAACGCAACACAGCAGCCACAAATTTTGGCAGCACTGGAACCCCGTATATTGCAGTCCGTGGAGGCTCTGGAAGCATCTGTGTCACTGCCTCAAGGCTTTCAATTAAAAAGAAATCAGCATGGAAAAATGCCACAATGTTGTTATTGCAAAGCTAGGCATTTGATGGTGTTTGTGTAGCCATGAACAGCCATGAATGTTAGCTGTTCAGACCTTACACACAAGCGTAAACCTGTACTCATCCAGTTTCTACCTCAGCTGAAGTACAGCTTTTCACTCGGAGTTCATTTCCTCTACAGCCTCATGAGGGTTGAAGAGACCCTGTTTTTTCCCACTGTCTGTTAAAAAAAAAAACAAAAAAAAACAAAAAACAAAAAAAAAAAACAAATGATGTTATCCCCTTCCAGGATTTTAGGAGAGTTTTGTATCCTTGAAACTGAAACTGAAATGACAACAGATCACTCCTCACGTGTTTCGTGAAAGCATGTTTTTGTTTTACTTGTTAAAAAGATGTAAACGGACAACCATGTGACTACAACAACTAACATGGAGTCATGAAGGATTTGTTTCTATAAATTTGTGAAGTCCAGTTACCTTCTACTAAAACACTTTGGATCGTTCTGTATGGTCAAGAATCTACATCAGCATACCAGTATTTTCAAATCCCCTTAAGCTCAAAAACATAACAAACAAATGAAAGGCCTTAAATCAGATAAAGATTAGACGACCTTGAAAGAAAGAAAGAAATGTATTTTCAATTAGTTGTTGGACAGTTTTCAGTGTGAAATAGCAGAAAAGTATTTCTGAGACACATTTACAGACTTGATACTTGAGTTTTGGAGAATTCAATATTTGGGGAAAAATTGGAACCTCTGTCAACATTGTTGAGAGATCCGGTCTGTATTCGGAGGGATTGAGGGCTCTTTGAGAAACAGACTTCACAACACACTGGAGAAATGTCTCCAGTTCTTTGACATTTATTTTTGCAAAGTGAGTTGGGGTTAGGGAAACAAATGTGTGATACTCAATTCAAAATGTTGTTTATACTAAGAAAAATCTATCAGAAGTGTGTCTCATTTTGATCTCTGTTTTCTTTCTTTCTTATATAGGAGAAGGGAACTGCTTGAGCTGCCTGCTTTGGACACAGATTACCAACGGAGGTCTTGAATGACGGCATCTAACAAATGTTCAGCAGTCATCCGAAAGAACTCTCAAGGAATTGCTTTTGTTGCAAATTAACATTTCAATGGAAAAGTTCAAAAACTGGATCAAGACTTTCTGGATGATGATTGGCATGTTTTGCTCAAAGAACCTTTACATGTAATTCTTTTATTCCATATTTTCTATTTCAAAACACCTGCCTTGGAACTTATTTGGTAAATCTAAACTTCTCCAGGCTCCTCGTCCTGCTTAAAACTTCAGAAACCTCTGTGTGCGTTATTTTTCCCACCTTGATTCCAGATTTAAGAGAACATTTTTGAAAGCGCCGCCCTGTGTTTGCTGGGTTAAGGATTGAGTGACTTTTGACATTTTGACTGGATCACACTGTCCACATGTGCTGACAGGTCATTAGGGGTGTGAAGTCAGCAGCCACACTTCCAATCTGATAATAGCGTTTGACCCCTGGTGTCACAGAGCTGCCAGTCATACTGTACGTCAGCCATTATGGAAGCTGTGGCAGCTAGAATGGCCATGGTGACCGACTCGCCCAACCCGTCGCTGAAATCGAGGACTACCGTGACAACAGATGAAGACTCTTTTGTGAGCACCGTCAGCCTTCCCTGCAGCCACTTCCTGTCTGCAAACTTCACTGCAGTGGGTGAGTGTTTGCCCATCTGACCTGCTGGTGCTTTGAGTGTGATGATAAGTTCTTGCTTCTCTAATTGAGCAGGACAATGTGCTAAAGCTCTTTCTGTGTGTGTGTGTGTGTGTGTGTGTGTGTGTGTGTGTGTGTGCGCGTGTGTGGGTGTGTGTGTGTGTGTGTGTGTGTGTGTGTGTGTGTGTGTGTGTGTGTGTGTGTGGGTGTGGGGGGTGTGTGTGTGTGTGTGTGTGGACCTGTGAAGTTGGGTTCAAGCTCTTGTTTAAGCTAATCCCGTTAAGATAGTTGGAAAGCAACACAACACCTAGCGAGCCTTTTGTTGCGTTTAAAACTTGATGTGAAGCTTTTAAACTTCAAATCTACATCATGGAGCAGATGTTGAAGATACTAGCTGTTTTGTAGCTGTCTGGATGACAGCCATCTTGATGAAATCAAGCTAAAGTTACTGGATTTTTAAGTGTTGAAAAAAGCTGAAGCTGTTGACGTGAATACTTCTGTCTCCTGGAGCCTTCCACTGGTCTAACGATAAAGTTAAACGAGTTAACTTTATCTTTTCTCTTGTGCCAATAGCTTCTGAAGTGATAGTAAGAAGTTTTTTTTTGTTTTTTGTGAGAGGAAGTAAAGGCTAGTGTGTCTGTAATGTGGGAGGAGAACCAACCCAAAACAGTCTTAACTGCGTAAAACAACAAATCTGGACACAGTTGGGCAGCATGAGGTCATTCCTGACCCAAAGATGGCTGACAGCCAATGAAAAAGGACAATGCGACAGAACATCATCTAACAGTTTTATATTATAAACATAAGCGCAAAACAGCAGTTAGCATCATGCTGCCAAATGTTTTTGTCTTTTTTTTTTAGAATTCTTTATTTTGGATAGTCTTCATAACAACATCAACAGATTAAATAAAAACTTATATGAATCAGAGATCACCAAATATTTTTTGATACCAAACGTTTATTTGCACAATCCAACACTGTTTATGTTGCTTATCACATAGTGCAAGATGATTATTTTCTTTTAGCTTTTCTTAAAGAAGCTGGATTAATTTTTCACAGCTGCAGTTGAACCTTCTACCTCCTGTTAATGAAGGCATCGACTGAAGGCATCAGCTGCGCCGCTTCTATTCTCCCTCTTTGAATGCGTCTGATTGGACTCTACATTTCTCTCTGTGTGGTGAGGTCAAGAGGTCAAGGAACTGTCAGGGCTGCTGATGCTCTCTGCTGGAAAGACTTTAAAATCAATTCATGCAGAGAAGGTCAGAATCAGAGCTGAAAAGCTTAGAGGGACGCCTGGTAGATGTGGGGCCTAACGGTTTACAAATATGAACTTTGCAGAACTTTATTTCAGTTTTGGCTGTAACAAAGACAGTGCTAACAAACAACATGGTCAGTCTGAGTGTGATTACCTTTGTTCTCTAATACAAACACATCTCTGTTCCTGCATCATTGTTTCGGCCTTCCCGATATCTTTCCTACCGTAGTCACTTATGTTTAGATACATTTCTAAATGATTGCAATAATGAAACTAATATAAGTGTAGAAACAGACGAGGTCGGGTCAGACAGCAGAGTCATTTCAAATGCTGCTCTTTCAGACAGGCAATAGTTTTTGTGACAACAGTTTTCTTCTCTCAGCTTTTCACTTCTTGACTTTTGAAAGCAACTTGTTCTCCGTCTGTATATCATAAACTACTTTTTGTATCCTGATTAAATTACTTCTCAAAGTCCTCGGCCACAGTTTGAATACTGTGCTGGTATGAGGAAACGGTTTGATTGTGTCTGAAACAAAACTGTGTCCACAAGAGCCTCTGATTTCAATGTACCTGCGCATAATATTGTTGAGTGTGAGTGTGAATGAGTGAATTCGGGGTCCTTCGGAGTGAATTCGGGGTCCTTCGGACCAGGTGAAGCATCCATACAAGTACAAATCATTTACTATTTACCAAGTGATATCAAAGCGCTTTATGCTCATGGACACTTAAGTCCTGCTATTTTAATAAGAACTGATTAGTAGTTTGACCTTTCGTTTCATCAAGGGTTTCATTAGTTCAGAAGAGCCGCACGCATCAGCAAGACTCAAAGAATATAAAGTAAAACCCTGAACTGCTGCTTAATCAGGCAAAAATATGTGAAGACATTGGAGAGCTGAATGCTGCCTAAATAATGAAATCACTGTGAAGGTCAAGGAGGCAGAAGTAGCATTTGTGGTCCT
Organism: Poeciliopsis prolifica; assembly: GCF_027474105.1. Lineage (NCBI taxonomy): Eukaryota > Metazoa > Chordata > Actinopteri > Cyprinodontiformes > Poeciliidae > Poeciliopsis > Poeciliopsis prolifica. Next base: position 4,254,721 of record NW_026562402.1, read on the forward strand.
GGAAAGACGGATTTTCTTGCTGTTGGAGTCGCAGTGTTTTGTTTGTCTGCATGGCTGAAAAGGACACAAATGTCAGTCAGCAGCAGTCAGAGAGTCTGATGTGGAGTCCTGCTGCAGGAACATCACAGGGAGAGCAGAGCATGCCCTGAATACACTAATACTCCCACTGTGGCGATGTTTCAAATGATGTTTGTAGGCAGAGGCACACTGGAGAATATTAACAAGGAGGAATCTAATGACTGGAATTAAAGGAACAAAGAAAAACCCTTCATTTTAGATAATTACTCTAAAACGATAGAAACTGAATATTTGCCATGTGCTCAAGGCAAAACATTGTGATGTTAAAGAAAAGGAAATATTCTCAGAGTAAAGTCAGAGCTTTATTGTTCTGTGAAATAATGTAAAAAAGGAATCAAGGAAATAAAAGTGAAAACAGAAAAATATTGAGACACACATTTTGTTTTGTATGGTGCAACAGCAGAAGGGATTCAGATTGTTATTCATATTTAAACCAAATTAAATGTAACTTTATTGTCATGCTTGTTGGTATTTACCAAGGAGAATGCGTTCGTCAAAATGAAACTGCAATTCTTTAGGATGATTATTAACCTAAATGATCACAAATTGTGATAAACTGACAACAGCAGCTTGTGTAAAAGGATGAGCAGCAGAAGAATAGGTGAAGAATAGTTCATCCTCCACTGACTGACAATCTATTTAATTTCAACATCCTTTTTTTTTTTTTTGTCTAAATATGATTTGAAGCCATGTGTGCACATCTGTCAAAATTCTTTGACTAGTTGGAGGTGATGGCTGCAAGGTGCGTGAAGAGCGATGGAGGACATTTGCAGTGTTTACCTCCATCCCAAAACGTCCAACTGCTGCCTGTCCGCCTCTGATGCTGCTTCAGATGTAATTAAAATCCATCTGCCGTGTCTCAGCGCTGCTGGCGGCCTGTCAGTCTGAGGCTGTGTGCTGAGAAGCTCATGTTGACAGAGCACAAAGAGAACGAAGCCACGGAAAGTTGAGCAGCGCCGAAAGCAATTTCTTTCAGACTTAGGCATATCTAACTCAGCATAATAGAGCTAAATGAAGGCATTTTACATTTTAATTGCTAACTAACTGCTTGTTGTTGTGTTCTATGGAAATGTGGGATCAGAGGGATTGTGTGAGTCAGCGGTTCATTGTCTTACCTTCTGCTTTGTGCTTGCATGTCCCAGAATTGGCCTTGGTTGTGGCCTTTGGTTAATTTAAAAAAGTTGCTTTGTTTTGTTTATGCCTTTCTGATTGCAGCATTCTTATGTCAATTTATTAACATTTATATTAGTAAATGTTATTTTATTAATACTTAACACCCCGGATGGAGCAGCTTGTCAACTAATAAGCAATTTCCCCTTGGGAATCAATAAAGTATATTCTATTATATTCTCTTCTACATTCAGGACTGGAATTCTATGATAGGTGCCGCCATGCAACTTCTTCATTGCTTCTTTTACTAATTCAAAATATTATTGTTTTTTTTTTTTTATTGTTATTATTTCTGCAATAAATTTGTAGGATTTTATGTGATTAACTTGATTTACTTGAATATGTTGTATTACTCTGAGAAAGGTTGCAAAGCTGAGTTTCGAATGTGTTACAAAACAAAAACAGCCAGATGGAGGCAGTGCAACTCCCTCAGTTAAGCGCCTATTTTTTAAGTCAGACACTTCGCCATCCTAAAACCCTCTCAGCGTAATTTGACAAAAGAAGGGAAAACACCGATCTGTGATTAAATAATTCAGATTTCTCATGATGAAAGGCTGATTTGATGAGATTCATCGCTCTGCCTTCTCTCTGATTGAAGAGCTCCAGGGTTAATGAGCTGCTCCCCTCAGTGCCTGACCGCAGCAATAAACCGTTTCTGGAAGCCGCTCTATTTATAGTGATGGTTTAAATGCAAACTGAAATTTTCTTGAATTTTGTTGCGCCACAAAGATTGGGATTAGGTTGTTGCGATGCGTCCTCATAAGCCTGATTCAAGGGACAGAGAGGTAACCTGTCAGGACCTGGGATGTTTTGAGTTGTTTTGATTGATTGATTCTAGTTTCACATCAACTCTCTACTTCTGGCACTTCTGCATTTGGGCCCTACTTTACCTGAACACATCATGACAGTATTACTGATATGCAAACAAACTGGCAACAGATTGTGTTTTTGTGACACCCTTTTGAGCTTTCTGACATTTTTAGATCCAGTTAATCCTTCCCGTAGAATCTGTCTGATGATGACTGGCGTCACCAACTCTGATCTGGTTCTGAACATTTTCTGGATCATTCAAGTGCTGAAAAACATTAGCATGACTCTTATTCAGACGTCTGCTCCACATTGTTCCCTGAATATATCAACAGTGATTAAATATATTCATATCACACCTTCAAGAGATGAAGGACAACCTAACGTAGCACATTGCATGACTGGAGCCACCAGCCCTGCTCTGGTCGATTCTTTGGGGAGCGACAGGCGTTTTCTAAAGCAAATTCATTTGAGGTTCAGACAAAATCCTATAGGGGAAACCCTCCTGAAAAATCCTTCACAGGACAACTTCAGTCTGGCTCTATGTGGGCACAGAGTGATCTTATTGTTAACCAGCAGGGAGCGACTCTAAATAGACCTAAAAATCATAAACTAGAGTAACCAAGGAAGAACTAGAGCAAAGAAAAACAGAAAAATGGCTGATCTAACCAAAGAAAAGAAATGAAGGAATAATAAACTGATTTTGGCCTAATAGTCACTTGAGCGATATGTCTTGTTGACCCGCCCTAAAGCTGTAGTGCCTGAAAATATCTAAAATCCAGATTTAAGCTGCTGAAATGAGTTTCCTTTTGAGAGTCTCAAGGTTTCGTGACGAGCTGAGAGATTGTTAAAACATTTCCCTGTTTTCTCACCAGGCAGAATCTCGTGCTTTTATTTTGGCTTATTAAACAATTACCGTCAAACACAGGTACAAGAAGAAATTGCAATTATTTCAGTGCATTCATGTCGGAAAGTAGCAGCTGATAAAAAGAGAGTCAAGTGATTTCTTCTGGCTGTCAGTCACATGTAATAAATCCTTTTTCTCCAGTGATTGGAAGGGAGGTGTCCAAGCAGGCAGCCTGAGCTCACTGCAGACTGACGACTCCTTTTATATGAAACACAACTCTCCCTGCAACCATAAGCCTGAACAACGCAAAAACAAAAATCCGGGCCAGCATACATTTTAATGAAACAACAGTGAATTCGTTGAACTTTATCTGTGTGCAGAAGCTTTGAGTTCTGCTGAGGGAGGATGCGACTCAAGCTTAGCCTCATTTCACCTGCTGTCACTGGACCAGCACACAGGGCCTGGATTCACCAGAGGCCTCATTTTCTCTACCACGGCCGTAGGCATGTAGTGAGATTGCTTCCAAGTTTGAATTATAGTCAGTCAAACTGATCTCTGGGGGGATTTCCTCTATGAATACCAGGACATGAAAATATGGGGTAGAAACTGTTTCAGGGCAGTGTTTTTTTTTTTTTGCTTTTGCACTAAATTATGTGGATCATTGAACTAAATTATGCATAGTTTTTAACAATAAATATATATGCATTTATATATTTGCTGGTAATATTTACATTTCTTTCGCAGACATAATAAAAAAATCAATTCCAGCAGAAGTGAATGGTGCCGATCGATGACTTGATGCAACCTGGGTTTTCCTTAAATACACAACGTCTTAGACCGATCTCAATAATAAACTGGAATCGACTGTGTTGTTTGACACCTTTGATACATTTGGCACATTGCAACATCAACAAATTGAATTAACAATTTTTATGTATGTTGAAATGATGTGTGGCAAATTGTCTCTATATAGGTAGACTGAATTAAACTGAAAATGAATGTGATTGGGTAACATCAGACAAAATGTTACCTGAATAAAAACAATTATTTATTCTGATCCTGAAAACCTTGAGAGTTGTCAGCCATTTTGGAATGGGGTTGCATGAAAGAGATTGCTTCCCAATCTGAGATCCTTGGAGAACATTTGAGCGGGTGAAGAATCCCAAGACAAGTTGCATGTAGAGATGCTCCTAGCAAAGAAGCCCAAAAGCCAAAACTCAGTCAAAATGTGCTTCAACAAAACAGTTTCACACCAATGCAGATCGACTCCTGAGTTCAATTGCACAGAATAAAAGCACATTAAAGAATTTGCATCTTGCAAAGCCATTCAGTTCATCTCAGAGTTTACTGGCAGATTTCTGGTTTCCTAAAGTGTGTTTTGTTTGTCTCTGATGATGGTGGGCCTGTGGCTGTCGGCCATGTTGCTTCTTTGTTATGTCAATAACCGTAGAATAAACCTTAGAAATATTGTCACCTTGTACTGGGTCCATAAGCAAATATAGAAGAAAAGACCCAGGAGGGAAGCTGCATTTAGGATTTCTCCAACTATCTAAAAATCTAAGAGCTGAACTGATACTGAACTGATACTGAACTGATTCTGAACTGATACTGAACTGATTCTGAACTGATACTGAACTGATACTGAACTCATACTGAACTGATACCGCTGACGGTGCGGCAAAGCAATGTTAGAAAAAAACAGAGATGTAAGAAAGTTCAAAAGCAGTCGTGGTAAATACCATGAAAATATTTGAGGGTAATAATGGGAGACAGAGAGGATGAGGAGCAAACTGAGGTCAGATGAGAAATCTTCACCAGAAACCAACATCAGAGGAGGAGAAAGAGGATGTTTCCAGTGTCCTGTACAGGCCCGGAGGGAATGTGCAGCATCCGCCGTCTGAGCACAGAAAAGAGATTTTGTCCTCAATGGCACCTTCATTTTACTGTGCTCAAAGTTCTTGTCACACAAGCAGCAGCATGTATTATGAATGCTGGGAGCAGGATCACGGTTTTGACAATTTCTGCTTCGAAACGTTGAAGAGCTCCTCGTCTCAGTTGTACTCTAACTCCCGAGTTAGAAAAATTAAACATCAGCTGTAAGGACATATCCTTTTTTCATATTGTGTACATTGTCTCCACTATGTATTCTTGGATTTTAGAAAAAATTGTTATTTAGACATTATTGAGTTCAAACAAGCTCCTCTATGTTTCTGTAAAGTTAATTGTAATTTAGTTTTGTCTTATTTTATTCTTCGTTTTGCTCATACTTTATGTATTTGGTGTAGTGTTGTGCTGGCCTGAAATCCTCATCTAAACTCTGTGTGTTATCAGACGCAGCTCATCCAGATCGACGGCAGACTGAGGTGCTTAGTTATCAGCTGGAGGAAATGATGAGGACAATAGAAGTTCAAATGTTTGTGTTTTTACCCTTCAGAGTTCGGGGACTCCAGGATTGTATTGAGTCACGCTCTTATTGCATCTCGTTGCATTTACATTTCCAGACAAATTGATATTCAGACTCAGCAACTTCTGTATAGGAACTTCCTAAAACCTGAGGACTTTTAGAGTATATAATAAACATTACCCAGTCAGTGTTTTAGTGCATTTGAAATATATAAAACATGACATATTTGATTTTATGTCACAATTTCCCAGGTTTTACCTTTGCTCTGCCCGTCATGGCCTTCTCGCCTCCACACTGCTCAGTGACTTCCTCTGCTATTAGATCTAAAAGTTTGCTTCATGCTAACAGGAAATATTTGGTGTTTATGGCTGCATTGACTGACAAACGAAATCTCAACACACAAGAAGAGATCAAGCAGAAACACCTCGTTTGCTCGCCTCACAAGACTTCTTCACTCGATGAGACGCCTGAAAAATAAGAAATTAGTACTAGAAATACTTCTTTAATCTTCAGCACTTATCTTAAAATTATACATTTATAATAATATACATGATGGTGAAAAAACGTTATGCAGTATAATGTGTCAGCACACATTATACTTTGTCTAAAATTGTTCAAATTTTACCTCAAAGGTACAAAAACACAGCAGATTTCTCAATAATCATATTTAAACAAATATCAGTGAAACTCTATTGTTATTTAGAGGAAATAGCCGTGAGGCGCCGCTTATTAAACATACTTAATCAATGATTCAAAAGCAAAAGTGAATACCTCTTCGAAAATAAGAGAGCGGTCTTATAACACAAAGTTAAAGAGGAACGAGATCAGCAATGCTCAAGAGTTTACCTTATACACACATCGACAGGTAAACAAAATGCAAACCGTGACCCCAATGACGTCAAACACAGGAATGAGTCTGTGTGAGATTGGGAGCGTCACACGTGCAGCCTGTGATCAACATGAAAAGGAAGCTGTGGAGAAGGATCGGGCAAGGCTCGCCTGAGAAAGCACAGCCAATGTCACAAGTGAAGGTGAATAAAAAGTGAATAATCTCCAGTTTGTTTTGAAAGTTAGAGCTGAATGATGAAGTGAAATTGGTTTTCAGAATCAGAGTTAAAGGATTGCTGTCTCGTCCATCTTTTCTCTGCTTGCATTTGGCTGTTCATTTAGAGCCGAGTGAAAACCAATCATTGCTCCTGTCTGGCCTATTGAACCAAATGAGAGCTAATTTAGGGGAAATATAAAGAGAGACTTATGCAAATCCAGGAAAAATAATTATTATCAATTCAGAGATGCCACAATAAATTGGTTTTTCCACCGCGACTCAGTGTATTTCTCAATGTGAACTGACTGTGGTTTTATCAAGAAACTGAATATTGTCACAGTTGTTTTTGCTATTCCCCTGACTGCTTGTCTTCCCCTGTCATGTTTGTGTTCGTCGGTCTAATGAAATCTGAAGTCTTCCGCTGTATTCGACGCAGAGCAAGTCATTTTCCTCTCACTTTTTATAATCTGTTTTATTTGGAGCGAAGAACTGTTCCTGTTCAGTGAACCTGTTGCATTCCAGCAACAATAAATAAAGTGTGGAAATGGATGCACATTTCCACACATAGAGCAAATAATGTAGGTTATAATTCAACAACAGCAAACCGCTAATTTCACTCAGATGTTAAAAGATGGCAATGATCTTTAATGCTGTATTTGAAGGATTCTGAATTGGGAGTTTCACTGTTCCCATCGCTACACGCCCAGTACGGCGGGAAACAATCAGAGTATCTGAAAACTTGTAGCCCAGAGCTGGATGCTGGGCTGGTGAGGCAGCTAAAGAGAAGAAAGCAGCAGCAGAATGTGTGTGTAGCGAAGCAGCTCAAATTGGAGGAGTGAATTTGAGATGTTCTGTGAAGTGTGAGGTTGATCTGATAAGAAACACCTGGAGCTTGCCGCCTGAATTCACTCGCATTTCAACAGATTAGGGGCAAACAAGACAGTTGATATTCATGGTTATCTATTTATTTATTTAGACTTGGAATTGGGTGTTTTATTGTAAACACAATTTTAAATCATTACTTTTGAATGGTTGGAAGTTCAGGCGAGGTCCATCAAAACAAATGTGAAGTCATGATTTCTGTCTTGCAAGTAGGAATAATTCACAAAGATTCCTCAGGAAGTAAGACATCATATATGCTTTTCTAGTTCACCTGAAGAACTTCATCACTGCAAGTAATATTCACATGCATATTTGCACAGATCTGTAGGGAAAGTGGGGTTCAGGGTGTGGACTGTGCTGGAGCAGCATCCAGTCAGACACTGACAGCTGCTCTGAAAGAGCTTTTATTTGCATTTCTGTTTTCACACACTGAAATAATCACACAATACAGTATATCTTCCCTTCATCGACATGTTGCATGAATTAGTTTGCCTGGTTGTTGAAAATAGCACTGACTGAACCATTTCCAGTACATTTCTGGATTCTAGCGGAGTTAGGCTGGAGCTAAATGTGGATCCTAGATACAAGCCGACAGCGCTTGAACTCAGCAATTTCCTCAGGGTGTATGTTTTTGTTAAAACATATTGCATTTCGTCAGCGTGTTTTAACTTTCTGTGGGTTCTGCTGCAGTAAGAACATTAGCGTATTCTGCCTCTTCTTTCAGTTTGAACAAACCTGAAGCCAGATTGTTTGTTTTCCCTCTTATGGGTTTTCTGCTTGCTCGGGAGTCGACGCACACCGCAACATTGTGATTAAATGCAGCTTGACTGAGTCACAGAAAAGTGTCAGATTTAGTTGGTGCTTTGAATTACCCCGCTCCCTCTGGGCGTCTGCAGGTTGTTGTCAGAAAACCTTGGGGGTAACGGATTACACGGGAAAACAGGAGACTTAGCTGTCTCTTTGGGCCTTTGTGGCATCCTGCCATGGAAACGGTCTCACTTCATTTCCCAACATTGTGATGTTTGTGGAGGAATGCCGCAATTTTTCATTTCTGTGCTTCATCTGTAGCTAGTACAGCTTCCCTCGAGATGTGGCACAAGTGTAAAGGTGCAGCTTTTCCTCTGCGTCTTTAGATGCCAGGCTGATAGAAACGCAGGCTGTGAATGAGTCTTAAAATAATTCGCTGCTTCTATAATTATACAATAATTGTTCCTGCATTCCCATTGGGAAGTGAACAAGGCGTCGTCATTAGCCAACAATTTGCTCTGCATTCTTTCTTTAAGCAGTTCAGGGGTGACTGGTTTCTGTCATGTGATTGATTAAATTAGGAAATAAGGTTCATGATAACCTTGTAGAGTACACACAGCCACAGGCGCTACTGACGAAGGTGTTCAGTAGCGCCCCCTACACTCCAACAAACCTCAGTCTCCTCAGCAGGTAAAATCTGCTCTGACCCTTCCAGTAAAGATCATTAGTCTTGTGATTCCAGTCCAGTTTATTGTTCAGCTGAACAACCAGGTGCTTCTAAGTTCACTATCTCAGAGTCAGTTCCCTGGATGTTTATTGGAGTCATTGTGGTTGTAGAAATCCTTACTTCATGTTTACCTAATGTCCCCTTCATGTTCAGCAGTGCTGTTGACAGTAACAGCTGGGCTGAACGTCATAAATTAGTCCATTTACGCAATCCCAATTCACAACTGTAATTTGGATCTAATTACAGCCAATCTACCGGTTCAAATTAAGCTTGATTACGTTAATCTTTTATCAAGAGAATGGGTGATGCCAGAATGGCGTCCTCCACAGATTCCTAAAAGTCTGAGCCACAAATTGTTGTTAGATATATTTGCAGAATGGAGGAAATGTAACAAATCAGGGCCCGGCTGCCATCAGACATAAAACCTCCAGAAAGTGTCTGGCACCATGAAGTAGAAAACAACACATTACGTCCCGACGCAGAAGAATTGAAAGCAGATCAGATATCATTGTGGAAAGTGATTTATAAGACTTTGGAACACAAGAGAACCACAATGAGAGCCATTATTTATGTCCATTTAGATCATTATTAATCCAAGAGTCCGTCCGTAAGAAACCCATGAATATAATACTGCTAAGAATATTTTATATGTAGCTTGTTCTCTTTGCTAGGACACTGCTTTTGATCAAATGTTCTTGTTAATAATAAAAAACTCCATTGAAATGAGAGCTAATAAGTTTTTTTTTCTCTGCAAACCTGCCTGACTCCTTTCTTTTCTGCATTGTCTTTTAACTTCAGTATTTTACTCTCATTTGTTTCGATTCAGTTTATTTACACAGTACCAAATCATCACGTCATCTCAACACATTTGACAAAAAAAGGGTCCTTTCAAGCCAATCATATGCACAGTTGATCCCACATGCTCCAAATTATTCAAAATGACAAAGATGGTCTCTAAAAAATGTAGAATTTGTAAGAAAAACAAAAAAAAAGCAAAGTGGGTGAATAGTTTTGTTCTCACTTGGCAATTAAATTACTCACATTTTGCATTGTATCCAGGTATTTATTGCATTTGTGTTTTCCTTTTACTCAGGTTTGCCATGTATCTCTTGTAGTACTGATCATCAAAAACCATAAATACAGTCTATTTCATTTTGCCAGCTGCTGCTGAGGAGCAACAAACTGAGATGAGTCTGGATAAGTCAGCGCTGCTCTGGTTCCAGCCATGTTCTTATGTAAACAGTTACCATCATTCTGATGATTCAAGCAAAACAGCCCCTTTGTTCATCAGTTTACTCTGATGTTGAATAACTTTAATACCAGATCTGATTATTTCATAGGAAATTGTATGGTATTTATAAAGAATGATACATTTCATGTTTGTTGTTTTATTGTGCACTTTTTTTTTTTTTTAAATTACATGATCTGATGGTGAAATCGGAGCTGCTGTGAGTCAAAATGATGGAACAGTTTATCATCATTATGGAGCTGGTAGTTTCAGACCCAGCATGGCTGCTAATGCTGGAGACAAATAGGAGATGGAGAGCGGAAAGGTGAGGAAGACTCGTTACACACATGGAAAATGAGATGGGGGGAAAAAGGGAAAAATGGCTTAGCACTAACATGATAGAGAGACATCCATCACCATGAGAGAGAGAAAGAGAGAGAGACAGAGAGAGAGAGAGAGAAAAGGAGAGAGAGAGAGAGAGAAGAGGGGATTGCAGGGAGAGGTTGGAAGCGTACTAGTCCTTGCTCTCCGTCTCTTTGGTGTCAGTTGCTTCAGCGTCTCGACAGAAAGCAGCACGGAGATGGAGCCTCAGAGGTTCAGTACGTACGCTTTCACTCTTTCCAGCCTGATGTTTTCTGCTGCTGCTGCTTCTTGCTTTTCATTCCTCATCAAAGTGTTTGTTTGGTTTTAGACGTTGCCTCGTTGCCTTGTTGTTTGACAGACTGCGTTCCAAAGTTGGGCTTTGAGTGTGATTTTCACTTAATCAGAGTGGTTATTCCATTCAAGTTGTCCAATGTGAAAAAGAGTCGCAGTTGGATTCAGCTTCGTGTTTTCGTTCATTATACAAGAGTTATTATAACAGCATCCATCCCTCAGGTGAGACATCCAGTGGATCAAGGTCTTTCTTCTCCTAATTGCTCTGATTTTTTAATCAGCTTCTTATTGATGTGATAACGACTGGGAGAAACTTTGGGAGGAAATCTGTTTTGATTGTCTGATAAATGAGGAAGTCATATCACATCAGATTATTAAGTTCTTTCTTTCATCATTTCACTGTCCAGAATGTAAAAATGTCAGATAAATACATTCTGAAGAAAGGAGTACTCAGCAGATGTTTATGAATAATGATGGAAATCTTTTTCAGCTGTTTGAATCTTTTACAACAAATGCTCATGTTTGCTAAACTGTGTAGGTAATCGTTTTAACGTTGCAGTTGTGTTTTTCTCACCATGTCTATGATTGTTGTCTCTGTAGTATGAGGATTTACTGCTTTCAAGGCGCATATTGCATCAGCAGCTTGATGAAGACATGCAAATATCTGGCTTTGAAACCAAACTCTGCTAATTAGCAACTTTTGTCGCGTTACAATGCCAGTCACTGGCTCTCATCATATTTTTCACCATGTGTGCCACACATGTTAAAGGGACACTGAGCATGTGTTTGAGTTTGAATATGTTTGTACTTGTGATCAAGTGTTTTCCCCTCAAAGTATTTGAATCTTAAAGTTGTTTCACCAAAATTCATGCGACTATTTCACAAAATGAAAGGAATGTGACAATTTACACCTTAGATTTTAGACCTTACGAAACAGAACGTCGGTGACTGAGTGGCTGGAATTGAAATGTTGTCTGTTTGAGTCCAGCTTCCCCCTGACACATGTTGATGTGCCCCTGAGCAAGTCATTTAACCTCACTGACCTGCATATTGGTATATGAATGTGTGTGTGTGTGTGCGTGTGTGTGTGTGTGTGCGTGTGTGTGTGTTTGTTTGAAGTGCTTTCTCAGTATTGTTACAAAAATACTAAATGAATTCAACCCTTTCAACATGCATACTTATAGAAAAAAAACACTGATGCAGTGCATAATAAACCCATATTTAGTATACAAGTCGAGGCCATGCCACTGCAGGTGAATCGTTCATAAGTTAAGTACAATTGTTTAATTTCACTGCGACAGACCGGCGACCCGTCCAGGGTGACCCCACCTCTCGCCGGGAACGTTAGCTGGAGAGGCACCAGCACCTCCTGACCCCACTTGGGATGAGGGTGTTAGAAAATGAATGGATGCTTAAATCCCAATGTTTATGTAGCTATTGGGGCCACTGTCAGTGTTTTTAGTCACTGTGGAGTAAAAGTGAAGCACATTCATCTTCTTGATGTAGTATGGCATAATGTGAGGTCTCTGTTCAGGTTGCTGAATATTAAGAGACATATCATGCAAAATCAAATTTTTTCAGCCATTGAATACATTTTTGTGTGCTTTGAATGTCTAGAGAGCATAAAAAATGTGTCTTTACATTCTTTTTGGGTTATATGTTTCTGTCTGTTGATTTTTCTCTATTGCCTATAACGTTTCCTCACTGCGTTTGCTGTGGAACTGCTAAACTGGCTCATCAGTTTTTTGAATTTGCCATTTAATTCATTCATTTTTTTTTCTCGCTGTAATTTTTTTAGTCCAAGTTCATATGGACCAAAAACAGTAGTTGTAGGTAGATGAGTCAAAATGTTCAGTCCTAGCGTTTATTAATCCATGTGATTCATTACGTCATACCCAATATCAGAGCTTCTTCTAAGTGTCTGGTTAAATTACATTTTTCTGGTGAATGCACATCGGTGGGGAAAGTCTGTCTGCAGAGCACTTGAGGAAGAGTGCTTCAGCAACCCCTGCCAGAATCAAGAGGGATCTTTCAAAATAGTCGGTATGACTGAGGCGTCTGTTCCTTCTCTGTAAGGAAACGATGAACACGTCAACGTGGCAAGCTATAAAACTACAAAAGCGTTGAAGAGGAATGTACTGCGACCTCGAGGGGGGCGGGGCGAGAAATGTCTCATTCACATAAAAAAATAAAAAATAAAAATATAGCAGAATGAGATGCTCCAAAACAAGCTTCAAAACAGAATAAACCAAGGGTTTAACCAATAACGAGGAATTCAGTTCTACTTTACCTAGTGAATGATTTACATGTGATAAAGCAAATTATAATAAAATCCAATTGAATATGTCATTGTTATCATTTTTTTTAATTTAATTTAATTTTTAAATTTTTTTTTATGTAATGTAACTCTTAACTTTCAGATTTTAATCTAGCATGAAAAAAAAAATACAAAATACAAATAAGATTTAGTGAAAAACAAAAAAAATAATTTCTCACCCAAGGAAAATGTAGACAGGATCCTACTCTAACAGGAACATCCATAAAGTATAAACATGGCAATAAGATGATTTTAGCACAAGTTTTTTCATATTATTTTTTTGCATATTCATGTGGAACATAGGAAGACTCTAAATCTTTCCTTTTCAGTGTCAAACTGGCTTTTGTGGCTCTATATTCTTTCCTTTTATGGGAGATGAGACGAAAATGGCTTCTGACAGACACACCGGGTGTCTTATTATACTGCAGCTTTAATATCTCACCTTGTGTCAAAATTTGTGCCAAATGGGAAAATGGAAATATTCATATTAATGTTGGTTCAAACAGGAATAGATACCCTTTTGTTCTCAAGCTGAGAGGACCTTCATTTCAGGTGGTTTCTCTGACACCATGGCAGATGTAATTGGTCATCTAATCTATCAGAAAAAAATAATAGGATTTCGTAAAAATGAGAAAAAAAAATCATTTCTGGTTTACATTTTCATTAAAAAGATGACTTAATTTATATGCAAAGTACTCACACTGCCACGATCTCACGTTACAGATAAAGTGGCTCACTAGTTTTCTGAGCTTTGTGTTTTCTTTTTAAACTCAACTCTACTTCAACACTTCAAAGGTGCCTGAAATGAACAGACTCATCGTCAATGTTTCATTCCTTCTAATAGAGCAAATGCACCGCTGCTTTCTTTAGCCCAATATAATAATATTAGAGCCCCAGCATTTTATTCACACTCCACAGTCTCTTGAAGCATAAATAGTGCAGCTTCTTGTTAGCTTTCATATTCAGTAAATTTTTGCATCCTGATATATAAGGTGATTTGGATAAATTCATCTGTCAAAAGCATAAAGACAAGTTTTGAATTTTTGTTTGAACTCACTGCCAAAAACAAGCCAAACAGCTGAAGGTCTGATGTAACAGTAAAAATCATCATGACATCATGAAGGCCAATAAGACGGAAATGTTTTTCACAGCAGTGGGGTGAAAGCTGTCTGTTGCGGTGTCCAACTTTTCTTTGACATATATTTTGTTTCTTTTGTAAAGGTCAGATCACAGAGCAGAAATTAATCTCAATAAGTGAATCTCAACGTCTTCATTTCAAGGATGAGCTTCATAAAACCTCCAGAAACATCCCCAGTGGAGTTTCCTTTGACATTTGGTGGTGAGAGCTGGGAGCTTGTCTGCAGCAGAGTTTTGGAGCAGACTGAGAACAGGTTGTGCTTGTTCAGATGCTGCAGTGTTGCAAACATATATTTTTTATTTTTTATTTTACTTTCAGCAGCTTCTACATGGCTAATAGGCCTTTTTAGTTCTTAAAGTCAAACAATTGTTGAAAAGAGATTACTTTTATTGCAATCTGCTGTGGGTATTTATAATGCCAATAATATGTTTTCACTCTCAGATCCTGTTTCAGGACTGTTGATTGACAGAGGAAATAACACATGATTTAGCTTTAATGTAAACTTGAAGGTGGACTTTCAGCAGTACTTTTTTCACATTCAGGTCCATTAGTTGTACACAAGCTCTTCTACCATGTTACTTTGGGTTTAGTTCATAATAAATGCCTTGTGTCATGATTAAATATGCATGTGGTCTGTTCTCGTTCTAATCACTCGTCTTTTTCAGCCCTCAGCAGGTGCAGAAAGCGCTCTGCAGTTGTTTGAAACAATCTTTTGAAACCACCTTATGCACCGTATTTATGCTCTGCTTTGCTTTCCTTCATCATTTTCTTTAAACTGTCTCTCCTCGGGTGGATTTTCCTTCCTCTGTATGTGCTTTTGGGTCTGTAGTCTGTCTGAGTTTATTCCAGTGTTTAATAGCAGCCAAATAAAAAAGCAGAACCAATGAGTTGAAAGATGCTCTGCCAAGCAGCTGGAACCTGGAGCGTTGGTGATTATTGTTTGGAGTGCTTAGCAATGGCTTATTAATTTTTTAGCAAAAATGTTTGGGTTTATGCATTTTTTATGAAATGTCTTCCATGGAATTATTGTTAGAAAAAACCCACTCATCTTCAGTTTGATACCAAAAAGACTGGGTTGGTTTTTAAACCAATTAACATTTCTGCTTGTTCCTTTACACAGCACAGTGACGCCTGTCGGAATATTATTTACAAGTTATTTAAAAGCAATTATTAAAAGCCCCGCTCAGTTTAAAAAAAATTGTTAAATATTATTGTTGGTATTTTATGAGCTGTTTCCCTCTTTCTGTTTAAGTTTTAAAAGCGGCAGCCGGACCATAAAGCTTTATTTAACAGAGTGTGAGTTTAACAATAAAAGACTCTTACATAATGGGATGAACACCGCAAGGCAACATCAGATAAAAACCTGAGATTTCATGGCGACAAATAAATTGTCAAGATGAACTGATGAAAAAAAAACGTGAACAAATCAAGAACTTAATGTGCTCATGTAGGTCTGGTCGGGTGTAACACAGCCTGACGATGGAGGACAAAAATGAAACAATTGCTGGAATCAGTTGACCTTCATATCCACAGATGGCAGCACAATGTGAAAATAAAACAGAAGTAAACTTCACAACAATCTGAAATGATTTCAGAAAGCATTTTTTGAATCTGAGCTCCTGCTTCTTATATGTGTTTTGTTTTTTTCTGCTCAAGCTCTGACAAATAATAAAAAGGAAAAACAGAAAGCAGTGATAGTTTGCTCACTGTTTTTCATCAAGACAATCAATGATATGCAAAGCTACATAGAGCAGGGTCATGAAAATGAAAATACAACTCACTCTTGGTGCAGGTAATACATGGAAATGTCAAAAACTAGCTTATAAGAGCTGCACTGCTCTGAAAGCACAGGATCGTTCTAGACAAACTCACCTCATAGATGAAGCTTTAGAGTATTTTCACCTTAAAAATCTTCAACTAAATTGTTTTGACAAAACGAAAAATGTAATTTCATCAGTTGTTGCTGTTGGTGGTGCAATGCATTGTGAGAAATCTTGCTGGGCGATCCACATATAAACCAACTTCCAGATTCTTTACTCAGCCTAAACAGATTAAGTTAGCAAAGACTTTTTATCCAAAGGTTTTACGCCACACGTTTAAATTGAGCACAAACGACAAGTTGATGGATTTAATTTGTGCTCACTTGAAATCTTTTACATTGCCGTTCCATGACAACCATTAGCATTCAAGAGATTTTAAAAGAGCCTAATGATGTGTTTGTAGTTACCGCATTACACACTGCAACCTACCTACCTACTATTGGTGTTTTGCTTTATTTTGGGGAGCTTGGAGATAATTTTCTTTTTGGTAAGAAAATCAAACCCAAGTAAGCAACTTTATGTCAAAAACCTTCTGAAGCAAGAGACTTTAGAAAAAAAGCAAGTCCAAAGTCATTAATAATAAGCGGGTTTGGCAACCCCGGTCCTATGAGGCAGTGGCTGGACTCTGAACTTCTCTTCTTTAGAATGTGAAGCAGAGCTTTCATCTGTAGGAGACCCAACTCTCATCCTGACCGCTTCACACTCAGCTGGAAAGGCCTGCAGCTTGCTGCAGCTCTGCTGGTCTGAGGACGTCAACAGAGCCACAGCGTCTGCAAGAAGCAACATAAGAACCTTTCTGAGCAGTGCCAGTGCTAAAGCGCTGTTGGTGTGTGCTCAGAACCAGTCCTTTTCTTTTTTTCACCACCAAAGATTAAAAGAACTGGAGCTAAGAGAGAGAGAGAAAAAAAACAAAAAATAACTGCAAGAACACAGAGATTCAACATGAATGTAATATTGGATCAGCACCAGAATGACACAAGCTCACATTCTCTCATTAAGGTATAGAATAGACAATATTTTCTGCTGGATATACAAAATAAACACTGTTTCTTATTTAGTTCTTAAGCTCCTTATGGTTGACAAATGGTGCAGTTTTGGGCTCCAACTGAACCGAGTCTTCCGGACAACTGGGTGTGAAAACAACCTAACCTGTTCTGTTTATTTCTGATAATTTATTATTTTGATGGCTTTTACTTATTCTCTCTTTAAAGGCATATCGACCATGTTTGAAGCTGAAAGCTCAAATTCTGTTGGAGGAGTTTCCTGTTGGTTGTTAGGACATAAAATAAGAGGCTTTGTTTTCTTGTCCTGGAGGGACCAAATGCCAGCGTAGGTTATAGTGATGCGCTAGGGCTGTTTGGCCATCTTCAGCTAACTTAAAGTCTCAAAAGAAACCCAAAAAAAACATTGCATTTCAGGAGAGAAAACATTTGAACCTTTGAGGCTTTCATTGGGCTGGTACAGACAGATTAGATCCAAATTTGAAGAATTTCTTTTATGGAAATTTTTCATTAATAGTCCAAATTCCCCTAATCATCCATTTCATTTTACATCACTGCCTTGCTATCTTGATTAGGCTTACAACTATTCATCACCACTTGGCAGGAAAGAAAACTGCCTGTTCTTTGCCGTGATGTTGAGTAAAGAGATGAAGGCTCCAGCAGGCTGGATAAAATCCCCACAGGTGGTAAAAGGTAACAAACGCAGGAACCAACACCTGAAAAACAAAATGTTTCACTTTTGTATGAAAGCTTTTTCAGTTTCATCTGGAAAATTCTCTGTTTTCTAGATTTGATTTCTAAAAATTGCTTTTTTAATGCTTCTTTAAGAAAAAGGAAGCTCCAGACATCTTAGAGTGGCTGAATATATATTTCATTTTAGTCTTTTTTTTTTTTTAATTATAATCACATTACAGTGTCATATTATTCTAAAATTCTTCTCAGACTGTCAGCATCGTGGATCAGTGTATAATCTGTTATTCTAATGGATGACATAGAAATTATCCGTTTTTCCAACACATCAGTCTTCTGGTGGTTCCAGTTAAGCACAAAAACTTTAAAAGAAAAAAAGGAAAAAAGAAAAACTGCTTTGTTTTTTGGAGAAAACTTCACATATTGATGCTTCTGGTGAGGTTTCAGCACCAGAGGGTGAACAGCTCCCCAGTGGACGGGATCTCATTGACTTCAGCTGGGAATCATTTCTTCTTCACATCTGCTCATTTTAACTCCTTTAACATGTAAAAACATAACGACACAAACTGATTTAAGAATGTTGAATTTGAACTCCACGCAGCGACACAGACCAGCTTCATTAACAGTGACTGATAGGTTTCTGTCAGTGACGCCCTCCATGTTTGACCAGACTGTCTGCCTGGCTTCTCAGACAGTCGCCAGGCAGGGCGGATAGTCTCTGACAGAATGGCTCACGTTTCTGCCATCTAATTCTCTACATACAGGAGTTAACACTCAAAGGTCAAACAAAGGCCAGGCCAAGAAGATGCCAACATACGAGGAAAAGTCTGAGAGAGTTCTTTGCTTGCTCCTTGTTTATATAATAAATACTGGGAACCAAATGACTGAAGGGTTTGAGACACAGACTCCAGAGAGTCTCAAATGTTTCTCCTCTCGTGTTTTAGGGATTCGTGTGGATCTTCTGGTCTCACTAAAACAACATGCGTTAATTAATGAATAAAAAAAAAAAAAAAAAAAAAGAAACACACACACAAATTCATATCTCAAGTCAAGTTTATTTGTGTAGCACATTTCCGTACAATTGAATACTGGACCGGAGAGTCCCACCATCTCCCCAGTCTGTTCAGAAATATGTCACGGTCAGCAGTGAGAAACGCTCCACTGAGGTCCAACAGAACTAGAACTGTGGTTTTCCTGCTGTCTGCATGTATGTGTGTGTTACTGAACACGTTCAAATCCACAACAGCAGATTTGAGTTTAAGCTCTATCCAAACTGACAACTTCAATTTTCCTCTTATTTTTGTTAACTCTACCTTGGTAAACATGATTAGGTTCAACAAATACAAACCTAAGAAAAGAAACATATACCCTGCCAGCACATACCAAGACTATTTGCCACTGGCTGCATCAATTGTAGGACCTCTGTCCCTCGCGATGTCCTCCAGCTCATCCTGAGGCGTTCCCAGGCCTGATGGGACTTAGAGTTCCAGCTGGAAGACAGCGTTCCTCACTTCATCTCTACAAATGAAATCTGTGCTTAATCCATGGATTCTGGACTAATGCTCTGCAGTACACTCTTCTGTGAACGGTATCATGTGCAAGTAATCTAGCTTTATTTACTGCTGTATTGATGATCCAATACGGAAAGCAGTTAGGGACAATACTGACAGTATTAGGTTTGAATAAATCACATATCTTTAGTTGTCTTAAAGTAGCCTGCTGTCTTAGAGTGCCAGAAGCCATTTCACATGTTAGTGGTGGGAAGTACAACTTGAGATTGAGTCTTGTCTGAGATGCATGATCAGAATCATGCCCTTGTTTCGGTTCTACATTCAGAACTTCTACAAAGTTGCAAAGTTTTTGAGTAGCAAACCCTCAGATGTTTTATGCCTGCTGAAACATGCAATATGCAAATAAAAGCTCCCGAGTGTCTGAAACGTTTCTCCTCGTCGATGCTTCCAACGCAATTCCACACAGAAACATTCACCTTTAGGTGTTGCATTTCTCAGCCGTCCAGCCGAGCAGTCTGACGAAAATATTTCAGATCGCTGTGGCATGCCCTTTTCTCTTCCCAAACTGAAAACACAGGCACTTCAAACTGCTTTCACAGAGCTGCAGCTTCACAGTGTTGTTTGTAAAAGCAAACCTGGGATCCACTCGACAGTTGTGAAAGGAGGAGAACTAAACTTCTGCTCCACTCCATGCTGCGTCTCAGAGACTGATCTTACTCTGAGACATTTCCCCCCTAGCAGAAATATTAAGAGAGCATACCACCACAATTTGAAGTGGTGCTATGCATTTTATTTTGGCAACTGTGTTCCCCCCCCCCCCCCCCCCCCCCAAAAACTGCTATCACTGAGAATCCTGAGAAGATTTGGTAAATAAAGATCAGAGTTGTGATCGCTGGCTGTGACAAAAGGAAGAAACTGTAAGCTTCTTCCAAAGTCACTGCTGATAGCAGCGCCTGAAATCCTTGACAGGTGGCATCATGTGCCATGCGTTCTCCATCAGATGCCCAGACAGACAGTTCACACAGCTTCTCAAGCATTCAAAAAATGAAAAAATAAAAAATGGCTGGGTGGGAAATGCATTTGTGAGAGGCAGTTGAAAACAGAGAGCTACTGTAATGAATGGAAAACAACCACCAATAGCTGAAGTCCCTGAGGGAAGCCGCCATGCTGTGGAGGCTGCGTCTGCAGGGAGGCCTGCAGGGCTGTTTGCAAACCACAGTGTGTGTGCTAATATATGTGTGTGTGTGTGTGCGTGTGTGTGTAAGTGGTGCAGAGGTTCATCAGGGATTCATTTCTACTGCACTATGTGTGTGTTTGCGTGTGTTGGGGTGTGTGTGTTTAGGGGAGTGGAGACAGAGGACTCCACCAGATTTCCATTAGTTTTCCCCCAGCAGAAACGTTAAGAGAACATACTGAGATGCCCCAGATGTTGTGTAAAAGAGTGCTGCTGCCATGAGCCCAGGCTGCAAAGAGATTGGGGGAGGGAGGCTTGGGGGGTGACAGGAGGCAGGGTGGGGGGAGGGGGGTGTCTCTTTTCCCCTCATGCATTTGGCTGAAAGGAAAATGTTAAACGGCCAACAGATGTTAAGCTGCAACTGACTAAAATGCTCAATTTCTCTGTCGGCTGTGAGATTTTAATGAAGCAGAAAAGGACGCTGACAGCGAAATCCTCCCTTTGTTCCTCTGCTTATGCAATACACAGAAAACACACTAATGTGTCTTTTCTTAGCGGAACAATCTGGAAGTAAATTGTTGGACTCAACATGTTCAAGTCATTTCCCTTTTATTGGTGACATTCCCTTGTTTATGGCTGAAAAGTCGTCTTTCCTGAGCTCTGAACTCATATTAACACAAGAATACAATTTAGTTTTGGGTTTTGTTTTCAGATTTTCTCCTAAAGACATGTTTTGGGCTTTGAAAGTATGTTTTTTATTGCGTGTGGACGAAATGATCATCTTCAGCCATGGTGTCGGAAACTGAAACGGGAAAGACAAACTCAACTACACAGAGAGAGAAGTTGAAAGAACTGGACAATGTTGTGGGTCAATTCCTTCTTTACATCTTCCTTTTGGAGAGTTTTGGGAGAAATGCTAACATTTCTCTTTGGGACAAAATCCAGGACAGTCAAAGTCCAGACATCAAAATAGCAACAGTAAGTAAGTAATACATCAACTTTTTGAAGAAGAATGATACAAGTCTGCTGAAAGACTTGTAGAGACTGATAATGTCACACAGAAAGGGTTTATTTCAAGTTGCTAATGCTGGTGGTGGGTGTTCAGAATAAAAAATCCAGTGTTTTTCCTTCTATCTCTTTTAGCTAGTTGCAAAGCTTCAGCGAAAGGAAATTAGATGTTAGGAAACGCCTCCAATGCTAAGGGTAAAAGATATGACACACTAGGGAACGCCCTCTTTAGGGCCGAGTTCAGACAGAGGTTAACAAAGGGAATGGAAAACTTTTGTTGCCGTTTTGTCCTGCTAACTCCTAAATGTAGCATGAGAAATGGACTGGCTGTGTTTCAGTATTAATAAGTAGAAGTCATGAATTCAACTCACAGACTCTTCTTCAATCTTGTACATCAAACTCAGCAATGAGAACGGATCAATTCTGCACATGGTTCTAATGCAGGGTGTCAAACTCCAGTCCTCGGGGGCTGGTGCCCACTGTTCTGCATTTTTCAGATGTGCCCCTGGTCCATTACACTGGAATCATTACCTCAGTATATAAGCAAGTTTTTCAGAGTTCTGCTTGTGAACACACCTCAATTATTTCATTGAGGTGCGTTGCAGCAATGGCACATCTATACAGGTGGCCACCAAGGACTGGAGTTTGACACCTGTGTTGGATTTATGGGCTGTCGTTATATTTTGCCGGTGTTGCGTTGGCTGTTGCAGGAATTGTCTTTCTCCCATGACCGCACAGAGAACAACAATGACTAACATGACGCATGGAGCAAACGGTAACTCAAGTTTGTTGTGAAACAGAGAAATAAGAGGGTGTTTCAAAATAAAACTCAAAGTTTTATTGACAAAGATCACGACGTGAACTGGACCTGCCAGTCTTGTCAAGCTGAGATTTACAGTGAGTTGGCGCCTTATAAATAAAAAGGAATAGAGCTGAATTAAACCATGGGAGTTGAAGCCGAGGTAATAGCTGAAGACATCTGCACCACCAACAGGAAAAAGTCTGAGCTGACAATAAATGGGCTGACTCTAAGGTCTGCTGTGGGACACTGCTAGTCGGCTGCTTCATTAAAGTAGGAATTCACGGTTCCTCTGATGGCTGATCTGAGGAGCTGATCTCAAGCTGTTTCCAGTAATGATAAATAAAAGCTTCACACTCACACTGAGAGGCTAACGTCCGCCGGCTTCCTTCAGATTGCTGCCGCTGCTGGAGGTCTGCGGCGGTGCGACTCTGTCTGTATCATGGCTGTGGCTCAAAGTGGGACCACACCAGCTACAACTGATCTTGGATCAGTTCTGTTAAAGGCAAGGAGGTGTTTGGAGCCGGGTGCAGCTGTATGTAACGTGTTACATACAGTACCAGTGCTGATCCTTGTTGAAACCTGTCTGTCCAATTTGAATCGGTAATGTTGGTGATGGGTTATCTGTCCCACTGTTTTGCAAGCTACTGTTTCATCTGAAAGCAGCTGATCTGCCTACTACTTGTTGGCTTTGCAACAATCTATAAAATATATTGTTATACTGTTTGTCCAGTGGATGCCTTCAAAACTGTATGAAGCATCCAATATTATTATTCTTTTTTGTGCTGAGTTTCATATTTCAGCTTTGCGATAACTATGAATTAGTGGATATTTACAGTTAATTATCTCAGCTGAAGTGAGATAATCCAGACTACGTTCTGGAAAATCTTAACGAACGTCTTGATCTGCTCTGAGTGAGGTGCAGCTGTCCAGGTAGAGCTTACAGCCAGCGTCCTGACCCTCTGGTTTTGATTAAACGCCGTAAATTAGCATGCAGTGTTTCCACATGCGGCAGCATCATCCATTCCTCAGTGAGGCTGCAGGACTGGAAGAGGAACAAAGCTATTGCATGTATGGAGTTACTCCAGTGAGTTTCATTCATCTGTTCCCTCATCTATAATTTCTGCCCTGTGAGGAAACAACATTTTAGTTGTCAAGTTTGGCTTCACAGAACACAGCTGTCTGCTCTGGAGCCGGGGATTCGGAGGGATGTTAACTCTTAATTTGCTGCTTTGCATCCAGTTCTGTTGAAAAATACTTTATTCATTAAGTGTTCATATCATCGAAGTATCTTCAAAGAGTCCTTGTGAATGGTGATTTCTGGTAGCTGACATGATTCATGAGTCAGGTCTCCGACAGTTACTCTGATTGTCATGACATGTCAAAAGCTCAACATTCAGTAAATACGATATTCCACAGTAATAAGTCCTGGATAACATCATTACTTTTCAGCAAGCACTGCTGAAAAGTAATGATGTTACTTGGCTGTTGCTGCTCCTCTTTAAATCTCTGCCTGACCGTCAGGTTAGAAAGCCAAGGAGAGAGATGTACTCAGGAATATAATCCTGGTTCATTATGACTATGATCTGAAGAGATGATCTGAACTTCCTCCTTCTCTCTCTGCCTTCTGGTCCTTCTCTGCATCCATGAAGCCTCATTTTCTACTCTTCTGGGTTTTGGGGGTCATAGTTCAAGTATTATTAGAGCTTTTGACATGCTAATCATCTGTTCCTTGGTTGTAAAAATAATAGTACATTTCCTCTGTTATGCATCAGGACATCTATTAAAAAGTAAAAAAATATACAAATAAATAAAAAATACAAGCAAAGTTTCTGTTGACTCTAGAGCATCCAAGACCAGAAGGAATGCAAGTAACAACATTTTGCAAAAAGACCAAACTAAAACTTTCACAGAGCTACTTCAACATGCTGCCACAGTAAGTGGCTTCATTTCAGAATTTGTTCTACAATCTAAGTAAATTATAGAGCATCAGTTTTGAAAGAATGTGTAATCTTTTCATGAAGTCGTTAACTTGGGATTTTTCCATCCACCTGTGTCAGTGCTGCTCCTGTCAGTCATCAAGTAAATGACTTTTCAGCCATCTGATCAGAGACATTGCATTCAAAGCAGAGCAATCTGTTGGATCAGTGGACTGGTTTATTGAAAAGTGTGTGGTCATATTTAATAAGTCTGGTACAAAACCAAATCCCTCGGCCAGGCTGTTATCTTTTCACAGTTCCTTTTCCTCTCTGCTCTCCTAATTGCCATCTTGCAAAATGTGACCTGTGGTGTGTGCAATGACCCAAACATCAGTGCAAATGGACAAGTCTGAATTCATGCTGGGCTTGGTCTGCGCTCCATGTCACAGGCCTAATTACTAAAGCAAAGGTTGATCGTGAGCCTACCGGAGACATCCACCCTCAGCGCACCTCCCGCTCCACCCTGCCAGCCGTTTCAATGCCCGACTCCCTCTCCAACCTTCAAATGTCCCGACGAATGTCTCACTAAGGCCTCAAATGAATTCAGGCAGACGTTTCTCAGCTCAGGGAAGTTGTGTCTCACAGGAGGAAGACGTGATTGGGAAATTTGGCGATGGATTCTGGACATTAATGCCAGATCCGTTTGAGAAAAAAAAAAAAAAAAGAAATACTTATAAAGGGGTCCATGAAATAAAGTTGAGAGAACTAATGTTTCAGCCAATCATGCAGAGAAAAGTTAAATGAGAAACGTTTTGATGGTTACATCATGTTATCATATTATACTCTTGTCAAAAACATACCTGGCATGAATTTCTGACTGAAAAAGTAATCAAATAATTCATTCAATGTCGAGTTCCTAACAAATCTTTTTCAAGCCTTGAGTATGTACAAAAGATTAGAGCTTTCCCTGAAGCTGTATTCTACCTGCAAGTAGGTTCTGTTTTTATGTTTATGACCCAAAAGCCTTTACTAAAAGCTGTTGTTCTTCATTGTTACTGGGCAGGATGTTAACAGTTATGTAGATAATTGTTGGTATCGATATACCAAAACATTTTATTGCTGAAAAGTTTGCCTTTGCAAACTTTCAAGGTGATTTAATGAAAGTATCAGAGACACCAGGAAAGAGCGTTTGGGGGACTTTATGAAGGACAAGCAGAGGAAACCGGTCACCAAACCTGCCGGGGAAATGAGGGCACCTTGACTCATAATTCTCAGCTGGGGAAACACAATGGAGATGGAAAGTATTCACCGACTTGGATGTTTTATGCTTTTTGCTGTTGTTAAAACTCAATCGTAATCAACAAGATGTGGCTTTTTGACACAAACAAATGTCAAACTGAAAACTGATGTCTACAGAAAAACTAATTAAATAAACAAATTTAGGAGAAGGTAAATAATTGCATAAATATTCAGTGGAGCAAAGATCAGCTGAGTGCAGACAGTGTTTCTGGTGATTGTGACATAAAGACACCTGCAAACATGAGCAGGTTTAGATCATGGATGACTGGATGTGTGGTGGGTAAATTATTGTCAGCAAAAAAGCTACATTTTGTTGATCATGATTGATTTGTAAAAGCAATAAAAAGGGTAAAACTTCCAGAGGGGGGAATGTTTTTTCTTGGAGCAGTAAGAGGAACCTCCTTCTACGAGATCAGGTGCAGACAACGGGGACCAGAGTGGCTGCACTATTACCCGCATGCATTTGCTTCAAAAGAAAGAAAGAAAAAATCTAAAGTATTTGGAGCAAACTTTAAAATCAAGCTACCATGCAAGAAAGACTGGTAATGGACATGAAATGAAACGTAACCAAACTGGGGTTAAAAATATGAGAAAAAACATAGGCATCAAATTGAGTCTTTTGAACCTGATGCTGAGACATTTACGCTTTAAACTGGTCAAATAACGTTTTACACATTTAACCCAAATTCTTTTGTTTCTTCTAACTTTAATTGTACCTATAAAAAGAACCCGAGCGCAGCCACTGCTGTCCGTAGAGACCACGTTGGATTAGAGGTCAGAGCTTTGAGGCACCTTTACTTTCATTCTGTTGAGCAGCTATGGATGTTTTTTTTCCCTTTCATCCACCAGGGTGAGAGATAATTAGTCCCTTTTCTCTGTGAAGCAAATGGCTGCAGGTTTTATAATACATACAGTGCAGGGACAAACTAACATTTAGCATTTACTCTCTCTCTGTGTACATTTGTGTTGCAAAAAGCCACGAATGAAATAGTTGAAGCAGGTGAAAACTGTGAGGAGTCAGTTTGGGTTTTTCTTGGACTTCCTGCTACTGAGGTTATTTCTTACAAGTCAAAATGCATGTCCACCGGAGCGACTGCAGATCCTTTGATGCCGCCATGTTAATGACTACAGCTCAAGATATAACCCAGTTAGAGTAATCATATTCATATCACACAGTAGAAATTGCTCCAGATACCATGCTTTATCACTGTGTGTCAAAGAGAGAACATGTGTGATGACAGAGAACACCGCACTGCAGCAACACAGGCAGGGGTGGAGGGGACGGGGCGTTTCTGTTTTTACACTTCAAGTTTTTCTGTTTTACGCTTTAACACCTGTTTTGACTGAATGTCGAGCCAAAAATAGCACCAAGTAATAAAAATAATAATAATAGTGTGTGTTTAATATAGAGGAGAGTTGAACCAAGCCATCAGTGGTGTCAGGCCTACAGTACCTACAGTCAGCAGGACTGAAGGTGTCTGAAGAGACAGACAATATGAAACTGGGAACAAATTGCAGCAAAGATCATTTACTTTTTTACAAGCGCCAGACATCTACTGTTTGACAGGTTTTCTGCTAACAGCTCTCCAGAAATCACCACCGGTGATGGACTCTGACCTGAACCTTCAGAGCTACATTAAGACAGTTACAAAGTCAGCCTTCTATCACCTAAAGAACATCTCCAGGATTAGAGGACTTATGTCTCAGCAAGATCTGGAGAAACTCATTCATGCATTTATCTTTTGTCATGTTGATTAGTGCAGCAGTGTCTTCACAGGTCTGTCCAAAATGTGGTTTCAAAGCTCATATTGCAAAAAGGGCCTTCAAGCAACAAAAATGTTTGCACTGATTTGGAAACCGGCTCATATGTGTTCCCATGAGGCGATGCAGTGAGGGTTCTGTGCTGCGGACGAACAGGAAGAAAAGTTCTACCTTTAGACCCTTCACAAACTCAAGAGCAACTCGAACATATTAATGAAAACAAATTGAAGTTGAAGTAAATCTGGACAAACTCTTCAAAACAAAGATAATCCTGCTTAACTGAAAATTCACGGTGAAAACTTTACTTAATAAAGGAGAAGTTCTCAGGTAAATTGAGGAGAAAATGGAAATGCTTGCCACACGTTGTGAAGCGTCTCTCATCACGGCTGTGAGCTTCTGCTTGTTTTTGTATATTTCTCAGCAGCTGAATTATATCAGATAATATGTTATTCTCTACCCAACCGGTCGGCTAATCAAAATTTAATGAGGAACAGTCGGGCGGAGCTCCAGTGCCCCAGTGTTTGTTGTGTGTTTTCAGTCTGAGTACGATGACACCGTGGAGAAAATAGGTGTTTGATTCTTAAGAATCCGTCGTGAGGTGAAGACGGGGGCAGAATAAAGCCGGTGTGTGGCTCTGGGTGCTGGCAGCCGTAGTGATGAAGAGAAGACAGGAAGACAGAGGAGTGGGGGCTGGAGAGAGTCGCACAATCGTAACATGATGAACCTGGTGAACATTTTCTGATCATGGCTTCCACCTTTACTGAGTCTCTTCTGTTCTTCTGCTCTCAGCAGGAAGAAGCTGAGGAAGTAAAAGTTCTCCTTAACAACTCAATCTTTTGATTATATTTCTTACAAAAGGATGTCAGATGTCAGACATCCTTTTGTGTGAGCGAATGAAGTGGCTTGGAGATTTTTAGACATTATTTCTGCAAGTTAATAAATTGAACTACTCTTAATGATTCTCTGAAAAAGACTTCAGCTCATTTTTAAACTACATAACAATATAACTAAATAAAAATAAGCAGTGTAACTAAGTAATATAACAATATTTGGTACTTTTTGATGATTTGTTTTAAACTAGTAAAGTCAAATTCAATACTTTACAATAATTTTGAAAACGTCAGTGTATTTCAGCTAACTCTTTTCACTAAGTGAGACACATTTGTTTGAATGATGATGTTTTCATTATTTATGCTGATTTCCCACTTACAGTTAAGAAAAACAAGAGATTTAAAATTAAAATATTAGATTAACTAATAGAAAACACACAGAAAAACACACACAGAAATGTGAGCTTAATGGAAACTTTGTTTAGTGGCTGATAAAGTCTGTTATAGTCTGAATGCACATACTAATTTATAGAATATGGCTGCATATCTTAAACAGAATTCAATTTGTGTTAAAAAGAATTTGATCCAGCAGTTGAAATCAATGTGGATTTTTGTCTAATCTGTCAGAGTTACACACGTTGGAGAAGATATGTGTAACGTTGACCATGAGTGGATCAGAAGAAATCCACAGCAGATTTAGACATTGCATCATATTCATCCACTCCCACTAATACTTGGTTAGTAGGAGTGGATATTCATAAACTGATTGAACCTCTGCCACATTTTTTTTTTTTTTTTTTGCCATTGGCAATCCTCTGGCAACAGAATTGTGAAAGTTCATGTTCAAAAGCAAAACTACACTAAGGACATTTTTAATTAAACTAATGCCAAATAAATGCATTGAAAGATAGATAGAATTGGTTGGTTTAATATGTATTTTAGATAGTCAACTAATCTTTTTAAATATTACATTATCAAATGCAGATGTTAGGAGTTTTTTTTATGGAATAATTGTATTAAATTTCCACATCCAAATGACTCTAAGGGCCAGTAATATCATCAAGATAGATGTTTTTGTCATTAGGTCGGTTCCTAATAATATATAATAATCAAAACATGACAAGCTGTGTATATATATTTTTAAAAGGTCATGTAATGATAGTGACTTTAAATGGGATGTAGTAACTTGGACTAACAGCATGAAATGTCTCTTTTTATTGTAAAGGTTGCAGGGGTTGACCTCTGACACGTTACCATAGAGACTCCAGACAAATTCCTGCTCTCCAGATTCTGGTTCTGGTATTGATTTGGGATTCAGAAGTCTGATTGGTTCTATGCATTGTATGCTAAGTTCAAAACATATACCACACAGATCCACCAAATTTGAAAAGGATCCACTTGACCCAAACGTTCGATTTGACGAGACCAACTTTAGCTCTGCTCCAAATTTGAGGGGCAATGCGGAGAGGCAGTGTTAAACTCGTGATGCATCGCAACGATGGACCATAAAATAATTCAATAATGAAAGAAATGCACAAAAGAAAGAAATGTTTCCTTGAATTAAACCTTTACGTCATGCCTCGCTGGGCAGTTTGTCAGTCTGAAAACTGTAGCGATGCCTCAGGTGGTGACATGCACACCCAAGAGATTTTCATTTCTCATGCCGTTTCACATTATGTATCCATAACTGACTGAGCAGAACTAAATCCTCACTCAATATCAACAACCTACGCTTGATTTTACCATGTGGAAAAGTTATGTAACTCTTATTACAGTGTAGATGAAACCAGTGAATATTAAGTTACATAATGCTGTAAAACATTGAGTACTTGTATTTTGTCCCCAAACCCAATGAAAGGAGGAGCAAAGGCTTAGTTTGGCCAGCAGAGGTCAACACTCTTTCTTGCTTGGAAGGGAAACAAATCTAACTAAAAAATAAAACGAAATAAATAAATACACAAAACAGAATAAAAGCAAGCTACAAGACACACAAAGCAATATTAGCTAAACATATGTAAATGTTAACTTTCTTTTTCAAGCACATTTAAAACACTTTGAGACCAGCACAGGCTTAATGGCATTAATTACTTTTGTCTCTTTTTCAAATGATCTTCCAGAGAGATAAAACTATTCTTTAAATAATCTCATCAAAAACGTGCTCTAAACAATTTAAATATAGTTTTTGACAAATTTCAAACATCCCTCACTTATTCCGTTAAGTGTTTTCATTCCCAACTTTCTGAGTTATCCTTCCACTCAGCTCATCCAAATTAAAGGGTCACAGTTTTGTTTAAGTTGAGGAAATTGCACATTAGTGTGTCCGATCAGTTTTTAAAAAAGCTGCACAGAATCTATGAATCTAATTGTAATATATTCATTGTAAAAAGATGCAGTTGTCATTTGCAGGCAAATCAAGACAATTTCATGTTTGGAGTGAGAACAGGATGAGACTGAGAGCAGAACCTTGAGGAACTCCACATGCGAGCAAAACTGAATCACAAAACCCACGGAGAACAAAATCAACTTCTGGAGCTAAAAGCAGAGAACTTCTGAGTGTAAGGTCAAAAATGAAGTCTTATTGGAGCTTGTGGGCCAAAGAACTGCAGCACTGCAGAAACCCCTGTATCTGTATTGGCTCTGCTGAACATAGAGCAGAGTATTACATGAACGCGGCCTAATGCAGTTATACGTCCCCCTACAGTTAAAACACAAAGTAGATCTCTTACAGAGAACGCGACACAGCGGGAGGCAGCTGATCAACATGGAACTGAGCTCCTCCACAAGCCCCACACATCATGGTGTCATCATAGCTTTCCCTTCTTAATGAGTTCTGTCTTTTCAACGGTTTTAACCCAGAAATCATTCAGCCTCGCAGCTGCAGCGCGGCGCGGTGCGGCGCGCTAACTGGCAGCTTTTCACTCTCCAAGTTATTATCCGCTTGTTATTCTGAAAACTCCACTTCAATTGTGCTCTCCATCCAAAAGACTTCAAAGTGGAGAACTGGCAACTCCCCTTTTTAGTTCTGAAATGGCCTCCAGAGTTTGAGCCGAGCTCTAAGCTGAACTGATGATGAGTGAAGAGGCAGCGTGATAGTTCAGGCGTAAACACCAACTTTCTTCAGTCGTACAGGTTTAAGTTTTCTCCGTGTGGATTGAGCAGCAGCAGATCTGTTCCTCACACCTGACTCCAACGACGACTCTGAGTCATCAGCTCAACATTAGTGAGATGCAAAGAAGAAAATTGAAAAGTTTAGACAAAAACACAAGGCCCTTATCATCTAATTATTTGAAATAAGTGTTTGATTTAAAACATAGACACAGATGTGAATATTTTGTGCTTCTTGACTATCATTTCTGCGTTCTGCGAACCCGGATCAACCCTCGCTTTGCCCCGCAGTACTAATCTGCACCTAATAAGCTGCAGTCCTGTTATGATCTCAAATGAGACGTTGCTGACGGGAATGTTTTATTGAACCTGCACTGAAACGTTCTATCTCCAAAGAGCAGCATTGGAAAGTCTGAGCTCTAACTTACTGAGATTATAAATTGCATTTCAATCAATGTGGAGAAGCAGCAGTTTCTCCAAGACCCAGCTGAGTTTGTAGATCTGGTCCAGTGTGACAAAAATCACACTGTTAATACCTGAGCTTAGCTAAAAGCTTTGGAAAACACACATTTTTGAGAAAAATCAAGAAATGATTATTTTATTTATTTATTGAGATTCTGAATTTCCAATAGAAACTGAGGAAGTTCTATCAGCAACACATGAATAAAGTGAGTGAAGAGCAGTCCATGTTAAATCCAATTTGTGTTCAGCATGCAAAAGAGGCACTGATCAATCAATTAAGCTACACGTGGTTTGTTTTTATTACGCTTAAATAAAAAAAGCAGGTGTATGTATAGAAGATCACAGAATTAATAATGAGCTACTATTTCACATCCAGATGCTTCGGGAAGGTGAAGCCGTGTCTTTCCTGTTCAAGAAATATTTTTTTTAGTGACTCTTTGTTACATTTCTTTGTTTCCCTCCTGAAATTAAATCGACATTCAGGTCACAGTCAAATGAGGGTGCCGAGAAACAAAATTGTGTTCTTGTTTGACCCCCGTGACACCAGTTACACTTTGCTGTTTAGCACTGTGCTCCAGTGTTGGGAGTGACAGGAAATTAATTGGTTGCAACTTATTAGCTTGTGCATCATGTGAAACCTGAGGTGGGAAGGAGAGATCCTTCCTGCCGGGTTTGTTGTCCTATAGTGTTTACAGTGCAGGTACAGGGAGCTGAATTCACCTTTTATATAATTATCTGTGGTGAAGTTTGGCGTGAGACGAACCCCAGCTGGCATCTGAACGTCTTTTTTCACCTTTTAATAACTCTCTCCATTAACAACTTGCTTTTTAAAACACTTGCTAAGGTATTTAATTTTGTGCTGTTTTCTACTTATAATAAAATGTAGAAGTAAGTTGTTACATGAGTGCAGCTGAAAAAAAAAATGATTTAGATGTTAATAATAACCTTTAGCCCAGTTTGCTTATGGCTCGTCAACTTGCATCAATTTTACTTCATTGTCCTTAAAAGCAGTCAGAGAGATTACATGGATTTTTTACCCCCCATGGCTCCAGTTATGATGACGGGGTGTTCTTGTGGAAATTATGGGATGAATCCCTTTGCCAAGTTTCACCCAAACCCTAAATATTGAGGGTCCCATCAGTTCTTAGAGAAATACTCCAGAGTAAAGAACATAAAAGTCTGTTATTTGATGTAATTAGTTCACCCTGGCGTGGTTGGAAGCGACACATCGTTGCTCATGTCGTACACGCCGCTCTCTGGAGGAACACCATGTGAGTGTGATCAGTTCTTTCTGGGATTAGAGACTTTGGAGTCCGTCCTAATGCTGGGATCTGAGAGCAGAGAGCCATCGAATGCGGCTTCTGCCTTCTTCCAGAGTCTGCTCAGCTCCCGACTGTCAACAGGGAATTTAAAGTGTCCGGATGCTTTCATCCAAGCTCCATAGCATACGGTCTTTCTCTTGAGTTTCTGTGTGCATTCTCATGTGAACTCATGATACCTAACATTATCCATCAAAATGACATCAGATCAAACAGTTTCTTGCTCCTCATAGCTTTAAGAAAAAACAACGTCGCAATAAGTGCCGCAGTTCAAATTAAGCATTAGAAAAGAACTGCAGAAGCAATAAATCTGAAGAGAAACCAACATGGAGACTCGTCGCTGTTTTTTCAGACCAACTAATTTTTCCATGTGTTTCTATTCTCTGTGAGACAGAAACAGTGGGATAGGGATGCAGAAATATTTAGATGATCAAAATTAAAAATGCTATTTATAACCAAAGAAAAGGTGAAAACTAAGGGGGGAAGCAATGACTATAATAAAACCAGACACACTGTCTCTGAAATCAAAAGCTTTTTTCAAGAGTTAACTAAATGCCATAGATCTTGAACTAATATTACAAAGACATAGTTTCATTGTTCAACAATTTTGGATGATAGTAGCTGTTTGAGAAGCCAAAATCTCCTGATTTTAAATGCAGAAATATCTAAATCCCAAAGCCAGCAATGAAAAGCATCATTTGATAGCTGTTTTAATGAAAGGCTTATTGCTTGGTTGCAGACCTTGAACGGCAGCAGCAGGAGAACGATTGACGCTCTGTGTGTGAATACATCATACAAATAAAAATCTGCCTGGCCTGAAAGTGTGTAATGAAAGACTTTCTGTCTCTGGTTAGCTTCAAGTGTCTGCAGCTCGGTTTTTCATTTTCAATAAGGGATTCACGCTCATTATTTAGCTTGTTATTGTTTTAGATAAGCTTCCACCTTAGTGACAATGTATATTCTTTTAGAACAGGCTCATGTATGGAGAAGACGTTTTCAAAAACTGCAACTACTGCAAAAGTCATAAGTCTCAAATTGATCTCTATTTAATCTGTGCCTCCGTCAAATACAATGTACCTGAATGGAGAACACGCAACAGAAAGATTGTTTTGCCCAGACTGCCTTTCCGTTGCAGAGCTATGTCAGATAGCTGCAAGGCTGCAAGAAGTTGAATTTCTTATAGACAAGAAACCCAAAGCAGCAGCAACCATGACTATGGACTGATGCAACTTTTAGTAAGACTCACAGAGGACTCAGAGTTCAGCTGAGATGAAGAAGACTATTCACTATTTGAGGTAAGACTAAGTTTGACCATTTCACATGGCCAGAGTTTGCAAAATCGTCACCTTCCTAAAAATACACGTTTTCAGTAAATGTTTTTGGCCAAAAGTGATTTTTCTTGCCAAAGTTAGTGTATGGGAGTCCTGTGAGTTGTTGGCTTCTCACAGGAAAGTCCGGTGGCCAAACATGTTGTGGAATGTAAATTCCTCCTAAAATACATGTTCTTAGGAACATCTGTGCATACAGCTCCCAGTAAAGAAGCATAAAAAGCCTTCAAATAAATTTACCTTTCATGCAAGTCACACTGTGAAAAGTGGAATTGAAAAAAAAAAAAACGCTACTGGTTTGGCTGTGAATTGAACTGGATAGCATTGTTAAATGGTTGAAAGAAGTTCCTCACTCAAATTGAAAAGCTGGAAGCTGAGCTGCACTGCGTCATAAACATAATTTTATTTTTATTATTGTTTTTGGTTTTAACAATGATGCATTTTTATCCCCGCAAGACTTTTTTTTTGTTTTTTTGCAGATAAAAAAAGAACCTTGGAAGTGAAAAACGTCATCACAGTGAAGCTGGTTACAAAAATCAGTCATCCATTAATGTAGAATTGGGCATTTTTGTTTAACATTATATTACATTCAGCAGCAGAATGCACTCTGGCTTAAACGCTGTGTTCTCACTGTTTGTGTTTGAAGACTCTCAATAGTTTTTTGTTTTTTTTTGACTTGACAACTTCCTCTCTGTTCATGTATCCACTTCTTATCAGCTCTTGTCACTTAAGAGACTGATCACATTCTAAACTAGAAGCTGGGCTCATGCACCACTTCCTTATTTCATGCAGGTTGAACTGGAACCAATGAAGAGCTCATGTAGCTGCCTCTGCTGTACACAGGACAGATTGGCAGTCGCTGAGGAAACCAGTGTATTGAATAGTCCCTAATCAATTAGTGTGTTTTTATCCATTTCCTCATGTCTCTGTTTTTTTAACGTCAACATCTTTGTGTCTCACACACAGTTTCAGCAGGCGGGATCTGTTTGTGTGTGAAATGTGTGTTTCATCAGTCCCAGGTGGTCTGGGGAGGCTTCTCTGCTCCTAATGGGCTGCAGATCGATACTGTTTCCTTAATGTGACAGTGAGGAACGAAGAGCTTCCTGGCCTCCTTTTCTCTGAGCGCACAACTACTTTTGTGGAGTTGTAATAATCATAGCCTCATGTTCAGATTGGATATTTGGCCAGGGCAAAATGTGAGCGAGTCAGCCAACCACGGAGCAGGGGAATTCGCCGAAGCCTATTAGTCCATTTACACAGCGTAATTGGGTGCAGAGGCATGGAGATGAGAGACTTTCATTTTCCGTGCCACACTGGGCGTGTTGCATTTGCCAGGGTCGTAAAGAGCCAGATAGAGCTGTTTGGCTCGGCATCTCAAAAGGCTTTACATATGGCAGCTTTGACTCCACAGCAGAAGGATCAGGAAACTGGTGACATCTGCGACTCCAGCAGCCGCGCCATCAAGTAAAAAATAATGGTGCTGTGATGTTTAAATGTTTAATTTGCTCTCAATATTTTAAGCCAGTGTTTCCATTTCATGCTCAACATCAATAACTGATGGGAAGTGGGTGAAAAAAACTTGATTAAGTCCCAGAGAGGAATGACAATCTATTCATTAACCAATTTTCAACACACCACATATATTTATTCTCACAGATTCTAGCTGGATTATCAAGTGAGATTATTAAATTTTTTTTATCTGATACATTACCTAAGCTAAAAACAAATGTCCATTTAGTTACCAGTGAAAAAAAAAAAAAGTAGATTTTGGTGTGAGGTTCACATTTACGACTTCATCTTGTGCAACTCCAGAACTAAAGTTCCTGCTTCATCTGCTGGAAGAAATTTGTCCAAACATGTTTAAGAAATGTAAAGTTCTTTATTATTTTGTCATTTGGTGTGTGTGTGTGTGTGTGTGTGTCAGGGAGCAGAGGAAACAAATCAGTGACCAAAACTCAAGGCAGGTGCGACTTTGTTTTGTCCACCATAACCCATCCCGTAGCAGGTGATGTTAGTGCCGGCACCAACTCGCTATAAGCTATGAGCAGAAGTGGGAGGATGAACTGGATGTTTCAATTGAAAGTGACACACTGGCAGTTTAATTTCAGCTCTTTGTGAATCACAGTCAGTCTAACTGAATGCATAACTATTCAATCAGCTCTAAACACTGTAATTATAGTTAAGGCTTTGTCTTTTCGGTCAGGATGGGCTTAATTAAGCTGCATGGTCATGTTTGCACATTCAAACGTTTCCTATTTGTGTGCATATGAGAAATATTCAATAAACTCAGAGAAGTTACTCAGCTTCCAGAAAGCTGTCAAGGCTGTGTTTTCAAGTGACAAAAGATGTTTTGTGACATAAAACCTTCATTTTTCTACAAGATCAACAGTTATTAAAGCTTGTGATTTTGAAAGACGAAAGCAGCGTGCATTGTGTTAACTTGACCTGTGGTAAATTGTTATTACGTTCTTCTCCTGTGTTTATGAAGAACGCCTTGACTGTGTGAATCAGAACACAAAGCCTGAGGTGGCACAGAGAGCATTCAGGCTCAGAGCGCTAAATGTGTTGAACCCATTGAAAGCCTGACAGAATGGTTCTGCTCAGGTTCTGAATGCCGCTAAAGCATCGGCTCTCCTCTGTCCTTGGTGTGTACACTCATCTTTGTGAAACAATGATCCCTGCCTGGAAGACATCAATATAACATAACTACAGCCAGTACTTCTCACCAAGTAAAGGAATTTCCAAGGTTTCATAAGTTCTGCCTGAGCTTTAGTGTTGATCTGAAAATCCAAACGCTTTGACAGAGCAGTTTATTTTACTGCATGGTTACTGGTGGTACCGTCCTGCTACTAACCGCCATGTGATCCAGACTAAAAGGGAAGTTAATCAGTACAGACTTCCTTTGAGAAAATGATGAACTGAGGTTCTGCCAACAGCTATGCGGTGCCTTTTGGTACCGCAGGATCTGGTTCTCTGGAACCCTGAGAGCTGTGGTTCCATTCAGACCAAATTTGCAGTCCATTGTTGGGTGATTGACTGTCGCTGCAGGGTCTCCTCGTTCCCCTTCATGGTGTTTGGTTCACTTTGTCACTTTCAGGAAATGAGCACCATGAAGCAAAGTAAACTGTCCCAGTATGACTGTCTCCAGTTAAACATTCAGCTTAGTTTCTTTACTGTTGCATGTAAAAAAAGAAAAGAAAAAAAAAAGACTTTTATCATGAAATTATAAAAAGTAGCTAAGCTGATCAAGTTTAAAGAAAAAAGCTTCAAAGCATTCATGCTGACAAATCACAGCTGTTATTGACAGTAAGTATCTTTGGTTTTGCTCTTAAACTTCAAGCTAATTTTAAACAAATTATTTTCTTATTATTAGTTGTTCTTGACCTTTGACCTAGGAATCAGAACAGAACCTCTTTCAGCTGGAGGAGCAACTTCTAGCCAATTGGCATTGTACAACTGACTACATTTTATTGTAGCCGGCATCAAAAATCATATAAATCTGTCATGATAATTGGTTTGATACGATTATGAATAACCTGGATCTAGTAGAGTTAGTAATTAAATCAGGTTTTGGTCACTTTGATGACCAAAACTAAGAGCTAAAAATGTTCTAAAAATGTTTACAAAAAATAAAACATTTTTTAAAATGTTTAGTTTGAAAAACATTTTAAAGCTAAAATGTTTTACTTTTGGTTTAGTTCATGTTCTGTCAGACGGGTCTTGTATTGTGAAATCCACACAACATCTCTCCTAAAGCATGAAATTCTGCCGACTTTTAGATTGTGATGTTTTTTTTTTCCCCTATTCAACATTCAACATATTCTGTGACATTTGCTGCACCTCGTTTTGAGCTGAGTAACGCTCTCCATCTCTGAGCTTTCTGATGGGACCATCAGCTTGTGCAGCTGAGAGCCAATTAAATAGCCGCTCTAGTAGAGCTGGTTGGAAAAAATCCTTACTATTAGCATGACGAATCCCTTGCTTTCCCTTTAGATGTCACACAGAATTCATGGTGTAGTTTAGTTACTAGGCCCTGTTGGTGTTGTTGAGCATCTTCTAACTTGCTGGAGCCCAGCAGGAGGTGGCAAATGTGATTTATCTGCTCATTAATTTCAGAAATCCTTGGTGAGAGGAAGCAGGTTCACAAGATCCAGGTAAAGGTAAATTAGAGTTGAACATAATTCATCCAGATCATTTCTCTGTAGTACAGGACTCCAACTGTGAGTAGCATTAACACAGAGTGAACAAATTACCTTTAAGCCTGAGGAGATTTATCTAATAACTTTGAAGCTCAGGACAAATAAAGATTCAGTAGGTTTCAATTTTTGGCCCGCTGAGGATATGAAACTGCAAGAAAGAACTAGTGTAATTTCAGATGATAGTTACTGCAGTTCACTTTAACCAGAGGACTGTCCCACTATGTAAGGATCTGCTTGTAAACTAAGAAGATAATAGAGCTGGGATCTAAACATCAAAAATGAAGTTTTACTTTACTGGTCAATATTATTCCATGGCAATTATTATTATTATTAGTATTATTATATTATTATTATTATTATATTATTATTATTATTATTATTATTATTATTATTATTATTATTTTATTTTATTTTTTTAGAACACTCAAGTAAGTTGCTCACCATGAATGAAACCTTTTCAGCAATCATTTGTTCTCGTGAAGAGGTATTATCTCTCGGCAGATGAAAATCTCAGAGTCTCTGTCTGCTTGTATGGTCAGAAAGCCCCCGACAAAAAATTTAATTGGGCCCCCCCACGCTACTGCAATATCTTGAATCTATCTGACCCATCAAAAGCATCAAAATGTTCAAGCTTTAATGGATCAAAGCCTCAAAATTGACTCTTTGCAGGAAAAAGCATCAATTCCTGCAAATTGGTTGCAAAGAAGGCTGCAAGTAGGTTGCTTAAAGGTTTTTTTTTTTAATTAGTTTTAGATTATTGAAATGTCTCTCCCCACTAGGAACAGACATGGGCAACGTGCAAAATATAGATGAAGCAACCCAGACATCTCAAAAGCTCAATGGCTCTCTGCTCTCTGCTCTCAGCTGCATTTTATTCGAGCTGCAGGATATAACTTCAATCAAAAGTATGTTTTCTCATATTTGTTAAAGCTGACACCATGTCGCACCATGTCCGTGAAAACAATCAATCTCCTCCACCTCCTCCCTGAACTACTATTACTGGCTAAAGTAATGCAACGTTCTGGCCAAAAACAACCAATCAGAACCAGGAGGAGGATCTTAGCGCTGTCAATCAACCTCATTCACTCACTGCTAAATGTGCTAACGGTGGAGAAATAACTTATTACAGGAAAATTGTTCATGTGACATCACTGGTAGCGATGCTAACTAAACCATGGATGGATGGATGGATGGATGGACATCATAACAATTGACATCAATAACCATCATAACAATGGACACATTGTGCAAATGTATACATTTGTACAGTGTATCCATTTGTATCCATTGTTATGATTGTTATTTACAAATGTATCCATTTGTACAAACCACATTGTACAAATGGATATTCATTTGCACAATAGATATCTTCATATCTATAAAAATCATTCCAGGTGCCCAGCAAGGAATAAAAAATCCAAAAAAGCAAAGCTTCAGCCAGAATAAGAGAAACAATACTTTTTAAAAAAATCTGAATGAATACAACAGAATTACTCCCACATAGTTTGTTCTTTTCTTGCACAGTACTTATTTTGGAACATGTAATTTGGCCTGTTTTTTTTTTTATCTGATTTTTCTACGCTCCTCAGCATGTGTTATGCAACCCATAATACACTTAAACTGGGTGAAGTTTGTAGGTGATACATGAATATTTACCAGCATGAATTTACTGACTTAAAGCAATGAGCAAAAGGCATCAGCAGGCAGAAGAAGAAAGGAGAACAGGAATATAACTACGTGGACGCATCACAACAGAGGCAGCACAATATTTTTCTCTTCAACATTCATGTTGCATCATCAATGAGGATGCCTGGTTTATTATCAGGTAGAGAAATCTGAGAGCCAGTCTGTGAGAGGTTCATGCTGCAGCACAGTTCTTTTTTCTTGGCATTTGAAAAGGTGAGACATGTCGATGGTCAAAGTACCGTCCTCTCATAATGCTGTGATCCTCATTCTGTCACTTGCTGTCATTGCTCTTCAGATTTGTGCTATTTCACAAGGCCCAAAAATCAGTTCAAGTCAGGTTAGGCACAAACAACAGCAGTGTTTTCACCTCTAATCATCTTAACATTTCAACATTTGTCTGAAATCCTCAGCCCTGCTTCTTGAAAGGTCAGGACATTTCAGCTCGACGTCAGCATCCTTACCTGTCCTTATGTTTATGTCGTTTTCTTAGCTCAATAAGCTGCAGCGTTCCAATACTGAACTCTGCAGCCGAATATTTCAGTTCATAAAGTTGCTGTAACAAAACAGTTATCGTTTTCAGTTTTAGAAATACAGAATACAGGAAGTGAGAACGATCTCAGTTTGTAGAATCAGGGAGAGACTCACAACCTCTCAGCCAACTTGACTCAATAAGTAAGGAGCTCTCCACAATGAAATGGATTGAAGGGCATGAATGATTGGCTAAGCGGGCGGAATGAGGATGTGAGTCATCTGGGGAGATACTGACTGTAGATGAGGTGAAGACTCAGTGTGGAGGTTCAGTCTTCAGGAAATGACCTTTCTGTGTAAGGGGAGTTGTTATGTTGAGGTCCTGCTTATAACCTAAAGTTAACACATTAGCTCTATTTGACATCACCTAATAGCTCATTCCAAAACTTCAAGGGTAAAAGTCATACCTGCCCAGGTCTGAGAGCTGTGGGATGACTCTGTACCAGCCCAGCCCGGGCCAGTCTGGTCGCCTCACTCACTGTGCTCAGCTCTCTGTGATTCAGTGCTTTTGTTCTGATGAAACAAACCATTTTAGTTGAAACATCAACAACATGGTTCAATTTTAGCACTGACTTGGACAATATGTGATGAATGACACAATGACAGAAACATATCAGATTCTGTTCTGGCTTGATTTCAGCCACTTTATTTTGCATCTGCTTCAAAAGTCCAATACACACCTACTAGCTTGTTCCATTTATTGCCACTGTGGTCAATAATTCATTTATCTCCCCAAACGAATCACTCTCTGTTTTAGTGTCTGTGTCTGCCAGCTCCTGTCATTCCAGTCATTCATGATTCCACATTCAAAGATCTGTAACAGGGCTGTACCACGGACATCCCGCTCTCATCCAGAGCCAATGAAAACAAGCCAAAGTTGTTCGTTTTCTTTTGCACCTGAAGCTCCGATATTTCCCATCTGCCTCACTGTGATGTGTCTTCACTCTTTTCTAAAAGCATCTTTTTTCTCTGGGAAAATTTGCACTCGAGATTCTACCAAACAGACTTTGATAACGTCCAACATCAACAAATTGCTAAGTCTGTCTTGCAATTTTATGGGGTATGTCCTGATCAGTGCATCTCTGGAAGAGTGGAGGTTGTTGTAA
This sequence comes from Poeciliopsis prolifica, assembly GCF_027474105.1. Lineage (NCBI taxonomy): Eukaryota > Metazoa > Chordata > Actinopteri > Cyprinodontiformes > Poeciliidae > Poeciliopsis > Poeciliopsis prolifica. The sequence continues at coordinate 4,296,310 of NW_026562402.1, forward strand.
TCCAACCATTACAAAGTGGCTTTGGTGAAATGGCGTTCAGTACAAAGGTCAAAGGTCACAGACCGCAAAATGCCCAGGTCTGATCTATGGGTTGGAAATGAAGCCTCACTTTTTTAGATGAGATAACAACAATGCTGTCATCACCCCATTAAATTCCATCACAATTAGTAGAGACGGCTGCTGCCAGTGTGTTAAATATTTCTCCCTTTGAGTCAATAAGCTTCATGCTAAGATGCTTCTGTTGGTCATTCATATTATGTTTGACAAAAAGAGAAGCAGTGTGTTGGGGTCATGAGGTCAACAATCTTCTCTGCACCTTCTTTATATTTAATTGTAGTTTTTCCTGAGAGTATGTCAGGTTTTCAAAATAAGGAGAACAATACTTAGTTAACCAAATACACAAGAAGAGTATTTGACAGGCTGCCTTCCAGTCCCATCAGGCATCCGTTCATCTCTTTTTAGAGAAGCAGATAGAAGTCATTACTCAGGACCAGATAGTGTTTCCCCTCATTTACTATTGACAGCCATGAATCATTGCATGAAATGCGCACTTTGCCAAGCGCACAGTGCACAGAAGGAACTGCTCCCTCTGGACATGCCAAGGAAAATAATCTCAGTGTTTCCTCACAAAGCTGCTGTCAGCAGCGTGGACTCTCTGACTCTCATTGGCAGGTTAGATTCTGAACAGAGTTCTTGACAAGTACTCTGAATATTTTACTGAAATGCTGATAGAAGAACTTATAAAAAAGCTGACAATAAAAAAAATCACAAAAAACAGATTGCAGACAATTATTTGGTGTACAAATATATAAATACAAAGAAGATATACACCATTTGTTTCTGCTGAGATTTCTCCAATGCTAACACAGGTTTCATTTTTACAGACAAAGGCCACTCAGTTCTGAAATGTAAATGTCATTTTCTGCGGGCTGATAGAAGCTCTGAGGTTATTAACCTCACACGACCCACAAGCCCATCTCCACAGGCTCATGTGTAATTAGGCCATTAGAAGGAACATCGGTGTTGGCTGTAAAGCATAATGCAAATGTCTAAAAGAAGTGAGGAGGCTAAAAACAGAAATCCTTGATATTTTTCTAGTCTGTCACATCAGTTGTGAGTCATAGTTCAGCACATTTTATATATTTCTCCATATACGGCTATTTAGTAGCTCTTCCTTCCTTTCTGTAGCAGCTGCTGCTCCACTGGAAAAAAGTAATTTTAGTTAAAAAAAAGCAAACCTTGTTGATTTCTGAAGCAAAAGTCTGTAACTTTAAAAATATATATAAATATATGTAGATATATAAATATATACATATATCTTAAGAAGACAAATACATGTTTATATATGTTTCCAACAAGTACATTAAATATTTAGTTACCTGATGTCTTAGTTTTATGTTATACAGGAACACTATTCGTTTTCCTTGAAGCTGATTGGCTAAAACCTCAAAAATAGAGACAAGGAAGAACACAGATATTAGTTTCTGCTGCCGTGTTAAAACAGTTACCACTGAGTGTAGTAATGCATGAAGGTATATCTGCTGATTGAACTGTTAAAATAGACAGATTTAAGCATTCTTAAAGAGTGTTCTTTATCCCTTATAAATACCTTGTGTTCACTGTATACTTAGGACTGTTTTAATGTCCTATGTCATGTCTATCTTTTTATTTCTTACACACTGGATGCAGGTTATGGTCTTTATATATTTATTGTTGTATCTCAGTTATGTGTCGAAAGATGAAAAAACATATTTTCTTCATAGACAACGTATTTAAGGTGACTGAAAACAGTCACAAAGTTTAGGAAAGCTTGGAAACAAAGTACAACGCTGCATTACATGAAGGGAAAATCTGCTTCTCTGTCAGAATAGTTCAGTGTCTCTGCCTGTTTGCTTTGTCAAAAATTGGAAGTAAATCCATCTTATCTGTTTTTGTATATTTTGCCTTGCTTAAGCGGTTTCACTGATTACAAAGTGAAAATGAGAGAAAGGAGGGAGATATTTCCACCTTTGATGTCGAAAACAAATTTAAAATCATTTTTAGCCACTCTATGAGCACATGTGAGTATAGGTAGTCAATTTGATGCTTGGTTGATCAAGTGCTTCACTGAAAAAAATCTGCAGTCTGGATGCCCTGGTAGTGCAAATTGCACCAACCTCCCCAACTCTGCGAGTCTGTCAGAGTGGTGTGTGTGTGTGTGTGTGTGTGGGTTTCCTTAGAATATAATCTTTCAACAGAGCAGTTGCAGTTTTTATATCCACTATTTGCCAATAGAACTCCAGTTTATCTGTTCAATAGTTAAAAATAAAGAGCATGCATCACCATGTCTGCTCCCAGCAGCTCATTATGTGGAGGAAGAAATCCTTTCAAGTGTGAAAAGAAATATTTATATTGTGAACTGTGTTTATTTTCTCTGAGATAATTTCAGCTCTGTTTTTATCTGCAAGTGATCAGATTTTGTGTTTGACTTGGCAGAGTTTCCTCATGTAGGAAATACCAGAAACATTGAGAATACTGAACCGCTCAAGTCTGACCGCAAAGATCAGGAAGCATAAGGAAGTGTACGTTTCAGTCAAGTCATTTGTTAACATAATACCATTCAAGTTCCATTGCAATTGGAATTTCAAACTTTTTTAATTTCAATTGAAATAAATTGGTAAAATGAGCATGAATCATAAAAAACACAATGTAAGAAAATAAAAAAATATATATATTTTTAAGATAAAAATGTCATATTTTTTGTGACTCAGAGCTAAGCTGAATAACTCTCAGCCAATAATCTGAGGCGGCCTGCTGTGCTGATGTTGATATTCGTCACTAATTCCTCACTCCAGTTGGATCTATTTGATTAGTTACTGTTTTGTCACTGATCCAGACCCTGATTGGATCATGTCCCTGAATCAATTGAAAACTCCCTCACTGGCTGAACATTTAGTACTGTGTGATGAAGCACTCACTCACTCGAGCTGTCGATAACTGCTACGAGTCCAAAAGTGTTTTCATCTCAGCTGATGCTTTCAGAGGGTGAGCCTGCTCCTGGCACATACTGACACCCCTGCTAATGGTAATAAGTCTGCCTGTATTAGATTAGAGTCATCAGTGATGGTGAGATGTGGTAGGAACCCTCAACATGTCAGTTCCCAGACACTCCACTGTGTAGACTGGCCTTTCTCTGTCCATTTATCAGGCCATTTAGCTGTCATGGGCGAAATTCACTGATATATCAAACACCGCTGGTTCACCATACAGTTTTGCCAGTCCTCTTCCGATAGTCCAAATATTAAAACACAGCTTTTCTTTATTTAGAGCAGATGCACCCCCTACTGCCAGTCTTCAAGGTGAAATTTGTGTTCTCCGCCCCTACTGCGTGGCATCTGCTACAGTTTACGTTCTTCAGTTTTCCACTTTTCCGCAGTGTGCTTTCTCAGCAGCATTCATCCATAAAACACTATGGTAGAGTTCATATAGATGAGCTTAGAGGCGGCTGACAGCAGCAGGTTGGGAGCTTTCATGGTGCAGAGTGGCAGCATGATTGGGAACATGGAAACTGCTCCTGTCCCATAGAGATTGATCCCAGTCATTTTAATGATGCCAATGGTGCTCATTATCTGCTTTATTTGCTTTCTCAGCTCTGGCAAGAAGAGATTAGCTGCTGCTGCCATCAATGTCCTTTATTATTTTATTATTATTAGCAAAAACAGTGTTTCTGGTTTCTGATTTTTGGCTTCACAGTGGCAGTCCAGAAATATGCCTGTTAGGTCAATTGGTCTCTCTGCAGACAGTACATCGAGTGCAAGAAGGGTTTAAGATGCCTGTCAGTGTACAGTGACAGGTCAGTCAGGGAAAAGAAACATTACGCTGTAAATCAGTTAGTTATATGTGACACATTTTCTGAATTGAAGTTTGTTCCCAAAGGGAACAAAATAATTTCTTCAAACAGAGTTGTCTTTAGATACAATCACATGCATGATCAAGGTTCCCTGCCAAGCTCGATTGCAGGAGGATCTCTGTGACCGTATTTTTGGAAACATTTTCCTGCTGGAATTTAAATTTGCACAGGCAGCGAAGCGAGACCAGAAAATTGGATTCACTGAGTGCAAAAACAGAGCACAGCAGTACTGGCAGCCTTTTCCAGGTCTTCACAGATCAGATTTTTTATAACACTTCTAGGTATCAACAGACCTCCAGTTTCAGCAAGTTTCCTGTCACTTTTGTAATCTAACTGCTGTTGATGGAGGAAAAATGTCCATATGAAAGATGGATAAGATGTCAAAGAAGCAATATGGTGAAAAACACCAAGTGTGTTTGTGATCCAGAGTCTGCTGCTGCTTTCTCTGGGTCTCGGTGGAGGGGGTTCATGTGCTGACATCACAGCTTTATTCATGGGAGGAGATTGGATTAAAGAACGGCTATTTAAGCAAGTTGCCTCCAGAGAGCAGAGTTAAAAGGTTACAGCCAGGGCACGGATGAAGACCAAACATATGAACAGATTACAGTTCCTTGTGTTGTACTATTTATGCTGAGTTTCACAAATTTCTTTATTTCATTTTAGTATTCTCTTCTTCTGTTTCTACCAAAAAGAAAAGTCTAATCTGATCTCGCCTTGCTTCTTACTTTTATTTGTGTTGCACTTTGAAGATCGTTTTTGGGAATTTCAGAATTTCCGTAAAGACCACTGTAACTAAAAAAAAAATTACATTTGAGAAAAAAATTATTACATCTGAGAGATGTCGTCTGCATGGTTAACACGTTGAAGCAGATGTGCTACAGCAGCAGAAGACCCTACTGGGGGGCATGCCTCTGACCTGAGAACAGAAAGCTAATGCAGCAGTTCATACATACAGTTAGGGCCAGAAATATTTGGACAGTGACACAGGTTTCGTTATTTTAGCTGTTGACAAAAATATGTTCAGAAATACAATTTATATATAATATGGGCTGAAAGTGCACACTCCCAGCTGCAATATGAGAGTTTCCACATCCAAATCGGAGAAAGGGTTTAGGAATCATAGCTCTGTAATGCATAGCCTCCTCTTTTTCAAGGGACCAAAAGTAATTGGACAATGGACTCCAAAGGCTGCAAGTAACTCAAAAGGCCTTTCCCTCGTTAACCTGTAATCAAGTAAGTAGTTAAAAGGTCTGGGGTTGTTTCCAGGTGTGTGGTTTTGCATTTGGAAGCTGTTGCTGTGACCAGACAACATGCGGTCAAAGGAGCTCTCAATTGAGGTGAAGCAGAACATCCTGAGGCTGAAAAAAAGGAAAAAATCCATCAGAGAGATAGCAGACATGCTTGGAGTAGCAAAATCAACAGTCTGGTACATTCTGAGGAAAAAGGAATTGACTGGTGAGCTTGGGAACTCAAAAAGGCCTGGGCGTCCACGGAAGACAACGGTGGTGGATGATCGCCGCATACTTTCTTTGGTGAAGAAGAACCCGTTCACAACATCAACTGAGGTCCAGAACACTCTCAGGGAAGTAGGTGTATCTGTCTCTAAGTCAACAGTAAAGAGAAGACTCCATGAAAGCAAATACAAAGGGTTCACATGTAGATGCAAACCATTCATCAATTCCAAATATAGACAGGCCAGAGTTAAATTTTCCCAAAAACACCTCAAGAAGCCAGCCCAGTTCTGGAAAAGTATTCTATGGACAGATGAGACAAAGATCAACCTATACCAGAATGATGGGAAGAAAAAAGTTTGGAGAAGAAAGGAAACGGCACATGATCCAAGGCACACCACATCCTCTGTAAAACATGGTGGAGGCAACGTGATGGCATGGGCATGCATGGCTTTCAATGGCACTGGGTCACTTGTGTTTATTGATGACATAACAGCAGACAAGAGTAGCCGGATGAATTCTGAAGTGTACCGGGATATACTGTCAGCCCAGATTCAGCCAAATGCTGCAAAGTTGATCGGACGGCGCTTCACAGTACAGATGGATAATGACCCCAAGCATACAGCCAAAGCTACCCAGGAGTTCATGAGAGCAAAAAGGTGGAATATTCTGCAATGGCCAAGTCAATCACCAGATCTTAACCCAATTGAGCATGCATGTCACTTGCTCAAATCCAGAATTCAGGCGGAAAGACCCACTAACAAGCAAGACCTGAAGGCTGCGGCTGTAAAGGCCTGGCAAAGCATTAAGAAGGAGGAAACCCAGCGTTTGGTGATGTCCATGGGTTCCAGACTTAAGGCAGTGATTGCCTCCAAAGGATTCGCAACAAAATATTGAGAAAAAACTTTTTTGTTTTGGTTATGTTTATATTACTTTTGAGCTCCTAAAATGTGGAGTGTTTGTAAACAAATGTGTACAATTCCTACATTTTCTATCAGATATTTTGTTCAACCCTTTAAATTAAACGTTACAATCTGCACTTGAATTCTGTTGTAGAGGTTTCATTTCAAATCCAATGCGGTGGCATGCAGAGCCCAACTCACGAAAATTGTGTCATTGTCCAAATATTTCTGGCCCTAACTGTAACAGACTGTGCTCTCCTTATCTTCAGGTTCTGTTTTTACCTTATCTTCGGATTCTGAAGATAAGGAGAGCAGCTTGAAAAGCTCAAGATCAACCTTTATTGATGAAGAGTTATGAAGGGAGGCCTCCAGCCAGTTCTTCCTATCTGGCCCACTTGTCTGAGCAAACACTGTTTTCCACAGATCTTGATGAGTGCGATACCAAAGTCCTAACTGGCCCACTTTTTTCCCATGACCGCACACAGAAGGCACATATCTGTTTCCCTGGCAACACAACATTCCCTCATGATGGGCATGTCTGTTTCCCTGGCAACCCTCCCTTCCCACTGTGGGAAGGGAGGGTTGCCATCAGAGAGGGCAGATGCTTGGTACCCCTCCTTGGTCTCCCGCTCTTCTGCAGCAGTAATGTTACTGTGCTTCAGGTTCCCTTCAGTGTTTGAGGCTGGTGGTGGGAGTGTCATGGTGTGGGGGTCAAATTCTAGACTCTCTTTGGCCACCTTATTACCAGCTGAACACAGATGAAACCCCAAGGACTCGCTGAACATTGCCAATCACTTTGCCCATCCTCACAGTTACCATCCTCTGATGGCCACTTCCAACGGGACGATGCATCGCGTCACAACGCTCAGGTCAACTCACACTGGAGTCTTGAACATAAACATGAGGTCATTGAACTCGAACAGCCTTCGCAGTGACCAGTTCTCAATCCAACAGAGAGCCTTCTGCATGTGGAAACAGGAAAATCACATAAGAGAAGCACTACCAGCAAATCTGCTGCATCGTGTGATGCTATCGTGTCAGCATGGACCAAAATATCCAAGGAATATTTCCGAAGCATTGTTGAATCTATGGCATGGAAGCAATTTATTTTAGCTTTCTGTGACAACACAGCACAAAATACTGCATTGCTGCATTAGAAGTGAGAGCAAAGTCACACAGCCAAGCTATTACAGAGATTTCTGAGACTTACTGTGGATATTAAAACCATAGGTGGCTCTACAACATAGTTGAGTGACCTGAATTACTTTTGTGATTAGTATTTGTGAAAATCTTTTGAAAATAAGTTCTTTTTTTCTCCAGCAACTGTGAATGAGTCTGTCATTTTGCTACATTAATCTCTAATTAACGTATTTATAATCTTCTGGTTGCAACATGACAAAACACACTGAAATGGACTTAAAATGTGCAGCATAGTGGCAGAATTTCAGACATTACCTCGCAGTGAGATGGCCGTGAGTTCTTGTGCATCAGAACACCAAGAAAATGATGGATGGATGGATGGATGGATGGATGGATGGATGGATGGACGGACGGACGGACGGATGTGGCGAAAGACAGAACAATTACAACCTGATAGATTAAAAATAAATTAACTAGATTAAATTACTGTAGTCTGCTGAACTTGCGGATGCGTGAATCTACCTAAACTTAGTGCAACCTGCGTGACAAATCTTCCCCCGGGCCTCCGGCTCATTACTGCAGTGCCTCCTCCTGCTGGCTATGAGGTGTGCATCATTCCTTATGTGGCTGCTGAAATCCCACAACCCAATTTAGCATAATATATTCTACTAAAGCGTTTGTGTTTGAACCAAGTGACCCTTTGGAAGATTGAAAAAAAAAAGGCTTTTCTATTTGCTTCGGCGGAGAAACATGGGATAAGACATCCAGTAGGGACGCAGCTGCCCCATCCAGCTGAGGTTATTAACTCCCATCCTCTCCTCTATCCACCAGCCAGTTTGCTTAACAGATCTTCTGCTCTGTTTCCTGAACGGATTCCACTTCACAGAGCTGCGTCACCTTCCACCTTTAAGTTTTATCCTGAAGAAAGTCTGGGCCCAGAATCTGAATAATATCTCCACAGTGATACCCAGAAGTTGACTTGCCTGAAAAACCCCCCCCAAAAAACAGGAGAACATTTACATCCTTTCCAAACATCCACTTGATTTAAAGTGGGAGTTTTTGTTCCTGAGATAAATGCTTGACCTTCTCTTGTGAGTGATTGAGTTCAATACGTTGTACTTTTGAAAGCACAAAGCGGCCAGCGGTGGCAGCCGGTCTGAGACATTCTCCGCTTTCTTATCAGGCTTGAAAGAGTCAGATGTGGTGGCTGGCAGAATTATTGATTCCTATTGTTCTCTCCATCGTTTCTCCGCAGCTTTTCTTTATTTTTTATTTTTTTATCAATCTTGTGCTTTCACAGCAGCTCAGCAGATAACCAGCTGCACTGAATCACCTGAAAGAGGCCAGGTGTGTTACTTCTACAGTTAAAAAGGAAACAATAAACCATGACAGTTTCTAGGACCGGCATCACACTTTATAAATAAGCAGTTCCCAAACTCAAGCTCGTCATATTTTTTTTTTTTTACTTTTGTAACGTTGTAAACATTTCCAAATATTGAACTTACAAAATTGAATTTTGGTCCACACACTTCTGACCAGTTGGTGGCAGCAAAGTTCCATTAAGTTGTTCGCCAAATACAATTCAACAAGAAGGAGAAGAAGAACCATTCACAGTCTCAACAAGAGAGCATCACACCTCACAACAGGGTCAACCATACCTGACAATTGAGTTGAATTTTGAAACCAAAGATTGTTTCTGCTTTCACAAGTAAACTAAATCAAATATTCAACAAAAACCCACAGAGGCACTGTTGCAAATATGAGCTTGCATAAATCTGTTTGAGTCCCTGGTGAACCGTTGGCTAATCTACATCCATTCACCATGACATTCCTCCTCGTGGACCACTTCCTGCTGTGTCAGGGAAGCTCTGACCCTGCCTGTCTTTCAGACTCCACAACAGAGTGAAAATTAGCATGACGACACCCTTTCATCATCAAGATGTGTCGTATGCCAATGGACGACGGAGGAGTGACATAACAGATGAAGTTTGACTTCTGGTTCAGACTCAACTTTATAGTCGGCTCCCTGACTCCCAGAGTCTTTGGCTTAAAAAAAGGATGAACAAAAGAGCGCAGGCTCGTTGTTCCTGCTTTCATGAAACATGCATGAGGTGAGGCAGTTCACAGCGTGTATTATTCATGCAAGTGTTAGAAGTTGCTGAAAATATTTTAAATTGTGCGCTCTGTTTGATGATGAACTATAGCTGATTCAGCTTTTCTGCACTCAAATTATGAGGCACATTTAGAGAAGCAGCTTGACGATGATAAATTCTGCCATTACATTCTTACTAGAACTGCTTCCTTTTCCTCAAGGTTTTAATAAAAAAGGAATTTAAAGCTTCTTTTGAAGCACAGTTGATATAAACATTTCACATGGACAAACATCCAAATAAACATTTTAAGATCTGTTTTAACCACAACCAATCTGAACCAGGAGGAATGCCTTAGTGCTGTCCAGTAACTGTGTATGTGCTAAGAAAATGTGTTAATGGTGGAGAAACAAGTGACTGTTTCAGAAAAAAACGTTAATCAGCCTTCATCGGTGGCCATGCTAACTAGCCTGAGCTTTCATGGTGAGCATTTATTGCGGTGAACCATCTGCAGTACAGCATAGCGAAATGGGCAGGTTGTGAGCAGCACATACACTTGGATGATTTACAGCGCTAAAAGATTCCTCCTAACTCTGATTTGTTGTTACTGACCGACCAGTTAGCACTGGGGGCTAAATGTTTTCACCGGCCACCTTATATTATTCTGTCACAACAGCTTGATCAATTTCAGAAAATATGTAAAAAAAATCCATAAACTTTGAACTCCAAATAGGCACCAGTCTGCTGTAGTCAAACCTGCAGCCTCTATGGGCTGTAATTGCAAAGCGATTGTGGCATAATAGAAAGTGAGGAGAAATCTGATCTGGGAAATAGAATCTGAAGAAGATGTCATGATGTGAAAGGTGGGCAACAACTACAACTGTATTTAAATATTTCTCCAGTGACCATAAGCTGAAGATTTTGAAGTTTAAGCCACGCCCCTTTAATTCCAAAACAACAGCAACATGAACTGAAATCTTGCACAACCACTGATGTTGACAGGGAATCTACATGGAGCACGTTCACATTCTGGTGATCACATCGTCACGGTGTTGTTCGTTGATTTGGACCAAAATGGAGAAAGGCTGAAGTTGCTTGCGGAGAAAGAATGTTTTGATGAAAAAAAAAAAACATGTAAAAACAACAGGGAACACAGGGAGTCAGAGACAAACAAAAACAGGAATCCAGAACAAAAAAGTCAGCAGGATAAAATAAGGAGACAACAAGATTTAACACGAGAAAAAAGCTAGAAAGAACTGGGAATTTGTTATATATATATATATATATATATATATATATATATATATATATATATATATATATATGCTGGGTATTAGGTGTGAAAAATAACTAAAATCACTAAGAAAGACTTCATCCCCTTTTAACAACGTCACATGCAAAAGTTTGTATTTTTTGTCTAACTGATAACTCTTTAAATGGCACAACAGAGCTGTTCGTCACAACAACATGATCCTGCCTTCAAACAGAGCTGGTCTCTGTGGAACAGGCAGGTTCCACTTGCTCATGTGTGGATTTTCTCTGGGGACTCAGCTGACATCCCACAGTGATGCCTCTTTGTTTCCATGTAATGGAGTGGAGACCTGCCCTTTCATACTGCTGCCAGATTTTGATGAGTTTTTGGTATTCAATCAGGATGTTTGTTTCTGACAGCATCTGAAACAGGCATTGACCAAAAGATAGCAAACCTCCAAATTTATCAAAAATTATTGTTCTGCTTTTTTATATTGTATTAAAAATCTCATCCCAAAGACGATGATAAATCTTTTACATGTTTTAGTTTGTTTTTGGACAACCTCCTTACCATCACCCTAATCTGTTGCTCCATTCTTAGATTGCTCACTGAGAGTATGTCAGTAAAATACAATGAATTTAAACATTTGTTTTTGTATGCAGCCAGGTAATAACTAAGTTAAAGTTCAGACGATGAAATCATAATAAATGATAAAATTGAGTTTCTTATATAGATAAAGTCAAAACTTGTCTGCATTTAAAATATGCACATTTTAAATCCATATTATGCAGCAATTTGTGCTGTTGAATCACAGTCTTTTTTGAATATTCAAGGCAAGAAGCATTAATTGAATCACGTTTGCACAGTGTGAACAGGAAAAGTGGCGTTCCGATCCGTTTAAAGGCCTCGGACGAACTGAGGTTGTTGGAAATCCATGGGGAATCTGATAGATTTTAACTGTTTTAGTGTCAAGAAAGATTGATACAGTCTTTGCCTCTCTCTATCTCTTGACCCCCTGCTGGGACAAACCCATCCCTGCCTGGCTGCTCCTCTCTTCCAGCAGCACGTCGCTGAATAAAACATGCGAGCCACACGCTGCTGATCTCTGCATCTCGCGAACCTCAGCCACCTATAGCTTTCCGCTGCATCTCTCTCTCCCGTTTCCCTTCCCTTTGCTCTCCCCTCCGCTACTTCAGTGGACGTGTCTCCTCCTGCTCCTCCTTCGTCCTCGGTTTCCCTCCCTGCTTTTCTTTCTTTCTTTGTCTTCCCATTCTTTCTTCCGTTCTTCATCTGAGGATTCTCCCAGGTTATCGGCGCAGAGCACTGCTCCCTCCTCTTTCGTACGAAGCTGAGTGGTCGACTGCACTCCCTAAGCTCTTCAGGCGACAACTCCCCCTTCGCTCCCCTCCCCTCTACTCTCCTCCTTCCAGTTTGTACAGTAGAGGCAGAAGAAGTGTTTAAGATCACACTATTGGCTTTGCTTCCCACCACATTGGCACTTAAGGATGAGCTTACTCAAAGACAATAGGCAGGCGGAGAAGGAAGGCTGTGCTGAGAGTATTAAGAGAAGATAGGAAGCCTTTTCTGTCCCACCCAGAATGATGGCATCTAAAGGGGGAGGCATGTCTCTGACAGCAGAAGCTCTCCAGATGTTAGTCAGGGTGAAGTCAACCCCTCTGTCCTTGTTATAGCAACACATGGAGCTCTGTTACTTTTGGGAACACATCAATGGACGATCCTGGGAATATCCGCAGCCTGAGCCGGGAGAAAGGTAAGACGAGCGACGAGCCGGCGTCCTCACTTAACTTGCATGCAGCTTTGGAGAAGTGGGCCAGTTCAGGATGAGGAGCCCCTCAAGCTCATCAGGGGCCAGAGAATATCAGAGTCCAGCTCAGCCTCAGGGACTTGGTCCCTTTGTTTTCCAAACTCCTTATGTCTCCAGTGTCCAATGATCTCTTATGGTAGGTAGGTCTGAAAATGTTCTGCTAGAAGTTCTGCTTCCCTCCCCTTTGAGTAAAAAAACCATCATAAAACTGGTGGTCATCAGCTGTTTCCAGACACAACCCAAACATTGAGAGGCAGAGAACCTCCAGAAGCAGAACTGAAAGCAAACAAGAACAGAGTGGACAGAGAAAGGAGAACCAGATTAGGAGTAATGAAGTTATTTATCTCTCCAGCTCCCCATCAAGACTAACCAACTCATCCTCCCCTCTGCTCCGCATTCCCTCTGATTCTCCAAATCATTCCCCAAGCCTCCGTAACCATAGCGCCAGGTATTAGAGTTGGATGAGCTTGGCTCACAGGAGCAGAGCAGAAAGGACTGCAGAGAGCAATGATCAGACACGGAGCCACACAATGGAGGCTTGCAGCGTTTTCGCTCGCTGAACTCTTCTTTCCTCACGCTGGCCTGGCTCACCTGTTTGACAGGTTGACTTTATCAAATGTTTGATTATTTAAACTTTTTAATTTAAACAAATAAATATGGCATATTTTTCACAATTATTATAACATCTCAAAAATTTTGAGTGGTGGACTGAGATGCATGAGTCTTATAATATAATAAAAGTTTTTTGTGGCAGGTCTGCTCTATTATTGTGTGCACATCTTTGTAGAATGAGTTTAAGGGACATGTCAAACCCAGCAGATACTCACACTCCAGTCAGTCAGTCTACAATAAAACCAGCCTGTTTCCTGGGCGGAAACCTCCCTCCCACTGTGAACATCTGTCTGTCAGCCTGAAGGTGAAGAAATCAATGATTTTTGAGGTAGAAAAGGCCAACTACTGAATAGAAATAACATAAAGTAGTTATTGATGAGCTGTTTTAATATTCAACGTTTATTCCATTTTACCTATTGACAGCACAACAATTAATTTTGGGCTTGTTTGATGTTTTTTGTTCTAATCAAAGCTGTTTTTGCCGTGACAAACACCGCACAAACCGAACGTATCTATGCTCTGCTTTAGTATCACCTGATTTTGTCATTGTCTTTATGTTACTCTGAAGGTTCATCACTACTCCCAAATTTCAGGCCTGATCACTAGTATCTGTCTGTAAAGACTGAAGGTCCCTGCTGACTTTAGATAGGTCCTCTTTAGGCACTTCTCTTTTGGGGCAGATTTAATTGGCTGTGGTAAGAACTCCACCAAAATGAGAAACAACTTTAAAGGCACAGAGTGCAGGGCCGTATATGATTTCTGAATTTTTATCTTCAATACAGCATGAGAGAAGGGTTGAAAACTGCTGCTGTTAATTATGTCATTCTATTTATGTTTTTCTTTTTACGCGTTGAGGCGGCACTGCCGCTTTCAGTAGATGGCACCCTGGGCCGCCGCCTCTGTCACCGACACCTCATCCTGCACAAAACATAGGAATAATAACCCTTGTTTCACTATTTGTTTTACAAAAATGAAAGAAGCGAAGTATTGGTTTAACTGAGATATGACCTGTTTTTGCAAGCGGTCATGCATATGATGAGCGGTCGTGTGTGTGTGCAAAGTGTGGGGGCGGGGCATGTTTACTGCAAATTGCCATTGTTGAAATGTCACATTAGATGTTGGGTCAGAGGGCAGAAATGCCAGAGGGCCGTCTCCAAATAGAAGCAAAGCAGAGTTTTATTGACACATTTTTTGTGCTTATATCGTTTTTCTTATTTTTCGATCAGAAGAGATGTTTATGCCTCAGACAAGGTGTGTGAAGCGTAAACATCTCTGCATGTGCTTTATATTGTAGCTCCTGGAAATTCGGCACCTTAAGTCATCCATTTTGCTGTTGGCACTTTTAATATCAGTTCTCCTGATAAAGAGTTCAATGATTGGTTGTCAAGGTGTCAAACTCAAGATCTCTTTCTGACCACCATTGCTCCTTAGAAGTAGATGGAAAACACACAACACTTTCTCAGTGTGGAAGAGATTAAGGTAATCACCATATAAAAGCTAAAATGCCTCTTATTATTTAGTTTTTCTATCGTTCCTTTCACTGGTGATAATGTAATGTTTTATGGGACTTTCTTAATATTGCATAGCTGGCCCATGTCCACTTGCAGGATGCAAATATGTTTTTGCTTCTTGTTTGCTGGCTTTGTCTTTGGATCGAGTTGATTTCTCACAACTTGAAATCTCAGCCATTAATAGTCATCTTAACATTCAATTTAAAGAGACAATCAGTGGCTCCTGAAAGTGGACTGACAAAGAAGAGGGTTAAACCGAGCTACAGCATGGACTCTGAACTCAAGGACATGATTCAGTTGCAAGATAGCTCCAAGTACATGTGTCTCATTATCACAAATGTGAGAAAAATTCCTTAGTAGAATACAAAATGTCTGCTGCTTAGCAAAGTTTCCCTGTGTACAGAATAATGATCATGGAGGCAGGGCTTAAGGGCTGTGCAGCTTTTTGTCTCTCTTGTAACAGATGTAAAATGATAGCGATGGTACTGTGATAAAACTAGAAAACCCAAGAAGTTCCTGTTAGGGTGCAGACACAGGATCAAAGGATTAGGAGATGGCCAACAGCATCTGTCAGATACAGGTTATGTGCCCACTGGAGTGGAAGTGAAGGGAGTTCAATTGGAAAAAGATCTCTTCTGCTTTGGATGCTGATCATTTTGTTCTACTTCTATTTGATGGATTAGTTTAGAATCATACAATTCTTTGGGATTCCAGTGTTTCACTGAATATTGTCAGACCCTTTCTATCTCAGTCATACGGGCAAACCGAGCTTTGACAACAATATCTGGATTGTCTGTCAGCATAGACAGTCTTAATTCCAAGTCGTAAAGATGACAAAAAAATCCAAAATGTCCATTGTTCTTTTGCAACATTTGGAACTTAATCTGCAAGCAGAATCAGAATGAAGTCAATATTAGCAGGAAGAGATGAAGTAGAAGGGGTGTGAGGAATGGGCAGAAATCCCAGTAGCAAGAAGATCTTAGAGATTCATCCATTATTGTTAGTGAGGAAGTAAATATGTGCCATCAGGATTTGAATTAAAAATACCTCTGAAATTTGAAAGTTGTATATTTGTACTTACTTTTTCAATATTACAAAATATTTGAACACTGAAAACATAAGCAGAAATGTACAACATTCAAATTTCAGAGGTATTTTTTAATTTAAATACTGATGGCACATATTTACTTCCATAGTTAGCCCAATACCTATTATTTCTGATAATGTTCTTTGCTAAATGTGGCTTTATGCTGCTAATTCTGACCTGTTTTGCCTCTTCTTACAGGAGCTTTTATTGTCGTAGTAACAACAGTGTGGATAATGTTTCTGCAATCAACAGTCTGACTCTTTCGACCTTCTGGTTGGGTTCCAATCTGAAATGTTTTACTGATGATCTGAAGGAGTACTCTGAGATCAACCTTTCCATGAGCCGGAGCCCTCAGCAGCCTCTTCATGGCTGATGGCCTTTCTTATGGGAAATGCTGTCTTGTGCTGGGAGACTCTTTTTAAAATGTTTATTAGAGTGTTAGGATGAGCAGGACACAGGATTCAGACATAATCACAGCTCAAGTACCTCTTCTCCAAATCCTCTTCATGGGTTTTCTTTGTTTTGGCTGTGAGGCAACAGAAGCGGCCGACCCCCAGGGGGTGCTTTTTCAGCAGCCATTATGCACCATGTTTGGATAGTGATGAAGGAGAACATGACAGTCAGTCTGAGCATTTTGGTCTTTTTCCTGCGCCCTTTTAGAGACACATAGTGATATTGGGTGTCTCGTTGACACCTTCAGAGAATAATTCTTCCTAACATCACAGAGCTCTTGCAGTTTAAACCTGAAGAACATAACAGCAGCTCTGCCTCCTGAGCCTGGAGGCTTACGGATGGGCCGGTGAAGCTGGATTTGTCACGGCACATCATTAGCCCTGTGAGGGTATGAAAACTATCTGACCACAGCGATGCTGACTGTGCCTGACTCTGCAGCAGCAGCCTGCCACATTATTCAGCTCTGCAACTCTCTCACACCCTCCGGCCCCCGACTTCTGTGCTGTTTTCTGTTCCCATTTTTAAATAAGGTAATAGAGGCTGTTAACCAATTGTCCTTCTAGGTTTTTGCAATTTATAGAAAACATTTTTGTTTCATTTGTTTTAATATCAAAATGTTTGGGGTTTAATGGGATGCAGTTGGAGTCATCATACAGAAAACTTTAAGCTTCAGTAACTTGCTAAATCTTTCTACAGTGACTGTGAGGAGCAGCAGCAAACTGTCTTAAACTAAAACATGAAACAGGACTGGATCGGTCAGATTGTACTCAACTGTGGACAGATTCTGATGGTCTGTGAACCCATTGACTTGTGGGAAATACCCAATATATCACTATTATATATTTTTAACCCTTGTGTCATTTTACAATCCAGGATCCTGACGGTTGATGTGAGTAAGTTAATTGGCCTGTTTCGGTGCCCTGTGGCTGTTCATTTGACCAAAAGATATAGTCTCTCTCCTGATGACATTTTTTCAAAACTACATTATCATAAAAATGTGGTAAAACTGGCCACCGAACTCTCGCTTCTTCTTTTGCAATTTAAATATTTTTTCAAACAAATTTTTCCGTCCCCTAACCCACTCCCTGCCCTTCACCCTTCCTGTAGGAAAAAGCTCAAAATCTTTCTTTTCATTTATCAATTCAATGCAGCTGGTGAGCAGGTGGTGTGGGCACTACTGTACATGCTGTCATTAAAGAATTTTAAAGAGCTGTGTTGCATATTGGCTATTGAGAAACGATTGCTTCCCGGAGGTGTGGACTCTGTCGAAGTTTTACATTTTTCCCAATCGCGTGTAATGCAATGCGCCAGTTCAATGCTATGAAGCTTACCGGATATTGCCTGCCCTGTAAAGAAGAGAGAAGTGCCAATCCAAGCAGTGTCTTTTGGAAACGTGACCAACATGGACTGAACAACTCCGTTCACTTCCTCTGTTGCCATTGCGAAAACTACAATTGGACTGAAATCTTAAAATAATGCAGAAAAGCTTCTCCACAGCTTCTCCACAACAGAGATTCTACCAGATAAATTGAATTCAATAGTATAAACCCCAGGTGGAGCAGTGATGGTAAAGGAGAATAGAGAAAAATTGCTTAAGAAGGCAATAGACAGGCTATAAAATATGTGTATTAGATAAGGAAATAGAAAAAGTGGAGCATTTTTTTTATTTATGAGTTATGTTTGTCTGCCCCCTCATTCCACTTAATGTAAAACACTAAAAGAAAATTTCAGCAGGAAGTAAATAATTTCCCAGATGCTTCAGGAGATTACTGTTTCTGCTGGGTCCTGCTGGACACATCGCCAGCAGATGAGTTTTTGCTGCTGTTTTCTGATAATTCGGCTAACAATCTGAACAGGCTACCGCTCCATCAGAGAGTCGAAACAAACAACACACAATTGCACCTTTTACCAAGTCATGCTAATCTGCTTGCCTTTGTAGTGGATCAAGAAAACAGACTCTCAAAAACATGGAAAACAGGCAAAGTTCACACAAAGATGGTAAAATGTAACAGTCAGAAAAAAAAACTCAACTTCAATTATCATAATTTTTACAAGAAAACTACAAATAAAGGTCAGAGAGAAGGTTCTGCTTATTGTCAAGCTCAGAGGCCAGAGTTCTGACCAGTGGACCATAAAACCTCACAAACATCCGTCCGTCTTCAACCTGTAGTCAAGTCGCTCCATCTGGAAATGAATTCTTAACATCCAGTAGTGTAAATAATTTGTATGACAATCAATCATGTTGTCATCGACGTCACGGTGACTATCCTGCCCGGCAAACATTCTTATGTGGAAAGCTGACAGAACCTCAGTAGTGACAGCCTCTCCAGCTGAGGCCGACAATAATGATCAGGATAAATGAAAAGTAATGGGGGAAATAAAGCCAAACAAATCTATTAAGCTAAGCTATCAGCTGAAGGCAATAAATCCCGTCTCTGTCTGTCTTCTAACCTGCTGCCTCCTCTTTAAGGTTTTTTTTCTCTCTTAGAAAGTGATCTCAGTAGCTCTCCAGAGGAATATCCTCCAGGCCTTTTCAATTTCCTCCTCTTATGTAATTCTCCAGCTAGTAAATTTGACATTTTGCTCCTTGGCTTTTCTCCCTATCTCTATTCATCCTTGCCCCCGCTTCGCATATGTTAATGTGTGTCATAAAAAAAAACATTAAGTGAAAATATCTGGAGTCTTAGTTCATGTCAGGATTTCTGCAGGATAAGGATGAAGGGCCTTTGTGTTTGGTTCTTTTAGATTCAAATTTTCCTGATCGCATCTCAAAAAGAACCTATGCCATCAGTTTGAATATTTATAGACAGAGCTGTAATTACACAGTTTATTTGTAAAAAGCTCAGGGACGGGCGGGGTCAGGCACCTCATCTTCAGAACTACAATATTACATTAAACTCATATTAACATTGGACACCACAAGCATTCAGAATAATTCATGACAAAAACAAATTTACTCTGTTTGCCTTTGTGAACGTGTGGATATGTTATCGTTTTTCATTAAAAAAAAAAAGGTCTAAATGAAAAATATCCTTTACCCTTAGAAAGTCTTTGTTTACAAAATGCCAAAGGATAGAAATGTTGCTCTGGCAGATACTCTAACCATCAGTGCCGGTTGGTGTTTCCACGCAGAACCGAGCAGAGTGTCACCTTCCTCTGATCCGCGTTCACCATCTGGCATGTTCAGATGGTTCTGGAGCTCCAAATGAGGGTCCTGCCCTCATCTAGGGAGGCCGACAATACAAACCCGACATGTTTAGAAGAGGAGAATTTGTTCCGAATCATTTTTAAAAATGTGTGTTTAAAGAAACAGCTTTTAAAAGGTAAAAGTTAAATTATGTAGAATAAAATAGAAATAGCGTTTCTTGTCCCACAGAGGGGAAGTTCAGCAGCATTAAGAGAAGGTTTCTTTTCTTGTAAAAGTCACATGCGCTCCAGAATGCATTTCTAATATCAGAGGAAAGCCACCGGTGATTAAGGTGACAGTTTATTTATCCTGGTTAGTGTCTCTGCTAACATCCCATAACAGCTGGAACTGTCCATAACTCTTGGGAACTTCACTCACCACTTTGGTGTGAGGAATTCAAGCCCAATGACCTTCTTTGTTGCTGCCCTCCTGAGAGTGTAAAAGCAGAGATCTCTTGCAGAACACATTGATTAACTGCATAGCATCGACAGCATAGGAAATTCCATGTATTACATGCTTGGTATTTGCATTCGGCTTTCGTTGCATTCGGTTTGTGTGAGAACGTTATTTATGACTAATTTAGCAGCAATGAAAACTGGTAAGCATTTGTTTTCAACAATGCTCAAAAGAGTCTGAGCAGTGTAAATATGAAGAGACAGTTTTTTTTCTACTTATATACACAGTCTTTTTTTTATTTTTCATGTGGCCTCAGATTTAAATTGGGCTTGGAGAAGAAGAGAAGACTGCAGGAGGAAGTTCAGCATGCGTTTCTCTGAGTGTGGAGCAGCATCCGAAAGGAACAGCTCCGACTTCTCATTAAGGAAACGACACCGGGAACCGAGAGAACAGATTTTGTAGCCGAGGCACACTCAGGAGCTGTCTTGAAAATAAATGAAAAAATATCTCCAAAATATTTGTTGGAGTCTTTGCAGCTGGATTTGTTTTCACCTCACAAATATAATGCAAATAGTGCAGCCTTAATTACATTTTTCCCACCTTGGCTCCTTCTATAAATGGATTAGAAATATGCTGTTCCATCATTTTCCGCTGGCAGTGAGGATGAGGAAGAAAGTAGGCAGAACGAAGCTTCTCTCACTTGGCTTGTGCCAGTGTGGGCAGCAGAATTGTCCTCTCTTGTTTTTGCTTGTTGGCTTATGGATGTCCTTATCTACACTGAGGAATCGTGGGTGGGTTTTGCAGCACAACAAAGAAACACATATGTAAACCTCTTTGGACGATGAAATGTTTAAATTCTTTAAAAATTTGCAAAGTAAAACATAAAATCTCTCTCTCCAGAAAGATCTATTTTAAACCTTTTAGCTGGCATTGAATAGTTGAATTATGTACAATCTTCTTACCTGCAGGTTAGGTTCATTATTACTCTGAAAGTTGAAAATCAATTTTCAGAGTAAAACTTCAAAACACTCATTGATCCCAGAAGGAAATTATTGTAACTTACAGTAATTCAAATTTGTCAAAGAGTAATTGTACATGGTGATGGATGCTGGCAGGACAGATTTCCTGTAGCGGCTTAACAGCGAATCTGAAGAAGCCTCTGATTGAAGACCGAAGTTGAAACAAGATGAACTACTTTGAACTTTCTGTTGTGTGCAGAAGCCAGTCGTTAATGTAACTCAGGGAAAGATTTCACAAGGGTCTGGTTTGAGGAATGATGCTAAGAACTGTTGTTACTTCTTCCTGCTGCTCCTTTTCTTTGAATATGTCTAACATGCCAGTAGCTGTGTCAGCTAGAGTGGTCAGCTGCCTCATTTTTGTGTCACACGCCGTCACACAGATGAGCGTTTTAGTGAACAAATCAGAGTTTGACGCCAGCCCCCGCCAAAGCTCTGTGGAGCAGAGGTTCTGGATGTTAGAAACTTTAAAAAACTGGGAACTAAACCTGAATGGTTCGTCTCTGTCTTCTGCTTTCCATTTCAGTCAAAATCATTATGTCAACCTGTAAAAAATGCCGAAGGACACAAAAAGTGTCAAATGTCTCATGTTGCCCATTGTATTGAATGCTTTGCTGCCACATTATGTAGAAGTCGATGCGACTTCCTGCATGTTCATCCAATTGCTGCCTGCTGCAGTCGACCATTCAATAAGCAGCAATCACGCTAAGAGCACAGGGGCATCATAAACTCCACCGACTGAGCTTGTTCTGGCCTTAATATGTCTGCACCCATGCAGAGGTAAATGTAATATCCTCTTCTTGTTATTTATAGCTGCAAACGGGGACTTGATTGCTCTCTCTCTTTCTTTCTCTCTCTCACTCAGTCACACACACGCGCATGCAAACAAACATACACATTTATGCTGAAAACAAACCCACAGAAAGCAAATATTCTCCCTCCATCTTTCCTTCCTGGCTGTGGGATGTAATAAGCAGTTTTGGAGGTAAATCTCATCTGACTGCTGGTGCATCTCTCAGTGCGGCTTTCACCCTGAATCTCACCACGGAGGTATGAGGTTCTTGCAGGGCTCCGCTTTCGTTACATATAGGACAGCGATTCCACAAATCAAGGTTTAAATCATGCGCTTCCTTATTATATCCCATTATTTCCTCTTCCAGCTTTTTTTTTTACGACCAACTGCTTGGGAGAGATTTCATTGGTTATTAAGCCTGCAGGAGCATAAAATCAGACCAAATACAAGTGTAAAATGGGCCATTAAAAGAGGTGTGAAAATAACTTGACTGAAAATAATCTGTGTTGATTTTATATTCTTTTATTCACAGTTTGTCGGATCCCTGAGGCTACATCATGAAACAAATCATACTTTTGTCTTCGTCTGATGAAATTAGTCTCATCTTCCTCATTTGTTTTGCCGGTTTAAAACTCCAGTTGGGCTTTGAAGAAATGAAAATAAGTTTTTACAAATAGCAAGAAAATATAGCACCTCTGTGTGCTGAACTAAACACACCTCAACCATCAAGAAGCAGTACAGGTTCTTCCAAACAGTCTCCAAGTGGATAGAGGCTTTTAGTTAGAAGAGAGAAAAAAGTCAGCAATTAAACAAAATTCAATCCACTTTTGGACTTTTCTCTTATCTCATGACAATGAAGCCTACCTGGAGGCTTTATACCAACTTTCTGAAGACTCATTGTCTATTCCTCTGGGATTAGGGATCGCAGTTCAGAGATTATTTGAGTTTTTGAGATGCTAAAAACTTTATTGAAATACTTGTCCTTTTTTTTAAGTTGATTTAAAAACATTTAATTAAATACAGATGACTGTTAAATTGGAGTAGTAAATATAACCTGACCCAGACACAAACCTTTCATATTCACTATTCATTTGGCGACCATGGGCAGTGAGGAAAGGGGTAAAGGAAGAGGAAATATCCATCTCCAAGGTTCTCTGTTCTAGGTTATGTTACTACAATAAAAGCATTTTTTAAACTATCTTCATCCAGGGTGCCACTAAATAACGCTGATACCACATCCTGTTTCTGATATTAATATCTGCCCAAGCTTATTCACAAGCAAGAAGCCAATCTTAAATACAGCAGTTCACACCTGCTGTTAACATTCAACAGTTGCTTCACATGCAAACGGCATGCTGTTTCAAGCGGTGTTCTGTACAGTGTATGTAGCCGCTGTGTAAAAGTAAGAGAACATGAAATGCAACAATGGAAGGTTTGAGTTTGCCAATGAATGGATCTAAAATCCAAATCTGCTTGAAATATTCCAATATGGCTTACAGGAAGCTTGATTGGCTCCTTTAAAGCTCAGTTATCCACAACTGTGCAGGACCTTGATGTGATCCTTTAGCTCCCCACCCTGAGCCATGACTGCATCCAAAGCTGCAACATGCAGGTTGTTCCCTGTTTAGGGATTCCACCAGTATAACACATTGCAGAGATGTCTGAATTCCTAATGAAATGTTCCCTTCCTGCCATCAGCTGTAATCACACTCCAAAGTCCTCCAGAGAGTCCACCTTAATGGGCAGCACAGCGACTCCACAGACTGCTCTAAATATCACACTAACAGGTAACGCCTTAAAAAGAGACACTAGTTCCACTGAAATTGGCCACCAGGGCTTTGGCCCACTTCCCACTGACCTACTTCTACGTTTTGGACATACATTGAGTCCTGTTGCACCAAGCTACAAACTTGTTTATGCTCTGAGAAAGAAGGCCGTGAAATGCAATAAACTGGGCTATATTTTGGGGTCCATGGAAACTTCTTGGAGTCTCACAAAATGCTGAATTAAGGAAAGGTGGAAATCTGTCTTTACTGGTCACTATTAGGACAGCAATGTGTTAAATCTACATGATCCATGTTTTATGTTTAGGTCTTGGTACCAGGGTTGGCCATCCTTTCTCAGATCTCAGTTGGGATTTGCTTCACTGTGTGCAAAGCCCAACTGCTTCAGAACACTAATGTATGAATTTCTTGAATTATGGTCTGCGTAAAAGTCTAGGTTTCTGTTAGGTTGAAGTTAAATATAGTGAAATTCAAATGCATGTGTGAATGCAAGCAGACCAAAGACCATTCAAAGGAAGAAGACTATACTGCCAGGCATTCTGGTTAAATATAACTAAAACAATGGTGCTAGTGCAGTGTTTCTCCACCTTTTTTGGTTCAGCGCCCCCTTGTCCATTAGCCAGGTCCCTTACCGCCCCCAACAAAGAAAATGTAGGCTACTTTGCATTGAATATTATTTTATTATTAATATTACCATCACTACTGTTGATGTTTTGATTTTTATGGTTATTTCTGTATTTATCATCAAAAATAATTTGCCGGAGAACAAAAAAGTTCTGTAAAAAATTATTTTTACAGGCATCTACGAAAAGTGCCGTGAATGGGAATTCAAATTATAATTGCTAGGCCTAACAGCAGCCAATCAGAGTGGAAAAAAGTATTATGTTCTGTGCCTTTGTAGCTGTTAAATCTTTCGCAAAATGACAGAATAAAAAAAAATCTAGTTTAAAGTTTAAACTATTTGCAATGTTCTCTCCAACATTAAAACATGGATAGAACTGTAACAATATCAGTCATAGCTCTTCTTTAATGTTTCTAGTGGTGCAGCTCTGTGCTGCCTTCAGGAAAATGGGACATCAGAATATTATTCATAATATTTCTGGTTTTGCATTTACTGTGCAAACCAGAGCTTTCAGTGGAAAAACAGATGTTTCAGATCCTTAATGCTATACAAATATGGGACAGAAACACAGATTATATTTTTTTTATAGACCTATAATCCATTATTTTATAAATTAATAGTTTTACTGGACAGAAATTACAAAGACCAAAGCTGGCTCTTAATCAAATCCTGAGTCAGATTGAAAGTGTCATGGAGTCACTGAATGGCTTCATGATATTATATACGATATGAACATCATTGATATATTTAAGTGGTCACAAATTCAGGTGCCATAGAGAGACCAGTTAACCTGACAGTCATGTTTTTGGACTGTGGGAGGAAGTTGGAGTACCCGGAGAGAACCCACACATGCATAGGGAGAACATGCAAACTCCACACAGAAAGACCCTGGGCAGGGAATTGAACCCAGGACCTTCTTGCTGCAAGGCAACAGCGCTACCCACAGTGCCACTGTGCAGACCTAAACGTACACATTTGATCTAAAACCATTGTAGTTCACACTTCTTAATGGTTAAAACAGATGGTTAAATTAACAGATGGGTAAAACTGCCATCTTTATTTGAGCAAGAGGAAGAGCAAATAAATTACAAAATTATTACATATACAAAGTTCTCCATTAAAGCAGGCTGCACAAGAATCTGTTATTAGAACTATATATTTTTAAGCATTAAAATACCATTAAATAGCACTCTTGAAATGTTCGGGAAATGGCAAAGAAACTACATTTTCCAGAGTTTTCATGAAAGCAACACAAGTATGAGCACCTGCGCGGGATTTGACGTGCGTCAAGCGTTTGCTTAACAGTTACATGGCGAACATGGATGAAACCCGAACTTCCTAAATAAACCTAGTAACACACAGCAGAACCTTCATCTGTTTTAATGTTTTATTTATGTGATAAAAATCAGACGGGTTCGCCCGAACTGACGAGCTTCCACGAACCGACTAATCTGTGGCACCTGAAGGGCGGCTCCTCCAAGACCCACGTCCACGTGACCTGGTACCGAGCGCGCGAGAGGCTTCACGGGAGAGCCAGCTTGCTGTTCGAAACATGCGGGCTGAGGTTCGCTCCAGACAGGAGCGACAAGAGGGGGAGGCGGCCGAGAGGCTTCGGTGAGTCCGCCATTACCAACGCCGACTTCCGCCAGCAAAAAAAAAAAAAAAAAAAAAAAGGCAAAACAACTAATCTAATTACATCACTAAGTCGGAATATCACAAAGTCTTTATTATTTACTATTAATTCTGGCATTACTGGAGCAGTAAAAGATACACTCCCTCACAAAAGAACACATCTTTTAATTTTTCTTAAGGAAGTAGAGCTAATTAAAGGAGATAAACAAAACCTGAAAGTGATTCCAGACTCACTTGATGGTCAACCTGTTGAATCTGTGGCTAATTTTAAATTCCTTGTTTCATTGCTGGACAGTCAGTTAAACTGTGCTGAAAACACTGACTGTATCTTTAAGAACTGTTCTCACACGCTCCATCATTTAAGAAGCTCTAGTGATCTTGGGTTGTGCATCCTCCAGTTAGGTAGAGACCGTCGAGTTAAAATGTTCAATCTTTTAAGAAAACTTTCAATGGCAGGTGTAACAGCAGGTAAATAGTTGTGAAACCAAAAACAACTCTGTCTCAACTGTTTTCTGAAAGAACATGACATATTTTAGCTGAGAGCATCCATACGAGGCGTTACTGTGTTCCTCTGGTAAACATAGAACATCTATTAGAAGTCATTTATTGACAGTGCAATAATTATTCTTAACCAAACTAAATGATAACATTTACCTATGGCTTGATAACTATTCACAAATTGTTGATAATCTGATTATATGAATATGATTTATTGTTTTAAAGTCAAACTAAAATTTCCATGTTGATAGACTAAATAGTTTCATCTTATTTTTTCCTAGATATAAGACTCTACCAACAAGACTTAGCAGTCTACCAGACTCTTTCAACCCTGGTTGTAACAACCTGATATTTATAATATATAAAAGTGTTGTTTATGTCATTTAATTTGTTCTACATCCTTAAGGAAATGAAAAAAAATATTGTGTTTTATAAGATAATTTATTTGTCTTCTGCTTTTAATTAGCCATTTTTAATGTTTTTTCTACCATTCTTATTCTAGTTACTGGAATACTAGAATCTAGTACTTTCAAATAGAGATTCACTGGTTACAGTTTTCTAGTTGCTTGCAGATTACCAAGCTTTTAAAAGCTTGAACCTGCCGATCCCCATTTGGGCTGATATCACCTTGTTTCTGAAATGTTACTAAATATGAAACATGTCATGCAGCCATGACATGTTGAGCAAGGCAGAAGATGACAGTGGCTGGTTATTTGACCTTTGCTGTAGATAAGATCGGGGGATTAGATGGACTTCACATGTGTTGGTCGATCACCGATCTCCCAAAATTAAGGATATTGGCACAGATAAATCGTCTAGCTGATACGTGAAGCTACACAATGTCACAAATCAGTTTGACTGATAAAATAGTCTTCTGCTGCTTGAATTTTATGCCGACATATACATGCATGTCATCTGGGTTGGATTGTAAAACTGTGCAGATTCAGAGTCATTTAACAGATTGATTGGAAGTTTAATGAGCTAACTGGTGGTCTGGGAGCTGTCGGCTGAAGCTCCTTCATATTCAGTATTTATCCATCAAGCAGAAAGGAGCAGAGGTCTGACAGTGTGTGACGCTCTCCTCGTGCTCGGACTGCTGCATCTCACGATCAGGTGTCTGAACCTTGAGTCCAGGAATAGCAGCGCTATTGTGTGTGTGTGTGTGTGTGTGTGTGTGTGTGTGTGTGTGTGTGTGTGTGTGTGTGTGTGTGTGTGTGTGTGTGTGTGTGTGTGTGTGTGTGTTTGAGAGAGAGAGAAAAAATATTTCTCTGAAAAGTGAAAGACTGATGGATTTTTCAGTTTTCACCGATCATAAAGCAGCCTCGGAGATGGAGTGAGCCCACTGTGACAGATGAAAGAATTGTTTTATGTGGAGCTCACATAGGACTGTGAGATGTCTGCAGACAGGTGAGGGAAGATCATCGGGCTAAAAATAGAACTGAGAGCATCTCAGTTTTCATTTGGAAACCCTGCTGAAATAAAGGCAAACTTTAGAAAGGCTTCTTGGAGCAAAGCTTGTCTTAGATGTTGGTTTGACAAATGACTCGTGTTCTGTTGAGCTGTTGGGGGTATCGTTGTATTTACTGTTCAGACCAGTGACCCTGGTTTTGTTGTCCATCAGCAACTTTTCCACATGGAAGCTGATTTAATTTAAACGTAGAAAGTCACTGTACTGTCAAGGCCACACATGTTTTTTAAAGTTTTGTCTGCTGTGGGATGACTGTGGGAAACATGTCATCCCACCTGGTAGTTGTCTGGAAGAGTTTCCCCCAGTCCATTATAAGCCTGATGGGCCACCAGGCTTTACTTCTGCCTCTACCAAGTCTTTTTAAAATGTTAGCCTTTTTTAAGGCTTTATACTTGGTGTTCAGCTATTAATCTTCCAATCTTTCAATGACACATAATTATCAAGACATATTTTCAAATTTCTTGTCAACTTAAAGCATTTTCTAACTCAAAAACCCGACGGGTCGCTGGATGAATGTCTGCGGAAAAATGTTAGAACACATGGAAATAAAAACACTTCAGAAACATAAAAAAAAAAAAATTAAAACCAGATTTATTTGTGCAATGAAGGTGAATTAAATTCTAAATATTAGGCAAAGTCCTTTTTAAAATTAATTACATTTGAAGTGCGTTGGTTTATTTGCGCCATGTAAGCATTTCCGCTATTATCCTTAAAGAGACAGTCGTGTAGAATGTACTTTTTTGAGCTTTGCATCATGTTATAATGTTATTTATAATGTTATACCCTCATCAAAAACATACCTGGAGTGTTGCGTTGATTCTTTCATGCATGTTTGACAAATCCTTTCTAATCTCCATAGCAACCATTCAGCAGTCCTAAACACCTGGGTGGACTCCTCCTTGGAGACGCAGCTCCTCCTCTGAGCTGCAGTTTCAAAGTTTCTTCTGAGCTTCTGTCTCCTCCACAACCCCCCACTCTGCTCCTACAGACTTGCCAGCAGCAATTAGCAAACACCTGGTGTAGCTGTGTACCTGCTGAGCTCAATATCGGTGCTGTTAAAATCATTGTTGAAGAGGTATTAGAGGAGCCATGTTGTGATCACTTCCTGAAAGAATAGGAGTTTTCAAAGAGACAGAGGCCCAATTTCAAGCTGTTAAATTACAGAGTGTAATTTCTTTTAAGTCATGCTTGATATACTGACAGCATTTTTATAACAACTGAAGGTAATGTAGTTTATTGATTATGCTACAAAATGGCACTATGTGGCTGGGAAACACATAATACTGCATCTTTCATCCTGTCATTTTTGGTCCTCCATACTCCAGTAGTATTCCATTCCCCTCTATTTATACATTTACACTAAGTGTATTATAAAAAACTGCACCTTTCAAGATTACATCAGACTCCAGCAGTTCCTCATCACCAAGTCTTCAGGTGGAACTTCAGTAAGCAACTTTTTAATTGGCCTTTAACTAGAAAAGCATCTCCATCTAATCGGGCCTGTCACGTCCACCTGTGCATGCTGTCTCATTTTCTGTGGGTTAATGCGTTTCACTCAACACATTTAGTAAATCTCCCAGACCAGGATTACTGCATCAGAGGGATTTAGGATCTCTGCCTGCCCAACACATGTTGCACAGTTACCTTTGTGCATTGTGCTCTCGTGTTGTTGATGCAGAATTGTCTCTCATGAGCAGCCAGCATTTCTCAGATCTGCTGGTTTCTCACACCAAACTGTGTGTGTTATGTGGACCAATGGTGGCTGTATATATGACCAACTGCATCCTTTTTGTTTTTGACGTGGAAGGAAACTGAGATCAGCAGGAGGAATCTGATCAACCAACTTTTGATGTCATTTTGAGTCATAAGGAATTTTTCTTTGTTTGCTTCCTAAGGTCTCCTTTAAACCCCAGAAAAAAACTCACTTTATAGTTTTTTTTTTAGTTAGTTAGATGAAAGAGGATTACCTAAAATTTTTTACTGATTTAATTGATACTGGTTGCTACTTTTTCTTTGAATAGAAGTTGTTTCCCTTGCTGCCAGTTTTGGCAGCA
Organism: Poeciliopsis prolifica; assembly: GCF_027474105.1. Lineage (NCBI taxonomy): Eukaryota > Metazoa > Chordata > Actinopteri > Cyprinodontiformes > Poeciliidae > Poeciliopsis > Poeciliopsis prolifica. Next base: position 4,325,972 of record NW_026562402.1, read on the forward strand.
GTATTTCAACACTTTGTTGTGGTGCAATGAGCACAATAAAGAGAAGCAGCTTCAGTCCATTTGGATCGGTACCTTCAGCGCTGATGCGTTCTGCTGCAGCAGCTACTGGAGACAAGCCCGGACCCCGTGCTAGAGGGGCTTTCTCCCTGGAGGAGGAGAAGCAGAAAGATGGGACTGCTTGTGAGAAGCAGGAACAGGCCTCTGTTGGTCGCGTGTTGGAGGAATTCTTCTGGATCGGAACCAGCATTGTTGCTTTTTCCAAATGGCGTCTTGGCTACATGGGTAAGCTGAGACTAAGAGGGGGATAGTTTTCACTGAATATTGCTAGAAATTAGTCTTAATAAGGTAAATTTTTTTCATAACTCCAGTCTACTGCTTCGGGTCAGGTGAGAGTGCTGAGCAAGGGAGACATGATGAGATATGACAGAAAGACATAGATGTTCATCACCTTATGGCCACAGCTTATGCAAAACCGGACAACTAATCAATAATTCCACCACTTAACTTAATTGTAAAGAGTTGGAAGAAATTGGATTTGATTTTGACCTGTTTGTTTATTTTTTATTTAGCTGTCAGAGGTGACTTTGTGACAAATAGAATTTGTCCAGAAATAGTATTTTATAGCTATTAATTATTATTAAATTATTATGTTTTTGATGATAATTTTCTTCCATTTTGCTCTGCAGTCTGTTTTTTTTTTTTTACAATTGTTGCTGAGGTTTCAGATGTCACTCACCAAGTTGGCCTTTATTATTTCACAGAACTTGAGAGCTACTCACCATAAAATCCTCTAAAGCGACTTTGAATGACAGATTCTTTTTGCACATAAAGTTTTTGTTCTTTGTAGACAAAAAACTCCACTGAAATAATGAACTGATGATACCAGCCGACTCTCTCTGATGGGTCATGGCCAGCACAGAAATGAAACCTGAAATTTAGCAGCAATGTGACATTTTCCCTGCTTGTGGAAAGTGTCATAGTTCACCTCCATTTATCCACAATCCTTTTTCCTGTAGCCTTCCACACTTTCTCTTCTAGCATCAGAAAAGTGTCACTACACTGCAACTAAAGTAGTGCAGAAGTATTAAGCTGCAGCGTCTGGTATAGTGAGTTAACACTACAGCAGACGCTGCAGCACACTTGCTCTGCTTTGCTTTATAAAGATTATATTTCACACTTCCATGGTTTGTAAATTTCCCACTGCAGCCGTGTAGGTGTTGAAGTCACAGGGTACCATATGATGTTACACTCACTTCACAGCACTTCTGTGCTAATCTTAACCACAGACTCATGACTGGCATCTTCACATGTAGCCTGGTTACTAATTACACTACCTGCCCAGCACAGTGACATCCTTTGTGTGTACTAAAGATTGAAAATATCTTCTCCACCTTGTGTTTGTCCCCAAAATTGCAATAGAATCACCTGTTTGTCTTTGTATTTGTTTGAGACATTAGGTCTGAGCCAACAAACCCCCCACCTGCTTCTCCTCCAGCTTAACCTGGTTTTCTGACAGAAGAGGCGAGGAGCTAATTCCACCTCCTTGGCACACATTTTCCCAGTAGCAGTAGGTCAGCCACAAAGAGACGTTCAGTTGTTTCTCTGACCTCTGACCTGCTGTGTTTCTGAGCCACCACCTGCCGTCTGCACTTCACTTGACCTCTTTAACAAGTAGGTTACGGAGCGGTGGAGCGTTTACGGTCATTCAAACAAACTCCCATATCCAGACAAAATGTTGCACATCAAATATATATTCCCCTGTAACATCAAAGCAGTAGACACAGCCATCCTGAACTATTTCACCGTCTTCTGCTTGTGGGGCTTCCATTAATAATACTGTCATTATTGAAATATGTATTCAGCAATGACCCTCAATCAATTTCATCAGAATTTTTCCTTGATTCTGATGGAATTACAGAAACATTCCATCAATTTCACCTGGGTTCACATGTGGATTCCATTTTCAACATGTGATGAAGTATTTTGTCCATGTGTTCCATGCTCTATTCAACATGTACGTGTAAAACACAATCACGAATTTCTCGCGCGCACAAATATGATCAGACGTTTTTTCTGTGTGAAGCTAATGTTCAGTGTATCAGAGAAATTCCATGCATTTCCCATACAAAAATCACATGCGGAAATCATGCACCAGGTGAAAAATGTACATATGGTGTGTACAAATTTTCACATGCAAATCATGAGAGTTGCATGAAAAAGCATTTGTACGTGTGGATTTGGAATGTTTCGTGGTCTAAAACACATGTGGACCCCATATTTTCACATTGCTTACATATTTCCAGGTACATCATACATTTTCACGTTTCACATGTGCGTCACATATTTACACATGGTTGAACATGTGGAAATGTATGATCCACGTAAAAATATGTGAAGCCTATGTGAAAATGTGAATCAAATGGCTTTTCACCATGAAACATGAATACATGTTCTTTTTCATTGGACTCGTCACTCAAATGGTGTTACAGTGTTTTGGTCAAACTTTCAGATTTGGTCTACGTCTAATGCTACTTATGTTCTCATCTGACGTTAATATTGTTTTTTTATGAATAAATCTGTGCCTGAGATTTGTTGAGCTGATGGTAGCCTTATTTTTTATTAATGCTATAATATTGTTGAACAATGTTTTTGATCGTTTTGCCATCCACATCCAATCACTTTGTAAATCTGAAGTCGTAACCATGGCAACAAGCCCAAATCCCTGCCTGTGCCGAGTTTATTTATTCATCTTTTATGTAATCCCCATGCACTTTTTGTTTCTGCACCTGTAACAGGTGTTGGATGCGTGCTGCTGCTGCAGTGTTTAAACCAGCAGTTTTTTATGCTGACTGTATCACTATCTAACTTATTTAAATGATCTGCTGTGTCATCAGTCCCAGCCTTTGATTAGAATAGCTTCATCATAAATTCCTATTGAACAAGGTGAGATTGTTTCTCTAATTTCTCTTTGTGCTGTATTTTGTTAGCACCACATTGTCAATCTCTCTAGGCTCTTTGCAGACAGAGTAACACCCTCTCTGTCTGCAGGCTGTATAAATCCAGTCACCATATGAGCATAACCATAAGATATATTTAAGATATTGTTTTAAATATATTAAATCCTGCCAAACCGGTGATGGAACTTTTTCTATTTTATCCAGTTTCTTCTCCGGCTGTTCTACTCATGCTCGTGTTTCACTCCACATCGTTTTTTATTTTGAAGCAATTGTGAGGCACTTGTGAAACCTGAAACTGCTGCTGTGCAAGTTACTCAACAGGTCGTTGCTAAGTGACCAGTGAGTCAGTGAATGAGTTGATGCTACCAAACTTGATTAGCTAGCTGGACATGAGAGGTTAAGTGGCTATATCCTTTCCTCTGGCTACATCTCCCAGAATGCTTTGCAGTTCTGTATCGGAATTTAGTGAAATTATTGACCATTCTATCGGACGTATTTTCTGTTGATATTGATTCGTTGCCCCATCCTACTGAAAAACGCATAAATCGGGTTATAGGTAGAAACATGAAAATGTTTGCAGCAATATAGCCTTTTAAAAACAGACACTTTCTCTTCATTTCTCTCCAAACTGAATAAGGAGGAGTTTGACCTTCGCATTCGACAAAGTTGTGCTTTGGTGCTGGTGTGAGTTGGTGACGCATACAGGTGAGGATCCCGCCCCTGCTGCGAGACGGATAAAGGCTGTTTATATCCTTGTCAGGCCGGGGGATGGAACTCTGACCCGACGACCTGCGGGGTCCGGATGGGCTCGCTGCAGCTAAACCCTCTCAGCAGCTTATTTCATGGATTGCTGCCTCCTCTCAGGCTGAACAAGTGCAAATCCTTGGCTCTGTTACACTATGGATGCATTCAGCAGGCATGCACAGATAATCACTCTTTCTTTGAAATCAATACCAGCTCTCTCACAGCCATGTTCCATTTATCCGGCATGAACACAAGCTGTAAAATCATTAAGGTTTAGTTGCGTATAGATTTGATGCTCTGTTGGCTTTTCTCACCCTGGAAGCAAATGACTAAACATTGATGGCGTGTTCAGACTGAATGCTTGGTTTGAGTGGGACAGTGTAAAGCAGAAGAGCTATTTTTAATCAGAGCTGAATGCATTAGTGCCTAAAAATAACTTCAGCACACGTTAATCAGGCTAGACCTTCCAGAATAATATTGTGAAGCGTCTATGTCACACCAAATGACAGCATATTAGTGCTACAATATTGTTGTTTAATGAATGACCAGACACATTCATGAGCAGTGTACAGTGAAGTGTGTGTAGATGTGTTTTTATCTAAAGTGATGCCTGCAGCGTTGAGCTTTGATTTTGCACAATGTAACAGCAGCCGTCCATCTGAACAATGGAGCTCATGGAGCAGCTGCCCCCTCCGCAACTCCCCTCCATAAAGGTCAGGGAGATGTTAAAAAAACTCCAAAAAAAAATAGCTTTTACTGCCTCACTTTGTAACAGAAAACACACCACCAACCCCTGCAGTCAGACTAACTTTCTGGATTGTAAATTCTCATTTCACATTTTCCCTCTGACTTTAATGTTTGTAGCAGAAATAATCTCTAAACCCACCCAGTCATTGTTGTGAATGGCACCTCATACTCCCACAGCCTCAGTCACAAACACGCAGTTTCTGATATAGCACATCAGAAACTTTAAATGTTAAAATATGTAGTTTGATAAAATTGGTCAAAGTAAAATTTAATATACCTTACACATTACCTTTTTTGTCTGTTGTGTGGACTCTAGCTGGCTTGAAGCATATATATTGGCTGAGATCCTAAAATTCATGGAAATGAAAGTAATGCTAAATTAATATCAGTTACATTTATATGTACACCTGCTTACGTGTCTAAAACAACAAGGACGTTTTAAACACATGTTGCTGTGTTTACAGTTGTTTTAACTGTTCAGAGTTAAAATAACTCTCAATCCCAGTTGTGATAAATACTCAAAACCTTTCAGAAACTAGTGTCGGTAGGATCACGACTTGCACAGCTCTAGTAACAAAATGTCATGGCTGTTCATGTAAATACCATGTGAAGAACCGTTAAACCATTATCACATTTGCTTCAGATAAAAGCAAACTTTTTTGTTATTTTACTAATTACTAAAACATCTAAGAGACACATAAAACTCTTCACGGCTTCTTAAAAGGCAATGTAATAAAATGTGCAGTGCTGAAGTCCTCAGCTTACAGCATGCTGTTTCTGTTTGTTGATGTTGGTGTTTGCAGTCTGCAGCAGATCTACAGCAGATCTGCAGGTGGGAGGAAGGCTAACGCACCAGTTGATGTGAGTAGGATTCTTCAGGGAGCAATGTCCTGCCCGTTTAAGTGAGCCAGCCCTGTTTGTTGATGTGGAGTCTGTTAACAAACTCCTGTGAAGGAATCCACTAGCAGAGGTCAAGAGAACAGAACTGGACTACATTAACCATATCCTGAGGGAAGGGGCTGAGGTGTATCTGCAGTAAGGCCAAATCGATGCTTGCGATTTCTTGTAAAATGTATTCAGGAGAAATGGGACAGAATATCTTTAGTTTGACTTTTTTTATCTTTGCTGAAATAAATGTTAAAAACAAGTATTCATGATGACTTTTAAATAATAGTATTTACCATTTAAAGTGCTTTACTCTACATTCAATCCTTCTCTCAATCACACGCTGATGGTGCTGAGCTACAAGATGGTAGCCACACCTGTCCTGGGGAAATCTGGCAGGTGAGGCTGCCCTGTATTGGTGCCACCAAGTGGCAAGGCAAATGAAGTGCCTTGCCCAAAGACACAATGGCACAGAGGGATAAATTGGGATCTCAAACCAGCAACTCGCTGATCACGGGACAAAGTCCTGCCACCCTCCCAAATTTTGGGGACGATGAAGATAGTTTTTATTTATAGGGAAATATCATCCTGACATTGTCAGATTTCTTCTGAAAATGTAAAAGAAATCTAGGGAAAAAATTTGTCCAAGTGGGGTTTTGTTGGTCTACTTGTTAGTTGTTCTTTCCTGCATGTTTGAGAAATTTTTGAATCTCCCATGGCAACCATCCAGTCAGCTGTCAGCTGTCTGTCAGCCCTGCGTGATGCTGAGGTGGCCTACTTTCATACATGTTGCAGGGGAAGTGTCTGATCAGATGTGACAGATACTTGATAATTGATAATTTGGTCACAGTGTGTGTAACTGCAGCCTGGGGCCATTGTAGTCCTGCTGCAGCTAAATGATCATGCACGATGCTTCCTGCAGAGTTCCTGACAGGCAATCTGTGATTTCAACAGTACGATTTTATTGCAGGAAATGACCAGTTCTGCATGTTTGTGTTGCAGAATCAACTTCACATCTGCAGACATTGTTTGGTTGGTCCTGGTGTTTGTCTCTGCCTTGTGGAGCAGAGCTTAGTCATGAAGAAATGCCTTTCAATTTACTATCATTTGTTTCCTTATTGCAGAACGACTCTTGAGTGTGTACAAACACTACATTGTTGTGTGTTCATGCTAGTGAGAGGATTTAATACAAAAAAAAAAAAACATACACAAGCAATGCATGAATAACTCTGCCACACACTCCAACAGTTTCCCTTTGAGTTTCCAACCATGTTTTCATTCCAGCCGTGTTTTCTCTTGCAGTGGAGAAATGCATGAGCTCAATGCAGATCGGGACCCAGATGGTGAAGCTCCGTGGCGGCTCCAAGGGACTGGTGCGGTTCTTTTACCTGGACGAACACAAGTCCTGCATCCGCTGGCGGCCGTCACGCAAGAACGAGAAGGCCAAGAGTGAGTGATGTAAAACGAGTTGCTCCTGTAGGGTCAGGGCCTCGTCACAGAGTTCGTATGTATGAGAAACTTCAGGTAACATCTGTTGCCATGCAACAAGCCTGAGTGTAGTTTCTCCCTGTGTTGCTATATGCCGTCCTGTCACAAATGTCTAGATTGAGGCCTCGATGATGTGAACTTTAACCTTTTCTGGAAGCAGATACTGTCATCAGATACTCTATCTGTTGAGTGTTTGGAACATCAGATTAATAGAAAATTTGACACACACCTTCAGATGCAGATTCCCAGCCTCTAATGATTACTTGTCGTACAATGTGAAAGTATTTATCACTTTACAGAAACAAAATACAGTTAATATGTAATAATTGAAGGAAATCTATCCAAATCTACTCAGCTCCACCAGGCAGTGACTTTTCATGTTATAAAAAAACTATTTGATGTATTTAACTGGTATACTTATCTTTGGAGGGTATTTGAATACGAGACTCAATCCATGGCTTCAAAACAAATTATTTACAAAAGAAAATTAAAGTTCTCATGTTGGAATACAGCATTACAGAAATCTGGAGGAGTTTATATCCAACAAGCTGTGATTATATTAATTACTCCCATGCACGTACATTATACTCTAAAATAGAAAATATTTTGCTGAAAAAACATTACATAACTGTGAGATGGGCAACACTGACCTCTATGATCATGCCCCCCATTATTAAGTTTAAAATTAGATAAGGACCTCAGATACACAGTGAAGATTAAATATGACAAAATGACTTGCAGTTAACAGAACTAATCAAATCTGACATAAATGTATGTCTAAAAGAAACACTTAATGGAGAGGTTAGTCCAGAAATAGTCTGGGATGCAAAAAACAGTTATGAGGGTTGAAATGATAAGAGAACAAACAACCTAAAATGATCAGAAGAGGCTGAGACAAAACAGGAACAAAAACTGGATTATAGTGAAAGCTCAAAATATTAAGAAATAAAATGGAGGTCAAATAAAAGATTTTCAGAACAAGATATAAGTTGGTGCAACAGGATTTCTGCACATTCTACAGATGGGACTAATAATCTGGAAATTATTAGACATCTGTATGAGCAGAAATCAGTGCTTAATGACATACTAATTTTACATCAGGCAAAATCCAAAGAGAATATTATGTTATGACTATATAAGGGACTTATGAATGAAAAAAAGCACATTCAACCTCATATTTGAAAACACAATTGGAAAAGAAAAGTAAAATGGAAATCACAAAGGCAGCATTGAAATGTACAAACTCCTATTCATGGAGATAATTTATTTGGAAATGCAAGCTTAGATTTTTTTTAGACCACCGAAACAAAACATTTCTTGTACAAGAGAGGAGGCAATGTGAAAACACAGAACCCAACCAGGGGCATATTTTATGGCTGTACATTTATAAGATAATATTGCATAGGAATACACAAAAATATCAAAAGTATTTTTAATCCCACGGGGGCTTAGGGATCAGTTTCCTGTGGTTCCCCCTCCTCTGTAGTCCTGGGAATAATAAGCTTCTTAAGTCAGTTTAATTATTCATCAGCTTTAATCTGTCCAAATAGTGTTTTACACACCAGCCCTAACATAAAAATAACCCACACACTTCACTGGCACACCAGTAGGACTGTGGACTTGTTTTAAATTGAGGTAGTAAATGATGGTGGGGGGGCTGGTTCAAACTCATTAAAACTCTTGATGTCCTCTAAATGTGAGCAGACGTTCTGGTTGCATCAGAGGTTAATGAATAACAAGGCTAAAAAGTCAGCCTTGCTGTTTTAAGGTTGAGAAAATCTGGATACTTACCAATTACTAGAGCCAAGAGAGGATTTGAAAAATGCAAAGTGTTAACACTATGACCTCATTAAGGACTTTAAAACAAAGTGCTTGTGATTACCACTCTGAAAGGTTTTTCTTTCTGCGCTTCCACAATAGATGCTGGAAATAATTCTGCAAAAGAATAACGTGGCGAAAATCGCTGTGCTGAGAAGTAGGGCTGGGTGATACAGCACAGTGTAAGAGTTTTATTTCAGTAAATATATTTATTCATTGACAGGCCTTTTTTATTTCAAAGCTGCTGAAAAAATCTGAAACTGCTGCTGTGCAAGGCCCTCTACAAAGCATCAGCAGTCAGAATGGCCACGTCTCATTTTGACATTCATTGATGTGAAACATGTCAGACGTAAGCTTGAGATTCAGTATCAATATTCAGTATCTGCAAGAATTTCATAAAGTTGCCAGCTTGCAGGAGATTTGATTAGATTTTTGTAAGTGAATAAATACATTTTCTAGCAGAACAACTCTGTCGATTTTGTTGTAATATCACACGGTCCTGATATTTAATGGCAATAACATAATGTTTGATGCACTGTAAATAGTACTACCACACATGGTCTATTTATTTAAGTGAGAGGTAAGGGGTTATTTTTCAAATTTTATTTTCAAAATTTTACTAAAAAGCAGTGTATGTTGCAGTCTAACTGCAAGGTGTGTTCATATTCTACAGACAACATTAAAGAGGGCCATTGAGCCACCTAGCATAATTTTGAGTTTTTTCGAAATATCGCTTTTGTATTAAGGTCTTCCTTTTCAGTTAGATAAACTTCCTGTTTTCTCAGTCTCCATTGACTCCATCCGTGAGGTCTGTGAGGGAAAGCAGTCTGAGATCTTCCAGCGGTATGCAGATGGCAGCTTTGACCCAAACTGCTGCTTCAGTCTGTATTACGGAGAACACATGGAGTCCCTGGACCTGGTGTCTGGAACAGGAGAGGAGGCCCGGACCTGGATCACTGGCCTCAAGTACCTGATGGCTGGGATCAGCGACGAGGACAGCTTGGCAAAAAGGCAACGCACACGCGATCAATATCCTTCACCGAGTCATCAATTAGATGAGGCTCTGTCCCACATTATTAACATGTCTAAAATGTACATTGGAGGAACATTTTGTGTTGCTGGTTCTGTTCTTCAATTCGATACATCACATTTTTTGTTCAGTCCTCCTTAACCAGAGTTTTGTCACGTGGCTGAAGCAGACGTTCACTGAGGCTGATAAAAACGGCGACGGGAGTTTAAGCATCAATGAGGTTCTTCAGCTTCTGCATAAACTCAACGTCAACCTGCCTCGGCAAAAGGTCAAGCAGATGTTCAAGGTACTGATAAAAGCGGACACTAAAATTCTGGGTTTTCTAGTTTTAGTACACTTGAACTGATGTGCACAAGCCTTCATCTCTGTTTTGTTACAATCATTTTTAGCTGAAACCCAAAACCAATTGAAGCACAATATTTAAGAATAGAATATATCAGATTCATAAATCACATTTTAATGCAGAAATGCTGACTTAATACTTGTTTAATATCAGCTTGAAGTTGATTTTACTTTAAGCTGTAAAGTGATGTCATATGCATATTTTCTTAATCATAAAATTATAAATTTTTGTTTTTTTTTATTATGTCTCTTTACCCGTGTTGCTTTGACAGAAATACTTCACTTTCACTTATCTTAGTTTTACTCAAGAAACAAATCAGAAAAAAGCAGTAATTATTGTGATGACTCCTAAATATGAGTTGAAACTTAGCAATTTTTTTTCCTTCTTTTTAGAAAATAACTCTAACTCCTGACTTTATTATTGTCCTTGTGGATGCTCTGACTTTTTTTTGTTTTGGTTCTTCTTATTGAGAATCGTAGCAGGTATTTGTTTTATGAAACAAATGCCTTTTGCAGTTCTTCAATGACTGCAGGCTTTTCCCTGGAGAGACAGGGGAGTCTTGAGTGTAGGAATCAGGAATGTAGGACCTTAAACACAGTCAGGCTTACTAAATATTTTTTTTATTTTTGTTTGAATATCTTATCTATTTCTTAAAGGATTCTACAGCTTTGAAGCTACAGCAGTGGTGGACTTTAGTGACTGACTCCTAACGTCAAGGGGCTTATTTAGTGACTTGAAACTGCTATAAGTACTTCCTTCCTGACAGATTGTGATTGATCAGTGAAGACACTGACTGCTGCAGATGTTGGCTGACACGCAGCACAGGGATTAGCATGTTGACCTGTTAAACATGTTGTTTTAGCCCTCTTCCTCCAGAGCAGGCAGCCAGTTGGTTTCCCCTAAGACCAGTGTCCTGAGCATGTTCTCCATATGCTGCTCCTGGGACACAGATGGCCTGCGCTGTAATGCGGCGTAAACGCACTGGGCATCAATCTGGCTCTGTGTGTGTGCATGTGTGTGGACATCTATGCAGATTTGTGTGCTTGCAGTCACTCGGCTACTTTCTTGGCTTAACCTTATTAGAGTCTTTACCTATCTGTCATAATGTCAGATAACATGCAATGATATGCAATACAAGAAATGTAAAATCGGATTTAAAAAGTATCAATCTAGTTACTTTGTGATCTAATTTAATGGCTGTAAAAGTAGCTTTACAGCGGGCAGTGTTAGGCTAATTTGAGATTAGAATGTTGCTCAGATATATGATAATCCTGGTGGTAATTCCCTCACATATCCCCCTTCATTGTTCTCATTAGTTAACCACTTTAAAGGTCCACTATAATGCAAAATTTACTTTTTACATGTTTCTAAAATCTCAAAATTGTAGCATGAAAATTGTATTACCTTGTAACCCCAAGCCAATCCCAGTCCCTCTTGTAATCTTTATTACAAGAAAATGTTAAATTACTACTGCACAATGGCTGCTGGAAAAGGAAAATGTTTCGCTATCGGCTGCAGTACAGAGCATGTGTCCATTTTCTCCCAGTCACAGAGAACAGAGTTTTGTGGCTTCATTTTATTTTTGCTTGCAATGGCCAAATAAAGTTGTAGTTTAGGGAGGAGTCCTTTGAAAACTACCAACATTTCACAGCAGGATTTACCAAAATACTTGGGACTGAAGGGAGGTTGTGTTCTTACTGTTCTTCACGATTCTGCAGATGATGTGATGTAAGCAAGTCTTGTGTGTTTTGTATTGTTGTTCGGCATTAACATGATTTGACATTTCGTACAAGCTAATGCTGAACAATAGCCTCTGCTATTCCTGTGTCTCATGTTACATTCTCCACAATGTCTGCGCATTTTCCGTCAGAATTATAGTGATGCAGGGTTTGTGAAAACATGTCAGACACTCGGACATTGCCAACATTGAGTCATTTTATTTTACTTTGGGGTTTTTTTGCATGTTGAGAGAAGTGCTTCTCCCCTAACCTCGCAAAGGCAGATTTTAAAAAAGGTTCCATTTGTGGGAAAAGAAAAAAACGTTTTGTGTGCTGAATTATTATGCTGATGTCAGCTGCTGGACTTCACATCACAGCACATTGAAACAGAATCCTCAGTCTGAATTAATAAAGATATAAATGTGTTTCAGAGCCACAACATTTAATCCTTCAGTGATTGTGGGTTGATGTTTGTTATTCAGGATGCTCCTCTTCTTCTGCTTCAGGGTCAATGATGTATGTTTATGCCTCTGTTCAGCTGTTCGGAGCCATTTTCATGTGTCTGAGGTGCTAATGTAAACACTGAGTTAGGAGTGCGTGATCGGCAGCAGCAACTTATTTGAGTAATTGTCATGTAGCTCTAACACGGCGCGTTCCTAAATTAGCTCAAACAGGCACAACTGATCAGGTGAAATCTCAATATCTGAGAATGATTTTGTGTACTAAAAGTAATGAACATGTTAAAAATGTATGTACATTTCATTCTAAAAATAAGAGCAACTACAATTCTTTATACTGCTAAAATATAATTGAATTTTACAGCAATAGTGATATTAATGGTAAAATGTATGATTCTGACTAATGGATGTATCAATAGTTCAAGGATCTACTTTAAGTTATATCAGAAGAATTCAATAAACCTGGTCAAATTTATTATTATTAGGGTGATGATGATGATAATTTTCTTTGTGGTGTGGCCTGTTGTAGTGACCAATTGAAACATGGCATTGCATCAGTAACACCCAGAGCTTAGATGTTCAAGGGACAGTTAAACTTTGAAGGTAGAGGCAGCAGCAGCTCTGCTAAGTGGTGAATTATTACCTCTGTCAATGCTCCCAAAGAACAAGCCTTCTTAGCACTTAAATTCATGCATAAAACATGGTGGAAGCAAAAAGGCTCAGAAGCTTTGTGGGTGTTCCCCAGCTGTGCTTCCACTGCTTTGTTATCCTGCTGGCTCCATGATGTGTCCTGAGTGACAATAATTGTAAATATGTATGCAAATGAACACATTTTTATGCCTTTTATTTCTTTTTAGTGCAACTTCTGACTGATTTTTGCCTCAATTCCAGAATAGAACAAAGTGAGAGTGCAATATCTCGGTTAACTCTTGGAAGATATCTACTTGGACTGTGCTTGTCACTTTGTTATTGGACTGTCACAACTTAGCAGCATCTATGTGCGATGTGCTCCAAGCTGTGCAAATATCTCAGTTCTGTTGTCCAGTCTCTCCATTTCTAGCTAAAAGAAATTGTGTGTCTTGTTGGAAGATTTCCACCCACCAGGAAAAGTATCTAAAGATAATTTTTGGACTATATTCCTCAATATTGTTGTATGATCTATTCATTTTATGTAAACTATAACTAAAGCCCTCAGCTAATGAAACTCCTCTGCAGTCCTGCTCAGAGTCTACAGGAGTTAGCCATGCCAGATTACACATAGTAGTTCCTGCTCTTGGGTCGGTGTTGTTCTTTTTTTAATCACTCAGTGTTACTCCGAGGCCAAACTCCAGCTGGCATAGACGTCAGCAGTGTCCAGTATGTGGCTGCCTCCAGTGTTGTTTGGCATATGGACCCTTTATGGGCAGGATCACATGAACAGTAGTGTAGAATAATGTGTTGCTTATGATAGTAGTCCAAAAATACCTCCCTACTGATATCAAGTTAGGGAACAGATGGGACAAGTGGAGAAAACCTCCTTTTTGAGTCCTACCAAATTAACCTGTCAGTGATCAATCAAGACTAGATAATGAGTTTATTATATATGTGCTGACTTGTATTTTACAGTTTTTCCTGATTTTTTTGTTGGTTTCTTTCTACAATTAATTTATAAATTAGAGTAACTTTGAAATTACTGAAAACTGTTGATGCTTTTTGGGAAATTATTGCATAGAAAACCAACTGTATATTTTGGGATCACTCCAGCAGACATGCCATACTGTGATCTAGATATATGGAGATGAACACATAACATTAGCTGGGATGTTAATCTGGTGGGATAACAACTTCACTGTATGATTGCTGTAGGAGGCAGACACAGATGACAAACAGGGAACTTTGGGGTTTGAGGAGTTCTGCTCCTTCTACAAGATGATGTCGACCCGCAGAGATCTGTACCTCCTTATGCTCACCTACAGCAACCACAAAGACCACCTGGACACAGATGACATCACTCGCTTCCTGGAGACTGAGCAGAAGGTAAACATGTGCTTTCATTGTGGTAATGAAAAACTTGCTAATGTCTTACAATATTGACTGTAAATGAGCACACAAAGGCCTGTGGATCAGGACCAAGCAATATCCTATCACCAAATTCTTCAAAGTATTTTTGCTTGGCCATCCTCTCAAAGGTGCAGCTTCTTCTGTGGGACCTTTTCCTTCCTGAATATTCCTAAATCAATCGAACAATCAATCAAGTTTATTTGTATATTTAAGCAAAAAGGCAGTTCAGAAGTGCCTTGTGTCATAAAAACAACAAAAACTCCTAAAAAAAAACTCGTAGTCACAAACTGAGAAACCAGTAATGAATATTACATTTAGAAGAGTGCCATGATCAAAAGTTAAAGTTGGCAGCCCTTCGATGCAGATTGTAGTCTTAATGGGTATGGACTCATTTCCGCTAGATTACTGAGATCTTTGTCATAGAATGAATATTGTGTGTGATGGTCAGAAAGTCTAAATCACTTCTCCAAACTTATTTTTATTTGTTGCTGTTTATTTGTGGCTTAGTACTGAAACTTTTCTGATGTGATGTTTTAGTTTTGTTTTCAATTTATTTGATTGTATTATTGTCTTTGTATAGCACTTTGGCACAGTTTCAACCTGTTTTTAAAAGTGCCATATAAATAAACCTGACATTGACAAAGTGACATATGAGTCTGTGCTGTGAGAGGACTGGCCACTCCTCTTTAATGATCATCAGCTTCAAACAGCAGCTCCCAGGCACCAGGCTGACTTTTTCTTTACAAGCCAGGATGGATGGAACAATGACATGGATGCACCTTAGACAACTTCATTTACTCTTTAAAAAACAGTCAACTTTATTGGGAAACAAAAGTATAATAGACCTTTTAGAGATGGCATTTCCTCATTTTGCAGATGACAAAGGTGACCAAGGACCACTGCTTGGAGATCATCAACAAGTTTGAGCCGTGCTCTGAAAATCAAAAGCAGGGCGTTTTGGGAATTGATGGTAAATATACATGAATGTGTGTGTGTGTGTTTTTAAAAAAATCATATTTAAAGCCTTCTGGTTCAGGCTTTAAATATTAGCCCGAAATCAACACTACACTGAGATCACATGCAGAATTTCAGAAACCAGACAGAAAGATGTTCTAAGAGATCAGATATGGTTC
Source organism: Poeciliopsis prolifica (assembly GCF_027474105.1). NCBI lineage: Eukaryota > Metazoa > Chordata > Actinopteri > Cyprinodontiformes > Poeciliidae > Poeciliopsis > Poeciliopsis prolifica. Next base: position 4,341,333 of record NW_026562402.1, read on the forward strand.
CAAAGTGTGAGGCTTTGGAACCTCACATTGGTTCCATTTTTATAGCACTGGTTATTAGTTTATTGTTGGAACAGCTTTGATAAATAAACTTTGTTTATTATGAACTATTAAAACGTAGGACAGTATCTGCGACAGCTGTGTCGGTAAAAGTTGACCTAGGAAATATTGAAAATTGATGTTGGAGTTGATAATAATTTGTGCACCTGCCTGTAAAACTTTCCAACATTTACAAATAGTTTAGTTCAAACGATTTGATTTTGTTCTAGGTTTTACAAACTACATGCGCAGTCCGGCTGGAGACATCTTCAACCCAGAACACTACAACGTGAACCAGGACATGACCCAGCCGCTGTGCAACTACTTCATCGCCTCGTCGCACAACACCTACCTGATGGGAGACCAGCTGATGTCCCAGTCCAGGGTGGATATGTACGCCTGGGTGCTGCAGGCAGGCTGTCGCTGTGTGGAAGGTGACTAACATAATAATAATAATTTCTTATTTCTGCAGCAAGCAGGATTTGCATCTTTTTTTCTTATTTGAGGTTTGTTATAAAATAAAAATGTGCGATTTATTGCATCAACAAAATCTAGAGTTATGGCTACAGACTTGTAATTTGAGAACTGTTTCAGTAAAGCAGATAATTAATCTGCAAACATTATGTTATCATAGTGCTTGTGATTGTTGGAGAGTCAAATACCGCCTTCTAAATTCAGAGTATTTAGCATTTATCTCCCCCACAGTCTGCCTTCATTCAGTGGAAGTGTGGTGTGTGGGAATGTTCCTGGTTGTTGTCTTCCAAATGCGTTGGACTAGAAGAACAAAGAGTGTTGTGTCTAGTGAGCATTTAGAGCTTAATTTGTCTTTGTAGCAGGTTGAAGGGAGATCTATAATTGAACCCCCACCCACTTTACATCTGTATCTTCCAACACTCAGTCCCACTCATATGATGATTAAAATTAGAGAAGCCATTCATATAAATACATTTCAGGTTTGTTTTTAGCAGCTCCCTCTGCTGGAAGACGATGGTTCTCCTCTTTACTTCGAGGTTTTAAGAAAACAATGAAATCATAGATTCTGCATCTCCCAATGTTTTCTCTGCACCGTTACTTGTTATAACCAATTTGTTTTATCTAGGTTGAAAACCATGAAGAAAACAGAGAAACTTTGAGCATAAAGCCATTTATATCTTATGTTTCAGTTTAGAAAATGTTTTGTGATGGGGAAGCAAAGCAGCCCTAATGGTTCTAAACATTGCAGTGTAATGCTTTAAATAATGCACTGATGGAGGCCATAGTGACTCGTTTTATGTGAAACAGTCTGATTGGAACTAATGGAGTGTCTTTGCAAAGTGACGTTTTATCGCATAGAAATGTTTAACATTTAATCCAAATGGAAATCATTAAGCATCTCTGTCTCCAGCAAGGAGATTGCTTTCTAATTGTTGTTCAGATTGGTGGAAAATACTAAATTGAGAAATTGAACGAGAAGAAACTAAATTCTAAGAGTAAATCGGCAATAAAACAAATTTAAATCTTTTTTTTTTTCTGAATAACAAAACGTTACATGAAAGCCTTACGTTTTGTTACCTCCCAAGCCTAAAAACTCTTTTATTTTCACCCTGGAACCATTCTCATGCTAAAAGCATCAACAAGAACATTGTCACTAAATGGCTTAGCCAAATTTCACCTGATATTTGAGTATTACATTTGACGCAGTTTTACTGAAAATGGGCAATTAAATCCTACTGAAATTATATTTAACTGAAATCTAAATTAAACTCTGTGAGTTTAAATTGTAAGTCAATCAAATAGCTTCAATTCTAAGTTAAGAAACGCATCAAAATGTTTTCTTTCCCCATAACATTATTTTGTCTTTGCCAGAGTAATAATTTGTTCATTTAGATGATCTGCCAATAATTCATCCTTTCACTTCCAAATGCGTTATGTTGATAGTAGATTTGCGTGAGCAAATAAAAAACAACTCTGGTTAACGGAGTACTTGAAGATTTAAAGGTTCTGGGTTATGATGTCTTGACTTCACCAGAACTAAAACCAGCCAGTGGTTCTGTTTCTCTTCTTGTTGTTTTCCTCCTTTTACAGACTTGTCACAATCAGACGCCTTCTTTCACTCATGTTTTGTCAGCTTAGGAAGAATTTATGCAAATAATATTATTATTTGCATAAATCCCTCTCAGTCTATGATGAGCTTTTCTGCTCAGTGTATATGTGCTGTCATTTTTCCGCAGTCGATTGCTGGGACGGCCAGGATGGAGAGCCCATCGTACACCACGGTTACACCCTGACCTCCAAGATCCTCTTCAAAGACGTCATCGAGACGATCAACAAGTACGCCTTCATCAAGACAGAGTACGTTGAAACTCTCTAGTCTCCTCTCGTTTCATCATCTGGCCTGTAAATCCACTTTGAGGCAGTTTGAGCACTTCAGCATCTCACCGTGTCAGTTCCTCATGTTCTGGTAATGGGAACTAACGATGCGTGAAGCGTGACTGTCTGCCACTGATAATTATGTGAATCGGGAGGCGTCATTATTACAGTTATTTGTAATTAGTCATGTAAAGTTTTTACGTGGCTTGATCCTCCTGATACAAATCCTATTAACCTTCATTATGTTAACAACAAAGGCAATCGGGCTTTATCTCCTCACGCCATCTATTTTCATGAGAAAGACAATCTCGGAGTACTTTCATATGCACTTTGCTTCTGGGCATTAGTGTTTTTGTCTCTCTTGTGTAGCAAGACAGGAGCCACATCCCACACTTTCCAGAATAAAATCATTTGATAATTATTCATCCCCTAGATATGTGGTGCAGATCTGATTTATGCAGAATTAAAGACTGTCCACAACTTTTCAAAGAATACAAATCTGAATTGCACCTTGATAACATCCTAATGTCTAATTTCTATATTTTTCCTATCCATTCTTAAAAAAGCATTTTGTTAGTTTATGATGGAGAAAATTGTAGTTATTATTTTGCCGTTACTCATTGTTTTCTTTGCTTTCGTTTTAGAATGTAGCCATATTACACATGCTCATGTAACTCCCTGAAATTCTCTACCTTTCTGGCGCAGATAAATGAAAGCTTTCACACAGACACCTTGCTTCCTTTTATTGACTCTGCATTAAAAGATAATTATTCCATTGATATGCATGCAGACTAAATTTTTAAAACTCTTTTTAAACCCTATTTCTTCAAGAAAAGGATACCGAAGCATTGCCTTTGTGTGCATCTTCACCTTTTACTATATGCTTTTGAAAAGGATGACTGTGGACTCCATATTCCACAGATAATTGGCTAAAATGGCCCAGATTGAATGGCTGGTACCACTTCAAAGAGGAGTTGGATTTTCCGGGGTGCTAAATAAAGACAAGCCTATTCAAGACAGGATTGGACTAAAAAGCCTCCATCTGACAGGGAGGGAAATCTACCAGTGGCTGTAACATCAGATTTGTTCACTGTACTCAGTATTGTGTCTCAGACTCATAATTTTCCATGCCTCATCTTTTGAAATGCTGTTTTTCCAGACATTAACCTGACCATTGCCTTCCTATGCAATTCTCCCAGAATAAATTCTTGCTGACTTCACTGTGTGGGCTTTCTCCCCTCCACTTACAGTAGATTTTATTCAATCAAAGCAATTGAGTTAATTTCTTTATTGCTTTATAATCAATTTAAATTTGCAACCTAAACATTTATGCTGTGTCTTTATTTTCAGTTTGAATTAGATTTCCGTTATATTAGCTCAATCATTTTCATACTTGGCTCATAATGTATTTAGAAAAACAATTTCTCATAGCATTAAGTTGTTACCGGTGCCTTTGGAACTACAAATTATCTCAGAAAAATCACTGCCCCACTGTAGTAACAAAATTATACCAAATGTGTCACATTTGTATAAATTCAACACTCTGACACAAGCAAACATGAATCCAATGAAAGAGTCTTCATTTTAGAAAATGAGGACCTGAGAAATGAAGAAATGATGGAATGAACATCTTGAGCTTTTAAAGCCACATGTGCATTAAAATTTTACTGTGTGATACAGTTTGGTTGGAATGAGTTAACCATTTGTTGTGTATCGTGCCTGAAGACATTTGTTATTGATTGTTGCAATATCAATAAAATGAAATGTTATAATAGCGGGGGCATGCGGTTGTGTACAACACATGGTTCTCAACAGGCCAAGTGCAACTGGAGTCAGAGCAGAAAGAAATATGCAAATGCTGAGAGTTTATATGGATTTTTATGATCATTACAAACTCCTTAGCACTGTAAATCCTCAGCTGCCCCAGCAAATGGTTCTGGAAACATTTCAATCTAAGCAATAAACACATGTAAGGAACCACAATCCAACAAAGTGCTCACTTCTAAATCGGTTGCGCCTACAAAACACTAATGGTTAAAATGTGTCTATCCACTGACTATATCTCACTATCATCGTGGAAAGTGGGCAGACTTTCTCCAATGATTAGCTTGACATGTCAACAACCCATTGCAGAGCAACACAGACACAACACAACTATGCACACACTCAAAGCTAATGGCAATTTAGAGACGGCAATAACCTGACAGTCTTGTTTTGGGATTGTGAGAGGAAGAGTACTCTGGTGAAAACCCACACATGCACAGGTCCTCCTTCCTGCAAGGCAGCTGCACCACCATCCAGCACTAATGAAGTGTGTTGGTGTTGGTTACAGCGAAACGTGATTATGCTTCGATTAGGCGCCCATTCCAGTTTATCCTGCCAACGTTTGTGTCTCATAACTGAAAATACTCAACACATAATGACGAGGTAATGCTGCATATAGACAGGCTTTGAAATGCAAAAACACACTGGCGTTCCCTATCCACGGCGGAGTCATCCACACAGTGAACACAGTAATATGACAGAGTTCAAGTCTGGACACTACATGTTTAAAATCTGACCTCAGTTCGCCAACACGAAGACAGTTATGTTCCTTTTAAATGAGCTGAACTCTGTGAGGATCCTTTCTTTTCAAATGTTCACCTTTACATGACAAATACTTCAGCATTGATCGGTAACAAGTATCAATGACTTCTGCAAAGGTAAGGTGACTAATGAAACTCAGCATCCTACAGTAGCATGATGATTAATTGGAGTATACAGACTCAAAAAGAGCCATTTGAAAGGAGACAACATGGAGAACTAAAGCCAAAACTGTATGTAGAATATAAAAAAATTCCATTTAAGATTATAAAAGTTCTTTGTCTATAATCTTCTTTGTTTTAGCATTATAGGCAATAAAAGGTTTATTATATTTAAAAAGCAAGTTAATTTATTTAAATGTGTATTTTAATGTATTTCTACTATTGTATGAAAAGCCATAAGTGGCTAAATAAAAAAAAATCAAGTTTTTTTTAAGCGAATTGTTGTCAGAATAAATACAATTATCTATTACTGAAATCATTGTTATTAGTATTATTTCTAATATTCTGGTAGCAATAATTTTAGACCAACTTTAACCAAAATTTATTGGAAACTACATCATACCTGTGAAGTCTACCATTTTACTCAGAAAACGACTGTATTTTCCTCCTCTTTTTTTGTAAATTTCCCGTATTATAACAATAACTCCCGCCCAGTTTAAACTCTTTAGACAAGTAGGTCAAATAAGAAACAAAAAGGAGCTTAAAGTGGTTGACATGAATCAAGCAGATTTTTCCTGGCATCTTCCACATAATAGCATTATGCTACACATGGTAGCATTAGCTGACTGCCACATCCTGAACTGTCACCCATCCAGCCTGTCATTGTCGTTCCTCAGCTACCCGGTGATCCTGTCCATAGAGAACCACTGCAGTGTTCCTCAGCAAAAGAAGATGGCCCAGTACCTGATGGAGATCCTCGGGGACAAACTAGATGTGTCCAGCGTCAAGGCAGAGGAGTCTGGGAGACTTCCCTCTCCGGAATCTCTCAGGGGCAAGATCCTGGTGAAGGTGAAGTCTGAATCTTGATGTTTCATGGAGTAGGCTTAGTTTTAGATGCTACAGAGTTTAGACGACCTCCATCGCTGACATTCTTCACAGTTCAGAGACTCGGTCCCCAGGCTGTCAAGGCAGCCCTCCGTTTTATCTGCAGGTTGATCTTCACACTGTAAAATCAAAGGCAGAATAGCGGATTGAGGTGTGGAGAGGAATGTGTGAAAACGGTGTGAGAGAGGAGAGGAAACCTGCCTCGCTGTAGCAGGAACATTTCCTCCTAGAGCGATTGTGTTCAGTTGAACCAAACTGTAACTCATCTCATCTGTTTATTTGTGTCATGTTGAGAAAACACAGGTGCATCTTGGGAAATCTAGATATTATTAAAACTTTTTTTGTTAATTTGTGTAAATAAAGAGATTGATACTTATTTATTCACTTATTGTGAGTCACTGAAACAATGAGGGTAAACTACACAATGTCCTTGTTGAAGAAGCTGGGTATTTCAGAGTGCAGCAGGAGAATAAGATGCAGCAGGGATAATTGTGAACTTGAGAAGAAAAGTCAATTTGAGAATTTAGAGTCATGAGTAAATGAGTTGCCATTTCTGAGCCAGAGACGACGTCTGCAGAGGAGAAAATGGACAGGGCTGCTGCTCATTGCTCCACATCCCTTATTTCTGGAAATCAAGCTCATAGAATCCAGATGAAAAGTCAAATAATCAAAGTTCAAATAATGCAGTCAGACAGTAAACGACTACATAATATTAGTGCTGCTGTCTAGTTCTACAAGCTTTTTTCCTGTTGGCTTCATTTTTGCCCTAGACTTAAAGCAGGTTCAGCTTACTTTTCACTATGACTGTAACCCTTTTCAGCTCTCCTGTGGCTTCCTCTCTGTGTTAAGTAAAGTCAGTGCTCTACACTAACCCAGTGTTGGACTTTTGCGAACAGTGCCCTCTTCTAACTTAATGTCTCAGAATGCTCCTGAGACGGTTGCATCTGTTTATTCAAATATATTTTCCACTTCCGTTGCAGGGTAAGAAGCTGCCTCCTAATATCGACGAGGACGCAGAGGAGGGAGACGTGTCGGATGAGGACAGTGCTGATGAGATGGAGGATGACTGCAAGCTGATGAACGGAGACGTACGTAGCCTCTGTGTCCTCGTCTGTTTCCAGCAGTCCACGTGTCCCTGTGCTTAGTAGATGAAACATTAATTTTGCCGTGTGTTCATGTTAGTATCGAGTTTTGCTGACAGTGTTCTCTTGGTTGGCTTTATTCCTCCTTTATGTGCCTGTTTGGTCTTATTTCCTGCTCTCCTCTCTTCTTTTCCTGACCATGTGCTAACTCCTTAAAGTGGAAGGTATCGTATCAAAGACTTCATCTTTAGTCATCTCAGTCATGCTCCATCCGCTCTCATCCTGCCTGTTTAGCTTCAAGCTGTTGGGTGTCAAAACGTTGCCTCAGCTCTCCTCAGAAGGAACCATTTAGACACATGAAGCCGACCAAACGACACTTATTTAAGATTAATTATTTTAATCTTTTTCCTGCTGCATTGCAGAAGTGCTTAAATTAAGAACTTTGATGTGAAAAGTAAAAAAAAAATAAAAAAATTAGAGAAGTAGGCCGATTAATATAGTTTACGGTTTTTAAACGCATCAGATCAGATAATCTTCTGAGGATCTGCTGTTATGTTTTCAGTTAATGGATTAAGATTTTTTTTTTTTTCCCAGGATTTATTGTGTTTATTATTGGAAGCAGAAAATGCAGCATTCGGCTAACAATTCTTTCAAATGTTTCAATAAAATGATCCTGTTATCACTGCAATGAAATATTTATTCAAAGTAAAAATAATTCCCCCAACTTAATTTCATGTGGATCTGACTTTTGTGAGTTATTGATCACATCTGCCATCTTGTGGCTGAACTGTGCATGTGCATTCTACTCAAACTAAATCTGTGTCTATGAAGACAGCCTTGCTCTTGATTTGCTTAGGAGAAGGTTTTTAATTTGAGCTGCTGGAGGCTGACAATTTGTTGAACTCTGCCAGAGTTGCAGCAACAGCTGTATGACACAGCAGTGGGAATGTACTGAAACATTTACACTCTGAATCTGAGCGTTATGCTAAATTGTGAATAATTTTCATACGGCGCCGTTCACCATCTAACCTTCAGTTGTTGCTCTATCCCGCAGACATCAGCTAACAGGAAGCAGGTGGAAAACATGGCTAAGAAAAAACTGGACAACTTGATGAAAGAGTCCAAGATCCGAGACCGGGAGGATCCAGACAGCTTCACCATCGCTGGCCTCCCTCCAAATGGGAAGAGCCTTGATAAGAGTGACAACAAGGTAAACACAAAATGTAAAGAACAAGCTTGTTATTTAACCAACTAACTCAATCAGGATCATCATGTTGAGGGTGCAATGTCTGACATCTTTTGCTATGGAGAACACAAGTGAGTGGTGACAGGCATTTGGTTTATACATTTACTCATGACAGTGATCAAATTCTTTTTTTCCTCAGCCAAAACACAGAAAAGAAACAGTTGTTTTAAAAGATGTAGAAAATATCAGGAGACTAAAGTAAAATGTTGAGTCTTCTGACATTGGTTTGAAACCTTAACGTGTAACTAAGGTCTTCTCCCTGGAAAAGCAAAACGCCGGCCCTGACAGATTAATAGAAAATCCTCTAAATGGGGCAAAGCTGGGAGACACTAACAGGTGTGGTCGAGAGTGGGTGGAGTTAGGTGAAGCGTGTGGTCAGGACAGAAGAGACACTGTTGTCAACTTTGTACCCTTGCTTGGTGCCCCTGTAGTGACGTATTTTAAGAAAGCGACGGGTGACAAATCTATCGACTTTTATCTGTTGTTGGAGATTTTTATGGTGTCAACGTGTGAAGCAATAATTGCTCTTCAGCAACTGAGAGAGCAGCAAGTTTTGCTGTGAGGTTCTTCCACTTCCTAATCACTGCAAACCAATGCTGTTCTCCTGTTATGGATCTTTCAAAACTATCGGGATACCATTGGATTTTTGCAAATCACTCATCCACAGATCAGAGCAAAAAAAGACTTGTATACAGTTTAAGGTTATCCAAACTTTTGCAATAAGTTCTTAATGAAAGCTCTAAAATAAGCTCTGTAATGAGAAATGCCTCCTAATGTTTTTAGATTTGAGACAAAATAAGTCTGAGCCAAAGGTTTAAAGCAGTTTGAGTTTATACCCGGTAAATGGAGACCAATAAACGACCGACGAGAAAAAATGACCGCCATCTTTGACCTCACCCTGTCACAAACATGTGGCTATTACTGCACCACTTCCCCTTTTCAGGTGTCACATGACTACATGACATGTCATTGAGAGTGACATTTTAAAAACTGTTAATGGTAAATATTACATGATCTGTCTGTGAAACCAGGATCTGAACAGAGACCTGGACTATGTGAACAGGTTGAACCCTTTTGGTTCCTTCAGGACTTCTTCATTCCTGTTTGAAGTGCTTCTCAAAAAATATTTTTCTTCTCCGGCTAAAGGGTAAAAGTGATGAGGGGACAGACACAGCTGATGAGACCAACTCCAGCAGCACCAAGCGTTCCAGCCGCTCCTTCATCGGAAGCTTCTCTAAACGCAAGGTCGGCCCTGATGTTTCACCCTCCGAACGACTTCCGAAAGGAAGTAGTTTGTGTCAACGTTCACACAAATAAACTTTTGACGTTTTAAGTTTTAAATGCAAATGGAACTTGTATGGACACAACCAATGAGTTGGTGTTTCTCATGCTGCATGTCAGGTGACCTGCTCAATGTTTTCACAGAAAAAGCCGTCAAAGTTGAAGAAGACCTCGAGCTACGAAGATACAGACACGGACCAGGAGAGCACAAGCAGTGCTTCTCGAGCCCCACCCCACCACAACAAGTATGTGTCCCAGAAACACACACCTTCGCTACACGGTGCACACTGATGGTGACTAGCAAGGGCCATTCTTACATTTTCTGTTTTAACTCCCGTGGTCTCTGAGAGAAATGTAATCAGTCACCAAGTCACAGCTGCACACGCTGAAACAACCTTTTCTGGTTAATGTATAGAAGCTTTGACCAACTCCTCTTTTTCAATGTAATTACTGTATAGATTTAAAATATTTTAACCCTTTCGTTGGCCCCACAGGAAGAAGAAGACCATGAAGCTCTCTAGAGCCCTGTCTGATCTGGTGAAGTACACCTGCTCTGTGGGTCTATATGACATTGAGGCCCAAGGTGAGTGTAAAATCATCCAGCTGATAAAGGCTGTGCACACAATTTAATTGGATTTATTTATTGTGTTTTTTTTCGCTGGGGTACAGTTGGTTATTTCTGAGTAGACAGTATCTTCACTGAGCAATCGTCATACTAACAATAGCTCAATTTCTTTCTGATTCACCAAATTGAAACCTTACAATAAGAATTGTAGAAAAGATGTTCAAAACTATTGCACTCAGCTGTAAAGAAGTGGATTACAACTCATACCTCTAAACTACATAACCCATGTGAGTTGCACTGTTCTCTGCGACTCAGATGTTTGTTTTGTGTGGCAGCTAACTGCAGCTGGCAGGTGTCGTCTCTGAGCGAAACAAAAGCCCATCAGCTGATGCAACAGAAAGCTGCGTCCTTCATCCAGTTCAACCAGCGCCAGCTGTCCCGAATCTACCCGTCCTCCTACCGGGTGGACTCCTCTAATTTCAACCCCCAGCCTTTCTGGAGCACCGGCTGCCAGCTTGGTAAGAGCTCAACCATTTTGGATGAATATGGTCATCAGTCTACAGCACCACACTTTCAGATCTGCTTTCTGCTGCTTCTGCAGCCTTGAGCACATTATCTAGTTATTCTTCTCCTCAGTGAAATGTCTTAAGATCTTATTTTACTCTACATTATTTTGATTTCAGTTGCTTTAAACTACCAGTCTGAGGGGCGGGTCCTTCAGCTCAACAGAGCTAAATTCTACAGCAATGGCAACTGTGGCTACATCCTCAAACCCGCCTGCATGTGTGAAGGTCTGTTCAGGAAATATTCCTTCAGGCAGTTTACTCTCGACCTGCATGTGCTCTGTAACCTTTCCATTTCTTCACAGTGGCTTCATCAATACTATTTTGTGTGAGCTTTCGAACAAATCTTTCCCACCTGCTTCAGGTGCCTTTAACCCGAACCTGGAGGATCCCCTGCCAGGCCGCATGAAGAAACAGCTGGTGTTAAAGATAATCAGTGGACAACAGCTGCCCAAACCCAAAGATTCAATGCTGGGAGACCGAGGAGAGGTGGGCCGGATTTCTTCGTTTACAAGACACACACCCCTCCTACTGCTCTGTACGATGTTTCTCCCTGTCACCTCCAAAGGGCAGCATAATACATAACTCCCAGCAAAATCACAGTTGCTGTGATTCGTGGAATTGACACAAATGACATTCAATATCCCTGAAAACTGAACAATCAGTCATCTTTGTAGCACTTTGTATTCATTCTGCTGCTGCTCTGGAGTCACCTGCAGCGGCTGAAAGCAAACAGAGGAAGCATTGTAGTGACGACCATAGTGTCATTGCTGCAGTGGAGAACTAATGTTATACTGTTGTACTTTATTTTTGCGAACCACAGGGTGCAGTCGCATCCTTAAAAAGACCTAAATTAATGTCTAAATTAAGTTAAAGCCTTAAAATATCTTGAATTCATTTCAAGAAAAGTAAGCTGGTATTAATTAGGTGACTCACAGGATTTTAAGTTTTGTCATGGCACAACTTTTTAACTTGTATATTCTGATAGGTTAATGTAATATTTTTTTTTTACCACATGACTTTTCTGTCAGACAAAGGTTTAAGTGGCGCTTCACCACTTCTGTGGCATGCAGACATCTTCCCAATTTTTCTTGAGATGTTGCACGTCATACCTATCCACCCGTGCACATTCTGTCTCCCTAGTAACTGTGTTAATAATATCATTGTTTCTCTGGTCTATCGAGGAGTTTTGTTGTTTTTCTATTCTCTGCCTAATGCTGTGTGACATCATTCTGTCAGATTATCGATCCGTTTGTGGAGGTGGAGATCATCGGCCTCCCAGTGGACTGCTGCAAAGAGCAGACCAGAGTGGTGGATGATAACGGTGAGTTGTTTGCTGACTGATAAGTAACCACGCACCTGATCATCATAGCATAATGTCACTCTGTGTGCTCCAGTTAATACTTGTATTAGTGCATAAATATCCCATTTGGTGTGATGGTGTGGGACAGAGGAGCTCTGCTTTGACCCGCGTAAGTTTGTGGGGCCGCTGCTGAATCAGACTCTCACCTTCAGTGACTGAACTGCATGTTTGGCTCCTGATGTAGAACTGAATACCACAGCTTATTGTGCAGCGGCAGCACCTCTCAGTCTGCTGTCTCTGACTGAGAAGCACAAGATCCTGAATAATGAATGAGCACAGAGCTCACTTTCTGTTTGTCTCCTGCAACCTTCTTTCTCTTTTCCTGCATAATCTCCACTTATTTTTCACCCCTTTCTTCTTGTCCTCCTCCTCTTGCCTCCATCTCTTCCTTTGCACCCCTCCACATCCACCTTCACCTGGTCCATTGCCTCACTTTTGCCTCTTCCAGGGTTCAATCCGATGTGGGAGGAAACTCTGGTCTTCACGGTTCACATGCCAGAGCTTGCCCTTGTGCGTTTTCTTGTGTGGGATCATGACCCCATTGGCCAAGACTTCATCGGACAGCGGACCATTGCATTCCACAGCATGATGCCAGGTAGGAATCAGAGACAATGACCTTTAGCTGAAGCATGATCTATCTGTATAAACCAGGTTCCAACTGTTTCTCTTTGACTCATTATCTAATGGAAAGACAAATGAATAGTTGTCTGCAAATAGTTTTTTTTGTTTGTTTTTGTTGTATTATTATTTCTCTAAAGAGTTCAATATCAAATCTTCAAGTCCCTGAAAATGATTTTAAACAGCAGCACTGTAAATTACCAACTCTTTATTTAAGAAAGAGCAATATTTTGATATAATAATAAAAAAAAAAAATATAGCAGATTTCAGGGGATCCTATTGGTGCTGTACTTCCAGAAGGATCATTTTCATTAAACAAAATGTTCTGTTGTAGATATAAGCAAGCCTGTTGTCTGCAAAGAGGAAAACTGTACAGCTTTTTCTCTTTGTAAGAATGTCAACCAATTTTTTCATATTTGTATTTTATTATTATGTAGTAATTATAGAAGAACTTTATTCGTACTTGATTGTATTTTCAAAGTGTAATGTTTTACACCTAAAAACAACAAAACCAAACTAAGTCTCCATCGAAAACGAATTGTAGAAATTTGAACTGCATGATTCTGTTTTTCTGTCTTGGAGTTCTTCAGAACTTCTGGTTCAGTGTGTGTTGATGGTTAGAAATGAGGTAGCCACTATTTGCTGTGGTCTGGTCCTCTCTAGCTCCTTGTAATGCCAACATCACAGATTGGAGCCCTAAACCACATCATTTTTAATACAAATCTGCTGACACAAGGCAGTAGGTTGACTTCAACCCCACCCTCCATCCTGCCCTGCCACCCCAGGTCTTTCACCAAGCACACACAAAGACATCATAATCTCCTGTTAATTGATTCTTAGCATGCTACACAAGTTGTATTTCCTCAGAATGAATAATGCTGGGATCTGTGTGCAGGTTATCGCCACGTTTACCTGGAAGGCATGGAGGAAGCTTCCATTTTTGTTCATGTGGCTGTGAATGACATCACCGGTAAGGTAGGTACTTCCTGAGGAGGCCGTCCTCTTCTCTAATTGTATGTTTGACACAGGGCTGAGTCTTTTCACACCTTATTGTGTGCTAGTAGTAGTAGTAGGCCAATAAGGCCATTCTGTATGTTGGATTTTCAAGAAATGCACAGCTAAAGGTTTCACGGTTAAAAGAACGTGTTTTGCAAACTCTGCCGCTTCAGTTTTTATTCAGTGTTTGGTCTGTGGAGTGATTGGATGCATTCTGACTAATGGCCAAGAGTTTTGCAGCTTAGCTTGTCATCAGCCTTTAAAGAAGCCATTCAGAAGAGGGGAAATGTCTCCAGGGAGCAAAAAGGTCTCCTTTCGCTTTTAATTTAACACTCAATGAACTTGGTAGAATAGCAGTAGTTTGCTAAATTTACTGAAACCATCACAGTCTTGGGATGCTGATGTGCTAAAAGTCAAACCCTTGGAAAAACTTTGGTTGGTGTTTGCAAGTGTCTGAGTTTTACATGAGTGTGTGGAGACCCGATTTCTGCTCATGACTGTCTGAGCCTGACTTCTCCTCCTTGAAGAGAGACACTTCAAAGCTGCAGGATGTGGCTTTTATATAAATGTGGTATGACATTTTCCTGTAACAGTTACTTATTTCTTTTTTAGAAGTGTCAGGTTTAATATTTGTATATAAAGCAGCACAAGATGGCAGTTTGGCTTTTCATTGTATTGCTTTTGTCTCGTTTGTTTGGATCTTCTCAGTTGTCTCCAGCCATGCTGTGAATGACCGCTTTGTTCTTCATAATGTCCTCACTTTGAACTTCCTTTTCTCTGCTGTCTCTGTGTGCTTCCTGTTGTGATTTCTGTCTCGGTCCACCCCACATCTCTTTTCCCCCTCTTTCATCCTCTCTCAGATTTTTCCCTCTCTTCCTGTGTCTGTTTCTGATTTCAGTGGAAGCGCCTCTTACCAAACTCTAACGGCAGGACAGTTTTAGGAGCCTTGAAGCTGCACCTTAAAACTCAGGTGTTGTGAGCTCCAGTTGGCATCTTGCATGAGCTACAATCTCCACCTTAACAATCCACCACCCAACACATTTATCAGCCAAATTCTAGCATAAGGAACTCAGGCCAACTCATGTTGCACATGAGTTATGAAGCCTTGAACTGGCTGGATTCATTACCCTTGAGTAGATCCAATGTTAGAAATACCATCTCAAGAAATCTGTTTGGCTGTCTTCACTTTTAATCCTCACTGTTGTTGTTGTTGTTGTATTGTTTTGAAAAAAAAATTAAAGCAGGATCTTCTCAGTTGTCTCCAGCCATGCTGTGAATGACCGCTTTGACATCAAGGTGAAATTTACAACAAAATCTGATAAACTGGGCAAAACCAGCTGGTAATCATGACACATCAAAAGGTCCTTTTTAGCATTCTCCACTTAAAACAGCAGCTCTCACTCAGCATAGATGGAGATTCAAAGCCAAATCTCACACCAGCAATGCACCATCTCTAGCACCACAAATGATCCTTCTTGCCAGGGTTAGGATAGTTACATAATTAATTGCTACACAGTTAATCTTTTTTTTATTTTATTATTAGAACTTTAGAGACTAAGTAAATCTCAGGTTTTATAGTGTGGCAGCGAGCCATTCTCTATCTGTCTCATGGAAGTTGACAAAAAATTCTCATTACTGCCACTAATTTTAATGTGTACTACATAAATTGTTAGTATCAGTATTGTTGAGTATTCCATATATACCAGAACTTTTATTCTAGATAGTTGTGTAAGTGACGGGCCATGGCAAATGGAAAAAAAATGATAGAAATCATAATCAGAGAAAAGAGGGATTTTTTTTCTTTTTTGAAAACCTACAAGTAGCCAACTAGAATAGAAAATACCATTCCATGCTTTAAATAGTTTCAGAGATTTTAAAATGGTCAGGACTACTATATGATCATAGACATCAATGTCTTCAGTGATACTTTTAGTTTTCTCGGGACGGGTTGCAGAATTTTCGTTTTTAGAAGACTATTGCAACACATAGCATGCTACCGACATGCAGATAAATATCTGCTTAACACTAGGCTAATCATAAATCATTGTAATAAAATAATTGGTGTGAAAATTATTTATAGTCATTGCCTTGCAACAAAGTAAAAACAAACGTCTTGTTGCAATAAACAACAGAAATGAAATAAAAATGTCTTCATTTTAATCCACATTCCACTCAGCCTCTGGATTTTGTCCCTTTTCTTCCACTAAGCATGATTCACCACACTGTCATTGTCGGGCTGTTTGGATCTACTTTTCTCACCATCTTCCTGGGCCCTCTATTCATTCCATTCAACAAAAGTTGTGTGTACAGTGGTTTGAAAAAGTATTTTATTTTGTTCAGATTTCTTATGTCTTCACTTTTTTTGGCATATCTAAATGTTTCAGCTCATCAGTGATAATATGAGTCGATACAAACTGCAGTTTTTGAACGATTAGCCACTTTTTGTTTAACGCTGAGTTCAATTTCACTGTCCCAGACCTGATCACTACCAGACTTGTAGAATCAAGAAATCATTTGAATTGCGCCTGTCTGGCAAAGCAAAGTAGGTCGAAATCCTAACAAAGAAACGTTACTACAATTTGTTCATTAGGAAAAATTTACTAACAGATCATCAGTGTGGAAAAAAAGCAAAAACAGAAGAAATCTGTCAGGGAGCAAATACCTTTTTAACACCCTGCAGGTGCATTTCCTCACAAACATTTTTTTATTATTCTAATACTTCTTGAGTAATGTGGTCAGACACTTTGATCTGTGTATTAACAAAAAAGAAAGGGAAATGTCCTCTGCAAAAAAAACAAAAAAAAACACTTTTATTTTATTCATCTTGTGCTAAAGAAAGAGAAAGCAGAGCTCAGTGCTCTCTCTATGTTGCAAAGCCTTGATCTACAGCAGTTTCGTTTTGGAATCTAATTTCAACTATTGTTTGTTAGATTGGATATCAACCTGCTCTTCCATGTGCTAGAAAGATACTTTCTACCTCATCCCACTAACACTCCTTTGTGTCTGCTCTGCTCAGTTATAATTTTCATCTCCTATTGAGTTTCAGAAGCATCACCATCATTGTCTAAGTGTTCGTACAGTGTGAACTTGCCCTGAACATGTAGCATTGAAAGCATTTTCTTTTTTCCAGACAAGTTTTTGGTGTCCTACCAACAGACAGTGTTCAGCTGGAAAGTTAATTCAGATGTGCAATAATCAAGTTATCATAGTAAGAGTTAAAGTTGGTGAGCAGACTTTACTGTCTAATAACAATGATTAATATTAATACCACACTTTTTTCACCATTTCTGATTTCTTGAAAATGTTTTTCATGCAGGTTAGTCCTTCCAGGAATCACTGGGGTCGTATTTGTTCAGTAGTTCTCCAGGCTTTCTAAAGCCTTTCTAAAGCTTAATGTTGGCAGGTTTTTTTTTTTGTTTTTTTTTTTTAACCACTTTTGGTAATTGACCCTAGTAGCATTTTTTTTTTTTTTTTTTTTTTTCTTTACATTTGTGGAAGTAATGATGGATGGAGCCATCTATTTTAATGTTTATTCAGAGCCGACAGTATCATAAAACAAACTCATAAAAAGATGAAAGTAGCTTAAAGAAAAGACAGCACAGCTGGTAGCAACGCCTGTAGCGGATCATTGACTGCAGCCAGACAAGTTTGTTTGGATTTGTACTCAGAACTAGTCGTGGGGAATTGGGACGTGATGTGCTTCTGTGACATCTTCTTTCATAATTATCATTTTCAGCTGGTTTTTACGTCTGCCTCACATCAATGACACAAAATTTGGGTAAAAAGAGTCTTGACCGTTCAGACTGCAGGCGCTTTGAAACAATTGGATGCATACTTGGTCTAAAGATCGGAACTGAGTTGTTCAGACGGGTGGCAATGTTACTGCTGTGTGAATGTAGCCTAAATGATTCATATAAAAGGGTCTTTAAAACGTTGTCCTACGAGAATGGTCTAGTAGTAGGCTGAAAATGAGTGAAAAGAAAACATTTGAAAGAGAATCACAAGGCCTGAGGAAGATCGGTTTGGTAGATAAATTGTTTGGGAGAAAAAAGAGATATGTGGGATAATTTGAAACTTTTGCACAATGCTGTATGGTTGATCATTTACAGATGGCTCTTCTGTAAATGTGTGTGTGTATAATATGTGCATGCATGCTTACTGTGTTAAAATGGCTTGTGTATTTTTTCTTTTCTAACATAAGTGAGTCCCTTCACATATGGAAACATCAGCCTTTGTTTGATTCGGTGTTTCACACCACTTCCTGTTTCTTCCACAGGCCAGAGCAGCCGGTGGTATAAAGGGTCTGTTTCACAGAAACCCAAAGCAGGCTTCCCTGGACAGCCATGCTGTTGTGCACCCCGGCCGTAAGCACCCGTTCGGTGCCCACCTCCTGCGCCGCACCGCCAGCGCCCCCACCAGAGGCCAGCCCAAAGTGAAGAAGGGTTTCCCTGAGCTCGCCATCGACACCAAAGATTACAGCTCGGAGGGGGCAAGTGAGGAGCGGGAGTTTGAGGACAGAGAGAAGGCATCTGCGGCCACATCCTACCAGTTCACTCCTTCACCACAGCATCACATCGGGGAATCGGTGGACCCCCACCAAGCCAAGGGTCCCTGGGACCGTCCTGACACGAACGGAGCTCTCCACCCAGAGGAGAGCAAAGGTAAGGGCTCACCTTTTGCTCAGCGCCGACCCATGAGTGAGCCTTTGAAGCGGGCCAGCCGTCTCCGCTTTCATGAACCGCTGGACATGAAGCCAGGCGTGTTTGCTCGAGTGGCTCTCAGTAGCTCAGGTAGGGTGGGGATGTCCTCCAACTGCATCACCTGTGTGATTGGCTCCAAGGAGAGTCCCGAAGCTGAACGAAAGGTTGAGGAAACACAAAAAGGCAAGTCTGGAAAGACGGACACCGTCAGACAGGAGAGAAATGTTCGTTCAGACCCAAACAAGAGACAAGTTCAACAAGATTCAGTTACCAAGACAGCAGCTGCCCCTCTTGACTTACAGCAGCCTCTGTCCAAAACCACTTCCTGCGTAGAAGCCCAGTTTCAGTGCCCCCCTCAGGCTGTCCTATGTACCACCCTGTTCTCCAGATCAAAGGACAGACAGACTCTCGGTCCCCAACACCTCCGGCCTCATCCTCAAGCTCATCCCAGGAGCATCCGGTCCTGCAGCGTTCCACGCAGGCGCTCCCCTAACGCTGTTACACCAGCACCTTGCATGGCTCCAGACTGCAGGACCAGCCTATGTTGGCAACAGACCACGCCCCCCAACTACGGGTCTGTCTGTTGCTCATCAACCGCTCCATTAAAACCACTGACTGCGAGTGAAGCTCTGTTGCTCAGCGACAGCAGCAGCTGTGACAGTCTGAACAGCTTGGAGTCGCTTCCCATGCTGCCTCCGCGCTCTGTCCTCGACAGCCGCAAGAGGGCGGCAGGGACCCTGCAGCGAGAGATGAACGCCCTGTTTGCCCAGAAAATGGAAGAGCTGCACCATAAGTCCCCCATGTTTTTTGCTGGTAAGATGAGCCTGAGGCCAACCTGGTGGTAACTGCAGTCGAGCTTCCATTATAGACTTGGAGTCGATGTTTGGTAGTGGATGTAGGTCGAACCTTAGTCCACTGTAGTGAGAAACCTTTTCACCCATTGTGTCCTTGATCGTATGGCGGTAAACATGAGTCCAGTGTGGTTGTAGTCATAGTACTCTGTTTTTCCTTATTCTACCATTGTCATTGAGTCAAATATTTTACTCCAACAGTCTTCTAATAATTAACTCGGTTTGTTTCTCTAAATATCCCCCTCCTAATATTACCAACATGCTCGACAGATGAGAACAGTGGTAAGTTTTTTGTAAACTGGAATTAGTTCGATGTCGTTGTCAAAGCTTTGCTTTCAGACATCTGTTTACCAGCCAGCAGAGAACTCTGCAGCTCTTTAATTCTCTTGTCTGTGATCCCAGTGATTAATGACTCAGATTTTATTCAGAACTCTACAGCAGCTGAAGCAGCATGTTGATTTACTAGACATGAACGTTTCTCCATGTTTTTTTTTAACTTAGATTTTTTAATTTGACACAAAAAGCAAAAATTTTTTTTTTTTTTTTTGTAATGTTAAAGGCTTTATTCTCGCTTAAATTTCTATACATTTGGAAAAAGACACACATCTTGGTTAAGCAACAGAATCAAGTTTTCAGGTATGAAAAATTCTTTCCGTCAATACCAGGCAGTTTTTGGTGGAGGCAGTGTGATGCCGTGGGACAGCATCTTCAAGGCCTGTCTTTACTGGAGCCAGTCTCAGTTCAGATAAATCAAAATGAGATTCTCTGAGACGGCTACAGAATAACTCAGGATAAGCTAACTAAAAGCTTTATCAAAAGGGAACATTTTCTTTTCCTCTTTTCAAGAAGTCTCTGTGCAGCATTTTGAAGCATTTTGTGGACTTCCTGATAGTATAGAGTCACAGTAGTCCAGCCTTGAAGAACTCTATCAGCTCTACTGTGATGAACTCTTATTGTTTGAGACTACAAAGAAAAAAACACCCAAAATCCAAATCCAGAACAATGGCAGAAAAAATGATCTAGGTTATTGGAGAAGGCTTCAGTAAAGTGGACTAGTAACTCAAACATTCACACTAGACCTTTATTTTTTGTTGTTTTAACCTGCTGGATTGTATATTTTGGCCCCGGCTCATTAATTGTAACGTTCCTGAGCCTCATGGTTCCTCCATGTTCTACAGCTTCTAATAAGCTGGAGTCCTGGAAGGTTTTCTGTGTGATGGGCTGAGAGTCACGAGTTTCTGATATTTGCTCTGCGTCCATGAGAAACCTCCTGCTCACATGATAAATTTCCCTGTTTTGCTGTTCTGGTTGAACCCAGCTGTTCCACCCCGACGCTCCCCCCTTCCCGTCTTCCTGTTGGTAGATCATGTGGTGGAGATATTTTATATGCAAATGGATCTTTTGGGGAAAGCAGAATGTGTTTAGAAATGTTAGGTTCTGGCTGAAGTAGATAATAGTCATATGATGTTGGCAGATGCTTACTGTATGCTATAGTATGTTCCAGTCCCAGTTTCTGTGTAGAACATCATGATATTAGAGAGCAACGTGTCCTGATGAGTTGCGTTCTGTCCTACAAGCTGCTTGCCTGCTTCTCTTCCTCCTTCTTGTTGCAGTTTGGATAATTCCCTGTTTTCCTCTCTGTTCCTCTTTGCACGCTTTCTCTGTTCCTAGTGCAGAATTGAGGGGATGACCAGAGCCAGGTAAACTCTCTACATGCATGCCAGCAGTACTGCAACACCTTCACTTCACTGTCCTTTCTGACACCAACCATCTTTTCTCCATCTACCCTTTGCTCCTGGGGATGGGACTTATTTATTTGCTCATTTTTGTGGGGGAAAAAAGTTTTTAAAAAGCCTTAAACAGGAATATAAAAAGAAGAATGGTTCCTAAAGAATGAGGACAATCAAACTAACTCAGAAGACTGATGGAGATAAAGGGACAAACCCTCCGTAGATTTCTGTACAAAAGGGGCGAGGTGGGCTCACAGTGGGTGTTTTTCAGTAACTGGGTGGTCTTCAATGGTGATGGGGGGTGTAGACTTTTTCCTCTATTGCAAGCTTCAGCACCATAATCACAAATATGCTAATAGTAGACAGTTTAAACAAGTTAATAACATCAGAATTTCTGTAGGTTTTACATTCACACCAATCTATTTTTTTTACAGCACTGTTTCCATGAACTAAGCCATTGTGCTCTAATTCATCCTCACTCTCTAAATCATCTAAGGCTGTGTGACACGATTCTGAAAATGGACACACAGTGTGTCCTTTTCCAGAATCGTGGCTAAAATTAATAGAAGCTTGAGCCTTTCAAATCAGCATAGAGACTGCATCCAGGGGTGTACTGGCTTTAGCCATGTGATTTGGTTAAACCCTTTGGAAAGTGACAGTTTCTTTCTGCATTGCTAACGTTTAGTAATAAACTAAATCAAAGTGTTTCTCTCTGCACATTGAGTGGTCTAACAAAAATGAGATGGAGAGTTTGTTCCTCAAGGTTGTTTTTTTGAAGGGGGACAGGGAGTTGTTCAAAGGATGGAAATAAGTCATTCATGTTATGTATTTACATATTATATATTTATATAAAAAATTTTTTTTTTAACTCAAAGCAAGGTCTTTCAGACATCAGTGTAACATCAGTGTCTGACCCAAGAGGTGCATTTCTGTATGAATGAAGTGCAGAATCAATCTGCTACTTTTTCAATTTAGTTGCTGGTTCATCTGCAGGAACCTGCCTAATAACAGACAAATCTGCAGGTTGTGACGAAGTCATGGAGACTACGCCGGAGTTAAAAAGATTCGTATGAAAGTGGCGGTGTTGTTGCGTGGCATGTCTGCTAGCCCACTACTGGCTTCTGTCATGGTCTGAGGCTGAGCTGGCAGCTCGTGTTTACTGAAAGGAATCTGGACCATGTTGTGATGCGTGGAGGGAACTTGGCAACATCCCCCCTGCCGTCACTCTGCAGGAGGTTTTCCAGATTATCTCGAGTCCAGCTGTGTTGTGATGGGTCGTGTCGGCTGGAGAGCAAAGTGGGTCCTTTCTGCTACATTTCCTCAGCTCTTAGCGTTACATCTCAGCTCCTGATTGTGAGGCACAGAGAAAACATGGCATACTGTCAGTTCTGCTGACGTTCCGTCTCCTGGTCACATCAAAACACATACAGACACGTAAATCCAGCTGTTAAGATTGTATACCATAGCATTACACTGATAAAAACTGGCTGTGAACATTAAACTGAACAGGATGATGGACTCCATGTGGTTACTAAAGTTTCTTTGCTGCTTTCTCCTCAGACTCTTCCATGGTGCAGGAATCAAGCTCCCCTCCTCGCATTCCTTCACTAAAAGGGGGAAATCCCAGTAGCAGCTGTTTGATCCGCTCTGCCTCCAGTCCAGAGCAGAGCCTGTCACTGCATCACTCCACTCCTACACCGCTGCATCCACCATCAGCTGTCCCTTCAGCCACTACAGCCAGCAGTCCTTTGTACAACGCAGCACACGGTGCCACTAAAGTCAGCAGAGAGGTTAAAGCCTCCACTTCTTTCCCTGTAGAGATGGCTGAACCGTCTCTGTCCCCCCGAGTCGCCCAGGCAACAAGAGGTGCCTTAGAGGAGAAGATACCTGAACAGAGGAAAACCCCAGAAACTCTCGCTCCAGGTGAAAGAAAGCCTCATCACAGAGCAGAGCCCCCAGGTGAAACACGGCCGCCGGGAAGCCAAGGGCCCCCGGCTGCTCAGCCTCCCCAACTTAGAAGAGCTCTTTTCAGCTCCCTGGCACAACCTGTCCCAGTAAGACGGGCAAAGAGTGAAGGGTACGTTTTGGGGAAGGGAGTCAAGCCGGCCCAATCGGCTGTACCAGAGGTCTGTACAGACGCCACCATGAACGATCGACTCTGGAGCAAACTGGAGCCTGGCAGCCACCGAGACAGCATGTCCTCGTCCTCCAGCATCTCTTCCAACGATACAGTGATCGACCTGTCTCTACCTAACCTGGCCAGAAGGAGCCTGGGCGTTCTGCCCAGTCCCAGTAGTGGCTGTGATGCCTCCTGGATCGACTGCCACCACGCCGCGCAGGCTCCATGCGACACAGTGAGGGTCAGTAAGAGCAAGTCCAACCCCAACCTTCAGCAGAGGAGCTGTCCCAAAGACGATCTTAAGCCCCACCCACTGCAGCCAGCCAAGAATGGTGCAGACGAGTCACCTAGCAGACTGACCCAAAGAAGGCACACCTGGTGCCGGCTTTATGTGGAAGGACTCAAATTGGCGTCGCCCAAAAGGCCAAGTGGCACTGCAACCTCAGCTGCATCCATGTCAAAGAGTCTCGGGGACCTGACCTCTGAGGACATCTCCTGCAACTTTGACAGCAAGTACCGCAGCATCAGCCACAGTTTCATTGTACGCCCCAGCAGAGATACGCTGCGTAAAGGCAGCGCTCCGAGGAGCCGGCCGCAGAGCGACCTGATGGAGCAGCTACGCCGGCTGACCGACGTGGAGCCGCTGAGTCCCTGCGACTTCATCCCGGAGGGCGGAGCTAGGGAAGTGGGCGGGCAGGAGGCTGAGGAGGCGCTGGTGAGACGGACCTCATCAAGGAGCCAGAGCAGAGTCCGCTACATCGCCAACAGGGCCAAACAGGCCCAGGAAAGGAAGCGGCTCCAGGGTTTGCTTCAGGCCAGAAGCGCGAGCTTCAGCTTCACTGGGAGCACTGAGAGCAGTGGCAGTGGAGCTGGTCCCATGGAGGAGCGGGGGAACCCAGAGGGAGCATGCTCTGTGGGCCAGAGTCCCTGCAGCAGCCTGGACCTGCTGAGCCAGCTGGAGCCCCCCTCCCATGTCCAGCCACCCATGACAGCTGACAGCGCCCAACTGTTCTTCAGGCTGCAGCTCTGAGAACGACCCGACTTGGAACTGATGGTGGGAGACGCAGCTAGAAACTTGTTTTGAATCCATTTCCTTTTTTACATGTCATATCTGCCGGTTTCTCCCAGCAGAGCATCTGAGCCCGACTCAGTTAAACTCAAACGACCACTACTCGTAGAAACCATGAGGTGCTTTTCCACAGCAGGAACTGGAGGCAGGGATGAGCCTCATCCCCTCCGCTCACTTTCCCATCACTCTTCCTGGTTCAAGCTTACACACTGAGGATGCAGTTATTGTAATACTGTACTCACCGGTCATTCTGTCTCCCTGCAGAAGGTTCTGGTTGTCCCTGCTCTCCCCCTCTTCCTCACACACACACCCTGTACTCTTCATCATCCCCTTACCTGGTACAGTTCCTTTTAAAGGAACAAGCTCTGCCCTGTGGTAGTTGGAAAATGGACTTTAGTGAAGAGTTTTTATATAATATATTAACTGATATTTGTGTTGAATCTGACCTGCTCTCATGTTTCTGTATTTTTTAGACATGACCTCACAGTAGCAATAGACACTAGAGAACAGGATTTTAATACTTTTTTTTTTAATTTGCTTGAACTTTTTAGATATAAATTAGATTGTTTATGTGGAGGCATCGCCAACTCATCCATCTATTAGCAATATTTTGAACATGATAGCATGTCATAAAGAAATATGTACCATTTGATGCTGAAAGTCTTGTCTTTGCAGAAAAAGATGGACTGGTTTCTCACTGCAGAATTGAAAATGTTAATTTTTTTTTTCAAGGACTAATTCTAGCCGTTCTGTTGTAACCGGACTGAGCTCCTATTCTGTTGACTGTAGTCTGTGGCATGTCCAGGCGCCGACGCCCTGTTCTTTGACTGAGCCGCTTTGACCTGGCCCTTTAAGTTGACCGCATGCCTTTTTAAGCACACTACTGATTTCCTTCATTTTATCAATGTTTTTATATGAAGATTTAAGATTTTAGCTGCTTTTCGGATCACCTCGTGTTGGCGAGCAGGGCATTGCGTCCAAATCCCTGCTTTCGTTTCTCCGTGCTACTAAAGGAAGATGGGAATGATCTTGTTTGTTCCGTTTGCCCTGCCGTCCAAGTCCTTTGAGCAGAAACTCTGAAGACAATATTGAGTTCAAACAATGTGTAATTATGACATGAATAAAACTCGGTTAACACTGAACGCTTCACACCTCATTTGCTTCATTTGTGTCTAATCTGTCAGAAGCTGCCCAAGTCCCAGGAAGCCGGAGGATTCATTAATGGAGCAGCTAAACTGAGGCTGACGCAGACTGACATGAATGAGCGTCTGGCCTCGGTGTTGGCAGCTCCAATTATGTCCTCTGCTTGGGTCTTCGTTTAGCAGCCACCGCTCCACCCAGCCTCTGCAGCAGGAGGGGAGAAAGAAGAACAGACTCCCCACAGGAGCAAGGAATGTTGAAGAACAAAGACACAGGGCAAAAAAAGAGCAAGTTCAACGAATCATTGAGAGACGAAAAACATGTTTGTACTAATTTCTTGCGTACCAAGAAAATATTAGTCTTCCTCACCACATTAAGACTTCTTGGAACCTTGCTTAAATTGGTTTGAGGATTTTTATATTTTATAATAAGATGTTCGGTTCTTGTAAATGTCCTGTATTCACATAAATCAATCCAGTTTATTTGTGTAGCCCATTTCAGTAAAACAGCAGTTCAAAGTGATTTACATAGTGAAACAAGCTTCACAAAAACAACATATAGTTAATTATAAAAAAAAACATTAACAGACATTACATCTTGTCAAGTGCCATCTTTAAAATCATCAACACTCATCAAATATGTTGGTCAATATTCCATTTATTAAAGTTGAAAAGCAACTGAACTGGCTGTGTTTTAATCCTGATTTAAAACAAGTCTTTGCTTCATCTGCAGTTTTTTATAAGTTTGTTCCAGATTTGTGGTGAAGCTTAATGCTGCTTTTCCATGTTAGGTTCTGGTTCTGGGGATGCAGAGCAGAAACAGAACCAGAAAGCATGAGTGGTCTGGAAGGTTGATAGACCAGCAGCAGATCTTTAATGTACTTTGGTGAAGTGATTTACAAACTAACAGTATTTTAAAGTCTATTCTCTGAGCTACGGGGAGACAGTGGAAGGATTTTAGAACTGGGGAAAATTTTCTTTGCGGAAGGACTGGTTTCCACATACTACACACGTGAAGATTCAGCAACTGACCATTTAAATGAATGGCATAAATAATTACTACATGATTTAAATTACAAGTGGCTGATGAGGATAAATGAATAAACTGTAGTACATATCTGGGAACCCTCCAGGGATATGTGTCAGGAACCATCCACTACTTTTGCACACCACACTCATATTTTGAATCATGTATAATTGTCTTTCTGCTCCATAATTGCATACCACTTTGTGTTGGACTTTCACATAAAATTGCAATGGAATATATTTATTTTAATGGGTGAAAATATGGAAAAGAAGTGTGGATATTTTTGTGAGATTATCCAATTGTGGTGAATTGGGTTTCTAAAAAAAAGACTAATAACAATGAAGGAAAAAACATTAGAAACAAACCTTTGAACTGAAGATGGAGTTCTGGTAAACAGAATTTCAAATGGTCTCCGCTCCCCAGTCTTGAAATCCGGACAGACTCTGCTCAGCCCCTCCTTGCTTTCTCAGGACACTGGTTTGTCACTCAGAGCTTCAACCATTGTCCATTTGGTGGTGTGAAAAGCTGACGGCCACCTCCAGTGCACTGTCGGACCCTGCCAGGCCTTCTTCAGATCCGTAGGACTTTGTGAAGCACGACATGCTTGTTTTAGAGCCACAGACTCTGCTCCTGCCAGCTCACAAGCACAAAAGACGGCTTCATTAGGATTCCAGGAAAACCACCGAGCCCCTCTTAAAGCCGTATTTATCTGGACAATTTGGCACGACTCGGCCTCTCAACTGAAACCTCAAGGCCCCGTCTAGCACTTCAACCCTGACAGAATGTTTTTGTCTCGGAGTGAATGCACTTTCTGCTCTCAGGCTGAAACCGCTGCCTGTTCTCAGAGGCTCTGAGCAAATAAATCAGTTTGTAAGCATAAGCTGTAGGACAGATTTGGTAGATTCTCTTCCAAGAAAAAGGACTTCGGCAGATAATGCAGCAAACTGTTAGACCTGGGGTTGGAGAGCTGGAAGGAAGCTGAACTTTTTAGGTTGGATTGTAATTTAGGCCAGTGAGATGAAAGCTAGAGCAAGCTGTTCTCTTGACTTTCATTCAGTTCAAATGTTTGTTCAGGGGCTTTTCTGTGTTCAGTCTTGGGGATTAGGATGGGGGTGTTATCGTCTGTTTTGTTGCTCCACCAGGACCCATTGCAACACACTCCCTCTCCAGGAGTGGTGGGCTCCTGGACTTTCCAACACCTCCCCTCCACACACACACACACACACACACACACACACACACACACTCCCTCCCGATTTCAGACTGTTATGTAACCGTCCAAAGCCCACATGTAGTGATTGACATTCCACACCTTATAACCCCAAAATGTGTGCAGCACATATCAACATGCCAAGCATTGTGGACAGATGTTGAACCAGTTGACTGAAGACAAACATATTCTGGTCAAACTGGTAACAGTCTGCCTGCACACATGAGGAACCTCATCCTCATCTCTGTCAGACTCAGCTTCCTGTGATCCTGGGTCTGATCTCCTCCCTCTTTGGACCCACCATATAAACCCCCAAACTGCTCTCTGCTGCGCCCAGTTCCTCCCACACGCCTCGGACAGGACCTGGAATTTCTCCTCGTACAGAACTCTCACTTTTCATCATCTCTGGCAGAAATTAGGTAAGAGGTCTCCTTTGTAAAGGTAGCATGTAGCCACCAAAGTGGTTTTATTAATTATTGTGAAACCCACCCGTAGTCATTATCCTGTTCTTTCCAGCTCTGTGGAAACATGAGAGCGGTTTTGGCTTTGGTTTGTGTGAGCGCCCTGACTGCGTGGAGCCATACTGCAGGTGAGGGAAAAACTCCACTTCACCCATCAGATCTGAGGGGGGAAAAAACCTGTTTGTCTTGAAGTGGGAGGAGAGGAGGTCGATTATTATCACCTGGATTGTTTGGGATAGATGGGTTTTCTGTGTTGGGGAACATCTTGTTCTTCTAAAAATGCGGGACGTGGATGGATGAAAACCCAGTTGTTTGGTGTCAATGCTTCGCCTGCTTGTCAAAGCTTTCTGCTTACAGCTGAAATAAAACAGGCTGTGAGAAACTCCTCCTGTTTGAGGTCTGAGGAGGAGCAACTAGTTACATTTACTCAAGTAACTGAAAAACAAAATGGACTTGTGCTGCACTTCTTCCCATTATGATGAAGTAATTCTTTGACTACCTCTACCTTATTCACTGAATGATGAGTAATCATGTTTTAGCCATAAAAAACGTAACACACATTCACAGTTTCTGTTGAAGTTGCACGAGGTAAAGTTTCGAAGAATGTGTTGTTTTTTGTTTTTTTTACGCATCTGTGAAATACAGGAATATATTCAACTCACTCTGTCATGACAGTATAATATGAGGCAGATCATCTTTGAAAAATCCACCTGCTCCCTGTGGTCCTACTGCCACCAACAGAAATACACCGCTCAGTCAAAATCAGCCAATCAGAGCCACGAGGAGCGTCTTACCACTGCCAATCAGACTTGTATACGTGCTGCTCAAGATTGCTGGTTATAGTAAATACGTTATGTATTCTACATACACTGAAATAAACTAAAGGGGATGGTCAGCAGATATTTTGTCCTTGGATTAGGCTACAATTATTTCATGTCTGTTAATCGGCTCAAAAATAATCAACATATTTCGTTTTAAATTATTTCTAATTTCATAAATATTTCTGCATTGAAGTGCTTTATAAATAAGCATCTGATCCACTGATTTTCTGCCATCTAAGCAAACTGCAGAATTTTGGAACCTTAAAAAGTTTTAATGAAAGGAAGATTTTCTTTAAAATGTGTCCTTTTAAATACATTTCTTTAATTTAAGATGTATTTTCTTGTACCAATTCTGCCACTCTATACAATAAAAGCTTTAAGTAAGGGCTCCTTTAACACCTGTCTTACAGCTTGTGTTTTATGCCTGGTAGTTTCTCACAGAGGCAGTGACATCACTTCCTCCTGCAGTCATGTTTCTGCACTCTGTGCCGGCCTGCTCTGGCTGACCCGCGAGGAAAGGTCACGCTCCCAAATCAATCTCTGCCTTCACCCCACTGGCTGTACTGGACTGCTGGAGTCCCATCAAAGCACAGAGAGGGCAGCGTGCTAGTTGGCTGCTGCCACGCTGCGATGAATCAATTAACCCTAGGTGGAGGGGGTCAGCAGCAGACAGGACCGGACCGGACCGGATGTCTCAGGCATCTCGGCAGATTTTCCGTCCTGCCATCCTCTCTGGAGGAGGCTGACAGAGTGTCATGGGCTTTGTGAGATCCAGCCAGGCCGGCTTTGTTACGGCATGCAGCTCTGAAAGGCCCGCGCCCCTGGCACCTCCGCTCCCGTCTCCGACCAACCCTGGCAGCACATGTTAGGTCCTGCCGGACTCGCCGTATCGCCATTGGTCAGTTATGGCAAAATGAAAACAACTAGGCGTGACAAAATCAAACGGCTGGGTTTGCCCCCTGCTCTGATTACACAAGGGCCCAAGAAGGATTGGTCCACAATTTGATCCCCTCAGGGGGAGGGGGCCTGGTCAACCCCTTCATTGTACCTCTCAGCCCTCCGCTCAGCATGGAGCTGCTTTCTGAAATCTCCTGCAAAACAACCTCAACAAAACCGCCATGGTCCTGTGGGGGCCGTTTGGCCAATTTACCGCTGTGGCTTTGAGGAGAACATGACGCAGCGCAGAGCGATGATCTGCTTCATTAGCTCTGTGGGAGCTGCTGCCCATCAGTCGAACAAGTGGCAACTCTAAAACCTTTCATTGTCTGCTTATGTTTATGTACAGTCGCATTACCATGCTTCTTCATCACAATCCCACCCTGTGACTTTTGTCTCTCTCATTGCAGATGCCAAGGAGTTATCCATCACCACTATAAAGGTATCCTTGCTCTCCACCTTTCATTGAGCATGAATGCCTAGAGGAAAAAAGCACAAAAGTTGCTCCTTTTAAAGTCAGGAATGACATCAGGGCCTGGAATCATTTGAGTTAATTATGTAAATTTATGTAAATATTTTGGTGTTACACTAGGGGTCTTATTTCAAAATTCAAACATTAAGGTTTACCTTAATTGGGATTACTATGTTTTTAAAAGATTTAGGAAAGCCCAATGATGATGTCATAGCATTGTACGTTTTCTATAGGTTGATTCTCAGTGGGAGACACATCTGTGCATGTATTTAAGACAAACACACTATGGGACAAGATGAAAAGAAATCAGCCAATATATGAAGAGACGTGTGGAGCTGGACCAGATCCCTGAAGGTTCCACATTCATCTGCTCAGACATTTATGTGCAAATATAAACACCATGGGAATGTCCAACCACAGTGGCAGTTTGGACAAGAACATGTTTTCCCAGCGATAAAACAGGAAAGGGCTCTGGAATTTGAGATATGTGATTGCAATTCAGGAAATGGTCATCTGGAATATCTCCGAGGTCTGAGGTTCATCGTCAGTCCTGACCGCAAAGTTGTGCATGACATTTTTTTCTGCAGTGTTTGTAGCCTGATAGTGACTGAGCACGATATTCACACCTCATATTTTAGAACATATAAACGCCATAATCAGGTCAAATAAACATGACATAAAGCTTAGGGGACATCCAACTACATTTTCGCCATTAGGATTGTACAGCACCACACATTTAACGTGATAAAAACTAACCCAGATACAGTTAAATACATTCCTATAAGCTATCAGTATTCAGTATTATGCAGCTGTGTTATGCAGAGTCAAAGGCTCTATTCAAGACTTGAGAATCAGTTTTAGAAACTCAACTAGAAAAGCACCTTGGGTTGTAATTTTGAGTTGGAAAGTTCTACTTTGTTTAATAACATTTGTGATGGATGCCTCAAATGTCAATATGTACAAATGTGTACAGGAATACATGGCCCATATGCACCTCTTATGTGCCAGATGAGCAGCATTAAATACAGCATGACTACCTCAGACATAGAGATGTTGACGGGTCATAAAGACACGGCAACACTTTTGTTCCATAACTGAAGTACTTTCAATAAAAGGCTTGAGCTTGTTTGTGTCACAGGCCATAAAGTGTATTATATTTATTCAGACAGAACACGCAAAAGCATTAACTTCAGATTATTACCTACATGGAACTAATATTTATTCAGGGATAAGTATTTCTCTGTTTTGATTTTCACATTTTATCAATTCACATTCCATTTTCTGAGACTTACTTTTCCACAGTGATCCACCACATACAACTTGTTCCGCTTTCCCAGGATGACCCATACGCCATGAGCAGAGGCTCCCAGTTGGAGGGCTTCTGCATTGACCTGATCTCAGAGCTGTCCAAGAAGCTGGGCTTCAAGTACAACGTCCGCCCAGTGAAGGACGGCAGGTATGGAGCCATGGACTCATCTGGGAACTGGAACGGCATGATTGGAGAAATAATCAGAGGGGTAAGTTGATGATGTCAAAAAGATGGGAAAGTATGGAAGTCTTGGTTTCAATGAGGAATGAATACATAGATAAAGATTAAGACACAGCAGGTGTTTTAAGGAAATGACGACTCCCAGGTTTAACCTGTCCTCCACCGCAGGGATTCTAGGTTGAAACCAGAGGTTCCTTCCTTCCTTTTTCTCAACCTTGTAACTTGGTTTCACATCATCCATTGTATAAAATGCGTGTCCACCGAATGACAGTGTTACTGTGGGATACTGTGCACTTTTGCGTGTTCAGTGGATTGAAATGATTCTTGGACAAACAAATTTCAGTAGAGAAATTACACAACAGATTACACAGCTTGTGTAATCTGTTCTCATAACACACAGTATTTTTCAACTCAACAGGCAGAAGTATTTTTTATGTTTTCTGCCTGGTAGTTTAACTGCTTAATATTTGGAAGAGTGACAACGTTCACTTCCTCCAATGTGCACTTATGGTTGTAGTTTGGCAAACTAAAATCAGGAAGTCTGAAATTCTTAAAGAGTTTGGAAAATGACGTTAATCGTTTACAACTCCTCTTTCTGTTTGCTGATTGGTCAGGATGAAAGGCAACCTGTGAACCTGAGAAACCCAGTTCAATGGGAGGAATCTCATTAAGCAGAGATGTGTAGCAGACAATTCTACTCGATCCAGGCTACAATCAACTGTTATCACTATTAAAGTATGAAACGTGTGGTTAAATGTGTACTGACACATTTAACCACACGTTAAATGGGGAGCTTCGGCTGACATGACGTCCCTCCTGTCCTGAAATTGTGACTCTGCTTGTTGCTGCAATCTGTACCAGGAGGCTGATCTGGCCGTGGCCCCGCTGACCGTCACTGCCGTCAGAGAGCATTTCGTGGACATGACCACGCCCTTCATCCAAACTGGACTCAGCTTCATCATGCGTAAAAGCGCTGACTCTGAGGACCACTCCTTCAGCCTGCTGTCCCCGTTCTCCACAGAGATGTGGGTCGGTGTTCTCATTGCTTTCCTGCTAACAGGACTCTGTGTGTTCTTGGTGGGCAGGTGAGTTCAACTCCAAAACAGAGGGCTCCAAACGTTATTTCTGATTTCAGCTTCAAACATGTGCAGGGTGTGCAGGGTGACAGAGCGTTCTCAGCATGTGCAAAGGCTGTAGTCCTCAATCACGTCTTCCCCTTCTCTCACATCTCCTTATCTCGCCTATTAACTGTACTAGAAAGGCAACAGCCTAAAAACAAAACAAACAAAAAATGCAATGTTAATAAAACTTTGAAAACTACTCTGCATTGTAATGAACAAAAATGTTTCTGACGAGGCTAAACGTTTCACAAACAAGTGTTTTACCCACATTTGACTACTTCAAAACACATAATGAATTGATGAATACATTAATAAGCATTAATACACACACAGTAGAAACTGTCGAGTGCAGACGAGTGTGACATCTACATACTTCCTAATTTCCTCTCTTGGGGATCCAGCCAGTCAGGGCCAAGGAAAATGAATGCTGCTTATGGATTGGTTCCTTTGCAAACACCTGCCTGTAGTGTGTCAAGCTGAATTGTGTCTTGGTATTTCAAGCTGGATTTCCTGAGAAATATTTCATATATATATATAATATATATATATATATATATATATATATATATATATATATATATATTATATATATATTATATATATATATAATATATATATATATATATATATATATAAAAATCTGAACAGGCCAATTGTCCACAAATAAATTAGAGTTGTTACTGTCTGGTTGTTCCAGGCAGTCATTATTTAATTGATTATTGAAAGTTACAAAACAAATTTAAAAAGTAATAAACAGCAGTTATTTTTACAATAACATCAGAATCCAATGTAATA